>NC_047100.1:6043700-7293700 GCF_902459505.1 Geotrypetes seraphini
AGTAGGAGATAGTGGATGCTGCGGATGGGTCATTTGGCCTTTATCCGCCGTCATGGATAACAGTGGGACATGACAAAAAGCTTTCCACCAGAGCCAGTTGTATAAATTTAGAGATACTGTATTTTATTTCAGAGCAGAAGAGCGGTCTGAACTCTTTCCTAGCACTGCTGAATAGTTGTAAATATGTTGGACTATACCCTTGCCCCTGAAGAAAGTTTTTGAAACGTGTCGGAAGGGGTGGAGAGATTTTTGTAACAATATATTAACAATAGCAATAGAAAAGATAAGTACAAAGCATTTAAATAATAAGATGGTTTCTAAAATAGTGACATGTTATTGATCATTTTGAAAAAAAAATTTAAAAATTTAAAGGACCTGTGAAGATGTCTGCTTGAGTGTGTTAAGCTACCACACAGCATTCTGAGGTTCGAAGAAATTTGGATCCTATAATTCCCAGATGATAAGTTTTAATCTATGAATCCTTAGTCTCTTTTCATCTCAGCGATTTGTACAGCATTGAAGTTACTGTGCACTTGACTGGTCTATCATGAATAACTAACATAAGGCCACTTTTACAAAGCCACGGTAGCAAGACCTGGTGCAGCAAAAGTGATAAAGCCCAAAGGAACTGAATGGGCTTCGTCGCATTTGCCACATGGGAATCGCTACTGTAGCCTATAACATCAAGCAGACCCTTTTCTGGAACTCTCAAAGAAAGACGAGAAAATATCAGTATTCTAGAAGGATCAGATTACTTACATCTCTGCCAGAGACTCCTGGGTCACCTTTATCCCCCTAAGCATTAAAGATGATAAGGAACATATCAACAAAAATATTCCAGTAATGCAAATGAATGACTAATTTGTTTCTGCCCCCCTTCCATGCAAAGTAGAGCATTGAAGATAATACGCGTCTTCATTTTCCGACATTTGTTGAGGGCCAAGGCTATTGTGTCAACCTGAGGTTTGACAGTGATCTATACCAGAATCCCCTGTCCATCATACAAATAAAAAGGACAACATGAATGCCAGAGGGCCGGGATGCGATATAAAGAGAAATGATTTTATTTTTCTATAGGGACCTCATAATACACAATGTCTACCAGGCTAGCTACAGGAGTGGGGGTGAGGGCTTTCATTTTCTGTGGGCTCATTAAAGTAAATTGTCCTGTTTCTCTCTTTCCTTCCCACCCTCCAACTCAAACAGGGCCTCTTTCTTTTACTCTTCTCGTCTTTTATTCCCCTCCCTACCCCTCGGCTCACGCTAACCAGTTTTCCTTCTCTACAGGTTGATCCTTGGTCCCATCTCTCTCTCTCTTCATTTCTATTTTGTTAATCATCTTATCAGTAGTGTAGTAAGGGAGGGGGGGGGACTTGTGCCAGCGTCGGCTCTTTCTCCGACGTCACTTCCTGGACTCGCGCCTAGGGTTGCTGCTCATGTTGGGAACGTTAAAGAGGTATGGGGGGAAGGAAAAGGGCCATGTGCGGTAGGAGGGAGCGGGGAAGGAGTGGATGGGGTGGAGAAGAAGGCGGGGAGGGGCGCCTCTCACCCTCGCTACGCCACGGCATCTTATGGATCCAACTGACTTCGATTCTCCCTACCCTGCCAGCAATTAAGCTGCCTTTGGAGCATCTGCAGAGCGATGGCGGCGGGGCGCTGATAAGAGTGTCAGCTTGCTGCTTTATACTCTCCTTCCTAGTGCAGACTTCCGGTTAAACAGGAAGTGCTCAAGCAGATGCCACATAGAAAAGGTAGGCTGTCGCGCAGTCAGTGGATATGCCATCCCTCTCTTCAGCTAGCTCTCCTGCCCGAAAGGTTGCTAGAGTTTTGGTGGACCAATCTAGTGTGCTAGTTCCTGTGTTACGAGGAGGGAGGACAGCAGTTTATGAGATCTGGAGAAGATTTATCAGGGAGAATGTAGAAAAGCAGTCGTGCTTCTCCTTTCAAGCCTTTAGTAGCTCCATAACCTTTTCTTTGCTGTCAGTCCCTAACTTCACCACACTCTCCTTCTTTGAAATGAACTTGGCAACTCTGCTGGCTAATCAGAGCCACAGCCCAAGAATATCCCTATCCTGCTGGCAAGAAATGGGGGCAGGGGGATACCGTAAGGGATCTGGAGGACAAGGTGAAGGAGAAATAGCTTCCCTACGGCTGGGGTTACCATATGGCTCCAGAAAAAAAAAAAAAAAGAGGACGGACTGAGACATCCAGGTTTTACTTCCATGGAAACAATGGTGGCATCTGGCAATCCTACCTGCGGCGGACTTTCATTTTCCTCTCTGCAGCCTTTGCACGACTAGACTTGCACAAAAAAGCTGCACAAATAGTCCGTGCTTCCTTTCCTACCTTTCTCCCATCATCTCCAGGGTTTCCATCTTCTCCCTTAGCAAACAAAAATCAAAGACCAGCTTTTAACTTTTTGCCCTTTGATAGTCATCAAGCTGACATTCTGATATGTTTAGGGGCCCAATGCCAGGGATATACTGTATACTATGGCCTCTAAATTGAATCAAAAAACATATTGAACAGGAATCTTTGCATAAAGTTATCTGGTTAGAATGAAATAATTACAAAGAATGTGCTCAATATATATATAAAAAAAAGGCTGAGCGCCTAAATGTAGGGGCTCAAATTATGTGGCTTAAAATGTCTTTTATTTTCAGTCAAACTTAAGAACCAAGGGGGTAGATATTTAGCCTGCGGCAGTCAGTGTGGCTTTTAACCTTCTTACAGCTGCAGGCTGAATTAACTTTGGATATTCAATGCCAGACCATATCTGGGCCCCAGCATTGAATATTTGTGTGGTCACTTGGAAGTCAGCTGGGCACTGGTAAGAGCGGATAGTGTAGCTGGTTATTAAGAAAGTCATGGGGGGCAAGCCACTGCTTGCTCTGGATTGGTAGCATGGAATGTCGCTACTATTTAGGGTTCCAGAATCTTGCTATTCTTTGAGATTCTGCCTGGAATCTTGATACTCTTTGGGGTTCTAGAATCTGTTGTTACACTTTGGGATTCTGGAATCTTGCCATTCTTTGAGATTCTGGCTGGAATCTTGATACTCTTTGGGGTTCTAGAATCTGTTGTTACACTTTGGGATTCTGGAATCTTGCCATTCTTTTAGATTCTGGCTGGAATCTTGATACTCTTTGGGGTTCTAGAATCTGTTGTTACACTTTGGGATTCTGGAATCTTGCTATTCTTTGAGATTCTGCCTGGAATCTTGATACTCTTTGGGGTTCTAGAATCTGTTGTTACACTTTGGGATTCTGGAATCTTGCCATTCTTTGAGATTCTGGCTGGAATCTTGATACTCTTTGGGGTTCTAGAATCTGTTGTTACACTTTGGGATTCTGGAATCTTGCCATTCTTTGAGATTCTGGCTGGAATCTTGATACTCTTTGGGGTTCTAGAATCTGTTGTTACACTTTGGGATTCTGGAATCTTGCCATTCTTTGAGATTCTGGCTGGAATCTTGATACTCTTTGGGGTTCTAGAATCTGTTGTTACACTTTGGGATTCTGGAATCTTGCCATTCTTTGAGATTCTGCCTGGAATCTTGATACTCTTTGGGGTTCTAGAATCTGTTGTTACACTTTGGGATTCTGGAATCTTGCCATTCTTTGAGATTCTGGCTGGAATCTTGATACTCTTTGGGGTTCTAGAATCTTTTGTTACTCTTTGGAATTCTGGAATGTTGCTACTCTTTGGATTTTGGCCAGGTACTAGGGACCTGAATTGGCCACCATAAGAATGGGCTACTGGGCTTGATGGACCATTGGTCTAACCCAGTAAGGCTATTCTTAGGTTCTTATATTCAGACCAGTGTCAGTTAACTTGGCTTTTTTCTGTCCTAACTATATCCGCTTTCTTAGCCAGTTAATTGAAGACCCCACAAATACGGACCATGTTAGGTGCACATGACATGCTTATTGGATTTCTACTAACTTTTACACCAGCGAACTGGTGCTTTGAATTACAGTGATTATATCATTGCATATACAGTTTGGTACCTATGATTTTATAACTTTTAGACTTTTAGATTTTTTTAAATAATAATTTTTTTTAAATAAATTATTCCAGTGTTATCCAGTGACGCACATTTTTTTCATAGTGGAATTTGATAAACCACCTTTCAGTGGTTACAATCAAAGAGGTTCACATTTTATGTTTAAATTATGTTTACTAGTGCACCAAAACGAAGTAACAATTAATCACAAATTCAGAACGCTAACAAAAGTGAACCTAACTGGGCACTCTGGAAATTATCTGAAACTCAACCCCCCCCCCTCCCACCCTCAAAACATCATCCCATCTCAACCCCATGTTAAAGCAGAATATCATTGGACAAACCTGAAGCAAAAACTTAATTCAAGAACCTGCAATGTTCTGTAGGGGTGAGAGTAGACCAAAATCTCTTCCACCTCCTCTGGAAAACAACCCCTTTAGCAATGGAGAAATCCTGAACATCCAAATATTCCAAGGCTAAAAGAAAGTTCATTTGCCCTCCTGCCTGGTTAAACCCATCTGAACATTGGGCCCTAAGTTTTCAGCTAGTATTCGTCTAAATTTAGAAACTTAAAAGTATTGGATTTAACGAGACCTGTTAAAAAACTACTGAAAAAGGACAGTAATGAAAAGAGAGGAGACTCAGTCCACTCCGAAGAAAGCCACTTACATTCTTTCCATTCTGGCCTGGTTTTCCATCATCTCCAGGTTTGCCCTGAACATATAACAGAATTCATTAATGAAGAGAAGAAGACTTTCCCATCTAGATAACGGTACTTTCGCTGGTCCAATTTCAGCCACAACATTCTAATTTTAGTCATACTAATGAAAGAGGTTCCATGTGCACAGCCAACAGAAAGTCTCACAGATCAGTTTGCAGTAGTTCCACTGCACCACTCTAGAAATCGAAATGTAGTAAACGTAAGCCAAGTCTAGGACAATCAAGCCATTGTGACATCACTGATAAGGTTGACTCTTATTGGTGGAATGAGGCATTATGATGTCACAATACCAGATCTGGTTATCAGATGCTGAAACTTTTCACACAATTTATTTATTCAATTTTCTATACTGTTCTCCCAAGTAGAGAATGACATGGGGACAAATTTTTCCCCGTCCCCGCGGGAACTCATTTCCCCATCCCTGCAAGCTCCATCCTCATCTGCACAAGCTTCAAACACTTTAAAATCATAAGTGTTCGAGGCTTGTGCGGTTAAGGCAGAGTTTACAGGAATGGGACAGGAACAGCGACAAAACTCGCAGGGATGGGACGGAGAAATTGTGTTCCTGCAGGCACGGGGATAAATTTGTCCCCATGTCATTCGCTAATCCCAATGAATCCTCTGAAGAGGATTACCGTAATACACCAAAAAAAGACTGAAGGAGAGAGGATGTCAGTGGGAAAGGACCCTCCCTGTGGAAAGAACATCAGTAAAGAAGACCAAACTACTTACAGGTGAGCCTGGGGGTCCTATGGGCCCTAGTGGTCCTGGGGGGCCCTGCTCTCCCCTCAAACCTGCCAGCCCCTGCAAAGAATATAAACCACTGAAATTAAACAAAGTACAATGTTTATCGCTTACTGAAAACTTCTACACTGCTGCCAAAGACTGGTGGAGTCAATTCAGAGCAGTTTATATGAGCTTTGATCATCTGGAGGATGATTTTCCAAAAGGAATTTTCTGACGGTGCTGCATGTGGATTCCACACCTGCCGTACAGCAGTTGGATGGTCTGTAGGCACTTCAGTGCACACAGGTCCTGATTCTATAAAAGACATCTAAAGCTAGGCACCTAAATGGGCATGCCTAGCCAATCTAGGCATCTAAATTAAACCCCCCCCCCCCTCTTAATCCTCCACTGGGAAAGACGGAAAAATGCTTGAGTACCCGAATTTAAACCACTTAGGCCAGGGGTGGGCAACGAGGGCCGCAATCCAGTCCGCTTTTCAAGATTTCCCCAATGAATATGCACGAGATCTATTTGCATGCACTGCCTCCATTGTATGCAAATAGATCTCATGCATATTCATTGGGGAAATCCTGAAAACCTGACTGGATTGCGGCCCTCGTTGCCCACCTCTGACTTTGGCTATAAGTGTTATATAAATCCTAAAAATAAATAATTCATATTCTAAACTGTCCCCACACCCTGCTGGCTGAGGTCTTTTTTATTTTAGGTTTATCGCTTTTATCTTATTTCAAGAATAATAGCAAGAAGGCTATCAATATAAGCGATATTATCAAATTTTGTTTATAATTTAAAGATTCAGGCTGCTGAAACAGGCCATAGTGGCCGAAACACGGACATGTCGAGTCTTAATCAATACAATAAAGGACTTGAGCGTCACAGGCCACCTTTACTGGTTTGTTTGCCTTAAATGAACAAAACCATAAACATTTCAGAATAATTCTCGTATTCACCACCGTGCAGGATGCAGATGAATCCAATACTTACATCTCGACCCGGATCACCTTGCTTTCCTTGGTCACCCTAATGAAAAAAAAGTCTGTATTGGTTCCTAATTCGATTTTGTTCACATCTCTTTTAAGTGGCTAAAAAGTCAGATGCGTATTAATTGCAAAGCTCTGACGATCCATCCACCCACGCGATAGCCTCTGGGTTTTAGTAACACTGTCATGCCAATGTGTTATGTTGTTATAAGGGGCTATGTGATTGAAGAAATACAGTTTTTGCCTAAACTGTCAGTGCAGGTGAATTGAACTGTTTGCAAAATTACTGCTTTCTGAGGCAAACACATATATTGTATCCTCTTCTTGCAACAACATTTGGGTACAGCTATATAGCCTGTGAAAAGGGCAGCAACAAAAATTGCCAAGAGGGGTCATTATTAGGACATAGTAATTTTCCACAGGACAGACTAACTTGCAGTATCTCAACACCACATGTAAGTCAGCCCTGTAGTACAAGGATAGCACTTCTTATAATCAACCACACAAGCAGTATTATTTTTCCATCCCAGGAGAATTAGCTGCTTCTTAAAGGGGTCAGGCTGAAATATTTACCCCCCTACCAAAGCCTTCCCTTTTGCTACAACCTCCCAAGATGGCCTCCCAATGACAGATTCCATCCTGAACATCCTGTCCTCCTTCACCCAACTCATCTCCGCCCCCTAGGGTCAACTGTTATCATGGCAGGAGCGATCCGCAGTCCCACCAGCTTCTTCTGGTACCAGGTTCAAAATGGTGCTAGCAGCTCCCTGCAATAATCTTGTATTATTCCGTGTGCATGGTAATGAACTGTTCTGTATGCACTTGCATGCTCTCCATCTCATTGCTATGTATCCCATAGTACCTAACATTAACATGCATTACGGTAAATATAACAATATAATTTCACATTACTATCCTTTAACACATATTAGGGGACACATAATGCATGTTAGGGTGGTAATACACCTTAATAACTATTCTCCTAAGTGGTACTAATGGGATAATGAATTTCAGATCCCTAATTTGGTCCTTAATGCTCGTTAAAACCACATAAATATGTGAACTTGGTAACGTTTGTGCAAGTGTTTGTTGATGTTGCAGATAAAATTAGACAACTGCATGGAGAACAGATAATTAAACTTCATGATCCATGAAAAGTCTTGGAAAGTTAACTATACTTGAGAAGGCACACAGACATGTGGTGACCTTCCTCTCTGAGCACAGGCAGACTCATGAACAGAGGGCATCCCACCCATAGCCCTATAAGGGTATTTAACTCCAAGTGCCCTCCAAAAACCAGACTACCTTCTCAACCCCATCTCTCACTGTTAACCTTCCTCTTCCTAACCTTGATACCTTTCCCCCTTTGTCAACTTACCCTTTGACCTGGAGATCCATTTAAACCAGGTTTTCCATCCAATCCATTCCGTCCATCAAGCCCTGGAGAGCCCCTCTCTCCCTACAAAGATAGATAGAATGAGAACTTTGATTGCTGGACAGATAAATAGAATCCATGATGTTCAGTCTTGGTTCTTCGGGTTGCACTTATGCAGCTGAAATGATTTCTTGAGAGGACATCATGACTTCTGTCAGCTGCTCATTGGCTTGCCTGATGTTCTTCATCCCACTGGGAATCTGGATGGAACTGCACAGGATCCGGTGGAATGAAGGACACCAGTGAGGGCCTTATCCTAAGCAGATGTCAGCTTTCTACAGGAAAGAGGGAGAAAGCAGGACATAGGAGAATAGCCCGTTGATAGACTTATGACCAACTATAACATCTCATACTTGTAAGAAAGATGCTTATGTTCATCAGAGAAAGTTGCTTATTTAATTGTCTGGTGATGATCAGGTTATAGTGTTTCTTATAGACCTGTTATTTCTTGAGATAATGTTTTCTTCCAAAGGGCCATGAAAGACAGTATCTGAATTTCAGAATGCTGTCAGTTAATGTAGGAGAGAGGAGGACCTTTTTCTTGTGCCTCTCGCCCACACTCACACTAATGCAAACAGGAGAGAAAAATTGCTAAAAGCAGAGCTACTCTCATAGCAATGTGAGTGCACTGTCCCCCTCTCCCCACCCCCAGATTTTGGAGAGATGACGGTTGTTTTGTTGGAGTAAACTCTTTTGGGGGAAGTGAAGAATAAGGCCGCATTTTGATTTTTTCTCTTTTAGGCTCCTAGTGCAGTCATTCGTTCTAAGAACTTTAGATTACCGTAACATATTTAATTTATCCTTATGTAAGAAAAACATCGAGAGGATGCAAACTATTCCAAATACCGCAGTCCGATTGATATTCAATTTGCAAAAGTTTGATCATGTGATGAAATATGATAAATAAATGCACTGGCTGCCAGTAGAGGCAATAATATTAAGTTTGGTTGGATCTGCATGGTCTTGAACCCAGTTATCTTCTCGATCATTTTGAATTTGTTAATAGAATACGCCCTACGCTATTTGCCTTTGCTTCTATAAAGGGATGTGTTTATAAACGATTCTTTAGTAGAATTCTATCATATCAGGCCAGTGTATGGGATAAACATCTTGGTAATTTTATATTAACAATAACAACAACTTTGATTTGTATACTGCAATACCACAAGCGGTTCAGAGCGGTTTACATATACAGCGATGTTACAGAAAATATTGTCAAGTACATTGGTAACAAAATTTCAATTACATTAGTAAGCCGAGAGAGGTTAGGTATAATCGGAAATATGTCAGAGATATAGCAAGGTGGGAAGGAGTCGGAGAAATTTATCACAGAGATTAAGCTCTAACACCTATTTGGCATTTAGAAAATTGTTAAAAACATACTTATTTGATACTGTGAATGTACAGTATCATTGTATATAGTTAACTGAGAGGTAGTTGGAATAAACTGTGAGCACAGGGGAGCAGAAAATACAAACTGCAATCTGATATTTTAGTGGGTAACTATGGGCTCCTTTTACTAAAGGGCGCTAGCGTTTTTAGCGCACGCGGGAAATTACCGCGCTCAATGCTGGCGTTAAGGTCCAGCACGCACGGCAATGTAGCACGTGCTATTCCATACGTTATTAGAGGGGACAGCAGAGCTGAACATGCAAATTGCCAGCTTCAGTGCTGTGAGGGAAATCAGACATCAATGTTATTTATTCACATAAATAATGATATTATTCAAAGCTGAAGGGTGAGGATGGAGGCATTGGAATATATAGATATTTTAAAGAAGCAGCAGAAATGTGTTCAGTGGGGAAGGCAAACTCTTCACCACAACTAAAAGGGCTAGAAAGGAAGCTTGGTGGATATAGCGGCAGATGATCCCAGGAAGCTTGAGCGGAATGGCAAGGTCTAAGGTGGGAAAGAGATCTGGTGTCAGTATTTCCCTGGACATGTCCAGGGGTCTGGATGGCTTTTCATCCCGAGACTTTGCAGACGCCCTCCTTATGCAGGCCCGGGCTTTAAGCTTTTCAAAAGCCGGACAAAGTGCCAGGGTTTGTAAAGCCATCCAGACATACCCTCTAAAAAGAGAACATGTCCGGGTAAATCAGTAACCCTGAAAAGACATTCCAGGGAGATACAGGCAAACAGCTGAGGTATCCATGGAATAATATGTCAGAGGGATGCACGGGAAACTCTTCTTTTGGTTTTCACCATTTCGGTCACTGAATTTCACAGCAGGCTAAATTCAATAGTGAAACATTTTGTTACTTTTTTTTTGGTGTTTTGCATAATTTCAGGTGAGAAATGACACAAAATGAAATAAGGAATGTTTAAAAGCAATAGCAGAAGAAGCCGAGAAACATAGCGCGTTTACCTTCTCTCCTGCCGGACCTTTGTCTCCAGAATCACCCTGCAGCGTTCAAAGACAAAAACAAGCACAGCTCAGATCTCACAAGATGCAGCGCCATACAAGAAAACAGCACAAAGGCAGACACACCGAACAGACGCGATGTGACACAGATCAGAAGCCACAGAAAGAAAGATGCCTTACTCGAGGTCCAGGGAGCCCTCTAGGTCCTTCGATCCCCTGGAAAAACAAATAAGAAATATGAAGAGTGAGTTCATCCCCCCCACCACGATAGCGGTTATTAGCGCAGGGCTCCACGCTGCTCCCGTTGCTCATAGAGCATTCCGTGGAGTTCCCTGCACTAAGAACTGCTATTGCGGTTTCGTCAAAGGACAAAGCCAAGGCTATATCTAAGGGCCTGTTTTTACAAAGCTACGCCAGCGGCTGCCGCGCAGCAACAGCCCCAAAGCCCTTTAAATCTCTATGGGCTTCGGAGCCTTACCGCGCTGCAGCCGCTAGTGCGCCTTTGTAAAACAGGCCCTAAGTAATTTATAGGCAAAAAAAAAACCACATTAATAATCATAAAAAAGTAAAACAAATCAGTCATAAAAAATTAAAACTGTCTTCCTCCTTTTGCTACTCGGAGCTACTCGTGTTTGGGACTGTCAAACCGATGGGCATTTTCCCCTTTATAATTTATACTTTTAATATAATTGTTATGTTAGTGGGTAATATACAAATCCTCCAGGCAGCTTACAGTCTCCACAGCATTTCCCTTTTGAAAACCAAGGGGGCACTTTTGTGCCAGATACAAACGGACTTCCTCACAAAGCGTGTGCAGCGATTTCTTTCACGGGCAAAGCTACACAGAAGATGGAGCAGTGCACATGGTTTTACCTGCTCTAGGAGGCGGGGCAATTTTCAAAGAAGATTCTATCTCATTTTCTATCTTTGCCATGTATTTTTTTGCTTTCACATGCATTAAGTAGCAGATAATTCTTACCCTTTCACCGGGGACACCCGCCTGGCCAGCCTCTCCCTTTTGGCCTTTCATTCCTTGCTGTCCGGGGTCACCTGCATCGCCCTTAAATATTTTTTAAAAAATCCAAATGTTTTGTGTCAGGTAACAGATATTCACTGTGACCTAGAAGTCAAATATTCTGATCCCTTTAGATTCTGCTACTTATGACGCTGTTAAGTTTCCCAGTAGGGATTTAAATGGAAGATATTTTCAGCTCATTTATGGACTTCAAGGCCAAATTTCAGACATTTTTCAATTGAGTGGAGCAGGCGAGCCAGCTCATGCGGCAAGACGTAAAGGCATGTTAATTAATGCACATTCCTTTTTTGTTAGCGATACCAACAGGCAGACCATTACTTCTACGTCTATTGTTTGTTTTCAGCCTTTTGGATGTACAAAGTAACGGATTGCTGTTTTTGCCCTGGAACATTTTAATTGCTTAAATAGAAAACCATCTTCAATTACATGAAAAGTAGAAATATGTTGAATATTTTAAAAAAGAAAGGCAATTGGGGACTGGCTGAGATCAAAAACAAATCAGTAAAGCTTTACCGAGAAGACTCCATGGGCTGATATTCCAACTATGATGGATTTCATAAAATTAAGTGAAAACATACTGCACACGAGAGTTTTTCACAGGCATATCAGAAATGCAAAAATAAATAAATACATGCTGTCACTTTACCTTTTCTCCTCCCCCTCCTCTGTCCCCGTCACCCTAAAAAGAAAGAATTAAGGAAAATAAGAAACATTTTATTAATGTCTTTGGGAAAGGTTCCCGACTTGCTGGTAGCATTTCGAAAGCAAGGGCTCAGACAGAGAACAAAATAATCTGGTTTTCATATTTATGAGAAATGTCCAAAGGGAGGTGAGAATTCTAGGCCCCCGACTGATACGTGCCAGACTTTTTCACTTGTTCGTTTCACAGAGCAATGCTGACCTCACGCGGAAAATGCCAACCCCACCCGCCTGCCTATCTTCTTCCACCCTCAGAGATGAGCGCTGTTGTGTGCTGGAGATCCCAGAGGAAGAAGAAATCGGGAAATAAAAAAGGAGGCGTAAACCTACAGAAATAGATAAAAAGCAAAAAGAAACATGTAGCTTACAGGTCTTCCTGGAGGGCCTTGAAGTCCCTGCAGTCAAGAAAAAAAAAAAAAGAGGTTAACATATTTGGGCAGATTCAGTAAAATAAGGATTTCATAAGTGATGAAACATCCCAAAAATTACCCATGTGAAGAACAATTATAATAGGAAGCTCACATTTATGAACCACTTGAGTATGCAAAATATACCGAATATGGTCACTTATCCATGAAATCGACAGCAGGGTTACTAAGTGCTATTCTGTCGTGGTATGTGTATAGATTATAAATATGAGTGGAGTATGGGTGGGATGTGGACAGCACATGGATAGTGTGGGCAGGCATGAAGCATAGGCAGGTTGTGGATGGAGCATGAGCAAGAGATGGGTGGGGCATGGGCAGGATGTGGGCAGAGTAGGGGCGGGACATGGGTGGAACGTGGGTGGGATGTGGGTAGGGCTCCAACGTACACATGTAACTGGCAGAATAGTGTCAGTAACAAGTGCCCCTTATGCATTTATACCACCGCAGCTCCACCAGCTCTGTGAATTAGGCTACTGCTCTATAACGGAGGGTGCCCGGATGCCGTCATAGAATAGGCTCTCCCGGTGCAGCGCTGGGGCACTAAATAGAGGTACGCATTGATAGACCTGCCCCTGATATAAAGTGTCACTGTTCATATTGGCACAAAGACCTTGCACCGGGTGAGTTTCGCATCTGTTCTCAATGTGAAAATACCTGTGTAGCTTTGCTTGAAACCTTGCTCGGGGGGTACAGTTATGCTTTTTTTTTCACCTGATCTCCATATACGCAAGGAGGAGCCTCCACTTATAAGGTTAGGGTTACCAGACGTCTGGAATTCCCCAGCCATGTCCTCCTTTTTGAGGACACGTCTGGGGGTCCGGATGGCTTTTCAAAACCCGGCACTTTGTCCAGGTTTTGCAAAGCTTCCCATCAGGAAGTGGCATCTGCACGCGTGACATCATTGCGTTGTGTCCGTGCATGCGCAGATGCTGGGGGGGGGGGGGGGGCGCAACGGGGCATGGCACAGGCAGAATGGGGCAGGTCTGGGGGGGCGTGGCCATGGGTCTAGATTTTCCTTTGGGAAAACCTGGTAACCCTATATAAGGTATATGTTAAAAACTTTAAAAGGTTTCAAGAAAAGGTTTATTTAGGGCCATCCGGGAAAACTCAGACATGTCCTCTTTTTAGAGAACTGTCCGGGTGCCCGAATGGATTTTCAAAGTCTCTCCAGGTTTCCTGAGCTCGAGACTGCGTCTGCAGGGTCTCCGAGCCCGCGAGGATGTGATGCAGTG
Source organism: Geotrypetes seraphini (assembly GCF_902459505.1). Lineage (NCBI taxonomy): Eukaryota > Metazoa > Chordata > Amphibia > Gymnophiona > Dermophiidae > Geotrypetes > Geotrypetes seraphini. The sequence goes on from NC_047100.1 coordinate 6,057,347, forward strand.
ACATGTGATGTCATCGCGTTGCATCCGCGCATGCTAGGAGGCCCGAGCTTGGGAACGGCAATGAGGGGACAGAGCTAGGGGCGGGACTGGAGGCAGAATGGGGCAGAGCCACACGTCCTCTTACCATGGAGAAGAAATCTGGTAACCCTAAGTTTAACCAAGTTGAAAAAATGTAAAGATCAGATGTAAATAAAGAGAAAGCAACTCACTGGTTCTCCTCGGTCACCTTTGTTCCCAGGAATTCCTGGATTGCCCTGCGGACACAAAGATAAAACAGAGTGAAGCAGGCGTAGAGAAAGAAACTTCTGACCCTTCAATGGAGGGTAACTTTATGCTGGTGCATGCCCAGGAGCCAGCTTTGAGGGGGCCAGTATTTTGCAAGGTCCTTCATTGTGCAGCACTCACATTTCTTCCCGACTCTCCCGGGTCTCCCAGGTCCCCTTTCTCTCCAGGGTTGCCACGGGCGCCTGGTAAACCCTAAGAAGAAAAGTCTTACGTCAATGCATTCAGGTAGAACTGTGTCGAACATCTGACAGCATGCTACATAGTCATGTTCATTCTTACCCTGGGACCTCTTTCTCCATTTTTGCCTGGAGTACCAGATTCACCCTAATGGGGGAAAAAAGAAAAATTGCAATAAGTTAACAGCAATACAAGAAATGGGCTTACCGTGTGCTAATACAGGACTTTCACACATACTAAGACAATTTCTGGCATGTCCCTAACATACGACTACTAATGCTTACCATTTCTATAGTGCTACTAGACATACGCATCACTGTACATCAAAACACAGAAGAGACAGTCCCTGCTCTAGAGAGTTTACAGTCTAGTCAAGGCAGACAAACTGGACAAGATGGTGCGTCTATACATTGTGCTCAGGTGGGGTAATTACAGAGGGAATGATAAGACAGATATTGGTGCTTAGCAGGTGGGTTGGAGTTTAGAATTGAAAGCAGCTTCAAAGAAGTGGGCCTTGAGTCTAGATTTGAATACTGCCAGAGGTGGAGCTTGACTATGGAGTCAGGCAGTTTGCTCCAGGCATATGGTGCAGCAAGATAGAAGGGACATAATCTGGAGTTGGCTGTAGAGGAGTAGGGTACAGATAAAAGAGACTTATCCAATGAGCAGGGTCCCCGAGGAGGAGTATGGGGAGAGATGAGAGATACTGAGGAGCCACAGAGCGAATACACTTGTAGGTCAGTACGAGGAGTTTGAACTGTTTGCGGAAACGGATAGAGAGTCAATGAAGTGACTTGAGAGGGGGGAATGGGGGCTTAGCGACATCGACGGAATATGAGGTGTGCAGCAAAGTTCTAAGCAGATTGAAGGGTAGAGAGATGGTTTAGCGGAAGGCTAGTGAGAAGCAGGTCACAGTAGTCTAGGCAAGAGGTGATGAGGGTATGGATGAAGGTCTTGGCAGTGCATTCAGAAAGGAAGGCTCTGAATTTAGCGACATTGTAGAGAAAGAAACGACAAGTTTTGGCCAATTGGATATGTGAAGAGAAGGAGAGAGACGAGTCCAAGATTACTCCAAGGTTGCGAGCTGACCAGACAGGGAGGGTGAGGGTGGTGTTCACGGAAATAGAGAACGGGGGAAGAGGAGAGATAGGTTTAGGTGGAAAGATAAGGAGCTCCGTCTTGGCCATGTTTAATTTTAGATGGTGGTGATACATCCAGGTAGTGATGTCAGCCAAGCAGGACTGAATGTCTGTCGAGATTTGAGATGTAGAGAGATAGATCTGCAAGTGGTCGGCATAGAGGTGATACTGAAAGCCCTAGGAGGGCATAAATTTTTCCATTAGCACATAGGACTTGCAAAAATATTAACACAGTTATACTTGCCACTTGCTCTTTCCGAGGGACTAAGGGGGGGGACTTCATCAACGAGGGCTAAGCAATTTAGCATGTCCTAACTCCATTAGCACATACTAATGATTAGCTTATATTAAATGCTAAGATGTCCATTATATTCCTCAATCATAGTTCCCATTGATAAATTCCCCTGTAAGTGATCAAGTTTCTTAAAAAATTTGTTATACTGCTTGTCATAATTCTAAGCGGTGGACAGGCTTCCTAAAAATGGGATTCTACTTACAATTAAAAACAGTGGATGTACGAAAGACTAACTGACGTACAATAAACAAGAGGGTAGAGGGAGAACTCCATTAAATCAATAGGACACGATAGAGTAATACGAAGTGGGGGTCTTATCCAGAATAGTCAATTAGAGAAAAGTTTCCAATTTCAAAGGCATCTTTAAATAGAAAGGATTGGGATAGAGTTCCAGAGTAAGGGGGGCAGTTACAGAGAATACAGAAGATCCCACGTTAAGCCCACATTATCCAGTTAGCACAAGGTACTGTGCTTGCGCTAACTGGATAATGCTTCCGTGCCCAGTCCCCACCCAGTCCCCCAGGCCACAGCCCCTCCCAAAAATAAGTAGCGCATCCAAAGTCGAAAACTACCGCAAAACCCTTTTTTTTCTCACATCAAGCATTAGCATATTTCCAAAAGGAGCCACATCTTACCGGTGTTCCTTCGTCTCCTTTTTCTCCCCGCTCACCCTAAAAATTGAGAGTTAACCCAGAAAAGCAAAGTTTAAGTACCGAATGCAAGAAATCCGTCGCTTATCGCCTCATATGAGACACACTGAAGCAAGAATGCTTTTTACTTTTTATTGCTGTCTCTATAAAGTTTTATTTGGGTTAGTTCTAATTTATTTTCATAGACCGCTCTATTTAAAAAGGGAAGATCTTGCTTCTACCCGGTCTGACCAAGTATGGCTATTCTTATGTTGTTATAAAGATATGTCTACAACAATTTTATATTCATCTGGCTTTGTAGCCTAAATTTGCAGTGTTCTTTCTTGCTGGGTGAGGATTTACTGGCATGTGCTTAACTATCTTATTGAGGTGTCATTATATCCCTGGAGGCAATTCTGTAATTTGGCACCGCAATGGGACATGCTTAGCGCCACTAAGTTAGAACCATAGAAACATGACAGCAGATAAAGGCCAAATGGCCCATCCAGTCTGCCCATCCACCATTCTCTGTTCCTCTAAGAGATCCCACGTGCCTATTCCATGCTTTCTTAAATTCAGACACAGTCTCTTATCTCCACCACCTCTTCTGGGAGACTGTTCCACGCTACCACCCTTTCTGTAAAAAAGTATTTCCTCAGAGTACTCCGGAGCCTATCATCTCTTAACTTCATCCTTTGCCCTCTCATTGCAGAGCTTCCTTTCAAATGAAAGAGACTCAACTCATGCACATTTATATTACTTAGGTATTTAAACATCTCTATCATATCTCCCCTCTCCCGCCTTTCCTCCAAAGTATAAGTCTGTCCCCATATGCCTTATGACGAAGGCCACACACCATTTTAGTAGCCTTCCTCTGGACCGACTCCATCCTGTTTATATCTTTTTGATATATGTTATATCTCCAGAATTGTACACAATATTCTAAATGAGGTCTCACCAGGGGCATCAATACCTCCTTTTTCCTACTGGTCATTCCTCTCCCTATGAACCCTAGCATCCTTCTGGCTTTCGCCGTCACCTTTTCAACCTGTTTGGCCACCTTAAGATCATCACATACAATCACACCCAAGTTCCGCTCTTCCGTCATGCACATAAGTTCTTCACTCCCTAATCTGTACCGTTCCCTCTGGTATTTGCAGCCGAAATGCATGACCTTGCATTTCTTAGCATTAAATTTTAACTGTCAAATTTCAGAGCATTCGCCAGGTCTTTCTTCATGTTATAGAACATTAGCGCAAACCTACTTCAGCTTTCCTAAAGTTAGGTACAAAATCACATTGGCAGGTGTAGGTGTGTCAATCGAGACGTACAACTGCTAGCAATTCTATCACGTGCATGCCAGCTACACCCTATAGCACTTAGGTGCTACACCGTAGAATAGCTCATCACGCTGATTATTGGCGCTAATGACATGTGCAAGTGGCAAGTACATCTAGGCAACCATTTAGAGAATTGCCCCAATTATGTTTTATATTTTTTGATAAATCAACTCTACAAGTGGTTAAATCAAAATTCTAGAGCAGGCAAGTACTTCAAAAAATAGCACATATAGCCAAAGTCCCTCATCAATAGTGTTATATATGACCATCTCACACACGATCAACAGAACCTCAGAAGCGGCTTACTTTCCATGAAAAATAACGGTTTTGATAGCCACAAGCTTCCTCACTGGCTCAGCTTAATAACCTTGAAACACTCATAATATATTGAACTTATCTTTTAGTGCACGGGGGCTTTTATCTAAAGACAAGCTAAAAGATAAGTTCAATATATTATGAGCACCTTATATTAAGTGTTTCAAGGTTATTAAGCTGAGCCAGTGAGGAAGCTTGTGGCTATCAAAACCGTTATTTTTCATGGAAAGTAAGCCGCTTCTGAGGTTCTGTTGATCATGCGTGAGATGGTCATATATAACACTATGGGAGTGTGTTGACGAGGGGCTTTGGCTATATGTGTTATATTTTTTGATAGTAGCACATTTGAACTTTTATTTATTAATTAATGTCTATTATTCTGTGCGATATTTAGGATATCGTATGGTTTTTGTCTTACTGCTGTTATTCCTTTGTCCTTTTTCTCTGCTTTGAGTTTTTATTTGGAAAAAAGCAGATTCCAAATGGCTGAACGAAATGAAATTACCTCTTTTCCTCGCAGCCCGATCTGCCCGAGAGGTCCTGGTTTACCTGCTTCTCCTTTTTCGCCCGGATCCCCTTGGTCCCCCTGAAACAAAACGTCACATGGAGAGTAGCTGTTACTGCTACATCAACATTTTTATAGTGCTACAAGACATCTGTAGCACTATATAGGAAGGTACAACAATGACATGCTCAAACAAGATGCAAAAGATGATCCTACATTCCAGAAATGCTTATTTCACTGCAACACAAATACATCTTGTAACTCCACAAACCCTTAACACACATCTGGAGACACTTCTTTCCTACAAGAGAGAAATTACCTTTGCTCCAGGTTTGCCTGACAGACCAGTAAGTCCCTAATGAAAAAACACAAACCAAAATATTCACACTCAATTTATAAAATATATATATATTTTTTTTTTATTAAAAACAAACAAGGCACATGATTAGGTTGTTACATGCATGAAAGCCCAATGAATATAAACACAACACCCACTAAGTTGCGAAGAGACAAAAAGTCAACAAGTATCACAATTTTAAAACACCGCAACACCCAACTACTTCCTTATCAAGTCCTCACATGGACTAAGAGAAATGAAAAGAGAATAACCCCCACTTCTACGAAACTCCACTAGCAGTTTCTAGCGCAGAGAGCCGCGCTGAATGTCCCGTGCTGTTCCCGACACTCATAGGAACTCTGCGCTAAAAACCGCTAGTGTGGTTTCGAAGAAGAGGGGGTAAGTGTTCAAGTACTCACCTCGGTCCTAGGTGGAGGGGGGTTTACTCATTTTCTTCCCCCCTTCTGAAACTGCCCTCCACACACACACGCTCCCAGGAGTGCTCCCCCTCATCAAAACATACCACAATTAGCAACCCAAAGCTCCTCTATTACAGCGCATGCATATTAGGCACGCAGAGCTTTCAATGGGACCAGCTTTCTCCATGGGAACTTTAGGGCATGCCCCCAGCCTGCCCATAGCTCACCCCACCCCACCCATAACTCCTCCCCAGTACATCTCAATGGCAGCCTGCTGCACCAGCAGTTGCTTCCCCTTCCAGTGCCAGCAGGAGACGCCTTGATGAAATGCCATCTCCTGCTGCCACAAGACCAGTTCAACAGTTCTTACCACACGACTGGCCCCTTGGCAATAGAGACGACATTTTATTAAGGCATCTCCTGCTGCTGCTGCAGGAAGGGGAAGCTGCTCAGCGGGAGTGCAAGAGATGACCCACAAAAGTGGGACTCTCCCACTGAAAGGTCTGCACCCTCTAGGGTTACCAGCTTTTCGGGATAATAAGGCCAACAGTGACTTACCCTTTCACCTGGCTCCCCTTTTGATCCTGGTTCACCAAGAATTCCATAACCAGAGGGACCCTATATTAGAAAGCAGAGAACAAATGAATGGATGCTGATCTTTGTAGGCGCTTGCAGGCACTGACCTTTTTTAAAATGACTTTTTAATTGGTTTTAAATAATGCAATTACCGCTCCATATATCACCAATTAAAGCAATTAAATTAGGCTACAGTAGAGCGCCTACAACCGCCTAACTTAGGTCACCGTTTTGTAGTATCGGCCCCTTAGTGTTTTCTAGCTGTCTCTGTATAAAATTACCCACATAGAGTAAATACATGCATTTTGCACCTTCTTTCGAGCAGGTGTCAACTTTGACATTGGGGTTTGTAGTCTGTTGGAGCTGGTTCTGGGTCCCTTTATAAAACAGGCAGATCTTTGGATCTCTCACCTATCCTCCCTGCTATATAATTACCCCATAATGTCTTAGTAGGAAATTATATACATGGTCATTAGGGAAAAGATATAATGATTGACCTTTACATAAAAGATTTTCCTCTGCTCTACCGCTGATAAAACTGTAGAAGGAAACAAAGATTTTTTAAATATAACTTACTCGTTCTCCTTTCTCTCCAGGCTCTCCTCTGGAACCTTTGGGCCCTTCTTGCCCTGTAGGGCCTCTGTCACCCTGAAACGCAGAAATACATTAAAATATAGTAGACTGAAGAACCTGTGATGTACTAAGTAGCAAGATACCAAGAATATCTTTAATCTCTCTTTCATTTTACTTGGATAAACAATATGCACTCTTACAGTATAAGGAAGCAAATCTTTATTTAAGGATTAGTAGCCTAGATCTCTTCTCCGTTCTTATGATTTGACAGTGCTGTAAGATCATCCCTCTACAATACTCCTTCATTCTAGTTGCTTCAAAAGATCATTGTACCGTTGATGAAGATTAAAAATGTACAAGTGAAACTCAAGAGCGCTATGACCTAGTGGGCAATCTCTTTAGATCTCATGATTCTTTAGTAAACTAAATTAATATAGTGATAAGATTCATGTCTTGAACTTGAAGCAATTACCTTGCCGCCTTTGCTTCCTGATGGACCACCTTCCTGAAACGAACAAACGGAGAGGTTGGATTTTAGAAGAATGGTCTCCTGCAAGCATATAACCCATCCATCTACTGAGCAGCATCTGAGGAGATCAGATCAGATGAAGCTCCTTCTTATTGTGTTCCTTTAATCGCACTCTTCTTTATCCCTTTAGTAATGTCTCACTTCACGCCAACATCGCCTACTGTACCTCATGGTGTTATAATGACAGTCTAGCCATAAGTACTGCTGGATCTCGCCACCTGACTTATTGTAATGATGAATTGTTTAGCACAAGTTAAAGGATTGTCCATCATATATGAGTGAGTCTCAACCACCAAGAATTATATTATCTATATAGAGAAACCCAAATTATTATTAATTCCTCGGTGCTTTACTCCCTGCAATATTCTCTGCAATCCAGGGACATGACCTTTAATTTACAGGAATCACTCACCAATTGTCCAGGTTCACCCGGCGGGCCTCGGTCTCCCTGATCAGAAAGAAGAATGCAAAGTTTAGCAGGTGTATAACGAAAATGCCTTACGTGGTCTTCCTTGATACCACACAGCACAGACATAGTAACTATTATTTCCGGAGTCAGTTTTCAGCCCTGAAGTCACTGCATTAATTTGAATGCCTAAACTAGTCGGTGTGCATGCAACTTAAATATTTAAGAAGCCAGTCAGCACCAATAATTGGCACTAGTGAAAAATTACGTACACAGCTTTCTAAGTGCATTCTATACAGTGTGCAAATCTCAGAGTGTGGCCAGGGGAGGCGCATGGATCGTGGGCACTCCTCAGAGGTAGGTGCATTGCTACAGAATACGACCAAGCCACATGCAACTTAGGCACAGGTATGTAGGCCTGGTTTTCATTAGCTTAAGTAGGTGCGCCTAAATGTCAGTGACACATACGGCCATTAAGCTCAATTCTGTACACTGTGTATAACTTCTATAGAATTCTGCTTAGCGCCATCCTTTTCGATACCAATCTTTTAGGTGCCAAATAGAATAGCCCTAAGTGGCTGGATAACTTCCATTCTTGACTCTCTCCCCCCCTCACTCCCCCAACCTAACTCCTAATTATCTAGATCAGTGTCTCGCAAACTTTTTCCGCTGTGGCACACTAAACTCAGGGCTGCGAGTGCAGGGACTCTGAGCATGCACGGAAGTCAACCGGTGATGTCACATGCATGTGCGTGACGACATCACGTCGACATCTGCGCATGCTCAGAGGCCCCGTAGACGCAGCCCTGAGCTTGGGGGCCTTCCAAAACCCGGTCAAACTGCGGGTTTTGGAAATCCCTCCATCGCCGGTGGGGGAAAGGGGGCAGAGAGGAGGGAGAGGTGCCGGCGCCAGCAGTGACCGACTTGTCTCTTGCGCAACACACCTGGAATCTCGCCGCAGCACATAGTTTTCAATACACTAATCTAGATAAAATCCATCCATCTGGCGATTTAAACGGCCTGCGATGATCTGGATCATGTTAGAAAATACACAGATAAGTGAGTTATGCATTTGCAATGGGTTTGCCACCTGTTGGTGAATACGTAACCTGCTATGAATATTAGGCTATCTTATTTTGTCTATCTAAATATGGAAAGTTTTAAAAGACAAGTTAAACATATGAAAGGACCAGTATGAAACATTCTTTGATTGGAGAGTTTTTCATTGTGGTGCTGTCGTGTGGCCTTGTCACCTCACTTACTAGTCAAACGTTAAGAAAAGAACTCGGAGACTTTTTACCTTTTCCCCTCGGGGTCCAGCAGTCCCTGGTGCACCCTGTTATGGAAATTTGAAAACAGGCAGGTCAGATAAACATCAACTCCCCCCACCCCACCTCCCCCCCAAAAAACAATAATGAGGTCAATTCCATCTGCAGCCGAGCACATAACGTCATATTTTCTACGTCTATCTTTCTGCGCATTTTCAGCAGAAGTCTTGTTCAGTCATCGATTCTGAGTTTGTTGGACTACTGCAATGTTATTTATTTAGCCTCTCATAAAAGGAATATCAAAAGACTACAGCTTCTCCAGAATACGGCTGTTTGACTGATTTTTAAGTTGAGAGAGTCAGAGCAATGTGACAAAGTACTATTTAATATAGAAACATAGAAGATGATGGCAGAAAAGGGCTACAGCCCATCAAGTCTGCCCACTCTGCTTACCCACCCCCTGTCTATGCCCTAATGACCCAATTTCCTTATCTTGACCCTCGTAGGGATCCCACATGGGTATCCCATTTATTCTTAAAGTCTGGCACGCTGTCTGCCTCGATCACCTGCACTGGAAGCTTGTTCCAATGATCAACCACTCTCTCTGTGAAGAAATACTTTCTGGTGTCGCCATGAAATTTTCCGCCCCTGAGTTTGAGCGGATGCCCTCTTGTGGCCAAGGGTCCCTTGAGAAAGAAAATATGTCATGTCATGTTGCATTGGCTTCCGGCCAAGGCACGGATACTCTTTCAATCGGGATGCTTCTGTTTTGAAATGTTGGCGGGCCTTGTACCAAATTATTTCATTGGTCACTTCCTTTTCATCGAGAGAAAATTAACCCCACGCAAGCTTACAACATTTGCATTTCCTTCAGTTAAAGGTTGCAACCATAAGCGCTTTTTCCAAAGAATTGTAGCCTACCAGGTTGTATTATGGAAAAGGAATTTTGGTAAACTGTTATAGGATTCTAGTTCTTATCAGTTTTTTAGAAAGGCATTGAAGACTTATTTGTTTGATAAATTATATAAATGAGTTTATAATCTGTTATGCCTGTAGAGCTCTCTTATATTGTAAACTGCTTTGAACTGAAAGATACAGCGGTATATAAGTGTATTTTTATGCTATGTTATGTATTTAAGAGTCACAAAATATAACAAACAATTCAGACGCCAAACGTTTGTTCACACGAAAGAAGAAAAAAAACCTCAGGTCATGGTGGGTCATTGAACCAACCCTACCTCCTCTGCATCACTGGCAAATCTGGCCAAAAATATTTTTATACTACGAAAATGCTAACAATCACCAATTTGAACCTAAGTTCAAATCCAAGCACCTGGATGAATGATGCAACACTGGTTTACACTAGTATTTTACTGTATCGGACAGAAAATGAGCACCCAGATGCTGCCATGGAATTAGGGTTCCAGATGTCTGGGAAAACCTGGACGTGCCCGGAGGGATTTTCAAAACCAGGAATTTGTCCTGAGGCGACTTAAGGCTTCTAGCTGGCTTATAAAGAATAATTAACACATGTAGATAACTTGGTGGTTGTAGAAAGAATGTTTTAAATTGTAACCTATTTGACCCTCAATATTATGTGATATTCAGGTTCAACTTACTGCATTCCCTGTAGGTCCAGATGGTCCTGTTGATCCTTCTGTCCCCTGAAATAGCAAAAGAGAGTCCCTAGCAGTATGACTAGAATAAAGATACTGAGTAGAGTACCATCTTTCTTAAGTGGCCCCGCCTCAAGAGAGGCAGCATAGTAGAGATTAAGGCCCTGATTCTCTAAAGCTTTCCGTGACAGTAAGAGTTGTTAAAAAGTGCTCTTACGGGCCCAGAAAGCTCCCTTCCAGAAGCACAAAAAAGGGTCTCCACGGCTACTACTATTAATTATTTCTACAGCACTACCAGATGCACGCCCCAATCATCGCAGCAGCCACCGAGATGCCAATGCATTCCAAGGAGCTCATTAGCATCCTGAGTTCCCCTTTTGATGCACTAAAGGGAACACCCTCCCCCCCAACTCTAACGAAAAATAGGGCCCAACATTTTCCAGCAGCTTTAAAGCTGCCAGTAGACGGTGTGCTTGTGTTGTGTGAGCACAGTGCACCCATAAAAATAAATAAAAACAGTAAAAATAAAATAAAACAAACATGGAGTGACTCCTGTCCATTCCCCCTCCTTCCGTCCCCCCCCATTTCCCTCCACTAGCCTGGAATCTCCCCTCAGCTGAGCCCCACAATGAAAAAAACACACCTGGTAGTCTAGTGGGCTACCGCCCCCTATACCTTTTAGTTGAAAATGTTCGGCAGGAGGGATGGCAGACCTTCTCTTCCCAGTGCATCCTTAGATGCGATGGGGGGGGGGGGGGGCTATGGTTCTTATTGGCTTATGCGCCTATGGCCTCTCTAAGAGAAGGCAGCCATTTTAGTTAGCAGCTCTGCACACAGCAGGAGCATAGGAAGATCGCTCCTGCACTGGCTTAGTACTACCAGGGATTTTACAGGTATGCTTGTTACTAATTGGAGAGGTGGGAGGAAGGTGAGAATTGTTAGAGTTGGCCGGGACAGGAGGCGGGAGGGATCCCGCCTATCCTGGCCCACCAGGGATTTTGAAGGTATGCTTTTTACTAATTAGTGAAGTGGAGGGAGAGAAGAATTGTTAGAGTCGACCAGGATAGGAGGCAGGAGAGATCCTTCCTGTCCTGGCACACCTCTGGATCATCAGGTCTTATGGCAGGCCAGATGGAGGCCTCCAACAGGTCTGGGGTAGGGGGTGGGTGCTGACCCCCATTTTGGGGCCCAAATTCCTCGGTTTATATTTGCTCAGGGTCACAGGGAGCAGTGCAGGATTTGGACCCACAACCTCGGGGTGCTGAGGCTTCAGCTCTAACCATCACAACACACCCAGGGACTCATGACACGGAGACCAGACATGTATATTTGCCTAAGACCCAATATAGACCTTTTTGACAGAGTGTAACCTATTAACATGCAGACTCTAGGTTATTTCAAGTGCTCAATTTTGCTTTCATTGGAGGCTTACCTTCAATCCAGGCTGGCCAGATGATCCCCGCTCTCCCTAATCATAAAAACACAATGATAAAACAATGCAGAAGGGGCGGGACTGGGGTAGAATGGGGCGGGACTTGGGGCATGGCCACAAGTCTGGGTTTTAGCTTTACAAAATCTAATCCTAATCCTAAACTAGCCTAATTTTCAAGATGTCCTCGATGAATATGCATGACATAGAATCACATGCAATGGAGGCGTGCACATCTGTCCCATGCATCTGCATTGTGGTCATCCTGAAAACCTGAGTAGATCATTGTCCCCTCTAAGCAGAGTGGGAGTCCTCCACCTACAGTCCTGCCAGTGGGTGGTGCTATTTCACTATCACATTTTCAATAGTGAGTGACCAGCAAGCTCTGCAGGACTCCAGAGGACCTGCCTGTCTTTAACCATTGAAAACACAATACTGAACCCACCTCCCCCCTGGAAGCAATGCAGTTGGAAGGCATCTGCTCAACTTAGAGGGAACAGTGGGCTGGATGTGCTCTAAGGACTAGGTTGATAACCAAATCGTAGGAATGTAAGTTAGCTGCTTAAGGTTGAAGATTCAAGCTAACTAAGTTGACATCTTCCAGGAAATCTAGGCACACGTGTTTTTGACTGGCTGCATGGATCCGTCTTGGTGGCAAAATTTAGCTGGTTGGGGGGAGGGGGGAGTGATAGAATACTCAAAAATAGTGGATTAACTGCTTCCTCCTGATTTTACCTGGCTAAACTTTTTCAAAATGTCTTCCTAAGCCACTGAAGCCAATACAAAGAATGTTGCTGGTATAGAATTAAGGGGAATACCAAAGCAAATTTCTGATTTATATAATACACTGCCCTTGGCAGATAGTAGAAATGGAGTTCATAAGTTTTTAGACTTCAATATGGTTTATTTAGTGATATCCCTCCTTTAACAAGGTGGGTTTCACAACAAGAGTATTACAGGGGTGCATGGCAGTTCCATAAGGATAGTGAAATACACCTCCAGTAGACACTGGCTAGGATGCAACCAACAGTTAATCAGTCCAGAAAAGCAAGCAGATTAATGGTGTTACATTTCATTGGCTAGGCCAAGCTCCAAAGCCTCTAATAAGGCATCCACTTTGAACTGTAGATGGCTTTTTTTTTTTTCATTTTCATTGATTCTTTGGGGGTAGGGGGTTGTTTCACAGTTTTTGTTAAGTGTGCCTGGTGAAGTGAACCTTGGATATACACCTCAGGATACTCAATGAACAATGACAGTAATTGCAGGAATATTCTGCTGAACACTTAATATCAACTTGATCTAATTACTACAGGAGAATGAAGAAGTGTAGAAGCAATAATATTGACCAGTGCTGTAATTCTACAATCAGTGGTTCATGCACTGGCTTCCCAGTGGATTTTAATCAATTAAAGCACTGATTAGATCATAAAGAATCCCTGAATCTCATGTCTGCCAGCACTCAACCCCAGCAGTTCCTTGCCTAAGTGACGCTCTGTCAGAAGGAGGTCTCACCTTCTCTCCGGCTTCACCAGCCTCTCCAGGAGAACCACGATCCCCCTAATGCAAACAAAAAAATATGTAAAGATGTACTAGGTTGTCACTGTTGTCCCCAATTTCTTCTCTTTCTGACTGGGAATTTTCACTGGACAATATCTCTCTCCGCCCAGTATCCCAGTATTTCCAGACATAAAGAAAGGTAGTAGAGATATATTTCAGGCAGCAAAAAGCGCCAGTGTCTACAAAGAGAGCAATATATGATTTATCTGATTTACATAAAGGTGCAGTGACATGGTGGCATAATGTCCCTATGTCATAAGGTACAAATATAGGATATATCTACAGTATATTTTAATCTATATCTATCTATATTCTTATTTACATATATAAACGTAAATGGGAGAGAAGAAAGAGAGGAAATGAAAAGCTGAGAAGACAGGGGAAAGGAGAAAGAGAAGATAGTTATTGAGTTGAGATGTAATCTATAAGTCGAGATCGTATAATCTTATGATATTTGCTGATGTATATGATTTTTAAGATGTTTAAATTCTGAAATGTGAATGTGATAATGTGAGCTGCCTTGGATAAAAGCAGATTAAAAATGTCTTAAATAAATAAATAAGAGGAAAGGGAGAGAGGAGACGGAGAGAAGATGAGAGAACTGTCGAAGACAAGCAGAGTTGCTGAAAACCATAGTGCTTACAGTTTAAGAGAAGGTGAGCAGAAAAAGCCGGCTTTTGACTGTTTTCTTGAATATAGCAATGGAAGAGGGAAGAAATTCCAAAGGAGCGGACGAAGGTATGAAAAAGCTTCTCTCTGTCTACCTCAGGGTCAAGAAAAACTGAAGCAAGTCACTCGGATATAGGAATCAAACACAATACAAATTCCTGCTCCCTGGACAACGCAAAGGAGCTTACTTCATATCGGAGAGGCTTCTATGCACTTTGGCATTTTACTCGGTCCGATGCATAAACCATGCAGGAGAGAATCAACTAAGTGACAATAAGATTATAGAACAGAAAACAGAAAGCTAATTCTGTATTGAATTTTTGCATTCATGATGAAAGTGAATTTCCTTGCGCCTGTTCTTCCCTGCCGCCTCCAAAACTCTCCACCCTCCAAATGTTTGCCTAGCGAACATTTTCCATCTTCACCTTTTCTCTCATTACTTACTTTACTGCCTTGTTCACCAGGAGGGCCTCTGGGACCCTAGAGAGGATGCAAAAACAAGAAAGCAATCATGCGTTGGTAGATGAACCTTGATGAATCAACAGGGCAGTTTCAATAACTCAAAACTATGAACATTTTACTCACTTTAATAATGTATAATCGAACTTGCCAGAAACTACTGTCTAAAATGAGCAGAATACAAACTAACCACAGTGAGCAATTATTCCGTTAACGGAGCTTTCGATGATGATTAAGGGATGCAATTCGTTAAGGGGCATTAACCACATTAGCACGCGCTGCTAAGATACCCATAGGAATATAATGGGCATCTATTAATTATTTCTTTAACACTACAAGACGTACGCAGCAGTGTACAGCGTCACAAAGGAGAAAGACGCTGCTCAAAGGAGCTTACAATCTAATGCTAACATGGTGCCCCTTGGTGAATTCCCCCCTAATTATCCTCTGAATATTAGAGGCCCAGTGTAAAAGTCACCTAGAAACTGCAGTGACCTCTGGTAAATAACCTGATCACTGGAGCAGAGCATATCATTAATGCCTGCACAGACTTGCCCCTCTCCTTTCAGTTGATTGGGCCTCTCCATGTGAGGAAGAGCTTCCAGAGATTCACAGTTTAAAGGATATTTCATCTTGCTCTCTCGAATATACAAACATCACCATTTGCTTCCAGTTGTGTCCCTCAACATTTTGCTGAGTCGGTAAACACTAATACTTGAAAATGACTCCTGATAACCCCGACTCAGCAAAATGTTGGGGGACATAACTGAAACCAAATGGTGGTGTTTGTATATATGAGAGTGTGGCTCGGGACAATATAGCTACCTCATATTTCTTTTGAACCAACGGTTGCACGAATACACAGTTTAACATGACATGTCAGGTTAGTTGCTGGTTATGTAATGTTGAGCAGTTAAGGTCACCTCCATCCAAAAGTTCCCATGAAAGGAAATATACAAGAGTTCATTTAACGAAGTTACATTTTGGACTCTGACTCACTCGATCGCCGGGATCTCCTGTACGTCCTGGTAAACCTGGAAAACTTTCCCCTGCTTCTCCCTGTAAAGGAAAAGTCAATGATCATAGAATGAAAATGAGCTGCACCTACATTTCTTAATGTTGCGAGATATACCAGCAGGGCATATGACCCGTATTCCAAGAAACCACAATGTGTTCATAGGATTTTAACTCGTGCACACGTGATTTATCGTAATATATTTGGGAAACTGAATATTCTACCCTCTGTGGAATTTGATTCTTCAAAGAAAGGAAGCGGCACCAGTGGTTTTGGACTTCAGTTCTCTCGACTAATGCAGAGGTGTCCAACTCCAGCCCTCGAGGGCCATAATCCAGTCGGGATTTCAGGATTTCCCCAGTGAATTTGTATGAGATTTATTTGCCTGCACTGCTTCCGCTGTATGCATATTGATCTCATGCATATTTATTGGGGAAATCCTGAAAACCTGGCCTGGCAGAGTTAAAGTTGAGCACCCCTGTTCTAATGTACTGATGAAGAATTCAGTTTTAGTGTTTCTGTGTAGAAAGTTTATACTCCGGGGTTAACTTCAGCATCTATCCTTCCCAACTCCCCTTCCCCCTCATAGTCCAGCATCCCCCCTTCCCTATCCTCCTCTGTGTACACCCGTCTTCTAAGTCCCACCCTATGTTCAGCATCTCCCCTTTTCTTCCCTACCACCCCCCCTGTGTCCAGCATCTCTCTGTTTCCAGCTCCTTCCCTTTATGTCCAACATCTCACCTTCCCTTTCCTTGTTCTCCCATGTCCAGCATCACCACTTTCCTTTTCTATCTCCTCCCATTGACAGTGCTGCTGTATCGACACTGCTTTCCTGCCACTGCCTGAGCATATGGCACAGTTGTCAATGCTGTGACAAAACGAGTCTCCCTAGCCCCAAGATGGAAAACTGTGTGCAGGGGAAGAGACTGCCTACGCAAGCGGTGCTCCCCCGAAACGGAGTCCCGTTGGACGTTTGGCGACTTTCTGACTGCTCACCAGAGAAGCTAAGTATCTTCCTGTGGCTTCAATAGATTGAATTTGGACACTTGGTTCTTTTGCCCCCCTGGTTCAAGGGAAGAGACTGCTCGCAGTGCACTTTTGATTTGTTTGCACAAACAGCACTTTTGAGTTATTTAGCACTAAAATTCACAGGAGAGCCCTAGGATGTTTCACAGTTGACACCTTCTAGGTGCAAACCAGTGGCAGCCGTTTCCTCCTGAGGTCGGAGGTTGGTTGTGTGACTGAGGGCTCTCCTTATAAATTATAAATTATTTATTTACTTTAATTGAGTACCTTTATACTCCGACCGCTTGCGTAGGCAGTCTCTTCCCCTGCACACAGTTTTCCATCTTGGGGCTAGGGAGACTCGTTTTGTCACAGTTTTGTTTAGCTCCCTATTTTTTCGGGTTTGTTTTTGATACAGTTGTCAATGCAGCACAGTATGGCACTTGCTTGCACTCAAAAGTATGTTAGAGGAGTCAGATGTGACAGTGTTGAGTGCGGGAAGGTGATTAAAGGCACTGGACTGGACTGACAGTTGCTCTACGGTTCTGCTGTGCCCTCCAAATTCTTCTGCCTTTGAGAAAGGGTTAGACCTGAATAGCTTTCACCTTCTAATAGCTAAGAAATTAACAGGGAGAGCTAGAGATGATCAGAGGATTATGTTTAATAGCACAACTGCTTACCTTACACACATCATGAATCTCTACAAAGAAGAAGACAGTCCCTGCTTGAAAGAGCTTACAATCTAAACAGACAAGACAAACAGGGCAGCTGGCTGGGTTGGTGGACAGTGGGGAGTAGGGTTAAGGATTGAAGACTATATCAAAAAGGTGGATTTTCAGTCTGCTTTTAAACAAGGGAAAGGGCTTGGCGGACAAACTCGGGTAATTTATTCCAGGCAGAGGGGGCAGCTAGATGAAAGGAACAAAGTCTGGAATTGGCAGTGGAGGAGAAGGGTACAGCTAAGAGCGGCTTATCTGAGGAACGGAGTTCTCTGGGAGAGAGAAGCATGGAGAGATATTGAGGGGCGGCAGAATGAACACACTTGTAGGCCAGCAATAGGAGCTTGTCGGTTAATAAACCCCAGTAAATAAAAAATATAATTAAAAGGGTAAAAAGAGAGTGAAATGATATGAAGTGTAATGACTAAGTTGTAACTTGTAACATATCCATCCCAAAGTCTACCCGAGTATGAAAAGGATTCCAGGTTATAATGGATATTTTAAACGGGCAAATGAAGAGCTGACATGGCGAAGAAACAAAAACCCAAACCTCCGCTAAGCCTTTGAAATTTAGTCACGCGACCCAGTGGCGTAGAAAGTGTGAGCGGCGTGCCCACGTCGGTGTCAGCTCGCCTTTTGACATCACTTTCTAGGCGCGGGTCCTGGAAGCGACATCAGAGAGAGTGATGACGCGGGCCGCAACCTCGCGACAGGGAAATAAAAAATATAAGAGGGAAGGCATGGGCATGCATGTGTGACATGGAGAGGGGAGGAGGAGGGGTGCCGTGCCCGTAGCAAGACAGTGCCCCCTGCCCCCCTCACTATGTCACTGACGCTACCATTTCATCACCTCACCCACTTACCTTTTCTCCCTTCTGTCCAGAAAGACCAGATGATCCTTTTGGACCTGCAGAGCCTGGCATCCCCGGAAGACCCTTTAGAATAACAGCAGAAGAACACAATGAATGAGCCAAAGTATTTGTAGACATTAAAATGATCACAAATTCTAAAAAAAATTGACCATGTTACCCCTCTGTTGAAAAAGGCTCACTGGCTTCCGATAAAATATAGGATTTCTTATTTTAAAAATGTCTCTATTAACATTTAAAACATTAATAACTACCCCTCCCCATTCATTGATAAATTTCTCATTTTCTATGAACCCTCCCATACACTTTGATCAACAGATTTTGGATTATTAACTGTTCCATCATTAAGAATAATTAATACTAAAGGTTGTCGCTCCTCTCGTTAGTCAAAAGTCTCCATTTAGTTTTGTTATCTGCATTTTAAAATTTTATGTTATTTTTTTACCCCTGAATCTTTTTTTTTATTGTAATTCGTTTAGAAATCCTGATAAGCGATCTTATCAAATTTTTAATAAAACTTGAAAAAAAAAAACCCCTTGAAACTAGTGAACCAATATTAACAATAAAAAAAAAGATTTGAACACTAAACTCCATCCTCAGGAGCATCATCTTTTCGTGGTCCCTTCAGTTGGCCAAGCTAGAGAAATTTCACTGAAAAGGTGACGCCTGCTACGCTTTTCGTAAATCTTGAGGTCTCCAATATTGGTGAACTTGAGAGATTTCTGAGGTTCGTGTTTTATTCCTCGATTTTTCAGATGATGATCATTTCTTCTAATTGACGTTTCCCTCAGAGCTCTATTTCTGCACAAGAGCATTGCTTGATTTAATTTGGAAATTACAAAAAGAAAAGAGATGCTAGAGTGATTTCATCTAGAAATGGAACCGTTTCACATCAGACACCTTTTTTTTGAGGAATAAGTTTGAGCACATAAGAACATAAGAATTGAATGTCCATCAAGCCCAATATCCTGTTTCCAATAGTGGCCAATCCAGGTCCCAAGTACCAGACAGGAACCCAAAGAGTAGCAACATTCAGAGCTGAGATTGTGATGTCATAATGCCTCATTCCACCAATGCCTAAGAGCCAACCTCATCAGTGATGTCACAATGGATTGATTGTCCTATACTTGGCTCATATAAGTACATAAGAGTTGCCGTACTGTGACAGACCAAAAGTCCATCAAACCCAGTATCCTGTTTCCAACAGTGGCCAACCCAGATCACAAGTACCTGGCAGAAACCCCAATAGCAACAACATTCTAGAGATGAGATTGTGATGTCATAATACTTCATTCCACCAATGCCTAAGAGCCAACCTCAGCAGTGATGTCACAATGGCTTCATTGGCCTATACTTGACTCATATAAGAATTGCCATACTGGGACAGACTGAAGGTCCATCAAGCCCAGTATCCTGTTTCCAACAGTGGCCAACCCAGGTCCCAAATACCTAGCTAGATCCCAAGTAGTAAAACAGATTTTATGTTGCTTATCCTAGAAATAAACAGTGAATTTCCTCAGGCCACCTCAATAATGACCTATGGCCTTCTCTTTTAGGAAATTATCCAAGCCTTTTTTAAACCTTGCTAAGCTAACTGATTTCACCACATTCTCAGAGTTTAATTACAAGTTGTGTGAAGCAATATTTTCTCTGGTTTGTTTTAAATCTTTTTAGTAGCTTCATGGCATGCCTCCCTAGTCCTAGTATTTTTGGAAAGAATAAACAAGCAATTCACATCTCCCCTTTCCACTCCACTCATTATTTTATAGACCTCTATCATATCACCCCTGAGCCGTCTCTTCTCCAAGCTGAAGAGCCCTCGCCGCTTTAGCCTTCCCCCGCACCGCCGCGACCAACAACTTCAACGTGCTCCTCGCGACTGCGTTGACTCTCCCTCCAACATCACTTCCTATGTGAAGCGCCCAGAAGTGACATTAGCGGAGCTGACACAGTCCCAAGGAAGCCCCACCCTCCTTGTAGTACACACTATATAGAGAATTGGATCTCCGGGAAAGATAAGCACCAGAAATTTAGGCCAGAGATTTCCAGCACTTATCTTTGTCATGAATCACACCTGTGGAGGCATGTTATGTCGCCTAACGTCACTTACGGACTTAGCCATGCCCACAGTAGCATTAGGCAACTTCAAGTGTCTACATAGTTGCTATTCCAGCGCCAATTTTGTAGCCGCCAGTAGACACCTTGATACTCAGTTAAAAACATCATTCGAACCGTGTTTTTTTTACTGAGCACGGGCGCCTAAAATATCATTGCCATTTAAAGAACCCTGGCCTCTGTGTATAACGGTCATCATTTTGGAAAACAGATTCTTGTTGGGTGAGTTACGTACTCACCGGTTCACCTGGCTCTCCTCTGGAAACTTCACCATTTATTAGTCCAGGGGGTCCCTACAGACAAACACAGATGCTCAGTTTTATTTTTCCCATAGAACAACCCTGTATTCCACAGGCCGCTGCACGCTCGCGGTAGCAGAGAAAAACGGACCTCATAGTTGCAAACATAGTGAATCCAGAAACATAAACCCTATGGTCCCGCGGTTTTAAGGCATGCAAAGAAGAAATTCACTTACTCTCTCACCTCGTTCTCCTCTTTCACCCTAGAATTGGGAAAACAGGGCACACGATGTAGGATGATCAATTCCATAGGTTGACATATCATAACTTACAGCTTTTACCATATGAAAAGGCTTCATGTGTTGTGTCTTCGGGCTTTGCAAAAGGGGGCCTAACTGGCAGAAGCCAAGTCTCAAAATAACCTGTTTATTTTGAAATTAGAATTAATGGCATAGAAAGGTTGGGGGGAGGAGCACCAGCACCCCGGGTGCCTCTCACCCTCTATACGCCACTGATTAGAATATAACTTTAAGGGCCACTTCCTCCCTGTTTTACTTACATAATGCCTATGTAATATCTATACCAGTGGTTCCCAAACCTGTCCTGGGGGACCCCCAGCCAGTCAGGTTTTCAAGATATCCCTCATGAATATGCATGAGAGAGATTTGCATAGCTGTCACTTCCATTACATGCAAATCTCTCTCATGCATATTCATGAGGGATATCTTGAAACCTGACTGGCTGGGGGTTCCCCAGGACAGGTTTGGGAACCACTGATCTATACAAAGAAACGGGTGACGCATCAAAACCACATGAGAATCGCACGCAGACAAACCTGGGCCGACAATCACGCGCAGGACATCAGAGCGCTGGATTTAAACTCAATTTAAAAGCGCGCCGAGGGTGCTTTGAGGGTGTGTGTGTGTGGGGGAACTCCCCCCCCCACTTAACTTAGTAATGTTGGCACTGCTGTTGGGGTGTGGGGGGGGAATACCCCCCCCCCACATTACAGAGGAAACTGAACTTTTTCCCTAAAAAATAGAGAAAAAGCCCTATTCCTCTATAATGGTGGTTCCCCCCCCCAAAAAAAAACACAACCCCTCTCAGAGTGCTTTCAAATTTAGTTTAAATCTGGCGCGCTGATGTCCTGCGTGCGATTGTCGGCCTGGCTTTGTCTGGGTGTGATTGTCTCGCGCGGTTGTAACTATGAACCAAGAAATGAGATGAGCAAGATGCCAAAAGCCAACCAAACAGGTACTTCATTATTGTGTGTAGTCTTTAAAGACAAAAGATCCCAACTAGGATCCCAGTTTCAGCGTCCGTGGATGCCTTCCTCAGGGGACCAGAAGATGCTACTCCGAGTTGCAAGTTGTTGCCAGTCGAGTACAGAACATAGCACCGGTGTCGTGAGCTGTGGTCAAGTTGTTGCCACTGAGGTCTAGAGCACAGCTGACTGGCAACATATTAATGAGATCTGGTCCCCTGAGGAAGGCATCCACGGACGCTGAAACTGGGATCCTAGCTGGAACCTTTTGTCTTTAAAGACTGCACACAATAATAAAGTGACTGGTTGGCTTTTGGCCTCTTGCTCATCCCCTTTCTTTGCGTCGCTGTTCAATTTTGTTTGCTATGTAATATCTATGCGATGCAATGTCTGAGGAGTTGCACATTAATTCTGAACAGCTGGTTAAGTGCCAGTGTTTCAAGTGTAATGAAAATACAAATGTACTTTCTTTTAAGCCTCCGCAGTTGGTGTCGTGATCGATGTGGCTTGTCCAAGTCGTGCCAGATTCAGGTAAGAGGAGCTGATGTTTTAGCCTGAACATAGCCACCGAGCAATGGTTGAAGCATCTGTTCTCCTCATCCAGATGTGGCACAAGCCAGAGAGCCAGAATAATCACAGCTACTTTACACGTATTAAATGCTCAACCCTGCGGTTTCTGCACAGATGCTGCTGTGCTCTGATTTGATTTTCTTTCATTCATACCTTGATAGATGTCCCTGGGGGTCCTTGTGGGCCAATATGTCCCGGAGTTCCAGGAAGCCCAGGGTCTCCGGAAATTCCTCTCTGTCCAGGGAGTCCAGGCTGACCAGGAATTCCCTACAGTGAAGAGACAGACTCTAAATTTTGGTGTATTAAAATCCATAAATCATACCGATTTTGTTGGAGTTTCTGTTTAAACAAAGAGTGACAAAGTAGCTGGTATAGGCTGTCGTTTGGAGGTCCTGGGAAACATCAGCGACATATCCCATGTCAGTGCATATCATTGGGTCATTAGGGCATAGACAGGGGGTGGGTAAGCAGAGTGGGCAGGCTTGATGGGCTGTAGCCCTTTTCTGCCGTCATCTTCTATGTTTCTATGTTTATCATTAATAAATAAAAAATGAGCAGAAAAGGCCACAATATTTTTTCTTTTTTGGGGGGGAGGGGGGAGTTGTTTACTGATAATATTGCACACTCTTTGCAAAAAAAGGCACACACTTAACAAAACTGATCTGGTAATGGAAAAAAGGCCAAGAAAACTTGAATAAAAATGAAAATTCCTGGAAAAAAAGTACAAAACAAACATTTTCTGGTTGTCCAAACCAAGGCAGTAGGAACCGAACTCAAAGAATCTTGGGCTTATTCTTACTTCTGGCCAGTCTGTAATGGAACAGCTAGGACATAATATGGTAGGGTTACCAGACGTCCAGATTGACCCAGACATGTCCTCTTTCTAGAGGATGTCCAGGCGTCCGGATGGCTTTTGAAAATCATTGAGCTTGGGGCTGTGTCTGGAAGGCCCCCTCGCATGTGCGGATGCCCTCCAGACATGTCCCCAAGGAAACAAAGTATGTGTGGAGCTGGGGTGAGGGCAGAATGGGCAGAAGAGAGTGTGGTCTTGGGCAGAACGGGACAGGACCAGAGGGTGGAATGGGGCAAGGCCACACACCCTCTTTTTTTTATTAGGAAAAAATCTGGCAACTCTATGATAAGGGCTCAGGTTACTCACTGGATTTCCAGGGTCTCCTTTCCTGCCTTGCAACTCTCCTGCACCAGGAACTCCCTACACAAGATAAAAGAATCAGAACCCTTGAATCATATATTCGAGTACTCGCTGTTCTACCTCTCCAGGCTCTGAACAAAACAAAGAGGATTAAGAAGGCTTTCTTCAGATGAAAATAAATTCAGATTTCTACAGGATCCTGGATTCTATTGCACAAGATTCTTGTTACAGCACTTGGAAGGGCCAAGTAATATATTTCAGCCAAGGTTAACCCTTTGTTCTGAAGCTTCACCCAAGGCGCAGACCCTGAGAAGATGCATTAGCCCCTTCCTCACATGGGTTAATCAGTGCAGAACATTTGATTCTAATGTGCAGAACACAAATGATTCTAATGTGTAGTATAATGGATAGAACGAGCTGAAACCCAGTGTTGGGCGGCTCTCTTGGTATTTTGGGAGTCCACTCAAATCCAACACTTAACTAATTGCAGGCAGATTTGCAGAAAACATGTGATCATGTTCCATGTTTGAGAATCTTCCTGTAGCTATCTACAGCCGTTAACAACTTACCGCCTCTCCCTTCTCTCCTTTTGTTCCAACAGATCCACGTTCTCCCTGAATTAAAAAGATAAGAATGGTGAAAAGAAATGTGGAAGGCTCCAGCCCGAATAATGTTCTCACATAGAAGCAGTGGCTTTACTTACAGGATTTCCTCTCAAGCCAGGTAAGCCTTGATTACCCTAGAAATGAAATGGAAAAAAGGTAAGTTGGACACACCTAAGTGGTGAAATGCTCAAGAGTGAATTAAGAACAGCCAGTTTTTATTTATTTACAAATACATGATATTCCATCGTATGAGGAAAGACTAAAACGGTTGGGGCTCTTCAGCTTGGAAAAGAGACGGCTGAGGGGAGATATGATTGAAGTCTACAAAATCCTGAGTGGAGTATAACGGGTACAAGTGGATCGATTTATCACTCCATCAAAAGACTAGAGGACACTCGATGAAATTACAGGGAAACACTTTTTAAAACCAATAGGAGGAAATATTTTTTCACTCAGAGAATAATTAAGCTTTGCAACGCATTGCCAGAGGTTGTCGTAAGAGCAGATAACGTAGCTGGTTTTAAGAAAGGTTTGGACAAGTTCCTGTTATTGAGAAAGACATGCTTGCCCTGGATCGGTAACATGGAATATTACTACTCCTTGGGTTTTGGCCAGGTACTAGTGACCTGAATTGATCACCTTGAGAACGGGCTACTGGGCTTGATGGACCATTGGTCTGACCCAGCAAGGCTATTCTTATGTAAACATAAAAAATGGTTACAATCTAAAAAGCACATTTAAAACTAGACACATGTATGAAATATCAATCGATGTGCCATAGTGAGCAACGGGGGTCATGAATGCATTGTGTGGTTTTGCACCCTATTGAGCTTTTCATGTGCTCGTTTTTCTATGCATGCAAAATAAAGGGTATGGAAATGCAGTCCATGAAATTTAGCAATGTTCAGAGTGAATGCGTATCCTAATAGCTGGGGAGCCTGCTTCAAATCCCACAGCTGCTTCTTGTGATCGCGGTCGAATCATTTAATCCTCCCCCTCTCCATTGCCTCAGGTACAAATTTAGGGGCAATTTTACTAAGCTCTTGCAAAATCTGCATTATCCAAAGAGCATGCATTACTGCAAATGCACTAGTTGGGTAATGCTTCCATGACCATTCTCTGAACCACGATGCACCTCCTGCAAAAACTGTACATAAAAAAATGCAGTTAGGACGCAGGAAAGCAGAAATATCTGCAAAATGCATTTTGCCAGACCGGCTTCCTCAGAGAACTCAAAATAAACTTCTAAATATAACAAGTAGTCTTCTTCTTCCTCATACTCTGCTGATCTCACTTCCTTTTCCTGTTCTACCTGACAACGGTTCTGAGCACATTTCAGTCAACAAGAGATTAGTGAAAATACAGGGGTACCTTTTCTTGTTTGAATAACTAATAATACAAGTCACTTGAAATATAGACAATGTTAAAGGTCAGCTGCTATTTGCAATTTGATAACTTTCTGTAACATTTTTAACTCTATACTGAACTCTAGGTAGCAATATGATGCTTGTAACCTGCCTAGAACTCTGGTTAGTAAGGATTTGGCGGGATATAATATTGCACATTTAATAAAACATAACATTCCAGTCATAAATGGAGACCTTGGAAATTAAATCCTTGGTGTGAAGGAAAACCAAATTGTTCTTGTTGGTAGGATTTAAAATCAGATCAAAGCAATAACAAAAGAAAAGAATGAATGATCTGTGACTTACAGGTAGGCCGGGGGAACCTGGGTTGCCAGGGCGACCAGGACTTCCGGGTGAACCATCTGCCCCTGGGAAACCCTGGCGTGGAGAGAAGAGCAATATTTCCTTTACTTTGCAAAACCACCATCTTCTATACAATTAACTGTCCTGATTGTTAATGTTTAGGGTGGTGGCAATAATGAAATGATAGTGGACAAAGAGAAAAATCCAGCAGTGCTAAGTTCCCCCATTTCAAGTCTGAAGGTTTTGGAACAGTCCTGGATTTCTGACCACCCCTTTCTGGTGCATTATGGTACTGGCAGCACTGATTGCAATGGGCAGGATGAGGCCCTATAAGTCCCCCGCTGTTCGGGATTAAATTCAAAACCGGGACCGTCCCAAAATCTGCAGACTTGAACTGGGGAATCTTGCCTAATTTTGAAACGACTCTTCTGTCTCTGCAAAGAGATTCTTAGTGCCACCTTTTTTCTTGTAGAGAATGATCTTGGCCAAAGCTTTAGGTTTTTCTGATCCTCTGAATTAAAATGGCCGCTATACACGTGTTTCCTGCTCTCTTGTAATCCACCCTGCTGACCTGGATAATTTAACTGAATAAGGATAAGGAAGGAAGGAAGCCTGAACAGAAGATACAGTTCAGCACTTGAGACCACATGTTTCTTGGCTACCTACCTGCTCCCCCTTCTGTCCTTGGATCACTTTAGAGTCTCCAGGGGGTCCGCGTGGCCCTGGAGGACCTGGAGATCCTGGTAAACCATTCTGCCCCTAAGCAAAAAATGTATGAAAGCATAAATAATTACTACATGTTACTGTATCACAGGGGTGATTATTTTCTTTAAAATGACTCAAAAGCAATATCTATGGTGGACATATGCTGGATTGTTTCTCTTCTGCAGAGGTTCACCCACCATGGCCTTGTAGTTTCTCTTTCTTGGTTGTCTTGCTCACTACATTTATTTATTTAAAAATTTATATAGTCAGCATATGCAACAATTCTATGCGGATAACTTCAGGGACATATATAACAAAATAAGAAGAACATAAAAACATACAGTTAGACAAATCAATACAACATAACAAAAAAGCATTAAAACATAAATCACTAAACTAATAGCAATATTATCTCCTAAATAAAAAAACACACTAAAATCAGTTTTAAAAAACCACATATAAAACCAAAGTTCAAATCTGACAGCACCTCAGATATCCTGTACAGTCCCAGGATCTACCTCCCAAATTAAAAAGGCTCGGAATCTAAGAGAGAAGGAATAGCAAAGAACCAGAAAAGCCAGTGTTTGCTTCCTATATCTCCCGCTGACACTCCTTTTGACCTCTGCCAATCCGCTTTCCTTCCTGTTGTCCCAGGTATAAACTACCCCCTGACATTCATCCAATCTTTCAAGCTCCCTGTCCCGTTCATGTCACACACACCCCTACCCACCACTGATTAGCACTTCGCCAAGTTAACCCAAGCAGGAAGAAGCTAGGTTGCATTTCTTACTGTTAAAACTTTGTATGATGCTGCTAAATATACTAAAGTTAATCCCATGTTATCTTACACATGGTGAAAAAAAAGAGATTGCATTTATTGACAGAATAAGTAATACTTACAGTTTCACCTTTCAGTCCCTTTTCTCCCTGAAACACCAAAAATCAGAACATGATTGAATTCTTCCCAGATCAGCACGTGGGAAGCAGTTCTATAATGAATTCAGCTCTAAAAACAAGGAGCTTACACAGCCCAGCCTTCCTGTAATGCTATAAAAGCATGAACTTTGAGCATGTTGCATGTTTTATTTAAAAGCTTGATATGCCGCTCAACCTTATCAGATCAGGATGGTTTACAGTTTCCAAAAAAACAAGTTTAAAAGAACTCCATTACAGTAACAGTAACAGAAAGATCTAGCCATGATCCATTCATACTACTAGTCAACATTCTTAAGGACTAATAGTACAATGTTTTCACTCATTTCTTGGAGATTTATACCTGTACTGAGTCTGCTTTGCAAGAGTCCCTGTGTATTTTGCACCGGATTTACCCGGACATGTCCTATTTTTAGAGGACTTCCCGGGCATCTGAACGGCTTTTCAAAACCTGGCATTTTGTCTGGGTTTTGAAAAGCTTCCAGCTCAGGACCGCTTCAGAAGGACATCTGTGCATGTGCGTGACATCTTTGCATCACATCTGTGCATGTGCAGATACCTTCCCGACATGGCTCCGAGCACGAGAAGAGGTTGGAGGGGAAAGCCGGATGTCTGATAAACCTAACAATGTCACATGCAGCACCCCTGAGAGATTTAGCACACTCCATTATTCTATTCCCTTAGAATACATGTGTGAAATCTAGGGCAGTGTTTTTCAACCTTTTTTGGGCAAAGGCACACTTGTTTCATGAAAAAAATCACGAGGCACACCACCATTAGAAAATGTTAAAAAATTTAACTCTGTGCCTATATTGACTATATATAAAGTAATTCTCTTGAATAGGAATCAAATAAACACAAAGAAAGTATTTTATAATTACTTTATTATGAAATATTAAGTAAACAGAATAGTGAAAAATTATAAAATACTTTATTCAGTGCGAAACCTGGGCCTGTTTGGCTGAACACAAAGCTGATATTCTGGCTGGAATCGAAGAAAGACACACACGTAGCTCTTCGTCAACAGCTCTCAGTCTCTCTCTGTATTTGGTTTTTATAGCATACAAAAATAGACAAATATACCCTCCATCCTTTTTATTAAACCACAATAGCAGTTTTTAGCGCAGGGAGCTGCGCTGAATGCCCAGCGCTGCTCTTGACGCTCATAGGCTCCCTGCGCTAAAAACCACTATTGCGGTTTAGTAAAAGGTGACCATATTGTAAAATATAGACAGCAGATATAAATTCAGAACTGTGCATAGTAAGTGAAGGGAAGTTTTCATCTCTGGGAATTTACCCAGTTAACTATTAAGTTATTTGGGCAAATTCCTTTGAAAACTGTGGTAATACTGCCTCCACTTTGCTAAATTTAAAATAAAATCATTTTTCCTACCTTGTCTGGTGATTTCTGGTTGCACTTTCTTCTTCTGACTGTGCATCCAATCTTTCTTCCCTTCTATCAGCCTGTATGCTTTCTCTCCTCCACACCTCATTCCCTCCCCCAACTTTTTCTTCCTCTCTCCCTGACATTTCTTTCTGTTTCTCTTCTTTCCTTCTGTTTCCCTGCCTGCCCCCTTTCTTTCTTTCTCCCTGCCGTTCCCCAAGCCACTGCCGCTGCCATCGGGGAACAGGACCCACCAATGGATAACAGGCCCCAAAGCCGACGCCGACGCATGCTCTCCCTGACGTCAATTCTGCAATCGGAGAGGAAGTTCCGCCCAGCCAGGCAGCGATTGGCTGGCCCGAACTTCCTCTCCGACTGTAGAATTGACGTCGGGGAGAAGAAGACTTATCGGCTCGATAGATTAGATCGCCAAGACAAAGTGAGTCCTGGGTGATCGACTCACTTTGCCTTGGCGAGCTACTGGCGCCCCTGCCTCGGGCCCCCTGTCAGCTCCGGGCCCCTGAATGCAGGACTGGTAGTACTGCCCTGATGGCGGCCCTGCGGCACACCAGGCAACATCTCGCGGTACACTAGTGTGCCGCGGAATAGCGGTTGAAAAACACTGATCTAGGGTCACCCTATGGCTCCAGAAAAAGCAAGATGGACTTAGGCATCTAGGTTTTACTTCCACTGATTTCTATGGAAGTAAAACTTGGATGTCTCAATCCGTCCTCTTTTTCTCTGGAGCCATATGGTACCCCTGAAAGCCTGCTTGTGTTTTTAGCCACTCTCAGATGAAGCAAGTTTGAACCAAAGACATCTAGCTGGGGGACTACCTAGGACCCCCTTTTACAAAGCAGCGGTAGCGATTCTCTCAGGGCAAATGCACCATAGCCCAGAGGAACTGAATGGGCCTCAGTGCATTTGCAATGGGGGAATTGTTACTGCATCTTTGTAAAAATGGCCTTTAGTTACCCAGTTAAATCCCGTTGAAAACTGTTCTCAGTGCTGTGCGTTCAAATGTATAATACAAGCAGTTTCAGACAGTGGGACTGCAGCCTTGTGAATAATAATCTATATATATAAAATCAGAGGTATGTATGTGTGTATGTGCCGCGATCACGCAAAAACAGCTTGACCGATTTGAACGAAACTTGGTATGCAGATCCCTCACTACCTGGGGTGATATGTTCTGGGGGTCTCGCGGCCCACCTGTGCACGTGGGCGGAGCTACAAACATAAAATCAGATTTCACCCATTAATGTCAATGGAAAAAATGTAAAAAGCTGCCATTCTCACAGTAATTCAAAAACGGCTTGACCGATTTGAACGAAACTTGGTATGCAGATCCCTCACTACCTGGGGTGATATATTCTGGGGGTCTCGCGGCCCACAACTCTATGTTGCTTGCTCAAGGGTGGGTTCACCCAAGAATTTATATGTTCTTGCTCCAGGAGGTGAAACTAAAATTGTTGTTTATAATCACGTTTTGCGTTAGTTGTATTGTATTCATTTTGTCAAATATTTCACATTATAATTTGAATATTGTACTTTTTATTAAGCTGTAAAAAAATAATTTCATTCACCACTATAAAGTATCTTTATTTAAATCCATTTACAGTGTTATTGCTATAATTAAATACCCGTGCAACGCCGGGGCATCAGCTAGTTTTCTATAATGCTATACATTTTTTAAAATACATTTAGCCACCAGATGGCAGTGTAAGTAGGCACTTCACCACATTAATTAATGGAAGGGGTTTTTTGTTTTTTTACAAATGTTAGATAAATAGTTTGGCAAACCAGTAAAAGCTTTGTAGATTTGTTGAATCAATTTAGCAAACTTTCTTTAAAAAAACTGATGATGCAATGACTAGATGATTTTGTATTGGCTTTCAAGAAGTTTCACTCAGTTTGTCTGGGTTATAGTGAGGAAAGCCAAAGCAAATTCAGGCGATATTTAGTAAATCTGCATTGAATACGGTTGGGGTTTTGCTAGATTAAAAACTGGCTGGTGAATCTGAATCAAATCTCAACCCAGCTGAAAGGTTAAGCTCAAATTTTCCACTCATCCCCGATTACCAGTCAAAGCAGGCTCTGTCCAGTTTCCTAGAGATTTCTTTGAGTTGAAATAATAATCTTAACATCATTTTAGCATCACTGGCTATTTCTAACGTTAATGTTTTTCACTATTGCAAATCCTCTTCTAGGTATACAATAGCTTTTTTATTGGACTAACTCAATGCATTTTATGATGATCTTTCGAAGGTAATCCGCTTTCTTCAGATCAGATCTAAAGAAGAAAAGTTACCTTTGTTGCCTTTGTTTTTTTAAAATTTTATTTCTTTATATTACCTTGGAAAGTGGACTAACACAGCCACCACACCATTTCACTCAGGTATAGAATAATAACAAAGAAATATGACTCACCCTTGGACACTGGATGGCACAGCTCTCCTGCTAACGGAATAGTGGGGAAAGAAACAGAAATTCTAAGTTAAAATTTGGCTCATGCTAGTTAACCCTCTCTCCCCTTTTTACAAAAGTGTAGAGCAGTTTTTAGCGCCGGCCGCAGCGGTAACAGCTCTGAAGCTCATAGGAATTCTATGAGCATTGGAGCTGCTACTGCCACAGCCGGCACTAAAAAACCCACTACAGCGCACTACGCTTTTGTAAAATGGGGGTAAGTCACAGTATTGCTTTGATTTCTTAATTTTTTTTCTTTATGGTTTATTTGGGTTACCAGATATCCAGATAGACAACCAAGTCTCCAACCTATTGACAACAACCCCAGACTACAAGATGTTCAGAAAGGAAATAAAAACTATACTCTTCAAGAAATCCCTTAATAAAGCTTAATACCA
This sequence comes from Geotrypetes seraphini, assembly GCF_902459505.1. Lineage (NCBI taxonomy): Eukaryota > Metazoa > Chordata > Amphibia > Gymnophiona > Dermophiidae > Geotrypetes > Geotrypetes seraphini. The sequence continues at coordinate 6,089,019 of NC_047100.1, forward strand.
TGATAAAGCTTAACCCCCCTCTTACCATCCCCTCCCTAACCCCAGATCCTACTTTTCCCTCTCTTGGAAACCTTCTCTGATCTAACGTTGTAACCCTTCTTCCATAACTCTTTTTGTAATCCGCTTTGAACCAAAAGGTAATGGCAGAATAGAAATCTGTAATGTAATGTAATATCCAGGAAAACTCAGGCATGTCCTCTTTTTAGAGGACTGCCTGGGTGTCTGGACAAATCTTCAAAACCCAGCAGTTTGTCCGGGTTTTGGAAGTCCCTGTGCTTGGGGCTGTGTCTGGAGGACCTCTGAGGAGGTGTGGATGTGATATTACGATGTCACATGCTTGCGCACATGCGTGTGACATCATTGTGTCACATCCACTCATGCTCGGAGGCCTGGGCTTGGGGAAGGAGAAGAGATGAGGTTTGTGAGAGGGGTGGGGCCAGGGGGTAGAACAGGTTGTGGCCACGTGGCCTCTTTTTTTCCTGAACCAATCTGGTAACCCTATGATTTGTCATTATGCTTTAATACATAGAGGCAGAGGGAAGCACCATGATCTCAAAGACTGCCCAACCTGCTTTGTGGTTCTTTGGACTCTATGGTTGCCTGGGAGATTCGCTAGTGGTAGTTGTCATGTTCCTGGCCTGAAGGCCTCTCCCTCGGTGTGGGAGATCTGAGATAGGTCTGGGCCTCTCACAGTTGAGATCTAGCCCTGACTGGTCTTACAGTGACAAGATGTAACAGACAAATTCATGTCCCATCCAAATCAAAATTTAGGTAAATGGGTTTCCAAACTAAGCCATCACTCTGATGAGGGAACCAGGGCTGCAAAAGAATGGCTTCCTGGTTTCCAGAAATCCCTTTTCCAGTCTAGAAATTCAATCAGATCCATCCAGCACTTCAGCTTCCCCCATTCCTAATGGCTAGAGCACGGTTCTCCTTCCCCACTGGATCCCTGGTTCAAGCCCCAGCAGTTGGGCTGTTCCAAGGATTTCACCGGGTGCCAAACAAGGAGTGAAGCACTGCTCTTGAGAGACTGCAAGCCATTTTGTCTAGCACAGAGCTTCCCAAACTGTGGGTCGGGACCCCATAAGTGATCACAAAACCTACATTTGAGATTGCAACCTGGATAAGCTCTCCACATGTGCATTGTTATTCTGTACTTTGGGGGGGGGGGCAGCTCATACAATTTTATTTGGCCATGATCATGGGGTCACAACCACAACAAGATTGATAAGCACTGGCCTAGTAACCATCCCTTTCACCTATTTGCCATCTGATGGTATCAGAGTCTAGTTGCCTGACACTTCCCTCACTCTTCTTCCTGAAGAAAGAATAAGCCAGGCTAGCCTGAAACCACCAGCAGCCCTTCCACTCCTATCATCTAGAAATGTTCCACCCAAAATGGACAAAGTTTACCCTACAGGTCCATGAAGGGGATCTATAATACTCCTGCAAATTCTAGACGAGGAGGATGTCATGTTTCCTGTATTGGCCACTTCAGTAGAGTTTTTTTTACCTCCTGAGCTGCGATACTGCAGAGAGTGTTCATCAGACTGCCTTCAAGCTGAGACAAGCTGTCTGCGTCTCTGGCAAAGAAGAGGTTCTTTTGGTTTAGGTCCGAGACAATTCGACGCAGCTGCTCTTGATCTGCTCCATCAAATCCCACGGCCAGAACTTGGATCCCTGCAGCACAACCCCAGAATCGATCAGAAATAGATTAGCCCTACAGAATGTCCTCAGGACCTCAACCTCGGCTACATCTGTGGTGTAAACTCTGAAATTGTGCTTTGGAAAAAGTGCAAGGTTGTCTGCTGAAAGAGAGAGCATCTTGCATTGAGATAGATAGATAGATTTTCGGGAGAGGGAAATATGGGAGTGTTATGTGTGTAGAAAACTGGCAGAACCATTTCCCTCTTAACGGGGGGGGGGGGGGGGTGTTAAGAGGGAAAGGGTGTTGCCAGTTCTCTCCTGCATCTTCAGGTTTCCATATCATTTGGAGCCAATGGTGAGATGAGGTGCCAGAGTAGAGTTAACAGATATTCTGTATGGAAAATCCAGACCCCTAGACCCCCCCTGGCCCGCACAGTCCCACCTATCCCTGCCCTGTCATACCCAGTCCCGCCTCCCCCCTTATCCGCGCATGCACGGATGCCCTCCTACCCAAAAGAAAGCTTTTCAAAACCCAGACAAAATGCCGGGTTTTGAAAAGCCGACCAGCCTCTCCCCCCCCCTCCCCCCCGGGACATGTCCTCAAAAGGAAAACATATCCGGGGAAATCAGGACGTTTGGTAACCCTATGCCAGAGGCCTTTATTTTTAAGCACCCAGGGGGGGTTCACCCTTTTTAATACCCTTCCCAATTTGCTTTAGCCAAATCATTGCAATGTTAGCTTTCAGGAGACGGATCCTTCTGGAACCGGCCTAGATGTCGTCTCATGATGGCTAGGAATCCCTCTCTACCAGGGGCTGTGAATGCCAATCCAGAAGTCTGCAGGTAAATATTCATGGAAATACCAACTCCACAAATAGTTTGAGCACATCTAGGCACACACTTTTCCCAATTTGCAAAAACATCCTCACTCTCTGCCCCCAGAGAGTAAATTTTATTTTTTTAGCATATGGAGAGCGCCCACACATGGCAAAATTAATGCGGGATGCCTCAGCACACCTCAGGGTTCACCAATTTTTTCTGTGATAAGCATACACTTACAAGGGCCCCTTTATTTCTCAAGAATTATCTAACATGAATTTTGATTCATTAATACTTGGTAATAACGATCCATGATGCTCAGAAAAATGCTGCTGCAGTTGCTTTTATGCTTTCCCTGGGCACTTTCGAAGAACCCAAAGAAGCAGAGAAAGAATTTACCAGCTGCCTTTATGTCTCTAGCAGGCTCTAAGACGTCATCGCTGGAGGGGCCATCTGCCAGCACCACCAGGATTCCTGGCACACCTGGTCTCCTTCCAAAGCTGGGCGTAAACATGTTGTTCTTGGCATATTCTATGGCGGCACCTGGAGAAGAGAACTATTTCAGATAAAATGTTGGACCAGAGCTCCTGAAAACGGGGGCAGCAAAGATCCTGCCTCCTGACCCTTCCGGGCACTCCCATAAGACTTCCAGAGATATGAAAAGTCTTGTCTATTTGTCAGTGATTGTGCAGAGCCCGGCTGTTACACTAATTCGGCTGCCTCTGTTACAAGACTCTCTTCGACACCTCGTCCACCTACCTCACGAAGCACTTCATTCTTCAGGACCATCCCCGCCCCTCCCGCAACACTCTCCTATTCTCATTCCCCACTCCTAAGGGATGTCGATACAAGAAATTCCTTGATAGGACACTATCCTTCCAGGCAGGGATCTGGACCGACACATTAAGCGCCCTCTTCCTGAATTCCCCATCTTACCAATCCTTCAGAAAATCTCTGCAATCCCACTTATTCAACAAGTTTATCTGATCCTTCAAAATCCTTCGAAACCATCCATCCCACCTACATTCCCAACATCCACCCCCTCCTTTTTCCTCCCCCCCCCCTTCTAAACCATTGCTGTAATCTTCATTTGCCACGATACCTGCGGTATGCATATTTCTAGTTTACTGTATACCGTCTTGAACTGAATAAGTATGATGGGATATAAATAAAGGTATTATTAATCGCCTTTCAGAGCCATAATACATGCATTTATAGACAGACTTTTGATCCCATATGACCCTCCAAGAGCTTTAAGATCTATTTCTCAATTCAATCTTAACATTCCATCTTTAAAAATAATCGGTACACATTGCACCTCAATTTTTTCTGTGACAGCCCCTATGATCTGGAATACTCTTCCTTTACACTTAAAAATGGAAAAAAAACTTAAAAAATTTTAAAAGCAATTTAAAGTGCTTTCTTTTTAAAGATGCTTTTAATTGATCAACTGTATTTTAGAGATTAACTTATTCTTGTTTATTACATTTATTTTCCCAGTCCCTTTTGTGTTTAACTTAAATGTTTCTCACATTTTCTATATCAATTGTATTTCTCCCCCTTTTCCTATTCGTGTTTAGGGGCCTTTCGGTCCATATTTACCTAGTATGTAATTGTTGTAAGTCTTGTAGTTTTTTTTATATACAAATGTATGTTTTAATCGTTAAATTTCTGTCTAAACGTTATCTTATATTTTGTTCAACGCTTTGTAGTTTCGAAAAAGCGTTTAATCAAAAATCTGAATAAACAAACAATAAACAAACATCCAGTAGAATTCCTCTTTCCTTCGGCTTAAATTGAAAACTGACACTAACTCACAGAGTATTAAACATAGATGGAGTCAACCCACAAAGCAGAAGTGTAAACTTGCACGTGACCACCGACAGTGAAAATACTTAAAGTCATATTATGCAAAGGCAAATAAAGATATAGAATCTCTATATAATCACCGTCACTCAAGGATGTCATCTCATGAAAAAGCACTTATCTCGTCCAGCTAAATCCCTACGGGACCCGTTTCGCCTGTGACGGCTTCTTCTGGGGTCTTAGGTTAACAACTGGTTTTCTGTGCAATAAACAAATTCATGAAAATACTTTTGAAAATCGCACTTCTGCTTTGTGGGTCGAGTCTGTTTATTACTCTGAGTTAGGGCTCCGTTTACTAAGGTGCATTAGGGCCTTAACGTGAGGAATAGCACACGCTAGACCTTAACACCAGCATTGAGCTGGCGTTATTCTAAAAGCGTAGCGCGCGGTAATTTTGTGCAGGCGCTAAAAACGTTAGTTTTCAACTTAAGTCACATAGATAATTCATGTTTAAAAAAAAGAAAATTGTTTTAATCGATGATACATATTCACGTACACAGGAGAGATTTTTCTAGAGTCTGTGATCAAAATCTGGAACCGTAAAAGTTTCGGAGTCTTTCTTGAATGTTCAAGCTCCGAGCAGGTTTCTGAGACTCTTTTCCTCAACATATATATATTTTCTAATATAGAAATAATTTATATCGAGTTAGTAACTATCACTGGGTTTCTACCATTAGTTTTTAATTTTAGTAAATACACTAAGCTTCAGAGCCTCCCCAGCGCTAGTCTTGCAATTAACGACAGAAAAGTGCCTTCGTAAGGTTTACCAATGGATGTTCCACTGGGCTCTTCAAATGGAATACTTTGGATTTGTTTTAAGACCGCGCTTTCATCACTGGAGCGATTGAGCAGGATCCAAGACCGTCCTCTGAAGCTGTAAATGACCAAGCCCACCTGCATCACAATTAAAAAAAAAAACCACCTAATTAGAGAGCATGGATCACTTGTGAGAAGACAGAAAAAGCTAGAATAAAGTGTGAGTCTGAGAGAAGGCAAGAGGGAGAAAACAGGTGCACTCAGAAAGAGACAATGAAAGTATGAGACGAGAGTTCGAGGACAGAGGTCCCTGGACAGTTTTCAGCGCTGGAGTGGACACAGACCTTTAAAATGGGTAAGACATCCATTTTAAATGACCAGATTTTCAGCCACAAAAACCTTCTAAGTGTCACTAAGGATCATCCAAGTATAATTTTAGAGCCATTTCTAAATAATTCCTGGCGTCTGGATAGTGGCACTTAGATATGTACATTTATATGCGTGGGCTTTATTTATTAATGCTGTGTTAACTAGTAAATATTCATTAACTCACATTAATGTGCATTAATTTGAGTTAAGGATTTAAAGGACAATTCTACAAAAGGCAGCTATATTTGGAATCATGAAAAAAGGTAGTGTTACTAGATTTTCTGCTTGGAAAATCTGGACCCCCTTAGACTCACCCCCAGGCCCGCCCAGTTCCACCCATGCCCGCCCCATCCTGCCCCAGATCCGCCCTAGCCCCACCCCACCCCACGCTGCCTGCTCTGGTCAGGCAAGAGGACATCCGCACATGCAACGCGATGACATGCGTGCGACATCATCACGTTGCCCTCCTGCCCAATGGCAATTTTGCGGGAGGCATTTCAAAACCTGGACAGACCCCTGGACATGTCCTCAAAAGGAGGACATGTCCAGAGAAATCCAGGCATCTGGCAACCCTAAGAAAAGGAATATCTGTATTACCTGGGTAGCAGCAGGCCCCAGTCGTCCTAGGGAAGAAACTACATTTGTAAGGAAACTTTTCACAGCTTCTTCGTTATAGGCGTTATCTCGGGTTCCGTGCACCAGAAAGATGATGTCTGCTCGGCCTTTCCCACACACTAGAGAAGCAAACAAGGACGTTCCAAATCAGAAAGAGTGAGCGTTCCGAAAGAGTCTTCTCAATAATTCCAAAGAGGATCCAGCACTCTGGATCGGAATACTAATTACCCATTCTAGCAGATATCAACACTGGCTCACTCTCACGGTTTCCAACAATAGCCGAAACTTTGATTTCGTAGAGACCACCGGGTTGTGGATTGTCAATATCAAAAGAGTTAAGATTCCCTCCAATCAGACGACTTGTCTCAGGACCATCTAAAATATGAAAATTACACAAGGAAACTTTGTCTGAACACATTTGTTTAGGACACGGATTAGTCTTCTAACCATTATCATTTCGTGAGAAATGCAACTGAGCAAGATTTCTAATACAGTTTAGATGATGCGTCTTGATCCATCAGCAGATTTTTTTTTCTTATTCCATTCTTGTATCTTGCCCAAACACAACTATGAAGTGATTTAGCATTCTGAATAGTTTGGTGTGCACAGGTCACTTCAATGGTATCACACCATTCAGGGTTATTGACTGAGATGCGCATTTTCCGCTGCCCCTGAATAATCGACCCTACAGAGGACAGAGAACTGATGTGCTACTCCAAAGGCCATAGATTGTACTAGCACTTGTGTAAAATAATTTAGTACCTTCCAGTCTCCAGCTGACACGATAACCACTGATGCCCGTCCTGACATCCCAGGCAACTTTTATTCGATCTCCTGTCGATTCTATCACATGAAGGTTCTCGACAGTCCTAACAGGCATTTCCGCTACCAATATAATCACAGGAGAAAAAATGAGAAAAATAAGAGCATTTGGCAGAATGATTAGTTTGAGAGCTCTTTTTATGACATATGATCCAGTGAGAGGTTACACCCTTCCTAGAATCTCCTTCCTGTAGCCTGTACCCATCGCCCTTTTATAGTAACACAGTAAATGAAAGCAGATAAAAACCCACCTGGCCCATCTAGTCTGCCCAACAAGGTGAACAGAGCTGTGCCAGCCACTCTGCGTGAACCCCTTTACCCTTGCTTAGATGCTGGTATTAAGTCTCCATCTTGCCAACCATAGATTTTAGTTTGTCATAATTATTTTGTTTGTTTTAATTCATGTGAACCATTTAGTTCTTGAGTGGTATAGAAATTTAAAAAAAAATAATAAATAAACAGGCAGTCACACATGATGGAGTCTTGATTATAACCACATATCATCCCCAAGTATTGCTTACAGTTTTCAACTTCAAGATGTCTCTTCCTTCCCCCTGAGTTGCATAACACCCTCCTTCCAACACATGGCAATTAAGTGATCTACAACACTGGAGATGCTGAAGCTTTTCCGGTCTTTGTGGGCCACAGACTACAGGGTCTGACTAGCATCGGTCTCAGTTCCCCCAATGCTGGAGTTGCTGAAATTTGGCAGCTAAAATTTAATTCCAAGAAATGCAAGGTCGTGCATTTGGGCTACAAAAACCCAAGGGAACTACAGTTTAGGGGGTGAAGAACTTATGTGCACGACAGAAGAGCGGGACTTGGGTGTGGTTATATGTGATGATCTTAAGGTGGCTAAACAGTTGAAAAGGTGATGGTGAAAGCTAGAAGGATGCTAAGGTGCATAGTTTACTAGTAAGACAGTTTCTTTTTCTCTCCTAGTAGAGTTGGACTGGTTTGTAACTGCTGGTTTAAAGCAAAAAGCTAAAACCCCTTTTCTGTATTTTGAATGGTCCCCTTCAACATCAAACCTTAGCAGGCACCCCATATTGTTCTACATGCACCCTTCATCTGCTCCATCCCCCAATAGCGTGTAGAAGGAAGGAATGAGAACTTACGTGTTGCAATGGTGATGGAGACAGGATCTCCTTCCCGGTTTCCTACCAGAGCTGTCACCTGCACAGAGTAGCTCATGCCTCCTTCCAGGTTGACAAGGTCAAAGGTATTGCGATTTCCAGGCACTTCTTTCATATGTTCAGGTCCACCTTAAAATATATAAAGAATAATCATTACATTACTGACTTCTATTCCGCCTGTACCTTGCAGTTCTAGGCGGATTACATCAGAAAATAACTGGACATTTCCAGGAAAAATTACAATTTAGGGAGCTGGTTACATAATTGAGTCTTGGGGAGAAATTACAAGATAGGTAGAAAAATGAGGATTACATCAGAAGAAAACTGGACATTTACAGGGAAATTACAGTTTAGGGGGCTGGTTACTTTACCGTCAATCTTGCGCCACACAATCCTGTAAGCAGTAGCTCCTGGAACTCCAACCCATGTCACTCTGATGACGTTGTTCCTTGACTCTAGTACCTGGAGCCTTGTCACTGTTCCTATTTGCTGAGGATCTAAACCATCAGGGAAAATATGAAGAGAGCAAGAAGGAAGATTAAAAGAGGAGAGAGAAGAACAAACAATCCTATAACTATGCTAATCATTTTACTTTATTACTTAAGGAAACTATAGGTGCGCCTGCCTTCAGTTTGTGTAAGCTTTTAGCACAAATCTATGCAGCTAATTCAATTCTTCCCCCCCTCCCCCTATCAAAGGCCACCTCTGCAACATATAGGCCAGTTTTCAGACATCCAAAACACAAAGAGAGCTTCTATAATAACTACCATAATCATCTAAGACATATATATATGAAATTGTTGAGAACCCACCTGTTCTGGCACTGACAGAAACTGGGCTGCCTTCTCTACTTCCAACCAGAGGCAACACTCGGATAGTGTAGGTTGTATCTGCCTCTAGATCCTTAATATCTATAAATGTGATGTCTCCAGTTACCGTCTTGGAGATCTCAGCACCTACAGGCAGAAAAGACTCTTCTTTCAGTCAACAGAAATGTATCATTCAATTGATCTGGTCCTTGCGATTGACGCTCTGTGTTTGTAGATGAGCTCTTAATTTGTTGTGAGGCAAATTTGTACACAACTTTGGTCCACTTGTAAAGTTGTAAGACTTCTGATGCAGGCATAGTTGCCAAAACACAGCCAGGTCGAGTATGTCCAATATTTTAAATAAACCTTCCATATTTTACAGCACTCGGATCCGTTTCCTTGGTGCCTCACTCTTTTCTTGTTTAATGCCTTAAGTAGACTATATAGAAAATACGAGAAGAACCAGCTCTGTGGCAATGTCAATCAGACCATGCCAGAGTATTTTGCAGAGGCCTGTGTCCATTACAAACTTAGGGTCCTTGTGTGGATCTTTCCTGTGCCCTAAGACCATTTTTACTGCAACAGTAGGCAGATTTTCCTATTTTTGTATTAATAGCTAAGTACTAATGGTGAAGTAGGCCACAGATAGAGCAACAACGTGGATCCAAGGAAGCAGATGTATTAAAGGGCCCGACACAGCCTGTGTTTTTCGGCATGTACCTGCTTCAGAGGTCACAGTTATGTGTCACAGTAGTATGACGCTTCTTGTGTCAACTTTATCCATCAAAATATAAAAATGTCCAATGGATTGATAAATTCATGGAACACGTTGGCTTTGAATATCAGCACCTGTGTCTTTATTTACCAACCATACACCAGTTAGTAAACAGGGGCAGAAGGAGAAGAGAGAACAAACGCCCATTCAATTTCTGAAAGAGATCTTGTACAACTTTTCCAGCTATTGCCAATTGCTATGCTATGTCCAGTTGCTAAAAGAAAAGACGAGTCTGACCTACCATCACTACGTCTCCAGAGGATCCTGTATCCAGTGGCCCTGGCAGCTGCAGTCCACGCGATCTTAATCTGGTTAGAACCTGTTTCCATCACACGTAGGTTGGTAACACTGCCAATAGGAACATCATCTAAAAGAATCGATGAGAAGGAATTAAGCTTTCAGAACCCAATTCTCCTGGAAAGATACCATTAGGCTGCTTTACATCTGACAACTCTCTTTACTTCAGCATTAAAAACTCATGAGAAGTGGGCAGTCAGTTTCCATTAAAATGGAGTTCTGGTACAAAATATTTGATTTTCTAACTCCAAACCAAGGTACGCTCAGTAGAATCATTTTTTTTTTCATACCAAAAGAAGACTTTACTTCTGGTGTTCAAAAATCAGGTGAGTAGTACTATCTTGGATCAAAACAAAGCTATTGTGTTTCCCCTGCTGGATTCTTTGTGTGATGAGAATATCACAAGACGGCTTGTTCACCTGTCCTGGCCGAGATGGTGGTAGGAGTGCTCTCTCTGTTCCCCATCAGAGTTGAGACCCTGATACCATAGGCGGAGTTTGCTTGCAGGCCATCAATGCTGAATGAAGTTTGATCAGCTGGCACAACTCTGGAGAACTCACGCCCTACAAATCAACCAAGCCAACAACTATGAAGCAAAATGCATAACACGTGGGTCAATAATTAATCCTCTATGAACACCGAACCTTTAGTGAATCTCTTCATAAAGGCTGTTAATAAATCCTAATAAGCCAGTACATCTAGGTGAGTGATGTTTTCCCCAGTCCTTATAAACCAACCATTACTGTGCCACCCACAGGGCCTTTTTACTAAACCGCAATAAAATTTACACTTTGATTTAACTTGGGTCTTTACAGTGAGATAGTTGCAAATTTAGGAGTCCTTTCACTAAACCATAGCATGAACTTTACTATGCGTTAACTGCAAAGATACCACAAAGCCCCTTAACGCAGTTGTGTGCTAGCAGTTACCATGCAATAAAACATGCACAAAGTCCTTAACACGATTTAGCAATGGGGCCCCCGTGTGATCTCATACCCAAAATCTTACCATCACTGTGCCGCCATGTGATCTTATATCCAGTCGCTCTGGCTGTTCCAGACCATGAAATCCTTATATGGTTGACTCCAGTGTCAATCACACGCATGTTTGTGACTCCAGGCACAAATGTCTCTTCTACGACAAAAGGAAGGAAAAACATTGTAAGTGCTTACAGTTCCAGAATGGAAACATGAGACATTAGTTCTGATTTAATTAGAGGCTGTTGGTGATTGGTTATGAGTAGAATTTTTAAACACAACTTGGGATCTAGCTAGGTACTTGGGACCTGGGTTGGAAACAGGATACTGGGCTTGATGGACCTTCAGCTGTCCCAGTATGGCAACTCTTATGTTCTTATATTCTTACATGAGCCAAGTAAATGCCAATCAAGCTATTGTGACATCACTGATGAGGTTGGCTCTTAGGCATTGGTGGAATGAGGCATTATGACATCACAATCTCAGCTCTGGAATGTTGCTACTCTTTGCATTTCAGTCTGGTACTCGAGACCTGGGTTGACCACTGTTGGGAACAGGATACTGGGCTTGATGGACTTTCCGTCTGTCCCAGTATGACTATTCTTATGTTCTAACAAAGCAAAGTCTGATAAAATGTTTTTGGCTTTTTTTTAATGTCACAAATGTTATAAATATTCAAATCACAAACAGGACATGCACAAAGTATCCGCCTTCACATACAGCTCAAGCTCCTATTGCTGGCCTACAAGTGTGTTCATTCTGCTGCCCCTCAACATCTCTCCTTATAACCTCCCAGAGAAGCCGCTCTTAGCTGTACCCTTCTCCTCCTCTGCCAGTTCCAATCTTTGTTCCTTTCATCTAGCTGCCCCCTATGCCTGGAATAAATTACCCGAGTTTGTCCGCCAAGCCCCTTGTTTAAAAGCAGACTGAAAACCCACCTTTTTGATATAGCTTTCAATCTCTCTGCCCTCCAACCCAGCCAGCAGATTAACCGTTCCCCTTAATTGTATCCATGACATCTTATTTGTCTGTCTTGTCTGTTTAGATTTTAGCTCTTTCAAGCTGGGATTGTCTTCTCTGTGACTCTGTACAGTGCTGTGTACGTCTGGTAGCGCTATAGAAATAATTCATAGTAGTAGTAAATGCATGACAGAGCAGTTTCATGCAAACTGTTGGTACTTTAGTTTCAGTGACTGGAATCCAAAACAATTCATAGTCTAGGCAAACTATGAATGAAACTCACTTATTCCCCAGCATCAAAACCAGAAACTGCAGCGTCAACCATTTGCTATATTCAGCTACAGTGGTTTACGAGCATAATTTGTTCCAGAAGCCTGCTCGTAATCCAAAGTACTCGTATATCAAAGCACATTTCCCCATTGAAAACAATGGCAACGCTGACAATTCGTTCCACGACCCAAAAGATGCCAAGGAACTGGGAGGACGTGGCGAGGGGTGGCCCAGGGGTGTGTACCTGTCACCTGTCGGGTGCTACAGTTTCTAGGTGGCCAGCCACGCACAACCATCGGGGTCCTTGTACAGCTGCAGGCAGCGCCGCTTCAAGGAGATACCTCTTCTGTCCGCCAGCCAGCCAGCCTTCCACACCACGTTGGAGAACCCCTGAGCCCACGTAGCTGAGCACCATCCCACATGTGCGTGACGTTAAAAACACACAACGTCGATAAAAACACAACTATTTAATAGGCTAGAATCTTAATGTTGTTTATGCGTTAATCTAATTTTTTATCCTATTTTAAATTGTTTGTATTTCTTTCTATAGTTTACATTTTATGTACTGTGCTCGATTGTTGTGAACCGCCTAGAACTTTCAGGTATGGCGGTATATAAAAATAAGATTATTATTATTAGACATAATGCGCAGTGGGACGGCACTCGGCTACGTGGGCTCGGGGGTTCTCCAACATGTGCGGAAGGCTGGCTGGCGGACGGAAGAGACATCTCCTTGAAGCGGCGCTGCCTGCATTTGTTTATCGGGGCGGCGCTCGGTTTGTGAGACAAAAGTTTGCTGAGTTTTTTGCCGCAAAGCCGAGGTTTGACTGTATTTCTTAATTTCAGGAATCTGCAAGTGGTGATACATTGCTCTCTAGATTAGGTTATTGTCATTTGTTGTTGATAAACCAGACCAAATGACAGCTAAAATACTGTTTGAATCTCTGAGACTGTATTGCCCAGTATTCAAGGGACTTCATTGGCCTTTGGTGAGCTTGAGTTGAAGATCCTGGCCATGGCGTTTGTTGAAATCAAATGTCTTCCAGTATTGGCAAGATTATTTCATCTGTATCTGCTCCAACCCATTCCACAAGTTCTTTGCAGGATTTAACTTTCACTCGTTCATGGTCCTTCAGATGTGTGCTTAAAAGTGACCATGGACAGGCGTTTTCTTCCATTACGTCTTCACTGTGACCACATGACTTGCAAGCAACAAATTCCTATCTGGGCTTTCATACGTAATATAAAGCCTACATTTCCCCAAAGTGTTTCTTTAGTTATTTATTTTAAGGGCGGAATCTTGTGTTTTAATATGACTGATTCTATAATGTTTTGTCCAATGAGGTAAATAGTATTTTATGATTTATGTTATTATAAATTGCACTAGATGGTAGGGATAAATCAAAAGGAAAAAATAAATATTTATCATTTAGTGCTTATTCTGCCTTATCCAAGGCAGATTATGATTATAACATAAAAATAAGAACCTAAGAATAACCATATTGGGTCAGAACAGTATCCTGCTTCCAACAGTGGTCACAGTATCTGTCAGAACCCCAAAGAGTATCAAGATTCCAAGCACAATCTCAAAGAATAGCAAGATTCTGGAACCCCAAATAGTAGCAACATTCTGTGCTACCGATCCAGGGCAAGCAATGGCTTCCCCCGTGTCTATTTTAGGAGCAGACAAACCTTTTTTTAAACCCAGATATGCCAACTTCTGTAACCACATCCTCTGGCAACGAGTCCTATGACTTATCACCAACCCCTCTCCCCCAACAGTCCTAGGTGGCCACTCAGAGCCTTGCTTCAGGCCTGAGTGGACACTTAGCTGTTCACATCCGGTGGTGCACATGACCAAGAAGGAGGCTGACTGACAATGAGAAATCCTCCATACGACTGTTTTACATCTTGTTCCTCAAAGTCTTTTGAGGAAAGATTCAGCACTGACAAACTAGCAGCTGACAGCTACACCGAAGTCTTAGAATTGCTGTACCTTATAAACCTGGGGTGTCTTACCTATACGTACTTGAAGGGGAACAGCACTGCCCTCTCTGTTTCCAATCAAAGCTGAAACTCGCAGGTTATAGGTGACTTCCTCTTGCAAGTCATCAAGTTCAAGGGTGGTCTGTGAGCCTGGCACCCGTCTGACCCTTTCAAATCCACCTGTGTTCAAGAAACAGTGAATTCATAAAACCTCGGTTACACTGTATGTTTATAGAAGTGATTTTGCACCAATGCTACATTTAAGGTTTCTGCTCCCTCCCCCTAAATAAAAAATACATATTTTCCCCTAATTGCGAGAGTTCCAGAGGGGAGGAGACTAATTTCCATCTTTAGCCATAAAACTAGGGTTACCAGACGTCCGGATTTCCCCAAACATGTGCTCCTTTTCGAGGACATGTCTGGGGGTCCAGACGGCTTTTCAAAACCCGGCACTTGTCCTTCCTGATAAATGACCAGGTTGGGGGCGGGGTTGGAATGGGACGTGACTCAGGCAGAATGTGGCGGGCCTGGGGGCAGGGCCATGGGTCCTGATTTTCGTTCCTGAAAATCTGGTAACCCTACATAAAGCCTGTAATCTGATTCCTCTGCCTGGGATTTAGACCCTCTCTAACCCCTTCACTAGGCCTTCAATTCTCTGGCAGGAAGCCCTTACAGAAGGAAAAAGCAGGACTTGTGAACATTCACAGACTCAGGCCCATACTGAGGTCACAGTGGGGGCCCCCAAGTGACAGATGCAGCCATGTTTCTGTGACCCCTACCCAATGATGATATGACCCTGTTTGGGGTCCTAAGCCACAGTTTGGGAACCACTGCTCTAGAGACTCTGACAATTACCCTTCCCAAGGCTTTCATTCTCTTGAAAAAAATTCTTACCGTC
Source organism: Geotrypetes seraphini (assembly GCF_902459505.1). Taxonomy (NCBI): domain Eukaryota; kingdom Metazoa; phylum Chordata; class Amphibia; order Gymnophiona; family Dermophiidae; genus Geotrypetes; species Geotrypetes seraphini. The sequence continues at coordinate 6,104,021 of NC_047100.1, forward strand.
AGAGCTGTGAATCACCACCTTATACTCAGTAGCCCCTGGCACGCCGATCCAACCTAATCGGATTTTCTTGCCCTCACTGTGAATCACACGCAGGTTGGAGATGCTTCCGACAGGTGCCAACCCTATAAAACGAAAAAAGAACAGATCAGTAATATGGGAAATTGAGTGAACCAAGAAGTGAATGTGTTAAGGGTGAAATCCGGAAGGATGCAAATTGATGAAATCATGCGCATTGTCAGCTTAGAAACCCTTCACGAATGGTGAAACAGTAACTTCTCTCATAAATATGTGCAAAACATCCTAGTTAGTTCCTAAAATGTTTTATTCTGGAATGTTTGTTTTTAGGCTTATAGGGGGATGTTGCTCATCAGTTTAAAACAAAATCTAGAATATCTATTTTCTCACTTGCCGGTAAGAATCTCTTGAATTTAATTCCAGGTATAATGAGATTATGCAAAGACCGTACGTTTTTCAAGAAATTGTTAAAAACGCAATTGTTTGTGGACGCCTCTCTCTAACTCTGTGGTTATTATTTATTTACTGCATTTGACAATGTTTGTTTGTGGATGAAAATGTTTTTGTCCAATCGCTTAGATTTACGCGATTCATAAATTTTTTAAAAAATAAATAAATGTTGCATTTGAAATCCTCCCAGGTCAATTTTCAGCCTAAGAGGCCATCTTCTATTTCAAAATGCAAGCTGCAGATATCTGAGGGTTAAAGCTAATAATAATGTTTTATTGAGAAAAAGAGATAAATATGATTTTTGTGTGTGTCAAAATATGGTATCGATATACAAATATGAGTATAAAGCCACTGAGAAGACCTGCAGGACATGTATGACTATTCGTACAGAGATAGCTGGAGGTTATGAACAGAAGTTATCAATGTGGGCTATCGCTATTACCTGCTGTTTTAACACAGACTCCGTTTTGGACAACGAGATCTAGTTACTAATAACTGGGATTAATAGAAAATAATCAGTCTTAGTTGTATGCCAGAAATCAGAGTCGCTGCAAGCCACTACGACATCACTGATGAGGTTGGCTCTTATTGGTGGACTGAGGCATTATGGCATCACAATCTCAGCTCTGCTGCCCACGGAAGTTAACAATGTGGGTTACTGTACCACTAATTCATGCTATTGGGTCCCATTTTAGGCAACAAGACTTGGTTACTGATGACTGGGGTTGACAGTAAAATAGCACTGCTTAACAGTAGTTCATGTTGATAACTTCCCTCCCTGATTAAAGAAAACAGAAATGTCTTTAGAAGTCAAAATCACTGCTCCATGTAATAAAAGCGAACCAAGCATTCTTCTAGTTGTACATCTACGTGACAGCCTCTCTCATGCCCCGCTAACCAATGGTGTAGTAAGGGGGGAGCAGGGGGTGTAGCACCCTGGGCCTTGATTCAATGGGGGTGCTAGCATTTCTCCTTCCCCCTCTGCATGAGGGGGGGGGTCTCTTAAATGCATTCTCTGCTTGTACCTCTACTAGTTGTCACAGTCAGTATGCAGAATCTTACCCCCCCCCTCCGCTGCTTGCACCAGCCTCAGCCATCTCTCTGACATCACTTCCTGTTTGCAGGACCAGGCAGTGATGTCAGAAGGCAAGCTCAGCCGGTCTAACTAAAGAAGGTACAAGGAGTGAAGACTACATTTAAGAGATACCCCTTCCCCATGCTGGGGAGGATGCTGGGTGCCTCTGTCCCTCGTTGTGCCACTGCCTCCCACACTCCACCCATGTGAACAACTCCCCTGCAGTGGTGCATTATGTCACTTATGTGTGGTCTTACAGAAAAGCACTTAGTGGTCTCTTACCCATGAAAGTGCTGGAAATGTGGTTTTATCCTGTTTTATTTGCACGTGCAAGTGATATGAAAAAATAAACACCCTTTTGTGTTCAGTTCTGGTCTCTTTATTTCAAAAAAGATATAGCGGCACTAGAAAAAGTTCAAAGAAGAGCGACCAAGATGATAAAGGGGATGGAATTCCTCTCGTATGAGGAAAGACTAAAGAGGTAAGGGCTCTTCAGCTTGGAAAAGAGACGGCTGAGGGGAGATAGGATTGAAGTCTACAAAATCCTGAGTGGAGTAGAACGGGTACAAGTAGATCAATTTTTTACTGCATCGAGATTTACAAAGACTAGGGGACATCAAAATCATGATAGGGACATGAAAACCATGCATCATAGTGCAAGATATGTATGTTGCAGTATTAATTCACCTGTCTGAGATATTGTTGCTGGTGTAGCTATCTCTCTTCCATCGTAAAGGGTGTAGAGTGTAATCCGGTACGCAGTACCCGGTCGAAGACCTGTGATATCATAGTTGTTGGTGTTGGTGGGGAACGACATAGACTGAGGCGATTTAGAACCTGTGAGCCAAATGCAAGAACATTCATTTTTCAACTTAGCAATAGTTCTCTAAGCTGAAATTTTCAGAATGGAGACAGAGACAATCCTCCGTGCGGCACTAAGGCCATTGACCCCGGTTACCTGTGGCCCTTCTCCATTCTAGCCTGTAGCCCCTCGCTTCGGGAATTATGTTCCAATTCACTCGGATGGATGAGGGACCTAAGACGACGACACTCAAGGTCTGCATTATTCCTATATCTAGACAAAAGACAAAGAATATATTTCATGTCAGCTAAAAGGCAAAATTTGCTTAAACGCCAGGAACCCAACACGATGACATTGGAGAACCTGTCCTGCCACATGGAAACAGGTGCATTGAACATAATAATAGCAATGCTGCTTTGATGTGTGGAATTCTGGAGGGCAATTTTAAGACTGCCCAAATTCCTGTAACATCCTCACATACTTGTTGCCTGGGGTCTTTGTATCAGTTTTCAAAGCGAAAGTGTGTCTACTTTCACGTTGAATATTGCACCTGCAAGTTCCAGTTCTACTATTACGATTACAGTTCAGCGTTGAAAATATCAGTGTCCTGCACCTTATTAGGACTCTAGGGGCGAGCTCTTTAGAGAACCACTGGCTTTTAATTGGATTGGTGAGATACATCTGGGACTTTATATTATTAATTGCTAGGATTCATTTTGGATTATAATGCTTCTATTAATTGCTTCATATTTCATATGATTTTTTTCATCATGCATTGGTTTTTATGAGGTTTTTTTTTGCTTTGCTTGGTGGGAAACGGTTAGGGTTTGGGATATTAAGCGTTGCTCAGCTGCTTATGACAGTCCTGTTTTACCTCCTAATCGAAAGCCTAGAGTTAGACATGCAGGGTGTGTTAAGAGAAATTGTCTGATAAATTGTTTGATTTTATATAATATACAGGGAACGAGACCACCTATGAATGTCATTCTTCTGTTAAAATATGTTCTCCTTTTTTAAGAGCAGTCCCTCAAGACCATCTGGTTTCATCTCTAAACCCTCCTACCCCAGTGCCTTGTTTAGATCAGTCTGCAATAAGACCTTTTTGAACAATTAAGGGATCTTTTTAGTAAGGTGCGTTAACCATAGACTATAATGGATGGCTTGGCACGCTAAATCAGTTAACGCACTTTAATAAAAGGACCTCTTAATTGGTGATACTGCACTCGTACTGTAATTTCCCTTTTGACCTGTAAAAGACAGTTAAGTTAGGCATCTAGATTGGGATGCCTAGTTGATCCAAGCACCTAACTTAATTGTTTACAAAGCTTATACCAATAACTAGCAAATAGCACTTCATAGTTGGCTTAATTTGAAAATAATTGGGTGGTTGAAGCCTAACTCGATAGGCACCTACCAGAAAGTGGGTGTAGTTAAGGGTGTATCATGGACATGTCTTGCATGTAGGCCCTAAAATGGAGTTAGGCGCCTGGTATTGTCCTAGGTTCCAAATGCTGAAGTTGCCATCCAAGCTCACTCCAGTCTATCCAACCATCCTGTTTGCAGGATATCTGCCATAAAGTCTGGCCAGTAACATCCTCATGTTCCAAGTTAGTGGAGTTCCCATTGATGCCCTCCCCAGCCCAATCTTACACCAAATCATCACATATGGGGCACAGACCATGCAAGTCTGTCCAGTACCGGCCTTAGCTCATTAATTTACATCCTTCGTTTTCTAATTAGAGATCGTCTATGTTTATCCCATGCTTTTTTGAATTCCATCACTGTTTTCTTCTCCACCACTTCCCTCGGGAGGGCATCCAGGCATCTACCACCCTCTCCGTAGAGCAGCTCTACAGTTCCAGACTTTTTAATGCTGTCCATGCATATTATGAGGACAACTTTGATTTGATTTATTTACTTCATATAGTAATTATATTCACTATACTTCATATAGTAATTATATCATGTTGTGGAAGTTGGTTGCATTGTATTGAAGAGAGGGCAGAGTCACCGAGCTGAAAGGAATTTATCAAATAGGCACGCTTTCAGTCGTTTCCTGCAGGTGAGGTAGTTCAGTTCTATTCTTATGGTTGCTGGAAGAGCATTTCAGGTTCTTGGAGCGATGTACGTAACCTCCAAAAACTATGAAAACCACTCTTCAGAGAGCCATCCTGTTGCTCCAAGTAGTGTACTCAAAGAAAACAGAGAAGGCGACCAGGTGGTATTCAATATCTTTAGTCTATGGAGACTCGACACGCACATGTTTCGGCCCGAAGGCCTGCCTCAGGAGTCTTAATGCTTTGATCAATACAGTATATGTTGACTGTTCAATCTTATAAAATTATGATTGAGTCATTCACCTGGGTTAATCTCCACATTGTGGACAAATTTTTGTAGTGATCATTCTTATTGATGACGTAGGTGTCGAGTCTTCATAGAATAAAGATATTGAGTACCACTTGGTCGCCTTTTCTGTTTTCTTTGAGTATCTGCCTTGATAAGGTCGAATCTCCTGTCGCTTTGTATCCGAGTAGTGTACACTGCAAAGCTCTTTCAATAACATAAATAATTTCTGAGGACTGTTAGCCTAATGCCAAGAACCTGTCATTCAGTCATGCCCTCTTATTCTTGAGAATCTGTTGTTGATAATAAGCACCCTGAGGCTGATAAAGCTGTTTAAGTTCATCTGATTTAGCTTTACACCATTTATATTTTAATTGTCCCATTTAGCGATGAGCAAAATAAAGATCCTGATGAAACCAGCCACAACCTGCCCCTGTATGAGGACTGAATCAGCCCCACCATTAAGTTTGTAGACCCAAAAGAACTTGATATGCACAGGTCTGCAAATAGATGTTGACAAGGAAACACCCTTATTTTTTGTTTTTCAATGTGTTTCCCTTTCCAAAACTGCCATTGAGATGGTAATTTGGGAAAGAGATTTGCTATATAGTTTGCATGTATAGTGTTTGGAAGTAGAATGAAGCAGACATGCCCTGCCCTGAGCAACATTTAAAGGGTGATCTTCCATGGGCAACCTTTGAAAATCAGAGGAACCTTTGAAAATTATCTCCTACATTGTAAGAACATAACATAAGAATCGCCATACTGGGACAAAATGAAGGTCCATCAAGCACAGCTTCCTGATTCCAACCTAGATCACAAATACCTGGCAGAAACCCATAGAGTAGCAATATTCCAGAGCTCCTAGTGTGACGTCATAATGCCTTATTCCACCAATACCTAAAAGCCAAACTCATGAGTGATGTCACAATGGCCCGACTGTCCTATATTTGGCTCACATAAGAATTGTCATACTGGGATAGACCAAAGGTCTATCAAGCCCAGTATCCTGTTTCCAACAGTGGCCAACCCAGGTCCCACGTAGTAAAACAGATTTTATGCTGCTTATCTCAATTATGGCCTATGGACTTCTCTTTTTGTAAATTAACCAAGCCTTTTAAAAATCCCGCTAAGCTAACTGATTTCACCACATTCTCTGGCAATGAATTCCAGAGTTTAATTACATGTTGTGTGGATAAATATTTTCTCCAGTTTGTTTTCAGTCTATTACTTTGCACTGTATGTCCCTTTTGTTGAGCATGTGGATGCCAATATATTGGACAATGAAATCCCCAGAAGTTAGTCCACAAACCGGTTTCTTATACTGTTTCCTGACAGTGCATCTTTCAAGCCATTTTGCTAGTTTGAAATGGTTTTTATGTTAATTGAGTGACAGATTTGACTCTGAGATAAAGAGCAGAGGCTTTGGAAATCACCGAGCTGGATTTCGGAGGCCTACGCTGTTGTGTGCTGACGAGGTTCTGGAAGTCTCCTGGTGGTTTAGTTAACCTTTCTTTTATTATCGGGCCAGGCACTCTGTACCTGTATTCAAGTAAGCTATAAAAAGCTCAAAACATGTATTGACAAGGCAGGAAATGAAGGCTCAAAAGATTATGCCTTGTGAATAAAAAGTAATAGAATTTGCATAACTCTCTTCTCTGTGAGGCATATTTCTCTCGTCACAGAATTTGGATTAAATGCTGAAACAGTTCTGGTGTTTTTTAATACACGTATCCTAGAGTCTAACAGCTGACTGTAGAAGGCCTCTGAGGGAAGCAGCCTCTACTTTCAGAGAGAGAGAGAGAGAGAAAAAGAGGGAGAGAGAGAGAGAGAGAGAGAAAGGAAGGTCTCAGGGAGATGCCAAAGTAGACATGGGAGAAGAGGCCAGAGGAGAGAAATGTGTGAGAGAAAGAATGCAAAGGCGAGATAGAAGGAGAAGGAGAGAGAAAGGGATGAGAATGGAAAGGGGGAAAGGAAAAATAGGTGGAGATTCAGGGTCAGCATACGTGAGAGCCACTGGCTTGTGTAGGTGCCGGGGATAAGTTGTAGAAGCTGGAAGTCTAGCTGAAAAAGAGAGGAAAAAGGACACAAGAAGATCCGAGAGAGATAAGAAAAGCCACTGAGGGGAAGGAGGTGGAAAGGAACAGAACGTCTGGATTTCTATGAACATGTCCTCCTTTTTGAGGACATGTCCGGGGGCCCGTCCGGGTTTTGAAAAGCTTCCCGTCAAAATCGCGTCGGAAAGGGGCATCCGCACATGCACGGAGGCAATGCGGTGACATCATGTGCACATGCGCTTGCGTGTGACATCGTTGTGTCATGTCTAGGGGCGGAACTGGGCAGGCCTGGGGGGGAAACTCTGGTAACCCTAGGGAGGTAATAGTGGGGAGGGTAAATGAGAGAAGGTGAGACAAACCAATCTGGGAGGGAGAGATAAGAGGGTGTTACACAAAGAAGGGTGACCAACTAGGAACGAGGCAATCGTTTTTCTGTCTAGGGCCCTTTATCTTTAATATATGCATGGGGATTGGAGCTGTTTTAAACTCCCCTATGTCACTAGCTATAATTTCTTTTTCTTTTTTTCCTGCAGTTTATGTGTGGGGGCTTTGCCATATTTTCAAAATGAAAGTATATGCATAGTTCAGCTTTGAAATGTACCACAGGAAAACTATGGGGGGGAGGTTGATATTTAGTGTGGTTTAACCAAACTGAAGAGGCTCCTGCTCAGTTAGACCAGACTGACTGGGCCAGGAGCAGTTATTCAGGGCTGAGAATCTGCTCTAAGTGCCAGGGCACTCTCTCGCCTCTCCCCCCTCCTGGGGTGTCTCCCTCTTCGCTTGCTCTCCTACAAAGAGGCCTCTTCTTCTCCTTCTCCACGATGACACCACGATTGTTCTCCTCACAAGCAGCACCGCTTCATGTGGGCGTGAAAGTTCTCACAAGGGGTTAGACAGCCCCCCCCCCCCACCCCCAGCACTTGGAGTGAAGCCAGGAATGACATGACATCAGCGTCTCCATCTCTGCTCAACAGCTCTTTACTGATGTTCTACAATAGAGGCTGCTTTTAGCTTCATTGAAAGGAGGTGTTCCTGGGGGGCATCTTCAGGTTGAAGAAGGAAAAATAAAGCCCATAGGCTGCGTCTTTGAAATTGAACCGCTTTTTCCCCAAGAAAAAGTACCTGCACAAAAAAACAACAACCCCAAAACAACTGCCAATAGCCACACAAATTTCAAAGCCACAATATACGCACGGTTTCAGTTTAAGAACTTGTGGTGCAAAACCTACAAGCAAAAAAGTACTTATGCACATAAGAACATAAGAATAGCCTTACTGGGTCAGGCCAATAGTCCATCAAGGCCAATAGCCTGTTCTCACGGTGGTCAATCTAGGTCCCTAGTACCTGGCCAAAACCCAAAGAGTAGCAACATTCCAGCATCTCAAAGAATAGCAAGACTCCGGAACCCCAAAGAGTAGCAACATTCCAGCATCTCAAAGAATAGCAAGACTCCGGAACCCCAAAGAGTAGCAACATTCCAGCATCTCAAAGAATAGCAAGACTCCGGAACCCCAAAGAGTAGCAATGTTCCATGCTGCCAATCCAGGGCAAGCAGTGGCTTCCCACGTGTGTTTCTCAATAACAGACTATGGACTTTTCCTCCAGGAAATTGTTCAAACCTTTCTTAAAACCAACTACGCTATCCACTTTTACCACAACCTCTGGCAATGCGTTCCAGTGCTTAACTATTCTCTGAGTGAAAAAATATTTCCTCCTATTGGTTTTAAAAGTATTTCCCTATAACTTCATCGAGTGTCCCCTACGCTTTGTAATTTTTGATGGAGTGAAAAATTGATCCACTTGTACCCGTTCTACTCCACTCAGGATTTTGTAGACTTCAATCCTATCTCCCCTCAGCACCTTGGGCCTGATTCTGGAAATGCCATGGGAGGTGCGTGCAAAACAGCTCCTACTGTGTGTCAATCACCGGTAGGCACTGCGTCCAGAATTCCATCTATTTTCTTCTACAGATGACTTAAATGTAGGCCAGCATTTCACAGGCCTACTTTTAAGGTGTCTGACTTGCGCCTATGCATGCCTAAGGTCACTTCCAGTGTAAACCATGCCTACGCCAGCCTTAGGCATCTTTAGGCATGCCGAGACATCTCTACATGCGTGAACAATACCTACATTGTAGGCGCCCTTTAACCCATCAATTTTTTTTAAACCATGTGTCCCGATTGGTCTGTTAGATATCAGTAGGATGCCTATCGCTGCCTTCAATCAGGATGCCCTCACCTTACGAGGCAGCGATCCTGTAGAAATGATGAATATCAGACCATATAGATCTTAAAGCCACCAAACCATAATAAAGCAAAAGGCTTAGGTACCTGTTTTTACCGTTGTCGAGGTGGCTGGTCCTTCTGTTGTTCCATAAAGAGGGGCGATCGTCACACGGTAATCTGTGTTGGGCTGGAGGTTCTGGATGGCAAATGCATTCTTGTTTGCTTCCACGTCATGTTTCTGAAATCGCCCTTCTGAAATGAAATATCATAAGGGCGCACCGTTTTAAAATATCAACAATATCAGTGCTATCATGTATGTATCATGTATGTAGGGTTACCAGATTTGCATCTGAAAAAAAGAGGACGTGTGGCCCTACCCCGTTCCGCCATGCTTCTGTACTTCACGCTTCTTCCACCACCATGCCCAATATTTCTTTCTCCCTCGCTGTTCCCAACAATTCACCTCTTTCTTCATTTCTCCATGTGCACTGTCTCTCTTTCCCTCTCACTCAGGCACCCATGCCCAACAATTTGCCCTTTCTATTCCCTCCCCCACCTCAGCATCTCTTTCTATCACTCTCTCCATTGTTCCATCCTCTCTCCCAAGTTCATGCTCCCTCCCTCCTTTCTTCCTTCCTTCCATCCTTTGTCCGAAGTTTGGGCTCCCTCCCTTCCTTCTGTGTCCCAACATGACCCTGCCTCTCCCTTCCTGTGCCAACACAGCCCTTCTTCCTCCCTTCCATGTCCCAATGCGCCCCTCTTCATCGTTCCCTCCGTGTCTCCCGCAGGTGTTTATCTCCTCTGGCTGGCTCTCTCCTCCCTTATCTTCATGAAGCCATGGCAGCTGGTTCCTGCACGCAGCTCGCGCAAGGGAAGGCTTCCGGGTCAGCTGCCAACCTCGCTGCAGCTTCGTGAAGAGAAGTGTCACTGGGAGGAGAGAGCCGACAGAGGAGGTAAACACCCGCGGGAGGGTTGAGAATCTCTGCCTTAGAGGGGACAGTGCATAGGAGGTGCAATAGAATGGAATCAAGAGAGGCAAGAGCGATTTGCTGGTCATCTCGGTTCCAATGAAAGTTCAGCCTCTTCCTGATGTAGACAGTCAACCGTTTGCTGAATTACATTGAGTGACATAATCTAGATGGTTACCTGACAGGAGCTCCCACGAGATGCGGTATCCGGTGGCCCCTCTGACTCCTGACCACATCATCACCATCCCGTGTGAGGAGATGTTGTGAGCCATAAAGCGCTGGACGCCTTCCAGTTGCTCTGTTTGGAGAGAAATGTGCAAACATGAGATTAAACCAGTTATCATATTATGAGCGGAGAACGAGTCTGGAAGGAGGTGTTGAGGTCTGCCTTGCAGAGTTAAGGCTCGGAGGTGCTTAAGCTCGCTCTTTAGAGGTAGAAGTACTGCTTTTGTTACGGCTGCTCAGCAGATTTCAAGTCGCTCTCGTGGAATGTGCAAACAGTCTCCCCAGCAATGTTCCCTCTAAGCTGAGCGCATAAGCGATCGCTCACTATTTTCATTGGCGTCGCTCATCATTTTTCTCATGTCGCTCACTAAAATACGCAGTGGGCGTGACTGAAATCGAGCGCGGGCGGAGGTGAGAGGAAGCGGCGGCGGCTCAGGCCAAGCGCTGGCGCGGCACCACATCTTGATTGATCTGAGTATGGGGAAATGAGGTCAGTGGAATGCATAAGGTCAGTAGATTTCAAAAATAGACAGTTCTGGTTTGCGGGATTGTGATGATCTCCTCAGGCGACGCCGTGCCTGCGCGTCCTCCTCGAAGCCTTGTTTTTTTCCATCCGCCGCTCCGCACCGTCGCCTGAAATGTTTTTCGAAGCTTCGGTCTGCCCTGCTCGCCTTAGTGTATTTTAAGTTGAAAGATGCAGCGGCGGCTCCTCTCAAGATCCCCCGACTGCATCGGACTTCCGACGCAGGTGGGGATCGTGAGAGGAGCCGCTGCCACGTCTTTCAGCTTAAAAATACACTAAGGCAAGGCAAGGAGCAGGGCAGGCCGAAGAACAGCATGAACATACCAGTAAGGCTGGGGACTCGCGCATGCGCACTCCTGCGGCCACGGACCTACACCTCACAGAACACGCAGATAGGAGTGCGCATGCGCGGCTAGCGTTTTATTATATAGGATTAAGTTACTTTAAATATTAAAGAATTCATTATTTTTAAATAATTCATGGCCACAATCTCACGGGCACTCGTCCTCCGCGCCTGCTCATAAATTTGTGGAGTATGTAACTTGTCGCTCGTGCATATTTTTTTTTTGCACACACCTCATCAATCCTTAGAGGGAACATTGCTCCCCAGTACCTGCCGGAGAGAAACACGCTCATGGCTCAAAATCTGTATCAAATCAGGGAGTTTGATTCTTGTATACGTGCTGGGTTTTTATGCGAATGGCCTTCAATCCAGCAGCGATATTCAGATCACTAACCTGATAGCTAGCCAAATAGAATAGCAAACTTGTATTGATAAACCTTGCACTGTAACTAGGGCAATTTCTAACCTAACTCTATATTATGTAGGTTTAACCTGTAACCCGTTCTGAGCTCATTGGGAAAAACGGGATAGAAACACTGGTCAGTGCTGATTCCCGGATATTTATTGCCAGTAAATCAAGAATATCTAGTGGTGGGGTGGGGGTGAGGGGTTATCTCCATTAGCCAGCACTTTATAAAACACAGACCATTATAGGTTTAGTATCGGCCCCATGATTTCTATAGATGTAAAAGTATTTATTTGTGGCCCATATGGTGGTTATACAGTGCTATTAAGAAGGACCGCATGCATTGCTGGCTGGTTTGGGGTTGTTCCAAGCAGTCTGGGCCTGTCCCAGCGCTTCCTGGAACTTGTCGTATAAAATCCTAACGGGGGTATAAATAAATGGCCTGGCAGGTGGCCCAGACTGTGGAGCCAGCTGCCAGCGGATCCTCCTATCTGCAAGAAAGAAAATTGGCAGGAAGCTGAAAGGCACATATGGAGGAAAAATTTCTACTAAGTCAAAAAAAAACCCTTTCAAATAATAAATGTCTAGCATTCAAAGGTACCCAAATGATGACAAGAGTTGAGGGCCTGAATTAGGGAAGGGGTAAAACGCAGACCTGACGGACCTCGCGGATCTAAAACCACACGTCCTTAAAAATCTGAGGTCCGTGTCCGTGCCACTTGTAGTTTCTGTCTCTGACAGACCTCGATGAGATTTTAGCGCTGACGGATCCGTCTCAGCATAGGGAGGGAAAAGTATTAAGATCCGTCAGTGCTAAAATGCCATAGAGGTCTGTCAGAGACTGACTCCTTCTCCAAGAAAGGCAGAGCAGAGGGGTACATCGAGCAATTCAGAGGAAGGAAAGCAGCCGAGGCTCTACCTCAGGCCTACGATCCTCAGACTGAACCCCGGCAGCACCCAGCAACGTTTGGAGACCTCTTTTCCATAATGCACGTCCCAAACCTATGTCCCCGCTCTCTTTGTCTTTCCGAAAACCTATACATAAGAAGGCTTCTGCTTTGCCGCTCCAGCACTAGTCTCTGTCTCTGACAGACCTCGATGAGATTTTAGCGCTGACAGATCCTAATATTTTTCCCTCCCTATGCTGAGACGGATCCGTCAGCGCTAAAATCTCATCGAGGTCTGTCAGAGACAGAAACTACAAGTGGCACGGACACGGACCTCAGATTTTTAAGGATGTGTGGTTTTAGATCCGCGAGGTCCGTCAGGTCCGCGTTTTACCCCTTCCCCCTGAATTATCACGGCCTAACATGAAGTAAAGACTTGAATCTTGCACAAACATTTGTTAAGTATAAAATCAAACTTGCAACATCTAGTTTTAAAGTGAGCACATCTCCTGCTAAAGATATTTGTTGCTAGATAGCTGTGTTTGAAACAATGTTTCAGACAGGGAACTTACTGAAAATTGAAACATGTAACAAAAGGAAATAGTCCACACAAGGAATCTTAACTGTTTTTTAAAACAATGTTTGTATACACCAGTGGTCTCTCAAGCTTAAACCCTTTGCAGGGTCACATTTTGGATTTGTAGGTACTCAGAAAAAATAGTTAATGTCTTATTACAGAAATGACAATTTTGCATGAGGTAAAACTCTTTATAGTTTGGCTAAGTCTTAATCATAATATTGTCATTTATAGCTAAAGAGTCAGATGATCAAGAAACTGTTTTATTTTACTTTTGCGATTATGATAAACACACTGAGGGCCTCAAAATAGGACCTGGTGGGCCGCGAGTTTCAGACCACTGGTATACACATAGGAGAGCCCGAGAGCCCTTGTCTCAATGGACGTCTGTAATGCGGGGATGGAGGGCCCGCATTTCCTCCCATGGAGAGGGCGGGTGTAGGAGGGACAGGCGGAAGCTTAGCGGTGGGAAAGTTTTTCCCGCCGTGGGGCAGCCTCCTGATAGGTGAGATGCGGGGCAACAGTCGGGCGGAGCATATAAAGCCGGGACCTCGGAGGACCCGGCATCTTCCTGGGTCCTCTGAGGCGGCTTGTTATTTGAATCTGTTCTCTATAGGTGAAAGAAATACATTTTCACTCCTTATCATAGCCTCACAAAACTGGCTTGTTATTATCAGGGTATGTATGTCATTTCAATTTTAACTTTGCTTGACTATTTTTGACTTTTAAAGATTTATTATTTATCACTATTTGTAATCTTTTATGTTAATTATTTGACTTATTATTTTTATGTTTTATGATATTATATGTTTTAGGACTCCTGATGCAGGCTCTTTAGCCAAAACACGTTGGGTGTTGAGTCCATGATTTGCCAGATGTTCTTATGATTGTTTGACTGGTTTACACATGTACTGTACCATTGGTTGCTATTAAAGTGGGTTTTGAAGACCAGGCTCGTTCTGCTCTCTTCCATTGGATTCTGCAATGACCTCTTTTTTTTTTTTTTTATGCCCTTATTTGCCAAAATATGGGGAGAGAGTGTTATGATTTCACTAGCATTTTTGAGAATCCTGGGTTCAATTCCCACTTGCCCAAGGTTGCAAAGTCATAAGAACATAAGAATAGCCTTACTGGATCAGACCAAAGGTCCATCTAGCCCAGTTTCCCATCTTTGTGTAGGTCAATCCAAGTCACAAGTGCCTGGCAAAAAGCCAAATAGTAGCAGCATTCCATGTTATCATCCCATTTATGGATATTTTCCTCCAAGAATTTGTCCAAACCTTTTTTTAAACCAGCTACATTAACCACTCTTACCACATCCTCTGGCAATGCGTTCCAGAGCTTAACTGTTCTCTGAGTAAAAAATATTTCCTCCTATTGCTTTTAAAAGTATTACTCTAATTTCATCAAGTGTCCCCTAGTTTTTATAAATCTTGATGCAGTAAAAAAAATAAAATAATAATAATTAAATAATAATAATAATCAATCCACTTGTACCCGTTCTACTCCACTCAGGATTTTGTAGACTTCGATCCTATCTCCCCTCAACCATCTCTTCCAAGCTGAAGAGCCCCAACCTTTTTAGTCTTTCCTTATACGAGAGGAGTTCCATCCCCTTTACCATCTTGGTCGCTCTTCTTTGAACTTTTTCTAGTGCTGCTATATCTTTTTTTGAGATAAGGAGACCAGAACCGAACGTACTGTGTAACCAATAGCACTATCACAATGATAATTACGAAGCATTAACAACAGACACTGAGGCACTGCCTTCCATACTGCTAGGACTAAAGCCTTTTCAGTTGAGACCCCCTTGCTTTATAACATAGGTCAGGTCATGTTCACCCTCACATTGTTTTCTCCAATTAAGCAATTTCTTTCAAGTGAAGAGAAGAAAGTCTTCTTGTCTAATCCACAGTGTTCCATCAGCTTTGTCCTGTCTTCTGTACCAGCTTGAATGGGCTTCTGGTTAGAACGATGGCCTAGATTCACTAAGCCCACTGATCCTACCCGATCGGTGGGCGATCCATGATTCTCAATGCGTCCTCATGCAAATGGGGGCGATCGGAGGCACGCCCTCCACCGACCATGTGGATCGCTACAGAGTGAATCCTGACGCATGTGTAGACTATCTTCTTTGCCTGTAGATGGTCTGTGCGTGCTTACAGAGCTGGAAACTTTTTTTAAAATTTTTTACTTTGCGAGCCCGTGGTTTTAACCTGGTTTAAACCCGTGGGTTAAAACCACGGGCTCGCAGTGCGGGGAAGGACGAGCAGGAGAGTCAGGGCAGAGAGCTGGGCAGTCCCCAGCAGTCGCTTCTTTATTGATCAGCCAACCCAGTTGGTGTTCATGATTTTGGTTAGTGAATTGCTACCTTCCTATTTTGCATGTCGTTTCCCCTCATTTGCATGCACAGATCAGATCAGAAGATGACCGGCACAGAGGTTAGTGACTCGGGTCGGAGAAAAATTGGGTCAGTACACAATCGCAGACATGATCGGTGGGCTTAGTGAATTTAGCCCCATCACTATCAGATTTCAAAGGGAAAAAGGTGATTATGTTCTCTCCTCCTCCCCTTAGTAGAAACACTCCCATACTTGAGTAGAGAAAGGGCAGATGGTTTATCGAATTAGACAGCACCATCCAATATATCTTTCCAGATGCACATTATAGGAAGATGCAAGGGATACATCAAAAACTTCTTTGTGCTAATAATTATTTACATGACCACAAGGGTAAATTTCTTGCTTTTCCCAGGAGGCTACAAGAAATGAAAGGGAAGAAATGCAGTGTTCAATTTTTATGAGGGTATGGAAAGGAGAAGAAGCAAACCAGTATTAGCCGGGGGTGCTGGAGAAGTTTGCAAGCCATCTGCACACTGCTCCCAGCATGAAAAGGATTCCAGGTCCACCCTGATCCACTTGAGTCCATCCAGCCACCGCTCGACAGAAGATGCAAGTCTCATGGGATGTGTGCTCTATTTCACTATATCTATTATAAAGTCTTGGGTCAATCTCCAGCTTATCTGATTAATTCATTTTCCTTTGCTGTTCAAAAACATTCACGTCAAGCTCGTGCTTGTTTTTGGTTTTTCCCCATTGGTGAAGGGTTGCAAGTTCAAAAGATTTCCTGAACGTATGCTTTCATGTCAGGCTGCCAGCTGGGACAAAGAATTTAAACAACTATCTCTTATGTCATTCTCATATCTGGAATTGAGAAAATGTTTGAAAACTTACTTATTCTCTAGATTTGGGGGTAATTAAATTCCATGACGATTGCTCGGTTGGAAGTAGATGTAATCTTTTGTAAACCGCACCGATCTGCAAGGTCGTGTGGTCTAGAAGTCAATTTTTATGTTATGTTATATATTCTTAGGGTTACCAGATGTTTGGATTTACCCAGACATGCCCTCTGGACAAATTTATAATAAATCGAAAGACCTTCCTTTTAAGGACGCTTATGATAAGTGATCTCCAGACTTTAGAAAGAAGGAAGAGCATCTCCCCCTCCTACTGTATTGACCTTTATTGTCTCTCTCTCCTATCGCAAACTGTATTTCTCCCTCTATCCCCCTTGTTTCAATATGTCATTTATGTCTGTTGTTGTCCAATTATGCCCCCCTTGATTTTATCTGCTCATGACTTTGTACACCGCCTAGACAACTTTTAAGCGGTATATCAAATTTTAAATAAAACTTGGAAACTTAGGACTGTCCAAGTGTCTGGGCAGGTTTTCATAAGTTGTCAGTTTCTCCGGGTTTTTGAAAACCTCGTCTCTTTGGGCCGTGACTAGAGGGCCTCTGCACATGAGCGGATGGAACACAATGACGACGCACGCATACGTGGCTTTGCTGAGCTGTTGAGGTCCAGTACGGAATCTACTTCTTAGGACAGGAATGGGCAATCGTAGTCCTTGAGGGCCGCAACCCAGTTTTTAAGATTCCCACAATGAGTATGCATGAGATCTATTTGCATATAATGGAAACAGGACGTGCAAAAGTCTCATGTGTATTCATTGTGGAAATCATGAAAACCTGACTGGGTAGCAGCGCCGCTGGGTGAAACCTAACCTGACTC
The DNA here is from genome assembly GCF_902459505.1 of Geotrypetes seraphini. NCBI lineage: Eukaryota > Metazoa > Chordata > Amphibia > Gymnophiona > Dermophiidae > Geotrypetes > Geotrypetes seraphini. The sequence goes on from NC_047100.1 coordinate 6,120,990, forward strand.
CAGATGATACCATCTGATTTGCTACAACCAGATGCTTTCGGAATGTTTCATTGGACGACTGATAAGATTTGAGGCAGGACTTGGGGGAATTGCACTGACGTGTACTTTGACCTTTGTGTTTTGTCAGGTTGATTGCATGGTGCTTTATGGACTGCCTAGGTCCCTAGGAAGTGTCTAAATTTTTCAAATAAATATTAAATAAATGCTGCTTACGTGTTCTTCCAGTAATGGTTGACGAAGCCCCCATTTGCTGCAGATACAATGGGTGAATTGTAATGATATATTCTGTGTTGGGAAGCAGGTTGAGGAGGGTGTCCGAAACGGCACTAGCGCTCAGAGTCTTCGCTTCTCCCTGGACATCGCCTGCAGCCAACCAGAAACAGGAAATAAATGGAGAGACGGTCTCTTAGGCTCCCTTAGAGAGAGAGTTGTTATTCAGTAAGAAGAAGCTTAAACTCACTGGGCTACGTAACCACCATGTGTTGGTTTTTTTTTTCTACGTAGCAAATCAAAATAGACAAGAGAAGCTCTGGGTTGACAACACGTTACACTAAATTGTTCTTTTGGTCTGCTTCATCATGTATCTCAAATCCTTTCTGTAGAGAAAAGCCCTAGGGGGTTAGCTGAGAGGAAAGCCCCAGATAGTGGCATCTCCATGATGAAACTCTGTGCCAGGAATATCCAATTAAGTAATACAAAGCTCCAGTTTTGGCAGGGTTGATGTGGCTACCAACTGGCTGGAATGAAAATCATCTCCGACTCAGACAGCCCCATAAAGAGCCGTCTGATGATCAAGTGCTTTCAATGAGCCAATAATGCCTGCTGGATGGCTCTGCACCTTTTGTTGCAATCTGACAAACCGTCTGGCACGCTTTCACAGAGGGTGGGGAACAGTGAATGTACAGACACTGAACAGATTGAAAAACTACTAGACAGAGCATCAGCAGAAGAAAGACAGAGCCGAAGAGGACCAGGACACCACGGTGGCAATTTCCAGACTGTCCCACAGGGTTTACATGTGTGACTGATAGAAATAAATAAATAAATGTCTACCTACAATCACTTTCAAATCAATAGCGTAGCCAGGCGGATGATTTAGGGTGGGTCAGGGGGGGGGGCCAAAGTGGGTGGGTCAAAAATTTCAGCTTTACCCCTCCCAAAAGCAAACCCAAATTTAACATCTGCTCCTCTTCTTCTTTCCACGCCACCCCCCTTTAAAAAAAAAAAAAAAAATAGCATGCCTATGCTGGCAGGGATTCCAAACCCCCCCCCAGCTGAAGACCTCCTCCCCACCAAAAGAGTTTACATGTTAGCGGTCACCAGCACTATCCTAGAACCGCTGCCACCAGCCTCCTCGTGCACAAGTGTGAAAACTAAGCATGCACACAAGGGAGGAAGGGGTGGCCTGTGGCGGCAGCAGCAGCTCTGGGACAATGCCGGCGGCCACCCAGCATTCCAATTCTTTTGGGCGAGGAGGATGTCTTCGGCTGGCAAGTCTTGGCGATCCCCGTCAGCCACACTAAAGGAGATGAACTTACAGGTGGGGCCTTGGCCTGTTCAGACCCAACCGGACCTAAACCACTGGTTCAGATCAGCTCTGGTGACCAAGTACATGAGGAACATTTGCATCTGCTTTTTAGGTGTTCATTTTTCTTTACCAATTTTTTATTGTCTCTCTATGCAGATTACAAATTATTCAGGTACTCAGGCATATTTCCCTATCTGTCCCGGTGGGCTCACACTCTATCTAACGCACCTGGGGCACCAATATTCCCCCATCCCCCATTCTATAACTCGGAGCCATATTTACATGCCAAGTGCACGCGTAAATTATAGCATCCTAGCTTTTACTGATACATGCATTAGTGCTAGCTGGGCGCTGAGTGGTATTCTAGCACTGTAGAGTGGAACTTGCTGAGCATGTATATGCATGGGAGGCACACTGGGTTAGGTTAGCATTTATTCATATAACTTATGACTGAACTTTGGGAGAGTGTGGCAGAGTGGTTAGAGCTCCAGCCTCAGCGCCCTGAGGTTGTGGGTTCAAGCCCACGCTGCTCCTAGTCACTTAATCCCCCCATTGCCCCAGGTACATTAGATAGGTTGTGAGCCCACCAGGAAAGACAGGGAAAAATGCTTGAGTACCTGAATAAATTCATGTAAACCGTTCTGAGCACCCCTGGGAGAATGGTATAGAAAATTGAATAAATAGTGTGAACAGTTTCAGCCTCTGATAACCAGAGCTGGTATTGTGATGTCATAATGCCTCATTCCACCAATAAGAGCCAACCTCATCAGTGATGTCACAATGGCTGGATTGTCCTAGGCTTGGCTCACTTTGGCTACATTATGATTTCTAGAGTGGTTAAAGCTACGGCCTCAGTACCCTGAGGTTGTGAGTTCAAGCCCACACTGCGCCTCATGACCCTGGGCAGGTCACTTAACCTCAACCAACTCCTGAACTTTCTCACTTATATTCAAGCAATGATTTACTTATGCCACAATTTCATTGAAAGTTTCATGCACATCACATCTGAATGAAATTGTGGCATAAGTAAATCATTACTTGAATATAAGTGAGAAAGTTCAGGAGTTGGATTTGATTTTCTTTCTCATTCCTGTATAGAAGATTTTTTTTCAGGTCACTTAATCTCCCCATTGCCCCAGGTACATTAGATAGATTGTGAACCTGCTTGAGTGCCTGAATGTAAACCACTTAGGCTAAAATAAATACTATATGTTACACACTGCAGGGTCGTATTAGGCTAGTGGCAAGGGCGTAAGTGGCTCAGCCCAAATGTAAGCACATAAGATGCCGCCTTTCACTCATATTCTGTACCAGAATCTGTGCACCCAGATGTTGTTATAGAATGAGCACTGTGTCGTTCATGGTGTGCATAGAGCAGAAGATGCCACACCACTGAGAACTGGCCCTTCTAAATGCTGCTAAAATTATGGGCACATTGCCTGTTGGAGGGAAATCAGTCTTCAAACAAGTTGCATGTCGAAATCACCTTGAAATACTCCTTTCCAAGGTTAATAGTGCCCAGTGTATGCAGAGCGTTGTACAAGAAACCTCCATGTCGCCACCAACCCTAGAGAAAGACGTGGTACAGCTGAGCAGAATGGCTTCTTGGTGTCTTATGAGCTTGAATCCAGGCCTGGCTGGGATTTTTCCTTGTACACGCTGCAAGCACGCCCTTTTCATTCTGACCTATCGAATTATGTCCTTGGTTATTGTAAGCTGTTGACAACACTCTCCAATTAATATGTTAAATTATGTTTCGGGGATAAAAGTACCGGTGATGTGAGGTAAGCCACTGCAGGAGCTGAGCCCTGCTTGCCTGAGGGGGAGCATTCTTTCCTGGGGAGATGACTTATCTCAGAAGGGTGTGGCGATGTGCTGGGTGAGGCCTGGCCGGGAGATGTGCCAGAACCAGAAGCAAACACGCTCAAGTATGTCTGTAGGCAGGGGTGGCCAACTTCTCCAGGTGCGAGGCAGCTCTGCAGACGTACAATGTACTGGGTGGGGGACACAGGCGCTCGCCTTTCATCTCTTTTCTGCTCGCCTTACTTCTCTTTTCCACGCTCTTTTTCTGTTACTCTTCCCTTGCTTCCTGCTCTCTCTTCTCCTCTCTTCTTTCACATTTCTTTTCTTATATCGCAGTCATAGATTTACTTCGGCCTACTGAAGGGGGGGGGTGGGTGGTTCTCAGCAGTGATCTTACAACAACACATGGGTAGAAGCTTCCCATGCTCCAGGGTATTCTTCAAAGGTCTTCAGCTCATAAGGCACTAAGGGGTCCTTTTACTAAGACTGACAGAGAAAATGACAGCAGATAAAGAGACCTGAAGAAGTCTGCCCATGAGCTACATGCATTATAAATTCATGATTAAATTAAATTGCCTTTTTTCCTTTGATATTTTGTTTCTCGTGGTGTGGATTAATTTTATATAGATGTAAGTACATAGAGGCCCAGATTCTCTAAATAGTGCCAGTTTTTTAGGTGCTGGTAGATGCCAAAGTACTGTGAAAAATGCTGTTTAAACAACGTTTTTCACAGATTTTCAAGGTGCTTACCAGAACGTTAAAAAAATGTGCGCCAGAATTGGTCCTCTGTAGGTGCTTTACAGCGTCTTACGTCGCTGTAATTATGGCTAACGCCGGAAGTGGTATTAGAAATTGCCTTTTTTCCTTTGATATTTTGTTTCTCGTGGTGTGGATTAATTTTATATAGATGTAAGTACATAGAGGCCCAGATTCTCTAAATAGTGCCAGTTTTTTAGGTGCTGGTAGATGCCAAAGTACTGTGAAAAATGCTGTTTAAACAACGTTTTTCACAGATTTTCAAGGTGCTTACCAGAACGTTAAAAAAATGTGCGCCAGAATTGGTCCTCTGTAGGTGCTTTACAGCGTCTTACGTCGCTGTAATTATGGCTAACGCCGGAAGTGGTATTAGGGGCTATAAAGCACCTATAGAGGCACGATTCACATCAATGGTAGGCACTGGAAATATAGGCCTGGAAAACCCTGGTCTACGTTTTGGGCGCCAACCTTTGCCCGAGGCACAATTCTCTTAACCAGCGCTGTCGCGTGATTGACATGATTGGCAGCTGCTGGTTAGAGAATCCGGGACAGAATGTTTAGAAACTATTCCAATGAGGGGGGGGGGGGGGAAATGTTTAGCTCATGGCGTTAAGAAACTTGTAAGCCAACCTCAAAGCCATATTTGCCGCTCCGGGCATTGAATATCCAGGGGAAGGGCTCTGACCCGGAATTTAACCAAACCAGTTAGTGGAGATATTCAGTTATGCTTATATTATCAGTGATTGGTTGGCTCAGTGGAGACAAAACCTTTTGAATATTGGGCCCAAGGTTTCTGGTTGACCAAAAATTTATTTATTTATTTTTTTTAAATAAGACACAAGACAGTCCCCTTCCTTTAATAATGCGTAGCGCAGGTTTTAGCACCGGCAGCGGCGGTAAGTGCTCCGACGCTCATAGGAATTCTATAAGCGTCGGAGCAGTTACCGCCGCTAAAACCCGCGCTACGTGTTAGTAAAGGAGGAAGAGTGTTTTGATGCAAATATCTGTCTTAACAGAGATAGATCAAAAAGGTATGAAATCAAAGGGTTGCATTCTCAGCCACGGAGGAGTATGTTATTTTCCAGGTGCTATAACTAATGCTACTGTGGCTGAAATGACAAGACGATTGTGATTTAACCCAATTAATAACTAAAAAATATCCTGTGAACCCACAGTGCAAAACAAGACAGAAAAGCTCAGCCTAGCCTCTGGTGTTCTTAGGCCTTCTCCTACCTCGACTTGTGTACGTGATCCTATACCCCTGCAGTGATTCTCCTCCTGGTACCCAAGCAAGCCTGAGAAAAGAAGGACCTGCCTCTGCCACACGGAAGTTTGAAACTCCAGTCAGAGCCACTGAAAAGAAATCAGAGAGGTATTAGTAACTTAAGACATGAAACACCGTTCTAATATATGATTTAAGTGAGTGGTTTCTAAACCTGTGCTGGGGGGCAGAGGTTCCCCAACCAGTCAGGTTACCAGACATGTCCTCTTTTTTAGAGGACTGTCTGGGCTCCCGAATGGACTTTCCAAAACCCGTCAACTGTCTGGGTTTTGGAAAGCCCAGACAAGCTCTGGCAGCATCTGGAGGGCCTCTGAGCATGCGCGAATGACATCACACACATGCTCCAGGCCCTCCAGATACGGCTAAAGCTCGTCAGGGAAGAAATGAGGCTGTGTGGGGCAGGGCTGGGGGCGGAAAAGGGTGGGACTGGAGACGGAACAGGGCTAGGCTTGAGGCAGAACTGGGCGGGGCTGAGACAGAACTGGGCGGGGCTGGAGGCAGAATGGGGCGGGGTCAGGTGTCTGAGGTTTTGCAGAAGAAAATATGGCAACCCTAGGTTTTCAGAATGTCTGCAATTAATATTCATGCACTGCCTCCACTTCACATAGATATTCTCATCCATATTCACGATGGGTATGCTGAAAACGTGAGTGGTCGAGCGTCCCCCAGGACAGCTTTGGAACCCGTGACCTAAGCAATGCTCTTCTCCTTTCTCCAAAGCAAATGGAATTCGTCATGCTTTTAAGCCCCCCCCCCCCCCATGCCTCCCTCCCCAGCAATCCATAAAAAAACGGCTTGACTTACGAGTTCGCCCCTTGCCAGACACCGATTCGCCAACATTGTTGGCATACTGAGCAATGACCGTGATCTGATATTCGGTCCCGGCCTTCAAACCTTGAAGCATTGTAGTGGTTTCACCCGCTGTAAGGCTGAGCTGTTTATGAAGAGCAAAAATCAGTAGATTGCTTAAAGGGGCCACAGGACGCATCTCAATGAAAATCTTTGTTCGTACGCTTTAATGTTGGACTTTAGCAGCATGGGGAAGTAATTGGACAATTCGTCAAGTTTTACATAGAAGACATTATGCTGTTTGGGGTGGGGAATGAGGAACTGAAGAATTTTCTAATGATTTTTAGGATTTTTTATTTTCTGTATTGTCCAATTATCTTTTGTGCTTAGAAGTTTTGTAAATATTGCCTCTCAGAGATTTCCCATATAAAACAGAAGAGAACGACAGAACGTGGATTCATGTGAGGAAGGGTAATTTCTAAAGTCATTCTCAGACGTTTTACCTGTGGTAATGCAATATGTGATTTATCCAATCTGTTGGATTTACAAATCTTCCCCATGTTGTTGAAGATGAGTGCAGACCTGTGTTCTGCACAAATGCCTTAGGCCTAGATTCACTAAACTCACCCTTCCGATCCGATCCGTGGCCAAGTCTTGCCAGGCGACCAATTCACTAAACAGTCCTCATGCAAATGATTTGATCGGAGGCACACCCCACACCAACCGCACTGATCGCTGTAGAGCGATCCAGGCACATGCGCAGACCATCTTCTCCACACAAGCAAGGGTAAAATCATTGAAACAGAACACGCTTTAGCCAGAGCTGCCGCCAGGAACAGAACACGCTTTAAAATCATTCAAACAGAACACGCTTTAGCCAGAGCTGCCGCCAGGAACAGAACACGCTTTAAAATCATTCAAACAGAACACGCTTTAGCCAGAGCTGCCGCCAGGAACAGAACACGCGTTAAAATCATTCAAACAGAACACGCTTTAGCCAGAGCTGCTGCCAGGAACAGAACACGCTTTAAAATCATTCAAACAGAACACGCTTTAGCCAGAGCTGCCGCCAGAAACAGAACACGCTTTAAAATCATTCAAACAGAACACGCTTTAGCCAGAGCTGCCGCCAGAAACAGAACACGCTTTAAAATCATTCAAACAGAACACGCTTTAGCCAGAGCTGCCGCCAGGAACAGAACACGCTTTAAAATCATTCAAACAGAACACGCTTTAGCCAGAGCTGCCGCCAGGAACAGAACACGCTTTAAAATCATTCAAACAGAACACGCTTTAGCCAGAGCTGCCGCCAGGAACAGAACACGCTTTAAAATCATTCAAACAGAACACGCTTTAGCCAGAGCTGCCGCCAGGAACAGAACACGCTTTAAAATCATTCAAACAGAACACGCTTTAGCCAGAGCTGCCGCCAGGAACAGAACACGCTTTAAAATCATTCAAACAGAACGCGCTTTAGCCAGATCTGCCGCCAGGAACAGAACACGCTTTAAAATCATTCAAACAGAACACGCTTTAGCCAGAGCTGCCGCCAGGAACAGAACACGCTTTAAAATCATTCAAACAGAACACGCTTTAGCCAGAGCTGCCGCCAGAAACAGAACACGCTTTAAAATTATTCAAACAGAACACGCTTTAGCCAGAGCTGCCGCCAGGAACAGAACACGCTTTAAAATCATTCAAACAGAACACGCTTTAGCCAGAGCTGCCGCCAGAAACAGAACACGCTTTAAAATCATTCAAACAGAACACGCTTTAGCCAGAGCTGCCGCCAGGAACAGAACACGCTTTAAAATCATTCAAACAGAACACGCTTTAGCCAGAGCTGCCGCCAGGAACAGAACACGCTTTAAAATCATTCAAACAGAACACGCTTTAGCCAGAGCTGCCGCCAGGAACAGAACACGCTTTAAAATCATTCAAACAGAACACGCTTTAGCCAGATCTGCCGCCAGGAACAGAACACGCTTTAAAATCATTCAAACAGAACACGCTTTAGCCAGAGCTGCCGCCAGGAACAGAACACGCTTTAAAATCATTCAAACAGAACACGCTTTAGCCAGAGCTGCCGCCAGGAACAGAACACGCTTTAAAATCATTCAAACAGAACACGCTTTAGCCAGAGCTGCCGCCAGGAACAGAACACACTTTTAACCCCGCGGTTAAAACCACCGGCTCGCACTGTAGGGAAGGATGGCAGAGAGTAGGAGAGTCAGCAGAGCTTGCCTTCTTGTGCTTTTTGCACAAGGGAGATGTGTTTAAAATGTTGGTTTACTGGGATTTCATGGCTGCAGGGCTGGGATTTTCAGGGTGGCAGAGAGCAGGACAGTCGGCAAGGACGTGAGTGACTGGTCCTCAGCAGGATCGGCCAGCCCAATCGGTATTTCTTCTGTTTAGTGAATCACTGCCTTCCTACTTTGCATGCCATTCCCCCTCATTTGCGGATTGGATCGGGGTCACAAACTGGTTGGAACACGATCGGTAAGCGGAGTGAATCTAGGCCACAGCTCCCAAGAGTTCATAGAGAATCACTTTTGCAAAATCAGAGATGTGTCTTATTTTGCCACATTTTTGATTTTGGATCGCAGTGGTTCCCCGACGTCTTCAAATTGTGGCAAATCTAGTGTAAATTGTAAGCTGTTAATTATATACTATGTATGATTAACCTGTAACCCATTCTGAGCACTTTGGAGACAACAGGATAGAAATCGAAATAGATAAATAAACCCGTGTTGATCCAAACTGCCCAGCTTTGTAGTTGAAGTGTAATTATTCAAGAGCAGATGTAATTGCCCCAGACAATCATCGGCTTCTCTGAGCATGCATCAGAAATTGAAAGAGCAGAAGATTAAATGGAAAGGGATTGGGACTTGTGTACAGCACTCCCCCGAAATTCGCGGGTGTTCCGCGAATTTTGAAAAACCGCAAATACGGTTTTTCAGCTGATCGAAGGCAGGAGAGGGCACCTGGGGTGCCAGCGGGTACTTAAATTGTACTTAAGAAACCGGGCACATTTTCCGACCGCCTCTTCCTGGTACTAAAGTCATGGTTACACCAATCAGGAGCTGCTTTGATACGCCAGATAGCGTGTCCATGACTTTAGTACCAGGAAGAGGCGGTCGGAAAATGCCACGAACTACTGAGTCTGCAATTAGCAAACCGCAAATTCGCGGGGGTTTACTGTACTGCCTTTTGAGGTTTTACAACCGCATTCAAAGTGGTTTACGTACAGGTTCTTCAAGCATTTTCCCTGTCTGTCCCAGTATCTAATGGAGGATTAAGGGACTTGCACAGGGCTTAAACCCACAGGTTGTAGCTTAACCACTACACCAAGGCTTTCTCCTCCTCAGCCAGTCTAATATTGAATATCTGATGGAAAAAGGACATGCTTTAGTGACAACAATATCAGTGAGAGCATCCAAGCTGGACAGTTTGATTGTAAATTGAAATTTGTATTCATTATCCTGGTGGCCAAAATCCAAAACTAGATGCGGGTATGTTTTGGGTTTTTTTTTTTCCCCAAACGGATAAAGAATATTTTCCAAAGAAATTCACCTCCTTCCGTTCCGTTGTGATCTGTTGCCCCAGACTAGTAAGAGGAACGTACTGGACTCTGTATCCTGTGATGGGTCCACCTGCCCCAGTCCACTGAATTCTCATCGAACCAGATGTTTGCTCTGAGATACGTAGGTTGGATGGTCCTTTAGCTAAATGAACAGGACCAAATGACAGTTAGAGGAGGCCGGGGAGTAAGAAAGACACTGAAATTTAATGTGGAGGCGTTTTTTTTCCTCAAAGCAGACACACTAACGCTGGCTTTTACTTGGGCTGGCGAGGTAAATGCTCCAACGCTCTACCGTGGTTTAACAGAAGGAATCCAAAGTTCCATAGGATACTATGGTACTTTATATGTCTAAGTGCTTTGAAAATGAGCCCCTTCATCACTTAACTGGTTAATTTAAAGTGGATTTTCAGCTAATTTGTCTAGCAAATGAGGTCACTGAATACACAACATAACAGCAGTGGTTATGTGGTTAATTTTAGACCAGGTACAGCAGCAAAAGTATCTTATATGTCTAGAATGATAGACCATGGGTTTTCAGCCCCTGGCACCGAGCCCTGCATACAAATCTGGTGTTCAGGGCACCCCAATATGCAAATTAACCCAGATGTGCTGCCAGCCAAATATGCATAATTATGCCAAATATGCAAATTAACCCAGGTCACTGCCAGCACAGGCACTGGTGCTTTTCTGTCTCCCCCCCCCCCCACCCCCGGCAATGGAGGGATTTCCAAAACCCAGCAGTTTGTCCAGGTTTGGGAAGGCTTCCGAGCTCAACCACATCTACAGGGTCTCTGCGTATACATGGACATCAATGTGACACCGCCAGTCAACGTTCATGCCTGCTCAGAGGCCCTGTAGACGTGGGCACAAGTTTAGTGTGCCACGGCAGAAAAAGTTTGCAAGACATTGCTTTATTATCAAGGTTAGATAGGATGGAGGAGGGAGGGAGAGTGAGGGGAGAGGAGGGGTCCAATTGTTGGCCAAAATCTACTCCTGGATATATTTTCAGAAACGCAACAATTTAACACTATAGAGGTAACTCCTTACTGCTCTCTGTCTCCAGAAATCCTCCTGTGGTGGTACACACCCTCTGAGAGACCAGCGGTAGAAGTGACCCAAGGATCTTGAAGTCATTGACATAGAAAAAGAATTCATCAATCGGAGAAGAGGCAACTCTTTTCAGTTCTCGGGTGTCAGCATTCTTTATCCCTGAAGCACAAGGAAACCATTGTAGAGAGAAAGATTGGTGATGAAGTATTGTAGCAAGTCAAGGACTTTTGAAGAATGACTAAAGAAGGCTGGAGAAGAACCAACTTAAGGAATCCCCAGTGGCGTACTTAGCATATGTAACACCCGTGGCCCATCATTTTTTGACACAGCCCCCCCATCTGTATGAAAAACATGATTTTTAGCAACAATCCAAACATCACACAAGAGTATACCGCAGTGAGAAGTACAACATCAATACACCCACTGTAAAACTAAACAAGCCAGACTAGTACAGATCAATCCTGCAGTCAATCCTAACAGAAAACCATGTCTTTTGAACACACAGAAAACATCTTCACCTAGTATGGAATATGTAATCACAAACTAACCCCTCCCCCTTTTACAAAACTGTAGTGTGGATTTTAGCCACAGTGGTAACAGCTCTGACGCTCATAGAATTCTGAGCATCAGAGCTGCTACCACCACAGCTGGCGCTAAAAAACGCTCCACAGTTTTGTAAAAGGGAAGATAAAATAAAAATATATAGACAAAGGTTAAATTGAACCACCAAGAAGCTGGACTTTGCATACAGTGCAACACGACAGAAACAATGACACATGTCTTCTAAAGCAATTTTTTTTTCAGCCTTTGTCTTCTCTGGTTTCTGCTTTCTTCATCTTTTCTCTAAAACGTAATGACCTCTCCCTCTTCGATATACTAAGTCTCTCTAAACTTCTCTGTACCAAGTTCTTCTACTTTTCTTTGGGGTTCCTTTCTATATCAATTCCTGTAAACGTGCTGAGCTCTGCTTCTGTGGAGATGATGTGGTATACAAACTTAAGGTTTAGTTTAGTTTAGTTCTTGTTACTCTCTTCCTTCCATCCACTGTCTGCCTTCTCTCTTTCCCTATATGGCATCTTCTCTCCTTCTATGCCCCTTCCAGAAGCTGTATGCCTCCCCCTTCCATCTCACCTTTCCCCCCCCCCCCCATTGTTCTGGCATCTCTCTCCTCTCCTTCCCTCTTCCACACCTTTCCTCTGCAATCCCTTCCCCCCCCCCTCATTTTCCTTTTCAATTTATTTTCTGCACCTGTCTAGATTATGTTCTTACTACCCTGTCATCAATTTCCTTTTTTACTGTCTACCTACAGCTTGCCACCTCTTTCCCTCACCCCTCCACTATTTCATTATCTCAATCCTTTCCCCCCATGTGCCCTCCTTTCATTTATCCCCTCCTTCCATCATGTGCCCTCTTTCTCTACCCCTTCCATCTAGCACCTTCTCCTCTCTCTGTCTACTTCCATCCAGGGTCTGCTCCCCTCTTTCTTTCCTCCCCATTTCCTGCCCGCATATGCTCCCTTATCTCTCCCATCTGCACTTCCATCCAGCATAGGCTCGCCCTCTACCCTCCCCACCACTATCCAATGTCTGCTCTTTCTCTTTCCATCCACCCATCTACCCCTTGTCTCTCCCTCCCCCCTTCCATCAGCATCTGCCCCCTTTCTTTCCCTTCAGTATCCTTCCCCCTTATGTCTCTCTCTCCCCTTTCCCTGCACACCAATTCCATCAGCACCACCCTTCCATACCTCCCTTTCTCTCCACCACTCTTCCATACCAGCAGACCTGCTCTCTTCATGCAGGAAGGTCCCGAGCTGACTGCATCTGCCGGCTCTGCTCTGGAAGAAATTCCATTGGAGGTAGTGGACCCGGCAGAGGCAGGGAGTTGCAGCAAGGTTCTGCGCTGACTGCGGCTGCCGGGTCCACCCCCTCCAATGGAACTTCTTCTGGAGCAGAGCCAGCAGATGCAGTCAGCGTGGGACCTTCCTGCACCAAAGCAAGTACGTCGGAGGGGGTGCAGGACATTCCAGACCTGGCCGGCTGTGGCCCCCCCCTTTGGTCCGCCACTGGGAATACCCAAACCCAATGAAATATAATTGACCCCATTGAAACACGTATTTGAGCTAAGCCAACACATCAGAGGCTCTTCCTAACTGTCCTAAGGAACCTTGAAAGAAACGTCCCTGAAGTTCTGAAGTTAATAGAGAAAAGCCGCCTCCCACTGAGATGTATTTCTTTAGTAGTCATGAATAAATAACTATTGTAAACAATTTCAAGGGAGCTAGATAGAAATGATTCGCTCGGTTGGCCCGACTAGTCTTTGTTGAGTCACTAAATTTCTCACAACCTGTATCTCTTGTTCAGCTCCAGCAACTCCACAACTCACCCACTGCAAAGACTTTAACATCCTTATTCTTCAGTTTTAAGGACGGCTCGTCTACGTCATCTTGAGATTTTCCATCTGTTATCAAAATAGCAATCTACAAATAAAATGTGATGCAGTAGAATGAGAAAGCATCATTTATGGGCTAGGACATAAGCTGGTCTTTTATTCCAAGCGCATCTGCCAAGACACAGTGTAAGTATGATATTTTTTTGCAATCGCTTCTTTATTTAGTTTGATTTACAGTACTCCCCACAAAGTCGCGGTCCCAGTTGTGCGCGGTTTTTCCCTCCGCAATTCCAGCATTTAGAAAAATATCCTCCGTCCGTGACCTGAGACCCCCACCGTGCACATCCACCAGCCCGCGACATCACCGATCCGCTCTTCCTAACCTGCGATCACGGCCCGGGTCAGAGCCACAAGTGCCACTGCCCACATTGGCACTCGCAGCAGCCGCCGCTGCCCCTGCAGCCCTCTCCTGCCTCCGATCCCCAGTCCTCTTCTGCATCCAATAATCGCAGTTTTTCGCAATTCGCGGCCACTCCAGGAACATAAGCCCCGTGAATTTCGGGGGAGTACTGTATATCCCACTCTTACAGAAAGCTCAGGGTGGATTTCCCTTGCCATGTCCTCCTTTTTGTTGACCTGGGCAGCAAGGGGCACATACATGAGGCTGGGGGGGCAGGAGAGGGGCAATGCTGCTCACCCTTGCTACGCCACTGGAAATGATGTGGTAAAATAATCTGTCCTAATGATAGCCCACATTGATAACTCCCCTCCTCCCCCCAACTCCTTATCGATAACTCCCCTCCAACTCCTTCTCAATAACTCCCCCTCCCCCAACTCCTTATCAATAACTCCCCTCCCCCAACTGCTTATTGATAACTCCCCTCCCCCCCAATTCCTTATCGATTACTCCCCTCCTCCCCAACTCCTTATCAATAACTCCCCTCCCCCCAACTTATTGATAACTCCCCTTCCCTCCAACTCCTTAGCATTTGAGTAAAGGGTCATATAAAAGGAATGTGACTTCAGCAGCGCCCCATTCCTGCAAAAAGGAGCAAGAAGCTATTTACAATTATCTATAAATTAAAATGAGAGAAGGGACAATATTAAAAAAAACTCTACCTTTGACACACTGGGTCTGATAATAGTTGGGCCAAAGAAGTTATCAGCAGCGTATCTCAGACCAGCACCTGTCCTCGTGTTTCCACTCTTATACCCCAAGCTACGGATGGCTTCCATAACTTCCGTTCCGTTGGCATACCGAGACAACGTAAACTCTGTTCTGGAGCAGAAATCAAACCAAAATAGATAATATGGGATTTGATCCATTCTTGCCATAATAGGAGGCAGAGCAGCTACAGGGCTGTAGTTTCATGTTTATTTTATGGATCATTTTAATTGGTTCAATGTTATGTTACCCTGTGATGTTTGCAATACTTATTAACTTTTTAAATGCTCTTTGATTAGATTACTCTACTGTATTTTATGCTTTGTTTATTAATCGCATATGTATCATTTCATATGAATTATGATTGTTAATATTGTCCTTGTCTAGTTTTATTTCCTATTTAAATTGTTTCAGAGAATATAAGGTCCTTTTACTAAAGTGCAGTAAAATCTGGGTTTAATGCATCGTGACACAGGATTTATCACTTGAAAGCCCAGATTCAACACGGACCCGTTGGGGGGTTCCATTAGTGCATGGTACCTGCACGATGTTAACATGAGACCTCCTATATATCTTGCCCAAACTGACATATATAAGCAAAATTAAATCAAACTGAACAACTCACACAAAACATAGAGTTCCTATGAGCGTCGGGAGCAGTGGATTATTGAGCTTGGCATCTTCCCTCTGTGGCCAGTCCAGGCCACGTTAAAGATTTTCCTTCCTCTTCTATTCTGCGCTAGTAGTTTTTAGCACAGAGAGCCACACTGAATGGCCCTTAAATATCACTGTGTTAGGGCAAGACGACCCTCTAAAAGTCATGTTATGGGGCAATTAATGTGATTTAAGGCCCTAATACAGCTTTCCAGCCCTAATATAACTTCCCCCTGAATCCCCCCCCCCCCCCGAATGTCATGGGAACTATAGGAAAAATGCAAAACTAGAGTTAACATGGATCATGGAGCACAAATAGTTTTTAGAAGGGAGAAGAATGAATATTGAAAAGCATAATCTATAGTTCCCAGTTGGGATTCTAAAAATGATATTTTGATTTGGATCAGGTGGATATGGAAAGTTCTGCTTGCCGACTGAAATATTTGTTTAATTAATTTCATATATGCTGCCTACAAGCCCAAAAGCTATTAAAGTGGAGAAGCACCTCTGTCCGCATGGATACATCACTGGATATTAGCTAAAGGTAAAAAATATATTTTCTTAAAATACGTTTTATAGCCATTGACAGCATAAGATAAAAGAAAGGGAAAAAAAAGAGGTCACAATGATAGCAGAGGAAAGAATTACAAGGGCCAAAACCCCTAAAGATCTCACCTGGGATCGTCGCTGTACTGAACAACCCCAAAGCGTACCCCATTCTGACTGACCACATTGACAAAGGGGATCACCAGCCCTTCCATAAAGGTTTTGATTATTTTGAAGTTGGTCCGTCCAATGCTGGAGGATCCGTCCACCACAAACACGACATCAGCGGCGTAAACATTTCTACACGTTCCTGAAATGGAAAAATGGGAAAATGAAACGCAGAACCAGGCAACGAGCTAGACTTACGGTCGACGTGAAAACGCTCAGGCCCTTTTACTAAAGTGGGGGTAAAGTTTTATCATTGCTGCAATGTCAGTGCCCAAATAACTGGATGGCGAGGGCAAAGCCTCTGTGGGAGTGTTTCCAGCAACTACCCAGGCAGTTACTTTGAAAGGTAATGTGGATGCTTTCACCACCTCCTACTGAGCTAGCACTAAGGGGAAGATCTCAAAACTAAAATGCGCCTGTAATGTGCCCGCTAAACTGGTTCCAGCCGGTTTAGGGCGCATGTATTTTAGCAGCAGATTATTAAAATGGCTTATCATGGTCTTTTCTGAGTTATCTAGGAGTCTCCGATACTGCCATGCAAATGTAGTACAACGCGGTCATTAATATTAAAATGAGCACTCCAGCTAATTCTCTATAAATCGCCGAGTAATTCCCTAACCTCATTGTGCCACATAGGTGGCCAAAATTTGCTGACCGTTCTGAGCTGTGGTAGCCTTAGGCGTCTGGGAGGAGCCTTAAGTGTCTGGGCCAGTCAGAGCTTTAGGCCCTTCCCCGGTGCATCCCAGGATGCACTGGGAAGGGGAAGGCCCACCGTTTTGTAAGAGGCAGGCCTTCAAGCCAGAGGGTAGGCGTCGGACTTCTTGAATAAGTTAGGGAGAGATGGGGGGGGGGGTGATGGCAGGAAGGAGTGGCCATCACTCCTGCTGTGTTGGGGGGGATTGAGCGAGCGCGGCAGGAGAAAGTGGAGTTTAAAAAAAAATAATGCTGGTGTATTCTGCACATGTTCTGATTGCTACAACCAGCAACTCATCTCAAATAAATTTAGTGAGCCTTTGCTCCACTCCGTGAACCTCATTCGCATGCGCTGGTTTTGGAGAATGCCTTGTCTTTTTAAAGTCGTTACAAGAATGGCACGCATTAAAAAAAATTCTAGCTTGCATTGAAGACATTTGTTTGAATTAAAATGAACTCGCGAGTCAAGCCTAAATTCCCAAAGTGGCGGCAAAAGGCAAAATGTAATTGTCGCCCTCCTTTCAATCAAACTTCAGACAGGGGTACAGCCTTGGTGGTTTACCACTTGAATGGCCCCATCCTTCATCCTCATCCTCCCTGAGCCCCTTAAGGTCAGGGAGGATGGCTCATAGTCGAGTTACCTTGCTGTCCTGTAACTTCTTTAGGGGCGAAGAGCACAGTTTGTAGCACCGTGAATAGCGGGATCCAGCCTTTCATTGTTGAAACCTGGAAAGGAAGGACAAGGGAAACAAGACAATGATTCGAAATGAACCGAGTAGCACATCTTTTAGATTTATCTAATAAATAAGAATGCGGAGAGCATAAGGCTCGTAAGGAAGAAGGACTCTTTTACTGTGCACTCATTGGGGCTAGATTCAATAAAAGGTATTCAAACACCAGCTCTCGATGCCTATCCAGAAAAGGGGTGTGGCCAGGGGAAGGACTTAGGAGGTTCAAGGATGTCCCTGGAATTTGCATACAGTGTTCCAGCTGCTACAAACGGTGCCCACCTATGTAATTTATTTATTTAAAACTTTTTCTATACCATTTACGTCAATTAAAACATACATTAGATAAAAATAAACCATATCCTAAAATCTACATAATAAAACATTTCCTCTCTTCGAGTGTCAACTAATAAATCACAAAAGTACAATGGCAAACATGGCAAAACAGATTATTTTCTTCACCATTAATAGACTCATTTCTTTTCGGCTCCATATACAAAATCTTGCCATTACTGAATATTATTATCGGCTCCAGTATCCAGATGTGGTGCTGAATATTTGAATATAGAACACCTGCAGTGCCGGTGTTGAAAATAACCCTGACTCTGATGGGCTGAATATTAATCTGCCTTACTGCACTTCCGAAGAAAGATTTGAACCAGCAGAGAGGAAATAACACCCTCCTGCACTGAGGAATGTGGTGGCTTTGTTTCCAAGGAAGATGCGTTTCCTCCCCTAACATTAATCACCTCGGGATCCTTTAGTCTAGGGGGCTGTTTCTTCGGCTCCTTCACGCTCCAGAGGATTCAAATGGCCTAGTGGTTTTGTTTTGTTTTAACAATGCTGGGCACTGGCCCTTTTCTTATTAACCTCCCTCGTGACCTTCTAGAGGCGCAAGCGGTATCGGCCAACGTGATCCGACGTGCCCAAAGGTGCATAGACGTGAATGGGGACCACTTTCACTATCTGGGTAAATGAATAAAAACAATCCACTTGCTCGTTCATCTCGTCATACTATCGCCGGCGGCGGGCTACTTTTCTGTGGCCCACCCTGTAAAAAGCAGGTGTAAATATCCATGTTCCACAGAAAAGCTGCCCCTGAACATTTCTGTACCCAAGCATATACAATGCACCTTCTGATCATTGCATGTGTTCAAAATCCTGAGGGGCATAGAGAAGGTGGACAGGGACAGATTCTTCAGACTGTGGGGGAACCACAAGTACAAGGGGTCACTCGGAGAAAATTGAGAGGGGACAGGTTTAGAACAAATGCGAGGAAGTTCTTTTTTACCCAGAGGGTGGTGGTCACATGGAAAGCGCTTCCAGAGGTTGTGATAGGCCAGAGCACACTACAGGGTTTCAAGGAAGGTTTAGATAGGTTCCTAAAGGATGAGGGAATTGAGGGTTACAGATAGATGTAGAGGTAGGTTACAGAAATGGTCAGAAACCACTTCACAGGTCACAGACCTGATGGGCCGCCGCGGGAGCGGACCGCTGGGCGCGATGGACCTCTGGTCTGACCCAGTGGTGGCAACTTCTTATGTTCTTATGTTTTACACTAACCTGTGGCACTTCCCTCCTTCAGTACTTACTGTATGTTACTACCTGAATCAGTAAGGGCCCGATATTCAAACCACCATCACTGGCCATCTCACAATTTAATGCATAGCCAGCTAAGTGCTATTTGGCCAACCAGGAGCCATTCCTGGCCAGTTAACCAACACTGAATATTAGGCAGTAACTCTCCAGTTAAGATGCTGAAACTGGGAATATTGTGCATTCTTGGCTGCAGTATGCAATGGCCTAAGATGGACCCACTGTCTTTTAAAAGGGCCTGTAGTGGAATTAACTAACTCCCCACCTCTGACACTCATGATTTAATACCTCCAATCCTTGCCACCAATATCCCAGGAACCTCCACTCGGGCATCTCACATATCCCGGATTGCATAACCCTCCATCCCCGAAGTCCTAAACAGCCCAAAGGGAATCAGAGGAGAGTGCAGGCTGTCACCTGTGCTTGACCAGGGAGGATTGGGAGAGGGGACAATGGCAAAGATCCCTAGCAGGAAGTCCCTGGGAATATCAGCGCTCCTGGGATGGAAATATAATTCCAGCTATCTTTCCATGAACAATTCAGATTGAAAAGTTAAATGCAAACTTTATTATCCAGTTTGTATAATAATGAGGTGCATTAATTAAGTTACATGGTAATACTTTAAAATGAATAAGAGCAGTTAACTTATCGGGGTTTAAAAAAGGCTTGGACAAGTTCCTAGAGGAAAAGTCCATAGTCTGCTATTGAGAATGAAACGGGAAAAATCATTGCTGTTCCTGGGATTGGTAGCATGAAATCTTGCTGTTACTCTTTGGGATTCCGGAATCTTGTTGTTACTCTTTGGAATTTCGAAATCTTGATACTCGGGAATTCTGCCAGGTACTTGTAACCTAGATTGGCCATTGTAGGACAAGGAAACTGGGCAAGATGAACCATTTGTCTGCCCCATAATGGCTATTCTTATGTTCTTTACACATGCATTTGAATGATTTGCGTCTCATTATTATTTAGCTCATTTTGCTTAACAAAAATGTGCACAAAGGGTAAGTAATAAATGTTTTTTGCCATTTAAGGTGTGAAATCTGGCAAAAAAAGGATCATGCATTATCCCTCTACGTACCCCTTCTCTGATCCAACCATACCTCTGGGAATTCCCAATTTCTGAACAGACAAATATAGCCAACTAATTAAAACATAGATAACTATATTTAGCCACTCTGCCAGGGAAATTTTGCTAATGCTGAGTCCCAGGTGGCTAAAATCTCAAGTTAACTGGAAAGACCTTTCCAAAAAAATCCCTCCACAGCATACAGCTACTCAGCACAAAGAAGACAGTTCATTTTTATAAAAGAGACAGCTGAGGGGAGATAGGATTGAAGTCTACAAAATCCTGAGCGGAGTAGAATGGGTACAAGTGGATCGATATTCACTCTGTCAAAAATGACAAAGACTAGGGGACACTCGATGAAGTTACAGGGAAATACTTTGAAAACCAATAGGAGAAAATATTTTTTTCACTCAGAGAATAGTTAAGCTCTGGAACGCGTTGCCAGAGGTTGTGGTAAGAGCGGTTAATGTAGCTGGGTTTAAAAAAGGTTTGGACAAGTTCCTGGAGGAAAAGCCCATAGTCTGCTGTTGAGACAGACATGGAACGCTGCTACTATTTGGGTTTTTGCTAGGCTTGGATTGGCTGCAGCAAAGATGGACCATTGGTCTGACCCAGTAAGGCCATTCTTATGTTCTTAGACTGAGCAGTTGTACAAATATTAAGTGGTTTTGTCTTATGTGTATCTGTAAATGATTGTATGTGTTACTTGGAAACCACCCAGGTTTTCAAGCAGGGTATGAATTTTTTAAATAATAAAACGTAAAACAAAACATTTTCTTCATTTTTTTTAAAGGACAAGCGTCGCTATTAGAGCTCCAGTTAAGGAGACTGGAAAGTGCTAACTCCAAGCCACCCCTCTCTCTGTGTCGTTTGCTTGTTGCCTTTGTCTGAGCCACTGGTAACCAGTTGGGAGAAGGCGGTGTTGCTGTCGCCAGTAGATTCTCAGAGCCCAGTTCATTGCCTATTTTGAGCGCTTTTGTAAACAGACCAGGGCATACGTTTGCGTTTCTCATCTTGCTCCTCATTGCAAAATGGACTTGCACATTGAGAAGGAGGTGGCGTGCCGCTTGCTTGACGTTCGTTTCACATGCAGTACTTCTGTGCATGTAAGAAAAGGGTGACTTGGGGGTGGGGGGGATCACATCTGATGGCCTTAAGGGAGCCAAACAAAAAAAGGCAACAGTGAAAGCCAGAATGACGCATGGGTATATAGGGCCACATGCTAAAGCTGGTTGAATGGTGCAATATTGGTCACTTATTCATTATCACGAGTAGGTTTTACATCCGAAAAAGCTATACTGTATAATTTACTATGGGTTTAAGTCTCCTAAAGTTTGTGGGCTGCAGATGTGCTATTTCTAGCCAGGTCATTTGTTCTCAAATGAATAATGACATCAGGTAAAATGATACCCGGTTCACATTACCCTTTTTGGAGTATTATCCCTCTTGGTTTTATCAACGGTTATTATCATTTCAAGCTATAATCTGGGATAAGGATTTTATTTATTTATTTAATTCCTCTCCTATCCTGTTTTCCCCAAAGAATTCAGAACGGGTTACAGGTTAAACATGCATAAAATACAGTTAACAGGTTACAATACGACATAATTACAGGACAAGTTTACGATACAAGGCTGGTGTCCTAATTCGACACATACTTATAAGAACTGCCTTACTGGGTCAGACCAAAGGTCCATCTAGACCAGTATTTCATTTTCATGGAGGCCAATCCAAGTCACACGTACCTGCCAAAACCCCAAATAGTAGCAGCAATCCATGACACTGATCCAAGGCAAGCAGTGTCTTCCCCATGTCTGTCTCAACAGCAGATTATGGACTTTTCCTCCAGGAACTTGGCCAGACCTTTTTTTTTAAAACCAGCTACATTAACCGCTCTTACCACATCCTCTGAAAACGCATTCCAGAGCTGTCCAGCCTTATCAGATCAGGGCCGGTTTACAGTTTCCAAAACCCAAAATTTAAAAGAAGTAAAGGAACTCCATTAAAATAATAGCAAAGGCCAGGGTTACCAGATGTCCGGGAATATTTTGTTTGGATTTTCACTTTGGTTTTGTTTTTGTTTATCTCTTCTTTATAGTTTAAAATTTGTATTAACATTTATCAACCACCACAAACTATAAAAAGACCCCATTCCCAACAGGGTTCAAACAATTGTTGAGCTCCCAATGAACCTATGGAGCAGACTGACAAAAGGCTACACCTTTTTTTTTTTTTTCAGCAGCTGTGTCGTCGTACTTCCGTATAAAGTAAACAGCATTCCACCAGATAAGCTCAGATAAACAAAGAAACATGATGGCAGATAAAGGCCAAACGGCCCATCCTGTCTACCCATCCGCAGTATCCAGGATTTCCTCTTCTCCCTGTAGGCTAAAGCACAGTTACTTACCTGTAACAGGTGTTATCCAGGGACAGCAGGCAGATATTAAGGTAGAACTATTCTTCCATTTGGTTCAAATCGCTAACTCTATTAATATATCAAAGAGTTTAACTTCAGTCCTGAGCAAAATAGCGGACAACGCCACAGACCACGAAATTATAAGCTCACGAGTCAGTGGAACCTGAAAATTAAAAATAGTATCAACTCTTCCCCCACATTGACCCCTAATTCTGTTGTGCATTAGAACATGCAACAGTATATGCTTAAGGGTCCGCTCTTCCAGATTACAAGACCATTTATTCGGGGTTTTTAGCTTGTCCGTTTGTTTATTGGTTTTCTGCCATCTGCTAAAACCACATGGGGTGCCATAATGACAAAAAAAAAAAAGTTCTTCCTTTTTTCAGTCATTTCATTTGTAAATGAGGAAAAAAAAAAGCTATTGGTATTTCCCTGCTGTTTAAAATTGACAAAATACTCTATCATGCACTGGGTTATTCTACTTCTGACCCGGAGCCTGCAGCATCTGGTACCCACGAGGAAAAGTTAATACAGTAATCACATATATCATGTGATCCGAAGAGCCCGACAGTGCAAGCTGAAGTGCGGATTAGGGATGTTTACCTGGTTTCTCTATTAGGAGCCTTTAACGAAAACAGAAAGATTCCAGTTTCCACATGAAGAGGAGACCACAGGCACAGTTTTCAATGTGATTCCGTGTCCTTTGCCAAAGGCAAAAATCTTTTCAAAAAGGGAGATCTTGACTTCCTAAACCATGCGTGCCTTGAGATGACTGTCTTTCAAGATCAGCCTTTATCTATTTATCTGTACCCTTTGGGCAATGTGAAGCCTCTTTTAGCAGGATGGGACTGAGAAGAGTGAAAATGAGAACATTAGTCATTTGTGCTAAAAAAAAAAAAATCCATTTGTGTGGTTCAACGGAAAACAGAAATGCATTCCGACTGATAGAGCCATCTGCAGCAACTGAGGACAAGAACGCGATTGATGCACGGAATTAGAAATAACCGCTGAATATTTAAAATTACAGCTCATATGGAAATCACTTGACTGAAAGGACAAGAATTGGTTTTAGAGACGGTCGGGTCCTTTTGGCATCATGGAGGGGTAGCCTAGTGATTAGAGTAGGGGGGACGACAATCCAGGAAGCCAGGTTCAAGTCCCACTGCTGCTCCTTGTGACCTTGGGCAAATCGTTTAACCTTCCAAGGTCTCGAGCAACTTAGGGGCCCTTTTACTGCATAGTAACATAGTAGATGATGGCAGATAAAGACCCAAATGGTTCATCCAGTCTGCCCAGCCTGATTCAATTTAAATTTTTTTAAATTTTTTCTTCTTAGCTATTTCTGGGCAAGAATCCAAAGCTCTGTCCGGTACTGTTCTTAGATTCCAACTACTGAAGTCTCCGTCAAAACTCACTCCAGCCCCTCTACACCCTCCCAGACATTGAAGTCCTCCCCAGCCCATCCTCCACCAAATGGCCATATACAGACACAGACCTACTGGCCTTAGTTCTTCACTATTTACTATTATTTTCTGATTCTAGATCCTCTGTGTTCATCCTACGCTTTTTTGAACTCCGTCACCGTTTTCCTCTCTACCACCTCTCTTGGAAGCGCATTCCAGGCATCCACCACCCTCTCCGTAAAGTACAATTTCCTAACATTGCTCTTGAATCTACCACCCCTGAACCTCAAATTATGTCCTCTGGTTTTACCATTTTCTTTTCTCTGGAAAAGATTTTGTTCTACGTTAATACATTTCAAGTATTTGAACGTCTGAATCATATCTCCCCTGTCCCTCCTTTCCTCTAAGTTGTACATATTCAGGGCTTCCAGTCTCTCATCATACATTTTTTGGCACAAACCTCCTATCATTTTGGTCGCCCTCCTCTGAACCGCTTCAAGTGTCGCATTAGGATAAAAACTTGTACTGTAACTGTGACAAATTTAACCTGTAAACTAAATATTATGGATATTGGTATTAGATCCCTAGTATGTGTCAAGTTAGGATAAAAACTTGTACCAGAATCACCACTCCCCCCACCACAAAACTTGTACTGTAACTATAACATATGGTAGCAATCCTTTCATTAATCATAGAGAATGATTCCTACCAGCAATTACTGTATTCTTAATTGAATCCAAATAATAATGTGACGTGCTCAGACCACAACCAACGTGCCAAGTGAGTAGACGCACCACAGGTTGCCGAAGGGACTATCATAGCATTCGCTGTCCCCAGCCACCAATTCAAGAAGACAATTGCTAAATACGTTAAAAAAAAACAAACAAAAAAACCTTATCTGAATCTCCTTGGTGGAAACAGCATACATATTGGCAACCTTGTGACCTGTTAGCTGTATATTATGTATGTTAACCTGATCTCCAGAATAAAACACTGAGCTTGGCTAGCTGTCAGGGGTTGCTGGTCTCCTCCTTTATAACCCCCACCACACACATATACACCCACTTTTACAAATCTGTTGCATGGTTTTCAGCATCAGCCACGATCATATGAGCGTTGGAGCTGTTACCGCCGTGGCCAGTGTTAAAAACTATGCCACAGTTTTGCAAAATGGGGTGGGGTGGGGGACGTAACATAACATTGTAACAGAGGGCAGATAAAAGAGCAGCATTGTCCGTCTCATCTGCCCCAAAGCGGCCGGAGTTGTAGCTGCTTGATCTCCTCGTAGCGGGGCCTGATGCTCTGTGCACTTCACATGCCGCTAGGGGGCATTTGTTTTGCTTTGATCCCATTCTCTTACTAGCCAGAGATCCTTTGAGTTCAGCCCGCGCCTTTTTGAATTCTGTTCAGTGGTCCAACCCAGCAGCTCAGAAACAATGAGACAATCAAAAAGATTTCCTCCTACTGCTTCAGCGTCACACCCACCCCATCCTAGGATTTGCTGGGGGGAAAATGGAGCACAAGCTCCTGGCGTCACGAGTTCTTCCTTTCAGACATGAGATGCACACTGCTGCCCTAAGTCTTTCATTGTGCGGGTGCTGGAAAGTTCTCAGCCCAACCAACCAACATCCTAAATTCTGAGCGTTATTTTGCCACTGTGGCTGAAAAGAGGGTTATCTTATTTCCTTAAGTGCCAATTTGCAGAAACAAAATTCTCTGTTTTGACATTGTTTCAGATCATTGATTGAACCATATCCACGTCATTCTCTTCTTGGTTGGGCTGAGAACCTTTCAACACCTCCCTCATATTAATGATTAATATTTTTATATCAAACCTAATGTAGTATAACCCAGTGGTATATAACACAAATATAAAAATTGAGCGGTACCTCGCTCAAAAAGAACAGCGTTGGATCAATAGACTAGACACTTTGTGGCCTAAGGGCCTTAATAGGTCGTTGGAATGGCAACATTTTTACTAGTAGCCATTCTTTCAAATGTGGAACGTGCATTTGCCACGTTCCGATGATGTCAACACGTTGCGACGGTAACTAGACTATATAAAGTTGTTGCTGCCATTTTGGCACTGTTTGAAAAGCTGTGACCGAATGCATTGATGTGAGTGTTGTACTATTTAAATTTTTTAAAATGATGTTTTCTCTTGGGTTTGTGAATGTGGATATATTAATGTTTGTATTTATTTGTAGTGAGGATGTGTGTGGTAATGTCCAGGTGGCCCTGATGCAGCGGATGCATGGATTTCCCGCGAAACGCTGGCCGCGTTGGCGAATGGACATGATTTGAGATTTTACTATTAAAACTCCGACAGTGAAGACTACTAAACAAATAAGATAAGTTTTTTCTGGTCGAGTTTTTTCAAATTTTGATATTACACACAGTATTTGATGCAGATTTTTTGATTAAGCAAATATTGAGTGGTGTAGGGTTTATAGTATAAAATAGCGATTAAAAAATAGCACTTATAAAATAGTTTTAAAGGCCAATGATTGGAGCAGGAGCATTTCTACTACGCGGATTGTCTCAGTTTGTGACTGCATTGCTGTGCGTAGGCTCCATTTCTGAGGCCATTTAGGATGCCTTCATAGATGAAGGTTTGATAATACTGTTGTGTATTGTATGATATAGTGGTATTTTGCTAATTTTTATATTAATATTTTTATATGCCACATATCCTGAGTGGTTTCCGTTAAATATTTTAGTCCCCAACCCCCTGAAAAGCACGCTGATCTTCCAAAGAGATCTTAAAAGAGCAGTTGGCATTGGTTTTTCAAGCAATTCACCAAGGGACACTATGACATCTTTCACACGCTGTGACATTACATCAGCCCCATTGATCCTTAAGATCAGAGAATGCGATGCGTTTATCTTTTGAAGAGTTATAGCATGTGAGGTATGCTAGTACCAGGGCTATGGCTATTTCGGTGGCAGAGGTCAGGCTTTGGAATAATCTGGTTAGACAAGTGAGAATGAGTAACAACTTTCAGAGTTTTAAAAGTATCATTAAAAACATCTCTTTTTTACTGCTACTTCAAGCAGTGACTGAAGCAACGAAGTGATTGATGGAAATGTTATCTGCATATTGATTTGTTTGATCATGTTTTAGACGGTTTTTATCTTATGATTATGTTTGGGGGTTTTCTGTAATTCTCTTAGGTATAAGCAGAACATAAGTTTATTCAATAAATAAATAAACCTGACAGAATAGCCTAGAACACACCTTGGCCTTTTAGTTGGTATTAAGTGGCATTTTCCTCTGGATCTCTGGGACAGAACTGACATCCTGTCAGCGGCTACTACTAGTTTTGGAAAACAAGGAAGATTTTTAAAATGTCTAATCTTTGAAGCACGTTGCTAATCTCTGTTTGCACGTTATTTTGATGAACAAAACTTTCAGATCAGAAAATAGAAAGCTTGTACATGAAACCCAAAGCTTCCTATTACAAAGTTGAAGAGCCGTGCACATCTTGAAATCTGCAACACAGCTGTACGAGAAGAGTCAGCGGAGGCTTTTCTGCAGTCATTAAATGATGTGCTTTCCTGCAATTTACAAGACAAACTCCCAGCGTCTCTGTGCAGTCGTGGGAAAGAAACACTTGTTTCATAGGAGGGAATCTTTTCAACATTTTAACTCCCAGGTCCCTGCAATATTCCCTTCCTTCCCCAAGAGACTCATTTCAAGAGATGTAACCCTTGTACAGAAAAAATAATATACACATAGCTTTTACCTTTTTCGTGCAAGCATAATCCAAAATGTGGGAGGGTTTGCACGCCTGCTTTTTGAGCACGTTCTTGGCAAGTTTGGCTGGTGCACGTTTTTTCTAACTAGCCACGATCCTCCTCAGATTTCTGGACAGCCTTCTTTCTTACGATGCACTTGGGGGGGGGGGGGGGAGATTATTTCAGGCAATGCAGAAAAAAAAAAGCATCTGGAGAGAGTCCCAGAAATGTTTGATTTAGGTTTCTTGTCTGCTTTTGGTTTTCTGATTCTTCTTCTCTCTTCGGAGTCCACACTTTTTCTTGCATTCTCCCAAGTGTCAAAAAACCTCACAGCTTTGCTAAAGTTAAGCCTATTTTCCAGCCCCTGCACCCCCAAGAGCCAATGAATGGGTAGCTATTTAAATCCTCCAGCCTCCCCTCCCAACTGCTCTCGGCTTCCAGGTGAAAGGGGTTGTGTTTTTTTTGTTTTTCTTTATTTCTTTGACACACAATTTCTTTTCTAAAATTTCCTTGCATAAACCACACCTGCCCCCTCCTCCCTACCCACTTTTTGTGTAAAGAACTGTGACTTCCCCTGGCATCCAAGAAAAAAAAGCAAGCCATCATTCTTCCTCCAAACCCTCCTGCCTGACATAAAACAGAAGGAATCAGGTATTATTCTATAGAAGACAAGATCTAAAGAACTTTAAAAAGAGATTTATTTGCGTGTCTGCGTGAGAGCAGGTACAAGAAGTTCAGCCATGTTTCTCAAAATCCCAGCTCGATCAATGCAAGTTCTTGACAGTGTTTTCAGCTGCTACTTTTTGGGGATTTGAAAGACGCAGCTTTTATTCGTCACTTATTTTATTAATCATTTGGCACTTGCACCGTAAAAACTGTAATTCATTTTTCTCCCTCTTTTTATTCTGAGGAGGCCAGGTAGCTTCTCTTTGAAAATTAGGCACAAATTTTGCACGCTCAAAGTAGCAGGCTACTTTGCAATCAAAGGGCTATTCAAATTTGGTGCCGAGGGGAAGCGGAAGTTTATTTGGCATTCACTCCCTTCGCGCCAATAGAACAAGAACCTATAAAAAGTGTGGAGAAGTTTTGTAAGCTGAAATGCTAAGGGTTTTGCTCACAACAGTAGACTTGAAAGTTAACTTACCCTTTCTGAGTTTATACAGCTGACGATTCCATTCTCACAGGTTTAAAATGAACATAGTATTTTGGATCAGTTTGTGGTCATCCGGTTGCTGCAGATTGTGAAGCTAAAAGTGGTAATGAGAGGGAGGTCCTCGGCGGGAGGTGGCAAGGCTTTTGGTAGACCATTGCCATCTGAGTGCTCACATGGTTGTAGGTAACATTAGCGGAGTTTAAAAAAGGTGTGGAGAATTTCCCAAAAGAGAAGCCCATAGGCCATTATTGAGATGACTTGGGAAAATCCACTGTTTATTCCTAGGATGAGCAGCATAAACTCTGTTGTATTCCTTGGGATCTTGCTAGGTACTTGGGAGTGGGACCTGGGTTGGCCACTGTTGGAAATAAGATGCTGGACTTATGCCCTTTGTAACCGTACCACCCCCATGGCTCTTGGAATAGTCCTACTCCCATAGTGTCAGACAGTTATCATAAGAACATAATAATTACCGTACTGGGACAGACCGAAAGTCCATCAAGCCCAGCGTCTTGCTTCCAACAGTGGCCAACCAAGATCCCAAGTAGTAAAACAGATTTTATACTGCTTATCCAAGGAATAAGCAGCGAATTTTCCCAAGTCATCTCAATGATGGCCTATAGATTTCTCTATTAGGAAATTATCCAAACCTTTTTTAAACCCCGCTGAGCTAACTGATTTCACCACATTCTCTGGCATTGAATTCCAGAGTTTAATGACATGTTGTGTGAAGAAATATTTTCTCCGGTTTGTTTTAAATCTACTACTTAGTAGCTTCATCGCATGCCCCCTAGTCCTAGCATTTTTGGAAAGAGTGAACAAGTGATTCACATCTACTCTTCCCACGCCACTCAGTATTTTATAGACCTCTATCATATCTCCCCTGAGCCATCTTTTCTCCAAGCTGAAAATCCCTAATGGCTTTAGCCTCTCCTCATAGGGAAGTCCTCCCAAACCTTCTCTGTACCTGTTCTAATTCTGCTACTGTGCCTTTAAGCAGATGCTTCGTCCAGTCTGTATGTTACTCCAGTTTCACTGGAGTACACATTGATGATTCAAGTTCTGAGTCATTCCACCCACCTATAGACGTGTCTAAAGCACCATGTAAAATCCCAGGATAAAGCAAATGCCTGGTCTCATGGAGACATTCCTTCCTTTACCCATTCGTTGCAGGACTGGAGATTTTCGTTGCTGCTTGTTGCGGCTGCTGAGTCATTCACTTCATTCCATTTCCAAAAATGTCCATTAAAGCAAGAGAGCGTGAAATTTTGGACGGGGTCACAAAGTTCTGCGACAGTCTACCAGAAACTTCCCACGGTTCTTTTAGGGTTCAGACTTGCTATTTTCAGGGTTACAGTCTACAAGTGCCACTGTTCACAGGCTATGAATCAGACAGGATTCCATCCAAGCACATTACCACGCAGAAACGGAAAAACATCTCTGTTGTTCCCTCTCTCTTATTACAAGCATCGAAGTTGAATGTTTGCAGTGGTAGGCAACCAACAATTCAAACTCTTCCTTCCTTCCAGAAAAGGAATCAAAGGAGTCAAGAACTTTAGCCAATCTTTGGCTTTCAAACTGCCTCAACTATGGAATGATCTCCATTTTGAGGAGCCCTGGTCCTTTTCAAATCTTCCGCAAATCTTTAAAAACTGTTCCATTTGATAAACATTTTGAAATTCTTGTTGTTTTTGCTTCAGTATTTTTCAATGATTGTTAACCGAGTCGAGCTTCCTTTGGTTGATGACTCGGTGTATAAAGCTAAGTTTTAGTTTAGTTTCGTCTACTTGGATAAGCAGAAGTTCAAAATTAAGAGGGGCAGAAAATGACTAAGAACCCAACATAGCCATGTTTCAGCACATACCTGCTTTAGGGGTTAAAGAAGTAGAAACTTATCTTTATATTGCTTCCACAATGCCCCTTCACCTGCAGTTCCCACTTGGCCATTTCAACCATACTTCAAATTCAAGAGCTGCTGGTGCTTGATCCCTCATCCTCACCTGTAGAACGGGCTGATGTCACAAAGTTGTTCAAAGCTGTTAAATCGCAAGAGGACCTTGGGAGACTGGAAGACTGGGCTTCAAAATGGCAGATGACGTTTAATGTGAGCAAGTGCAAAGCGACACATGTGGGAAAGAGGAACCCGAACTATAGCTACATGACACTGCCCAGGAATAGGATCTAGGTGTCATCGCTGATGATAACGTTGAAACCCTCGGCTCAATGTGTGGCTAAGAAAGCAAATAGAATGTTAGGAATTATCAGGAAAGGAATGGAAAATGTTATGCTCTATGGTACAGCCGCATCTCAAAAGATATATTGCAGAATTAGAAAAGGTACAGAGAAGGGTGACAAAAATGATAAACGGGATGGGACGACTTCCCTATGAGGAGAGGTTAAAGCGGCTAGGGCTCTTCAGCTTGGAGAAGAGACGGCTCAGGAGGTCTGTAAAATACTGAGTGGAGTGGAGAGGGGAGATGTGAATCGCTTGTTCACTTCTTCCAAAACTACTAGGACTAGGGGGACATGCGATGAGGCTACTATGTAGTAGATTGAAAACAAACTGAATATAACATAGCATTTGAAGATCGCAATACCTTGCAGATCTATTGCGGTTTAGCAAATTTAAGAAAAACGGAACCTCTGCAGCGAACTACAGTGGTGCCTCGCATAAAGAACGCCTCGCACAGCGAACGCTGCACACAACGAACTTCATGTCATGATTCATACAACGAACTTCGTTTCACACAACGAAGTTGCCCGAGCTTCCACGATCGCTGCCGATGTATTGCATCCTTCCGCGCAGGCACTGCAGGCAGTCGTTAGTCACTGCGCTTAACGCGTTTCACATAACGAACTTTTCGCATAACAAACTTGCTCCTGGAACGAATTAAGTTCGTTGTGTGAGGCACCACTGTATAAAGATTAATCTTACAAAATCATTGCATCTAAGTTCGTTTTTAACAGTCTCCTAAAATTCATTTACGAGGTAGAAGTGGAAAATAACCGGCAAAGGCCAATGTCCCAGGCAGCTGCATGAAAGGAAACCACTGTGGATTCTTTCAGTTTTGTGCTTTCCTCCCAGCCCAAACTCTTGCTTTGTGGGAGTCTCTGAGACCTGGACATGTGTACGTGGTTTGGATAAGAATAGAGCATTCCTAGATGTAAATACCGGTTTTACATAGCACTTAGTGCATGTAATCAGGTCTCCCCCCCCCCCCCCCGCCATCATCAGGACCATTTAATGTACATTGCAACAATCATATCAACATTATGATTAAAAGGGGCTGGTGAGATTGCCAAGAATTCCAGAGCTTGAATTGAGGCTTAAATAATGGAGTGAGAACTGAACACGTTGGAGATGACTGAGGAGAAGGCTTTGAATTCAGCACCGAACTTCTTTCCCTTGTTATAAGGATGCCGGCAGTAATTGTAGCTGCTTTGAAAAGATAGAGGCGGCCTAGCTCGCACGCATAATTAAACTAAAACCTTTTGCTTCAATGTTATTTTCATAACAATGGCCTTTGTCTCCTGAGGAACTCTCAAGGATCTCTTGTTGTACCTGCCCAATTATGATACGGCCCATCCCAACCGTCCGTTTCCTACATACATACCAATAATATGCATAGTGATGCCTATAGGCGGTGGAGATACCTGGATGCAATTGTGTCTTTTGCAAACTCACTGTGGATACTCGGAAAAGCTGATTGATTGGGTGGGTCTCGAGGTCCTGCAGAAGTTCAAGGATCTCATCGCCAGCAGTTTCATGCGGTGTAACCATTGTCGCTCCCTTTTTCATGAGTCTCCTTTACTGTGTTCTCCAAACAAATGTTAAGATCCTCTATTTTTCATCCCTTTGGGCATATCTTCAGCTGGTCACATTGGTTCACATTATTTGCGTCATCACTGGCTATTCTCTAAGGGCCGCTAGGGTCAGACTTGGCATTAAGCATAGGATTCTGGTTTTCAGCCCCTACAGACTTTCATACCACAACCAAATCAGCTCAGTAGTAAAAAATACTGCTTCTACAGACTGTGATTAATCAGAGCTTTAGCAAAAATGTTAGAACCGGATGCCTTAAACATCTTAATTCACTCTTTAATTATCTCTAGGTTCGATTGTTGTAATACACTGTCCAAGGGCATAACACAGAAAGAATTGAGAAGATTGCAAATAATACAAAACACGGCAATAAAAATTATCACCAATTCTAAAAAAATATGATCATGTGGCTCCACTTCTGAAAAAAGTACATTGGTTACCAATCTCTTATAGAATCAGGGGCCCTTCTGCTCAACTTCGCGGTGATGGTGCAGAGCACAGGCAAAATCTATGAGCATCGGAGAATTTAGCACTCTGGGCCGCGGTAGAAACCTCTACCACAGCTTAGTAAAAGGTGTGTGTGTGTGTGGGGGGGGGGGGGGGGGGCGGATATTTTTATAGGGATATTTTGAAGTAGGATTGATATGCCATTCTCCATGCCTCTAAATGGATATTGTAGTTTATAACTAAAAGCCAATCTTTGTGAAATCTTCATATCCTGAGATCCTAAACAACACTTCCCTTCTGGACTCACCTTCTTCAATCTACAGAAGCAAACAGCAAATGAAAGGTTTACTTGCAAAATAAAATTCTCTCAGGTTCTGCAAGAAATGAACATTATTTGACCAGATTCCAGACAGCAATACCCTTGGAGCTGTGAGGAAGGTGGTGTAGGGAGAAATCAACTTCAGTGCTTTTGAAAAGAGCATAAGAATTGTCAGACCAGTGGTTCATCGTGCCCAGCGGTCCGCTCACGCGGCGGCCCTTAGGTCAAAGACCAGTGCCCTAACTGAGACTAGCCTTACCTGCAGATGTTCTGGTTCAGCAGGAACTTGAATCCCTGGGTGTCATCGTAGACAATACGATGAAACCTTCTGCCCAAAAAGCAAACAAAATGCTAGGAATTATTTTTTAAAAGGCTATAGATTATGTTTGAGTTTACTGTAAAGAGTTTAGTAAGCTAATCAGGCAGCAGTAGAGGGAGGGCTGCGCAGCGAATTAGTTTAAGAAGGGAGATTACAGCTGTGTTTGAGATGGAGAGATTTAAGAGGAATGCACCACTCCGCTTTCTCCTGCAAAGATTTAAAGAAGAATCATTCCCCATCGTCAGTTGCAGTTTTAAAGCGCTCCTTGGCGTATTTGGGAACTCTGGTTCCACCCAGAGACTCTAGGAATTTGCATAAATTGTCAGGGGTCCAGTCAAACACTACAGGTAGTGGCGTTGCCAACAATTGCACAGGCCAGAAGGATAAGGAACATAAGAATAGCCTTACTGGGTCAGACCAATGGTCCATCAAGCCCAGTAGCTTGTTCTCACGTTGGCCAATCCAGGTCACTAGTACCTGGCCAAAACCCAAGGAGTAGCAACATTCCAGAATCCGAAAGAGTAACAAAAGATTCCGGAACCCCAAAGAGTAGCAATATTCCATGCTACCGATACAGGAAGTGAAAGCTGTGTCAGCGCAAGGGAGTAGAAGCATTTCAGTGGCCCATGCAGCAAAGTCATAGCATTGACCAGTGGAAATAGCTAGAACGACAGCACCTACAGAGCCCAACAGGAGCCAGAGGAAGTAATAATCACCACTACTAATCATTTCTTTTTTTTGCAAATCATTTTTATTAAAGTCAACCAGAGGAACACACAGGATACATAATAAACATAGGACCGCTTAATGTACACAGTGTTGTACATAGTATATGCAGGTAGTTCCGCGGTCCCTAGGGTTGGCAGATTTTTGGTCCAAAAAAAAAAAGGATGTGTAGCTCTGCCCCCTGCTCTGCCTTGTTCTGCCCCCAGGTCTGCCTCTCTCCACCCCCCCCCCCTACCCTAACTCTGGCTCCAGACAAACCTCATCTCTTCATGGCCAAATCTGGAAAGCATCTTGCTCAATGTATTATGTTCAGCCATATTTTGCTGGCGTGTGGTATGAATGCAATTGTTCTGCAGTTGTTACAGTCCTTGGTGTCACCTTTCTTCAGTATAGGTATGAACAGTGATCTTCTTCAATCAGTTGGCCATGCATTTTCCTTCCAAATCTTTTGACAGCCGACTGAGGGCCATGATAGCACCTTCTGAGCCTTTTTTTCAATAAAGTTTTAATCGCTGCTATGACTTCTTCTTTTAAAATATCTGGGTTTTCTTCGGCTTCATTTTCCAGTTCAATTTCCCCAATGTTATCCTCATTGCCTTGTTTGTATAAATTTTCCGTATATTCTTTCCTTCTATTTTCAATGCTTTCTGGATCATTCAATATTATTCCACTGGCGTCTTTAAGCATCCCCAGTCGAGGTTGGAATTTCTGTCACAATCTTTTAATCTCCCGAAAAGATAATCTGTTTTTTTTTCCATTTACATGTTCTGATTCAATTTTCTGACAAATGTCCTTCTTTGTTTTGCCGAACTTGACGTTGAAACACTGGGTTTTACTTCCATTGAAAGCAATGGAAGTAAAAACTTGGATGTCTCAATCCGTCCTCCTTATTCTGGAGCCATATGGTTAACCCTACTCTTTCCTCCTTCCTTCTCTGAATCGGAGTCAGCTACAGCCATCGCTGGCAGCTTAAAGAGGCCACGTCCACAGAAGTATGTGGTTTCCCCATTCTCAGGGAATCCCCGCTCCTCCCAGGCTGAAGACGGTGGTTTCCTGAACTGTTTACTTTTTGACAGCAGTTTCTCATGCCCATGTTTCTATCTGACTACAAACATTTTCTATCAGTTGTTATGTGCTCTAAGGGGTTAATACAATGGCAATGTTTGCATTCTATAATGTATGCAAATCTAAATGCAATACACACTAGCTTCATGCAATATAACACCGACACGAGGTCATATCTAAAAATATATTTTACTGAGTTTACTTTAAACTGCTGTCTGTATCAAAACTGTATACATATTTATAAACACACACACATGTGGCTTGCAGGCTGCCGAAAAGTTGCTTTTTTTCTGTGGGTGGTCTATCAGGAATGACAGGAAAGCTTGCTGCGTTCCTTGGAGCTGCCCTCTGATAGCCACAGAATTTGAGGACAGGTGTGTTTATTGCATGCCACGTATGTGTGTGTATTTGTACATGCCTGGGACAGTCTGTGGGGCTGGGAAGAAAAGGCAAAGGTCAGCAGAATAAAGAAGCCTCTGAAAAGAAAACGCCCCCATCAATTATACAGGGTGGGCCACAGAAAAGCAGCCCGCCTCTAATACCGGTGCCAGAATGATGGTGTCCTCCCTGGAACCGCGAATAGTGATTGTGGAAGGTACATAGACACGAACAGGGATCACTTTCACCATGCGTTGTAACAGGTGGGTAAGTGAATATAAAGCAATCCACTTGCTCGTACATCTTGTCATACTGTCGCCGGAGGCGGGCTATTTTGCCGTGGTCCACCCTGTCTATTAATCCCCTGCAAATATCATCTGATACCCTATGAAAGCACTGGAGGAACTTAATCACTTCCCTTCTCGGCTCGACTTTATCACCTCCACCCCAGACTTTTGGCCCTGGCACCACCAAACAGAAATCCAGGCATCTTAGACCTTTTGCATGCCTGACCCTACCTGACCTGAGCAAACTTTCCCATTTCCACTCTGGTAGGCAGCTCTATGGCTTCCTGGTTTCCTGCACCTGTGTCTGTTTGATGGAAGGTGTGGGGAGGGGGTAGCAGGGTGCATGCTGAAGCCCCAGACAGACACCACTTTGCCCTGGGTGTAATATTAAATATATGGGAGAAAGATTAAGACAAGTGGAAAGACTGGATTGCTGGATGCAATGTCTGATAGAAAACTAACTATATGAGCTAAGACGTATGTCCGAGGGAACAATTTGCCAAACAGATTTTATTAGGTAATGACTAAGATTTTTTTTCCCCCACCGGTAAAATTATACAAATAAATCAGAATCTGATTCCTCATTTGTACGACCTCAGTTTGAAGAAACAAGTCACAGGGGATATGAGAAGTTTGTAGAATGATGAATGTTGTGGAACAGGATCCTAGGAAACGGTTTGTTACCCTTTCAAGTCACACTAAGCTAAAGAACAGCAGATGTAACTCAAAGTTGAAACATTAAAGCGGAATTTGTCGCTGGATAATGTGGTCAAAGCTGTCAACATGGCTACGTTTAAAAGGTGTGCGGACAAGATCCGGAAGGAAAAGTCTTTGGAAAATAATTAGGAAAGCCACCGCTGATCTCAGCCACAGGGAAAGGATTCACCTTTTGGGATCCTGCTGCGTCCTCCTGACGCTGACCACTATCAGAACTCGATGCTGGACTCAGTGGACCTTTTGTTGCAACACAACGCTAGGAAGTTACCATTAAGATGGATTATTTAATTATTGATTCCTTATGTATTTTCCCGCAGATTTTAAGGCCTCTTTGAATGTAAATTGCCGTGAAACCATTTGGGCATAGTGCAATTAATAAGTTGTGTATTAAATTAGATTAGACTTAGTGGATAAAGATAGGTTGTTCACCCTCTCCAAGGTAGAGAGAATGAGAGGGCACTCTCTGAAGTGAAAAGGGGATAGATTCCATACGAATATAAGGAAGTTCTTCTTCACCCAAAGAGTGGTGGAGAACTGGAACGCTCTTCTGGAGGCTGTTATAAGGGAAAACACCCTTCAGGGATTCAAGACAAAGTAGATAAGGACAGGTTGTTCACCCTCTCCAAGGTAGAGAGAACGAGAGGGCGCTCTCTGAAGTTAAAAGGGGATAGATTCCGTACGAATGTAAGGAAGTTCTTCTTCACCCAAAGAGTGGTGGAGAACTGGAACGCTCTTCCGGAGGCTGTTATAAGGGAAAACACCCTTCAGGGATTCAAGACAAAGTAGATAAGGACAGGTTGTTCACCCTCTCCAAGGTAGAGAGAACGAGAGGGCTCTCTCTGAAGTTAAAAGGGGATAGATTCCGTACGAATGTAAGGAAGTTCTTCTTCACCCAAAGAGTGGTGGAGAACTGGAACGCTCTTCCGGAGGCTGTTATAAGGGAAAACACCCTTCAGGGATTCAAGACAAAGTAGATAAGGACAGGTTGTTCACCCTCTCCAAGGTAGAGAGAACGAGAGGGCTCTCTCTGAAGTTAAAAGGGGATAGATTCCGTACGAATGTAAGGAAGTTCTTCTTCACCCAAAGAGTGGTGGAGAACTGGAACGCTCTTCCGGAGTCTGTTATAAGGGAAAACACGCTCCAGGGATTCAAGACAAGGTTGGACAAATTCTTGCTGAACCAGAACGAACGCAGGTAGGGCTGGTCTCGGTTAGGGCACAGGTCTTTGACCTGGGGGCCACTGTGTGAGCGGACCGCTGGGCGCGATGGACCACTGGTCTGACCCAACAGCGGCAATTCTTATGTTCTTAACCCCAGTTATTAGTAACTAGGATTCATTGCATATATTTGTATGTTGTCATTTAAATAAGAAAATAGTTTATAGTTTATTTATATTCTGCCTTTAAACAAAGTGGATTACAGCCCAAAATTCACATTTAAAAAATAACTAAACAAACATTTTATTACAATCAGGTACTTTATGCTATTTCTCTATCTGTCCTGGTGGGCTCAATCTCTTGTCTAGTGTACCTGGGGCAAGGAGGGGATTAAGGAGCAGTAAAGGATTTGAACCCACAACCTCAGGGTGCTGAGACTGTAGCTTTAATCCCTGTGCCACACACTCCCCACATGTCAAAAAGGCATCAACCAGCATCCTTCATCTTGAAAATTGAAGAGTCTGAAGAGCTTCTTAGCTATCTACAATGAATCCAACAGTTTGGATTTTCTTTGTAGGTTGTTCCTTTTTCTTTTTTTTTTAGCTAAGGCGAAAGTTATTAATGTGCTGATTTAAATGCCAGCTGCAAGAAAGGTATAGCGTCTTACTTATCTTTCTTAATTAATATTAAGTGCTTTTGTTGACTGTAAATAG
This sequence comes from Geotrypetes seraphini, assembly GCF_902459505.1. Taxonomy (NCBI): domain Eukaryota; kingdom Metazoa; phylum Chordata; class Amphibia; order Gymnophiona; family Dermophiidae; genus Geotrypetes; species Geotrypetes seraphini. Next base: position 6,159,449 of record NC_047100.1, read on the forward strand.
TACAGAGTGACTAATTTTAAATTCTCTTTTCTTTTCATCTGCCACCTTTCAATTCTTTAAGGTTCTCGGTGTAACTCTTTCCTCAGAGACAAAGAGATTTTTGTACTTTTATTAAGGTGATCATGAATAGATCGATGTCTGTCATAGACCATCCTGTGGGAACATTGAATTCTTTTGCCTTTAAGCTGTTTTCAGTCATTTCATTGTAGAAATAATTGGATAATAATTCATTGTTCTGAAGGAGAGTTGAACGCTCACTGGCAAAAATTTAACTGCACTGTCTGTGAATTTTGAGCTAGAGTATGATTAGTTCCCAAACTATGGCCATGAACCCAAATGAGTTCTACAGCAGCAAAAAAACATTCTGGGAGAGTGACAACATTGGTGGGGAACACTAGGACTTCCATATCCAGAGGAGGGCGACGAAAATGATAGGAGGCTTGCGCCAGAAGACGTATGAGGAGAGACTGGAAGCCTTGAATATGTATACCCTAGACTAGAGGAAAGGAGAGACAGGGGAGATATGATTCAGACGTTCAGATACTTGAAGGGTATTAACGTAGAACAAAATCTTTTCCAGAGAAAGGAAAATGGTAAAACCAGAGGACATAATTTGAGGTTGAGGGGTGGTAGATTCAAAGGCAATGTTAGGAAGTTCTACTTTACAGAGAGGGTGGTGGATGCCTGGAATGCGCTCCCGAGAGAGGTGGTGGAGAGTAAAACTGTGACTGAGTTCAAAGAAGCGTGGGATGAACACAGAAGATATAGAATCAGAAAATAATATTAAATATTGAACTAGGCCAGTTACTGGGCAGACTTGCACGGTCTGTGTCTGTGTATGGCCATTTGGTGGAGGATGGACAGGGGAGGGCTTCAATGGCTGGGAGGGTGTAGATGGGCTGGAGTAAGTCTTAACAGAGATTTCGGTGGAACCCAAGAAATAGCTAAGAAGAAAAGATTTAAAAATTTAAATTGAATCAGGTTGGGCAGACTGGATGGACCATTCGGGTCTTTATCTGCCGTCATCTACTATGTTACTATGTATATAAACAATTGAGGCTTGTGTGGTTTAAATAGGAGGCAGAGTCTGCAGTGGCACTGTTGATCAATGCTAGAAGTCAGCCTGTTAGCTTGTCTGTCACAATTATAAGCAATAGTCATTACTCACCTAGATGCAACTCCTGAGTGGAGTAGAACTGGTACAAGTGGATCAATTTTTCACTCCATCAAAAATTGCAAAGACTTAGACACTACATGAAACTGCAGGGAAATACTTTGAAAACCAATAAGAGGAAATATTGTTTCACTCAGAGAATACTTAAGCTCTGCAACATAATGCCAGAGATTGTGGTAAGAGCGGTTAGCGTAGCTGGTTTTAAGAAAGGTTTGGCCAATTTCCTGGAGGAAAAGTCCATAGCCACTGCTTCCCCTGGATTGGTAGAATGGAATGTTGCTATTATTTGGGGTTCCGGAATCTTGCTATTCTTTGAGATTCTGTGTGGAATGTTGCTACTCTTTGGGTTTTGGCCACGTACTAGTGACCTGGATTGGCCACTGTGAGAACAGGCTACTGGACTAGATGAACCGTTGGTATGACACAGTATGGCTGCTCTTATGCTCTTTTGTGTGCCAAGTATAGGACAATCAAACCTTTGTAACATCACTGATGAGGTTGGCTCTGAGGCACTGTGGACTGAGGCATTATTATGACATCACAATCTCAGCTCTGGAATGTTGCTCTCATTAGGGTTACTTAAGAACATAAGAGTTGCCACTGCTGGGTCTAATCAGTGGTCCATTGTGCCCAGCAGTCCGCTCACGTGGCAGCCCTCTGGTCAAAGACCAGCGTCCTAACTGAGACTAGCCCTACATGTGTACGTTCTGGTTCAGCAGGAACTTGTCTAACTTTGTCTTGAATCCCTGAAGGGTGTTTTTCCCTATAACAGCCTCCAAAAGAGCGTTCCAGTTTTCCACCACTCTCTGGGTGAAGAAGAACTTCCTTACGTTTGTACGGAATCTATCCCCTTTTAACTTTAGATAGTTCTCCCTACCTTGGAGAGGGTGAACAACCTGTCTTTATCTACTAAGTCTATTCCCTTCAGTACCTTGAATGTTTCGATCATGTCCCCTCTCAATCTCCTCTGATCAAGGGAAAGAGGCCCAGTTTCTCTAATTTTTCGCTGTACGGCAACTCCTCCAACCCCTTGTCCATCTTAGTCGCTCTTCTCTGGACCCTTTCGAGTAGTACCGTGTCCTTCTTCATGCATGGCGACCAGTGCTGGACGCAGTACTCAAGGTAAGGGCGCACCATGGCCCGGTACAGCGGCATGATAACCTTCTCCGATCTGTTCGTGAACCCCTTTATCATTTCCAGCTTTCTGTTTCTGAATCTTGCTATTCTTTGAGATGCTGGAATGTTGCTACTCTTTGGGTTTGGCCAGGTACTAGTGACCTGGATTAGCCACTGTGAGAATGGGCTACTGGGCTTGATGGACCATTGGTCTGACCCAGGAAGGCTATTCTTCTGTTCTTATGGACTTAATGTGTATCTTATTAAGAGATAACAATCATAGCTTCTACTTATTTACAGAATCCAATTTAAGATTCTACATCTGACCCACAAGACCCTCTTGTTCTCTGCTCCTGCCTATCTCTCCTCATTGATCACACTTTATTCTTCAGTAATAGCCCTGCATTCTGCCTTTGAATCCCATCTGTTCACTGTCCATGCCTGGTGTCCACTCACCACGCAACCTTCTTTTGGATGGGTCCAGCCCTCTGGCTCGACTTTCCCATCCTGCTGCATATGAAATCTTCAGACCTGCCATGAACATATACCTATTTCAGCCATCTTACAGTCAGCTTCATTGTTTCTGGACCCCCCTGAATTTTCTCCCTACTCACCAGTTCAACCACAGCCATGAGGGGCCTTGGAGGCCTGGTCCCCACATAATGGGGCACCGGTTTATGAGAGCAAATCGGATGACCATTTTATGCCACAGTGAAATATGCCAGACAGTAAAAGGGAAGGGCCAGCCACCTGCTTCTGAGTCATTTGCACCTGATGCTCCCTATCATGAACCCAGGTGCTCCGTTTTACCTACAGACACAATGCAAAGTCTTTTCTGAACATCATGATGCAAGTGAAGCATTCACTAATCCAAGCAGCAAAACAATAAGAATAGCCTTACTGGATCAGGCAAATAGTCCATCTAGCCCACTGGTCTGATCCAGTAAGGTTGCTTTAGTGCATGCTTCAATTGCTTAGGCATTCCTTCTTCCAGTGAATGTGTTTTCCACTGTGCTTCTTGGCTCACACCCTTCGCTCCCACATTCAAAGGCCTGAAAACAGCAATGTTCTGTTTTCCAGGCTACATCTGGTAAAAATCATTTGGGCTTTTTGTGATAATGTTATTCACCAAAGTCAGAAACTTAATTAACCAGTGGTGCTAGGTCACCCTGACCTGGAACATTCTGTTGCCAAATTGGACCCTCTTCAAACTTGCTTTCTTTTGCCCATCGAAGCTGAAATGAAAGGCGGAGGCCATTGTGGGCCTGACCTGGTACTTGATTTTAGAAAATTGTCACTGTAATTTTCTAGTCCTTATGGCTCTAAATAGTCAGCCTGCTTCCCCCTGTAGGTTTGAAACTTACTCTGATTTGCAAGGCTTAGTTTTTGGAGGTTGTGGAGTATGCAGTCTGCAGAGAACTAAGAAAGTTCTGTCAGAGCTGGGGATGGAAAACCAGGAAACTAATCAGAAAACTTAGATTTTCTACTTCCTCATAAATATATTTCTGCCTTTATTTGGAAAGATAAACCCCCCCAAACTTGCACTTAAAAAACTTAAAGCACCTAAAGATAAAGCAGCCGTTTTCCTGCCTGATTTCTTTACTTATCATAAAGCTTTTATTATACAACAGGCTAGCCAATGGTTCTCTTTCTACTCGAGCTATTGTCCACTGTGGTTGCAGTTAGAATTGTCTTTACTTGATACTTCCACATCGTTCGTGCCTCTACTAACCTCAGATATACACCTCTTAGGAAAAATAATCTCATTATTTCCAACTCTGTTTATTGGATCTAGATAAACTTCTAGAAATTTATATTCTTACCTCCAAATGAATTTCTCTTTGGCCTAATCCCCATTTTCAGATTGATAACTCTCCCATCTATTGGGCTAAATGGACCCGGATTGCAATTTGGTTTCTGGGTGATATCTGCAATTTAGCCCTATAGCTCCTTTCCTTTGCTGAACTTCAAACTAAGTTTGCCCTACTGGCTTCAGCGTTCTACCAATGGCTTCGGCTCCTTACTTTCACTGCAGATGCTCTTTCCCTGATCTTCTTGTTTTCATCATTGTCGACAAGGGGACATATAGCATCAAACATCTATAAATTGTTCACTAACTCCCTGTTTAATACATGTTACCTGTTGGTGGCTCAAAGAATAAATGCCTCTACTTAACATGCAAGTACTCAGGGATTCAAATCCTACTAGGGGGAAGCCACTGCTTGCCCTGTATTGGTAGCATGGAATATTGCTACTCTTTGGGTTTTGGCCAGGTACTAGTGAACTGGATTGGCCACCGTGAGAACGGGCTACTGGGCTTGATGGACCATTGGTCTGACCCAGTAAGGCTATTCTTATGTTCTTAAGATTAACATGAAGCCCTACCACAAGCCCTTGATCTTCTCCCTTGTCTGCAACCCCCCCCCCCCCCCCCAGTACAGAGCCAGTATCTCATGTCTGGTTTCTGTTGAATGCATTCAGAGGAAAGAATTTGGTGGTACAATACCAGCTTTTCACAGAGCAGTAAATCCTTCAGATCTGATCCATTCAGACCCAGCCCTGAGCAGATAGGAGATTTCAGGTACTGGAGAGATGGATTATATCACCCTTTCCTGTGAACTATTACATTACATTAGAGATTTCTATTCCGCCATTACCTTGCGGTTCAAGGTGGATTACAAAAGAATTATAGATGGTGAGTTACAATGGAAGATTATTTGTCATTTCTAGAGAGGCAAAGAGAAGTCCGGTAGTTTTAGTGTGGCAGGAAGATGGAGGTAGGACGGTAAGTGTGAAGTTATTTCTGTTTCAGGAATTTCTTGAAGAGTATAGTTTTTATTTCTTTTCTGGACATCTTGTAGTCTGGGGTAGATATCAGTAGATTGGAAATCTGGTTATCTAGTTTTGCTGCTTGAGTGGCTAGAAGGCCATCGTATAATTTTTTCCGTTTTACTTCTTTGATTGGGGGGGGTGAATGGGGTGTGTGTTTTTCTATGTCTGATTGAGGTGGTTTGGATGAGGCGGTTGTTCAGATAGGTTGGGCTGTCTCCATTTAGGGTTTTGAATAACATACAGTAGAATTTAAATAGTATTCTTTCTTGTATTGGTAGCCAGTGTGAGTTGATGTATGCTTCTTTAATATGGTCGTGTTTCCTCAATGAGTAGATGAATCTCAGGGATGTATTTTGGATTGTTTGTAGTTGTTTGGTCATAGTGGCCGGGCAGGGGAGGTAGAGGATGTTGCAGTAATCTAGTAGACCTAGGATTAGGGATTGTACTATAAGCTGGAATTATGTTCTTTCGAAGAATTTCCGGACTTGTCTTAGGTTTCTCATAATTGCGAAGGATTTCTGTATTGTTGTATTTATTTGGGGTTGCATGGTGCAGCATCTGTCTATAGTCATTCCTAGTAGTTTTATGGTGGTTTGGATGGGATAGTTGGTTGAGTTGATTTCTATATTGGTTATGGTTGGGACTTTGTCATTTTCGAGGAGGATGAATTTAGTTTTTTCTGGGTTGAGTTTCAGTTTGTGATCTTTCATCCAGGTTGCTACTATTTCTAATGTTCGGTGTAGTGTGTTTGTCATGGCAGTCTTTGTCTGATCAAAAGGTATGAGAATGGTAATGTCATCTGCATAACTATAGGTGGTTATGCCTAGATTGTCCAGGTATGTTCCAAGAGAGGCAGTGTATAGGTAGAAGAAAGTAGGGGACAGTGGGGATCCTTGTGGTATGTCACATGGGTTGGACCAAGGTTCAGATTTTTTTACTCTGTATGTTCTGGATTTTAGGAAGGCTTCAAACCAAGAGTATACTTTATCTGAGATACCTATTGCGTCCAGAATTTGCAGTAGGAGAGGAGGGAGAGGAAACAGAAGCAGTGAAGGGAGAAGGGAGAGGAAACAAAGGCAGTGTAAAAGGATGGGACCTTCCAGGTGAAACTTGTTTATTCATAAATCTGTTATAGCTTTCAGACACTTTTGGCTCTTTATAACAGCATTTCTCTCCTAACCCCTTTCCATTCCCTTTACTCCTTCCTTTCTCCATAGCTTCATTACAAGTGTCTGGCCCGATCACTCGCCCTTCTCCCACTTACAGTTACTACCACTATTTGTTATTTCTATAGCACTAGCAAATGCACACAGCACTATACATTAAGCACAAAAGAATTTGTAAGCTCTTTCAAGCAGGGCCCATCTAATCCTTTCTGTTTCTTCTTGCATTCTCACTCCTAGCCAGCAACTCCTTCCTGTTCCTCTCCCTACAGCTCCACTCTCAGCCTGTCTCCATCAGCAAGCCTCTCTTCCCCTTACAACTCTTTTCTCCCTCTTCCAGCTCTTCACAGCACAATTTTCCCAGTCAAAAATCCTTTTCAATCCTCTTCCCCCCTTCCTAGCTAAGCTGCAGTCCTGGAAGGCCTTTTAAACCTACTATGTAGTAGTTTCATTGCATGCCCCTCTAGTCCTAGTATTTTGGGAAAGAGTAAACAAGTATAGAAACATGATTGCAGATATATGCCAAATGGCCCATCCAGTTCAAAACATGATGGCAGATAGAGGCCTTGAGAGTGATACTTTCTCAACCACCTTTCCTCCTGCGCCAGGAATTTGCACCTAGACACAATGAAATAGAAGTTCTAAAAAGCTCTTACTGTGAAAACCTGGCTGGCTCACAGGGTTGAGTGCTGAGTTAGTAGCAGGAGGCTGAGGGTTCAAGTCTCAATTAAGGAGTAGGGGCTAAGTGAGGAAAGAAGGGTAGCCTATTTTCTGATGTTTTTTTGTATGTCAACTACTAGGATATGAGCTCAAAGATAGAGAAATAGAAGTTCCATAAAGCCCTGCTGGCTCGACGGATGAGTGCTGGGTTAGTAATAGGAAGCTGAGGGTTCAAGTCTCTGCTAAGGAGTAGTACTTAAATGATGCATTTTGCATCAACGACTAGAATTTGAGCTGATATGGAGAAATAGAAGTTCCGAAAAGTTCATGCTGTGAAAGCCTGGCTGGCTCAAGGGTTGAGTCCTGGGTTAGTAATTGGAGACCTAGGGTTCGAGTCTCAGTTAAGGAGTAGGGCCTAATTAATGCATTTTGCATCAACGACTAGAATTTGAGCTGATATGGAGAAATATAAGTTCCGAAAAGCTCTCAGTGTGAAAGCCCGGCTGGCTCGAGGGTTGAGTGCTGGGTTAGTAACAGGAGGCCGAGGGTTCGAGTCTCAGCTAAGGAGAAGGACTTAATTGATGCATTTTGCAACAATGACTAGAATTTGAGCTGATATGGAGAAATATAAGTTCCGAAAAGCTCTTGGTGTGAAAGCCTGGCTGGCTCGAGGGTTGATTGCTGGGTTAGTAACAAGAGCCTCCAATGGTTTGAGCCTCCAAGGGTTCAAGCCTCAGCTAGGGGCTGTTAATGGGCCCACCGGAAGAGGAGCACCAGAGGATGAGTGGTGGGCCCACTGGAAAAGGAGGAGCAGCATGGAGACCGGAAGATGAGTGGTGGGTCCACCGGAAGAGGAGCGATGGAGCAGTGTGGGCCCACCAGAAGAGGAGTGATGGAGCAGTGTGGGCCCACTGGAAGAGGAGTGATGGAGCAGCATGGAGACTGGAAGATGAGTGGTGAGCCCACTGGAAGAAAAGTGCAGTGAGGAGTTATATAGTGGATATGAAAAAAGGAGGAGGAGTTTATGCTTAACTCTTAGCATCTGGGATAAAAGTTAGAAGCATAACCCCCTCCTCCTTTTTTCATATCCACTATGTAACTCCTCACTGCACTCCTCTTCCAGTGAGCCCACCACTCATCTTCCAGTCTCCATGCTGCTCCATCACTCCTCCTGTCTTGGTGCTGCTCCATCACTCCTCTTCCAGTGGGCCCACACTGCTCCATCACTCCTCTTCCAGTGGACCTACCACTCATCTTCCGGTCTTGGCACTGCTCCATCACTTCTCTTCTGGTGGGCACACACTGCTCCATCACTCCTCTTCTGGTGGGCCCACAACTCATTCTCCACTGCGCCTCTTCCGGTGGGCCCATTGACAGCCCCTAGCTGAGGCTTGAACCCTCGGTCTCCTGTTACTAACCCAGCACTCAACCCTCGAGCCAGCCGGGCTTTCACACCAAGAGCTTTTCGGAACTTATATTTCTCCATATCAGCTCAAATTCTAGTCGTTGATGCAAAATGCATCAATTAAGTCCTTCTCCTTAGCTGAGACTCAAACCCTCGGCCTCCTGTTACTAACCCAGCACTCAACCCTCGAGCCAGCCGGGCTTTCACAGTGAGAGATTTTCGGAACTTCTATTTCTCCATCTCTGAGCTCAAATCCTAGTCATTGACACAAAATGCATTAATTAGGCCCTACTCCTTAACTGAGGCTCGAACCCTAGGTCTCCGATTACTAACCCAGGACTCAACCCTTGAGCCAGCCAGGCTTTCACAGCATGAACTTTTCGGAACTTCTATTTCTCCATATCAGCTCAAATTCTAGTCGTTGATGCAAAATGCATCATTTAAGTACTACTCCTTAGCAGAGTCTTGAACCCTCAGCTTCCTATTACTAACCCAGCACTCATCCGTCGAGCCAGCAGGGCTTTATGGAACTTCTATTTCTCTATCTTTGAGCTCATATCCTAGTAGTTGACATACAAAAAAACATCAGAAAATAGGCTACCCTTCTTTCCTCACTTAGCCCTTACTCCTTAATTGAAACTTGAACCCTCAGCCTCCTGCTACTAACCCAGCACTCAACCCTCGAGCCAGCCGGGCTTTCACAGTGAGAGATTTTCGGAACTTCTATTTCTCCATCTCTGAGCTCAAATCTTAGTGGTTGACACAAAATGCATCAATTAGGCCCTACTCCTTAACTGAGACTCGAACCCTAGACCTCCAGTTACTAACCCAGCACTTAACCCTCAAGCCAGCCAGGTTTTCCCATCAAGAGCTTCTCGGAACTTCTATTTCTCCATCTCTGAGCAAAAATCCTAGTCGTTGACACAAAATGCATCAATTAGGCCCTACTCCTTAACTGAGAATCAAACCCTAGGTCTCCTGTTACTAACCCAGCACTTAACCCTCAAGCAAGCCAGGTTTTCACATCAAGAGCTTCTCGGAACTTCTATTTCTCCATCTCTGAGCTCAAATCCTAGTCGTTGACACAAAATGTATGAAAATAGAGACTACCCTCCTCTCCTCACTTAGGTCCTACTCCTCAGCTGAGGCTTGAACCCTCAACTTCCTGTTACTAAGCCAGCACCCAACCCTTGAGCCAGACAGGATTTGATATCAAATGCTTTTCGGAACTTCTATTTCACTGCGTCTAGGTGCAACTTCCTGGTGAAGGAAGAAAGGTGGTTGAGAAACAATCACCCTCAAGGGATGCAAGTGGCACAAGACAATTAGTCAAGATTCAAGTTTTATTTTAATTTGATGAGTCGCTTAATTTAATTTAATTTTTACTAAGCGGATTACAGCATAAAAACTAACATTTATTTTAATATATTGTTAAAAAAAAAAAAAATTTAAAACAGTAGTTATAATTGACGGACATATAGGTAAAAAACACTAGGTAAAAAAAAAAAACACAAAAAAAACACTAGGTTAAAAAAAAAAAAAAAATCAGCAGAACTACAATTTAATTCAATGATCTTTATGGTTTACAGGCATGTACTCTTGCTGTTGAAGAATCTATTTTATCTGCTGTTAGTTTTGGCTTATTTTTTTAATACCAAAATTCAAAAACTGAGGTTTACGTTAGTTGATCCTATTAATCAACATTGGTGTTTTCCTATCCTCCAAGGGGCAGATGCACCCAGAGTAGATCTAAGTTGGAATAATTTTACATCTATTGACTGGCAAACCTTTAGTAAGTTCTACAATAAGTATGTTAACTCATACAGTCGACTTGATAGCTGCCCTCCAGATGTTATGAAAGTTGCCCCGGACAACTTCTATTTCTCCATATCAGCTCAAATTCTAGTCGTTGACACAAAATGCTTCAATTAGGCACTACTCCTTAACTGAAACTAAAACCCTAGGTCTCCTGTTACTAACCCAGCACTCAACCCTTGAGCCAGCCAGGCTTTCACACTAAGAGCTTTTCGGAACTTCTGTTTCTCCATATCAGCTCAAATTCTAGTCGTTGACGCAAAATGCATCAATTAAGTCCTTCTCCTTAGCTGAGACTCAAACCCTTGGCCTTCTGTTACTAACCCAGCACTCAACCCTCGAGCCAGCCAGGCTTTCACAGTGAGAGATTTTCGGAACTTCTATTTCTCCATATCAGCTCAAATTCTAGTCGTTGACGCAAAATGCATCAATTAAGTCCTTGTCCTTAGCTGAGACTCAAACCCTCAGTCTCCTGTTACTAACCCAGCACTCAACCTTCGAGCCAGCAGGGCTTTCACAGTGAGAGATTTTCGGAACTTCTATTTCTCCATCTCTGAGCTCAAATCCTAGTGGTTGACACAAAATGCATCAATTAGGCCCTACTTCTTAACTGAGATTCAACCCTTAGGTCTCTGGTTACTAACCCAGCACTCAACCCTTGAGCCAGCCAGTCTTTCACAACAAGAGTTTTTCGGAACTTCTATTTCTCCATCTCTGAGCTCAAATCCTAGTCGTTGACACAAAATGCATCCATTAGGCTTTACTCCTTAGCTGAGACCCGATCCCTCGGCCTCCGGTTACTAGCCCAGTATAGAAACATGATGGCAGTTAAAGGCCAAATGGCCCATGCAGTCTGCCTATCTGCAGTAACCGTTATCTCTTTCTCACTCTGAGTGATCCCACGTGCCTATCCCAGGCTTTCATGAATTCAGACACAGTCTCTGGCTCTACCACCTCTTCCGTGAGACTGTTCCATGCATCTACCACCATTTCTGTAAAAAAGTATTCCTTTAGATTACTCTGGAGCCTATCATCTCTTAACCTCATCCTATGCCCGCTTGTTCCAGAGCTTCCTTTCAAATGAGAGAGACTCAATTTAAACGTCTCTATCATATCTCTCCTCTCCCACCTTTCCTCCAAAGTATACAGATACGTCTTATGACGATGACCATGCACCATTTTAGTTGCCTTCCTCTGGACCAACTCCATCATTTTTATATCGTTTTGAAGGTGTGGCCTCCAGGATTGTACACGATATTCTAAATGAGGTCTCATCAGAGTCTTATACAGGGGTATCAATACCTCCTTTTTCCTATTAGCCATACCTCTTCCTATGCACCTTAGCATCCTTCTAGCTTTCACCCTCACCTTTTTCACCTGTTTGGCTACCTTAAGATCATCACATACAATTACACTCAATCCCCGCTCTTCTGTCGTGCACTTAGGTTTTTTACCCCTAAACTGTACTGTTCCTTCGAGTTTTGCAGCCCAAATGCATGACCTTGCATTTCTTAGCATTAAATTTTAGCTGCCAAATTTCAGACTGTTCTTCAAGCTTCACCAGGTCTTTTTTCATGTTATTCCCCCCATCCTAGTAACATAGTAGATGACGGCAGATAAAGACCCAAATGGTCCATCCAGTCTGCCCAACCTGATTCAATTTAATTTTTTTTTTTTTTTTTTTTTTAGCTATTTCTGGGCAAGAATCCAAAGTTCTACCCAGTACTGTGCTTGGGTTCCAACTGCTGAAGCCTCCTCCAAAGCTCACTCCAGTTCATCTACACCCTCCCAGCCATCGAAGCCCTCCCCAGCCCATCCTCAACCAAAAGACCATATACAGACACATACCGTGCAAGCCTGCCCAGTACTGGCCTTAGATCCAATAACCAGAGCAGCACATTGTTTAACATTTGGCGCTCCTTAACCTCTAAAAATGACTCCTCTATTCTCCCCTCCTCTCTAGCAGCGGACGACCTAGCAAAATTCTTCAACGAAAAGGTTGCTACTATAAGAATCTCTTTTCCATCAACAGTCACTTACAGTTCTCTGGTGCTCAGCGACACTAACCCTATCCCAGTAGACAGATCCTGGACAGTTTTTAAGCATGTATCCGAAGCCCAGGTCTCTAAAGTGTGTCACAAATTATGATCCTGCAAATGTGCACTGGACCCGTTCCCTTCCTACCTTTACGAGAAAATTCCCGTGCAGGCTATTTCATCTCTCACCAGACTTATCAACTCAGCCTTACTATCTGGCCTATTTTCCATCCAAATGGGACACATTGCCCTGACCCCACTTCTGAAAAAAGCTGATCTAGACCCATCTTCCCCTTCCAGCTAACGTCCTATAGCAAATATTCCTCTCCTGACCAAAATGCTTGAGGCTATTATATCCACTCAGCTCTCATCTTACTTAGAGAGATTCTTCATTCTATTACCTTGCCAATATGGCTTCAGACCCAGTTTCAGCATTGAATCTCTGCTGGTCTCTTTAATCTCAAAGATCCAACAACTTCAATCTCATAATACTAAAATTCGATCTATCTGCGGCCTTTGATGTTGTCCACCACGATATCCTAATTTACCAACTTTCTGAGATAGGCATTGATTCCACAGTCTTAGACTGGTTCTCGATATTTTTACGATCCCGCTCTTACACTGTTAACATGAATGGAACCATGTCTTCTCCTTGGAGTCCACTATGTGGTGTTCCCCAGGGATCACCTCTGTTCCCTATTCTTTTCAACATTTAAGTGTCTTCTTTGAAATTCTTCCATTTATCTCCCTTTGGAACTCTATTTACATATGCAGATGGCATCCTTGTCCTTCTCGAGATAGATTCGAACCTCACGAACCTCACTGAAAATATAATAGCTTGCATAATGAAACTCCAATCCTGGGCCTTCTCTGTACAAATGAAGCTGAATGAGTCCAAAACAAAACTACTCTGGCTTGGCCCAAAATTAGATCAGTTACCCATGCTCATTCCCACACTGCAGATCGAATTCTCAAGCAAAGTTTTGGGCATCATTATTGACTCTACACTTTCCTTTAATGATCATCTCAACTCTCTGGTAAAAAAATGTTTTTTTAGTCTTCACATGTTGAGGAAAGTGAGATCCTGCTTCTGCCAACAACATTTTGCTGTCCTTGTACAATCAATCATTCTTTCCAGACTGGACTATTGTAATTCCATCTATCTAAGTCTAACCAATAAAAATTTTCAAAGACTTCAGCGGATCCAGAACACTGTGGCTAGGTTGATCTTCGCAAAAAGCAAATTTGACCATGTTTCCCCGCTTCTATCAAAACTTCACTGGCTTCCGGTGATTTCTAGGATTCACTTTAAATGTACCTGCCTAATATTCAAGATCCTACATGGCATTCTTCCTCCCCTAATTCCACTATCCTGGAATTCTTCAAGACTTGATACTACCAGAACCGCCCACATACTCAAACTATCTTTCCCCTCGTTAAAAGGCATCATGAATGCCCTTTTCTTCAAATTCACTGCCTCTTATCTGTACCCTTCTCTTCCACTGCCAACTCCAGACTCTGTCCCTTCTTGCTTGCCGCACCATAATGCCTGAAACAGGTTGCCCGAATCAATACATCGTGCTCCGTCCCTGGCAGTGTTCAAATCCAAGCTAAAAGCCCACTTTTTTAAAACTGCTTCAACTCTTAACTCCCCCCTCACTGCTGTCAGATACCTAGACCCACTATAATCTCCCCAACCCTGAGATGTTAGCTCTTCTGAGCAGGGACTGGCTATTGTATGTTAAAATGTACAGTGCAATAGAAATTATAAATATTAGTAGTAGACTTTAGGAGAGGGGTAACATGAGTATAGCAGTTCTCGTGCAATATGAGACACGGCTTCCATTTGTATTTCTTTGAAATGTATTTTGCTGTTTTTATGACGTGATCTTTTCAATATGCATTGGAGATGGTTTTTATTTGCTCGCATTATGGTAGAAAAGTGTGAAATACTTCCAATACTAAACTAAGATTACCAAACTGAAAATCTATCGCGGTCTCGTTGGTTCCTTCCAGTGCATTTCAGCAAAGTCAATATCTCCTGCATTGGCCATTTTCCTTCCCGCTGTAGCCGTCACCTGCTGATCGTTCTGTGGCAAGCTCGTCCTTACAGCGGCGGAGGAGAGCGGCGCATTTCAATCAGAGGCAGAGGCCTGCGCTAGCCTGTATTTCAAAGCCGAGGGAGACGAGGCGCCTGTGGCGTCACTCATTTCACGAGACAAGGCCATAATGACAAGGGGCCGACATAAATGTGTGTCTTTCTGTTCATTTTCTCTCATTGTTACTTGCTCTGTAGTAATTGCAGTTCATACTGGCTAGGTAATGACATGGTATGTGATGATATTTGCTCTCTTTCCCCCCCCTAATTGTGTATTCTTTACTTTCAATTGAATTCCACTAAAATTGAGATTTCCTGTTTCATGTATATAATATATATATTGTCAAATCAGTAATTTAATTCACCTTGCACTAACTTGCCTACTTCTCCTGCAATGGATGAGTAACTGTGCACCCAACATTTCAAAGCAGAATATATGAAGGAGAAAGATTAAAAGAGGCATGTACATATGAACATAAGACTAGACATACTGGGTCTAACCAATGGTCCATCTTTCCACAGTGGTCAATCCAGGCCAAAAGTAACTATTTTTTGAATGAAAATATATTTCCTCCTATTTGTTTTCAAGATATGTAACTTCATTGAGTGTCCCCTAGTCTTCATAATTTTTGAAAGAGTAAAGAATCAATTCACTTTTACCCATTCTATAGTATACCTCTCAGGATTTTGTACCTCAATCACATCCACACCCCCCCCCAGCCTTCTCTTTTCTAAACTGAAGAGCCCCAAGCTCTTTAGCTTTCTGCATACGAGAGGAATTCCATCTCTTTTATCATTTCAGTTGCCATTCTTTAAACTCGGAATGCAGTGATAGAGTTTGAGGGCATGTAATCCTTTGTAAACTTTGTGTCTTGATAAAGTGATCTTTATTTATTACTGCAGAAATATTTTTCGCATATTCATTTGATCACCCTTTGGATTCCAGTTGTCATCCAACTTAGTGTACGTTTTGAGACTAGCCCAATGAAGTCCCGGTAAATTAGTTTGGAGTTGGAAGCCAGACACAGTCTTCCAACTTGTTGGAAAGGACTCACGACACGAAAGGTCAACACAGAGCTGTTACTCTGTTCTTATAAACAAGAATAAGATGTTATTCTCCCCCAAAAGCAGCAATATAACATAAAATCAGATTTCTAGAGCACATAACCATAGAGTTGTTTTGGTTGGCCTGCGACTTTGTCCAAGTTTTTAATTTTGGCCCACTGTGTATTTGAGTTTGACACCCATGCCATAAAGGGTTCCTAGAATTTGAAGTGGCATGAACTGCCAATGACATCACGGGAGCTTCAGCTGAATAGCCATGGGGCTGCAGACATTCGGTTTCCAACTTTAGTGACTCAAGTGCTGCAGGAGAGCTCGTTCAACATGCACAAACCTGTTCAGAAAGGTCTGGACCTTTATCTACTATGGGAAAGTGCAAATCTCATGATTGTCTAGTCAGCAGCCTAGTGTGTGGTCTCTCCCGTGATCCAGCCCAGCCTTCATCTGCCCAGACAGATACTTTTGAAGTGTAGACCCTCCTAGGTCAATCATAAGATAAATGCTGACTGATGACAAAGCAAATATATTAATTTATAATATACTAGCTGATCACTCGGCATTGCCCGGATATTTATTTATCCCAATCTTCTATTAGACAGGAAAAGGAATCGTGGACATCTTCATTTTTAGCTGCAAGAATGGTCCTCTCTAACGGGGCTCAACTCGGACTTAAACGGCATCGGGAGTGTCAGTATTCATCTCAGCGAGCCCAAAAAGTATGATTAATTTTACATGTCACCTCCTTCCCACCCTTACAGTATTTTTTCCCAGATAGTAAGTCATATGTATACCAAGTTTGGTTGAAATCTCTCCATGTGTTTCAGAGTTATGCTGGAACACACACACACACACACAGATACATCCGATTATATATATATATAGATAAGTCCTATAGGTGGTCTTTTACTAAGGATTAGTGCCTGTTATCTGCCAAGGGACCCATTCTATTGCTATGGGGACCTGAGACAGTTAATATGCATTAATTGTCAATAAAAGATCCCCCTAATAATGCCGATAGACCTAGAGTGCAAATCAACATTGAACTAAAAGGATTTAAACACAACCAGCTCCAAAACAGGATATTTGGCAAGTAGTTTATCTCCGTGTTGGAAAAGCATTATAAAAATTCCCCATATCCGTTTTGTGTTAATGCAATGATAGGAATCTCTGGGTGCATTCCTCGGTTGTCTCTCGATAGTGTACCTCATAAGATGTAATCTCTCCCAATTAATGACTCCGCCACACAGCTGTTGCTCAGCATTGCCTTGTTCCCTCAAACTCTCTCCCCTCGGTGACTCTTGTCTTCTTGCCAGGACAGAATTACCAGCGGGTATTGCAGACAACACATTTTAGCTGAATTTTATGGATGATCCTAGACCTCCCAGTTCTGACAAAAATGAAGACATCATTGTTTCTCGTCTGTAGATTCTCCAGAAAGATCTTTGCCTAGCTTTGTACTGGAAGCAATGGACTATAAAGACCCTTTTTTCTTGTCGTCCCCCCCATTCCTAGCAGCAATCAGACCAATGAAAGAAATGATGATGGCTATACCAGCCCCTTTGAGCAAGATCCAAGTGGAATCCGTTACACATTTTACGCAAGGACTGCTCAAAATGGGAACACATAAGTCCCTATTATCAAAAACTTCATTGGCTGCCCCTAGAAGCACGAGTTCTGTTTAAATTTTTCTGTCTTTGTTACAAATCAATATTTGGTCTGGCCCCCACGTACCTGGTTTCCCAATTTAATCTGGATAGAATTCATCTGTTCACCAATCCGACGATAAAGGCCTGTCACTACAAAAGATTCCTAGACAGAACGCTCGCCTTCCAGGCAGGCAAATGGAACGATTGGCAGGGTAAAATTATCACGCATTCCTCATCCTACCTCAATTTTAGAAAATCTGTAAAAACGAATCTGTTTAATCAAATTGTAACCTAAGAATTTTTATAAACTTTCCTTTTCTTCCTTTCTGTAAGCTTGTATGCGATGTCTTTGTATTGTGACCACTTCGCTGTTTGTTGAGCTCTTTTTGTTGTAAACTGCCTCGAATCATCATGGCTTATATTTGATAACAATATAGTGTAAACTCTTCGCTGATTGTCCAGCACATCTTGTTGTAAACCGCCTCGAACTTTCATGGCTTTGGCGGTATATAAGAACAAAATTATTAGTATTAAAATTGTTAATGACATTTCATGAAGTCTTCATTGCGGAAATCAGAACCCTGAGAATAACTGGAACATCCTTCAAATATGTAACTAATACTCAGTAAAATAAAATAATGAAAGAGATTAGGGAATGAGTCTCTGTTTGGATGGTACATGAGATCGAGACACAGCACCGGTAAAACTGGGGACAAATGATTGGAGTAGAGTAGTGTTTCTTATCTCATTCGTGGAGTGTCCCCCTTGCCAGTCAGGTTTTCAGGCTACCCACAATGAATATGCATAAGCTTGGTTTGCATACACTACCTCCATTGAATGCAAATTTCTGTCGTGCATATTCATTGTGGATAGCCTGAAAACCTGACTGGCAAGAGGGAGGTGGGGGGTGGGACGGCAAGGGGGGGGGGACTCCAGGACCGAGATGAGAAACACTGAAGTACAGCTTGTGTGTACAGTGTTCCCCTGTGAATTTGCGGTTCACGAATCGCAGACTCGGTAATTCGCGGAATGCTCCGACCCGCCTCTTCCTGTACTAAAGTCAGGCTACACCAATCAGGAGCTGCATGTCAAAGCAACATGGAGTGTCCGCTCTGATGCAAATCTTGGCATCATCCACAATAAGGCCATCCTTACCATCTAAACGTTTGGCAATGTTGCTCTCAAATATATTGAGCAGAATCGGCCCCAGCACCGACCCCTGAGGCACTCCACTGCTCACCTTTCCTTCCTCGAGCGAATTCTATTAACCACCACCTTCTGTCTGTCAACCAGTTTCTAATCCAGTTCACCACCTTAGGCCCTAACTTCAGCTTGTCAGGCCTCCTGGAAATTTAGCTTTGAAAACTAAACACATATGTGAACATTTAAACTGTCTTCCTACAATCCCCACCGCAGATGGATTCTTCCGTGTTACAGAACAAAAATTCTCATTCACCTGGTGATACCGATAGAGGCCAGAATTATCTTCAAATTCGGATGCCTATATTATAAGACTTTTCGGCACCTCACCCACCTACCTCCTGAGATACTTTGTCCTAAGGGTTAAACCCCCGTTTCTCTCGCAAACCATTACTATTCGCTTTCCCGAACCCCAAGGGATGCCAATATAAAAGATTCCTAGATAAAGCACTGTCCTTCCAAACAGGCATCTGGAACAATTGTAGTGCAATTTCAAAACATACAAAAAAACCTCTCATTGGTGGCTAAACAGCCTTTTAGCCCACCATGCTTTATTCACTACTAAAGTTCAAGAGAAAACACAAAAATAACTTTTCAATTTCAAGACCTGGAACCTGCAACCCGCTTGCACTACTTGGACAGGTTCTCCACAGTTCTCCTGTGATTATGCAAATTTAGAAAAAAACAGTGATTCTTAACTCTTCTGGTATTCTTAGTTTTGTGAGGCAACACCACCTTATCAGAAACAGCATTTTTCCTTTCCCCAAACTCCTCAGGTTCCATTTCAGCATCATTTGTAAGCATTTCTTCTGGCATTTCTGTATCAGATTCATTATTACCTTCAGAAGAATGATTAGAGGTTTCTGTCCTCTGAATCCTGGCTGGCACAGGTCTGCTTCTCTCCAAGGATTCAGGTATCCTGTAAGCTTGTGGCTGTCGCTGCCTGCTTTGGCCTAGAATGAACCTGGATAACTTCTCTGCTCATTAACCCTGTCCCCAGCAGAGCTGATTGCAGGCGCTAATCCCTTTGAAGGGTTTGCTATCACCTGCCTGGTGCATGCTGGTCCTTGTAGTTCTTTGCTTTTAGCATTCCCTACATTAGAACTAGGTAAGTATAATCAGGTCCCTTTTAGGTTGCCTTTCACTGGGGATAAATTCTGCAAGGCAGTTTCCCTAACCTGCCTACTTCAAGGGGTAGGTTTAGGGATACTTTTAGAGTACTGCAGAGTTTCTTCCAGCATGACAGGACTCTCCCTGTCACAATATGCATGAGGCAGATTTGCATGCCTGTCAACTCCATTATATGCAAATCTCTCTCATGCATATTCATTAGAGCTATCCCGAAAACCTGACTGGCTGGCGGTCCTCCAGGATAGGGTTGGGAACCACTGCTCTACAGTTGCTGTAAATCTATTATAATGCATTGCTTCTAGATCAGGGGTGTCAAAGTCCCTCCTCGAGGGCCACAATTCAGTCGAGTGTTCAGGATTTCTCCAATGAATATGCATGAGATCTATTTGCATGCACTACTTTCATTGTATGTGAATAAATCTCCTGCATATTCATTGGGAAAATCCTGAACACCCAACTAGATTTCAGCCCTCGAGGAGGGACTTTGACATGACACCCCTGTCTAGATTCTGTCCTTATAGGGTTACCATATAGTTCCAGAAAAAGGAGGACGGATTGAGTCATCCAGGTTTTACTTTCAATGGAAACAAAACCCAGATTTCTCATTCTGTCCTCCATACTTCCATTGCTTTCAATAGAACTAAAACTCGGATGTCTCAATCCATCCTCTTTTTTTCTGGAGCCATATGGTATCCTTACTTCCAGATCCCCATTGTCACTGGCTCAGTGTTCATTTATATAATTCAAACAGAGAGAGACCATCTGGTTATTAACAGAATAAGCAGCTTCCCTCCTGACATTTATGTCATTTGGGTTTATAAATGGCTATCTATGGTTTGTATATATCATGGTTTATATTATGCAAACAGATTCAAAGAGAATCAGGAGAGAAAAAGCAAACAGGCGGAACAAAGGAAAAGACTGAGACAAACGAGGAGAGAGAGGGCAAAACGCAAGTATGTGTTTTAACTTGTTGCTACTTGAAAGTGTGTCGGCATGTAAGCAGATTTCTGAGTCACACGCACTCAAGCATTTTGGCATGGATGTGGAAGTGCTGGAGCTTTGTGGGTGCCAGTGATGTGGCAGGAATGTCAATCATTATCTAAGTGGAGTGCAAGGGTCCCTCCCCCAACCTTTTTCATGTAAAATAATTTTGGGTAAAAATTATTCCTACTTATGTGTGATGAAATGTTATAACTTCTAAACCATCATCATTCAAGACACCATACAACTACAAAAGGATTTTCAAAAAAGGATTAACATAGTGTTAGTAATGCCCAACGTTGCGAAAAGCAATAAAATACAAATTTTTATCCATTGAGCTGGGTCCATTTTCTTTTTTTTTCAGTTCAAACTGTTTATTGGCATTTAAGTAGTAGAATAAACAAGGAACACAACCAACAAGGTAAGTTCAAGCAATAACAAATTATTATCTATCAGGATTGCCAAGTATAGCCAGCGCATTACTGAAACTCAAAAAAAATATATACAAAGAGAAAAAAAGATGAGAAATCATACCGTAAGCAAAAATAATAATAAATGACAGTTCAGCTACAAAAACCAGAGTCTCCTGTCCTACTGTTAACCATTTGTGGACACAAATATGGAAAACGATCAGTGACATTCTACACATCTCTGAGCTGGGTCCATTTTCTGCAATTATATACATTTGAGTCAATATTCTAATGTTGCAGTCATTATACTTAAAAAAAAAAAAAGAGCCACAATGGCATTAAAAATCTGGATAAAAATACTTATGTGGCGTATATACTCACGAGGCGAGTCTCATTCAAATAAAAGGAAACTCTGGAATGAGGGGACATAGGATGAAGATGAAAGGGGAAAGATTCATAAGTAACCTCAAAACTATTTTTTTTTCACAGAGAAAGGATAGTGAATTCATGCATTGGCGTAATAAGGGGGTGTGAGGGGTCAGTCTGCCCTGGGCGGAGTCTTCCTAAGGGCGTGGCACCCCTCATTCCCTCAGTCCCTCCCCCCCCCCCATACACACTCCTCCCCTTGCCACACGCATCACTTTGCTTCCCCGGTGTGAGTAAGCATTCCTTCAGTACCCTTGGATGCACTCCATCCAGCCCCGTCACTTTGTCCACCATTAGTTTAGCTAGCTCTTCACGAACAGCTGGGATATATCCCTAGAAATGTGGATAAGAACAGACCGACCAATCAGGTCTCTTCTGTCACCATCTAGGGACAGGAAGAGGCGCATTCTTGCCGTTATACTAGGTGATTTCCCGCTGCACTAAAATACTTTTCCACCACTGTTTCTAAAAACAACTTTATTAACTGGGATAAACTCTTCCTGTCAAATACTTCAACGCTATCAAAAGACAGCCATCTCCCACCTGGCACAGTTGTGTAACCAATTTAACTTGTAATTCTGCAAAGCAGTTGCTGCTTTTCTACCAGAACCTCACCATCAGGTGAGATGGGAAAGAGAGGGGAGAGTAGTGAGAAATCCAGCCAACACCCACTTTCAGGTCTGTTTGCTTTTTAGCACAAGTACAGAGGCACAATTAGGCATGAAAAGGAGCAGTGACAAGGAGAAAAAGAAATTAACACAGTGCAGCCTAATGGCAGAACAGACAGGTGACTCAAGAGGTTTGAAAAACCCTTCCTGGTGGCACAGAGTACCTCTTGTTGGGCTTAGATCTTTCCAAAAGTAAATGTAAACATGTCTGTATTTACCGAAGAGGATATACGCAGCATACTGGAACCCATCAGGCTATATCCTGGAAATGAAGACGGGAAACTGACAGGGTTGATGGTCAGTCTAGAAGAGGTATGCAGGCAGATTGATAGGCTAAAGAGTGATAAATCCCCGGGACCGGAGGGTCATCAAGGAACTGAAAGGGACTATAGCTGAACTGCTTCAACTAATAGCCAACCTGTCAATCAAATCAGGAAAGATTCCGGAAGACTAGAAGGTGGCGAATGGTACGCTGATCTTCAAAAAGGGTTTGAGGGGAGATCCGGGCAATTACAGACCGGTGAGTCTGACCTCGGTACCGGGAACGATGGTAGAAGCGCTGATAAAGGACCGCATCAATGATCACCTTGACGGACACAATCTGATGAGGACCAGCCAACACAGTTTCAGCAAAGGCAGATCTTGTCTGACGAACTTGCTGCACTTCTTCGAAGGAGTAAACAGGCGGATAGACAAGGGCGACCGGTCGACATTGTATATCTGGATTTTCAGAAGGTGTTCGACAAGGTTCTGCATGAATAACTACTTCGGAAAATTGAGAGCCATGGAATCGAGGGTGAAATACTCACGTGGATTAAAAACTGACTGGTGCATAGAAAACAGAAAGTGGGGGTAAATGGACAATACTCAGACTGGAAGAGCGTCACCAGTGGTGTGCCGCAGGGCTTGGTGCTTGGACCTGTGCTCTTCAACATCTTTATAAACGATCTGGACATTGGTAAAATGAGCGAGGTGATTTAATTTGCGGACGATACAAAGTTATTCAGAGTAGTGAAGACACAGGGGGATTGTGAAGATCTGCAAGCTTGAAAAATGGGCATCGACATGGCAAATGAGGCTCAACGTGGATAAGTGTAGTGATGCATGTCAGTAACAAAAATCTCATGCACGAATACAGTGTCTTCCTTGCTGCTCTTTGGTGTTTTGACCAGGTACTAGGGACCTGGATTGGCCACCGTGAAGACGAGATACTGGGCTACATGGACCATTGGTCTGACCCAGTAAGGTTATTCTTATGTTCTTATTCTTAGTCGATTTTGATAAGGATCCGACTCCTAAGCGATTGGTTGTTTTCTAATAAACTTTCACTCAATGTTTCCAAATCTTGTGGCTTACTCCTTCCCATTAAAAAATCCGAAACATTACCAGGAACAATCTACACCAAATCCACGCCCCTACTTATGGATACTAAAATAAAACTACTGGGTGTTACTCTAGACAGAGATCTCACTTTCCATGATCACATAAGTACAGTTGTAAAAACATGCTTCTTTAAACTTCGTATCATTCGTTCACTTATTTCCACTTTAAATACTGATTCGATCACTATCCTTATTCATTCTCTAGTCATTTCTCATCTAGACTATTGCAATTCATTACTAAACGGACTACCCCAAAAAGAAATCCGCCGTCTACAGATAGTACAAAATACCGCAATTAAACTCAACTACAAGATGGGAAAATTCGAACATGTTACTCCGCTCCTAAAGGAAGCACATTGGCTCCCGGTTACATACCGCATAACTTATAAAATCTTACTGCTTTCTTTTAAAATCAAACTTTCACATCTACCTTTATTCCTGGACAAATTACTAATACCCCAAAGTTCTCCCCGTACCTTACGATCTGCTGACCAAAAACTCCTCTTCATTCCCTCCATAAAAGAATCTTACTATACTAGGAAAACAAATTTTGCTATAACAGCCCCTACACTATGGAATTCTCTCCCTCAATCTCTTCGAGACGAAACTGATTTACCCAAATTTAAAACTAATCTTAAAACTTTCCTATTCAAGGATGCCTTCAATAAATCCTAATCTTTTATATCCACTTATCTACTCATCCTTTTCAAAAATATCTTTTTCATTTCAGCGCACATCATTTATACCATGCACCCTTCTCCTCCATGTTCTAACCCTTCCCTCTATCTCATTTCCTCAAATATTATGTAACTTTTTCCCTCCTTCCCAACTTTCCTCACAGTCACGTTTGTCAGTATATGTTTAATGTGTTTTTTATTAATTTTTCCAATACACTATTAACTAGTTCTAACTTTCCTTCTTATTAATTTCTTGTTGTTCTTTTTTAAATTGTAAACCGGTCAGATATTTGTTTTATGATCGGGATATCAAAAATCAATAAACTTGAAACTTGAAGTACAGTCATTTCATGGAATCTCTTTCAAAATCTGAAATTATTGAAACTGAAATGTAGTCAGGGGACCAAATGCACCATCCCGGTTTCCACCCTTAAGTTCCTCAGAGAGGGATGGGCCACTTCAAGCCTGGGGATCTAGAGCTCGAGGGCTACTTAACCTCCAGGAAGAAACTAAAGAGAATCTCAGAACTAAGCATTTACCCTACCCCAAAGCTATAAACCCAAGGCCCACAGTCAGAGCATGTAGAAACGTCTTTGAAATATATAATTATCTGACTTCGCTGGCAACTGCTTTCAAATGGCTTGCAGCAAGAAAGATGAGAGAGATTGTATACCACACAATTCTGTCCACAGTGAAAGCGTCAGAATAAAGTGATTCCTGGTGTTTGAACTCTTCAATTTCAAAAGCTCTCACATACGGAGACAGTCCAAACTACCTGAATAACCGCCTCATCCACAACACCGCAACCAGACATAGGAAAACTCACACCCCTCAATGAAGGAGGTCAAACGGAAAAAACGATACGATGGCCTCCTGGCCACTCAAGCAGCCAAACTAGACAACCAAATTGCCAATCTACTGACGGCATCCCTCGACTACAAGACTTTTAGAAAAGAAATAAAGAAAACTTTGAGAAAAGAAATAATACCGCAAGTCTCAAACTCCACCTCTCACTAAAGCCAACTACCCCAAACAAATAACCTTACCCATTTCTCACTCTTTTTGAAAATGACCATTTTTTTTTTTTTTTTTGTAAGTTCTTGTTGTAATACATCTTGGATAATTCTTTTGTAATCCGCCTTGAACTGCAAGGTAATGGCGGAATAGAAATCCTTAATGTAATGTAATGTAATTATATTCCATGAATACTCCAGGACAGAAGCACTTGTTCCTTTTTGGACACCCTATTCAGAGGTGTCTCCTCCCGCAGGAATAAAATGGCATGACATGAAAATGTATCTGTCGTGAATGACCAGAGGGTAGGAGGCGCTCGGAGCGGTGGTGCCCCCACTCCCCGTGCCTTCCTCGGCACTATTGGTCACTATTTAATATAGATTTGTTTTTTTTTAAGTGTTCCTTAAGACTCTACCTTAGTCTTTATTCCCAGTCCTCCAGGGCTTCCAACACTTCCTGTTTTCAGGATACTCCAAATGATTATGTGTGAGATTTGCAAGCAAACTGGATTGCATTTATTGATTTGATATATCACTACCAGGGGGTGCTGAAAAGTTCTCAGCCCAACCAAGAAGAGAATGACTTGGATACGGTTCAATCAGTGATCTGAAACAATTGTAACCCCTACCCCCCCCCCCCCCCCCCCCCGTAGAATTTCATTTCTGCAAAGTGGCAAACTAACACAGAATTTAGGAGGTTGGTTGGTTGGGCTGAGAACTTTCCTGCAGCCCCTTGTGACAACAAAGCATTAAGTGGTTTACAAATAACGGAGACAGTTCTCATAGTACATAGCATCATAGTCGTATTTTAAACCATTTAAAATAAATACAACATATCATTAACAAAATGGCGCTTTGCCAATAAAAACTATCTACATTAATAAAGAGCCTAAAAATCTAGCCTGTTGGCAGCCCTCAAGGACTGGGAGTGAAGACCAGGGGCTTTAGAGCACGGGTCCTCAGATCCAGGATTCGAGGGCCACAACCCAGCCCTATTTTCAGGATTTCCACAATGAATCTGCTTCCATTGCACGCCAACAGATCTCACCCACATTCATTGCAGAAATTCTTCAAACCAAGCTGAGCTGTGCAGTGGCGTAGTGGTGGAACGCCCCAGGTGCTATCTTGGTGAGGGGGTCAGCACCTCCCTGCCCCCCGCCCCATTCCTCTTTAAATCTTCACCAGCGTGAGCAATTACTCTGGCCTGCTGCTTGCCTGGTTCTCTCTGAAATTACTTCTGGGTCACGGAACCAGGAAGTGGCGTCAGAGGGAAAGCCAGTGCTGGTGGGAGCAGCAGGCAGAAGCTGCTCGTGCTGGCGAATATTTAAAGAAGTATAGGGGTGGGGAGGGAAAGAGCAGGGAGTAGTGGTGTGGAAGGAGCAGGGCAGAGAGGAGGGAGTGAGAAACCCACCGTCCCAGATGCCTCTCTTGTTACACCATCGGGGCTGTGGGACTTGAGGACCTCTAGAGCAAAGCATATTATTTAATTTAATTAATTTTCTATCCTGTTGTTCCCAAAGATCTCAGAACAGGTTACGGGTAGTAGGAGCTGACACAGCTGCTAGGAGCACAGAGTAGTGTGGCGTGTGGAAGAAGAAAGCTTAAAACTAGAGACAGCGGCGGCGGGACTTATCCAAGAGCGAGACAAGACAGTTACTCAGCATCCAGCACACAGCTGTTATTTTTAACAATGTGCCCTAGCACATCTGCTGTGTCAGTACTGGCACGAAATCTTACACAGGATGAGGGAGCAGACATCTCCAAAGATTTATCTGATACAGAGGATCTCGGGGGAATGGGTTTATTCTCTGAAACTGAACATATGGTTACTAGATTTTGGCAGGTTCAGGGGACAGACAGTAAGTAGTAATATGAAGTCATTTTTGCAAACTCTTTTAAGCAGCTGCCCCTGAGACTTTGGAAACCACTAAGCTAGCAAGTCCCTCTACTGGTTTATATCGTCTATGATATCGCCTATTTTCAGGGCGTGTGTGGCACGGTGGTTAGAACCACAGCCTCAGCGCCCTGAGGTTGTGGGATCAACTCCCATGCTGCTCCTTGTGACCCTGAGCAAGTCACTTAATCCAATACTCCAAACACCTCGGGGATATACTCACTTGTTCCCTAATTAAAAGGGATTAACTTTCAATATAGTGTTATGTTATCGTAATGTATTCAGCTCAAAGGATACCACGAGGAAAGAACCACAGACTCCTTGCCTAACACTGCAAGCTGTTTTCATGAGCTACCTCACTGGCTCAAAAACCTCCTCCTCCCTATGTTTATTGATTTTTAGAATTTCATAATCAAATAATTAATTTTATTATTTATCATTTAGTAATAAATCATTTTATAATTTTTAAATAAGTTTTTCTATTTAAAAAACCTCATCAGAGCTAAACACTACATTCCAGACTTAAAAATTAATGGAGGTGATAGGCATGCAAGTCTGCCCCATGCGTATTCATTAGTGCTATCCTGAAAACCTGACTGGCTGGTGGTCCCCCAGGATAGGGTTAGGAACCACAGATCTAAACAGCTCCCAAAATGAGTGAAGCCGTTGCTCAGCCAGCCAGTCTGTCCATACGATTCAAATGCAGTCTGTGACTTGGTACAGATTCTGTTTAATAATAAGATTTGTGCAGCTGGCATGAAAGGGCTTGCTCTCCGTCTATTAGACAGATAAAAATATGCCAGAGTTTGATACCTGCCTTCATTATCTGTTCAGCTATTTGGCCCGGTGCCCTGCCTAGTCAACATAAAACATGAGATAATCCAGGATCCAGCGCCACCCACCCTAACAGGCCTATACCCGGTATCTGTCTGTTGCCATAGCAATCCTATTAAATACAGCATAACCCAGCCTGAGCCCATAACCCCCTACCCCTCAAACAGAAATAATACGTCAATGGCTAGGTTTGCAGGATCCTATAGTCTCCCCCCTCCAAAAAAAAAAAAAAAATGTGAACGGTGAAGAATACCTGCTGGTTAGTCATTTTCTGTCTTTCTAATTTCTCCCCAGAGAAAGTGAAGACAGGTATCTCATTATAAATAGATGGTTATGAAAAGCCCTCTCTTTTTTTAAATAGACACGCTTAGTAATGCTTATCTAGAATGAGATGCACAAGAATGAAAACAGGATTATAGAAGGGCAGCTGGTAACACTACCTTATAATATGATTGCTAAATGATACGAGGCCTATTTTTACCCTATTCATTTGAACATTTCATAGCAGCAATTAGACTCTTCAGATGCATGTTTGCCTAATAACACTCCACAAAGTCTTAGGCCTCACACTTTCATCAAGGGTGTGTAATAAACCCCTCCGAAATCATGCAATCTGGCTGCCGTCTTTCTACCTAATTATAACCTTGCTGCAGCACTCCTAAGCACCATTGTGCAAACACAGAAACATTTCAGCGGCTGCCTCAAACCGAACTGCACAAGAAAGGCAAACACCAGCTATAGAGTGTGGCATAGTGGTTGGAGCTGCACCTCAGCACCTTGAGCTTATGGGTTCAAACCCCATGCTGCTCCTTGTGACCCTTGGCAAGTCACTAAATCCTCCATTGCTCCAGGTACATTAGATAGATTGTGAGCCCACCAGGACAGACAGGGACAATGCATGAAGTACCTGTATGTAAACCGCTTTGAATGTGGTTGTAAAGCTACAAAAAGCTGGTGTACAAGTCCCAGTCCCTTATGTCATAATGCCTCATTCCACCAATATGAGCCAACCTCATCAGTGATGTCACAATGGCTTCATTGTTCTATACTTGGTAGTACCCCTTGGTGATTCGATGATCCTGCATCACCAGGGTCCTCACTCGATCAATTACAATCTCATTTCTGGATGTTGAGGGCCTACTAGAACGTGCTTCACTCTCCACTGATGTGCGGCCATCTCTGAAGTGGTTGTACCACTCCTTTAGCTGTGTGGTGCCCATTGTTTCGTCCCCGAAGGCTTGTTGAGTCTTGTGGATCGTTTCTACTTGGGAATCGCCAAGCTTTACACAAAATTTAATGCAGTAGCGTTGTTCAACTTTTTTTCTGTCATTTTGTCAAAAATGAAAATCGGACGGCGCTCACTTACACTTCCTCACTCATCAGCGGTCTGCCGGCAACTGACAGCTTCTGTAGGCGGGAAAAATAATTCAAGCATGCGCATTAGGGTCGCCTACATATGTGCACCAAACCATGCCTCCCTAGCTTTATTTGTTTACACAAGAAAAATTAAGGTCTGATACTTTTTGAACAGCCCTCGTATGTATACTTTGGAGGAAAGGTGGGAGATGAGAGATATGATACAGACATTTAAATATCTATATGGCACAAATGCACATAAGGTGAATCTCTTTCAGTTGAAAGGGCATAGGATGAAGTTAAGAGGAGATAGGCTCAGGAGTAATCTAAGGAAATACTTATTTACAGAAAGGGTGATAGATGCATGGAATAGGCTCCTGGTAGAGAGGGTGGAGACAAAGACTGTCTGAAGTCAAGAAAACATGGGATAGGCACATGGGTCTCTTAGGGAGAGGAGATAGTGGATGCTGTGGATGGGCAGACTGGATGGGCTGTTTGGCCTTTATCTACCATTTTATTTCTGGTGCTTACCACAGCTTTGTAAAAGGAACCCTTAGAGAGGAGACAGCAAAAGATAAACTCAGAAGTTCTTTTTGCTAGCTAATTGAAATGTCCTAGTAAAACCCAGCCTATATTTTCCATAAAGCAACATCTTCTTGGATGGGCAGATACCATTTTCCTTTATAATACAGAATATGGACAACTGTAATTGTTGCACCGAGTATTATCTTGTGCAGTGGTCACTATGAAACACAGTATTTCTTGCTACTTCCTAACTTTTTTGCATCTTCTTGGCTCCCTACCAAACAATATAAAATGTTATCTCTTCAAGTGTTTGGCAGAATAGAATCGCTGCAATTTTCTCTTTGACCTCAAATTTTGTAGAGCAAAAGTCAAGCATTTGTACTTTTGCCATGAAATTCCTGAACCCAAGCAAAACAGAGATTCTTTGGGTTTCTAACAGAAGTGGATAAATACCTGACTTTAAAATACCTTTTGGGAAGTATGAACTCCTCCTAAAATCGCAGGTCACAAATCTGAATCTTGAAATACAGCTACACTAATCACTCACTCCGATCCCACAAATTCAAACAACCTTTAACAATTGTCTCTATAATATACGGCAGCTATGAAATCTCTCTCCCTATATTGAAAAGACAAGCTTGACCACAGTAATGCATGCCATGATACCATCATGACTAGACTACTGTAATGCAAGGCTACATCTAGTCCAGGTGCTTTATGGATACAACTCGATCTGACTGCATTTGAAGCTGTTGCAAAGGCTCAAGGGGATAGGTTTGCATTCTATAGTATTGAAATGGTTTAGTTCTCAAATCGCTCATGTCTGGTGTCTTGGAAAAATGAAACGTCAAAGGGTTGGTTACATCAGGCATAACTTAGGGGTCTTTGTTATCACTAATCCTTTTCAATATGTATTTGGTGCCTCTTGCAAAACTGTTAGAATCTTGGAACATGAAGTCTAATCTAATCTAGGATTTGTGGATTGCTCTGTGCCTATAAAGGATCAAGGCAATTTGCAATGTCAAGAACCCATGCATACCACAAGGAGCTACAAAGAACAGTTATCATAATGGCTAATGGTTAAGGGAGACTACAGTAGACATGAATGACATTAACTGAGGACAATATGGTCTGCTGGTTAGAAATTAATTTAAAAAATGAATGGAAGCTCCATTTCTCCAGTGACGTCAAGTGAGTTGATGCTGAATCAGTTATGGCTGCTTATTGTATAGAAATGCTTTTAGATTCTGTCTGAATTTTAGATAGCAAAGTTCCTTTCTAATCTCTAAAAGCAGGGTGTTCCATATATTAATGACATAATAGGTAAACAAAGAACTGAAGAAGTGCTTGTGAAGTAGTGCTTGGAAAATAGGTGAATAACATCCTCCGATGAGCGATTGTTGCAAATGTGGAATAAGATGCATGATGCTTTGAAGACGATCCTAGAGGCCATGGGTAACCTGTGGAGTTCCATATCTTTGCAGATGAGTCAATTGCTAATTTTTGTGGGGAACAATCAGAAAGCAGCAATTACGAATCTTAATGTACAACTGAAGAGCTGTGTAATTGGTTAGCGGAGAACAATTCTAAATACAGAAAAAGCCACAGTTAATGTGCTCATCCTGTAGAAACGCTGACATTGAAAGTTGAGCCAGAAATCGATGGACAACCAATTCAACTTAAGTCTGAAATTACTACTTTAGGAGTGAGTTGTGACTCTTGAGTTGAGTTTGAAACCACAAATAAGTCATGTCATCAAGTTGGGTTTTTACCATCCGAGATTGTTGTGTCAGCGGAAACCTATTTTGATGGTGGAAAGTCTTACTAAATTGATTCATGCTTTCATCACTAGTTTAGACTATTGTAATGCATTATTCTTGAGAGTCCAGTAAAAGTATTTTGCTTACAATTGATTCAAAATTCAGCTGCCAGGCTGCTAACTGGAGCACACAGAAATATTATACAGTTTTGTGTGAGTTGCTTTGGCTGTGACTACACAGATTGAATTTAAGCCATTATATTTAATTTTTAAGGCCTGGCATCTCCTGTTTCCTAAGTATTTGAATAAAAAAATTGTTTAAATATCAGCTAAGAAGATCCTCACAAGGCGAGCAAGACAAATCAAACTAGATATTAAAAGAAAGAGAGCTCTCTCCTTTGTGGGGCCGACTCTTTGGAACACTGTGGGGCTCCTTTTCAAAGCACTTAGACGTACAAAGTTCCATTTACTATGGAACTGTAAGTCTAAGTGCTTTGAAAATACACCTCTGGGTTTTATGAGGGTCTGTCATTTTGAAAACTGAAGTCAGTTTTATCTCAGCAACATTATGGATTTTGTTGATAACCTTTCACTGAAATAACTGAAGGCTTCTAGTTTAGTAATATCACAATTTTTGAAGCTTTTATTGTACATTTCTTGACTTTGAGCTTTATTGTGTATGATATATAGATATATTGTGATGTATTGCATTTTTTGAAGTTTGTAGCTTTGTAAACCGCTTAATACATTGGCACAAGCAGTATATCCAAATAAATTCAACCCAATCCAAAATTCAAATGTCATCTCGCTCTCCCTTCCAGAACCCTGCTTAGAACGAATTCTATTTCTGGCCACAGGGTGGAGGCTTAATTCATAAGAACTCCTTTCCCTCAGGCGCTGTGAATTCTCCCTTCACAGTATTCCCAGATGAACTGAGAAGCAAAGCTGCGACCCTCCCCATGGCTATGCTGCACTGAACCCAGCCCCAGCCTGCATTCTTGAACATGCATTAGTCTTTTGAAAGGTCTCGCCTTTACCTACAATGCTGGGGTTTATAAAGCTAATTTTACTGTTGGCAGGCTAACAAGATACTCCCTTTTCACTTGTAGTAGCTTAGCCCGTGAAGTTATCTGCTTTTGACTTTTGGAAATCTTTTACTGCTCGTCTGCCAAACATGCCTGGACCACTGCCGATGATTAGATGGAATTCCTGAGGGTGTGTAGTTAGACTCAATAAATAAAAATCAAAAGTATATAAAAGTTAAAAGAATAAATTAAAAATCTATACTCAAGTGGTGCCACCTTATGGAGACTGGTTTGAAAAGAAACTAGCATTTGAAGATTTAGCCATTTTTCTAGGGCAAATATTATCAGCGATATGCCGCTTTGGACTGTTATAGGGAGTAAGCAGGTTATTACACTACATTACATTACATTAGAGACTTCTATTCCGCCTGTACCTTGCAGTTCTAAGCGGATTACAATTGAAGATGGCTGGACATTTCCAAGAAGTTACAAATTTTAAGGAAAGATACATAGAGATGCTAGAATAAGAGATAGGGTTAGATGCATAGTAGAGGCTAAGAGGGTAAATTTAAGGAAAGGGGAACATTTGAGGAAACTTGTAGGGAGGGAGAAGATTAGGGTTGGTTATATGGTGGAGTATTCAGGAAGGGGGATTTTATGGAGGAGGGGGGATAAATGTGGATTTAGATTGAGACCTGTTTATATGAAATCACATCCTTTTCCTACCGAAGGCTGAACAGCCAGCTCTCCATTGCCAGGACACTTTCCCTCTGGTGTTGGGAGTGCAATGGTGAGATTACATCCATTAGTTCAGCCATAAGAATTGCCGCTGCTGGGTCAGACCAGTGGTCCATCCTGCCCTGCAGTGCTCTAAATGAGTCCAGCCTCATCTGAAACTTCAAACTTCTGAAAATCTACAAGAGCTCTTAATGGTCCAGTCAACTTATTCCAGTGTTACTCCTATGAAAGAGA
The DNA here is from genome assembly GCF_902459505.1 of Geotrypetes seraphini. Lineage (NCBI taxonomy): Eukaryota > Metazoa > Chordata > Amphibia > Gymnophiona > Dermophiidae > Geotrypetes > Geotrypetes seraphini. The sequence continues at coordinate 6,192,712 of NC_047100.1, forward strand.
TATTCGAGTCAACCATTTTTCCTCATTCTGGGGAGGGGGGAATGGGGGTCTCGACTTATATTCAAATATATACTGTATATGTTTCTATGTAGGAGTTTATGGAATCCACTTTGTGCCACTAGATGGAACACAGAATATTTATTTTAGGTTGTCTAGAAAGAGCAGACTAGGCAGTTACCTAAGGTGGCAGCAAGCAGTTTTTGCAAAGCAAAATAGTTCCCTACAGCTATACACTCAAAGAACCATCAGAACATAAGGTAGATAAAACTATAGTGCATAGCCTAGACTAATTGATCTGAAGTAATCAAGGCCATGCCTAGAGGAGGAGGTTAGGCCTGCCATCCTCACTACAGTCCACCAGAGGGAATGGCACCACAGGGAGCTCACCATATCCCATAAAGAGCTACCCCTTCTAATCCTTGGGCCCTGGTCTTCAAGAGGACCAAAAGTGTCTCCAGTCTTTGGGCTGACTCCTGCTCCCTGAAGCTCTTGATAAATCCTGAGACTTGTCCTCTGGCAGCTGCTGGGGAAGGGTTTCCCCCACAAGTGAGCTTCTTTAAGTCACTGTTAAAAAGCAAACTGCCCCTGAACACAAACTTACTTCAGTGTGCCTTGGAGGCAGAATCCACCGTCCAGTGCCAGAACCAAAGCCACCAATGAGTCACTACAAGCTTGGGCTTCAGAACATTTGCTTTTTATGAAAGGACTTTACAAAAAGAAAGGCCATACCAGCCCATCTGTACGTTAATTTCAACTAGGAACAATATATCTTAACTCCCCACAGGCAAATAAGCATTGATTAAGACAAGGCCAAAGAAAACAGAAAAACAAACAGACATCCACGCCATTTAAATTATATTTATTATTTTTCTGTCATAACGTTCTACAAATTGAGAAAAGTAAAGCATGGATACAACTGCATCCTGGGCTTTTTTTTTTCTGCAAGCACATCATGCCTTGGTTCCACTCAAAGCTCCAGAATGTTGCCCCCCTGGATCTCCACAGTCACAGTCTCGCAAAAGTGTAGCGCTCAGAAACGCAGCCAATACATCGCACTCCTGATACGGTTGTAGTCAGGCAGCTGTTCAATGGGACCTGTGTTTACAGAACACACAACAACGAATTAGTGATCCCGCAACCAAGCAATTTTTCTTAGATTTAGCTTATGTCATTTCAGGGGTAGCTCAAGGCCAAGGTCCATTCGGGTACAGCAGCCACGCCTCTCTGCCTAAAGGACTTAGAAAGTAAGTTTCTACCTCGGGCAAAGGAAGAGAGACGATTTGCCCAAGGTCATAAGAACATCTGTGATGGAAATGGAATTTAAACCCCTGGCTTCTCCGGTTCTTAGCAAATAAAATCAAGAGACCTAGTCACATGTCACTACAGCTAGTTCCTACTTCAATGCGCCTGGCTGAAGATTAATGTAATAGCTGAAAGACTCCATCACAAAGTGACGTACAGATGTGGCCTTTGTCAGGTATACTGCCATTTTATTTATTTATTTTACAAATTTCTATTCCGCTTATAGACTAAGTGGGTTACAATAACCACACATATAAATAATAAAAACAGCAAATCAAACAAGCTTTAAAATACAACCTCGGTTTGCGAGTGTTTTGCAAGATGAGCAAACTGTAACTCGCAAACCAAGCATTGACTTGATTTGTGAGCCCCCATCCCCGGGAACCGGCTTTGTTGCTCCCCCCCGAGGCCACCTGCGCTGCTCTCCCCTTTCTCGATCGCCTCCTCCCCCTCCACTGACCGGCTCTGTCCTTACTTGTGCACCGCCGGTGTTGGGAAGTGCCTGCCGCCGGTTTTCTGCATGCTCAAGGCCTTCTGACTCTCACCCTCTCCGAGATCCTCATGAGATCTCGAGTCGGGTGTCGGCTCGGGGGTCACGAATCATCCGAGTTGCCATTATGGCCTATAGGGAAAGTTGCTTTGATATATGAGCACTTTGGATTGTGAGCAGGCTTCTGGAACGAATTATGCTTGCAAACCAAGGTACCACTGTACATCAAACTATTTCAAATTCAATGTTAAAAGGATATTAACATCTCCTCTAAATACAGCTGCTTGCGCAGACAAGCAATAGTATACATCTATGAAACTGTACTATTTGGAAGAATTGGAAAAAACGCATGACCCTGTACACCTACACAAAATTAAATGGAGATTATTAGCAGATGATGCGAGTCCCCCCATCTTACTGAGTAGCTATGTGTCTTTCATATTTCACTTTAATGATTTTCTCTAAACAAAAAATGGAATGCTGCTTAACAACTTTGTGCCCTAGCCCTGAATCACTTTTCTCTCCAAAACTAGATTTTCTAAGGGCACACGTGTGTCTTGAACAAGCCTTTGCTTATCTATGAGAATAAACCAAACCAAACCAAACTACAAGAAGTTATATGCATCACAGGCATCTTGGATTAATAAAAAGTGAAAAAATGAAAGCATTAACATCATATAATTTTCTTCTCTGCCTCATTCCTTAAGCCGCGGGGTCCCCTCTGTACCTAGGATTGCTCGATAAACACAACCTCACTTACCAACACCAGCGACAGCTGGGCACCTGTCATAGAAGTACTTCGAGCAGACCTCCTGGATTCTTCTGGCATCCACGGCCTGCATAAGATAGGCACAGAGGAGACATGGCTCAGAAAAACAGTACAACATTCACTCTGACATGAAACCTAGCTATGCTGCAGAAACAAAGTCAGAGAAAGAATGAAGCCCAACTGCTCAACAGGGATGTTTAGGGTATTGCTCTCCCTGGTGTAAGAAATTCATGCCTAACCATGGAATTACATCTTCGTTTCCTGTACTTAGGATTAATAAAAAATGTTTTTCATATTCAAAACACAAGCAAAGGTTGAGGTGTAAAGCTGCTAAAAGGTACATTTCCTGTGTGCTATAAAAAAAACATATATTTCCCCACAAAGCCGTTGAGTATCAAAACACAAGGAGCAGTGTAACGGCTGGAGAAGCAAGCTGAGATTCAAAGACCCCAGAAAACAAATCCTACTTCTCCCCCCAACATGCCAGAAGAGGGCTATGGGGCTTTGGCACATGGCTTTCTAAAAGAGGGGATTAGTTTAGTTACAATGATAAATGAACATAAATGCCTTTAACTAAATGGTGGTCTTCATCTATGAAATACTACCGGTATTTTGCTGATAAGGGAAGAATCAAATTACCTCCTCTTGTACGAGGAAAGACTAAAAAGGTTGGGGCTCTTCAGCTTGGAAAAGAGACGGCTGAGGGGAGATAGGATTGAAGTCTACAAAATCCTGAGTGGAGTAGAACGGGTACAAGTGGATCGATTTTTCACTCCGTCAAAAATGACAAGGACTAGGGGACACTCGATGATGTTACAGGGAAATACTTTTAAAACCAATAGCAGGAAATATTTTTTCGCTCAGAGAATAGTTAAGCTCTGGAACACGTTGCCAGAGGATGTGGCAAGAGCGGTTAATGTAAATGATTTTAAAAAAAGGTTCGGACAAGTTCCTAGAGGAAAAGTCCATAGTCTGCTGTTGAAACAGACATGGGATGCTAGCATGGAATGCTGCTACTATTTGGGTTTTTGTCAGGTACTTGTGACTTGGATTGGCCTCCGTGAAGATGGGATGCTGGGCTTGACGGACCACTGGTCTGACCCAGTAAGGCTATTCTTATGTTAAAAGGGACTAGTTATTAGCAATGCACTTAACCTGAAGTAATGTGAATTTAAAGTGTAAAAGTTCATGGATTTGATGTACTGCCTTTCTGTAGTGTTTACGTCTATTTCATGCAACTGGTTAACACACATTAGTAAATGAGGCCCTTAAGACTGTAAGCCCCTAGGGGCAGGGACATAGCTACTGTACTTGAAAAGTAATTTGGCTTGGGTTTGGAAAGGCAAATTATTAAATCCAGAAGTCCAAGCCCAAGTTCAACTCCAAGGTTATTGTATAGGCTGGCTGATTTGAAAGAACATGATATATTCAATACTGTTTATAATTGAGAGAAATGGAATGGTGGCCGTGTTAGTCCAATGTTCAAGGTAATAGTAGAAAGGGAAAAAAAACTTTAATATTGGACTAATTTAATGTAGTTTAAGATTAGCTTTCGAAGGTAACCCCTTCTGATCCGAGGATAAAGGGCTTATCTTCGAAAGCTAATCATAAACTACTTTACGTTATTATAATAAAAAAGTATTTTTTTTCCTTTATGTTTGTCTTATCTTATAACTAATTGTAATTGATTTTGTAATTCTGGAGGACTGCTCTCTTATTTTGTTAACCGTCATGAAACACGCTTGCGAGATAATGTAACGTAATGGGAACAGTAGCAGATGTGCATGACTCAGGATGCCATGGAGTCTATGTTCTCAGGGCAGCTGAGATGACTCTCTGGGATTGATTCACTTGAAAAAAGGAAAGCCCCCCAGATGTTTCAAGTGTAAGATTTGTCATTTCCATAGTTCCCACCAGCAGATACGTACATCGATTTGGGCATCCAATTCTTCCAAATGAATCCGATGTCCATAATTCAGGATGTGGCGGCCAATATCCTCACATACTGGAGTTGTTCCTACAAAAGATTTCATTCCTTCATTTACTATAACTACAAACATCGCCCCCAAAGAAGCCTTTCAACATCTTGGATATGGACAAGAAACTGAGCCAAAGGGTTAAAGCTGTCAGGAATCAGAAAATATTTACAGAAACTGGTCACCAGATGAGTTTTTAAGGAACCAGGAAAAACAGTTTCTCAACCATTTTTTATGGCTTCCCTTTTTGATGATAATTATAGGATATTTTAATGCCTATATCAGACATGGGCAACTCCGGTCCTCAAGGGCCGGAATCCAATCGGGTTTTCAGGATTTCCCTAATGAATATGCATGAGATCTATTTGCATGCACTGCTTTCAATGCATATTCATTTGGGAAATCCTGAAAATCCGATTGGATTCCAGCCCTCGAGGACCGGAGTTGCCCACCTCTGCAAGGCCTATATCCATGAGGCATCACCTTCTCATACATACCATCCAGTTGAGCAACCAGGGCAGTTTTCAGGCTGTTCTTGGCTCTGTTCACCTCACTGTCTGTGACACTGGTACACAAGCGCATCCTAGAGGGGGAAAAGCAAGACAAAATAAAATGTCTATTCGAACCCAGGAGTCCGCAAGGTCCACAACCCAGCCTGGTTTGAAAAGATTTCCGCAATGAATATGTATGAGATCTATTTGCATTCATTACTTTGTACATAGTCATTGTGGAAACCCTGAAATCCAGGCTGGGCTGTGGACCTCAAGGTCTGGATTTGAGGAGCCCTTTCGATGGTCTCAAATGAAAAAGACTACAACAAATTTCAGGAGTACATTCAAGATATTGAAGGGAATTGACTTAGTAGAGAAAGAGAGATTGTTCACCCTTTCCAAGTTTATTAGGATTTTATATACCGCCTATCTGGTCCTCAAGCATTTTCGCTGTCTGTCCCGTAGGCTCACAATCTAGCTAACGTACCTGGGGCTATGGAGGATTAAGTGACTTCACAAGGAGCAGCGCTGGGTTTGAACCCACAACCCCAGGGCGCTGAGGCTGTAGCTTCAACCATCACGCCATGCTAACGTTGGAAAAAAAAAAGATTGCGTATAAACGTAAGGAAGTTCTTCTTCGCCCAGAGAGTGGTAGAAATCTGGAATAGGGGAAAGCACCCTTCAGGGATTAAAGGCAAGGTTGGATAACTTCCTACTGGAAAAGAACATACGCAAGGGAGGCTAGACTCTAATAGGGCATTAATCTTTGACCTAAGGGCCGCTGCGTGAGCAGACTGCTGGGCACGATGGACCACAGGTCTGACCCAGCAGCGGCAACTCTTATGTTGTGCATTCTCTTACTCTATCAATTCAAATACTGTACTACTGGCAGCGACTGTGACGGTACACCTGCAGAAGGTTGCCAAGCATGTGTGTTCCAGTTTTCTGTGGGGGGGAGGGGTGCCTAGTTAACCAATAGTGGACAGAGTACTGCACGGTTTTGTTTTTAGTGTAATAGCTTGTTTAATCTCAGCTCTTTAGGCCGTGCTTTCCAATAACAGAACCAACGCCGCCTTCCACTCACCATTCACCCTGGGCCACATGAAGCATGTCTTCTATGTTATGCTTATCAGTCACAAAATGGATTCCTAAGAGCCCTGTGTCCGAGTAGCAAGTGCTGAAAGTTTGGAAACCTTCACACAATTTGAATTGTGCAGCAGTGGTAGCGAGTTTGCTGGAAAGATGCTGGAAAGGAGCAAAAGACAGTTAAAAAAAAAAAAAAAAAAAACACAAATAAACCCTTAGCAACAAAGTTTGCAACAAAAGAGTACGTCCAGCGATACTGGGCGGTCAATCATTTTACCCGGAATTAAACAAACAACGCTTCCCGCTCACCTGTTCTCCTCCATAGGTGCGGTCATAATTCCCAATTATTGAGTTGGCAACAAGAACCGCCATTTTGTCTGGGCTATTCCAGTTGGGTCCTTCAACAGCAATAGCAATATGAGCCAGAGGTAAGGAGTCATCCCTGACACGAATCTGAAACATATACAAGACAACAAACGAGCTTCACAAGGCCCATCACCCCCCCTGCTTCCGAATGCCCACTGGTTACTGATCAATCAAAGAATTTCCTACAAAATTGTTTTAATAACGTTTAAAACAATTCATTCCAAATGACCCCAATTTATTGAGAAATATCTTATTCCAAATGAGCCATCCCGCATCCTTCGATCATCTGATCGTAAACTGTTTACGGTCCCTTCCCTTCAAATAATTGGAACCAAGAGGAACGACGTTTTCTCAGTTGTAGCCCCACAGCTCTGGCCTACTTAAGAGTCATCTATTCAAAGAAGCTTTCAACACTTGATTTAATTCCTCAGTTTCTTTCCAATTCCTTCTCAGAAACAAGTAGTATTGCTCCCTTTCCTCACTTCGCTTCCGTTCCTATCAAATTTGTAGTTCCAACCTTTTTCCCTTTTGTCTCACGTCTGTCCATTACATCTGTCCCCCCCTCATTATGCCATTCATTCGATGATGTTTCTTTTAATTGTACTTTCCCTGTTAATGTCAATAGCATCAGTTTATTTTTTATCAGGTTTTCGTTAGTTTCCCCTGTTTTTTTATCCTGTAAATTTGCTTGGAAATTCGATAAGCCATCAATCAAATTTTAATAAAAACTTGAAACTTATCACTTAAGGGGTCCTTTTATCAAGCTGTGGTAGGGGTTTAACCCGCGTTAAACCGCCTGCCGCACTAGCCGCTAACACCTGCATTGAGCAGGCGTTAGTTTTTTAGCCGGCCACGAGGGTTAGCGAGTGATGAAATGTCCGACACGCTAACCCCGCTAGCGCGGCTTGATAAAAGGACCCCTAAGGATTCCCCCAAATAATCATACTGGCATTTCAGTCATTAGGGGGCCTTTTTTTATTTTTATGTATTTATAAATTTCAAATATTCAATTCAAGATTTAACTTGTACAGAAAGCGATTTACAGCAAAGAAAACAATTTTTCCCCCCCTAGTTATATAAGAGAATAAGTCCACAATAAGATCCAAGATGTAATATAAACGGAATAATAAGAAAATATTAACAGAAGAAGCGTGGTACATGATTAACTGATATACAGGCGTCTAATACATTTAAAGCCCTCATTTCTTTTCCTTCTCCAGGGGGGAGAAAGAGAGAAAACCCGTTAGCTGATATGGCTCAAAGAAATTAGGAGGCCTTTTTATGAACGCCTAGTGCGTGCTAACGGATATTAGTGGGCACTTAATACCACATGGTCCACAGGCATGCGAATGCTGTCCATCCTAAGGATTAGGAAAAGGGGTCCTTAAATATTTTAAAACCAGCAGACTTATCTCCAGTTCTGCTCCCCGTTTACCTGCTCACAGCTTACTTGTTGATTTCAAAGTGGGCGTTAATTTACCTCACTGCCCGTGAAGCGACAGGGCGCCAGGACCGGCATGGTGTCGTCCTTGTATTCAAAGGAAAGGCCAGCAAAGTGTCGCTGCGCAAGATCACGCAGCTCTTTGTGAGTGATGCCTGAGAAAAAAAGAGGAGAGAGAGACATCAAGAGCAATGCTCAAAATCCCGCGTTTCATACAAGCACCACAGCAAAGTTTCTGAAATTGTGTTAATTACGCAGCACTTTTAGATATGTTTGAATTATTTTGCGCAATTTATTTTCCTAACAAAATATTTAAAGTCGTTTTCCAGCCATGCTCTGTGCCTGAATATTTTGTTTGGCTCATTTGGGAGTTTGGAAATTTCAGTGTGAACAAGGAAGGTCAGTATTGTGAGGAAGGCACGAGTACGAGACATAGTGAGGAGCTGTAGAGTGAATATACTCCATCATGGGGTAAATCTCTCCTGTCTGTACCCTTCTCCTCAACTGCCAACTCCATCCCGTCTACTTTGCGGCAGCACATGCCTGGAACAAACTGCCTGACAGGTTCCATCTCTGACAGGATTCAAATCCATGCTAAAAAGTCCTAACTCCAACCCCCTTGTAAAGAGCCCATATCTGTTTGTCATATGGTTTACTTAGCGGGTTATCAGAAAAATCTTCAGGGACTCCGCATCATACAAAACACGGCAGTCTGACTAATTTTCAATCTGAAAAAAATCACATCATGCCGCACCTTCTAACCAAAGATTACGTAGGTTACCGGTCGAGGCCAGAGTCAGATTTAAGTTTGGTTGTATATGCTATAAAGTCTTACATGGTTCAGCACCCGATTATCTTGTGGATCATTTTTTAGTCATTAATTCACTACCCCCAAGATGTAATTGTAATTTGTTAGTTAGCTGAGTCTCTTCCCCGGCAGTTCAGGAAATTATTGACAACCTACTTATTTAAGAAATGGTTGTAATTTCTAGGTCTTTTTTTATTGTCACTGTTTCAATTTTCTTTTGTAAACCGCATAGAACTCCTAAGGTACTGTTTATGTTATGCATTCCCTATCTACCTTCTCATTCCCTTGTAATGCCCTACCTGAGCAGCATGTATAGATTTACCCTTTTGGTCCTGTTTGTCTGTCATAATTAGATTGTAAGCTCTTTCGAGCAGGGACTCTCTTGTGCGTTTAATGTAGTGTGCTGCGTGCATCTGGTAGCACTATAAATAAGAAATGAGACGAGGAAGAGGAACGAGAAGGGAAAAGCATTATGGAATAATGGAAGGAACAGGAGAAGAGCTGAGTTCAGAAATGTTGTCTCAAAGGAAGGGGAAATCTAGAGGGAGTACCATTATTGCTAGCAGAAACTGGAGACTTTTCACCGGTCTGCACGAGGAAAACCACACCAAAGGCGAACCAGGCCACAAATACCAAAAGAAATAAGACCATTAATGGCAAACACCTCACCTCCTGCTGCAGCCAGCACCATCCGAGGAGCCTTATAGTGAAGATTAATGTACTCAAGTAAAGCTGCTCGATTGAGACTCCTGAAAGATGTGAAACAGAATGAGGCTCAGTCGTTTGGGACGTTGAAACAAGCACACAGAGTGTGTCGACTCTCTCTCCTCCCTCCCCAAATCAAGGAAACCCTTTGGTATCTCTGGCTTGACTTTCTAGCCGTTTCTCTTTTCTCAGTCCTTTTGGTTTTCTTTACCGTTTCAATTCTCTATTTTTTTCTGTCACCTTCTCTATTTCTTCTTTCTCCTCCATTCCACCTCTCCCCTGCACATTCACTTCCTGCCTTATCACTGTCCTTCTAAATTACCTTCCTGGATTTCTTCTTCTCCTGATAATTCAGGGTCATCCGTCTCCATTTCTGGAAATTCCTCATCCTTTTCCTCCTTCTGCCTTTCCCCTCTCAACCACTCCTTCTCTCCCCTCCCCTTTGCTCTCCCATCTCTCTCCTTACCCCTCCTCACATTTCTCACTTCCACCTTTGCACCCTCTACTTGTTTGACCCACCCTTTGTATTCTTACTCCCAGCTCTCCTCTCATGTGTGATCACTCCAAAGCCCCTTCTCCCCTGCTGTATTTCAGTCAGATGTCCCCCCCCCCTCCATCTTTACTCTTCTCTTGCTACCACCCTTTTATCTTTTTTCCCTGTCTCCCAACTCCTGTTACCCTCTCACACTAATACTGTAGTCTCTTTCTTTGTCCTCTTTTGTCCTGCTTTCACTCCTACTTCTTCAATGCCCCTCACCCGTTCTTGGTCTTCCCCTCATACACAATCTCAGGAGTCAGTCCCCATGGGAACTCATTTTTCCATCCTATCCCAGCGAGTTCTTTTCCTGTCCTTGTCTCATTCCTGCAAGCTCTGTCCTCATCTGCTTAAGCCTCAAACACTTTGAAATCATAAGTGTTTGAGGCTTCTGCGGTTAAGGTAGAGCTTACAGGAATGGGGCAGAGACAGGGACAGCCACAAAACTCATGGGGATGGGGGACAAATTTGTCCCTGTGTCATTTTCTACTCAGGACCCCAAGAACATCTTTTCAAGCCTTTCCTGCAGAGCAATTCACTCTGCTAGCCAGAACCAATCAAAGATAGGAAACAGCAAATCATCGGCAATTAGTTTCCTTCTAATTCCTGTCTCTGCTCCCACCCTAGTGCTCACCCTGTTCCGAAGCCTATACTAAGGAACAGTTGGTAAGCGGAAGATTTGTATGATCAAAGGCTCCTAGTGAAGGCTCCTAGTGACCCAGAGTCTGGTCGCTCAACCAAGTGCTACTGGATTCCCAGATATAGCAGGTGAAATCAGGAATGCTCACATTTCTTACATCCGATGTGAACATTAGCTGCACTGCACAACCAATTCAGTACTCAGACTTCTAGCAAATAGATAGCATTCATGTACTTGTAAGAACAATTTTGATGACAACTACAGGCTTTCTGTACAGGATGCATTCATGTGTCCATTGTATACATCCACAAGAACATATTGCAACAGAAAAACAAAAAAAAAAAATTTATGCTATCTATTCTTTCTTCGGCCCATTCATTTGGGAAATGATTTCCAAGTCTTTTTCTGACAGTCTAGTACCTACTGCTTGGAAAACAGCTCTCGTCTTTCCTAAACTCAAACAATTCAACTCAGATTCTTCTCTCCCCAAAAACTATCGCCCTATTGCCAATCTACCTTTAATCTCCAAACTTACTGAAAAAATCATCCATTCCCAACTGACAGAATTCCTTGAAAAAACCCATGCTTTACATCCATGTCAAACAGGCTTTCGCTCTTCACATTCAACAGAATTATCATTACTAGGCCTCATCTCAACTATACAATACTACCACGACCACCAAAAATCCGTTATTCTAATCTCTCTTGACTTGTCCGCAGCCTTTGACACTATTGACCACCCTCTTCTTATTGCCAGACTAAAAGACTGCGGTATTACAGGTTCTGCACTTTCTTGGTTTATATCATACTTTCACGAACGTAGCTCTAAAGTCCATATAAAAAATGAAACTTCTTCAACCATATCACAAACCTTTGGAGTCCCACAAGGTTCAATTCTATCTCCACTACTATTTAACATATTCCTCTCTCCTCTTCTTACTTTAGCACAATCCATAGGATTTACAATCTTTGCCTATGCAGACGATATACAACTCCTCCACCCAATCAATACTTCTAACATCTCAGATATAAAAGACATAAACAATAAATTGGACAACATAAATGACTAGCTCTACTTAAACAAACTCTCACTCAATATTGATAAATCCCGAGGGTTCCTACTTCCAATCAAAACATCTGAATCTTTATTGGGAACAATCTCTATTAAATCTATTCCACTACACATTGAAACTAAAATTAAACTACTAGGTGTCATCTTTGATAGAGATCTTGCTTTCCTTGATCATATTAGTTCAGTCGTAAAAGTCTGCTTCTTTAAACTCCGCATCATTCGATCACTAATTTCTATCCTGGATTCCGACTCAATTAACATTCTGATTCATTCTTTAGTAATTTCCCATCTAGATTATTGTAACTCTCTTCTCAATGGCCTCCCCCAAAAAGAACTACGATGTCTTCAATTAATACAAAATACTGCAATAAAACTTATTTACAAAAAAGGTAGATTCGACCATGTCACTCCGCTTCTAAAAGAAGCTCATTGGCTCCCTATCACCCACCGCATCACCTATAAAATCATCTTACTTTCTTTTAAAATCAAACTTTCCCACCAACCTTCATTTCTTGACAAACTCCTTATACCACAATCTTCCCCTCGAACTTTAAGATCATCTGATCAAAAACTTCTCTTCATCCCTTCCCTAAAAGACTTCTACTATACCCGTAAAACAAACTTTGCAGTAACCGCCCCTACATTATGGAACTCTCTGCCACAATTCCTCCGCGACGAACAACAATTAGCCAAATTCAAGACTAACCTAAAGACTTTCTTATTTCAGGACGCTGTCAACCTAACCTAGATCCTCATCTTTCTTCTTTTTTTCTTTTTTTTTCTCTCCCTCTCTTCTTTTCTTTATTCTTTATCTCGTCCTTCCTCCTTCAAGCAACTATTTGCTAGTACAACGTCCCCTTACCCCTACGTTCTATCCTCACCCCACTTTCTCCTTCTCATCTAAATAATGTAACTTTTCCCCCTCCTCCCCTATTACCCTCACTTTCTAGTTTGTCTAGTCCAGTGATTCCCAACCCTGTCCTGGAGGAACACCAGGCCAATCGGGTTTTCAGGCTAGCCCTAATGAATATGCATGAGAGAGATTTGCATATGATGGAAGTGATAGGCATGCAAATTTGCTTCATGCATATTCATTAGGGCTAGCCTGAAAACCCAATTGGCCTGGTGTTCCTCCAGGACAGGGTTGGGAACCACTGGTCTAGTCTTTGTCATTCATGTTCAACTTAGATATCTTTATACACTTTCTACTATTTTTAATCTCCCTTTTATATTTTATTGTTAACCGGCCAGACATTTGTTTGATGGTCGGGATATTAAAAACTAATAAACTTGGAACTTGGATGATACCTGGTATGTTGATTTGTCATGTCTGCAATACGACAAAATCTTGTACCATTTCTAAAATCTTAGTAAATATATTAAGAAAAAATAGATGTGAATAGTTTATGCCCAGCAGAAATGTGAAAAATGTAACAAAAGGCATAGAATACTACCTTTCGACTTTTACAGAAAACAACTTTTTTCTGCTGTCTTGTGATAATTTTTCAGAGAAATGAAAAACAGGAAAACATCCAAATACCTCGGCAAATAACATTTCTCCTTTTTAAACTAGTGAAATATTGCACAGTTGTCAAGAATTTGCCTTTTTCTGCCTTTTGTGCAGAGATTCTTCCATTATGGTCTACAAATAGCTTTATAAATATATCATTATGGCATAACACAAACTGTGATAGCTTCATTCTTTCGCTTCAAGCAAAATAACATAACCAAACTACTTCACAGCATAGTGTAAAAGCACTAGACATTCAGCTCCTCTGAGCACTCACTTTATATTTGCAGACAATCCCAAGACAGATTGGCTAAGAGGGGTCCCCTGGTAAGCCGTGGCATGCAGGTAATCAAAGACCACATCTTCCAGGCAGCTATCAATCTCCTCCATTTCCTGAAGAATAACCTGACGCTCCTCCTCTATTTGGGAATCCTCCAAACTGCAGTTCTGAACGACATCGGCCAATATTTCAACAGCTGAAAGAGACATGAAGAGCCTTTTTTGGTTCAGCTCTTTTGGGCTTCCAATTCAATAAGAATTATGACACTGTGAACCTCCATCCTCAGTTTCCCCCATCTAGTCCAACAAATACAGCGATAATAGCCAGCCACAGACTGTGGCTCACTCCAAAACCTGGACGTAAGTGTATCCTTGCATCGCTCCTGCAGCATATCCAGGAGTGGAAATTTCTTCCCAGTGAGACTCCAGTTGAACCCCAGTTAAGAGTGAGAGCAATAAATCTACTTCTAGCTCAACTTTGTATGTTTACTTTATTCTACTATAATTCTTCAGTTTGTAAAGGATGCAAGGAGTCCAGCAGGCAACAAACCCACAAAAACCAATCAGGAACAAGGAAGTGGGACGGAACACTGGGCCTTCCATTCCACCAAGGTACCAAAGCCCAAGGACCAGACCAGAATCCACAAATGTCTAAAAGACTGTTTATTAAGCTCAAGAAGACAAAGTCCAAACCCAACACAGTACCATGTTTCAACGTGAAAAACACACCTGCATCAGGGGTACTCTGAGGATTTGGCATCTATTAACCAATGAGGCCTTGCATGTATACACAATAATCCAATGCACGCAATCGATACCCTTCAACGTTGGATTATTGTATATAGATACTTGCAAGGCCTCATTCTTGGTTAATAGTAGCCAAATCCTCAGAGTACCCCTGATGCAGGCGTGTTTTTCACGTCAAAACATGGTACTGTGTTGGGTTTGGACTTTGCCTTCCTGAGCTTAATGAACAGTCTTTATGACATTTGCGGATTCTGGTCTGGTCCTTTGGCACCTTGGTGGAATGGAAGGCCCAGTGTCCCGTCCCACTTCTTTGCTCCTCCTCATTCTTCATTCAGGCTGTGCCACAGAATCTGGTATAGCACTATAATATAAGACAACAGCACCCGACTGGGGTATTCTCCTTTATGGCCATCTGTAAAACAATATAGTCATTACGCATAAAACAGATGCAGTTTGCAGGAGGTAATTTACAACCCTGCTCTGAACATGGCAGTTCAAGGGCCCAAAGGAACTACTAAGAGCAGCTCAAAAAGTTTCAAAGCTCATAATTCATGTAGAATAATAAATCAGGATGCGCTGTATATTTCTGAATGCTACAGAAAAAGACGTTGGTACAGAATTCCATGAACGTTATACTGACAGGACAAAAGCTTAACCCCCAAAAAGAGGCCTGCAAAGATGATGTATAAGGTTCAGGAGCTTTAATGTAGAAAGCAAACTGTTGCTTTCCAAAGACTGGTTCACATTGGTTAGAGAAAGAGACCCGACACAGTCTGTGTTTCGAAAAACACTTCAAAGATGTTGAAATTCGGCAAACCAAGAACCATACGGAGAATAGCAGTAGAACAAAAATGGCGAAAGGCTCCTGTAGTGAAACGTAGCTCAGGAAGGAACAAGCGCATGTGTTCTACCTTGTACATCATCTCTGCAGGCCTTTTCTTTTGGCTTTGCTGTTTGACTTTGTCATGTAATAAGTAGTCAACAATGCAATCAACAAAACAGCAAGCGTCATAAGTCCTTCTTTAGGCCATCAAAACATAACTCAAGTTCCATTCATTTATTCTTTACCCCCTTCATTTGCGTTCATTCCCTGTTCTTTTAACTCCATCTAACTAGAAAACTGTGATCCCGATGCTCAAAATTCAGCAACAGCGTCCCCGCAATTAAGTGTTAAAAATTCATTTCCCCACTCAAAGAGAATCAGTCTTTCCTTTAACAGCACTGAGGCACTGAAAACAGCTCACTTGGCATGGCATGTAATAGTTTGCACACCTTTGGGCAGATCCTTGGACTGTGCTTTCATGTAGATTGCAGTCTGCTCACGAGATGTGTAAGCATTAAGGTGGGCACCCAGGCTTGCCACTTCTTGCTCTAGGACGGCCTGAGGACGTTTTTTAGTGCCCTGAAAGGAAATACATACAATACTATTTCTATATGCTGGAAGCATGAAATTTGACACACTGCTGCTCATAAGAACATAAGAATTGCCGCTGCTGGGTGCTGAAGGGGATAGACTTAGTAGATAAGGGCAGGTTGTTCACCCTCTCCAAGGTAGGGAGAACGAGTGGGCACTCTCTAAAGTTGAAAGGGGATAGATTCCGTACAAACGTAAGGAAGTTCTTCTTCACCCAGAGAGTGGTAGAAAGGCTGTTATAGGGGAAAACACCCTCCAGGGATTCAAGACAAAGTTAGACAAGTTCCTACTGAACAAGGACGTACGCTGGTAGGGCTAGTCTCAGTTAGGGCGCTGGTCTTTGACCAAAAGGGCCGTCGCGTGAGCAGACTGCTGGGCACGATGGACCACTGGCAATTCTTATGTTCTTATGAAACCAACCCTACCTGCGTTCGTTCTGGTTCAGCAGGAACTTGAGTTTATTAAAGGGGTGTTATACCACCAAATCAAACTTCAAGGCGGTGTACATCCAAAGGGTAAAAACATAGAATTATAAATACAGAACATTTGTTTCAATTGTCAAACAAAGGACCAACAAGAACATGAG
The DNA here is from genome assembly GCF_902459505.1 of Geotrypetes seraphini. Lineage (NCBI taxonomy): Eukaryota > Metazoa > Chordata > Amphibia > Gymnophiona > Dermophiidae > Geotrypetes > Geotrypetes seraphini. The sequence goes on from NC_047100.1 coordinate 6,208,929, forward strand.
GAAAATGGTAGAACTACATTATTTAAAGTAAAAGCAGAAAAAAGGGGAAAGAAAAGATAAGGTTAGGGGGCTAATGCCAGGTAAACAGATAAAAACCCGATAAATTGCGTCCTTAACAGGATGGTTAGACATTTAAAGCGTTTTTAATTTGGATTTGAAGTAAGTTCAAGAGGTTTCTGACAAAGGGTTCAGTCTGTCAGTGTCAGTTTAACAGAAAAGGAGAGTCTTCACTGTTCTGCCCAAAGCCATCGGTGAGTCTAGTCTCCTAGTTTGTGTAGGGATGAAGTGACTGGGTGAGGTTTTGCATGCAGCTTCCATTTGGAGGGATCTCCCTACGGGGATGCCAAGACGTCTCTCCTCTTCCGAGCGGAGTGAGCAGCTGGGGGGGTGTATGGTCATAGTTTGGCAGCGACGCAGGCGGGCGTTTTGTGGTGCAAATTTTAATGTGCCAGGATAAGGGCCAGGGCCACTTGGAGTGCTGCTGTGACGGGGTCATGGAAGCTGGGATTATACAGGAGGCGGACAGCTGAGTTCTGCACTCTTTAGAGGCGTTTCAAGTCTTTAGTGGTGATGCCGTTAAACAAGGAGTTGCTAATTAATTTACTAATTAAGTCAGGCCTATCTTTAGGTGCCTCTTATAGAATTTCCTCCGTAGTGACCCTTTTTAGCTAGAGCAATTGGAACTTCAAGAAGGTAGAATTTTTTAACCTTAATAGCGGGAGAATCTGTGGGCTTTATAGGAAATTGGGCCAGGAAGATATTGCGAGCAGGGCTTTGGGGCAATCATTTTTGCTTTAACATTTTTTCCTTCATAGATGTTTCTCTTTATTGTTAATAGTAGAATAAAGTATATTTTTTGCTCAGTATAGTATTTTCATTTGTTCATAGCTATTTTTCCTGTTATTGAATAAGTGGTCATCTTATTTTGTAAGTAATTATGAATAAAAATTCAATCAAAGACTATTGAAGACGTTTAAGTTCATTTCATTGTTAATGTTCAGGAATTTTGTTTCTTAAACAGGTCCCATGGCAATCTGAAAATCTCACCCCTGGTGTGCTCAACTATGGAGTAGAGAGTTGCGCAGGGACAGAAATCCCACCCGTCCCCGCCAAAGTCCCACCCGTCCCCACCCGTCCCCGTGAGGAATCCCTCCGTCCCCACCCGTCCCCGCGAGGAATCCCTCCGTCCCCACCCGTCCCCGCGAGGAATCCCCTCCGTCCCCACCCGTCCCCGCGAGGAATCCCCTCCGTCCCCGCCCGTCCCCGCGAGGAATCCCCTATGTCCCCGCGAGGAATCCCCTACGTCCCCGCCCGTCACTATAAACTACAGAAATAGTTATTTCATTTAATTATGCTACTGAATTAAAGGCTCTGGTAGAAACCCATTTAAAAATAAGCAAAAAGACTTTATTAATTTGGAAATATTAATTGGGAAGAATACATACTTTGTAAACGGGTTTCTACCAGAGCCTCTAATGTTTATAAATTTTTATCAACACAACTAATATACTACTTTATCCTTAAGCAAAAAAAAATAAAAATAAAAATTTTTTTTCCTACCTTTATTGCCTGGTTTCTGCTTTCCTCATGTTCTCATTCAGTTCCTTCCATCCACTGTCTCTCTTCCTTCTGCGTCTTCCATTTGCTCTGTTACTGTGCCTCTCCCTTTCTCCCCCCTCCCAAATTGGTCTGGCACCCATCTTTTTCCCTCCGCTCCCCCCATAGTCTGGCACCTCTGTCTTCTTCCCTGCCAGCGTCTTCTTCCCATTCCCTCTTCCCCATTTCCTTTCAGTGTCCTTCTCCCCCACCATCTTTCCCATGTCCTGTCAGGCAGCATCCTTCTCCCCTCTCTGCCTTCCCCATGTCCTTTCAGCGGCCTTCTCCCCCCTCTGTCTTCCCCATGTCCTTTCAGTGGCATTCTCCACCCCTTTGTCTTCCCCAGTGCTTTCAGGGTCCTTCCCCCCCCTTCCTCCCGTTTACCCCATGTCCTTTCAGCGTTCTTTTCCACCCCTTTGTCTTCCCCAGTACTTTCAGCGGCCTTCTCCCCCCTTAAGCGTCTTTTCTTTTCCACTCCACCTTTCCTCCCTCCCTGCCTCCACCTTTGTGGCGCTTTTGCACCCGACCGACAACAGAACAGGCCCGGTCGGACAAATCTCCCTGTCCTGTAGCCGCGATCTAAATTACCTTCTTACAGCAGCTGGAGTAGTGAAGCTGCTGTAAAAGGTAATTTAGATTCGCGGCTACAGGGCAGGGAGGTTTGTCGGCCGGGCCTGTTGTCGGTCGATCGGGGGACCTGACCGGCTGTGCACATTCTTCGGGGCGGACCGCCCCCTCCCCCCTCTTTCGTTCGCCATTGCCTTCTTCCTACCTGCCCTGCCGCAGCCGCACACAGCCGACCGGAAGTCTTCCTGATGTCAGCGCTGACGTCGGAGGAAGGGAGGGCTTTGCTTAAGCCCTCCCTCCGACGTCAGCGCTGACATCGGGAAGATTTCCGTTCGGATGTGTGCTGCGACAGGGCAGGTAAGGAGAAGGAGACTACCCTCGCGGCTCGACCAACCCCGCTGCGATCCAACCCCGCAGGAACCCTGCTACCCTCGGAGGCGTCCCCACGGGATCCCCGCGACCCTAGGGGGCGTCCCCACGGGATCCCCGTGACCCTAGGGGGCGTCCCCACGGGATCCCCGTGACCCAAAGGGGGAACCCGCGGGATCCCCGCGGGTCCCGCGAGATTCCCGTCATCCCCGTTCCCGTGCAGCTCTCTACTATGGAGGCCCTCAGAAGAGGGAGATAGTTTTAGAACAAATGCTAGGAAGTTCTTCTTTACCCAGAGGGTGGTGGACACCTGGAATGCGCTTCCAGAGGGGGTGGTTGAGCAGAGTACGGTTTTGGGTTTCAAAAAGGGATTGGACGAATTCCTGAGGAGTAAGGGAATCCAGGGGTACAATTAGAGGGTTACTATACAAGACAAAATGCTCTTGAGTAATAGATCACTACAGGTCATTGACCTGGGGGGCCGCCGCGGGAGCGGACTGCTGGGCATGATGGACCTATGGTCTGACTCGGCAGAGGCCATGCTTATGTGCTTAAGAGAGAAGACCTGGCACCTGATCAATACATAAACCATCAACCTTCAAAAAAATCAAAACTGCAGAAATATAGCTAATACAAGAAAAGATCCATTCCGCTCCCTAAGAAATTTATAAAATGTACCAGTTTATGACGTAAATGGGTCTGAAATAATCCAAGGAAAACTTACCTTAAATGTCAGGTGTTCAAGGAAATATGCGGCACCATTGTTTTTTACTGTTTCATAGCGGCTTCCAACACCAATCCAAACACCCACCTAGAAGAGGACATGGATTTAACACAGTATCTGAAAAGAGTAGCTACAGAAAGAAAGTACCCGGTCGCTTCCGGCTCTTTTCTGTATTTAAATTTCTGAGGCAAAGAACCTTCTTAGTGCATTTTAGAAATTTGACTGACATTAATTTTAATGTGGCTGACTGACAGGCTAAATGCAGAGAAATGCACTTCAATACTTCCCCCAGAATCTACTGGCCTTGCTCCTTGTACGAATACCCTTTACTGGTAATGGATCAGTGAGACCTAGGAATTTATTTCTCATGAAAATAACTGTATTTATAACAACTGTTAAAACTCATTGTATGTGTTCATACTCTTGACGTTAATACATGTCAAACACTCAGTTATATTGTCCAGTAAATTTATAAACAAGGCTCAGAGGAGTTTTAAAAATAAGGCAGGCATTTAGACCCCCATAGCAAACTCAGGTTTGTGGGTGACAGACATTGTAGAAAAGTCTGCTACATCAATACGCAATTAAGGTGTTAATGTACTCTCTATATATTGATTGTATGTGTAGTTTTTACTTTGAACTTTTGGTATAGCGGTATACAAAAAAATAACGTAATTTGTCATGAACTAGTAGTTTTGCAAAAATGTTACATGAACTTTAAAACCAAACAATAAAAGATAAGCTAACGCATAACTCCGAGAAATTTTGAAAGTTCCCCAAGTTCTCCTATCCGCCTCTCTCAAAAATTTACTATTTACCAAGTAGACTATCGGCTCAGAATCCAAACCAGCAGAACTTATCTGCCGATAGTCTAGATTTAATAAATTTCCTGGAGAGGTGAGAAAATGAGGCACCGGCAACTGCTATGTTGCTTGTACAATTTGCTATCGATTTGGACAGGGAATGGACGCTTTAAAAATAATGAGAATGTATCCAGACGTGTCGCGATCTACCCAGAAGAGAAGAAACCAGTTTCTCATTTTGAGACCTTGGGTATTACAGTTGGGTGCAACGTTCATTCCGAGATACCCCTGTAAATGTGTGATGGTCTATCAAGGGAGCCTCAACAGTTGACAAAGTTTATTTCTGCTAAAGAGCAAGAGTAGTAGTTCATGAGACTCCCTACTTCAGTTATCAGCTCAGTGAAGTGAAGTTTTAGAGCCCACCAGCCACACCTTTATTTTCCTTTGTATATGTTAATTGGTAAAATTTCAGTAAAATCATAGCTGTCCCCCCATCTTATTAAGGACTAACTATACAACCCGGTATAATTGATTCCTGGGTTTAGTTCTGTATCTTTAAACTTATGGCAGGAAGTTTCCTGATATATTTGTTTATGTATCGTTTTCTATTTCTTTGTTTTTGACTAATGTTTTGTCAAAAGGATAAAATGCAAATAAAGAATTAAAAAAAAAAAGATAAACTAACGCAATGATCACATCAGCTTGTATGCTTGTTCTTGTCTTTGGGTTTTGGAAAATGTTTTTTATGCATTTTCATTTCCGCTATCACCTTGGGTGAACTTTTGTTTCAGAAAAATAGTTTGATAAATATCTCTAATAAATACTTTGGACTTGGATTTTAGATTCAATAACTCTCCTTTACCAACCCAACCTCAAGGCAAATCATACTTGGGTAGTGTAGATATGCTCTTGCTTCCCAGCTGGATTCTAGAAATAGTGCCCAGAAAAGATGGGCCTTGAGCACAATTCCTGTGCCCTAGCTTTGGGCGCTAGACTTACGCTTGTTGAACCTTGGTATAAAAGCTGGCATCTAGGCTAAGCCATTATTCAATAACAATGCAACCTTATGGATGTCCCTTCCATGGCTCCACCCCATTTTGGAGGTACATGCTGAGATGTTATAGAACAGTGTGCAGCCAGATGCACAAACAACTAATTGGCGCCCATTAATGCCAATTAGTGGTTGACAAGATCTTTGGCAAATTAAGCTGCATGCCCAAATTTGGGTACCAGGGATAAGTGGCCTAATTGTCCTGATTTAGTGCATTAAAAAATATGTTAAATCTTGTGTTAAACACCCAAGAGATAATGCAGAGGAAGGGGTTGGGGGCTACTCACTGCAGTTTATTTACATTAACTGCAAAACTAGCAGATAATTAAAAAAAAAAAAAACCCCACACAAAAACAACCCAACTATACCTCAAAAGTACAGGTAACTGCGTCCAGGTTGTCTGCCACAGTGTTGAAGTTTATCATTACTTTGTCCCAACACGTTAACCTCACAATTTCCCCCAAATAACAAGCATTCCCACAAACACTGCCACTGAATTTTAAACTTATGTTCCAACTTGGTATCATTTGCATATTAACTGCAAAACCTTACTCTGTTTTAGCAAACAGGCCCCTAAGTTTGTAGGTGAGAATGAAGGGCAAAGTGACTTTCCCAAGGTCACAGAATGAGTGCGAAGAGAACCCTGACTAGAACTGATCAAGAATTTGCCCTCCTGTATGAAGAACGTGGGATATTTCTACATGAGCCACCAGAGTAAACCAGCACTGCAAACTAGAGGCAGAGGCTTTAAGCAGGTCAGCAATACATAGGCCGAGGGGGCAGGTATAGCAGAAGGATCTGTGAGAACATGTTCTCTTTTCCTCTATGCTGCTAGCTTTCTGACTCTTCCTGCTTGCTATCAGCTGTGTTGTCTTCTACAGCCCTTGCCATCTCTGTTTCAAACTAAGCAGAAAATCCTGTTGCATGTTAAGTCAACTTGAGAAATAGATGATACCCAACCTGCAGAATAATAAAGCAAACTACTGGAGGGGAAAGATGGGAAGTTGAGAGAGGAACCTAGTGGGAGCAGGGAGGACTATAGATGTGTTTTATTCTCACCTAATTTGTTTTGTCCTACAACAAACAGCAAGCATCTGGCAAGGAAAAGGGACAAGAGAGAATTGAAAGCTTGACTGACTAATGCTTTGGTCTTTATGAGTATTCTAACAAACTCAGTTCTGCTTTTTCTAATGGTTAGAGAACTTGCCAGTTATTTTAAGAATGGATGTGCGAACACAAGAAACACAATTTAGATATGATCAAACGTGGATTTTGATCCCAAGCAACTATTACAACTAACAACAATAATATGAGTAAACTACCATAGAGGAAAATCACATTTTTCTTATGCCTCCTCACCCAGAAACATTCTGAGAAATTCACAGTCAAAACGTTACCAGTACTGTACCATACATATATATATATATTTTTAAATTGAACTATAAACTTACTGTGCAAGTGGCATGGCCAGACTCCTCCGAGGCAATACGCAAACCATTCTCTAAGGTGGACACCTGGGTCTCAGGAATGTTATGGAGTGCCTGAGCATATGAAGCAGTAGCATGGTTTCTTTGTAATCCCAAAAATGCTGGCTATTAAAACATAAAAACATAGAAGATAATGCAAACTACAAATCATATGGCTTACCAGTTTGCTTATTCACATCAGCCTTCGTGGTCTACAATCTCTTCCCATCCCTCAGAGATGCTTGTTCCATGCATTCTTGAATCCAGATACTAAGGTCCAAATTCTGTAACTGGCGCCTGTTAGCCACCTATTTTGAAGGCGCCCAACTAGATAGGTGCCTATCTAAACTGAATAACAAGCTCAATTAAGCTTTGTAATCAGCACTAATTGAAACATAGGTGCCTATCAAGAAAGAGCAAAAAAAAAAAAAAAAAATAGGCGCTGTGCATGATAGGCGTCTTGTTACAGAATCGCTGCTCTTAAGCGTGCTTAAGCGCTCGCATGGGCGCCTAAGCTTTAGTTGTACCTACAGCTGGCCTATTTATTGGGCCGTTCAGCGTGATTCCCTATACAGCACCCAATTTTACTTGAATTGTGCTGAACGGTGCCTAATTCGGCACCTAACTTTTGGGCACTTCTTATAGAATTTGCCCTTATGGGGCTCATTTTCAAAGATAGATGTCCAAAATACTGCATAAACTGGCACTTGGGCATGTTACTAGTCAAAATGACCAAGTGAGCATTTTCGAAACTGACTTTTTAGACATCTTTCTGTTCATTTTTGTGTTCAGTGCATCTAAATCTTAAGGGGGCGTGTTAGAGACATATTTGGGCAGGATTAAGGCAAGCTTAGTGCCTGGATGTTTTACAGCGATGATTAAATACTATACAAAACTTCCAGGGCATAATTTGGATGTTTTAGGCTAGACCTGTTTTTAAAACAAGGTACACAAACCGACCAGATGACCACTGATGAAGGAATGAAAATATGACCCCTACACACTGACCCCCTCCCACTCCATCAAATATCAGCACAAAACAGTACATATCTGTCTCCATGACAGCTGCAGATAGTATGGCCACTCCTAACAGCGCTGCAAGCAGGTCTCTAAAGAGCCTGGCGGCCAGGGCCATGCAGTGAACTGCAGAAAAAGAGGACCCAGGCCCGTATGCCACCCTAAATAGTCCATGTGGTGGAAAGTGTAAGCCCAATAAAACCCCACTATACTGCCATATATGCACGAGATCAATATGCATACAATGGAAGCAGTGCATGCAAATAGATCTCATGCGTATTCATTGGGGAAATCCTGAAAACCCGACTGGAGGGACTTTGACATCCCTGTCCTACATGAAGTCAGTCTACACCAGGGATGGACAACTCCAGTCCTCGAGGGCTGGAATCCAGTCGGGTTTTCAGGATTTCCCCAATGAATGTGCATGAGATCTATTTGCATGCACTGCTTCAATGCATACTCATTGGGGAAATCCTGAAAACCCAACTGGATTCCGGCCCTCGCGGACCGGAGATGCCCATCCTTGATCTACACCAGTGGTTCCCAATATCCCTAATGAATATGCATGAGAGAGATTTGCATACCTGTCACTTCCATTATATGCAGATCTCTCTCATGCATATTCATTAGGGATATCTTGACAACCTGACTGTTGCAAGCTGAGATCCAGATCCGGATTCTACCTATCCCCCGCCCCCTGTGACCTTCCTCGGGGCTTGTAGGCCTTAGTCCCCTCCTCCCCTTCCCCTCCCCGCGGGGTTCTTCAGTCGCCTAAACCCGAGCCCTCGTTTCCCTCCGCCGCCAGGGAAGCGGCTCCTCACCGAGCAGCTGCGAAGGAGAGCGCTGGCCACCGCCGCCCCGCCGGCTCGACACACAGAGGACGCCATCTCCTTCCCCTGCGGGCGCCGTGACGACAGAGGACAGAGGTGGCGGCGCCTGCGTAGTGCGGGGAGGACGACAGGGAAAGAGAGAGGGGCCGCGAAGGTGCGGGCGCGCAGAGCTCCCCCTGGCGTTGGGAGGTCACAGCTTCAAATCTGCTGCGCAGCCGCAAAGCGCAGCGGCGCGAGGGTGGCATTTGACAGCTCAGGCAACGGCATGGGCGCCTAATTAGGTGGCAACATGCTGGAGGATGCCTAAACCTCCCCGAGCTGCCTCTTATGGGTGTAAAAAACATAAACAAATGGAAAACCCCCCTGGAAAGTAAAAGATACAGTATTTCAATTATAGTGGCGCCATCTGGTGGAAACGGTAAAAAAAAAGACTGAATGGACTGGCTCCCCGCGCTAAAAACTGCGATAGCAGTTTGGATAGAATAGTTTATCACATTGACAAATTATGATGTAAACAACTTGATAGGCATTGCAATCGGATGAATGATGTATATTGAAACCTTTATTAGTATGTGGATCTGTGAAGGAATTAATACATACCATACAGACAGAGCAACAACCGCAGGCTGGTTGGCCAGTGTGTGCTGGTAGCTGAGTGTCTGAGCCAGGTAAAATAGATGGTATCAAGATCTTATATAGATTCCTGTTTCTCATATGGGCAATAGTAAGCCTCGCCTTTAAAGCATGAATGGCGACCAGACAACATCAACAATATTTTATATAAGGAAGAAAAGAGACTCAGTTATCAGCTTAATACCCTTCACTATTATGGTCTGAATGCTGATATTTATTATATTGCCTTTTTTATACGTTTAAACATTACATATTACAACTGTTTTAAACATTTATTTATTTTAATACATTTTTTTTCACTTGCAGTCTCTTCGTTGTCCTTTGTGATTATTTCCACCAGATGGCGCTATTGTATATTAAATACTGTATATTTTACTTTTTGCAGTCTATTCACATTCACTGTCTTTTTTTTTTTTTTTTTTTTTTACCGTTTCCACCAAATGGCGATATTACTACATTACTATTCTACATATATTTTCCCCATCAGTTTCAGCTTATTTAAATTGTATGTTTATTTTCTCGCACACGATTTATCTACAGGTTGATTTTTATTTTATTTTGCTATGTATTTGGGGGTGTTTTCTGTATTGATTTACCCCCCTCTACTACGAAACTGCCATAGCAATTTTTAGCGCGGGGAGCCGTCTTTTCTATGCATGTCCCCAGGAAGGTAATTGGATTTTCTTTCAGAGATAAGTGTAGAAGAGAACTTAAACTGTAGCAGATAAACAGGAAAATACCCTTCCCCCCATTACAAAAGCACAGCGTGGTTTTTAGTGCCAGCCAAGACAGCAAGAGCTCCTACACTCATAGAATTCCTATGAGTGTAGAAGCTGTTACCGCCACAGCTGGCGCTAAAAACCACGCTATGCTTTTTTAAGGGGGGGGGGTTAGTGTCTATTAAATGCTGGAAGTGCTCCTTGATGCCTCTGTTGCGGTAACTGTAAGATGCTTGAGCAGTCGGGCACATGATGGAAAGATGTTGTAGATGGTAGACAAGACACAAATGATGTCATTTAACCATAGTTCATAGAAATCCAAAAGCAGCTTCTGCAGTTGTTTTTTTTAATCACTGAATTCAGTTGCCAGTTGTCTAAGATATAAACCAAGAAGAGGACTTCCTTATTGTATAATCATCCTACCCAGAATGACATGTAGCATAGAGCAAATTGCTAGGAAGTTCTTCTTTACCCAACGTGTGGTGGACACCTGGAATGCGCTTCCAGAGGACGTAATAGGGCAGAGTACGGTACTGGGGTTCAAGAAAGGATTGGACAATTTCCTGCTGGAAAAGGGGATAGAGGGGTATAGATAGAGGATTACTGCACAGGTCCTGGACCTGTTGGGCCCCGCGTGAGCGGACTGCTGGGCACGATGGACCTCAGGTCTGACCCAGCGGAGGCGTTGCTTATGTTCTTATGGATGTTTCCAAGAGACTAGCCTGTGGTAGGCCTTTTTATATATTCTTCAGTCTCTTGAAAACAACCATATTAGACCCAATTTGCTCTATGCTAGTTGTCTAAGATGCATCAAATTTTTACATACCTATGTGTATGTCTACCGTCGCATTAAGCACCTCTTTATAGAACAGAACTTACAGTAGTTGGATTTTTGGCCTTTACATGAATATGTACACACATTTGTGCATATATGTCATTATTCTAATCATGTACAAGTATATCTGGCCCATAAATATCAGCACCCATTTTAAAGAATTGCCCTTATAATGCCAAAGTGGTCTATCTGGATTTTTAGTGGCATTATCTGGATAATGCTGCTGAAAATTCAGGTATAGATCCGGTGAATGGGATTTATCCAGATGGCCCCGCTGAATATCGACCTCAAAGTTTTAAAGTCTCTTCTAGCATCTAAAAAATTGTTGAGCAAGAGTCTCTGATGTCAGGAACATCCAAGCCACTGATCTTGACGTCAACATTCTGAACCGTTTGATAGGCGAGTCACCTCTCTTCCAATGCACTCTCGTACCCACTGCCTTCTTCAATTAGAGTCGTGTGTCTAAGAGAATCTATTAAAGGTGAAAGATTGAAAAAAAAAGAAAAAAAGAATAGGTTACCAGATGCTTTTAATAAATGCAGAAAAATCAGAACCTCCCTGTATTTCTGCAGAAGTAGAGTCTGCCAAATCATTTCTCTGTTCAACAGTTTCAAGAATGCTAAAAGAGGTTTCCTCTATTGACATAACTCCAGTAAACGTCTAGTTGACATCATAGTATCAAGTCTGACCACTTTCAAAGAACCAGCACTTGGAAGGAATTCTCCTAGTAAGTGCTGAGATTGCTGAAGATATTTGATTTTTGCTTAGCCTTTCTGGAATAGCAGATGTAGTGTACACACTGGCCCTCATTTTCTAATAATGCTTACCATGTTTGAACATGATAAGAACATTCGAAATGGCATACTGGCTCAGACCAATGGTTCATCTAGCCCAGTATCCTGTTTCCAACAGTGGCCAACCCAGGTCCCAAGTACCTACCAGTAGCTAGATCCCAAGGAGTAAAACAGATTTTATGCTGCTTCTCCTAGGAATAAGCAGTGGATTTTCCCAAGCCATCTCAATAATGGCCCTTGGACTTCCCTTTTAGGAAATTAGCTAAACCTTTTTTAAACCCTGCTGAGCTAACTGATTTCATCAAAGCCCATTACATAAAATGCGCTGGAATCACATACTAAGCATTAAAAAACAAGGGCCAAAGTAACATTTATGCTTGCAAGGTTGTTTTTCCTTTAACTTACATTTTTAAAAACCTTTATAGAAACAATATCCACAAAGTTGACTGAAGCAAAGTCCAGGATGAGGGAGTGGAAGTTCGGTTTCCCTAGGCCTAGAGAGTCCAGTGTGGGTTCATCTGGTGTTGTCTCCTGCGTGGTCTTAGCTTGGGTTTCTGGGCCTGTTACTCTTTTGCTGATCACTGCCACAAATCCTCTTTCCTGGAAAAAAAAAATATTCCCAGGGGTGATATTCTCTTTTAAATGCTATCAGAAGTGGGTGCTGTGTTGAAGACAGGAATTCAGAATTCAAGTTTTTCATCAGCTGCTACTTATCATTTCTAGGTATAGAAAAGATGTCAGCCAATCAACTCACCCCCACCCAATACAATCTGCAAATATCACTGAACAGCAGTTTCTTTTTAAAGGTCAAACATTGTAGCGTTGATGTTACAGAAATAGTTTTGTGCTTGAAAAGTAGATGTGCAGATGGCATCTTCAGATCTCTGTGTGTGCTTTTCCTTCCCTGTCCTAAACACACCCCTAGGAATGCAATCTGTCAACAAGCTAAAAATCCATGCCTTTTTCCACATCGCAACACATAACCTTTTTAGCAACTGTGAAGGCAGACAATATTCTGAAAACTAATTCACACAATTAAAACCATTAGTACCTGCATCAATTGCTTTGAAAATTGCACTCATGTAGCTTATAACCAAATGATTGTCTGCGATTGAATGCACATGAAAGGCTATTAATTAGCACATGTTATAGAGCCATTAATGCACATTAAAATCCTATAACACACGTTACCTAAGCCTAATATGCATTATTTCACTATAACGGCAGAAAAATATGAACCAAAGTACATAGAAAAATTAGATTATGATATGTAAATATATGCAAAGCAACCAATTATTATGCAGAAAGCATAATGCAGCTTTCAGTGAACTTTGCAAGTTGTTTTTTATGCAGTTAACCTCACCTTCAGAGTTATTGACTTTAATAATCAAGAGCAATTTTAAGAGTAAATTGTAATTAACACCCCCTCCTGGCTCCCAATCCCTTTCCAAACCTCCTCCAGCAACCCAACTGTCTCCTGCCCCCCTAGGAGTATCCTTGTTGTGTAGTGAGGGTTGAGGACAGTGGTTTCTGGATGCTCCTGTTCTAGCAACTTCCTGTTTCAAAATGGTGGCCTGAGCCCCTCAGCAGTAGTATTGCAGTACTACCACTAGGGGTCAGGCTGCCAAATAAGCACACCTCAAAGGGTCAGTAATAGATGCACAGTTGGAATTTATCTCATACTTTATATATTACAACATACTGGGACAGGTGCTGTTTAACTTATTTATAAATGATCTGGAAATTGGAACAACGAGTGAGGTGATTAAATTTGCAGATGACACTAAACTGTTCAAAGTTATTAAAACACATGTGGATTGTGAAAAACTACAGGAAGACCTCCAAATGGCAGATGAGATTTAATATGGACAAATACAAAGTGATGCACATTGGGAAGAATAATCCAAATCAGAGTTAACAGATGCTAGGGACCACCTTGGGGGTCAGCGCTCAAGAAAAAGATCTGGGTGTCATCGTGGACAATATACTGACACCTTCCGCCCAATGTGCGGTGGCAGCCAAGAAAGCAAACAAAGATGATAGGAATTATTAGAAAAGGGAAGGTAAACAAGACTGTTATAATGCCTCTGTATTGCTCAATGGTGCGACCTCACCTAGAGTATTGCGTTCAATTCTAGTCTCCTTATCTCAAGAAAGATATAGTGATGCTAGAAAAGGATCAAAGAAGAGCAACCAAGATGGTAAAGGGGATGGAACTCCTCTCGTATGAGGAAAGACTAAAAAGGTTAGGGCTCTTCAGCTTGGAAAAGAGACGGCTGAGGGGAGATAGGACTGAAGTCCACAAAATCCTGAGTGGAGTAGAACGGGTACAAGTGGATCGATTTGTTATTGCATCAAGATTTACAAGGATTAGGGGATGCTCGATGAAGTTACAGAGAAATACTTTTAAAATCAATAGGAGGAAATATTTTTTCACTCAGAGAATAGTTAAGCTCTGGAACACATTGGTAGGAGCAGTTAATGTAGCTAGTTTAAAAAAAAAAAAAAGGTTTGGACAAGTTCCTGGAGGAAATGTCCATAGTCTACTGTTGAAACAGACATGAGAGAAGCCACTGCTTGCCCTGGATCGGTAGCATGGAATGCTGCTACTCTTTGGGGTTTTGCCAGGTACTTGTGACTGGGATTAGCCTCCATGAAGACGGGATATTGGGCTTGATGGACCATTGGTCTGACCCACTAAGGCTATTCTTATGTTCCTAATTATAACGAAAGCTTTCTCAACATAACCATATCGGTTACTTGTGTCCTACTCCTGTAACCAGCCTAATCTCTCGAGAACAGTACTATCACCCCTGCTTTTGCCTTACCTGTGCCATGGACCTTGCTTCAGTGTCTACAAAGCCACCATTGTCTTGTCCTGTCATCTGTTAGTGATGAAGCAGAAGGAATGTACTGTTACACTAAAACATGAAAACATGAACAGTAATTGTGAGATCATTGTGTGTCATTCCTCATCTGAAAAGAGCCAAAGTTGTAACCTAAGAACAGGACCTGGCAGAGCTTTGGATTCTTGCCCAGAAATAGCTAGGAAGAAAAAAAGAAATACACCCCAGCAACAAATTTTTAAATTGAATCAGGTTGGGGAGACTGGATGGACCATTCGGGTCTTTATCTGCTGTCATCTACTATGTGCATGTGGCTCCCCCCCCCCCCTTCCCCTGTACCTCTTAGTTGCTCACCGCCACGAACGGCAAGAACTTACAGTTGGGTTCGAAAGATGACTGTGAACAAGGCGAGCACGATGGACGCGATCAGCCCCATGTCCATATTAAGGAGAAGAGTAGCCGAAAAGGTCACCAGCCAAATTAGCTGAAACACGCAAGGAGAGGAAGCCATGTCACAACGGGAGCTTTTTCGCACAAGGCAGTAATGCTTGCTTCATTTGTACCATGGTAAAATAGTCCTTGCTATGTTCTTCTGCTTAAGTAACAGTCTAAATTTAAGACAATGTAACCTTTAATTTAAAATGGACTTCACTCCGCCCCTACCTCCTTACCAGGTCTGTTCTGTTGCACCTCCAAAGGACGCAGACATCTCCAAACTGCTTGAACAGACCCTTCAGGTTCACAATGACAACAGCAGCCAATACCGCCTACAGAAAGAGAGTTCCCAAGTCTGTATTTAGTCCGTTTGTATGTTACACTATATCCATGTTCCAGTTCCAGAGGTTAAGTGAGAAATGACTTTACATACAGGAATAATCCACCCGATATGCAGCGCTGTTCAACCAGCCAGTCAGTTAAATAGCATTTGACCGACAAATCGCCAATAGCGGGACATTGCAGGCTCTCTTTGCTGAATATTAGAGGTTAATGGCGAAAACTTGGCCAGCTCTATCGCACAATGGCCACCAATTTTAAGCACGAACCGGCAGAGCTCGGCAGCCAAATTGACAATTTCACTCGATTACAGACGGGATGAATACTTATCTGAAATTGAACAAAGATAAAACTCAATTCTTATTAATTGGCTCCAAAGACATAAAGGGAATGTTTAACCTTAGAATCATCTTTAAAATTGGTAGGAATGATTCTAGACAGCAAACTGACTGTGGAAACTCAGATTAATTAACTTGCTAGAAGTGAGTTTTGCACTTTAAGAAAATTTGGAAGTGTTTGTAGCAAGATTGATTTAGATTGATAGTGCAAGCACTAATATTAACACCCCCCCCCCCCTCACACACACACTGGAACAGTTTTGACACTCATATGAGCATTGAAGCTGTTACCATCGTGGCCAGCGCTATGGTTTTGTTAAAAGGGTGAGGGGGAATTACTGTAACATAGTTTATCTGGGAATTCCTAAATATCTGCTTAAATGTTTGCAGACGAAACAGAATTCAGCTATTCAATTCATTTATAAATTAAGAAAATCAGATAGAATTACACCAGAAATGATTGCGATTATTGCTCCTGCTCTATCTAGTTGTACATTTTGACGGTCAGGAAGAGAAAAGATGGTGCACTTGGGAAATCTTCTTACCGCTGCATTGAAGCCATCCTGAAGCAAAGCTCTGGCACTCATCATTAAAAAGCAAAGGAATGGGTGGCCAATGGAATTTTCCAGAATGGACAATTATTTTTGGTTCTGTAGTAAGTTTTCTATATCACTTTTTTTTTTAAATGATTCCAATTTCATAATGCCCATTCCATTCTAAATCCAAACCCTGAGCCCTATGATTTCTACCATAGAAGCAGGAACCAGTGTTACCTGCTCAAGGACTAGCATTCAGGGGCCTCAGAGAACACGAAAACACTTGTTGTTATTGTGAAAAATAGAAACTAACTTTCTTCTTGCAAGTGTTTAGAGCAAATCCCCAAGGTTAGATTCAATTAAGACAGAATTAATCTGAAAACAAGGACTAATCTTCTGCTTCGTTGCCGATGCACCTGATCCAATGTTTTGGCCTATTACAGTGTTCCAAAATGCGCAAAGACTTAGATAGGCTTGCCTTGATTTAAATGGTAATTTTAATGAGATGAATAGCAAAGGCAAATGCAAAGAAAAAAGGGAGGCACAAGGCCAGAACGGAAACAAATGTGTTTTCAACAACAACAAAACAAAGTCACAAAATCAGCAGTTACCTTGGGTAGGTCTTGGAACAACTCTCCAGCTCGCAGAAGGATTATGAATATGACACAGCAGGACACAACACTGGCCAACTAGAATAATACAGAAGGGAAAGAGATGATAATTCAGTGCCAAGCTGGAGCAGAGATCTGTCAGAAGGCACAGTTTTTCCACCTAAAAATTGGCCCTAAGCTTCCAAAACTAGAATAAGGGGAGAACGTAGGCTTCTGCTAAGACAGGTTATTTTACTATTAACCACAGTTATTAGTAACTAGGTCTCACTGCATAAAATGGACCCTGTGCTAAAATCGATACAATAAACGCATCTTAATGGAAGCCCACATTGATAACTATGGGGCTTATTTTCAAAACAGAAAGGTAGCCAAAAAAATGGCTTTAATCCAGGCTGGATGAATAAAATGAATATCGTGAACGGTGACAAGAGTCACGATAACTCAGTGACCAATTCTCTGCTGAAGTTCAGACGTTCCCTAATGCATTTCCAACAGTGGCCAACCCAGGTCCCAAGTACCTGGCAGAAACCCAGAGTAGCAACATTCCAGAGCTGAGATTGTGATGTCATAATGCCTCATTCCACCAATGCCTAAGAGCCAACCTCATCAGTGATGTCACAATGGCTTGACTGTAATGTACTTGGCTCACATAGGAACATAAGAGTTGCCCTACTGGGACAGACTGAAGGTCCACCAAGACCAGTATCCTGTTTCCAACAGTGGCCAACCCAGGTCCCAAGTACCTAGCTAGATCCCAAGTAGTAAAACAGATTTTATGCTGCTTATCCTAGGAATAAGCAGTGGATTTCCCCAAGCCATCTCAATAATGGTCTATGGACTTCTCTTTTAGGAAATTATCCAAACCTTTTTGTAACCTCGCTAAGCTAACTGATTTCACCACATTCCAGAGTTTAATTACACATTGGATGCGGTCTAGAAATCGATTTTATGTTTATGTATTGGTGGGTTTTTTCTTTGTATTGTCTGGCTATTATGTATATTGTTGCCCTTTTCCACTTTGGATAAAGGCAAAATATAAATTATAAACTATAAGGTGATACCTTTTTATTGGACTAAATTAATAGATTTGATTTTTTTTTTTTTACTAGCTTTCAAAGGCAACACCTTCTTCTTCAGGTCCAAAGATGTCGCCTTCAATAGCTAGTCAAAAAATCTATTATGTTAGTCCATTAAAAGAAAGCATAATCTTATTTTCTTTTCCATTTTCTTTTATTTCCTTGTATTACTTTAGAAACCATAAAACCTCTCAAACGAGATAAACTGAGATTTCACTTGTAGGTAAAGCCACTATATTGTCTTTTCTATGTTAAATCCATTCTCTGAAGTCTATGCCCATAATCGAATCAACCAGCAGAAAAAGGAATGAGCAAGCAATGAGCTTGTTCTTACCTTGTGGAAGCTGGATGATGCCAACACTAAGTCCCGATATTAGATCACCCACTAACCACTCCCTGGTGGGATAACGGGGCAGCCAGCGAAGCACCGGGAACACTTTTGGCAGCAAGGATTTTGCATGTGCTTGGGGAAAACCTAAGAAGGAAACCATGATAATTGGGGGGAGGAAACTGATCACCTTGCTACATTAATGTAAGATGAAAGAAGCCCCCACCCCAACCCTGGAATTTATTTGTATCCATAGTAAAATAAAAGAACAGAAACCCCCATTCCCAGTGCATAGTCAGTTCAGTGGCCAAGTAATAGACACTTGTGACGGGATGAGGAAGAAATACGAGTCATTGCATCCAAACATTTGCATTCTACGACCCACTGAATACAAAAGAATAGGAATCACAAATGAATGACATGGAGTGGGACTGGAGTGGCTTACGAATGAGGAAAAGGTGGCTTATGTGACAGTTGTATAACAGACCGTTTATCGTACATGTGGGATTTTAGCTAAGGGCTCCAGTCCCGTCGTATTACAGTTGTACAGTCCGTACAATTAGAGCTGCCAACTTTATGGCCAATTGACAGTCGCCTTGCCAGTTTAAAACTTCTCAGAATAAAAGAAAACGTCACCCTCCTGCAGTGACCCAGTCCTCTTATTTTGGAATAAGTTCACAAATTTATGTGCGAAGACCAGAATTTAAAGAGAACTTAAGGGTCCTTTTACTAAGTGGCTCAGTTCCAAATCCGTGGGTGCTAAAAAAATACTGCAAAATTTTTGTTGGAGGGGGGCATGTCTGGTATGCATTTCTCCGCTAATCAGTTAGCGCATCTATATTATTGTACGCTAAGGGCTGATCGTGGCAAACGCCAATCGCAGGCCCATCACACATCGGCATCTTAAATAGAATTACGTCTACATCGCTTAAATACCTGTTTGTTCAAGCTTTTTATTTAAAGTGAATATATAACAGTGGTTGAGTTATGTTTTTACAGGTAGATGGTTTATTAAATTGAAGAATGATGATACTTATGAATTCGTTTGAATGCCGATAGAATATTGTCCACTTTGTATTTTTCTCCATTTGATATATGTTTCTTTTTGCTATTTTAATTTGTATGGAAATTTGTAAGCAGCCTTGGATGAAGGCGGATTAAAAATGTTTTAAATAAAAAATATAGGTTAACATTTTGTAGGCCTGCATTTAAGATGTCTTTTCTCAAGCTTATGGAGATGCTTAAGCATGCCCAAGGCCACTTCCGGGTGAAACCACGCTTACGCCCCACCTTGGGCATGCTTATGCTTCCATAGGTGTCTCTGTAGATGCCTACAATTTGTTCTAAAAATGTGCCTCCCGATTGGCTGTAGGATGCCTACCGCTGCCTGCAATCGGGATGCGCATTTTGAGAATCAGGCCTTGCTGGTTGGCGCAGGGTTACTGCATGAGCCCTTAGGGCCAGATTCTATAAACAAGTGCCTAAGCATGCCTACATTTTAGGCTGTGCTCCGTGGAACTGCCAATCAACCACTAGGCACAGCTAATAGAATCATACCTAACAGCGCCTAACACAGTATATCATGTTCTATGTCATATCGGGCTCCTCCCCGCTATGGTTGTCTGTATCCCTTACATTCGGCCCACCTCCCCATCTTTAGTCACCATGTCGTTGCATCTCTTTTTTTTTTTTTCCTACCTTACTTTTCTTCTTACTTGGCTCCAGAATGAAGGCTCCGTGTTCCGAGAACTTGGTGCGATCTCCTCCAGCTCTGCCTCACTGAGCGCTGAGGGCTTTTCTTGGTGGCTGCCTTGCCAGTCCGGGAGCTGTGTTTTCTTCTTCACGATAGAACCAAGATAGAACCCTCTAAGCCTCCACCCAAAATTAACACTGGGCCCTCCGCAGGCTTGATTGTCTTCTATGGGAGCAACATAAGAATTCTCCAACATTAGCTTTTGAAACCTCAGGAAAGAAAGGTGTTTTAAATCTCTCCAAATCTCCCAAGTTCCTGTTCACCTGACCAACAACACATATAATATAGAATGACAGAGAGGAGATATTATTTTCACAGGGAGTAATACATTTAATACAATATAACAGTATGGGACTTCTACAAGACCTTTTCAAGATTTTTAGAAGCATTTGAATCTAAGAAACTCAGACTTCTTCTAGAAGATAAATTTCTTTAGCAATTCTGACTTCCTTCAATGTAACTTTATATTTTGCAGGTGGCGTGATATATTTTATTTATGACTGGTAGGATATTTTTCTAAAGAAGTGCAAGAAACAGAAGAAGTTGCAGATAACAAAACACTGGCTCTTGCGGCTTAAAGTTCTCTGATCCAGGTATCATTGCAAACCAGAAGCTTTGGTTTACAACGGATGAACCTACACCTATTTCAAACCACTCCCGAGCTCCCTAAATGGCCCTCTGTCTGGAGATATTCAATAGAACATTTTGTTTCGTGCTGGACACAAGATATTTGAACTAAGATATTTTGGGAAGAGTCCATTCTGGAATTAAAGCTACACATTATAAGTAACTTACCATGTCTTTTAGGCTAATATGTACTATACAGCATTGCAAGAATCAGGTTTGGTTCTCAGAGCCAGTATCCATTTCCCAAGTAAGACAGGGCAGGAGCAGTTTTCATGAACCCTGCCCATAGGGAATGGAAGTCTCAGCCACAACACAATGGTGACCCCTACTGTCCAATCAGGGTGTCAGGTAGAAAGTTCCAGAAAGGGTCACAGTCTACAGGCCCTGCCAAGGACTATCACAGCAATAGCTGGTTGAGATAGGGGTGGGGTAAAGAATAGTGCAAGAAACCCAAACTATTGCATCGAATCATGGAAGATTCCATAGCCCAACAGTGGAAAATTCCGGGTGAGCCGGAAGCTCAAAGAAGCAGGAGGAAATTTCCAGGCCAAAACACAAAGAGAATGGCTGAGTGAAAAGGTACCTCAGTGAAATTCTAGAGTCTGTTGTCACTGAAAACCAGTATTTTGTCATCTGGAAGAAATTCACTTGTCTTTTGATTTTCTGTTTGTGGCTTTGCTATGATGCTATATTAAATCACATCCTTTCCCTGGATCATTTCTGAGGCAGCAATTTGTACTTATTCTTATGTTCTTCTACATAACATGGATAATATTGGCACATAAAGACCTGTGAGTTTACCCAACAAAGTGGACAGTGTTGTATCTGGCCTGCTACAAAGGTTCCATTTCTTCATGATTAAAAGTTGGCGTCACGAGCAGGGCAGTTGGAAACTTGCCACCTTGCCAACCTCATATAAGGCCTCTTTCACAAAGCCGCTGTAGTGAGTCCCAGCACGGCAATTGCGACGCAGACCATTCAGTTCCTATGGACTGTGTCGCATTTGTCGTGCCGGGACTCGCTACTGCGGCTTTGTATGATGTAATCTTGAAACATAATACCATAATATCGTTGTATTTCAGCCCTAAGAATGTCTTCTTCTCCCCCATTTATTCATTAAACTAAACTAAACCTCACGTTTATAGACCGAGCCATCTCCATGGAAAATGGAGCTCGACTTGGTTAATAATTATAAACTAAGAACAACAACAACAATGTTGAAGATTTAATCCAAGAAGAGAATAAACTGAGACCGAGAAAAAAAACGATAAAGAAAGTTAAGAGAAGCGAGATGTTAGATACTTAGAGAATAATAATGTTTTCAGTATTCTACAGAATGTTTGAAAAGAATTTAAATCTCTTATTTCAAGTGGAATTGCGTTCCAAATCTCCGTTAGTTTGAATATATAGGAATTCACTAGTTATCCTTTAGATCTAATTCCCTTAAAAGAAGGGAAGGAGAGTTTTAATCTTTGTGTATGTCGCAAGAACATAGATCTTTGGGCATTCCAAGTTAACTCATGCTGCTTATCCTAGGAATAAGCAGTGAATTTCCCAAAGCCATCTCAATAATGGCCTATGGATTTCTCTTTTTTAAACCCCACTAAGCTAACCACATTCTCCGTCAACGAATTCCAGAGTTTAATTGCACGTTGTGGGAAGAAATATTGTCTCCAGTTTGTTTCAACTCTACTACTTAGTAGCTTCATCGTATGTCCCCTAGTCCTAGTATTTTTGGAAAGAGTGAACAAGCATTTCACATGTACCCCTTCCACTCCACTCCGTATTTTGTAGACCTCTATCATATCACCCCGAGCCACTTTAGCCTTTCCTCATCCCAAACATTTTATCATTTTCGTCACCCTTCTCTGTACCTGTATCCTCAACAATGACACCTAGATCCTTTTCCTGGGCAGTGACTCCTAACAAAGAACCCAGCATCACATAGCTAGAGTTTGGGTCTCTTTCCCACATACATCACTTTGCACTTGCTCACATTAAATGTCATCTGCCATTTTGATGCCCAGTCTTCTAGTCTCACAAGGTCCTCTTGCAATTTAACAACTTTGTCTCATCAGCTAATTTAATTATCTCACTAATTATTCCCAATGCAAGTAGGAAGGTGTCCCATACAAAAAAGGTTTAAAGGCTAGAAGTAAAGTTATATACTCACATTTTTAGAGCTTGCTTTGTTTGATGGGGTACAGAGAAGACTCCCAGAGCCTCACCTTTCAACAAGCCCAAATCATTTTGCTGCCAGAAGATCAGAACCTGGGCATTGATTGCAGACTAACTGCTCTTCCAGGGGAGGCAACTTTTTATACTGTTCAGGTGAGCATTGTCCTGTGTAATGTAAAAGTCTAATGATTATGTGCCAGGAATTTATAGCAAAAAAACAAAGGTATATACTATAATCATCTTTCTGATTCTCTCAAAACTTGCTGACCATATGGTGGATGAAAAGCACTTGCAACGTATTTATTTATTTTTGCTTATTTTGGGGTTGTTTATAAAATACTGTATTTGGTATTTTCCAATTTTGCACATTTTCCTCACCTCTAAAGTTTCCACCAGCCATTTGATAAGGACATGATTATAGAAAATATTTGGTCTTAACAACCAAGGTGCACTTCCCAAATGATTAGAGAAGTCAAAAAACACATTGTGAAATACAGCATAAAGCAGCTATTGTTTTCCTTCTGCCGTATTTACAAGTAGCTACATGAAAGATTATCCTTTTATTAAAAGAAATGTGTACAGAAAACAAGCATTATTGAACTTGGCTCTTTATAACGCATGACTCTTGCTGTTGCACATAAAGTTGTTTAGTAGATTGCAAAGGGTTGGGACCACAGTTGTTCCAAGGAGAGATATTAATAGAAAATGTAAACTCTCCCAATATTTTCAGATAACAGCAGTTTTCCCGGATAATGGAACATATGAAGTAAACTCATTTTCAAAGAAGAGATATTTTTCTGGCTAATGGAATGTGGACCGAAGTCCAAGATAGTTTCACATAATGGGAGTTTTGGGATAAAGGAACTCCAGAGAGATGATCGCCCCCAATTTCTATAAATGGTGCTCAAAATTTAAAGAACAAATTTGGGCATGCACCCAGTTTGTGTGTGCAATTTAACTGAATACTGAGCCAAACGGCGCCAATAATTGGACAGTAACGATCAATTATTGTCATGAATTGACATACTTTGAATGTACGCACGCATCTTCCTAGATGCTACTCTATAAAGATATGTGCGTAAATTTCACAGCATGCAACCAAAAGGTGGCGTGGCCATGGTAGGATCATGGGGAAGTCAGGGGCATTTACTAAAGGCGAACGCAGTATTATAGAATATGGGAGTCCAACACCTACCACGACCAGGCGCTCTAAATGCTCCAACATTTCTCTGATGCTTATAGAATTCCTATGAGCATTGGAGCAGCATCGGAGCATTCCAGAAACCTCTACTATGGCTTAATAAAAGAGGGCCTTAGGAACAAAGATTTACA
Source organism: Geotrypetes seraphini (assembly GCF_902459505.1). Taxonomy (NCBI): domain Eukaryota; kingdom Metazoa; phylum Chordata; class Amphibia; order Gymnophiona; family Dermophiidae; genus Geotrypetes; species Geotrypetes seraphini. Next base: position 6,232,732 of record NC_047100.1, read on the forward strand.
CCAGGTTTCAGTTGGTGTAAATCCTCGCACTCAAGAATGGGCATGGAACCCAGCCCTAAGCACCATTTATAGATTGGTGCACAATGGTCATTTTTCAGCATTCAAATTTGGGCGCCAAATATAAGTTCTCAACCCAACCAAGAAGAGAATGATGTGGCGCCATGAAACTTACAAGTTATCCCTCACTTTTTGTTTAATGATATGAAGTGAAAAGTGTCAAGAAAACTGAAGGTTTCATGGCTCTCCATCATTCTCTTCTTGGTTGGGCTGAGAACTTTTCGTATTGTGATGTCATAATGCCTCATTCCACCAATGCCTAAGAGCCAACCTCATCGGTGATGTCACAATGGCTCGGTTTCCCTATACTTGTGCCCATTTACTAGATGCATTTGCCTCACTGAAGCAGTGTCAAGAAAAGTGTGGAATAATTTGTAAGTTTCACGGCTCCATATCATTCTCTTCTTGGTTGGGCTGAGAACTTTTCAGTGGCCCCTCATACTAAACTTAGTCCCTACTGTATATAGAAAATCCGACTGTATATAGAAAATCCATTGACCAATGGAAGATGTTCTTCAATGACCTGGTAATTCAGCCATCCTTTGTCATTGATGGGAAAAGGGCCTACCTCCCTATAATGCACCTATGTCAAGTCTTGAGTTGCTACAAGATACTGTATACAATAAGGTCACTGACCTTTTTGAAGCACAGTTTCAGGTTTTTTGAGGAAAATTGATATTTTCTTTCTTTCATGCCCTGTTAAAAATTTCTGCGGTCTAATCTATTTGAATGGAGCTTTCGGTCTTATAAATTTTTACAAATTCATTTATCGTTAGTGCATTGGACTACACAGAAAATTTGGTAAAATAGAAGATAGGTAGACCCCCCCCCCAGCTCTTGTCCCCCTCTCTCAATCCCACCCCCTCTCTCTGTCTCTCTTTTCTCTTTCTCTCTCATTTCCACCCTCTCTCTCTGTCTTTATCCATCTCTTTCTCTCAGTTTGACCCCCTCTCTCTTTTTCTCTCTCATTTCCACCCCCCTGTCTTTATTCATCTCTTTCTCTCAATCTGAGACTCTTTTTCTCTGCTTCTCTCGCTCTCTTTTTCTTTCATTTCTACCCCTCTCTTTCTCTCAATCTGTTCCTTTTTCTCTTTCTCTCATTTCCACCCCCCCCATCTTTATGCCTCTCTCTTTCTCTCAAAATGACCTGCCCTCTCTCTCTGCTTCTCCCTCAGTCCCTCTCCCTCTCTCTCACTAAGCCTTTATCTCATCAGTACTGACGGCCTTTTCAGAGAAATTCTCCACAGATATGTATGTATGAGTATTTGCATAGAATTCTCTCAGCACTTACTTCTAAAGCTACAGTGGATACATTTCTATAGAGGAAGGGCCTAATGAACAGCCTTTTTGCGGTCTCAAGCACATTTCAGTAATCATCTTATTAAATATTTCCCCATGCATAGTACTAGATTTAAGCCCCTCACTGCCCTGGAGCATATGGACAGCCAGCTGCCCCCTCCATCCACAAGAGGGCATAGGGTAGCAGCTGATGGCAGTTACCCACAGATGCTTGCTTACTCTGCCTATTGTAAATCCACCCCTAGCTGCGCAATACTGAGAAAAAGTGGCAAGAAAGTCATAATGATTGATTTATTTACAGCGTTTTCTAATTGACGCAATCTCCAAAGTTCTTGGCAGCTAACAATGAGAACATCTCTACATATGATATAATTTCACCGTATTTCATTAAATTACAAGGGTTGCCAGCAAATGCAAGGATTTATGTTAAGCATTTTATTATGATTTAAAATATTCTATATGTCCAGGTGCCATATTATTTAGTGGAATTGATTTCATAACTTTACGGGAGCAATTCTATCTTCAGTTTCCCTCACCAAAGACAATTAGATCATTTGTTCAATAGGGAGTGATCTCTCTATTGTAATAAGATCAGTAGCTCAATATGTTTTTAGAAAACTTTTAAAGACATTCTTGTTTTAAAAAAATTGTATCATGAAATTTATCATCTTCTGCTATTAATGTTCTATTTGAATATTTGTCATTGCGTTATGTTTAACTAGGTTTGTTCCCAGTGATAGAAATATATTGTTGTCTGCCACGAACATATAAGTCAGAATGTAATGTAATATATGAGCATTATTTAATATTAAAATACATCAACAAATGTTAACCTATAACATTTTATTGCAGTCTGAAAGCCTGTTTAAAGATCAGAACATAAGAGCCTCAGAGACTGAAGATCCATCAAGGCCAGTATCCTATTTCCAACAGTGACCAACCCCAGGTCACAAGTATGATGGAGCTGGCAAGATCCCAAGGAGTAAAACAGATTTTATGCTGCTTATCCTAGAAGCAAGTCCATCTTAGTTTTGATTTATGGACTTTTTCTTTTAGGAAATGATCCAAATGTTTTTCAACCCAGTGGTTTGGGACACAAGCAAGCTGAATTGGGCAATGCCTGTCCATGGCTCTATGTCTATCACAAGCAAGATATCTAAGAAGCAATAAATAGTTACTTTGTAACTTGTGGTAACCATTAGCAAGTTCCATAATGAATGCTAATTCAGACACAAACTGAATCCCCTGGAATGGGATGAGAAATCTGCAGGGAATGGGGCTGGATGTTTGGTCTTCCCTGGACATGTCCTCCTTTGGAGGACAAATCCGGAAGGCTTTTCAAAACCCGGCACTTGATCCAGACAAAATTGCATCGGGAAGCAGGATCCGTGCATGCATGGATGGATGGAATGCGGCGACATCATTTCATTGCATCCATGTGGATGCCATCTAGGGATGGAACAGGGTGTGACAGAGGAGGAACCTCACTTTAGTAAAAGACCCTCTAAATCCATTCCAGACTTTCTTAGCTTAATCTGTATGTGGGCTTGATGGACCATTGGTCTGACCCAGTAAGGCTGTTCTTATCTTCTTAAAATAACCCTACTTAAATATTCTTAAATCCTTAGTCCAAACGTTCCTAGTTTTTAACAATAAGACTGCTTCCTAGAATCTTTTGTTGAGCTCTCGACCTATCAACCAGTTTTACAGCTCCGTCCTGGCCGTTCAGATTTGTAAATAGATCCTTTACGAGGTGGTTATCATTAGCAACAAAAGTGCCTGAAGGAGTCTTAAAATTGCTGTTTCTTCTGACAGATATTAATTACCGACTAATCCCCTAGAGAAGTACAGAGAATGTTTGCGTGAGCAAAGTCTCCTTTCACTATACGAGCCTCATGTCTTCTTGTCTCGCCGGCCCATATTCCTTGCATGTTTCCTTTGCATTTTGCCAACATGCTCAGGTGAGGCAGTCTGCTAGGAGACATTCAGTAAGATCAGTCATAAGGTGAAGTGTACACATACATAGGTGAGCAGGGATAATCCCTACAGGTCCTTCTGGCCTTTACATATAAACCCAACTTCCCAAAGCTGGTATTTAAACGTGTATGGAACAGAGGAATAACCTAATTGTTAATGTAGTGGGTTTGGAACCTGAGGAACTGAGTTCAGTTCCCACTTCAGCTCCATGTGACCCCGGATAAATACCTTAACCCTCCATTGCTAAATAAACACCTTAGACTGTGAGGAAAAAGTACCCGCACATAATTAATGTAAACTGCTTTAGTTGTACCATAGAAATCCATAACCAGGAACAAGGGTTACCATATGGGTCCTGAAAAAAGAGGATGAATTAAGACATCCGGGTTTTCCTGCCATTGCTTTCAGTGGAAGTAAAACCCGGATGTTTTAATCCATCCTCCTTTTTCTGGACCCATATGGTAACCCTAACCAGGACTAAAATCTACAAGTGTGTTGCCTGTTTAGGTGATAGGCTCAGGAGGGTGGTAGATGCATGGAACAGTCTCCCAGTGGAGGTGGTGGATGCAAAGTCTGTGTCTGAATTCAAGAATGCGTGGGACAGGCACTGGGATCTCTTAAGGAGCGGAGGAGATAGTGGACGCTGCGGATGGGCCATTTGGCCTTTATCTGCCATCATGTTTCTCTTCCACAACATTTTTTTTTCTTTGGCTCTTTCTTGTCTACTGTAGATTAATGGGGCTTTTGTTGTATGTCCAAACATAAACCTTTGCACAGTTCTGTAATTATAGAAGTACCATGGCCATAATTTTGCTCTTTGGTAAAACTCAGAGTCTGACATCCAAATTTATCTTAAAAAAAAAAAAAAAAGCATTCAGTCATTTTATTTCTGTATTTATTTATTACTTGGGTTTCTGATGTGCTGGATCTCCAGGAAGAAGACCAGCAGAGTACGGCCCTACATGTAATATTACATCCACAATAAGTTCACAAGGAGCCAAACTATACTTTGGAGGAGATATCCCGCACCCTGGCTATATTTAAAAACAGGCAATTTTTGAAAGAATCCACTGGCTCACTGGCAGCCAATTGGTTCAAACAGAAACCAAGATATACTCAGGGAAGGATTAAGGCATAGATAAACTAGGCAGGAGCCTAGAGCCCAGAGTTTAGGAGGGGATCTCCAAGATCTGCTAAATCAATGGTAACCCCAAATAGATGATTGTTCTGGTGAGCTTCTAACCGAAAGAAGGGCGAAGAGAGGGAACATAGCCACCCGTGTCCTCAGAAGTGTCTCTTTTCTTTCCCCCCACTCTACTCCATGCAACATCTTCCCATTTTCAGGAGTTAACGAGCAACACTTCTTACCTGCTGCTTCTTCCTCTGTAGTCAGAACCACACAGACCTTCATTTATAAGCGTTTAACAATCTGTTTATATTGGTGGCCCAACATGTTTGTTTGCCTAGGGCCCACAAATAGTTAATTCTAGCATATTGTATTAAGCAGGATATAAGGGGGGCCCATAACCCACTATGTATGAGACACCCCTTGCCTGGGAAACCTGAAAAGACACTAATATATAGATAATAAACAATGAAGCTAAAGGATATAGAAATGCTTCAGAAATACAGTAAACAAATATTGCTTGGTTAGCATTACTGGAAAATGTTCAAGTTTTTAAATAGATGTGTGCTCCAACATAGAGGAAGTACCTATGTACTAGAGCGTGTGAACAAGGTTAGTGTGCCCTAAATGAACATGCCGTTACAAGATATGCAATGCACTGAATTACAACACATCTAACTAAGTCATTATTGTTGAGAGGGAAAAGTACTAATGAAATAGGGTGACAAGAAACCATGTGACTTGAAACTAACCAATAGAACATTGCTCGAGTATGCAGTTTATCAATGGACCTTAATTAAGCAATTGTAATTCAATTGGAAGATGTACCAACTACATATGTTTAATTATTTCCTGTAATGATGTCATAAACCCAACAAAGTGGCCTGTCACTTGTAATTCATTCATTGAGATTCTTGGTTGGTATTCTACCATTTGGTAGAACGTCAAGAACTTCAAAGGCCTTGAATGTTTAAACTACACTTTTGTGTCTGGTAATTATTTCCTTGTCCTCCTCCAGAGATGGAAGTAAGAGCTGAGGAGTAGGTAACCTGTTCATGTAGTTATTCAGAGCAAACACTATCACCACAGGTTGCCCCCAAATTCCTCATGTAAAAGAATTTTGTTCAAGCTGCTGTCAGTTTTTCTTTAAGGCACTTACCACCATACTACTTTAGGGGGTAAAGCCCCTGCCCCAGTACAACCAATGTATCACAACCTGTGGTGCTGGCCTGTGATGTCATCTGACTGGTCTATGCTCTGGGTTGAACAACTTGTGCCTGCCTTGTATCTGAAAAGGATACTGGCTGTGACCCTGCAGAACTGTTTATCAAGTGGCTCATTTGGCTTATTATGGAGGCATGCACATAAGCTTGGGCAAAGACTATTGTTTATGCAGTGCTGGATTACTTGGTGGGGGATATCTGAAGATGATATCAAAGACATTCTTGTGGTTTGCCTAAACTTCAACAAAAGGGCAAAGTCCAATCACCTACGATGATATCATGGAGTGGACACCACCCGTAAGATGTGCCTGCAAAAGGCACAAGACACATAACATCACACTGTGTCTATGGCGCACACTGATACAACAACAGAAAAGCATCACCTCCTGCCTCCCTGCTGTTCCAGCTGTCAAATGTGAGGAGATGACCCCAAACCAACAGATTGATATATAATTTAAGGTCGTGATCACTTACAGCTGGGTTACAGGGGGCTTTTGCCAATTGGGTAATGTGTGGTAGTATTTCTTCTACCTTCTGTCCATTTTATTATCCCAAGTTGCTTATATTAAGGATTTTAGAGAATTTAGAATTTGAGACCTTTGTTTAAACATGGTTTTTCCCCCTAATCTTAATGGACCATCGAGTTGACCCAGCTTGGCATGTTCACGTTCATACTGTATGTTTTTGAGATCTTCTTCAGATACTGGCGACCGGCAGCATCCTGATGGGATTCATCTGTTCCAATTCGTGCAGTCCCTTCGTTGTTGGAAGTGCGGGATCTTGAAAGTGAAGAGTTAAGAATGGGAAATATCACTTTGGTAGTCCAGAGGGTACATCCAGAATAGTTCTGCAGTTTCAGGGTACAACGGTCTCACAGTAGTAACATCCAGAAGCTCCACGGGGTAAATATTTGAAAGCCTTCACCTAGAGCAGTAGTTTCAGCCCCCGGGCTTGGGGGACTGTTGATGTTTCCATAGGTTATAGTTTTGTTTCTAAGAAATTCTGAAAATGAGATTTTAAAAGAAAGAAACATCTATTTATACTTTTATACATAAGTCAAATAGAACTAAGATGCTACTCCTTGGGTTTTGGCCAGGAACTAGTGACCTGGATTGGTCACCATGAGAACATGCTACTGGGCTTGATGAACCAGGCTTTTGTAATTAACTCCCTGGCAGCTGGGTCCGTCTAGTGACGGAGAATGTTTAAGTCTAATGAATGAGATTATACCAATGTGAGCTGCAAAACACGAGGTAGAAAGCAAAACCAGACTGGAAGTATTAAAAGCAACTCTGGCAACAATTCCAGCAGATACGGGAGATCAAGAGTCACACATCAGAGAGTGTTGGAAGCAAATAAGCGACTTGCCAGAAGGATCTCAGGGGACGGGGAAGAGGAGGTAGCTTTAGGGAGTAAGGAAATAAGAGGGAGTGTGCTGATGTGGGTGGAATGCTTGGCGATATGGGAAAAACATTTAAAAAAAGAGGAGTGGGACAGATGAACAACTGCTTTGGAGATTCTAAAAGATTTAGCGGTATACAGGCAGTCCCTGAGTTACAGATGCCCAACTTAAGCATGGCTCATACTTAAGAACGCAGTTGCAGCTTCATTTGATTTCACTGAGCGGTATTTCCAGTGGCCTAGACTCCTACACTTCTCCTGCAGCAGATTCAGGAATGATGCCGACACCAACGCAGGCAGCGCATTCGTGATGCTGCTTGTGCCGAGATGCACCTTTTATAGAACCCCGTAATTAAGTAAAGGAGTGCTTACTAAGATTCCCTCCCTTGTTTCCTGGTCATGTTCCTTCGAGAGGTACGTGACAGCATCGTGGACAGAGGCAAAGAGTTGAGCCTTGGTGATGGTTTTGCCGAAAAAGTTGCCTTCCTCCAACTGTTTGACCACATGAGCTATGACCAAAAAAAAAGAACAAACAATGAATGAATTCCCAAATCTTGGAAGGTCAGAAAGCTGGATAAACCAGGTAGGTACATTGTGTTTGATTAATATATTCTCTTTCCTCAAGTCATTTTTGGCAAGGAAGTGGATTGCGTAAGTCTACCAATTTATCTGATCGACAAAAATGATCACATTCTTAACACATGTTAAACAGCAAGCCACACGCATGTCCATTTTGCCAAGATCCACTCCATAAGCGAAAATTCTTCGGAGTGAAGTCTGCTTATATGCGGATTACTTACTCTGACAACCAGCAAGGTAAACATTGACTTCGATCTCAGAGAAATCTCGGAAAATCTGAAACAAAATATTTCTCTTTAATAGAGTCTTTATAGTACATTATGTTACTGATGAAAATGACATAGGGGAAGGGATGACCCCTATGAAGAAAGGCTAAAGTGGATAGGGCTCTTCAGCCTGGAGAAGAGACAGTTCAGGGGAGATGTGATAGAGGTCTATAAAATACTGAGTGGAGTGAATCACCTGTTTACTCTTTCCAAAAACACTTGGACTAGGGGACATTCAATGAAGTTACTAAGTAGCAGATTTAAAAACAAACCTGGGAAAATATTTCATCACTCAATGTATAATTAAACTCTGGAATTCGTTGACAGAGAAAGTGGTGACAGGAGATAGCTTAGCAGGGTTTAAAAAAAAAAAAAAAAAAGGTTTGAATCATTTCCTAAAAGAAAAGTCCAAACGCCATTATTAAGATGGACTTGGGTAGGATTACCATATTTGGGAAAACAAAAAAATGAGGACACATGACCCCGCCCACACTCCACCCACAGCTCCACTCACACTCCCCTTCCCATCCTGTGTACCCTTTTAGTGTTTCCCTCTTGCTCTCTCTCTCTCTCTCTCTCTCTCAGTGGTTTACTGCGGAGATCTCAGACCTGATCAAGGAGAAGAAAAAAGCATTCATCTCTTACAAACAATCAGGGAAGCAGGACTCTAGAGCAGACTACCTGGCCAAATCAAAAGCCGTCAAAACAGCAGTCAGGGAGGCTAAATTCCTCATGGAGGAGTCTCTAGCAAAGAACATCCAGAAGGGAGATAAATCCTTCTTCAGGTATATCAGTGATAGAAGAAAAAACTCAGGCGGGATTGTACGTCTTAGGAAACCAGACGGAGACTATGTGGAAAAGGATTCGGAAAAAGCCCAACTATTAAATGAATACTTCTGCTCAGTCTTCACCCGAGAAGCGCCAGGGCTCAGCCCTCAGCTACAGACAAGGGTTGGCTCAGTTGACCCGTTTAGTAACTTTGAGTTTACGCCCAGCAATGTCTACGTTGAGCTGTCAAAGCTCAAGGTTAACAAAGCAATGGGGCCGGACAACCTGCACCCCAGGGTGCTTAGGGAGCTGAGTGATGTCTTGGCGGAGCCACTGTCCGCGCTCTTCAACCTCTCCCTTAGTACAGGCAGCGTCCCGTTGGACTGGAGGACGGCTAACGTCATTCCACTCTACAAGAAAGGCTCAAAGATGGAGACAGCAAACTACAGACCAGTGAGTCTAACATCGATAGTGAGCAAACTAATGGAAACTCTAATCAAACACCAATTAGATAAGATCCTGGATGAGGAGAATCTACGGGATCCCCGACAACATGGATTTACTAAGGGGAGATCCTGCCAATCCAACCTGATCAGCTTCTTTGATTGGGTAACGGGGAAGCTGGATATTGGGGAGTCCCTGGACATCGTGTACCTGGACTTTAGCAAAGCATTCGATAGCGTACCACACCGCAGGTTACTGAGCAAGATGAGTTCTATAGGATTAGGTAACACATTGACGAAATGGGTTGGGAGCTGGCTTGGAGGTAGGCTCCAAAGGGTGGTAGTGAACGGCACCCCCTCCGAAATGATGGAGGTGATTAGTGGAGTACCACAGGGCTCAGTCTTGGGCCCAATCCTATTCAACATCTTTATAAGAGACTTGGCAGAAGGGCTTCGAGGTAAAATAACATTATTCGCCGATGACGCCAAACTTAGTAATGTAGTGGGCAAATGCACAACAGACGAAGATTCAGTGCCCGACAACATGATGCACGACCTACTCCTACTGGAGCGATGGTCTAGGACATGGCAACTCAACTTCAATGCCAAAAAATGCAAAGTTATGCACCTGGGCAGCCAGAATCCATGCAAGTCTTATACCCTTAATGGCGAGATCCTAGCAAAAACGGTAGCAGAACGAGACTTGGGGGTAATCGTCAGTGAGGACATGAAGTCTGCCAATCAAGTGGAGCAGGCTTCGTCCAAGGCAAGACAAATCATGGGCTGCATACGAAGGGGTTTCGTCAGTCGTAAGGCGGAAGTCATTATGCCATTGTATAGATCCATGGTGAGGCCCCACCTGGAATACTGTGTGCAATTCTGGAGGCCGCATTATCGCAAGGATGTGCTGAGACTGGAGTCGGTGCAAAGAATGGCCACCCGGATGGTCTCGGGACTCAAAGATCTACCATACGAAAAACGGCTTGACAAATTACAGCTATACTCGCTCGAGGAGCGCAGAGAGAGGGGGGACATGATCGAGACGTTCAAGTATCTTACGGGCCGCATCGAGGTGGAGGAAGATATCTTCTTTTTCAAGGGTCCCACGACAACAAGAGGGCATCCGTTGAAAATCAGGGGCGGGAAACTACGAGGTGACACCAGGAAATTCTTTTTCACCGAAAGAGTGGTTGATCGCTGGAATAGTCTTCCACTACAGGTGATTGAGGCCAGCAGCGTGCCTGATTTTAAGGCCAAATGGGATCGGCACATGGGATCTATTCACAGGGCAAAGGTAGGGGAGGGACATTAAGGTGGGCAGACTAGATGGGCCGTGGGCCCTTATCTGCCGTCTATTTCTATGTTTCTATGTTTCTATGTTTCTCTCTCACTCCCTCCCTCTAACCAGCCTGCCCCATTCATGCTTCTCTCTCTCTCCCTCCTTTCAAACCCCCTCTCCTGTGGGTGCCTCTTTCTTTCTTTTCACTCCCCTTCCAACCCCCAACCCCTTGCCTCCCCCCCCTCCACGGGTGCCCCTCTCTTTCCTTCCAATCGCCTCTCCTGCTGTTTCTGTCTCTCCCCTTCCATCCAGTACTACCCTACTCCATGCTCTTTTGTTCTAACTCTCTCTTCATCCCAAAATGCTTCTCCAGCCCTCCTCCCTCCCTCCCTCCCTCCATCCATCCAGCCTCTCCCCTCCCTCCAACACTGCTTCCCCTCATGACCTCTCTAGCTTCCGACTCCCCCTCCTACCTCTTCCCTGGGCCCAGCCGCTGAAATTGAATCTTTAGGCAGCTGGTAGTAGCAATGAGGTAAGCCGCCGGCCTGCCCCGGAAGCTGCTTCTCTGCAAGTTCCACCTACGCTAGAATAGAAAGTTGCTATATAGAGATGGCTTTGGGGGCATAACTCTAAAGTCAAAAAATGGCAGCGGTGGGTTTTTTTGACATGAATTTAAAAGGATCCATCACCTGACTCTATACCACCTATCAGAGCTCAGAACACCCGGCCATTTAAATTAATGACATCCATTCTATCTCTTGATTTAGTCCATTTGGCTGAATTTAGATAAAAGATCCAATTTTGCTCTATAAAACGCCATTTTGGATCTTACAGAGAATGATTTCTAGCCAACCAATGTTGGACTAAGGTCAAAAAAACCCACTGCAGTCTTAAAAATGATTAGTAGCAGTACTATTACTGGGGAATAGGAAGTGTTGCAGAGTGAAGATTTCCATGGCCAGCCAACGGCAGCAGGATCATGTCGCTAATGCTGCCGGCTGCCCAAAGTTTTGAAATTGCTATGCTAGAAGAGGTATGTGAGTAGGGATACCAGACATCCGAATTTACCCAGACATGCCCTCTAGCTTTTCAAAATCTGGCAATTTGTCCGGGTTTTGAAAAGCTTCCAGCTCGGGAGCTGCATTGGGAGGGCGTCTGCATGTGTGCGGACACCACATGGTGACATCACCCGCAAATGCACATGCTTGCGACATCATTGTGTTTATACCTGCGCATGCGCAGATGACCTCCCGACGCGGCTCCCTAACAAGAGAACAGGTTGACGGGGTGGGGCTTGGGGGCTGGGGAGGCCTGGAGGTGTGGCCATGGGTCTGGAATTTACATGACTAAAATCTGGTAACCTTCTATGTGAGGACCCCAACTCTGGGGTGGCCCATTGTGGGGCCTGGAGAGAGAAAGAGAGGCTATGTTGGGGGAAGGGGGGGTGCAGGTAAGAGGCCAGGCTAGTGGAAGGCAGAGGAAGGGCTTCAGGGGGGATACAGAAAGCTGAGGACTCTGTATACACATTTGAGAAAGACATGACAGCCCACAATTTGTGACAGGCATCATCAACTAGATTTAAACTACAACCTGAACCTTGTTGACCTGATTTGGCTAACTAAAGATGGGGGAAAAAAAGATTATAAATCCCTTTTTTGACAATCTGTCTGCTCTCTCTCAATGTCGCATTAATAGTTATCCGGCCGGTTGCTCTTTAAATCATTTACTGTCTTGTCTTTTCTCGTCACTCCCCTCTTCTGCCCCACACATAAGTACACGCTTTCTGGAATCGTCTGAGGATTAGAAAAGGACCCAGAGCAAGCAGAAAAGGCCTCCCGCGGATCTGCGCACACCACCGAGACAGCTTCCCATTACAGAATTCCCCTCAAAGTGCTACGTCACTTGTTTCCAGTATATCGGCATTGCAAAACATGTTCCAGTGCCACCTTTTGCTGGTTTGGCTCACATCGTTCCTTACATTTTTCAAAACCTTTATGCAGACAGTATCCACAAAACTGGAAGCAGAGAAGTCCAGTATCAGCGAGTGGAAGGCCGGCTTTCTTAGACCGAACGATTCCAGGGTGGATTCTTTGGAGGTCTTCTGGGTGGTGTTTGTTTGAGTTTCCAAAACTTCTTTGTCTGCGACCTCTGCCAGCCTGGAGTCATTTTCCTGAAAAACATCCCTAGAAGTGAGCTTTGAAAGGTCTGAGTTCATCGTGTTACCTTGCATCTTTGCTGGTTCCTCATTCTGCCATAACCATTTCATACCTCGGTCGCTATCTCCTTTGGATCAGCCTTCTCCACATCCAGAAAACCATTGTTGTCGCTTCCTGTTACCTGTTAATTTCAGCAAAAGGAGCAGAGGTGAAATCTACACCAAATTTTTATAGAAGACTTCTAATCAAGGGCAATTATGCACGTAAATTAAATAATTTTATCATCTATGCGTGTAAGTTCACACTCAGCCCGCACTCCACCCACTAGGGTTAACAGATTTAAAGAGAGACAAACCCGGACGCATGGCCCCGCCCCATTCTTTCTCAGCCACGTCCCATTCTGCTTCCAGCCCCGCCTCATTCCTCCTCCAGCCCCACCCCATCCAGCCTCCAACCCCGCCTGAAAGAGCCTCAACTCTTTTTCCCGACCTTCAGACTGTGTCTGGAGAGCCTCCAGCATGCACAGATGTGTGTGATATCATCCTCACATGCTTGTTGAAGGCCTTCCAGACTCAGCCGGAGCTCGGGGCTTTCCAAAACCTGGACAAACTGCTGGGTTTCTGTAAAGTCCATCCGGAAACCCAGACAGTCCTCTAAGAAGAGGACATGTCTGGGTTTTCCCGGATGTCTAGTAACCCTACTACCCACACTCCTTCCCTGTGCATACCCACGTATGTGTATTTTCATTCAAGTTGGCATTTTAAAAGAGGTATCTTTGGTGTATAAATGCCTACAATGCGAGCATATTCTTAGCGCCTAAAATTACCACCAAAAAGCTAAGTTTGAAGATAAGAAGAAAAAGCTTGCTTTATCTTTCTTCAAGTTCTCATCTCTAGGGATTTGGTTCCCCTTTTTCCTATCTTTCTCGTCTTTCCTTTTTTGCCGAGTCATAGCTTTCTTCTTCTTCCCAATGAGTCTGTCAACATCGATGCCAATCTGGAAACAACAGAAACTATATGAGAGCTCCCAATTAGGTTAATGTGTTGTTCCTCATCTTCAAAGGCTGGTATTATTTCCCTAAAGGTTCTCCAGGGGAGCTCAGAACGGTTTACGTGCATTTATTCAAGTGCTCTCCGTCTGTCCTGGTGGGTTCACAATCTATCTAATGTACCTGGGGCAATGGGGGGAATTAAGTGACTTGTCCAGGGTCACAAGGAGCAACATGGGTTTGCCACTGTACCACACTCTCCTGCTTTAGATCAGGTTAGTCTGCGTGTAGAGTTAGCTCACTAAAATTTGATACTGAGAACCACTGAGAACCTCTGAGCTCTTGTGCCACATCCTGACCTAGGAATTAAGGGGTTCTGGTACCCTGATAACATCCTCTGCCCCATCAATGGGGAACTGTAGAACTAGTTCTATAATGGCGTAAGGATGCACCTAAGCCATTATAGAATATATATGCAAAGCTGCATTGGTGTACCAAAAGTTAAGCGTGCCTACGTATCATAGTTTGCTGTAAGTGGGCGTGGCAAAGCACACTATACAATTTGCTCAACGGATAGTGATCTATAAGTTGTGTGCGTTTGGTTACTCTTCCGTGTTCTGCCCACATGTTTGCTCCCTGACAGTTGTGTGCTAAGTGATGTAGACCCATTCTGCCCATTTTTGAAGCATTTCATGACGAGCATTGTTGAAATTAATGGGTTGGCACCTTTGGACTGCCGTTCTTCTTTATCACGAGATCAGCCAGAAGGATAGTCAGATCCATCAACATCCCACCAGCAAGCAAAGAGAGCAGGAAGCCTGGATCTGCTCCCGTCAGAAGGAGGGTGGGGAAAAGGAGGAATGGATGCTGGGTAGATATGGGGGGGCTGGAGCCAGAGAGGATGCTGGGCGGGTGGAGAGAGCGGCAGGGTACGGAGGAGTAGAGGTTAGAAAGAGAGGTTGCTCGGTAAGGCAGTGCTAGGTGAGTGAGGGTGGAGTGTTGGTGTGCTGTGGATCATAGGAAGAATGAGGGACGCGGTGGGAGGGTGGAGAAAAAGAAGGCATTGGGCGTTGTGGAAAGGGAGCAAAGAAGATGCTTGTTTGCTGGCCCTAAAATAGAAAAAGGAGAGAAGCAGAAAGGAGCAATGTTGAGCACTGTGAGAGGAGAGAAGGGGATGCTGGACAAAAGGAAAGAGGGGGTTGATGATGCTTGGACAGAGCCTCTGCCATTAGGTAAAAATGCAAGAGGGAATGACTTGCCTTTTCTTGAATATTTATGCACGAGAACTGTATAATCTGTGGCAGGGCTGGCCAAGTCCGGGCCTCGAGATCTACTGGCAGGCCAGGTTTTCAAGACATCCACAATGAACATGCATGAGAGAGATTTGCATACCAAGAAGGCAGTGCAGGCAAATCTCTCTCATGCATATTCATTGTGGATATCCTGAAAACCTGGCTTGCCAGTAGATCTCGAGGATTGGACTTGGGCAGCCCTGATCTATGGAGTCCTTTTACTAAGGCAAGCTAACCGATGTAGCACATGCTAAATCGGTTAGCGCCTTAGTAAAAGATCCCCTATAATTAGGCATTCCAGATTAAATTTCATTGAAAGCATATCTCGGCTGGCAGCTGGGTAGACTGAATGGGCCAATTGGTCTTTTTCTGCCATCACCTACTACAAAGAAGCTCTGTGCATCATTGGAAACTTAGGCCGATTTCCTGCATTTGGCTCACTACTTGATGCACTGAATCACTTACCTTCGCTTTCAGGGACTCTGCATACAGCTCAGCATTGGCAAAGTATACTGTGCAAGGCGAGCGGAATATCTTTATTCCGGATACTTCTTTGACCTGGAAATTCAAGAAAGGAATCCAGATTACTATCACCTCTTAACTTCATCCTATCATTACAGAACTTCCTTTCAAATGAAAGAGACTCGACTCAGGTGCATTTATGCCATGTAAGTATTTAAACGTCTCTTTCCTATCTCCCCTCTCCCGCTTTTCCTCCAAAGTATACAGATTGAGATCTTTTAAGTCTGTTCTGAGAGCTCCAATGTTGCCCAGTACGATGCTCCAAGAAGTAGACAACCAGAAGATTGAAAACAGTTTGTACTGGTGGTCAAGGCAACTAACATAGGAAGGTTCAAAGCAAATCTAGACAAGCTCCTGGAGGAAAATTCTATCAAAATTAATAGCCGGGTAGACATGAGAAAGCCACAGTCTTCAGGTCCTACTTTACCTGGTCGAAATCTTCAAGGTCTCTGTAGATATCTGTTTCAGAAACTTGCCCCAAGATTGAATAGTGGGGTCTATCGAAGAGAGAGAGAAGTAGAGTTTTTGCTTTTCCACAATAAAGGAAGCATTGTTACTGAACAAGGATATGATCTTGAAAATGCCAAGTACTCTTGCTGTTTTACACCCCAAACTATACACACCTTCCCCCGAAAATGCAATTACAGTGGTGCCTCACACAACGAACTTAATTCGTTCCAGGAGCAAGTTTGTTATGCGAAAAGTTCGTTATGTGAAACGCGTTAAGCGCAGTGACTAACGACTGCCTGCAGCGCCTGCGCGGAAGGATGCAATACATCGGCAGCGATCGTGGAAGCTCGGGCGACTTCGTTGTGTGAAACGAAGTTCGTTGTATGAATCATGACATGAAGTTCGTTGTGTGCAGCGTTCGCTGTGCGAGGCGTTCTTTATGCGAGGCACCACTGTACTTAACTTTACTAGAAGTGTACTGCGGAAGCCAGCGTGTATTGCAAGCCAAGCGAAAGAGAGCAATTTGGGAAGAACTCTCTTCGAAAACCACGCTCAGTACTCTCTAACGCTCGTGTCCTGTGGAGAAAGCGTCTGCTGGAACTGGCAACTATTTGCTCCCCATGAAATACAGTAAATTGCTGATCATTTGGATGCCTTTTCCCACAAAGTGACATTCTTAAGACATTTGAAATGTGCTGCCTTTTAAAAGTAATTTGGGAAACGCCCCCCCAACAATGTGCTTTGTTCTGTGTCATTATCGAGCCAACATCAAGACAAAAAGAAGACCCAAAGTTGCACAGTAAAAACAATCCAATGATTTAAAAAAAAAAAAAACAACAAAAACAACCCAAAAGAGTGTGGATGTGGATGTTCCAAAAGATGATTCATTGTTCGCTCTTCACAATAAAAACAAAAAAATACAATTAGAAGTCTGAATATGCACCACTCTCAAGACATTTTCGTTTTTCTGCTCAAAGACACACACGTTGTTTTTAGCTCATACTTTTATATGGGTACCCTATATTATCTGGACCCCCGAGTAAGGGGGTTTTGACGAAACACGAAACGTGTAGGGTCCGACTTTTATTTTGATGTTTTTATTGTGAAGAGCGAACAATCCACATCCGCAGCCTTGTGTTTTTTTTATCATTCAACATACTTTTTTTAAAACTTTTTCCATCCATCTAATCTAACCAATTTCTGGTTTTATCTCACAGTTTTTATTTGTTATGTTTCATTTTTTTAACGAACTGTAAACTAAGTCGAGCTCCTTAGGGAGTAGATTCGGTCTATAAAATGAAGATTAGATTAGATTAATAAATCATCTTTCAGAACATCCATATGCACAGTCTTTCGGGTTTTATCAATTTCAAGCCAGCCAGTCTTCCTCCCACCATGGCAGCCCCATAGGGAAAAAAGATGTTAACAACTGCCAACCCCTCATCCCACGTTGTATGTCCACATTGACCGCTGCTCCCCCAGACTATCCATCCAGACATAATGACAAACTGGTGTTCTCTTGGTTGCAGCAGGGCTCCCCCACCCCCCCCCTAGGATTGTATGAGGAATAAATGGCAGCTGTTTTCATATTCATGAATTCACAGCCAGTGGCACAGGGAGGGTGAGAGGTGTCCTTCCCCCACCCTCTTCTCCGCCCACCACCCCACCACCTCCACATGCTCCTTCCTCACCCTCTCCTGCCCTACGTGCGCCATTCCCTTCCCCGTACCTCCGTAACTTTCCTGGAGTGAACGGCAACCCCTGAGCTGGTGTCACGCCAGCGTTGGCTCTTCCTCTTCCGTCATGTCCTAGGTGCGGGTCCAGGAAGTGATGTCAGAGGAAGAGCTGACGCTGGCACGGGTTTGTCACTGGCGCCAAGAACATTACAGGGGGAAGGGAAGTGGCACGCATGTGTGGCAGTGGGGGGGGGGGGAAGAAGGGGTGGGTGTCTGTGCCCTCACCAAGGCCGCCCCCTCCCCTTATTAAGCCACTGTTCCCAGCACAGTCTTCTAGGTGTGGGTCCTTCTGCAGCAAGCAAGGATTATTCAATAACTTCCCAGCGAGTCACCCATTGTTTTGATTTTAACTCCCAGGTCAGCGTGTTCAGCTCCAAGACGCACTCCCAAATTCAGGGGCAGATGCGCTAAACCTTTATCCTCGTGAACAGCAAATGAGAAAAATCCCTCGAGTACATCCCTCCCTAATGTTTGGAACCAACGCACAGCTGCGTTCGGACAATAACCGTAAACAAGGCAAAGACGACCGACACAGCCAGGCCGAGATCCAGATTCAGCAGAAGAGTCGCCACGAAGGTCACCGCCCATATCAGCTGAAAACCAAAAATGAGAGACATGTGTTGGAAGGCCATATGTAAAACAGCTGGATAATGAGGGGGAGGGGGAAGGGGGTTGCAGGAGTTCAGGCCTCGGGTGCCCCTAAGAGGCCAGATTTTCGGAGAACCCTATTGAATATGTATGAAATAGACCTTATTGTATGCACTGTACACAAATCAATCTCATGCATAGTTTATTAGGGAATCCTGAAAAGCTGGTTTGGTTGTGGCCCTTGAGGCCTGAACGGCTACAACCCTGATCTACACTAATAGCTGCTGTGATTTCTTCCCTCAAAGGAAGAAAGACTCAGCTCTGCTGCTCTGATTGATTGACCAGAATTCACAGATACATTCTGTGATCTTGCATTAATATAACAGATAGGCATGGGAACAAAAGAATTCATTGTCTCTTAATACCTGTAATGATTCATGTTTGTTCTGGCATTGTTTAGCTCACCTGAACAGAGAAGTACATGTTGGGGCATGGGAGGGTGGGGAGAGATTTAGACAGGATATTTTACAAATTCTGCTATTTTAGCAGAATTCCGTTTTATCCAATGAGACCATAAGAATTGCTATACTGGGACTGACCAAAGGCCCATCAAGCCCAGCATCCTGTCTCCAACTGTGGCTAACTCAGGTCCCCAGGACCTGGCAGAAACTCAAAGAGGAGCAACATTCCAAAACTGATACTGTGATGTCATAATGCCTCATTCCACCAATGTCTAAGAGCCAACTTCATCAGTGATGTCACCATGGCTCAATTGTCCTATACTTGGCTCACATAAGAACATATGAATTGCTGTACTGGGACAGACAGAAGGTCTGTCATACCCAGTATCCTGTTTCGAACAGTGGCCAACCCAGGTCCCAAGTACCTGGCAGAACCCCAAAGAGGAGCAACATTCCAGAGCTGAGATTGTGATGTCATAATGCCTCATTCCACCAATGTCTAAGAGCCAACTTCATCAGTGATGTCACCATGGCTCAATTGTCCTATACTTGGCTCATATAAGAACATATGAATTGCTGTACTAGGACAGACAGAAGGTCCGTCAAGCCAAGTATCCTGTTTCCAACAGTGGCCAACCCAGGTCCCAGCTAGATCAAGTAGTAAAACAGATTTTATGCTGTTTATCCCAGGACTAAGCAGTAGATTGATGAATCCCCCCCTGCTATATTTAAGAAACATTCCATTCCATTTTGAATTTAGAGGTTCCCCAGACTATTCAGACACCCTCCCCCAAGCCCCCAGATCCTCCTTACCAGATCTATTTTGTTGGTTCTCCACAGAAGAGAAAGGTCACCAAACTGCTTATACATGCCATGCAGATTGACAATAACAACAGAAGCCAAGATTGCCTGAAAGACATTTGAAATGATAAGACTTAGCAAGCATGTAATTCCAATTTGTAAGCATGGATTAGCCCTTTAAGGGGTCATTATATTTTGTGTTAAGGGAAATAATGCACAGTTTTTGCATGTTGAAAGTGTCCATTATTTTACCGTATCGCATATTATTTTATTGCAATGTACATAATAATGAAATGTTAAGCATGCAAATGCAAGCAAACCACCTCATTATTATGCAAATTAAATAATGGAAGCTGCATCTTTCTGGGAATCTAAGGGTTGGATGCATTAAAGTCAGTGATCGTCGTTGCAACTGTTTTCACAGCTTTAGCGATGGTCGCTTTTAACCGACTCAATGCACAAAACAGCTCATCGCGTGTTTTTCTCCTCGATCGCCCATTTTCCGATCCGGCCATGCAAATTAGCTAAAACCCCATGCAAAGTAGCCAAGTGATTGATGCACTAACATCGCTTGGCTATGCAAAAAAACCCAAAACATTCTATCCTTGAGTATCGATAATATTTCTTATTGTGATATGATGTACTGAAGGGAGCTGTCACTTGGTTTTTCTTGTTAGGCTTCCTCGGAAGCCTTTGTTGTATATTTTCTATTTTATAACTATGAAATCAATAAAAATATTTTGAAAAACTGCCTGGGTTTTTTCATATTTTTTTTTCAATGGCATTTTTTTTTTCAAAGTCCCCCACCACTAATGATGGCCCTCCCGAATGACCCCCCTCCCCCACAAACCGGAACTGTGACCCCCCCTCCCATGTGCCATACCCCCACCCAGTCCTGGACCCCCTACACCATCAACCTCCCCAATCATCCCCTACCCTCCCCCTTCCTCCCGAAAAAAAAAAAAAAGCAGGAGTGATGCTCACTTCCTGCTGCCACTGGATGCTCCCCTGAACCCCCTCCCCCCCGGTACCTTCGGTACATGTTGGGAGCTGGAGGGAAGCATGTTCCCTCTAGCTCCAATGCTCACACATGGAAAATAACGGGCCCTTCCCTCCTTGGTGCACCATGTGATGCACGGGGAGGAGCCTAAGGCCCTGATTGGCTCAGATGCCCAGGGCCCCTGGATTACAGTTGGCCAATTCTCTGACCGATTCTGGCCGAGCGATCGATGCACTACCAAGCTTGTGTGCAAACCATGTGCACGGATCAATCACTGCCCTAGGGATATTGCTTTAAAAATTGAAAGCATCTTGTAGCAAGCCAGAGGAGGTCAAACTTAGAGACGGAAGTTTTGGAACCAGAAATTTTGAATTGGGAAGAAAATACTGCAGAAATGGGAAAAGATCTAAAAGAGTTGAAAATCTCCTCATTTTATTGCATAACCTTGTTCAACAGCACCTCAGCTAGACAGGAAATACATACTTTGGGTAAGTATTCAAAGAGCGCTCCAGCCTTAATGATGATTATTAAGAGCACAAGAGAAGACATAATCCCAGAAACCTGTACAAGAAAACATAAGTAGAAAATCAACGAATGCAATTGGAAACTGGCAAAATAGCCTTATTAACTTATAAAGTACTATCTTGTAAATCTCCTCTATTCTTAGAGAGATTACTCATTCCCCTACGTGCCTTCAAGAGCATTGAGATCTGATGACAAAATTCTCCTGTCCATCCCATCTTTAAGATGTATTAATACCCGGAGGGATACTATCTTTTCAATTATAGCTCCTCAAACCTGGAATTCACTGCCAAAACAACTGAGGATCATTAAAAAGCTTTCTGTATAAAGATGCATTCGACAGTTAGGATTCCTACGAAGCTCTGCTTATTATTTTTCCTGTCCTCGTGTTTTGTGCTTTTATGGTTATCTTTCCTGTTACAATTGGAGTTCTCCCCGCGTCCCTTTCGTATCTAATAAGTTGTGATCGTCCATGTTAAAGTTCTTAATGGTTTTGTCTGTCTTCCCCAATTTTATATTGTACATCGCTGTGAATTTTTTTTTTTTTTAAATTGCGATTTGATTAAAACTTTATTAAACTTGAAACGTGATGAACCACAATCTCGTTAAAAGAAGAAGAAGAAGAAGAATAACAGTTTATATACCACAGGACAAAAAGAGACTCTTTTGTGCAACCGTTTTAAAAGAAAACCAATGTAACGGCTACTGGTATTTCAGTCAAGCAGTAACATGCCAACTGAGAAACCACAGTGGAATTTTTAGTAATGACGTCGATAAAATTGTGTTAATAAGCACTTGATGACTTTGAGCTTGGCAAAACCACAGAGACAGCCCTAGCTCAGAACAAAATTAGCAAGTATATTTCTCGCACCTACTGTACATTACCTGACTGTTTCCTCCGGTGTTTTCCTGCACCAGACACCTGGACATGGCCGTCCCAATCGCGAAACACTGAAAAAAGCTCCCCACAAAGTTACTGAGCCCCAGCGCGATCAGCTCCTGCGAGAGAAATAAGGTCGCTGAAGAGCCATCTTGATTCAAATACATAGTAAATGATGAATGACGACAGATAAGGACCTGGACGGTCCATCCAATCTGCCCATGAGTTATACCCATTAAAAAAACACACGATTAAATTAACTTGTCTCTTCTTTGATATTGCTGAAGTTGCCATCCAAGCTCGCTCCAGCCTATCCAACCATCCCGTTGTTTGCATGATATCTACTAGATTAGAAAGTCTAGCTAGTGACATCCTCATGTTCCAAATTAGTGGCGTTCCCATCGATGCCCATGCCAGCCCATCCTACACCGAATCACTATATATGGGACATAGACTTAGCAAGTCTGTCCAATACTGGCCTTACCCCCTAAGTCACACTAGCCAATTTAGCACACGTTGATGTCTGACCATGCGTGAAGGCCCTCCATACGGACCTTGAGCCGCCAGGAGGGGATGCCGGAAGGGAAGGATAGGCACTGGCACCTACAGGATGTGCCTCTCACCGCGAGAGGCACGTCCTGTAGGCAGTCAGCCAGCGTCCGCACCTCTCCTCCTCCCCAGCATCTCGTGGCACAACTGAAATCTCAGGAGGCACACAGTTTGCAGTACACTGATCTAATAAAATAACATAGATAATCATTTAGATGGTCTCAGCACTGTATCTGCACTAGCAACAAAGGAAAATGGCATATGGCTTTCCTGTTCTTATTTTTCACTTATAATTCACTGTCGGAAGGGGGGGGGCAGGAAAGTAGGAGAGTTAATCAGCCCTTGATCCCTCAAATCTAAAAGACCGAATAATATTTTTGGTAGCTTTGTGGAAAGCTCAGCGCAGAGGGTAAGAAGCAGCGGGGACAAGAAAAGGCCATCGAGTCAACTGACCTGGTTGCTATCCACTTGGTAGCCATGTTTCATTGCAAACATCTTGCCCATAGAGATAGTTATAGCATATGCCACCACCGCAATGGCAAATGAGCTGCCTACCACTTTGCCAAACAGGTTAGTGTCGGGCGGCAATGGGGCATTCATCCTGTAGGCGAAAGAACAAAATGCAATGATGTAAGCTAGCTGGGGGGGGGGGGGGAGCTATTTTCTTCAGAGTGTATTATTTCCTTTAATATCAGCACTCAAATGACCTTTTATAATTACTAGAGTGCAATAACCCAGCAATTAACTGATGTTGATGAGTCTCCAGTCGAGACACTGAAAGTTTACAGGACTGTGTTGATTTACTAAGAGGCTATTGGGCTCTTTCCCTGGGAGCTGAATCGCAATTACAGTTGGAGATAAGCGGCCAAAGAAAGTTTGCCATATATATAAAATATATATAAATCAACCACTGAAAGAGTGGTTGATTTTCACTGAAAGAGTGGTTGATCGCTGGAATAGTCTTCCACTACAGGTGATTGAGGCCAGCAGCGTGCCTGATTTTAAGGCCAAATGGGATCGGCACATGGGATCTATTCACAGGGCAAAGGTAGGGGAGGGACATTAAGGTGGGCAGACTGGATGGGCCGTGGGCCCTTATCTGCCGTCTATTTCTATGTTTCTATGTTTCTATGAGCGCACAATAGCAACACAGAAAGGTTACTTTGGTCAATTTCAGAAGATTTGGAGGCCATTAGCAGAATTTTGTAATGATTAATAACATTTTCCCATAATAAGATATTTGTTAAATGGGGATGTGGGTGGGTATTATTTTATTTATCTCACAATATATATGAATTAATTAATAAATTTTAAAGGATTAGGTTAGATTTTCTGAAATAGGTAGGGAGGGATTGGGAGGGGGAGGTTATTTTATTTATATTGGTCATACATATTAAATGAATTACACATTATTTAGAACATTATAAAATATGCATATAAATATAATATGTTGTACTTAAAGTGGTCATGAAGGTAAATCAAGTGTGAATTTATAAGATCATATAAATTTTTCTGATACACTTGTTGTAATATGAAAAAATGAATAAAGAAATTATAAGAAGAAGAAAGTTTTGTGGGATTTTTAAAAAATTTTGTTCCAGAAGGAATGTGAAAGAGAGTGTTCACTCTTCTTAAAGAGTTCACATTCTTTTCCCAATAGCACGTGCATAGAAACTAAAGGCCAAATGGCCCATCCAGTCTGCCCATCCGTAGCATCCACTAGCTCCTCCTCTTCCTATTGGCTAAGGCTCTTAACACCTGCATCGTGAGATCATAGAGCTTTATGGTTCTAGAAACCTAGAAACATCACAGCAGATAAAAGGTCAAATGGCCCGTCCTGTCTGCCCATCTGCACCAGCCACAATCTCCTCCTCTCCCAAGAGATCCCACGTGCCTGTCCCATGCTTTCTTGAATTCAGACACATTATGTGAAGACAAACTATTATGAATATGAACACCATCGGGAAAGACTGTGTCCTTTTTGTATATCTTTAAGAACAGTTCTCACACATTTTGGCAACAGAGAAGGTAGGAGTTATGATATCTGCCTCCTCAGGGGTCAGGCTATATCTAAGTTATGATAAGTTCTAAAGAAGTGGTGTTCTAGCTAGATCTTTAAAATATTATTTTCTTGCATTTTATCCGCCTTTTTTTCTCTGGTCTTAGATTCCAATTATTATGGGCTTTAGCTATTCCAGAATCCAGAATTAAGATATATCTTTTTAATTTTTGTGTTTCTTATATTTAGCTATACATCTGGACAGCTTTCAGTACAAGTGATCAGTTAGCATGCAAATAAGAAGAAGAATCCATACTATGATCGGTAAACATTTCATCGTAAAATCCTGTCTCTAGTGGGCTTCTTCTCAGCTATGGTAAATCAAAATTTCACAGAGGGGTAAATAGTCAGTGATTTTTTTAGCTGCTGGTGTTATTCCCGGATATTCAGTGCTGGGTCATGTCCAGACATCGGTATTGAATGTCCGGTTTCTGCGGCCGGCTCTCTCTTACCTAGACCACTCACAAAATAGCCAGTTTTCAGTTCAGTGGCTAGTGCTGAGATTCAGTGGATAGCCCCTTACGAGTGATCGAACAAGCCAGAAGCCTCTCCTTGGGACAGTTTCCCACCGAGCGAGGAGCTTGGTTGCACAAGAAGATGAAAAAAAGATAGCTTCTATTCTGAGAGACTTGAAGATAGGAGGCAGGAGAAATTCACATGGAAATAGGGTGGAGAGAGAATAATTTGAGGGAGATCTTAGCAACGGCACTCACCCGGTGGGAATGTTGCCTACAATGTCAATGCCAAGCACCTCATTCAGCTTCATTCCATATGATATCCCAGTGAAAATGATGATCTGTCACAAAGGAAAAAGCAAATCGCCTAAAAATCCAGGGCCCGATTTTTAAACACAATTATAGAAGTCCGGATTTTCTAAACGGAAAATCTGGTAACCCAATTCCAAGGTAAATCATGTTTTAAGAAATTTGTGGACTAGGAATCTCGAAGCTGCGTCGCTTTGCCATTCTTACCGTGAAAAGCTCAATGGGAATGGGAACCGGCAGCTTGTTGGCAAACTTTTGGTTTATGAACTTCACTGTAAAGAGTAGGCCGAGGGCAACCACACTGCTGATGAGCGAGCCAATGTTGGTTTCTGGCAGTTTCGAGAAGAAACTTATTATGCCCTATAGGAAACAAAGACAAAAGTATGAAAGACATATTATATTCCACATATCTAGAGTTCAGAAACTAAATGAACTAAGAATGTGGCAGGGTCACAGGGACCTCGACAGCAATGGCCTTGGTGGTTTCAGCAGCGCTTAAATGTTGGTTGGGGTCTGGGGTCCTGTACAACCATCTTCTTTGCACAGTGGTTAGAGCCACAGCCTCAGCACCCTAAGGTTGTGGGTTCAAATCCCAGGCTGTTCCTTGTGACCCTGGGCAAGTTACTCAATTCCCCATTGCCCCAGGTACATTTAGATAGATTGTGAGCCCACCAGGACAGACAAGAGCCAACCTCATCAGTGATGTCACAGTGGCTTGACTGTCCTATACTTGGCTCACTTTTTCTAGAGTGGTGCAGTGGTTAAAGCTACAGCCTCAGCACCCTGGGGTTGTGGGTTCAAACCCACGCTGCTCCTTGTGACCCTGGGCAGATCACTTGGTCCCCCATTGCCCCAGGTATATTAGACAGATTGTGAGCCCAGCAGCACAGACAGGGAAAACTGCTTGAGTACCTGAATAAATTAATGTAAACAGTTCTGAGCCACTGGGAGAACGGTATAGAAAACTGAATAGATAAATAATGTGAAAAGTTTCAGAGCTGGAATTATGACATCATAATGCCTCATTCCACCAATAAGAAGCAACCTCATCAGTGATGTCACAATGGCTTGATTGTCCTAGACTTGGCTCACTTTTACTACATTTCGATTTCTAGCAAGGTGCAGTGGTTAAAGCTACAGCCTCAGTGCCCTGAGGTTGTGGGTTCAAACCCCCTCTGCTCCTTATGACCCTGGGCAAGTGACTTAATCCCTCCATTGCCCCAGGTATATTAGAAAGATTGTGAACCCATTGGGATAGGCAGGTTCTGAGGTCCCCTGGGAGAATGGTATAGAAGACTGAATAAATAAATGAAACCTCAAGATCTGACTTAGGGCTAGATTCTCAAAACCGTGCGGTAAAAACCAATGGGCCACTGTCGAAGTCGTTATTTTGGCGATTTCAAAAAGGCGCATCCTCATAAAACCGTGCATGCAAATGAGGTTGGCAGAGAGTAGCGAAAGTTCGCTAAATGTACATGAGACGAATCTCTGGTGACAGTGATCGGCAAATGCGCAGAATACACCATGAAAGAGGCGTAAATGTGCGCATATGCCTGGGACAAGCAACGCTGTGAACAGTGTGTCAATCATCGCCATGCCAGAGCTATTCAGTGAAGGGAAGGGAGGGGAGATGCTTTCAATGTCAGCTTTCAAGAAGTGCGCAAAAGACATGCCTTTTCTCCCGCCAAAACTACTATAATTCATGTCAATCTTGTAATTTGTTTTTAATGTCAAATTTGATCGTGAACCACAGCCAGAAAAACATAAGATACGGCTATAATACACGCACTCAAGAAGCGGGCTTATGTACACTTCCCCCCAGAGATACGCTTTTCACAGTACCGTCACCCCAGACCAGTCGCTGATTTTTGGTCGCCAAAAGCCAATGCCGCGCTTGGAGAATCACCCGGCAAGGTCAAAGAATCCGTAGGAGCGCTCGTTTACATACTGATGAGTCCATTTGCATGGCCGAATCGGAAAATGCTAGGAAGCTCGGAAAAGACGGCCTCGAGTAAGTCATTTTGATAATCCGCCACTAAAATGCATGCGCACTAAACTAGCTAGAACCGGTTTAGCGGACCGCATTAAAGGCAACCTTGAGAATATGGCCCTTAGAGAGGGAGAAAGATCTTACCAATGGCCAAGGTTCTATAAAGGCGCTCAAAAAGAGAGCCAGATATGGATCTCAATGACGGCGAAGACAAATCCAGTAAAGGGGATGGCGTGAGGCTATGTATGACCTCCTTCAACTCTATCTGAATGGAGTTTCACTTCTCATCTTTCCACTCGAGACTCGGAAGCGTGCCATGTTTGGTTCACACGTTTTCCGTTTGTGTCCATACATGCATTTATAAGAAGACAGAATAGCTTAAACTCTTGACAAAGGCAGGGCTGCCAAAACACTGCCAGTGTCGAGTCCATTTGTTGGATACCTTGCTGTTCTCCAATATAGTACACTTTGGAGTAACCCATCGCTGAGTGTTCAACATCCTTTGCCTCACGACGTCCCCTTTCAAGGTTCTATAAATTCAACTGGAATACTAAGACATATTGTACACCATTTAGATACTTGTTTTGATAGACGGTATATCAAAAGTAAAGAAACTTGAAACTTGATAGTCTTAGCAACGATGGCCAAAAGATCTGGGCAGACTGGAGGGATCACTTGATCATTTTTGCTGCCATCTGCTACATTTCTGTTCAAATAGAAGCAAAGTACAGTAAATGAAGGCCATCCTGTATTTGTTTCTACAGTATAATCTCGTTATAACGGACTTCAAGGGACCTAGAAAAACGGTCCGTTATATCCGGAGTCCGCTATATCCAGAGTTGCATTCTTTTAAAAACTTTATTTAGGTCAACTTGAAACAACGTTCAATCAATGAACAACAGTCACTGCACAAGCGTATCGGCAACATCAAGAACAAAACTCATTGGTATGGCACGAAACGATCGCAAAACCAGAACACTAAAAGATGTTCTAAAGCATTAGGTCGTACTGTACTGGAAAGAAAAATAATCTGTCATTTTCTTCTGGGCTACATTTCGATACTATATCACCGGCATGCCACACGCCTTGTAGGCGGAGCTTGCATGTCCGTTATAGCCGAAGAAAACTACAGCTAAAAGCGGCTCTGGGGACCAGATGGGTTGTCCGTTATATCCGAAAGTCCGTTAAATGCGAGTCCGCTATATGCGATGATTTTCTGTAGGTTTATAATGGCGCACGGCCGGGACCAGCGGACCTCTTCCGCTATAAGCGAGGTTCCGTTATAACGAGATTATACTGTATTTATTGGGATTTATTAACCACCTATATGAAGCGATTCACCCAAGGCGGCGTACAGCGGGTGCATTTTAACATAGAACTTATAGTTTTCTTAACAGTAATACAATCCCCAAACAAAAATGCAATAAATGAGCTAAACTTTTATTTAGCTGAACTTAGGGGTCCTTTTACTAAGGTGTGCTCATCTTTAGCGCGTGCTAAATTGATTAGCGCATGGTAAATCAGTTAGCGCGCCTTATTAAAAGGACCCCTTAGCGATTGCCTTATCGATACTTGTTCAAGAACAGATTCATTTAAAGGATTTAGCAGCCCAGGATATTCAAAAAGGACCATTTGTCTGGACTCCTGCTCCTTCTCTCTCTCTCTCCATCCCCTCCCCCCCATGATCTAACGGAGGTTAAAGGATCACGGATGCGAGGATTTCATAATGGAGCAACACATGAGCTGAGAAGGCAATGTTTAAGCTGTCCACAGTGGAACAAAGTCCGCGGGGCCTTGCTCAATTTCCGAAACGTGCATGTGAATTTAGGAATACATAGAAGAGCAATTATCAAATTGCTGTTTAATTCACCGGTGCAGAGTTCTGAAATCATTCAGCGTTCATCGGCGTTTCATCCTAAATCTGGGGCAGTCACAACATTTCCAAAACAACCTTCCGGTATTTAGTTTGGCTTCGCTTCACATGACTTACGTAAATTAGAGACAAGGGCTGGCTTTGTTGCTTGAACTGAAAGCCAAACATGTTTTTCAGCTGAGACAGGGTTACGTGTATGGAGGCTGCCGTGCTGTATCCGCGAATCAGTGGCTCGGACAGGTAGGTGACCACAAAGCCAAACTGCGCCAGGCCCAGCCCAACCTGCAAGATCAGGAAAGAAGTTAGCAGGGTTACCAGACGTTCAAAACCCGGCACTTTGTCCGGATTTTGAAAAGCTTTCCTCTACATCACGTCGAGCAGGAAAGCATCTGCGCATTATCAATAATGTCTGTCAACTCATAACCCTCTAAATTGACTATGAGTGGCCATAGGCGCTCATGAATTTTGGGTGCGTTCAGGAAGATAATAAGACTGATTCACTTTATGTATTGATTTAGTTAAAACATTTCTAACCCTCTTATATAATCCAATCAGCTAAAAGTCTCGACAGAGTGCTTTCCAACACCTTCTTAAATTTCAGAATATCAGGGAGCAACTTTAAATGGGCCAGTCAAATTATTCCATAATGAAACACCTGCCACCAAAATTGCAAATTAGAGAACGTCCCGGCGAGTTCTTTTCCTGTCCCTGCCCCATCCCTGCAAGCTCCGTTCTCATCTGCACAAGCCTCAAACGTTTTAAAATCATAAGTGTTCAAGGTTTGTGCAGTTAAGGCTGAGCTTACAGGAACGGGGCAGGGACAGCAAGAAAACTCATGAAGGGACAGGGAAATTGAGGTCCTGCGAGAAGGGGGACAAATTTGTCCCCTCGTCAATTTCTATTGCAAATGCTCTTGTATTTGTATAATGTACTACATGTAACAGCTCATCTGTTGCCAATTGCAATTCTCCCTCTGGTTTTAAGGATCCGATTAGCTGATATCAGCTTGTCACTTGTGTCAAATACCAAAGGATCTTATAATGAATGGCTTTAAAGGTCAATACTGGAACTTTAAAAGCAGCCATCATGTCTCCATCTTTCCTGACTTGTATATCACTGCAGGTGCTTGCAAAAGATTTTCATCCCACAGACAATTCCAGAGTTTCCTCCTCTTTCTGCACATACGTCACACGTCTTACCTGAAAGAGTCCTGCCAGGAAACTGATCGCCACTGCTAGCTGGACTCTAGCTTTGTCCCTTGCTCCCACATCAAGTCCTGTGCCATTGTTCAAGGCCATGAAATGATCATCAGGTGCAAATTTCTCAAGCTCATTACCTACCATGATCGACAGGACAGCGAAAGTACCTGTAATAAGTACATTCATATAGATTTATATGTAAGATTATTTATTTTTTCCATTTTCTATCCCTTCGTCCCAAAAAAGCTCAGAACGGGTTACAGGCTAACATACATAATAATACACAGTTAACAAGTTACAATGTACCATAGTTACAGTATAGGTTTTTATCCTAACTCAACACATATTAGGGATCTAATACAAATATACTTAATATACAGTTTACAGGTTAAATTTGTCAGTTACAGTGCAAGATTTTTCAATACAAGTTCCTCATTCCATGAAGTTCCTCATTTCCTCTTATTAGTAAGGAAGTTCTTCTTCACCCAGAGTGGTAGAAAACTGGAACGCTCTTCTGGAGTCTGTCATAGGGGAAAACACCCTCCAGGGATTCAAGACAAAGTTAGACTAGTTCCTGCTGAACAAGGACGTACGCTGGTAGGGCTAGTCTCAGTTAGGGCGCTGGTCTTTGACCCAAGGGCCACCGCGTGAGTGGACTGCTGGGCAGGATGGACCACTGGCAAGTCTTATGTTCTTATGTTCATCATTTGCATGGGCTCTGAAAGTGATGATGTCAGGGTGGGAGGAGCAAAGGTTTATGACACGTTCCGAAGGGAGTAGCATCTTTATCAAAACTAAAGTGTTGTGTTTAATTCTTGTTTTTTTGTCTTCTCTGCCCTTCCTGAGGTGTGCTGGGACTCATGAAGGAATGTACAGGTAGCATGAAGTAGGTCCATAGGGTTCAGGAGGGTTTAGGGCTTAACGAAAAGAGACCGAGGATTTGGAGACTGAAATTAACGAGTCTTAACGGGGAGTTGCTTGGCAGCGGGAGGGAGTAGGCATCTCTCCTTCTGTGTGTGTGTGTGTGGGGGGGGGGGGTGCCAGAGTGTGTTGCTTGGCTGCGGGAGGGAATGGGCATCTCTCCCACTTCCAATCTTCAATTTTATTTTTTTGGGGATGCATTTATTCTACGCATGTGCCGATTGCTATCACCAGCGATGGGCATATGCAAATT
The DNA here is from genome assembly GCF_902459505.1 of Geotrypetes seraphini. NCBI lineage: Eukaryota > Metazoa > Chordata > Amphibia > Gymnophiona > Dermophiidae > Geotrypetes > Geotrypetes seraphini. The sequence continues at coordinate 6,264,154 of NC_047100.1, forward strand.
TAGCAAATAATAATAGCAACTTTATTGTTTTATACCGCCGTAACCAGAAGTTCTAGGTGGTTTACACTAAGAGGAGCTGGACAGTGAGTGAAGTACAATCATTCAATAAAATACAGTTACAAACTAAAAAAAAGTCCTAAAATTAGGTAATAAATTTATCGAACAAAGTAGTCTTAAGTAATTATCAAAAAGAATCTTCACTACTCTCCGCCAACCTCGTTTGTGGAGAATGACTCGCCTTTTTGAAATCGGTCCAGTAATGGCTGCGACAGCGGCCCATCGGTTTAGAAAAACTAAGCCTAAGTGGATTCGATTTTGTTGATGACTTACCCGTCCAAGTTGGTGTGTCTGAATTCTAAAAACCTAGAGGCTTGGAAATCTGTGCCCCCCCCCCCCACCACCACTCCCTATATCACCACCCCATGAAATATCAGCCACTGGAAAAGTGCAGTGCAGCTCAACAGTGGACTCAGTAGACTTTCTAAGACAGGAGCATAGTAATAATATTGCAAAATTCAAATACATTTGAAAATGTAAAGAATAATCTAATCTAATCTTCTATTTTTGTGTCGATCATACCTAGGTAGGCTCAAGGCGACTTAAAGAGGGGGGTGAGGAAGGAGAAGGGGGAGGAAGGTAGGAGGGGGTAGGGAGAGGGGTGGAGGTTGGGAGGAGAGGATACAGGTGATTAAGTGTCAAATAGATGCGTTTTCAGTTTCTTCCGGAATATGGTGTAGTTAGGTTCCGTCCTGGTCATTTCAGTAAGGTCATTCCAACTTTTTACGCCTAGAAAGGTGAGCATGGAGTGGAAAACACATTTGTATTACAGATTTTTTGTGGAAGGGAGATTTTGAAGTATTCTGTTGAGGGTTCTGCGGGAAGTAGACCATGCCTTGGAGAAGAATTGGACGAGAGGAGCCGCGGAGTTTCCGTAAAGTATACGGTGAATGATGCCTGCAGGTTTGAAGGTTATTCATGATGGGATAGGTAGCTAGTGCAGTTGCCTGATAAAGTCTCAGGTTGAATAAAATATGGTTGGCCTAAAATGTAGAGAGACTTAGAAAAAAAAGACCATGAGACGAGACAACGGAGAACCTAGTTAGCAGAGCCGCTCACCTGCAGAGATGTGTCTGGATGTCCCAAAGACAGAATATACGAGAACAGGATAAAAGGATGAATACAGCCCAAACACAGGTGGCACCGCAGCCAGCATCGCATAGGCCAAACCTGGGCATAAAAGGACCAAAGCATGAACTATTAGCATTGAGTGCAAGAGAGCAATGAGAAAAAAACCTGAATCTGATCGCCAGCCAAGATATTGAGAAAAAGTCATCCCTAGGGTTGCCAGATTTTACATATGTAAAATCTAGACCACCCCTAGACCCGCTCCCCAGGCCCGTCCGTTTCCATCCATCCCTGCCATGCATTCAGTTTTTCCAGGTGCTTTGTGCTAATGGCCACATTTAGTGCATGGTCTGCAAAAAAAAAAAAAAAAATGTTTTGTTTTGGGTTTTTGGGTTTTTTTTTTCAAAGTACCACATTGAATCTGGGTTTAGCTCACTTAAAAGTCCATCATTAAGATGCACTAAACCCAGAGTTGAGATCATTTGAACAATTGAGATCCACAAAAGGATAGGATAAAGTATACATTATCTACATTTTGTTGCCCCAAAGCCTCCATTATATAGGGGTCAGTCTTTTTCATCTGCATCAAAGCTCCCTACACAAGTAGGGACAAAGGGCCCGATTCTGTAAATAGCGCCTAGAAAAAAGGTACTGACCACCTGTCAATCACACTTAGGCGCCATTTACAGAACCTCGCCTAACGGCGTCTATCAAAAAACATAAGCGTCGGTAATGTAGCCCAAGATTTTACTGGCTACATTGCAGGTAGCGAATGACGCAGGGATAAATTTGTTCTCGTCCCCGCAGGAGCTCAATTTCTCCATCCCGTCCCTGTGAGTTGTGTCAGTGTCCCTGCCCCGTTCCTGCAAGCTCTGCCTTAACCGCACAAGCCTCAAACACTTATGATTTTAAAGTGTCTGAGGCTTGCGCAGATGAGGACGGAGCTTAGGCATTGGTGGAATGAGGCATTATGACATCACAATTTAAGCTCTAGAATGTTGCTACTTATGATTTGAAAGCGTGATGAGTAGATGAGTACAGAGCTTGCAGGAATGGGGCAGGGACAGGAAAAGAACTCGCTAGGACAGGGCGGGAAAATGAGTTCCCGCGGGGACGGGGAAAAATTTGTCCCCGTGTCATTCTCTAAAAATTTGCAGGCACCTAAGTTCTTTAGAGAATCGCGCCTAGCAGAGCCTATCTTCGCTCCCAAACACACTCACTTAGGCATTAGACACTGCTAGGCGCCATGTGATAGAGGCCTATCTTTGATAAAATCGGGTAGGTGCCTATCGTCCAATTAAATTTTTTTTCCAATTATGAGCTAATTAAAGCTCATAATTGAATCTATTAAGGTGATTTGGATAATTAAAGTAGGGGCCTAAATCAGCGCCAAAGACCCCTAGCTTTAGGCGCCTCTTATACGAGCGTTCTTCAAAAAGTTTTCGCACTTTTCATATTTTCACGGGAAATGGTTGGGATGGGAAACGTGCTAAGAGAACGTCCTGTAATGAGTCAGTCAGACAAGACGACTCGCCTTGCAAGCAGTGACGTAATTTGCTTTTGAGACATTTAATAAATAGTGATTAAAAAAAAAAGAAATGAAAGTGCAGAAACGTTTTGAAGAGCCGTCGTGCAATCTGGCCCTAAGTGTCACTGCAAAGGATAGAAACCTGGGCAGAGCTGAACGCTTCAAACGCTGACCTGCCACTCACCTTGGGGAAGCTGGACGACTGCCACGCTGAGTCCCGAAATGCAATCCCCAGGCAGCCACTCTCTGACGGGGTACCGTGGAAGCCAGCGAAGAATTGGGATAAATTTCAACAGAAGGAATTTGGCAACGGTGCCTGAACACCTGACAAAGGAGAGAGCAAAGCCGTAAATTCTTCTTTGCGTGGCGCGGCTGGGCTTTGAGAACATTCCCTATGGAATTACGTATGTACTTAGGGGGAAATGTGTGCGCGTGAGGCCCAGTTTTACAAAGGTTGTCTAAGCCAGGATAGGGTTACAAGACATCCGGATTTCCCCAGACATGTCCTCCTTTTAATTGCGTCAGGCCCAACAAGAGCAGGCAGCGGGGGTAGGTCTAGGGACAAGATTAAGGAGTCTAGATTATCCAGTTGGAAAATCTGGCAACTCTAACCCAGGATGTTCACAAAAGCTTTAAAACAATCCTTTCCTGCAGTTGGGGGGGGGGGACACTTTTACCCAGTCCAGCACCAGCAAACCAGCCTGTACTAGTGACTCAGATACTAGGGGGGGAGCCTAAGCTCCCTCCGCCCTAAGGAAAGGCAATGGTTCTCCACTCAGCCCTTGGGACACATCCAACCGGTCAGGTTTTCATGAATATTTATGACATAAATTTGCATACAGTACAATAGAGGCAGAACATACAAAATATACCTCATGCATATTCAATGTGCATATCAAACTGGCTAGAGATGAGAACCTCCGCTATCGACTGCCAAGACTATAGGAAACAAACCCAGATGGAATTAAAGACGTGGACAGAGATTCCAAGTTACCCAGTTCCAGGTTGGAAATTTTGGGACAGTCTTGGATTTCTGACCCTCCCATCAGGGTCAGATTGATGGACAGTCTGCACTGATTTCAAAGGGTAAATTTCATGCTGCTTTGGGAAGTAAGGTCAAAGTCAGGACTGGTCAAAAACTGGGTAACTTGGCATCTCTACATGGACTTAAGCCGAGTAAAGTTTTTACTTGCTTATAAAACCTAGTGCAGCATCAAATGTTCTTGTGAGACGCTAGGGTCCATTTCAGCTGAGTGTGTTTAAAGATTCGGAAGGAGAGATCTCACTGCTCCTGACTACAATCAGGGATAGGGTTACCAGATGTCCAGGAAAACCCAGACGTGTCCTCTTTTTAGAGTTTTTCCGGGTTTTGGTAAGCCACTTCTGGGACGGCCTCTGCGCATGCTTGAGGCTCTCCAGACATGGCCCTGAGCTCAGGGAAGATGATGAAGGTTTGGTGGGTGCGTGACTGGGGGCATAATGGGGCAGGGCCAGGGCGGGACTGGGGCGGGGCTACATGTCCTCTTTTTTTAACTTTAAAAATCTGGTATCCCTAATCAGGGAGGCACTGTTCCCTTTTAGCTGTATGGGAGTCCTCCAACTGCATTGCTGCCAGTGGAGGTGTGTGGGGGGGTGTGTGTGCTTCAATTCTGTGTTTTCAATTGCTAGAGACAGGCAGGTGACCTGGAGTCTGCTGTTGGAGCTTGCCTGTCCCTCTCTATTGAACATGGGATAGTGAAACAGCACCCCCTACTGGTAGGGCAGTAGGTGTTCCCAAAGAGTTGGGGAACAGTGCAGGAACGAGAACTGTTTTCATTGGCAAGGTTCTTGAATAAAGTCCACACAGAGTAGCTCTATGAAACATTTGGGAATTCTCCAGAGACGATTTTGTGCATGGTCCAAGATGATCCAGAATATTAATATGCTTTATCATTGGACAGTTCTTGAATAGCCTAATTAATACAAGAGTAAAAACTGTGAGCACGTGTCACCTAGACAAAAATTTGAATTAGCAAAAGTGTGAAACTTGTAAACAGTTATCAAGGCTATCAAACCATAATGCTTGCAAGTTTCAAACGTGCTCATTGGACCGTGCTCTACATGCAAAGATAAGGTTGCATACCAGCTGTCTTGGCTTCACCCAACTATCTACTGGTTTGTCTGTACCTTAGTTTGTCCCTTCCTCTGTTCCAGGGGGAAGGTTTCTGCTCTTGAGATTTGGAGGCAGTCCGTTCCAGCTCAGCCTCATTCAGTACCAAACGGCTAACTCGGTAACTCGTTTGCTGGGGCCGCGGCTGCATTTTCACTTCCATGTTGGAACTAAACCAGATCTTTCCAAAACATCCAGCGGCAATGGCGTTCTTCTCGTTCCACGCACCCGATGACTCCTTACCCAAAAAGATGAACATGAAAGAAAAGAAAGAGAATCTATCTCTGTGAAATGTAGCTGTTTAATCATTTTGGTCGCTTTTAGATGTTTACATAGGTAATACAGACTGGATTTTGTCAGTAGGTTCTCATTATATGTTTAGAAAATCTTTTAAAATTCTATTTCTAATGTGACCCAGGTACGTTAGATAGATTGTGAGCCCACCGGGACAGAGAGGGAAAATGCTTGAGTACCTGATTGTAAAAACCGCTTAGATAACCTTGATAGGCGGTATATAAAATCCTAATAAACTTGAAACTTGAAACTTCATACAGATAAAATTCATTTGGGGCTTATTTCGCCTAAACTACTTTTCATACTGAAGGTCCATTATCTGGGAATTTGTTTGAGATGACAAAAAATGCTTCATGGATTTATTTATCGTTCAACTGGAGCATTAATGAATTATAAAGAATCCAAAGTGAAACCAGGTTTCCAGCATTGCGATCATTTACTTTCTCTTACCGCCTAGAAAAATGTTGGGAATGATATTTGAAATAAAAGAGGGAAAATCTAAAAAAAAACATCTATCAGGAACGCGGTTTCTATGAAATGGTTCATAGACAACGGCGTGAAAGACAAAAGCGCACGCCGACAATTGAGCGCCGCGCCGCTCTAAATTACAGTTTTTAGGGGCTCCGACGGGGGGTTTTGTTGGGGAACCCCCCCAGTTTACTTAATAGACATCGCGCCGGCGTTAGGGGGGGTTTGGGGGGTTGTAACCCTCCACATTTTACTGTAAACTGAACTTTTTCCCTAAAAACAGGGAAAAAGTTCAGTTTTCAGTAAAATGTGGGGGGTTACAACCCCCCACACCCCCCCCACAACACCCCCACAACGCGGTGCGATGTCTATTAAGTAAAGTGGGGGGTTCCCCCCCCACGCCCCCCCCCCCGGTCGGAGCGCTAAAAACAGTAATTTAGAGTGGCGCGGCGGTGCGCACTGCGCTCAATTGTCTGGGCGCGCCTTTGTCCCAGCGCCCTTTTGACCTGACACCCTATGAAATAGTTATCTTTTAAAAATCATCTTGAGTTTTAGGGCTTTTTTACGAAGCCGCGTTAGCGGCTTTAGTGTACGCGACTATCACGCGCTAGCCATGCGCTTCGTAAAAGGAGCCCTTAAAACAGTCTCATTCCTTCTGCCCTCCAAATGCGTTGCCTTAAGAAATGTGCATGAAAATTACCCTCTTGGCGATAAACTTTCCTTTCTTGAATTTCGTAAAGAATCTCTCCGCTGTGCTCGAGCTGAACCTTTGCTCGGTGCTTTTGCTGTCCTGTTTGGAATTTAACGAAAAGTGAACATTTCAAAGTTTTCCCAGGTATCGATGGGTGCTTACCTTAGCATGAAATGGGTTGATAATGGTGATGTGCTTCTCCTAGTCACTAGATTACCAAGTCAGCACGACTCTGAAGCTGCTCATCCGATGGTCTGGAGGGTCACTTTGCTTCTCTCTGCCCCTGATGGAATAGTAAATGCTTTGCTCTGCTATATTAATATTTTACAGAGATCTTTGAGCCTGGCTTGTTTTCAAAATCTGAGCCGATTACTGATCCACGAAAACCCTCGTCTACTGCTAAAATCATTGTGAACCAGAAATATTAACCCCGATCCAGCTTGGTTCATTTCATTTCCGTTTCTGAGCCTTGGAAGGACGCTATACTGCCGAGATAATATTTTTTTTTTATTTTTTTAATCAGCTTGATAAAATTGAGAGGGGAATAAACTTGTGGCCTATTGCATTTTCTGGCAGAGGTGAGATGGCTCTCTCTCTCTATCTATCTATATATTCTGTTTCTACATTTAGTCATAAATCGGATGCTGTGGATGGGCCAACTGGATGGGCCATTTGGCCTTTATCTGCCCTCATGTTACAATGTTTCTATAAGTACCAAAAAGCCTGAAGTTCTACATAAATATGAAGGGGTCCATTTCAAATCTCGTACACTCCCACAGACCTGCTTCAGTTCCTTGTGTTCCAACTATGCACCAGCACTCACTCTATTCAAAGAGAATTAAGAAAAATTAAATCAGTCCTGGGAACTTCCTGAGAGAAAAATCTCCAAAGGAGTTCACCTGGGTTTCTCCTCAGCGCATGAGCGAAACAAGCGCCCTTCAGGATTATACCCACAAACACCCCCTTCAGTCTCCCCATGAACCTTTTAAATATCAATGTGTCTTTCATAGATAAATGTGCCCAGTGCAAGTTTGGAATCAAGTAAATCAATATAATATCAGTGAAAACAGTTCTTAAATATAGCCGTTTTCTCCATAGAATGTACTATGCAGAAAAGCTTAGCTTTCAAGAGTCCTCATGGAGTCAAAGCTCTCTCTCTTTAAGGGGGCACCTCAACCGAATGCCCTTTTAGAGTCCCCTCTTTCGCTCTCTTCCTCCGGGGCTTGTGAAAGTCTGCTTGTCTTTTCTCCACAATGTTTCTATAACCATTAAGTTCTATGACATCACAATTCAGATGTAAAGAGCCTTAGCCAATAGGGAGAGGAGGAGATAGTGGATGCTGTGGATGGGCCATTTGGCCTTTTTATGCCCTAATATTTCTATGTTTTTATTTACAATTTCCCAATATAAGGGCAGAACCGTGGTATATGACGGCAGATCTGCATGCTCCATTCAATTTGCCCAACAAGATGGCCAGAGTCATGCCGACATCTCCATGCAGGTTACACCTCTTCACGATTAAACACTGGCACCACAAGTAGAGCAGCTGGCATTTCACCACCATGCCAACCATATATAGAAACATAGTAAAACAATGACCTTATGACTTGCTGTATCTAGTCTGCCTAACTTTGCCTTCTATAATCCCCCTTCTCTCCCTTAGAAAATTAAGTGTTCCACGCTTTCTTGAAATCATGTACGCTTTTGGGGCCGCATTCTGTAAATGGCGCTTAAATCAGCGGTATCGACAAAAAAATGGATGCCAGCCGTGTGCCAGTCATGCCGTTAACAGAATCATGGCTTAATGACGCCTAGGAAAACGCAGACTGATTCACCAAACGGCTCACTGCGTGTTTTCCCCCTTGATCGCCCCTGCAAATTAACTAAAACCCCATGCAAAGTAGCCCAAGCGATTGATGCACTAACATCGCTTGGCTATTCCCCCCAAAAATGGGGTTTTAGCAATTGGAAAAACCTACTGTCTAGACCTCTCGGTAACTGTGTTATTGACAGGTCTGCCTGGTTTTTTTACATTTTTTTTCAATGGAAGGGCCTTAGGTGTCTGAGCCAATCAGGGCCTTAGGCTCCTCCCTGTGCATCACATGGTGCACCGAGGGGAAGGCCTGTCATTTTCGATAGGTGGGCCTCGGAGCTGGAGGGACCGTGCTTCCCTCCAGCTCCCAACATCTACCAAAGGTACAGGGGGGTTCAGAGAGGGGGGGTTGGGGGGAGCATCCAGTGTCAGGAGGGAGTGGGCATCCCTCCTGCCTTTTTTGGGGGGGAGGGGAAGGAAGGGGGATAGAGGATGGTTCGGGGAGCTCCGTTGGCAGGAGGGCGTGAGCATCAAGAATTCTGGATATGACCCAACTGCATTGTGATGTCACTGAGAGTCCAGACAACGTCTATTACTACCTATCCTATATCGCTACTGGACATACGCAAAGCTGTACAGGACAGCGTAGAAGAGACAGTCCCTGCTCAAAAGAGACAGACAAAGTGGACAAGAAGGTGCATCTATACACAGTAAGTTAACACACACAAAATTGGCAGTCTGCATTAGGAGCGATGCCTATTAGTCCACTAAGTCAGCCTGAATATTCAAAAGCTAAGCAGTGAAATTGAACCAGTTCACTTCATTTTGTCTGCTGAATGTACCCTGCAAACTAAGGTCAAAGGCAAGAAGCAAATGCTTCCACCGGATTAGCATGTGGAAGAGCTGTGAATGTTCACCCAGAATTGTGAAAGCAGATGTGAACTAAAGATAGTTTTTATAGATCATCTTTTTTCTTGTAGATCCAGCCAGGGAAGAAGCCTCCGATTCTTATCACAGATCTACAGTTTTTCTTTAAAAAAAAAATAAAAAATACCGAGAGCATGTACAAACTTACAGAAGCAGAAACAGATACTTTCCTCGATGAAGTCTTCACCGTCCTAGCTCCTGGGGTTGGGACTTTTTGCTACCTTTCGCTTGCCGAAACCACAATAAGTACCAGCCACAGGACTGCCAAATGTCCCCGTGCTTCCCTCCATTTGCCCGCCGGGCCAAAGACCTCGCTACGGGAAGGTCCTTACGCATTTGTGTTTCTGGGAGTGTAGATTAAGTAAGAACGCTTATTTTGTAAACACAGGGAAGACAAGTAATTCATTTTTCTTTCATTCTTTTCACGGCTTGCCTTCCCTCTCACAAAACAGTCCCATGGCACCGATGAAAAGATTACAAAGATGTTCTTATAGACAATCCCATCAAAATCACCGGGAACTGCAAACCTTTGAGCTCTAAAAAAGAGTTTTAAAATGCTTAGAAGAAAGTTGGGATGCTGCTTTTCTCCCTACGCCTGTTTTGAGCTGACGCTTTAGAATCTACAAATACAAATTATTGCCAATTAAATCAAATCATTGAATAGCGACGCCTCAATAACTAATTTGTACATCTGCCCTAATTAGAATGACCTAGATCAGGGGTAGGCAATTCCGGTCCTTGAGAGCCGGAGCCAGGTCAGGTTTTCAGGATATCCACAATAAACATGCATGAGATAGATTTGCATCTCGAGGAGGCAGTGCATGCAAATCCATCTCAGACATATTTCATTGTGGATATCCTGAAAACCTGACCTGGCTCCTGCTCTCGAGGACCGGAATTGCTGACCTGTGGGCTGGTGCATAAGCTTGAACTCCTGCTTTCCCCTCGCCTTCTCGGTTTGTTTCCAGAGCGCACCCTCCTTGTGCGATTTTGCAGGGAAAAGATGTGATCGCGTCTGCAGAGCACGCCAGTGTCTTTTGTTTTTTTTCACGAGCACTAACATTCTTATTTATGGCTTTAACTCAGAAGTGTTTTGATATACGCGACCTTGTCAGGTCACTTTGAATTGGCTTCTGACGTAAATCTGGGAAGAAGCATCCATTTTTCTATTATTAAACTGTCAGGGAAGCAGGACGAGAGAAGCAAGACGTGGAAGGTTGGGCTTGACAGAAAATGTCTGTTTTAATTTTATTTAGTTCCATTTATTTTGATTCTGTCGTTTCCATTAAGGCCAACAGGGAAAGAAAATGGGATATTTTTTTGCCAGGGAGGGGGTACACTGGAAAGGAAAGATTATTGAGAAAGACTTGGGGGAAACCACTGCTTGCCCTGGATCGGTAGCACGGAATCTTGACATTCTTTGGGATTCTGGAATGTTGCTATCCCTTGGGTTTTGGCCAGGTACTAGAGACCTGGATTGGCCACCGTGAGGATGGGCTACTGGGCTTGATGGACCTTTGGTCTGACCCAGTAAGGCTATTCTTATGATCTTACCATATTTAAGAAAATAAAACCCCGGACACATGACCCCACCCAGCTCTGCTTCTAGTCCCACCTTGTTCCGCCCTCCAGCCCCACCCCCAGAAAGCCTTCTCTTATTGCGACGAGCACCAGATGCGTCTAGAGGGCCTGGTGCATGTGATGTCATCCGCGCATGCTTAGAGGACCTCCAGATGCAGCCGGAGCTTGTAGGTGCTTTCCAGAACCCAGACAAATGCTGGGTTTTGGAAAGTCCATTCAGGAACCCTGACAGTCCTCTAAAAAGGACATGTCCAGGTTTTCCCAGACATCTGGTAACCATAAATAGATAGAATATTCCCTAGGAGCCGCCATAACAGGAACAGACTTCCTGAGACAGTACGCAAGGCTCTGTCTCTGGCAAGCTAAAAGCCCACTCACCGTAAGATAACTATGTCAGTCTTATCATTCTCTCTGCAAGAAACTCCTCAACCCCTATATGTCCTGTCGGCACGTCCAATTATATTGTAAGCTCTTCTGAACAGCGCTGCATACGCTTTTCAGCGCCTTAGAAATTATAAAGTAGTAGTAATATGTTACCTAAAAAAAAAAAAATAAAAATCTGTGCTGAGAAATTCTGTTCTTAAACTCTGGAGTTACACGTAGTTTGTAGAATTCACCTAGCACCTGTCCACACGACTAATATTTAGGCTTGGCCATTTACACCAATGAAAATCAAGCATAAATGCCTACGCCTAAATTGTGTGCAGATCGGGCATATTCTATAACAGAGCGCCCATGACCCTCCCCTGCTCACGCCCCCTTTTTGAGCGCCGTGCAGTAGAACTTATGTGCAGGATTTTATGGAACGCACTTAAAAAGTTGCTCATGCAAATTCTTATTGGGGTCAATAATTGCCTGGGAATTGGCATTTATTGGCACCGACTCATTTCCTAATCTGTCGCCATAGGCGCAAATCAGCAATGCACCCAGATTGGCGGGCGCAACTTTGGCTGCAGTCTGTAGAATCTGGGGGGCACGCGCGTACACTAATTCGTAGAGCAAGCGCTTGATGTGTTTGAGTGGTGGCATGAATTGGCATTAGTGCGTGCACATGCTAGGGGCTATGGTATAAAGTTGGCATGCTAACCGCATGCCTCCAGATTCTATATATGCTGCATGTTGATCAAAGATCCACCCAAACATTAATTAGCCATTCACTAGCACTAAACTGATGTTAACAATCATTACAATTAATTGCCATTAATTAGATTTTGCAAATGCGTGGCCCTGCCACCATTTTCTAACCCTACATGCCCAAATCCCCTAGCATGTGACTCAAAAGGGAGCGTGGAAGGGGTGGTCCAAAAATGTGCTCACAAAGTTTTAGAATACCGCTGCTCTCACCCCTCATCAGGCTTCTGCTGGAATAAATACCGACACCCAAATCTGGGAACAGGAATAGGCTCCATGCATTATTCTATTTTTAAAAAAAAATATTCAGCTTGGGAGTGCTTGGTGCTGATTTTTTATGGCGCTCAATTTGGGGACTGTTTACTGGATCCAGGCCATGGCACACAACAGGAAATGGGTGGTAACAGTTGGCAGAGAATGGGTGTCAAGTGAAGGGAATAAAAACTGGGACAGGTCCAGAGATGTGTGGTCAGAGTCTTCAGGGGATTCACCCCACCCCCTAAAGGCCCTGAAGGCACTGCTCTGAATTCTATTGGTTCAGCAGGCAACAGGCAGATGCTGCTCAGCCAATCAAATTCAGATCAGTACTGTCAGGGCCTTCAGGGGCTTCGGAGAATCCCCAGCCCAAGAGCCCTGCTTTTTTGGGGGGGTTTACTTTTTGTTTGATGCAGTTTGACTGGTTGAGCAGGCTGCCAACTCAACAAATCAAACTGCAGCAAGCGAGAAGTGAACAAAAAAATTAAAAAGCAGAGCTGTAGAGCTAGGGATTCACTGCATCCTCTGAAAGCTCTCACCACTGGACAAGTCACTGGAACATCTGATGGGAATAATACACTAGGACGGGATCTCCCCAAAGAAACCTTTATTGACAAGTGATATGTAGACTTGTCAATAAAGGCTTCTTTTGAGGGATCAAATCATCCTGTCCTAGTGTATTATTCCCATCGGATGTTCCAGTGACCTGTCCCAGTTTTTTATTCCCACTCTCTTCAATTTCAGAGAATGGTTATGCCACGGATGCTCCACTTATAGAAATGTTTCAGCAGTGCACATTGGAAGGTGAACTTAGGAGCAGCAAAGCAGCTTTGTGCTACTAGGGGTCTGTAACAGGTTAGACGCACCATGGTAGAATTAGTGCTAAACGTAATTCTTTTTCACGCATACATTTAGATGCCACCTTAGCGAATTGCACCCTGATTTCTTACCTGACAAATGCTCGATCTAGCATCAGATCGGAAAGATCTGGGTGAGCAAATTAAGAACAATAGAAAGCTGGATTTGTTTTAATAGAATTTTATTATCGTCAAATCCGGTGCGTCCATGGTACAGTTTTACACGGAGGGAGGCGGAGCTCATTTTTCGCTCCAGTCCCCAACAAACCAAAAATAAATGAAATTTATTTAAAGTAAAGAAAAGCTGCCTACAGAGTCTATCCCACAGAACTACAATCATCTCTCCGCAGAACTACACTCTATCTAGATCCAGGGGGGAAGGCAGTGGTCCTTCCAGGTACATTCTGAGCTCCAAGTCTTCACTGAATATTCATTGAACTGTTCCCAAAAGTATTCATACCAACCTGTTTCGCTGTTCTATTTTTTGGCACCTGTATAGTAAAACTCAGACTTCATTGGTTCATGTCCATGATTTGACCATTACGTAAAATACCGGACCATATTATTGGCCAACAACTGCATATAGGAAGAACCTAAATAAATGGACAGAATGGAGGGTAGGCATGAACCTAGGCTATTTGACTGCAAAGTCCCACTTAGCAGCCAACAGAAAGCCTACTTATGTCTTTAAAGACTGGAGTAACGTAACCAACACAGGAGAAATCACCTCACACCAGAGAAACCAAAAAAAGACAGTGAAAGCAACCTCTGGATGCCACACATCCAGTGCTAGTCTTCCTTTTCCAACTCGTTTCGGCCCAGGCTCTCTATTTCTACATCGGGGAGATGTAGAAACCACGTTTCATAGAGGAGATCCCCGATGAGACCATGGTGATAGTCAACTTTCATTGTGACACACAATTTTGCCACTTGACAGAGACGAAACACATTAAGGACAAGATAAGAGAGGGTGATTATTAGGCTTTAAACTTTTGTTCAGATTCCTTATGCAGGCCGTTTTGGCCGAAACCCGTACGTGTCGAGACTTTACTGGAATGAATAAAGCACTGTAGCACCCAGAGGTCGCCTTCACTGTCGTTTTTGGTTTTTAAGGACTGGAGGCAAGGTGCTACAGTATATCCTACTACTTACACAGGATACCAAAGAGGGATACCATCCAATCTATTTTGTATTATCATGGCTTTTTGTCTAACATTTATGGTAAGGTTTACATATGAATATTTCTGTCTGCTCTTGTAAATATAAATTGTCCCCTTGTAGCAGTATGACTTGGTCCATTGAAGATTTTTTTTTAAATTCAGATTCTAAATACACGTATTTTCAGCTTAATTATCAACCATAACTAAAGACCAGTGTAAATAAATAGACACAAAAAAATTAAAAAAATAAACTTAAAAAATATTATGAAGATTGTACATTAAAATTCCTTTTCACTTAAAAAATATTTAAAAAAAGATATTTGGTGATAAATATTATAAATAGATATCAATTTGTAAAACAAATGAATCATACATCATGAAAATAAATACATGATTATAGAAATACTGTGTAACAAATTCTGCATCATATTATATACATCTTGCAAAAATAATATATACTGTAGTAAACATGGAGCTCAGAAAGTAACATTTGGGAAATCACATACATTCGACCCTTTTCACTTGCATCAAAAGTATTTTTTGTTTGTTTTTTGTAATCTGCACTTTTATCTATAAATTATTTTTGCAAGTACTGGGGTCTTTTACTAAGGTGCACTAACTGATTTAGCGCATGCTAAATCGATTAGCATGTGCTAAATCAGTTAACATAGTAACATAGTAGATGACGGCAGATAAAGACCCGTATGGTCCATCTAGTCTGCCCAACCTGATTCATTCTAAAAATTTGTTGTTGTATTTTCTTTTTTCTTCTTAGCTATTTTTGGGAAAGAATCCAAAGCTCTGCCCGGTACTGTTCTTAGGGTCCGACTACTGAAGTCTCCGTCAAAGCTCACTCCAGTCCCTCTACACCCTCCCAGACACTGAAGCCCTCCCCAGCCCATCCTCCACCAAACGGCTATATATAGACACAGATCGTGCAAGTCTGCCCCATACTGGCCTTAGTTCTTCAATATTTGCTATTCTTTTTTGATTCTAGATCCTCTGTGTTCACCCACGCTTTTTTGAACTCCGTCATCTCTACCACCTTGCTCGGGAGCACATTCCAAGCATCCACCACGTCTTAGTAAAAGGACTCCACTTTTGAACTGTGCTTTAGTTAAACTTTTTGATTTCTTCTTGTTTTCTTATGTAAACTCACAGAACATTCAAGAAACAAATATTTCCCTCCCTAACTCATCCATCAGCATATTTAGGTCTGTACCTGCCATCCTCAATTTTAAAGAAGAGTTAAGGTAAAAAGGTGAGAACAAAAATTGTTTTGATGTTTCTTTTTACCCTCCGATGATCAAACAAACCAAGACTATAGCAGGAAAGCGATTCATTTGTCTTTAGAGAGTCATCTTGGACTTCCAACAGTTCATGTCATGTGAATGGAAATGACCTTCAGATATCATTCATGGAGCTGAACTATATGACAAGATTTGTCAATATGTTACAAAATACATCACTGCAACCCTCAGAGACTCAAAGTGAAAGGAGACTTTCAATGGTGTTGAATACGTAAATCAAAGTGTCATAAAAATGTCACCATCATGTTCTTATATGCATTTCAAGGGGGGGGGGAGGGTCAGAAACTGCAAAGCATAGGTGTAGAACTACAAATCCTCCGTTTCAAATCTCTAGAAATGTTAATAATTTATCGATGCTTTGGTAAATTCTAATGACGACAGGCAGGAGGCACTGTCAGTTGATGCCATGCAAATGGCATCACATTTCCCAAAGCTATAGGAGGTATATTTAGATTTGTGGCACACACACTCACTTTTGGTGAAGAAAGGTTAAGATCTTGGAACTGGAGCTACCTACAGATAAACTCAGAACTTCTCTAGTATTGTAATAAATTTCTCCATGTCTGCTACTGTTTGACCTGAAAATATTCCTTATCCATGAGGAAAGCATCAATGGCCACAACTGCTATTAAAGCAACTAATTACATCTATTACAGGCAAAATGGTATTGGGGAGCAATTCTTTGATCCATTTCAGATATTATACATGGTAAGTTAAATATGGAATAAAAATGATTTTGGACTCTCCCTTTCAGTGGTCAATATAGCTGGTTTTAAGAAAGGTTTGGACAATTTCCTGGAGGAAAAGTCCATAGTCTGTTATTGAGAAAGACATGGGGGAAGACACTGCTTTCCCTGGATCGGTAGCACGGAATATTGCTACTCTTTAGGTTTTGGCCAGGTACTAGTGACCTGGATTGGTCATGTTGAGAACGGGCTACTGGTCTAGATGGACCATTGGGTCTGTCCCAGTAAGCTATTCTTATGTTCTTTTGAAATGTTAGCATTTAAGCATTATTTTGGCCTGGGTTGGATGCCATATTGCTTACCCTTAGGATAGTGGATTGCGCCATCTAGTGTTTGTGCAGAAAACAACAGGTAGGCCAAATCCATTCCCAACATGCATAAACTGAAACCCTGAATGATAGCCAGTAAATTTCACTTGACACTAATCTCCTCATACTTGTTGAAGCCTATGACGTGTGGCCAACTTCTAGACGTGAGAGACGCAGTGGCTTAGGAGGCGCTCTTCAAAGGCTCTACACATCTATTAGGACAATCAGCTCAGCTCCTTGCCTGGTTTTCGTATTTGGTCAAATGTAAGATGTGTTAAGCGCTCAGCTTTACTTACTGCCCGTTTTAGCTTTTCCGATCCCCCCTTTCCTACTTTTCTTAAATATTCCGAGTTCCATCTTTCCAGTTTCAGATACATTTCTTCACCTCTCCCCCTTGAAAGACAATTACCAATATTGCAAACACTGCTTACAAGAGCCTTCTTTGAGAACTGGGGTTTCTAGTGATGCATTTCACCCTTACCTTTTCACTTTCACTCTCTCCCTTACAACTGGTCCCGTGTTGACTGGTGAAAGGCAGCAGATTCCTGTGGGCAACCACAGATACCCACTGGTTGATACTGAGTTACTTGCAGATGGTCTACGTGGCAGCTTGCCTTCTGATTTCCATAGGAAATCGTCAACGTCTTGACAGCCCGCAAGCACCCGTCACCCTTAATGAGTTATTACCTCTTTATTTAGGTGTGAAAGGAAACCAGTCCAACTATTGTGTTACTAAAAAAAAGTTAAAAGAATGTTCCTAGCAGACAATAAGAAGGGAGGAACATGGCAAGATATAAGGGCACAATCAGTGCCTGACAAAGGAAGTGAATGTGTTTGTTCGACAAGTTTGACTATTTGAGCACAAATACTATGACTGAATGGCAAAAGAACCAGACGTTTACAAGTATGGTTTACTCCACCACCTCTCTGCGGGCAATTCATAATGCGCTCAAATGACCAGAACACTGGCACTTATACGTGCACGCCGACAGATGAAAAGATTGATATTCTGGTTATGTGCATAGTTCAAAGGTGGGCACTGTCTGGGCAAACCGCAGGCAGGGTACACAGCTGTGGGCGTAAATTACAGAACAGTGTAAATTATGCAAATTGTTTGGCAGCCTAAATGCAAGCATCTTACACTGGCTCCATGGATGGTGCAAGTGATTAAGCTGTAATATATACCTAAATTTGCTCCGCTATGTTGATATTCTATAAAGAAAAGTAGGCACTCCTTTATAGAACAGGCTCCAAATAAAGTGCCCTGTTATAGAATCATCCCCTCTGGCACCTACTTAAACCTATTTAAAAAGATACACAGCTGATTTCCATCTGAAGTTGACAGAGCATCAAGCCCCATTTAAAATGACTAGTTGTGGATGGCACTGGAAGGCCATCCAGGTAAGTGAATGAAAACAAAATGGCTGCCCTTTCTTTCTGTGCACAAACCGAGAGAATCCTGTCAGTTAGCAAGACCTCAGGGCAAAAGTTTCAGACAACTTATTCCACATTCTTAAATTGGCCCCTTTTTTTATGGCCACCTGAAAATGTATTATTTCTGCAAACATGAGATATTTCAATTTCTATGCCCTAGTGGCACTAGAAAAGGTTCGAGAAGAGCGATCAAGATGATAAAGGGGATGGAACTTCACTCGTATGAGGAAAGACTAAAGGTTGGGGATCTTCAGCTTGGAAAAGAGACAGCTGATGGGAGATATGATTGAAGTCTACTAAATCCCGTCTGAAGTAGAACGGGTACAAGTGGATCGATTTTTCACTCCGTCAAAAATTACAAGGACTAGGGGGACACTCGATGAAGTTACAGGGAAATACTTTTAAAACCAACAGGAGGAAATATTTTTTCACTCAGAGAATAGTTAAGCTCTGGAACGCCTTGCCAGAGGTTGTGGTAAGGGCGGATAGTGTAGCTGGTTTTAAGAAAGGTTTGGACAAGTTCCTGGAGGAAAAGTCCATAGTCTGTTATTGGGAAAGACATGGGCGAAGTCACTGCTTGCAGTGGATCAGCAACACGGAATGTTGCTATTCCTTGGGTTTTGGCCAGGTACTAGTGACCTGGATTGGCCACCATGAGATCGGGCTACTGGGCTTGATGGACCATTGGTCTGACCCAGTAGGGCTAGTCTTATGTTCTTAAAAAGAATCTGTGTTAAATGGAACAGAAACTTTTTTTAAGAGTGTTTTTAGTGAATTTTTACTGGAATAAGCATTTTAATTAAATTTTAAGTCTTGACCAAAGAGCTCTTCCGGACAAGATTTTACCCACCTCCGTGAGCATCTGCAAACTTTTTGATCTGACTGATGCAAAAGAGTGGGTCGATTACTCCAAATACCTATTCATGAAACTTTCTCAGAACTCAGAGAAGGGTTTCAAAATAAAGAGAACAAGGGGATAATATTAGACTTCAAACTTCTAAGTAAAAACTACATTTGCTGAAGTATCACACAGAATGACACATACTGTGATCTTACTATTGGCACTCGGAAAGCAAGCACGGTTTTTTCATGTTTACGTTTTCAAGATCTATGCAACTGCCGTTGCTTTTATGCAAAACTTAAACGTAATGCAATGGAAAAATATATCGCTCATCTGTGTGTTAAAAATCGTGAAGAATTTGATTGCCCAAGCTATAAACTCAGCCACAAGACCAGAAGGAAACTACAACGCAGATACAATATATATTTTTTTAAAAATACCTGTTTCTTTGCGAATAAGTTGCTCACTCGAGTTGGGAAAAATATCTGCATTTCAGAACATTTCAAGTCAGTTTGTAAATTAAGTAGCAACAGCCAATACAAAACCTTCCTCTTTCAGGTTGCCCTCCGCTCCCCCCCCCCCCCTTTCCGTCTATCATAAGCTTTCGCAAGATTCCTAGTGGGATATCTGACACTCTGGTCCAGCCTGGCCCACAACCCAGGGGCTTCCTACATTTTCCTTTTGATATGGATATTAAAACACTGTTTAACATTAGCTATGAGTTACATCCTCTTGTAACACATTCATACAGCTCCAACCATCTCTGGATCCTTGATTCTATAGATATAAGGCAGCTCTACCTTGGTTCCCAAATACATTCATCCCAGTAGAATTTCCTTCACTATTACAATACAACACGTCTTTACAACACGTGAAATGCTCTTCTGCCAGGTGTGGTGTCATATGACATCTACAATAAGCAGGACGCGGAATGCACAAAAGCTGAAAATGAAGGGAAACCAACTCTTTCTTTTTTTTTTCTTCAAAATTGACGCTATCCCCCTTGCAGACTGTAAAGTGGTACATTCCAAAAATAAACTGTAAAGGCTTTTTTCGGGTATTTATGTCCCCACAGATGGCATAACTTTGCATTTCCAGTTGAACAGTCTTCGCAACACTGTGACATCAACATAATAGCAGTAAAAATAAGGATAGATTTTTTTTTCTTTTATTTCTGATTACAAAGATACAAAATGTATAAAAAAAAGTCTTGTTTGTGTTTTCCCCTCCCTCCTACATTGTTGAGTGCCTCCTCAAGGAAGATTTGGGTTACTGGTTTCGATCTGCAGGCAGTTGCACCAGCGCAGTGTGCACTCTGTCACACGGAGTGGATTCCACCTTCCCCCTATCTCCGCTTTTGGAGATTTGTTTCTGGTGCAGGGGTTGGTGACCGGTGGTTGTCCTTGGCAATTGTTGACATTCTGGAGACTCCTTTCTTTCCAGCAGACCTTTTGAACCTAACATATTCTTCAACGCATTATGAATTTTGACCTCTGACCTGGGGATATTCAAGCCACCTTGTCCTGGAGACTCCGAGAGGCTGTCTGCAACCGATTCACCAGATGACCATTTAAACCTCTTATTCATCTTCCTCTCCTTGGAACAACCATGATTCCTCAGGAATGGCCTTCACTTCTCACTATTCTTTTCATGGGGAAAAAAAAACAAAAAAAATTTGCATTTTTGATGATTTTTGTCAATGAAAAAGTCACAATTCCAATAAATGTATGGATAAATCAAGATCAAAATTTTAGCAGGGTTAAAATTCAATGCAATATTTAGGTTGTTTCAGAAAGTCATCAAAATTTCATAGATTCCATTGCTGCAATGCGATTCTTTAAACGGCGCCTGTGACATGGTTGCCAGTTAGAGAATCGAGGGTGGATAGGCGGGGTTAGGTGTCTGCTGTGCCTTGTGACCCATTACCCCAGGTACATTAGATAGAGTGTAAGCCCACCAGGACTGATAGGGAAAATGCTTGAAGTATCTGTATGTAACCACTTAGCCTATAAGTGGCATATATCTATTTACATATTATAGAGATACAATATAACAGGATTTCAAAATGGATTCATTAGAGATATTGGCTCTCTCACCCATTACCAGAAAGATATAGGGCTTTTCAGTTGTAAAATGTTAATGTCTCATCAATTCTTATACCGACAGCCTAAGACTTAGATAAATTTACACTGTTTATCCTAGTATAACTGAATTAATGACTTCAAGAAAACACACAAAAGCTTGTCACGAGTAAAAAGGTCACCCCTATAATTGTTGACCCTTATTTCGCCATGGTCCCAAGGACAATGATATCTGCAATCTTTAGCTTAGAGGATTGTTAAATAGAGAGTCCTAAGTTCATCTGAAATTCACACTACTATAGCCTGGACTCTAGACAAACTTGAAGAGGCGATACTTACTCTGAATCTGGAGATAGCTCAGGGATACTATGGGATGTAGCTGAATGAGGTGTTGAAGGGCACAGCACAGAAGGAGTTGAGGAATTCTGCACTGCGGAAGGCGTTGTTGTATTGTGTGGGGCTGAAATAGTTGAGGAGGACTGGGCATTGGAGAGGACAGATGAGTTAAATGAAGCAAGGATGGAAGAAAGGATATCTAGTTGCTCAGTGGAAGGATGTCGACTGGAAATTGCTTCTAGATTTTCTCTAGAAGGCTGCCTTCTAGAAAGAGGTTCATTATCTCTAGAAGGAAGTCTACCAGACAGCAACTCTAAATTTTCTCTAGAAGGCTGCCTTTGAGAAAGAAACTCCAGATTTTCTCTTGATGGATTTGTACTAGGCACTATATTCAGATGCTCTCTGGAATTAGATCTTCTGGATAAAATATCCAGCTGTTCCCTTGAAGTTTGCCTAGCAGATGCTAGTTGGTCCCTTGAAGGCTGTCTTTTAGAAAGCAGGTCTAGATGTTCTCTAGATGTCTGTCGATTTGGTAAAGTGTCCATTCGGTCTCTTGATACTTGCCTTGTAGGCAAAGTATTTAGCCATTCCCTAGACATTTCCCTTACGGGTCCACAGTCTATCCGTTCTCTTGACCCAAATCTACTGGGTAATGTGTCTAGCTGTTCTTTAGAACCCTGCTTTCTACTTAGGGAATTCAGGTGATCTCTTGGATCATTTCTACTACCTGCCATGTCTAGATTGTCTCTGGAACCATGTCTGCTTGGTTTACTTTCCAAGTGTTCTCTGGACCCATGCCTGCTTGGAATACTGTCCAAATGGTCCCTTGACCCATGCCTGTTTGGTATGGCATTTAGTTGCTCCTTGGAGCCATGTCTGCTGGGGACTACTTCTAAAAGTTCTCTGGAATTGTTCCTACTTAGTTGTTCTTTAGACATCTGCCTTCTCATCAACATATCGAGCTGCTCACGAGAAGAATATCGACTAGCTGGCTGGGACAGGCTGCCTGCTCCAGAGTACATCCTGCCATACGAGGCTGCTGGCACAGCCCTGTGGCCCAGAGTAGACGTTTTATACCAGGAGAGTTCATTAGACATCCTGCCCACAGATGACAAGCCTTGGAGAGCCGGTGGATATTGAAGACGGTTCTTCAAAATTCCTATGTTAGAAAACAATGGAAAGAGTTAAAAAGATCACCGCAACATCTGTTATATACAAATGTAAGTTGAAAAACCACTTACCTAAATTCACTTTGGTTGTCAATGGAAACAATCAACATGTAAACATACTTTTCAACTACAAATGCAGAGACCTCGTTAAAAACAGGAAATCAAGGCCTGGATCCTATACACAGTGCCGTTATCATCAGCCGCCTTAAAAACGGTCGCTGATTGCATGTCGATTTTGAAAAGCCATCTAGATCCCCTCCCCCTCCCCCCCCCCCGGACAGGTCCTCAGTTCAATTTGCGGTGACCAAAATTGTGCTTCCAAATACGAGTGTGCTGCTGCGATGTGTGCGCAGATTAATTGGACTCAGTAGGCGCCTAATTTTATGCAGATTTTATAGAATCAGGGCCATAGTGCATATTTGGAAGGGGGCGGCACAGGCGTAGAGCAAGCGCAGAACTTGGGTGAAGCCCGGGACGGTGGCGCCTGGCATTGCCGCACCATGCACCCGCCCCTGTTCCTCCCCACTGCGCCAAGCACCTCTTGCCACTTTAGTGCCTCCCCCTGCCCTCCTGTGTACCTCCTGAAATGTTCGCCTGCGGCTCGTGCCGTCCTGGGCTCCCTTCCGATGTTACGTCCCAATGTCAGAAGGGAGCCGTGGCCAGCGCGAGCGGAAGGTGCGACGACTTTGCTCATCCTGGTGAATGTTTCAAGGTGTACACGGGAGGGGGTGGAGAGGAGGAGAGGCATAGGCGCCCCCGCAAAGATGGTGCCCAGTGAGGTCTGCCCCTCCCCCCCTTACTAGGCCACTGATTGGGCAAGACTCTCATCATGCATGTAACATAGTTACACACGTCTCTGTAGTAATTAGGTACAATGGTACACCGACAATTGCGCGCAGGAT
This sequence comes from Geotrypetes seraphini, assembly GCF_902459505.1. Lineage (NCBI taxonomy): Eukaryota > Metazoa > Chordata > Amphibia > Gymnophiona > Dermophiidae > Geotrypetes > Geotrypetes seraphini. The sequence continues at coordinate 6,287,260 of NC_047100.1, forward strand.
AATCGCGCGCTGACAAATCTACCCCGTCCAATGCGTGCGCCGACAAATGCGTGTATGACAATTGTGGTGCGTTAAAACATTCACTTGCTATCTAGTGTTAGGGTAAGGTTTACATGATTACGGGATGCCTTACCCTAACACTAAAGCAAGTGAATGTTTTAAGTGTAGTCGGGGGTTATCCCCCCATTCAGTGCACACATTTGACTTGCGCGCAAATGTCGGGGCGGAATTGTCGGCACGGGATTGTCCTGTGCACCTTTGACGGGTCACAGGGTACAACACATATACCCAGTGGAGCTGCTGTTCTAAAAAGGAATTTTACTCAAACGTGGCCACTATATTTAAGGGGATGAAAAGCTTCAATAGATCTTATCAATATACGATCCACCCATCTATCAAAACAGTGTTGTATAAATTTCTTATTTGGATCCTCAGACGGCTGCTATCGGCAGTGAGCCGCAAGCCTTAGCGTCCCGCTTCAACAGCTCAATTCTTCATTTCGGAGAGCCGACGTTCTAGAAAGGAAGGCAGATGGCTTTGTTCCAGTCGAGAACAGGCTTCCACCAGGTGCCCAGTTCTAGAACCATGCACTCAAATTACGCACCGTGCAATAATGGGCAGTCCATTACCTTTTCTTTGTCTATGGGATTGGGTGAGTGAGTTCTCATCTCCACTAGTCAGGGATAGCTCTGGCTGGTTGTTATTGGCTGCATCCTTATTGAGATCAAGCCCCAGCTTCCTTTCAGATCCCCATTTCTGCAGGGAGCAGGGGTGAGCCTCACACTCTCCCAGAGCTGGCCAGTAGGACATCAGGTCATTGCCGTCTACATCTAAAAGAGTACATTGCAAAATAAAACCGTCTCAGATATAATGATTCACTCGGCAGGAAGCTCTTCTTTGCTGATGAAATGAAACCAAATCAATGGAACCTCAACGTGCCCTTCGGTTTACTGGGTAGCCTGGAATTTTTCCCTTTTCCCTCATTTAATGGTTCCATTCTCAGATTACCAGCTCATATGAACGTAAGTAGTTCTATTAGTCAAGAGATGGACGGGAAGTGTTCGCAAAGATTTCAATCACTAACAGTGGCGTAGTAAGGGTAGGAGTCCCCTTCCTCTCTGCAACCCCGCTCCTTCCTACCCCTCTACTCCATGCGCTCTCCCTCCCTCCCTCCCCTCCCCGGTACCTCTAAATCCTCACAGTGCAAGTGGCTTCTTCAGCATGCTGATTGCACCAGCGTTGGATTTCCCTCTGATGCCACTTTCTGGATCCAGGACCCGTGCCTTTTGAGGACATGTCTGGGGGTCTGGATGACTTTTCAAAAACCCAGCATTTTGTCAGGGTTTTGAGAAGTTTGGAACAAATCACTGTCGGGCATGAGGGCATTCACGCCTGCGCGGATGCCCTCCTGCCCAACGAGAGCAGGCAGTGGGGGGCAGGGCTAGGGCGGGACTGGAGCATAACGGGGCAGGGATGGGTAGAACTGGGCAAGCGGGTCTAGAGGGTCCAGATTTTCCAAACGGAAAATCTGGTAACCTTACCTTAGCGCATTCTTCCATTGGTCAGTCCTATGTGCTAAAACCATTTTTTACCATTAGAATAAAATGGCTGATTATTTTGTTTTCCCCATTAATGGCCACACACTAATTTTCCCTTTGCTGTCTGACCATTAGCACGTGAGCCCCACAGGCTTATAACACTAAGGCCCGGTTCTCTTTTGTGTGCCGATATCGGCGGCCGCCCATAAAGTGTGCACTGATTGCGTGTCAAACACACGATGGCACCCTATAGAGAATTGCGCCTCTGTGAAAGATAGATGCTAGAAATGTAGGCCAGGGTTTTCCGGGCCTACATTTGCAGCACCTATCTTTGCCGTGAATCACGCTTACATGGGTGTTTTAGGCTGCCTAAGGCCTCTTCCGGTGTTAGGCCACGCCCATAGTGGTATTAGGTGGCCTAAAGCACCTACATAGGAGCAATTCAGGCACTGATTTTTATAGGCCCCAAAAAACGCCATTTGAAAGGCATTTTTAACTGAGTGCCTAGAAAATCAGCGCTGGTTAGAGAATCCGTGCCTAACTGGATATTCAAACCAGTAACTGGGAATGCCAAAGTGTCACTTTTCTATGACTTCTGTCTTTATGCTTTGCCCATTTTAGTTTCGGGTACATTATATCACTTTGCCTCAAACGCGTTTGGAATTATTTTGAATCATTCATTTACCTTTGGGTGAAGTGTTCACTGGGTTAGTGAGGAGCCTCTCACTATGGGCCGCTCGCTTGAACTGACGCTGGAATCTACCACGGAGACGGACGTTCTCCTCGCTCTCTGATGAAGGGATTGATAGGCTACGCTCTTCGTCCAGGGACAGGTCACTATCCGAGTCCGAATCTTGTCCTACACCATGGAAAGCAAAAGAAGAAAGGCTTTCACCATCCTACCCTTTAAAACAAAGCGAGCAGGCTGCTAACAAACCCTTAGATCGGTGTCTCTCAAACTTTTTTTTTAGCTGTGACACACTAAACAGAGCAAATGGTTTTCGTGGCACATCAAAACTGAAATTATAAAATTGCAAAACCAGCAAAAAAATTAAAATTTGAGAGTTATTTATTTAAAGTTCTTTAAGCTACGTATGGGTAATTGTAACAACGGTGAAACTAAAGTAGACAGAATTGCTAATCAATGCGATGGATGTGCTTGTTTTTGAATGCTAATGAACTCAAAACGCTGCTCAGTAGTCGACCAGCAAATGCATTTCATCATCCACCGTCTATAGTCGCTTAAAATCCAAGTTCGCAAAGATAAGAAGATCCAAACGGTAACAAAGCCTTTGATAACTTCTGCATTAAAAACAATAAAACTAAAGTTACTTGCCATTTGTTTTCAAGGACCCATCGCGTCAAAGAATGATGCTTGTCTGGGCGGTTGTATCCTTACACACACAGACTCTCATAACATTGACAGACTCTTGCGTATGTGGCATACATGCCATCTATTCTAGTGTATATAGTGTATATAGTGTATATAGTGAAGGGAATTAAAAAAAAATAAAAATTAAATAAAAATAAAAATAAAAGTAACATTCTGGAATCTCTGGTGGCACACCCAGAATCTCTTCAGGGCACACCACTTGTGCCATGGTGCGTGGTTTGAGAGACATTGCCTTAGATGGTCACCTATTCTCTTCACAGAAATCTGCACATGAAGATTTTTTTGTTCAATGATTAAACGGTGTGAAAAATTGGGGGACTTTCGTTTTACACCTACACCTTTTAGGTGTTTTGCTAAAATGTACAGCCATATGTTTGGAGTGTGGAATTCTACGGGGACCTTTTACAAAACAATTCTTTGTTTAATCTTACCTCCGCCTGCATCCCGATGAAACATGGCCACATCAAGGTCCGTTGGACCGGCATGTCCTAATAGGCTGTGATCCAAAGCCGATCCCTGTCGTGCTGCCGTGTTATCTCTTAAATAAATTACAAGCGAATCAATCCTTATACACAGTGATATACAAATATAGTAGATGACAGTAGAAGAAAACCAGTTGGCCCATCCAGTCTACTCAGTTGGACTACATTGCAAGGATATATCCTAACCATCAGCTCTTAAGATCATGATCACTTGTACGATTTCACTCATTAGACAAACGTGTTTTTGCTTTCTCCTTTATTGATTATTTACCATCCTGGCTAGATAAGTATTTAGATCAGTCTATCGCAAACTGTGTGTCGCATGAGATTTCAGGTGTGCCGGAAGATGCCGGGGAGGAGGAGAGGCTCCGGCTGACTGCCTACAGCAGGGGTGTCCAATGTCGGTCCTCGAGGGCCGCAGTCCAGTCGGGTTTTCAGGATTTCCCCAATGAATATACATGAGGTCTATTTGCATGCACTGCTTTCATTGTATGCTAATAGATCTCATGCATATTCATTGGGGAAATCCTGAAAACCCGACTGGATTGCGGCCTTCGAGGATCGACATTGGACACCCCTGGCCTACAGGATGTGCCTCTCATGGCAAGAGGCAGTCCCCATAGGCGTCTCTCCCCCGTCCCGCGCCTCTTCATTTGCAGCAACCTCCCCCCCCCCCCGTGGCTCAGGGCCCCATATGAAGGGCGGCCGCGCTAGTGCGGATGTTGACGTGAGGCTGGGATCCCTGGATTCGTATCTATAAAGAATGACAGCGCTTCTCTTCTGACCTTGACGCTCTTGCGAGCGCGCATACCTGAGAAAGCCCCGCTTGCTGGAATGAGTGTGCGCCGAGCGGACACTGCTGACCGAGGAGATGGTGGATGCCCCCAGCGTGATACGGATAAGGCCACTTTCCTCAAACAGAGACGTGTTATTGTGGCAGTTTGGACCCTTGAAGAGAAGGAAACAAAATGCGTAAAGCCATGAGGACAAAACAAGATGTCTTTCTGCGAACTGCAAGAAAATCCGTTAATAAAAGGATGACGCAACCGAACTGTTGTATTGATACCTTCTGGAAACAAGAGAGATAATGCACTTAACCTCTCTGGAATGGAGCACGCAGATTGTAGAAGATCTTTCCAAAGGGAAAAAATCATGGCAGAATGAAAGTAGAGACTGCAGAGTAGAGAATGGCGCGGGGACAAATTTTTCGCCGTCCCTGCAGGAAATCAATTTCCCCATCCCGTTCCCGCGAGTTTTGTTGCTGTCCCTGTCCCATTTCTGTAAGCTCTGCCTTAACCGCACAAGCCTCGAACACTTATGATGGAGCTGAGGCATTGGTGGAATGAGGCATTATGACATCACAATCTGAGCCAGCATTGGCTCTTCCTCCGTGGCGCAGGTCCTGAGGAAGAGCCGACGCTGGCACAAGCAGCAGATTGGGGGTCACTGCTTGCACCATGAACCTTAAAGAAATATGTGAGACGGGACACGGGTGCGCGGTAGTGGGGGGGGAGGGCAGGGAAGGAGCGAGTGGCAGAGAGGATGATGGGTGCCCAGAGCGAACCCCCCTTCCCTTTCTATGCCACTGCTCAGCACTCACTGGTACCCCCTGAGCTATCACCTTTGTCTCTCATCAACTTCAGCTGATAGAAGGAAAAAAAAAAAAAATCTTACCGCCATCTGAGCTGATCTCGCTGTTTCTTCGCTCTGGCTCTTCTTCCCGAGGCAGAGCACTTTCCAAGCCCCTTGAACCTCTTCATTCAAAACACAGAAGAGAAGCAACACCGCCAGACCCTGCAGAGCAAAAGAATTCAAGAACACAAGCGTGAGTTTGACATCACTAAGGAAGCAAAGACCTGCCTTCGACTTGCATTTGCTTTCAAACATCACTCCTGCTGTGCAAATCTACGAGGCAGGGAAGAGGAGACTACTGAAGCTATTCTCCTAGGGATTTGTGGCTGTGACGGACGTTTGAAGGAACATTTTCTGCAGTTGCATAAGGTCAGATAGTCATACAGTGGAACGTGGAATCAATATCCAAGACTCTGTGCGACAAAGTGTTCTGTCTGCCAGGGGCCCCAACCAGCAATGAAATACCCACAGACAACATGAAGTTGCAGCTGGATCCGGGCCTGGTGCCCCTGCGACATATCACAATCCTAGTGAGATAAGCCCCAGCCTGTTTGCTAGAAGGCAAAACTGAATGCCGGAGCATTGGAGAAAGAAAGATCAAGAATGTGTACAGCTGGAGAGCAAAAATCCAGTCCCCCGCCTTCCTGACCCATGCAAATTTGGTGGAAGAAGAGCAACGAAATTCTGCATGCCTCCCTTCCAGGGGTACCAGCGGCAAATCCCTGTCAGCTCCCCATGGGATAATCTTAGGACTTAAACGGGAAAGTGTATTGGCAGTGAAATACAGGAAGGAAGGAGTATGTGGTCTTCAGAGCTCAAATACTATGTCAGCCTCTGTTGATTTTTCCTTTGTTCCATGAAAGGATGTCACAACTTAGAAAGAATCCAGAGAATTACCGGACAGTGGAGGCCACTGAGCACATCATTCCACGTGGAGCATTACCTGTAAGCTACAGAGAATAGTGTAGAGATAGTGGAAAACCACGACACTGTTGTTCACAGCCAGAAGACCAAAAAGCCATGTAGTGCTAATTACCAGGAGAAGAACAAAAGAACTTCGCAATGTAATGCTGGATAGAGAGACAGAGACACAAGAGAAAGAGAGAATCAAGGATTAAAATACATCTGAATCCCTCGGAGGCCACGACCGATGAAAAAAAAAACATGGAAAGGGAAAGGAAAAAGGGAAACAAATAAGCAAAATCTAAAGGAAGGTCAGAGAGAAGATATCATGCAAAGGACGACTAACAAAAGAGAGAGGGATGGGGAGAAGAGAAACCGTGACAGGAAAATTCACTTGAAAAAAGGAGCAGAAAGGAGAAGGTGAAGAAACATATTTCTTAGCAGAGGATCCTAGGAGTTACTACTCCTGCTCTACGTAGGGCAGAGTTACAGAAGGACTAGCAGTAACTATTTTTCAGAAAGCAATTCAGCAGAGCAACTCAACAATCTAAAATCATCTTGTTTAAATGTATACGAGAGGCCGCTAAAAAGTTCTCAGCCCAACCAAGAAGAGAATGATGTGGAGCCTTGAAACTTACAAGTTACTCCACACTTCTCTTGACACTTTCCCTTTCAATGGAGGCAAATGGGCACAAGTATGGGGAAACCAAGCCATTGTGACATCACCGATGAGGTTGGCTCTTAGGCATTGGTGGAATGAGGCATGACATCACAATAGGAGGGGCCACTGAAAAGTTCTCAGCCCAACCAAGAAGAGAATGGTGTGGAGCCATTAAACTTACAAGTTATTCCACACTTTTCTTGACACTTATCGCTTCATTTCATATCATTGAAACTAAAAATGTCAAGAAAAAAATGTGTGGAATAACTTGTAGGTGTCATGGCTCCAGATCATTCTCTTCTTGGTTGGGCTGAGAACCTTTCAGCAGCCCCTCATATTAAAACAATTTCTCTTTACAAACTGAAGTCATAGCTATTAACTTATTAACGACCGCTGACAAATTTGGTCAGCTGAGTATTCATTACAAGGAAAAAGTCCAGTCTTTATGGGAGCACATAATTTAAGTGGCAGTTCCAGCAGCTGCCTTTTTGTATAATAAGCCTGTACGTGTCTTGAATCTGCCAAGGTTTATCATTACTGGGTGATGGTGTGGTATCCAAAAGTGAAATGACCTTGTGATCTGGTCTCAAGAGCCACACTCACAGAACAGATTTCTTCTTGGCTTCCTTCTGGCCCGGAGAGCACAACATTCTCGCCAGCATCAAGAACATCACCCCGTTCATCTAAAGTCAAGCAGAAGAAGAGACCACTAAGAGGCAGCTTTAGGTTGACCAACGGAAGATGATGACTATGGCTTCCTCCTCAATGCCCTTCATCTGAATAAATCCGAGAGTTTAAGACACAGATGCAGCTCTGCAAATTGTTTATTTAAGAGAACCTCTCATGCCACTTGGTGTAGGATTGTCCTTCCATCCATGCCTTTGTTTAAGGTTGTAACTAGTTAGTTATTCATTTAGGGACGAATTCATCAAGGGGCACTAACCAATTTAGCACAAGCTAACCAAGTTAGTTTGCATATTCATTGGGGGAATTCTGAAAACTTGACTGGGTTGAAGACCTGCTTTAAACCCCAATCCTAGCCCGTACACCCTGAGAATATCAAGTGTATGAAAGCCAATTGATAAACTCAACTGAGAGCAGGAATATGTAAATAGACCTATTAGACTCAGCCCTTTCCTGAGCCTGTAGATAAACATAGATAATATCAAGCACCCAATCTTACATTCGGCTGTAAACAAGATGGTTAATGAAACAAAGGAAAGACTGGCATAAGAAATGAAGAAGTGTGAGGCCAGAACCCAAAGAAAATGGCACGAGGAGTGATACAGGTGAGAGATAAACACTTCTTACCAGAATAACAATGGCAATGGGTCCAGCAAAGCTCCAAACCAGTTTGTCATGGACTGAAATCCAACAGAAATCTGGGTTCCCGTAGCCCTCGGGGTCCAAGCCCACTGCCAGGCCTGAAATAAAAGGTAATAACATCACCTCTATGACACTATCTACTAGACATCTGTCTGATTCAGTCTGTCCTACACTTGCAGTAAAAGTAGAGTTACCATGTTTTTGTCCAGGAAACAATGGATGCATGACCCCGCCCTGTTCTGCCTCCAGCCCCTCTCCCACAAAGCCTCCTCTCTTCTTCCGGACAAGCTCCAGCCACATCTGGAGGGCTTGGAGCATGTGTGGATCATCCGCACATGCTCAGAGGCCCTCCAGATGTGGCTGGAGCTCATCAGGGCTTTCCAAAACCCAGACAAATGTCGGGATTTGGAAAGCCCGTCCGGGAGCTGGGGCAGTCCTCTAAAAAGAGGATATGTCCTGGTTTTCCCGGACATCTGGTATCCCTAAGTAAAACCAACTGAAGCCAAATGAGGCTTGTCATTGAACTTTATGTGGCCCACGAGACCCAGGAAAATTAACACAGAAAGCATCATTAACCATAGTTTTGGCAATTTTAAATACTGCATTTTCCAAATATTTTCAGCGTAGCCAATCTAGCAGTCTGTTTCCATCATTATTATTTACATTTTTCCTGAATTATCTATCCCAGAAGGTCTTGGAGCTCTGGGCATTTCCAGTTCCAACACCACATAATGTTGTGGCCCACTAGGAGTAACACCGACATTCATGGTCTGTGTATAAAGGTTGCCCACCCCTTTTCTGCAACATGCGCAGTTTTACACGCATTTAGGTCGGTGTTTTGAAGGCAGGGGTTTGAGGCGGGATCAGAATTTAAACACGCACAGATTGCGCTTCCAAATCTATGGCTGATATTTTCTAAACAAAACGTACCCACGCACAAAAATCAGGTCTATTCGTCCACAGGTACTGTATATCTGTGGCAAATTTAAAAGGGTAAAAGTACGTGCAAATTCTAAAATCCGGTGCAAAGTTCAAGGCTAACAAGAACTCCTAGAATTCATCCCATAGAGAAGGGTCTGCAAAGTCATTCTGTGAGACATGCAAAACTGAATGTGAATTCCCTTTGCTACAGCGCAAGGATGAACAGATGGAATGAAAATAAATATTGGGGCGTTGATAGGATCAGAGAAATAAACACCGTTAATAGGAGGAAGGAAAAACTTCGGTTCTCTGAATTCTGAGCCGTCCACACGATTAGAAAGAGCGGCTCAGCATTTAGCTTGTGCTTCTTGGCAGCTTGGCATGATAAAAGGTTTGGGGGGGGGTGGTGTTTAATACTAGCCACTTTGGATTTTTCTATACCTGAACATTCAGCACCGGACTGTACCCAGATAGCGGAACAGAATATTCAGGTACTCTGAGGCTGCTGAATCTATCCAGCTGTCATCGATAATCAGCTTTGGTACCCAGATAGCTCTCCTGGCTGGTTAGGACAGTTCTTTCTCTGGCCTAAAATACTGAATATCTGTGGTAACCAAATAATTTCTATCTCCACTTGAGCTTCACCCCCAGACCATCCAGGCATTACCAGGAAGTATGATGCTCATGGAATTTCTATGAGCGTTGGAGCATTTACCTCGCTGGCCTGTGGTAGAAACCTCTACCATGGCTTTGTCAAACGAGCTAAGCTCTGGAACTCATTGCTGGAAGAAGTGGTAAATGTCGTTAATATAGCTGAGTTAAAAAAAAAAAAAGAGTTGGACAAGTTACTGGAGGAAAAGTCCATAAATCGTTAAGATAGACCTGGGGTAAGCTATTGCTTATCCCTGCAGGAAAGTAACATGGAATCTAGTTTATTTATTTTTTTCTTCTTAAAGTACACTTATGGGGATTCTGTCAGGTATTTGTGACCTGGATTGGCTAATGTTGGAATGACCTAGTATGGCAATTTTGATGTCCTTATGGGGGCTGACACATAGGTTATCAACTTTTTTATGTGACCAAAATGATGCTTTCAAGATGGCCGCCCCTCTGTGCCTCCCTCCCCCCCCCCTCCTGTTTGGATACATACCAGTGATGATAGCGGGAGCACCCCAGCCAATGGCATAGTAGAACCTCATAGCTCCAACATTAACATTCCGCACTTCAGTCTGCATGCGATAAATATGAAGACCCTCGACAAACAGCCAGGCAAAGGTGGACAGGAAGAAATAGTGGAGCAAGATTGCAATAACAGTGCACAGAAACTAAGGGGAGCAAAGGAGAGAAGAGCAAAGTCAGAAAAAGGAGCCCACCGATTCTGTACAACTCAGAGGACATTAGCCATCTCAGTATGCATTGGATTACATTTACAGCTGAACTAAGCCCCACCCCTGCACTGATTTGTGCATTCCATATCATAGAAACATGATGGCAGATAAAGGCCAAATGGCCCATCCACAGTAACTATTATCTCTTTCTCTCTTTAAGAGATCCCACATGCCTATCCCAGGCCCTCTTGAATTCAGACACAGTCTCTGTCTCCACCACTTCTTCTAGGAGACTGTTCCATGCATCTACCATCCTTTCTGTAAAAAAGTATTTCCTCAGATTACTCTGGAGACTATCACCTCTTAACTTCATCCTATGCCCTCTCATTCCAGAGTTTCCTTTCAAATGAAAGAGATTCATCTCATGCGCATTTACGCCATGTAGATATTTAAACATCGCTATCATATCTCTCCTCTCCCGCCTTTCCTCCAAAGTATACAGATTGAGATCTATAAGCCTGTCTCCAAACACCTTATCACAAAGACCACACACCATTTTAGTAGCCTTCCTCTGGACCGACTCCTTCCTTTTTATATCTTTTTGAAGGTGCGGCCTCCAGAATTGTACACGAGATACGTTGCTAGATCAACTCTTTTAAAAAAATGTATTGGCTTTGGGAAGCTAAACTTAGCGCCTCAAAAGCATGATCAGCACCAGAGATAAGACATTCAGCTGCATTGCTAGAGTTACCAGATTTTCCGTTTGGAGGAAATGTCTGGGAAAATCTGGATGTCTGGTAACCCTATACGCATTGCTCGCTTAACTGCTCGTCCTCTACGGCCTAGTTAAACCCATTTGAATATTAGGCCCTTATTACTTATTAGTCGTTAACGGGTGCTAGAATATATGTGTGTCTGTCTGTCTGTGTTTCTTTAGCTCTCTCTCCTTGGCCGCTGTCTGTGTCCTTCTGTCTCCCCCCCGAGCAAAGCGGTCTGCCTCCAGCACACCCCTCCCCCCCCAAAGCAGCCCCCTTTCCCTCTCCCTGTCTCTCCATGGCCCTCTTCTGTCTTCCCCCCAGAGCAAAGCTGTTTGCCCTAAGCACACCCCTCCCCCCAAAGCAGCCCCCTTTCCCTCTCCCTGTCTCTCCATGGCCCTCTTCTGTCTTCCCCCCCAGAGCAAAGCTGTTTGCCCTAAGCACACCTCTACCCCCAAAAGCAGCCCCTTTTCCTTCTCCCTAACTGTCTCTCCATGGCCCCTTCTGTCTTCCCCCAGTGCAAAACTGTCTGTCCCCAGCACACCCCTCCCCCAAAGCAGCCCCCTTTTCCCTCTCCCTATCTCTCCATGGCCCCTTCTGTCTCCCCCCAGCACACCCCTCCCCCAAAGCAGCCCCCTTTTCCCTCTCCCTGTCTCTCCATGGCCCCTTCTGTCTCCCCTCAGCACACCCCTCCCTCCAAAGCAGCCCCCTTTCCCTCTCCCTCTGGCCTTCTGTATTGATTCCCCTGCTTACCCTCCCTGCATCCTGGCGTCTTCTGGCCTGCTCCAGGCCGCGATCGTGGTGGCCGCTCCCCAACCCGGAAGCACGCTCCCTCCCGATGCGATCCCGTGCATCAGAGGGAACGTGCCCCCGAGGCTGGAAAGCGGCCCTCGAGGCCCGCCAAAGCCGGCCACGATCGCAGGCTGCCCCAAAGAGAAGGATCAGCGGCAGTGGCAGCAGCAGCAGCGGTGAGCGAGGGCAGGAGGTGAGGTGCTTGCTTCGGATTGGTGAGTGAGGAGGGGAGTGGCCAGAGTGATCCCTGGCCGCGTTCTAAAATGGAACGCGGCCACGGATCAGAAAACACGGCGCCAGGGATCACGATTTTTCAAGAGCGCATGCGCGCTCTAGACTTTTATTATATAGGATATTCAGCTGGACGTGAACTTCATTTCCCTAGGAAAACAATTTAACTTGGAAAGGTAATGCTTCCTTCATGCTTCTTGAGCCACAAGCCAAGCAGGAACCGTAACGAGATTAAATAATGCGCCAACTGCCTCCTCTTACCTGGTTCTCCGTACGAGTGATGCCCAGTAAGAAAACCAGCTCTGAAAGGAACAGAGCAACTGCAATATTAATGTGGATGCCCCGGGTGTTTGACTTTAGCCCTTTCAGACATGCCAGGATGAAAGTGGTGATGAGAAGGGCCACCAGGGACACCGAGAGACACGAGTAGGTGACGACGGCCAGCGTCTCCAGGTCTCCCTCCAGCTGCTGCAAATCAAAACCACAAACTGTTAGTTGCAGTAATGTTACTTAACAAATGCACAGCAAGTCACATCCATTACAAACTGTTAGCTGGCAACACCTTATTTCAATCATATAAGACACACGTCAAAAAACCCTAAAAGGGACTGCTCTTAGCTATAATGAATGGTGGAATGTGGTCTGCAAAATATGAGAAAAATTGCCTCAGATCCTTCGAAAGAATGTGGGCTCCCTTGGCTTGTTCGTTGGTAACACCAATATTGGCAAATGATTCTCATAAATACTAATTTACCATACTAATTACATGTAGTACATTGTGCTACTCTGATATTGTCTCATCAACCTCTGCTTTCACTCATGGCTGACCTAGATACAAGTTAAAGGTTATTGTTGATTTATTTTCGGTTCTGTTAACCTCTGTATATTGACTTTGTATGCTTTATCGTGATATTACTTCATTGAAATGGTCAATATACCTTTGTATGTTGAAAAACTTTAATAAAGAATATTGAACTTAGAAAAAACAAAACATAAGAATAGCCTTCCTGGGTCAGACCAATGGCCCATCAAGCTCAGTAGCCCTTTCTCATGGTGGCCAATCCAGGTCCCTAGTACCTGGCCAAAACCCAACGAGTAGCAACATTCCAGAATCCCAAAGAGTAACAAAAGATTCTAGAACCCCCAAAGAATATTAAAATTCCATGCAGAACCTCAGAGAATAGCAAGATTCCGGAACATTCCATGCTACCGATCCAGAGCAAGCAGTGGCTTCCCCGATGTCTTTCTCAATAACAAGACTATGGACTTTTCCCCAGGAAATTGTCCAAACCTTTCTTAAGCTCTTAGCGCCAATGCTCATTACCTCTCGGTGGGAGCTGTCCATCAGCACCCCAAAAGTGCCCAGCTGAGAACAACTGCAGCGCACATGAGTAGAGTTCCTGTACACCAAATCACAGTCTCTTGCTGCCCACCTGCCCGGAGCATCTACCCTGCAGTCACAAACGAACACAAAGAAGAATCGTCAACAAACCCTGGTCAGGCCCAAACTGGTAGCAAAAGGTATTATAACATGTCAAAGCACAGTACATATGGAAACGCAACGGGATGAGCCAACACAGTTCCCTGGCAGAAGCAGCTTCGACAGCTTTGGTTGAAGTTCATTAGGGGGGGGAAAAAAAAAACAAATTAGAAAATGAAACAGGGACACATTCTTCCATGTCCCCATGGGAACTTATTTTCCCGTCCCGGCGAGTTTTTTTTTTCCTGTCCTTGCCCCATTCCTACTAGCTCTGTCCTCACCTGCACAAGCCTCAAACACTTTAAAATCATAAGTGTGTGGTTAAGGCAGAGCTTACAGGAATGGGGCAGGGACAAAACTCGTGCGGACAGGATGGGGAAATTGAGTTCCTGCGGGGACGGGGTCAAATTTGTCAACATGTCATTCTCTACACTGCACCACTCTCGAAATCAAAATGTAGTAAAAGTGAGCCAAGTATAGGACAATGAAGCCATTGTGACATCACTGTCGAGGTTGGCTCTTATTGGTGGAATGAGGCATTATGACATCACAATACCAACTCTGGTTACCAGAGACACAAACTTTCACAGAATTTATTTATTAAATTTTCTATACTGTTCTCCCAAGTAGAGAATGACACGGGGGAGAAACTTTTCCATGTCCCCGTGGGAACTCATTTTCCCGTCCCTGCCCCATTCCTGCAAGCTCTGTCCTCAGGTGCACAAGCCTCAAACACTTTAAAATCATACGTGTTTGAGGCTTGTGCGATTATAGCAGAGCTTACAGGAATGGGGCAGGGGCAGGAAATTGACAAAACTCACGGGGACGGGGGTCACATTTGTCCCCGTGTCATTCTCTAAAACAAATATAGTGGCAATTTTACTGCATTGCAAAACCTGTTCAAAACGTCATATTTCTTTTTTTTTTTTCACACTATGTCTGCTTGGAAAAGGAGCAGAAACAGCGGCTTTTTTTTTTTTTTTTTTAGGGAAGTGCTGTCATTGAAACACTAACCCCCCACCCTCCCCCTTTTATTAAACTGCGCTAGCAATTTTTAGCACAGAGCCACGCTGCTCCCAACGCTCATCGAGTTTCTACGATAGTCAGGAGCAGTGCGGGCCATTCAGCGCAGCTCTCTGTTACTAAGCTGAGCTAAGAAATGGGCTTAGCAGTTGCTTACATGGGTTTTCCCCACATTCTAATCACATTTCTTGTACGGCTGAGAAAAAGTTTTCTTTTCTTTTTTTCTTTTTGCAGCGTGCAAATGCTGAAAGTGGCACAGGACTCCCTAAATGATGATGAATCGGGGATTTACTCTCTAAACTGAAATCTCTCCAGACTCCCAGACAGGACTGTCCCGAGCCAGAAACGCGCCCCGTGTAACGTGTCCCCTTGAGCTCCTATCCCACCCACTGAGTCGCAGCCCAACATGAGAAAGCGATGGAGAGGACTCAAGTTTTGGAGCCCGTGCCTCCCTTGCACCCTGGGCGGTCGCACTACCGCGCATAGCTCACAACGGCCCTGCTCCCAGACCACGGACTGTAGTGTGAAAAGAAACAGAAATACGAGGGGCCGCTGATAAGTTCTCAGCCCAACCAAGAAAGTTGGGGCAGTCGCCGTCGAGGGCTATCCAGCGATTTTCCCACCTTTTGCGCTCCATATTTTTTCCTACGGAACGAAAACGGTGAAAATCCCTGGACTAAGTGCCTAGCCCTCGATGGAGACTGCCCCAACTTTGTTGGTTGGGCTGAGAACTTTCCAGCGGCCTCTTGTATTATTCAATGTGAAACCTGTTCATGGCAGAGGATTTGCTTTACACACCAACCCACCCAATAAAATGCCGTTTTCTCAGCATTTAGCTTAAGAGTTAGAAGGGATTTGCTGCACTTTGGATGCTGTGGTCTGTCTGTTCTTATTTTGATGCCCTTTCGTTTCATGTCCATTCTCAATCCTTCATACCTAGTATTCTTGATTCTTGTAACATTGTATCTTATTAGACTGCACTGCAACATTCAGCTGTCTTTTTAATTTTGGTTTGAAGAAGTCAGATCATGTCTCACCTTATTATAGGAAGCTTCACTGGCTCCCTGTAGAGGCCTAGTCAGGGAGGGGCTTTAGGGGCCCTGATTTGCCTAGGCACTTAAGGGCCCCTCTCATAGAAGGGGTCTTAGGCAACTGGGCCAATCAAAGCCTTAGGTCCCTCCCCAGTGCTACCCAGGATGCACCGGGAATGGGAAGGCCGCCATTATGAAGGCGGGCCTGCCGGAGGTAAGGAGTGAGCATCTCTCCTGCCAGATTGTTATTAAAGGTATATGGGGTTGATGTCAGGGTGGGGTCCAGGAGTGTTGGGGGTGGAGTGCCGGGAGTTTGGGGCGTGTCAGAGCAGGGTGCCAGGTGTTCGGGGAGTGCTGCAGTTTGGAGTGGGGTGTCGTGGTTTGATGGGGCCCGGCGGCATAAGCAGCGGCTGCCAGTCGTGTGTCAGTCACGCATCGGCGTCCTATTCAGAGTCGCGTTTACGCTCCTGGACATTTTGCAGATCTACATTTAAGGTGTCCGTCTCGCATCTACGGAGACGTGTACCAATGTTAAATGTCATGGCCAGTTCTGGGCAAAAACCATGCTCACACCCCGCCTTGGGCATTTTTAAGCATGGGTACATGTCTCTGCAGACGCACTGCAGATGCTTACAATATAGGCGTCCTGTCCCAAGTGAGTTATTTACAGAATAGCACGTAAGCAGAACTTTTGCAATTATGCATCTATTTTTACATAAATGCTCATTTTCAAAGCACCTATGTTATAGACTTGTCCCCTATGTTACAAAGTACTTTTTTGAGTAGGAGGAAGGGATTTTGGATTAATCTCAAGCCTTTTTTTTTTCCAGTTGTAGCTCAAGGTGAGTCACATTCAAGTAAAGTAGGTATTTTCATGCCCCTAGAGAGATTTACAATCTACATTTGTATCCAATGCAATGGAGGGTTACGTGATTTGTCCAAGCTCACAAGGAACCATCATGGGATTTGAACCCTAGCTTGTCTGCTTCTTAGCCTATGGCTCAAACCATTCATAAACTCCTCTGGCGCAATCACAAGTGCTGCTCCTATTAACTGAACGCAGTCCTTTGAGATAGTCTAAGAAGTAAGAAACCCAAAACGATCCAAGTACGAAGACGGCAAAACCAGAAAACAACCTACTGGCTGGAATGATTCCATTGAACACACAGAGGCTTGCTCCGATTGGCTGTTTCCAGCAGCTGGAACTCCAGGGTCAGAGGTGAGTTAAGGACCCCCTGGATGAAGGTGTGGTTTCTAAAGACAGACACGCTGACAATGGGGGAATTCATGACCGGGTTCTTGGGCAACCTAAAACACACAAGACAAGAGGCAAAATTAGAGAATCCTTCAAGCATCTACACAGAAGACAGAATTGCAGAATTCAGGTTGTTATTTTTAGCCCATTTGGTTTCTGTTTCAAGGACCATTTAAGGTTTATACTTAGTGATGCAGAAGCTCCAGAGGTATCATGTTAACATTATTAAAAGCCTGATTTTGTAAAGGTCACCTAAATACAAGCCATGGATGCATCTAAATTTTGCAAAGTATTTTACAAAAGGCATGCTGAACGTGAAGCCTTTTGTAACTAAACTGTAAGACCAAAGGCAATATCCATGTAGCTGGCCGCTGGGAATAGCCATGTTACAAGGAAACACGTTGGGGAAAAAAAAAGCTGTATTAGTCGTTTGGGTCTTTGAAAGGTTAACTAGCAGCAGCATTAAAGTGGCTGACATTACAACCCAGATATGCAAATCCTGGATTTTATAAAACTGGGAATCTGGGAGGTAGGGTTACTAGATATCCAGATTTCCCCAGACATGAACTCCTTTTCATAACCCGGCACTTTGTCCAGGTTTTGAAAAGCCTCTAGCATTGAGCGACGTCAGGACGGCATCTGCGCATTCGCTGGTGTGACCTGGTGACATCACGGGCACGCGTGCTACATCGCCACGTCACACCAATGCGTGCGAAGATGCCGTCCGGACGAGCAAACAAGTTGAGGGGGGCGGGGCCGGATGGAATGGGGCGGGCCAAGAGGCAGAGCCATGGATCCGGATTTTCATTGACGAAAATCTGGTAGCCTTATCTTGGGGGAATTAAGTCATCAACCTCCAAAATGGTACTCTTCAGTTTTTGAGGTGGTTTTAAACATTAGAAAGGTAAACACAACCACCCCCTCAATTACTCCTCCAAAGCCTAAGTCCAAACAAGTAGATAGTTGTATACGCACCAACATTTAAAATGATTGGGGTGCCAAGAACAGCACAAACGGCCTTGATGCGATCATATTATGTAAGTCAATTTTTATTTTTTTAAACTTCTTTATTCATTTTTCCATCAATCAACAAGTTTACAATTTTATACAATATATTATACACAATCACTTGTACATTCTTATTCATATATCTTATCAAGTTGTAAAATATCCCACCCCATCCCCTCCCACTTCTATATTTCAATCATTATCATATTCTAACTTTTTCAATCTTGTAAAGGTGCCAAATCATTTTAATATTCCATTAATGGCCCTCATATCTTTTTAAAATTCTTATAATTCCCATTCTGTAATGCAATAACTTTTTCCATTCTATATATATAACACACTGTATTCCACCAAAATGTAAAATTCAGACTTGTATAATCTTTCCAGTTCCTAGTTATGTGCTGGATGGCAACTCCTGTTAATATTAATTTATTATTAGATCCTGAAATTTGACTTTTATATCTCATTGAAGTGCCAAATAAAATTGTATCATAGGACAGGGCTACATGATTTTCTAATAGCAAATTAATTTGGGGCCAGATTGACTTCCAGAATACATTTATACAAGGACAGAAAAAAATTAAATGATCTAACGTCCATTACGTAAGTCAATTAATCTTGCCTTCTGCCTTCTCATCTCATTGGGAATGCACTAAGCTAAGCTTGCTTTTCATAACTGGGCCCTCATTACTGGAATGCACTTCCATGCGAGTTGCTTGGTAAATTACATGTGGAGCCATGTCGTAGCTTTTGGTATTCGGGGACTGGCACTGCTGATGAGAATTTCGCCTCTTTCATGTTTTGATTATTCTCTTTCTTTTCTTTTGTATTATTTAAACACTTACATCTATGCGGATAACAGCAATGCGTACATAATTACAACAACACATGACGTACATTAATCAACAGAACATGGCCGATCATTACAAAATAGCAGTAAACAACCTTAAACCTAAACCTTAAAATAATTAAAACCAAGCAGTGGTTGGGAGGAAGGTGGGGGGGGGGGAGTAGCTGGGTTATGTTTCTGTTTTCAAAATGATGAGCTTGTTTATTGCTTTGTTCTGTTGTACTGTATTGTACTGTATTATGTATTGTATTGTGTTCAGATTTTTGTATTATATTGTAGTTAGACTCGTACTATATGGTACTGTATTGTATACAGAATCTTTGTATTGTATTGTATTGTATGTTGACTTATTGTATTGTATTGAGACCTCTTGTTATTCGCTGATTGTCCAGCCTTCTTACACTGTAAACCGCCTAGAAGTCGATTGACTATGGCGGTATAGAAAAATAAAGTTATTATTATTATTATTATTACTTTACTATTTTTGACAAGCTCAATAAATATATTTGCTGATCAAATCAAGCAATTACAAAATGGCCTACTTTGAAAAGGCAAGTCAAAAGTCTTTTTCGAAATGCCAGGAAATCAGAAATCAAACAGATGGAATCTGGAACCGGAACCTATGTGATCGATATACAACTGGAATAATCTTCCACAACAGGTCACTGAGGCCAGCAGCGGGCCAGATTTTAAGAAGAGATGGGATTGGCATGTGGGATCTCTTCTTGGAGGTAGTTAGGGGGTGGGCAGACTGGATGGGCCCTGGCCCTTTTCTGCCGTCATGTTCTATGTTTCGATCTATTACTATAAATATCTATGTTGCATGAAGGGAGACCAAGCAATGGGACTTCCCAAAGCTAATACTGAGGTGCTCAGCATCCCCAGGACCTGCAGAGGTAGCTCCCAGAGTTAGCTGGCCCTTGCACATAGGGTTACCAGATTTTACTGAAGGGCCTCCAGCATGCGCGGATGCATGTGGCATCATTCACGCACGCTTACTGAAGGCTCTTCAGACACAGCTGGAGCTTGTGGCTTTCCAAAATCCGGACAAACTGCCGGGATTGCAAAGAGGACATGTCCGGATTTTCCCGGACATCTGGTAACCTTATTGACTTAGGCGCGTGCATTTGAAGCAAGAAAAACTCTGGCCTACACGGAAGAGCACCGCACCGCTGCGCCCAGTTCTATAAACGGCGCCTGGCAGATGATTAACAGCGCCTAGAAGTTAGGTGCCATTTACAGAATCAGGGGGGGCAGGTGTTTAACCCTTCTCAAACTGATTCCATTGTGTTTGACAGCATACCGGATGCTCCTGCGCTCAGTACTGTAGCGGGCTGGAAGAAGCCCCCCCAAGGTGCGATAGATGAGGAGGATAAGGATGGTGGCAGCAGGCTCCGGCTCCGGGATGACCTTCTTTGGCTTGGAGATCTCGGCTGTGGCATTGAGCTCCGCGCTGGTCAGGGTAGGTGTCGCAGGGGCAGGTGCTTAGTTTAAAACAAAATGGCAGAAGATGTGTTAAAAAAAAGAAACATTTGTAGGACAAAACTGCAGTGAAGAAAACAACTTTGAAATTATAGCATAGCACCGGATCTAGCTACAATGAGCTATCCAACCCACGGTGGTCATTGGTTTTAAAAAAAACTCACAGCTGCAGGCTGAATTAGGCCTGGATATTCAATGCTGGACCATGTTGAATATCCAAGTCTTCAGTGGCCCCGGAAGTTATGCCAGCGTCAATTCAATTTCCATCCGCATACTTAAAATGGGCACAGATAGGACTACGTTAATAATGGTTTATGGCAGTGTATCACAAACTGTGTGTCGCGGCAAGATTCCGGGTGTGCCGTGAGACGCTGGTGAGGAGGAGAGGTGCCAGCACCAGTTGGCGAAAGGCATGTCCTGTAGGCAGACAGCAGGCACCAGCGCATCTCCTGGCCGGCGCCTCTCCTCCGCCAGCACCCTCCCCCACTGGTGTAGAATTAGCAGGCTCAGGGCCCCATCTGGAGGGCCCTCCAAGCCTACGTGGACGTCGACATGATGACATCACATATGCGCATGTCATCGTTGCGTCAACGGCCACGCATTTCCAGATGCCCCCCAGCCAAGGCCCCAAGTTTAGTGCGCCGCGGCTTCAAAACGTTTGCGGGATG
Organism: Geotrypetes seraphini; assembly: GCF_902459505.1. NCBI lineage: Eukaryota > Metazoa > Chordata > Amphibia > Gymnophiona > Dermophiidae > Geotrypetes > Geotrypetes seraphini. Next base: position 6,308,019 of record NC_047100.1, read on the forward strand.
TTGGTTTATGGATTTCACCTCCAGGAATTTGACCAGCCCTTTCTAAACCCCAGCGACTCTAACTGCCCTAGCAATGAATTCTAATCCAGACCTTAACTGGGTCGGACCGATGGTCCATCAAACCCAGTAGCCCTTTCTCACGGTGGCCAAAACCCAAAGAGTAGCAACATTCCATGCTACCAATCCACAGCGAGCAAGCTTCATAGTGTGTCCCCTAGTCTTTGCACCTTTTGAAAAAATAGATTTGCACTAAGCCATTCTACTCCACACAGGATTTTATAGACCTCTGTCATATCTTCCCTCAGCCGTCTTTTCTCCAAACTGAAGAGCCTTCCTAGTCTATCCTCATATCATTTTGGTCAACTTTCTCAGATCTTTTCTAATTCCTCTGTAATCACACAATAGTCAAGGTGAAGTCACACATGGAGCGATAATTTTTGGTTTAGCCGCCGTTCCTGTCCTAATTGTTCCTAACACTGCATTTGCTTCTTAGCTTCCCCCACACATTGCTCTTCCACAGTGATACTTCCAGAAGTAAAATACCCACTTCCACGACCTCCGCTATGTACCGCAGAAGGTTCGAGATGTTGGTGTAGAAATGATACTTCATTAATATTGTTCTTACTGATTCCAACAGGATGCTCACTAGAAAGATATGCTCAGGGGGTTCCTGCGTATGGTCTACCAATAGCGGGGATGATCTCTATGGAGAAAGTTCAGCAGTACACCCATTTACCTTCCACTTTAGGGGGCTGTAGGACAGAAACCGGCAGCACAACATGAGTTTGAGGATCCCAGGTGTCCTGGCCTCGAAATAGGCTGTTCTGGTATCGTGGAAAATGCCTCCTGGAGTGTGTGTGGTTCTCCATCCAGTCAATACTGAGAACTGTGGTCAGAGGGAAAGGAGGCAAACTCTTGGACATGAGACACAACAGGGATTTTAAGATCCTTTGATACATTATATAACATCAACTAGTATAACTATTCTTTCAAAGCAAATGTTGATACATCTTTTTAGAACACCATCATCCACAGTGTTCTGTTTTTATCACTAGAATTCACTAGACCAGAAAATAAAGAGGTTAAGTGCATCACAGCCCATCCACCCACTTGCAGCCTTCTTCCTTTCAGCCTCCCAAGTTCAACCCATCATCCAAACTCCTCCTCTCTACCCCCCCCTGCCAAGTACGTGCTCTTTCCCTTCCCCCATACCTTTTTAACTTTGGTGCGAGCAGCCACCAACTTGCTCCCCGCTTCGGCTTCGGTGCTCTCTCTGATGTCACTTCCGGGACCCGCAATCAGGAAGTGACGTCAGAGAAAGCGCCGAAGCCAACATGGGCAGTAAGCTGGTGGCTGCTCGCACCGAAGTTAAAAACGTACGGGGAAGGTGCAAGCGCACGTGGCAGGGGAGGGGCACCCTCGCTATGCCACTGCCTCTAGTCACCCCGTTGTAGAATTCCCCCCCCCTCCAAGTGCACAGGGACCTTCTGTTTGGAAATCAGCATGTGTCAACTTAAAAGCACATGTGCGACTATTGAAATTTACTGAAACTCTCTCTTCCTTTGCGTTCACGGATCTCTCTCTTAAAAAAGTCCAAGGTAGCGGTCATTTCCTTACTTATGTTGGGGGTGACCAATCCAACCGGATTGAGGTAGGTCAGCTTCATGTTCTTGGCCAGCGTGCTGGTATATTCCCGGAGTTGCTCCATCAACCCTGCACTTCCGTTCTCACTTTGCAGCAACATCTCCCAGTGTTCTTTGTTCTCCAGGGTGAGCACAGAGCTGCCTGCTCTCAGCAGATTCTAGTGAATAAAACAGAGGAACAGCAGCCCAGGAGGGTTTTACTAGAAATGGGGACAACTTTTGACATGATTCCCTAAGGCAGGTTTTGCACAGTTCCTATCCACCTCAGCACCAATTTAAGGGTCTGGGGAGCTTTAATTAGGGTTACCCCATGCCCAGATTTCCACGGACATGTCCTCCTTTTGAGGGTTCAAATAAAAACACCTTGCTCGAAAGAACACCAAAGTATTATCATAAAGAACGTTGTTCCATAGTCTTTGCCTCATTTTGGAACTCCTGACTTTTTATAACGTAGCTGCAGACTGTATGTGATAGTTTAAACTGAGGTGGAACAACACAGAAAAGGTTCTTGTCAACTGATAAAAATCTGTCTGGAAAGCAGGCTTGGCACCCAACGTATAAATCCCAGGAAAAATCTATGAATGTATGAAAGGCGCAGAGTTTCATTCCTCTGCCTGATAGCTGTAATAAAATTAGACACGTCACTGCTAAACAGGATTGTGTTTTGGCCTCTACGGATCATCTGGACCTTCACTTAGAAAAGCGGGATCAGCACAGGAAATCCACACATTGGAGAAAAAAACCTTGTCCCGGGACATTTTTTTTTTTTTTTAGGGGGGGAGGTGCACAGGATTTACCTCGGTGAAATGGGCATCCTGGGTGGCGGTCAATCCAAAGCCATGTTGTTTACTCTCAAACTCCATCAGGCGGGACAGCAGGCGGTACGTGATCTGAACATCATTACCAAAATAGCGTTCCATCTGCTCCGTCACCGAGCTCAGACGATAAGCCAGTTTCTTGGCTTCGATGGTGTTCAGCTCTGTCTCGTTCTTTTCCAGACTCTCCAGCTTTTAACAGAAATAGTCCATTAATATAATGTGCAGGTGCCAGGGATTTACACGTAAAGAAATAACAGTGTTTTAGAAACTCCGAGTGCCACCAGCTAATTTAAACCTAGATGTCGGGTGCTGAGCCATATCTGAGCACCAGAACCTGAATATCCAGGTCAGAGGTAAGACCAGAGATGCCAAAGTCTCACTCATCGAAATTGCGATTTTATCAAAATTTTATTACACTTGAAACATTGGACAGCTCTCTCACTTCCACACTCTTTGAGCCCTATTTCTCACTCGTCAGAGCTTCAGAACCAGTAAACTGACCTTGATCACTGTTTTCATGAGAGGGAAGCCTTACAGAAGTCAACCAAGCGGTCCAACCAGTAGGGCAAAATCAGAGCACACCTTCCTGCCTTCTGCTTCTCCTTGCAATGTCCCTTCTCCCTTTACAGCAAGTACATGCGCTCTGAAAATGATGTACCTGCTTTTAATTACTGGGCGGAAGACAATTTTGCCAGCTCAAAAAATTTATCTAAATTGTTCCCCACTTTGTATTTCTTCAGAGGCTCCAAAGAAAAGCCTACATTGATTCATTTGCAAAGCGATGCTATTCTTAAATCATTCTAGATTTACACTCTGGATATATTGTAATAGTAATATAGTAAATTATGGCAGATAAAGACCCAGTCTGCCCACCCATACATGCTCCAAAAATTAATCATTTATTTAAAATGGTCCTTTTTCTTAGATATTTCTGGGCCTGCCCGGTAGTGTGCTTTGGTTCCATCTACTGGAGTCTCCATCAAAGCTCACTCCAGCCCATCTTAACCATCCCAGCCATCGAAGCCCTCCCCAGCCTGTCCTCAACTAAATGTCCATAAAGGAGACACAGCCCGTGCAAGCCCAGTACTGGCCTTAGTTCCTTCAATGTATACCCCATTCTTTTCTGATTCGAGATCCTCTGTGTTCATCCCACGCTTGTTTGAACTCCGTCACTGTTTTCCTCTCTACCACCTCCCTCTGGAGCGCATTCCAAGCATCAACCACTCTCCGAAAAGTAGAATTTCCTAACATTACTTTTGAGTCTACCACTCTTCAACCTCAGATTATGTCAAATTGTCTGAAAGATATCACTCTTTGGCCTTCAATCTCCTTGGCGTAGCAAATCTCACTCTTTGGGATGGTTCATCCTTGGCATCTCTGTGGAAGTTATACAGATATGGTCAATATTCAGTGCCATACCTGCACAGCCAACCGGGCAAAGATAGGACAGCTATTTAAACAGATCTACTCGGAAACACCGACACTGAATATCACTGGTGGCTGTATAACTCCCAGTTCTGCCCAGACTCTGCCCCCAGATGGCCCTGACACTAGCCAGATAATGCCATGGCAATCAGAGGAGATGTTCCGGGGTACTGCCCAGTTCAGGGGCTTCTCCTGCCCAATTAAGTCATTTTGAATATTGACCCCATAATGTATGAGAAGAAATGAATACCGATAGTTTAAATACAGCACCAACAATTGATATCTGCTTCACATTTCTCTGGTATTGAGTGGATTTTCTGTTTCGGAGAAAAGCCCCCTCAATACAGAGGAAGAAGGCAGCGACATTATTTGAAGTAATTCAGAAAGATGAGACATTACCAAGGTTAAAAGCTCGGTGAAGGGTGGAGATGTACAATTGAACAAATCCGGTTCTAGCCAGCCCTTTTCCTCATCACAGTGTCGAAATGCTACACCTGAAAAAGGCCAAATGAGGGTTAACGAGTCTCAGCAAGAAGAACTGTTTCACTACCCTACTGCTGGTCATCACTCTATCATCAGAATGACCCGTATCTCCTTCCCCATCCAAACCACATCTACTAGATCAACAGAAAAACATTTGCCGCAGTAATATCGTCTACAGTAACCTCACCATCAATATTAACGCCCAAACCACTGTCGTTATCCAAGTAGAAAAAGCTCAGGTTTCTTTTTTTTTTGGGGGGGGGGAGGAGGTTCATTTGCTATTTATTTGGAAATTCTTATTTACACTTCATTGGTTTAGCACAGTGTGTCGCAAAGTTTCCAGCCGGTGGCACACTAAACGCAGTACCCCAGCTGGAAGGCGACGGAAGTGCACGAACGTCAACGCGTTGACATGCGCATGCGTGATGTCATTGCAGGCGCGGAAGCCCAACTGGCTGCTCCGGTGGAGGGATCCGGGAGGAGGGGAGGTACAGAGAGAGAGGAGAAGAGACACCAGCTGACATGCCGCGAGAGGCATGTCCTGAAGGCAGTCAGCTGGCACGGCTGACTCTCCTCCTCGCCAGTGTGTCGTGGCACACCTGAACTCTCAGGAGGCACAAAGCTTGCGATACACTGGTTTAGCACATGCAACATTGATGTAATATAAACTATAGGGGTAATTGTATGAGGAGCTAAGTTATTTGCTGTGTACAGAAGAAGTGGCCACCCCTGCCACACGCGAGCGCCCCTTCCCTCGTACCTCTTTAAATTTCCCAACGCAAGCAGCATCACAAACTCGTTGCCCGCATCGGTGTCGGCTCTCTCTGACGTCACTTCCGGGTCCCGCCCCTAGGAAGTGAAGTCAGAGGGAGAGCCAGGAAAATTAAAGAGGTACGAATGAAGGGAAGGGGTGTGAACATGTGGCAGGAGGGGGGGGGCGGGACGAGCCGCCACCTCTCCGGGCGCCTTTCACCCTCACCACGCTACTATACACAAGTAAATGTGTCTCGTACATATAGGTAGCAATAATCCAGCTACATGCAACTCTATATGGAATCGAATCAGTAGTCTTGTATTCCACTGTTTTTCAAATTCAGAGCAGATTACAAGAACTCTACATTATTAAGGGGAGCACAAAGAGATAAAATATCACGAATAACATTTATCAAAAACGTAGGTCTTTAAAACTTTAAAGAAAATAATATATGAAAACAATTATTTTCAATATACGAACAATATATGAAAACAATTATTTTCTTTAAAGAAAATAATATACGAGAACAATGCTGATGTTCGAGAGAAAGTTCCTGGCTGGCCTGGCTTCCAGGCCCCGACATCACGCGGGCAGCAAGTTTGTGATGGGACAGATGGAAAGGGATGCAAGAGGGAGGAATGTTGGACATGGTGGTGGAGGTCATGGAGGGAGAGATGTGGCGTGGTGCTGGAGAAGGGTGTTAGAGGGTGAAATGTTGGCAGGGGGCTGGTGGGCAGGGGGGAAAGATGCTGCACATGATCTGGGGGATGAGAGTGGGAGAAATGTTAGATGTATCAGTAAAGGGGATTGGAGAGATGCACCCTAGATCCCTATCGCTCTCTTTCCCCACTCCCTTTGTTGCAGGAAAGGGAGGGAATGAGAGAGAGATGGTGGACAGTGAGAGAGAGGAAGAATTGCTGCACAGAGGTGGGGAGGGGGAAAAGAATGTGCCTTGTGTAGCTGAATTTTTTGGTTACCATTATGCTTTGTTAATAAGATTACGTTAGTCCTGATCTTACAGGAGTTCTTTAGAGGTCAAAACAATTTTAAGATCAGGCCATTGAAACCTAAAATTTAAAAACCAAAAAACGTTGAATGGTTTTCAAAAGCAATTCAAAAAGTATAAATATCATTATTGTCATGAAAACTTGAAATCCTGAATACCATAACAATTATTCCAATTAGTTTAAAAGATGCACCGTTATGGGCTTTTCAGGCTTCTTCCTTTACAAGGTCAAATGATTCCATTTCAACGCATGTAGACTATTAAAATTTGATCTTCCATTCTTGCAAATGCGTTAACATTTTTTTAAAAAAAAGAATCCTCTTTGCTTTTTGCTCTGTATATTCTGAGCATTCAAGCAAAGCCCGGGTAGGATTAAGGGATAGGTAAACTAGGCACATGCCTAGGGTCCAAATGTTTAGGAGGACCCTCTCAGGCATGCTAATTCAATGGCTCTTAAAGCAGGTTTTTGCTTTGGTAAATCCTGATTGTCAGTAAAAGGGGAGAAGGTAACCAGAGCCACCACTTTCTACCTTGACTCCCCCCACCTCCCACCCCCCATGCAATGTTCTCTCTGTTCTATGGAGAACTGTGCTTCTTACCTGCTGCTTCCTCTTCTGTCACTTCCCAGAGCAATTGGGGACCCCATTTGTAGTCATTTTAAAATGTATTTATTATGAAGGGAGAAGCCCAATACATATTTATCATTGTAAAATCCTGAACGCATGGCCACGCCCCATTCCATCCCCAGCTCTGCCTTGTTCTGCCTTTAGCCCCGCCCCATTCCACCTCAAACCCCGCCCTGTTCCACTCCCAGCTCTACTCCAACAAAGCCTCGTCTCTTCTTTCCCGACCTCCGGGTCGCATCTAGAGGACCTGCAGCATGTGGCGTCATCCGTGCATGCTTGTTGAAGGCCCTCCAGATAAACTGCCGTTATTTGGAAAGTCCATCCAGGCACCTGGACAGTCCTCTAAAAAGAGGACATGTCCGGGTTTCCCCGGATATCTAGTAACCCTACGAGGCCCCCTACGAGGTTAAGCCTGCCCTGAGCAAGGCATCTCCCTCACTGTTTTGCCCCCAACTTGAAAACTAGTCCGAGGGTCCTAAAATATTTCTCACACTTTTAGATTTAGAGGTAATTTTTCTTTGCATTCTCAAATAGCTGGATTGGATGTGCTTTTTTTCCAGCAGAAACTGCAAGGATGTCACCTAACAGAAATTTATGCGACCTTCTGAACGGCCAACCTGCTGACTGTCATCACCCTCTCATTCAAGTTCTCTAGATGTATTCCAGAGCTCTTGTTTTCCGATACCCAACCACCACATGGGAAAACAATCATACGAAAAGGAAAAAGCACTTTTAACGTCACATCTTGTTCATCCTTCAACTCTTTGTTACTCACTGAACACAGAAAATTCACTAAAAAAAAAAAAGGCCAAAGAGAAGCCAAGCCCAGCTACGCATTAGTAAAACATAGGAGGCTTTGAAGCGCAGAGCTAAGCATTAAGCTGCAGGTGTTTCAGGCAGGCAGAGGGTTAATGAGAAGCCATACAAAGCAGACTGAGGGACAATGAACCAGCAGAGGCTACGTCTTACCTGCACCCCGCAAACCTGCACAACGAAAAAGAGAGGGACAGAGGGACAGGGGAAAAGAAGAAGAAAGGACACTGTTATGGTGTTCTGTCAGAATCAGACACGGAGAAAGAGGTCAGGCCCAGTGTGGGCGTCTCCAGATGGTGAGAAACTGGTGGGCCAGGGCTGTTGCCATTCTTAGCCACAGAACACACACCATTCCTTCCCCAACCTCCACACTACTGCTCGCGCCCCTTCCCTTCCCCCGTATCTCTTTAATGTTCCAGGCATGGACAGAACCCCCCAACCTGCTGCTCATGCCAGCATCGGATCTTCCTCTGATGTCACTTCCTGGACCCGCGCCTAGCAAGTGATGTCAGAGAAAGAGCCGACGCTGGCGCGAACGGCAGGCTGAGGTTGCTGCTCGTGCCTGGAACGCTAAAGAGGTACGGGGGAACGGAAGGGGCGTGTGCACAAGGCAGGAGGGAGAAGATGGGAGCAAAGAGAGCGGGGGAGGGGTGCCCCTCACCCATGCCACGCCACTGTTCCGAGTAAGCTTCAATAGACTAAGGGCCTCTTCTATCAAACTACGCTAGCAATTTGTAGCGCGGTAAGCCGCGCTGCTCCCAACACTCAGAGTTCCTATTCAGCGTCAATTCTCCACAAGTTTTTTGTTTTTTCTGTTTGTGGTTTTTTGTGGAGTAAATAGGGTCAATTCCTTTTGCTGTTATGAAATTGACCCTACAAATGTACAGAACACTGAAGAAAAGGTTTTTCCTAAAGTGTTAGGTCAGTTGCTAAGTTCTAAGAAAATGAAGTATCCATAATACACAACAGACACTGGTACTGTTTTTCTCATTCACTCTCCCTCTAGTCTTACAAACTTACCCAACGAGCCCTTTGGACACGGCACTGTAGCTGGAAGACCAAACTTGATCCGAGGCCACCAAACACCAGCTCTCAACGCTTTAGGGCATCCATCGTAAATCACTATGGAAAAAAAAAACAACCAACCACCTCAGCTGGAGTCATCCGTTACAGGAAGATGAACTGGTAAATTCTGCCAGAGGAACAAAGTTGCGCGGAAGGTAGACATTTGCCCACTTGAAAATCCAAAGGACAGTGCTCAGCCATTGCCCACCAAACTTCCAGGATGGCCTCGACGACGCCCCGGCTCTCTCTGGGCAGCGCCACAGCAGTCCGAGGGGAGATTCGGCAGCACTACCCAGTAAAGATTTTGACAACGTGGCTTTCCCAGAACGCTTAGCAATGAATTTTCATTCAACTTTTCCTTCTTCTTAGTGTTTTCTAAGCTTGTTTGCAAATGTAGGGCTCCTTTTACTAAGGCGCTAACCGATTTAACGCACGCTAAATGCTAAGGCGCCCATTATATTCTATGGGTACCTTAGCGTGCGCTAAATCAGCGAGCGCGCCTTAGTAAAAAGGATCCCGTAATGAGTTGTATTTTTTGTTACAATTAACTGGTTTTTATTTAATTATGAAATGCCTTAAAATTTTGGTATATGGCGGTGTATCAACTTAATAAATCCAACCCAATCCTAAATATCCCCTCCTGAGGAACTCAGGTCCATATTCTATTAACTAGAAATCAGAAAGAGGTCTCAATAGTCATCCTGCCCGATATCCATGAAAGCTCAATATAGCACTGCAGGGCAAACTGATGATTTATTAAAACCATCTAACTGTGTTAAACGTCACTCAACGTGATAAAGAAGAATTAAATCAACCTTTCAAGCACCGTCTCTAAATCGCTATTTAAAGCCTCACTAGATACCATAAACTCTGCAAGGTGGGTATTATCATAATGCTTATGATACTCAGATCATAGGTTATTTCAGATCCCCATCTTGGGACCATAGCTTTAATCATATATACACCACCAAAGATCTGAAAAGGTTATCATGCCGTTGTACCAGGCCATGGTACACCCCCACCTGGAATACTGCATCCAACACTGGTCGCCATACATGAAAAAGGACATAGTACTACTCAAAAGGGTCCAGAGAAGAGCGATAAAAATGGTTAAGGGGCTGGAGGAGTCGCCATACAATGAGAGACTAGAGAAACTGGGCCTCTTCTCCCTTGAAAAGAGAGACTGAGAGGGGACATGATCAAAACATTCAAGATATTGAAGGGAATTGACTTAGTAGAGAAAGAGAGATTGTTCACCCTCTCCAAGGTGAGGAGAACGAGGGGGCACTCTCTAAAGTTAGAAGGGAAAAGATTCCGTACAAACATAAGGAAGTTCTTCTTCACCCAGAGAGTGGAAGAAATCTGGAACGCTCTTCCAGAGGCTGTTATAGGGGAAAACACCCTTCAGGGATTCAAGACAAAGTTAGACAAGTTCCTGCTGAACCAGAACGTATGTAGATAAAGTTAGTCTCAGAGCACTGGTCTTTGACCTAAGGGCCGCCACGTGAGCAGACTGCTGGGCACGATGGACCACTGATCTGACCCAGCAGCTCAAATCTTATGTTCTTATGCCCTCACATACGCCAAGAAGAACCAGCTACGAGTGCTGAAATGTATCCCTCTTCTTCTTAATATTAGATACAACATCAGCAAATAAATAAATGCAGTATCAGCGACACTTATCTTTAATGGTCTTAACCACTTCCAGCGCTGGCGAGACTTAAAGGACTCCTGACGCTCTCCCTCTTAGGAGAGTTTCAAATCACAATGATCTTCCTCGGGGGATCTCTGCCTGTGTTGCCAAGCTGACAGTTGGCTCAGCTCGTTCCTGCAAACATTTGCGACGTCATTGTGTATCTGGGTATCAAGTGAGGTTTTAGGAAACTATTTAAATAGTGATTTAGAGACAGTGTTTGAAAGGTCGATGAATTCATTCTCCTTTGGCACGTTGAATGACGCTTAACACGGTTAGATGGTGTTAATAAATCATCAATTTGCCCTGCGGTGCTATATTGAGTTTTCATATCCTATTAACAGCACCATTTTTTTTCGGTGCCAGTAGGCGCCTTGCCAGTCTTCTATTCATAAAGCTTACCCTCACAGCCATTGGGTGTCACCTCAGCAAATGGGTTATCACACGCATTACACTGACGACCAATAACTCCAGGCCTGCAGGTGCATTGGCCAGTTTCCTGCTCACATGACCGAGAAGAGGAGCCAATGGGATAACAGTCACATGGTAGACATACGTCGCTTCCTTTGGGACAGTAATGAAAATCCTAAGTAAAAGAGAATGGAAGGGAGAATGATCAAGGCTGAATACTGCCAGGAATGTGGGAGGGAGGCAAAGAAGAATGGTATAGATTAGGAGAGAAATTAAGAAGGACTGGACCAGTGGTTCTTCAACCTGTCCTTGAGGACCTCCAGCCAGTTGGGTTTTCAAGCTATCCCTAATGAATATGCGCGAGGCAGATTTGCATATGATAGAGGTGCCTCATGCATATTCATTAGGGATATCTTGAAAACCCAACTGGCTGGGGGGGTCTCCCAGGACAGGTTTAAGAACCACTGGACTAGACCAAGAAACTCATGCATGGCGAATGGACCCTATTTAGAGAACAATGCATTGGAATTTTCAGAGCAGATTACAGGGAATGAGCCATGATTTAAGATTGATAATTCTCTTTAAAGTTGCTTCTCTCACCTTGCAGTGACACTGCCCAGTTGTTTTATTGCAGTCTGGGTCAAAGCCCTTGTTCACATCACAGTTGCACGGTCCACAGGTTTGGTTCCCCCACCATCCCTTTGGGCACTGCTGGTCCATTCTAACAAGGCAGAACAGTTAACTAGTTACTTCCTTCTTTACCTAAGCAAACCAATGTCGTCTAGATCATGTCATAAATGGAGGCGATCTCATTGCTCTTACCTTGTATATATTAAGCAAAATTTTTGTTTATTGCTTATAAATGATGGAGAACCAAATGACAAATAAATCTATAAATCCATTTCAAAGGCATCTCCATGAAATAATGATTGATCGAGGAACAGCCAGAGCTGAGTCTTTCAACATTGTTGGCTCCGATTCAGAGTCTGATTTTTCCCTTAGGGGGAAATTCTATAAACGGCGCCTTGATTCAGGCATCGGAAGGTATCTAAGTTAAGAGGGAAAAGCCGTTTCAAATGGCATTTATGTAAAATTTCAAAGTGCCATTTTGAAAAGCTGTCTGGACCCCCGGACATGTCCTACTTTCAACTGAAAATACATCTTAATTTAGGAGATTAAATTTATCCTTAATTTAGGCCAGCCTTTTATTTGCCTAGATATATGAGCCTAATTAGGGTTACCAGACATCCTGGAAAAACCTGGACAAGTCCTCTTTTTAGAGGACTGTGGGTGCCCGGACGGACTTTCCAAAACCTGGCAGTTTGACCAGGTTTTGGAAAGCCTCGACAAGTTCCGGCTGTGTCTTTAGGGCCTCGGAGCATGCGCCGATGACGTCACATGTATCCGTGCATGCTCGAGGCCCTCCGGACACGGCCTGGAGGTTGGAGAGGAAGAGCCAAAGCTTTTGGGGGGCGGGGCTGGAGGCAGAGCAGGGCGGAGGCAGAGGTAGAACAAGGCTGGGTCATGTGTCTGGGATTTTGCATTACTAAATACAGTAACCCTAAGCCTAATTTATGAGCACAGTGCTGAAAATAAGTGCTAAGCTCATAACCTTTGCTTTCCCCATCCTTAATCTGCCCCTGTTCCCACTCACTTTCTATGTTCCTAGTGAAATTGTGACTATAAATTTAGTCAACCAGCCCTAGTATATTTTCCAAAAGGCCAATGTAGTAGCAAAGCTGACAAAGTTAGATAATAATAATAACTTTATTCTTCTATACCGCCACAATCTTGTGACTTCTAGGCAGTTTACAATCAAGAGTGCTGGACAATAAGTAGATATTCAGAGGAAATACAGAGATTAGAGACCTCAGGAGGCAATAGTATAGAAATACAATTTGCTGCATTAAATGCATCCATCGTTCGAATATCTCACCCTCGGCTAGAAGAGCTGCGTGAACCTCACCTGTGCTCACAGTACTGTCCAAAATAGTTCTCGCCACATTCGCACACGTAACCACGCAGGGACTCTGGCTTCCGACGACACACCGCCTTGTTTCTACAGGGGTTTAGCTGGCAGGCGTCTGTGCACTTCTCCCCGTAGTGTCCTAGACAGGAGCACACAGATACCCTCTTAGAATGAGACAGCTGAAAAGATTCATCCTCCCCTTTTATGAAGCTGCGTTAGGCAATTTTTTTTTTTTTTATCACCAGCCGCGGTAGTATTAGCTCTGAAGCTCATAGGAATTCTATGAGCATCGGAGCTAATACCGCCAAGAAAGCCTAAAGCGGCTTTGTAAAAGGGGGCGGAGTAAATGCTTTAAAGAAGAGAAATAACCCCGATATTCCAAAACATGAAGATAGCGCTAGCATTGAAGTTTTGAAATAGCAGCACTGGAGGAGACATGTGGGGACAGGGGAGACTCAAAGAGCCATCCTTGACTCCAGGGTGGCCCTGGTAGGAGGCTGAAGAGAGAGAGGCTGCGCTGGGGGCTGGGGATAGAGGTGAAACTAGGGGGAAACAGAGGTGGGGTAGGGCACTGTGGGTGGGCCGGGGATGGGGAATGGAAAGAGTCTGGGCAGGGCTAGGGTACCAGACCTCCGGATTTCCCCGGACGGCTTTTCAAAACCCAGCACTTTGTCCGGGTTTTGAAAAGCTTTCAGCTGGGAGCAGCATCGGGAGGGCATCTGCACAGATGCAACGCAATGACATCATGGGCCTGCGCACGCTCATGTGATGTCACGTCACACCTGCGTATGTGCAGATATCCTCCCGACGCTGTTCCAAGCAAGTAAACAGGTTGAGGAGGTGGGGCTTGGGCGCGATTCAGAATGGGGTGGGACTGGGGGCGTGGCCATGTGTCCAGATTTTGCTTCCTTAAAATCTGGTAGCCCTAGGAAGGAACATCAGAAAAGAGGCAACGAAGGAAGAGAGGAGGCTGCTTGGGAATGTGCCCGGGTCTGTACCTGACTGGCAGACGCACGAGTAGCTTTGCCATTCATCCGTGCAGGAACTGTTGGGCGGGCAGGGGCTGGAGTCGCAGGCGTTGGACAGACTGCACCCTGCTTCGGCATTCAGAGCGCTGGTGGGCTTTGGTAAGGCAATCCCGGTCGGCGTCTCGCCCAGTCGCATTCCCTGCAAACCGAGAGGCAGACAGACAGTGAACTCAGAGGACAAAGAAAGGAATCGGAGCTCAGAGAGAACATGGGGAGATTTCAGAGGGAGGAGCTTAAGCTGATGCTTAAAATGCAAGGTCAGTGCATGTTCCCACTCATTCCAAGCTTGGCATCTACCGGTATGTTATTTATATACCACTTATATCTTAAGTGGTTTACATTCAGATACTTTGTCATATTTTCTTGTCTGTCCCTGTGGGCTCACAATCTATCTAATGTGCCTGGGGCAATGGGGGGATTAAGTGACTTGCCCAGGGTCAACAAGGAGCAGCGAGGGATTTGAACCCACAACCTCAGGGTGCTGAGGCTGTAGCTCATAGAAACATAGAAATAGACGGCAGATAAGGGCCACGGCCCATCTAGTCTGCCCACCCTAATGACCCTCCCCTACTCCAACCACTGCGCCACACACTCCTGGTGTCACCCCTAGAGGACAACTGACAAACCAAGAAAGCTCCCTCGTTTCCTTTTCTGCTACTGCATTTTCACCAAACCTTACTTAGGTCTACTGGCGTTAGATCTTCTGAAAATAAGCACTCTTCACCTATCAAACAAGCAAGGGGTAATTTTACCACAGGATATCTATCAAATCCTCATAAAGACATCTATTTTAAGTCAATCGGTGCACAGATTTACATGCTCGGAGGCAGGTGTGAAGACACGTATACTCTATGGCGGGGGAAAATCTGTACGGATCACGTCAAGTTAGGTGCTGAAAATGCTTTACAAAGTTACCCCCTTATAGGACCGAACACTGTTACGTGGCATCCTAAGCCGAGCTTCTGACCTGTACACAGCCCTCCAAGCCATTCTGCACCTTCCCGGATCCCAGAATTCCTCCGACATGGAGATGCTTCACCTTCAGGCCATGCAGTTCATTCCCAACAACCACCGTGTCCTGCAAGGGAGAGTGAATCAGAAGACGCAGGCTACTAAAACATTTCCACCATGCTTAACAACTCTGAGATATGCGTAACACCCTCTCCTACCATCAGCTATGCACAAACAGATACTGGGATATATATAAAACCCATAAACCATTGTATACTTTGTCAGCTACTCTTAATAACTCAAATCCGCTTTGAACCGCAAGCTAATGGCGGAATAGAAATCTCTAATGCAGGGGTGTCCAATGTCGGTCCTCGAGGGCCGCAATCCAGTCGGGTTTTCAGGATTTCTCCAATGAATATGCATGAGATCTATTAGCATACAATGAAAGCAGTGCATGCAAATAGACCTCATGTATATTCATTGGGGAAATCCTGAAAATCCGACTGGACTGCGGCCCTCGAGGACCGACATTGGACACCCCTGCTCTAATGTAATGTAAGAAAGGACATGAACTGACGTTTCAAGGTCGTAGGACTCGGGAGTAGCATCAGGAAATTTGTTTTTACAAAGACGGTGGTGGATGCCTGGAATACCTTCCTAGGGGAAGTGGTGGGAATGAAAACAATGACCACTTTGAAAATCCAAAGGGCGGTGCTCAGCCATTGTCCACAAAACTTCCAGGATCGCCTTGACGCTGCCCCGGCTCTCTCTGGGCAGCGCCACAGCAGTCCGAGGGGAGATTCATCAGCACTACCCAGTAAAGATTTTGACAACGTAGATTTCCCAGAATACTTAGCAATGAGTTTTCATTCAACTTTTCCTTCTTATTAGTGTTTTATAAGCTTGATTATTATTGTTTGCAAATGTAATGGGTTGTAGTTTTGTTATAATTAACTGGCTTTTATTTAATTGTGAACCGCCTTATAAAACTTTGGTATGAGGTGGTATAGCAAATTAATAAATCCAACCCAGCCCAATCCAAATTCAAAAATGTGTGGGATAAACAGAGCAGGGGTCTCCAAATTTTTTGCCACGTTGGATACTTCAGCACTTTTCAAAAAAGATAAATAACTCTAGACATGAGTTTTATTGAAAGCAGAAAATTTTATAAATTAATTACAGAATACGTGAGATTAAATTATCATATATTAATGATGACGAACATGAACACTACCAGCAAATTCTCATATCTTCATCAGAAATGATAATAAAACCATTAATGTGAATGATGGAACTGTTTTTAAAATCTTATTAAAAACTGAGTTTCAAATTCTGAAACGCTAATATTAACATAAAATGGAATATCAATATATTTTGAACCCAATTTTAATTCATGCATTTGAAATCCATCAACACCCTGTGTTTTGGGGTGGTTTTTTTTTTTTTGCAAATTCTCATTGGAAAATTAGTCCAATTGGCGCCTTTCCGCACAATTCTTCCGCGGGCCGGATAAAATCATATCGCGGGTCATACTTTGGAGACCCCTGACATAGAGGATCCCTAGAGAGAAAGAGGAGGGAATCAAAACTTAAGAACATAAGAATAGCCTTACTGGGTCAGATCAATAGTTCATCAAGTCCAGTAGCCCGTTCTCATGGTGGCCAATCCAGGTCGCTAGAACCTGGCCAAAACCCAAGGAGTAGCAACATTTCAGAATCCCAAAGAGTAGCAACATTCCGTGCTACCGATCCAGGGCAAGCAGTGGCTTCCCCCATGTCTTTCTCAATAACAGACTATGGACTTTTCCTCCAGGAAATTGTCTACACCCTTCTTAAAACCAGCTACTCTATCTGCTCTTACCACAACCTCTGGCAATGCATTCCAGAGTTTAACTATTATAATGAAAGTTTGAAGTACAATAGGGTAAAACAGGAAGGAGGGCCCAGCTAAATTTTTCAGTATTCTATTTCATTGTCCAAGGTTCCTTTTTTAAAAAATTTGAGTATCAAACGCCCAGAGTTAGAACATCAGCTTGGTGACCACCTGCATGCATGCTGTCATCCTGCCTATATCAGCACAGACCTGGTAGGTGCCAAAGTCCAGGCTAATGGTGATGACATAACGTGTCTCACGCCCACTGTGAACGTCGCGCAGCTCTAGCTGGAGGTCGTGCCACTTCCCGTCATTCACGAGCATCTGGTCCAGGAGAAGCTTCGTGGTGCGACTGCTGCCTCGGTTCACAGAGAAGGAGACCAGGCCAGAGACCAGCTGCAGAAAGGGGAAGCGTCAATGAGAAAAATGAGGGCATGTGTGGTGCAGGGGTTAGAGCTACAGTCTCAGCACCCTTGAGGTTGAGAGTTGAAATCCCTCGCTGCTCCTTGTGACCCTGGGCAAGTCACTTAGGCCCAAATTCTGTAACCGGCGCCTTCTAGATAGACGCCTATCTAAATTGAACAACAAACTCAATTAAGCTTTTTTAATCAGCAATAATTGAAACTTAGGCGCCTATCAAGAAAGAGCGAGTCTGTAACAAGGTACCTCTAAAGATTTAGGCGGCCTTCAAAGAAAATAGGCCCTAAGAGTGTTAGGAGTAGGCGTGGCTTCATGTTAGGCGCCTTGTTACAGAATCGCTGCTCTTAAGCGTGCTTAAGCGCTCGCATGGGTGCCTAACTTTTAGTTGTTCCTAGAGATGGCCTATTTATTGGGCCGCTCAGCGTGATTCATTAAACAGCACTCAATTTTACTTGAATTGCGCTGAACGGTACCTAACTTTTGGGCGCTTCTTATAGAATTTGCCCTTTAATCCCCCCCATTGCCCCAGGTACACTAGAGAGAGTTTGAGCCCACCGGGACAGATAGGGAAATATGATAAACTAGTCTTTAAGCCCGTTAACATTAACGGGTGCTAGAATAGATGTCTGTCTGTCTTTCTTTCTTTCTTTCTCTCTCTCTATCTCCTGCTGTATTTATCTCTCCCTAACCCCCTTTCTCTGTCTGTCTTTCTGTCCCTCTTCCTGCCCCTGTGTCTTTCTTCCTTTCTTTCTTTCTGTCTCCCTCCCTCCCGCTGTCTGTCTGTCTTTATTTCTATCTGTCTCTCTCCCTGCTCCAAATGTAACATTCCCTCCCCCTTCATTTCCCTGTGCAGCAGCATTTCCCTCCCCGAACCTCACTTCCCTGTGCAGCAACAGCAGCAGTATTTCCCTCTCCATCCACTTCTCTGAGCAGCAGCAGCAGCGGTATTTACCTTTCCCTACAGATCCCGGTGCAGCAGCATTTCCCCCAACCCCCCCCCCCCTTTGCTTCCCACGGTCTGGCCTACCATCGCACTCACTGTGGTTAAGGAGATTGATAGGGCACAGCAGGAAAAACAGCAGTACCGGAAGAAGTTTATTTTTAAGTTTAAAGTTGCCGCCGCGGTTCCTTTCAAGATCGCTGCCTGCGTCGGAAGCCTTCTCCGACACAGGTGCTGCTCGTGAGAGGAGCCGCCGCAGCACCTTTAATCTTAAAAATAAACTTCTACCGGTAGTGCCCTGGATTTCCCTGGATTTAGGTTTGCGCGAGGTGGAGAGCAGGGAGAGAGAGAGAGAGAGCTTCGGGCGGCCAGCAGCCGCCGCGGCTGACATCCGCCTCGGGCCACCGACAGCCGCCGCAGCCGACATCCGCCTGGGAGGGGAGGGAGAGAGAGAGAGAGCTAGCTTCGCGCACATGCGCACTCCTACCTGCAATGCCCTACATTTCACGGAAAACAGACGCACGCAGATGGGAGTGTGTATGCGCGAGTAGCCTTTTATTATATTAATTAGATTACCTGAATATAAAACCACTTAGGATATAAGTGGTATGTTACCAGGTTATCTTACCCTGAGTTATACTAATAAGAGTACACAAAGAGTTCATCTGTTTGCATATCCCTCTATAAAATCTTATCATTATAAGAGGTTCCTCGAGAGAACCTTCTCATTTCAGGCCGCCAAATTGAATACATGGCTTGAAAAATTATGCTAGAAGCTTCCTCTTATCTTGATTTTAGAAAACAAATTAAGACACAATTATTCGACAGGCTGGTATCTTAATGCACCCTGTTTCTCAATTTAATTCCATTTTTATTCTATTTTAAATTGCTGTATTTTACTTATACTGTATGCATTTAACCTCGCCGATTTATCAGATGTATTCTAATTTTGATGTATTCATCTGTATTGTATGTATTAGTCTTGACTGTTGTGAACCACGTAGAACTTTTGGTATGGCGGTTATATAAAAATAAATTAAATTATTATTATTATAAACCATTAAATAAATAAATACAGCCTCAAATACTGTCATTTCCCACAAGTCAATCCTGCCAGAGGGACAAACTATACAGTGTTAGATAGGACTGGAATGAGGGCAGGCTGTTGCCCTAGGCTCTGGGGTGTCAACCTCCAATCTTTGGGGAGGGGAGGGACACTATATTGCATGGTTTATTTACACTGGATACCGCAACAGCTTTCTAGAGATTCATGTGGGGGCGGGACTAGGGGCGGGGCCAGGCACCCTCTTATCATCAAAGAGGAAATATGGCAACCCTAGCTCTGAAGTCAATGCTGTCTGTGATTTTCAATATCCTGGGGTTCACATTCACATGGGAAGTCTAAAAGCATTTTTGTTTGTTTGTTTTATTCTTACAAACGGATGGCACTAACCGCATTACCAGATTTTGGCCATGAAGATGCCTCTGGATGTCTTCAGTGGTCCAAATCCCACCCTTTCCCCCAGATAATGACGATTGACACAAGTCTGAAGAACAAAGTGGGATGTAAGGAATCATCTTTTTATAGTGATATAGGTCTTGAATGATCAGTACCTGGCACAGTATGGTGGTGTACTGGCCAGCATGCATCTGCAGAAGGACACCTTCTGACCTTCGGGTCCTAAATGCAAGCCCCAGGAACCAAGGGAGGGAGATTTTCAACTCATTCTTGAAGTCCCAAGAAAGGATACTGCTGCCGTACAAGCGGTGAGGATGGTGCATCGCTAGAAGGCAAAAATAGGCAAAGAGGTTTTTTTAGACATGACCAGAAGTTTCCTGGGCTCGCAACTTCCTGTTCTGGTTACAATGATCCTAGATTACAGCTGAAGAAGAAAGTAGGGGCCAGGGAGAAGGATCCCCTCCAAAATCTACAGCTGTTTTTTCACATTCCATGTCTAAGTAGGGTTATCCTATGGCTCCGTGAAAAAGGAGGATGGATTGTGACATCCGGGTTTTACTTCCATTGCTTTCACAGGAAGTAAAACCCAGATGTCTCAATCTGGTCTCTTTACTTCCATTGCTTTCATTGGAAACATAACCCGGATGTCTCAATCCGTCCTCCTTTATCTGGAGCCATATAGTAACCCTATTAGGAAATGACTGTTTAAAATATCCAATTCTTCATGCACTATTACAGGCCACTGGCAAAATTTCACAGCCAGAACGCCATAACCCTGTTGACACCTAGTCTCTATTTCTCTTTCAACTCCCACAATCCTGTCAAAACCCAGTCTCTCTCTTATCCCTTTCTTCCCCTCCTATCCCATCATCCCCCTCCTCTCCCAATAAACCAACCCACCCCCCCATCCCCTCAGCTAGTTCTGACTACCTAGGAAGTCACTCAACCAATCACCTTCAAGCTTCTACCCACTCCAGCTAAATCCAACTCCCCAACTAATGATTCTTCACAGGCAAGCAAGCAAGCAGCCTCCATCCCTTCTCCCTTCCCTCTCCCCTTCAGGCCAGCTCTACTCATCTCCTGCCGTTGAACAAGAGGTTCCTTGTTCTTTATACCACCTCTCTTGTGAGTTTGTGCTGCATAATGCAGAGATTCTCATTCTAGTCTTGTTAGACTTGAGGCCCTGCGACCAATGTTGAAATTCTTGTACCAAAGCAGAGACCTGGTACCTGGGATTCGATAAGCATTGCCCTGAACTGCAAACTAAACTGGTCTGAGAAGATATTAGCTGGGATGTTCTCGAATTGGCAAGTATATGTATTTAAATAAGGCTGTAGTGGGCATGCACTAAATAGCATGGTTTGCTCTGCTTCAAAACCATTTAGCACAAGCTTAGTGAACTCTAAAATTAACACCTGCCTCAGATCATGCATTGACTTTAAGTGTGCATGACTTTTAAAGAGCTCAGTTCATGAGATACGTCGGAACATACCAACGAACATGATGGTGCCGTTCGACCAGGAAACGACATGAGAGACGTGGGGTAGAGGAGAGGAAGAGGGGACAGGCGCCAACACATTCCTATACATTTTCAAAAATAAATTCCACACTCTGTCCTTTGAAGTTCAGTCTAACTTCCAACGTTGCTCAGTATGTACTCACCATGCCGGCAGTCCTTGCCTCCAAACCCCAGGGGGCACTCACAAGTGAAGGACCCCCATGTGACTGAGCAGGAGCCACCGTTCTTACAAGGGCGTGAATCACAAAATGAATGTTTTGCATGGCAGCCTATAAGCAGTAGAAATTCAAGAGTTAGGAATGTGCAAAGCAATTAGTGTTCAGTTGACTTCATGAAGCTCATGACAACTTTTATTCCTCATGGTTTTTTTCACAAACATTAAGATACCCTGAAGAGCTGTAAACATATTCATGTCTAATCTACCAGACAGATTAAAAAAAAAAGATTTACAAAAAATGTTCAAAACGGTATAGAGTAGACTGAGGCAAGAAGCTGGTTGGGTTGGCTCCTGACATGGCCCACTCACATTACCTGCAGAGGTTCCATTGTTTGCAATGAACGCAGCTAAATCAATCCTCTTACTGTCGATGTACAGGTTTCTCATACAGCCCACAAACTCCTTGTGTGCCACTGGGAAGTTCTCGGGCAGGTTTGGAACTCCTCCAAGGAGCAGAGGACCTGTTAAGTCCAGGGACCTGAAAGCAAATATCACACAGGTGTGTTTTCCTGTCCCAGATACGAGCAGAATGGCGAATGCTTGGGACACAAAGTCCTACAGAATTTCAGCTCTGTGTCTGTAGGCGGTCAAGGTCAAAATCGCTAAGGCACTGGACGTACATACCAGTCACAGCTCCATGGTTCCAAACTGGGACAACAACCTTTAACATGCTCGTCAGGAAAAGCGATAAAGCAAATTTAAGGGCCCCGTAGGGTCACCATATCTGTAGTAGTAAAAATGAGGACACATGACCACACCCCATTCTGCCCCCAGGCTCGCCCCATTCTACTCCCAGCTCCACCCTATACCGCCCCATGCAAACCTCATCTCCTCTCCTTCCCTGAGCAAGGAGGATCACAACTGGAGGGCCTCTGAGCATGTGTGGATGAGGTACAATGACATCACACAAATGCACGCTCGGAGACTCTCCAGACACAGCCTCAAGCTCTGGCAGAGCCGGGGCCTTCCAAAGCCCAGACAAACTGCCAGGTTTTCATAATTCGTTCAGACACCCAGACAGTCCTCTAAAAAGAAGACATGTCCTGATAAGTCTAGACATCTGCACCCTACGTTGAACTGGGTAGGAGAGATTTGAATCTGGTGAATTGGAGCTCTACCGCTTATTTTTAACCAGATAGTTTCACTATATATACTTTATAACTGGTTTACTTGAAACCAGTCCAGGCGAGGGTAGGTGGCTTAAAGCTGGCGGTGGTGAAAAATTGCTGGCTCTCCCCCCCCCCCCCCCAGCAGCTGAATATTTTATCCTTAAATAAATAATAATAATTTATTTCTTATATACCGCTATACCGTGAAGTTCGAAGCGGTTTACAATAAAGATACATTTGACAGTACATGGGATAGAAATGGTTTACAATAAAGATACATTTAATCAGTACATGGGATGCAAGTGGTTTACAACTGAAACTGAGAGAAAATAAGAGAGAAACGCAGGAGCTTCACTTCTGCAGCTCCCTCTGCCGTGACTAAAATAACCTCAGGGTCACAATTCAGCATGTCTGCTAGCGCCAATTAAAACACAAAAAAAAAGTGGGCCAAAAACAGAATAAATTACAATCTCTTCTAAGTAGAGGCAGTTCAAAGGTATCCATGTCGGTGGAAATGTGCTGAAAACCTGAGGTCAGACTCCGACTGGAAGAGTTTTGACCTGGTTCCAGATCTAACGGAAGGTTCCGGTTTTCGCAATGTTACTCTTTATTCTCATTTGGATTTATGAACTGTCTTTTTCACAAAGAGATTCATCCAAAATGGTTTAAATTTCACCAAATTGTAATCAGGTACTCTTAGGTATTTTCAGTGGCGTAGAAAGGGGTGGATGGGAGTGGGGGCCATCATGGTGGAGGCACTGGCATCTGTCCTCCTCCTTGCCCCCCCCTCATCTTTTCCCACTCTTCCCCCGCCATACGTACGCCCCTTTCCTTCCCCTATACTGCCAGTTGTTCACCGCCACAAACAACAGCTTCAATGTGCTCCTTGCGACTGCGTTGGCTCCCTTTGACGTAGGAAATGACACTAGAGGAAAAGCTGAGGTGGTTGCGACGAGCACATCGAAGTTGCAGCACTCCGCCTCCTCTCTGCCCCCCAACCTCTCCCCAGTGGCATACCTAGGGTATGCGACACCCGGGGCCCATCATTTTTTGACACCCCCCTCCCCCCCCCAATGCTTTACCTTCCGTCAAGCTGAAAAAAGTGCCAGCCTCAGCAGTGATTTAGCTACGTCGCCCATGGGTCCCCTTTATGCTTTTCATCTGCCTCTGCCGCGATCCACCAGGGTGGTAACAGGAAGTTGCGTCATTGGCAGATGCGGAAAGCAAGAAGGGGGAGCCGCGGGCGATGTAGCTGAATCACTGGCGAGGCCAGCAGTTTTTTCAGCTTAACGGAAGGGAAAGGGACATCAGATTGGATGATAAGGCTAGGAATATGCTGGGCCACGGGGGTTACCCAGAGTCTTGGGGCTGGGCCGTGACTCCAAGTTCGGGAACCCCCCCCCCCTCATAGTTGGCACCTAGCACGGTCTGCCCCCTCCCCCTCCCTACCACCTTAGTAAGCCACTGTTGGGTTTTGAAAAGGACCTACCACAGGTACAAAAGAAGAAAACTCCTTTGTCATATCAGGCCCAACGTGCAGAAGAACTTTACCAAATGCTCACTTTTTGGAGCTGGACTGGACACCCTCTGCTGCGCAGGTGTAATTCCCAATCTGGCTGCCATACTGCAAGGCCACGGACATGTCGCAGTCATCCAAGGCTAGAACTGCAACCTTCTCCTTTGAGGGCCCTTGTGCCACTCCCGTGGATCCAATCTTAGGCTGAAAAGGAAGTCAGACATTAACCTATACAAAATCTCAGTCCTCTAAATCTGGACGACACACAAGGCATATCTGAGAAAGGGAAACAAACTAAAGTTTTGCCAGGAAAGGATATGATGACAGTGTGTCTACATCATAACTATAGCTCAATATAGCAGCATTCACTGAGTTTTAGTCATAGGTTTGAATGGTAATGAGATACGTCTCTTTTGATACCATCAGAACATTAGAACTGCTATATTGGGACAGACCAAAGGTCCATCAAGCCATGAGGCCAGGACGAGATGTCAGAAGGGAACCGTGGTGCGAGCAGCAGTTGGGAGGTGCTGCTTGTGCCAACGAGCATTTCAAGAGGTATGCAGGGGGGCATACGGCGCGGCGATGCCAGGCGCCATCGCTACGGGCATCAACCTCTCTTGGTACACCTCTGCAAGTCAGGTGACCTGTTGTAAAGTGACCCTTCCTGTGTTTATCTCTAAAGAACAAAGTAAACGTAATCATTGATCGCAGGTAGGGTACACACGAGACAAATAATTATCAAACAGGAATCTCGAGCCACATGACATTAGACTGTGGATATCAAGTCTTTACAAGGATTTTGGTGGTGGTCTCAGTCCTAACAAATGTAGGGCTTCTTTCACTAAGGCGCGCTAGCTCACGCCAAATATTAGACTATAATGGAGATGTTAGCGTTTAGCGCAGGCGAAAACGGATAACGCGACTTAGTAAAAAGACCCTTTCATTTTAAAATAAAAAAACTTTTGCATATCAATTTCATTTGTATTTATACTTTTTTTTTTTAAATCCGAAGTACAGCAAACGTGTTTACGCTTTTGAGGAGGTGAAGCCTACCTTGTTGTAATACTGAAGCTGGACTTTGTGCCATTTGCCATCACTAACACCTCCGGGAAGATAAGGAGTCACCACCGTGGTTGACTCACCTAGAAAGCAGGGGGGGGGGGGAAAAACAGTCACCTCTGCGCAGAAAGGACCCAGGAAAAGAACAGAGCGTGCTTCAGTTTCATTTCATAGCAAGCGTGCAAATGAGTCATGCAAATTACACCCACTGAAATAACTAATTATCCACATAAAAAAAAATATTTTTAACACATAGTACAAAACAGCCATTAATCCACCATTAGAGACACTTAACAGAGCATTCACAAGCCATATTAGTGTGGATATTATGGAAACACCCGATTTTCCAGTTCTACGTTTTCTTTGGAGCCGCGTTAGGGGTTTTTATTGCCAGATATTCAATGCTGAGCCATAGAAATGAGTGCCGGAGCTTTTACCACAGCGGCCGGCGATAAAAAAAACCAAACAAACCAAAAACGCAACGCAGCTTGATAAAAAGGTGGCCTTTGTGTTTAATGACACACATGCAAATACATAACACTTTTGTAGAAATCTCATTTCACACCAGATATTTTCATTGGAAATAGATGTAAAATTGATGTGATCTGATACATCTGCTGGTTTCTGCCTCACTTTAACCACGTGAGAGGATTTACCGCAGCACGGGATAATTTAGTTTCATTCTTTTCTGTGGATCTCGGGTTCCTTTTGTTTGCTATTATTAGGGGGTGGGGTCAGGGGCGGAGCTTTGGCCAGGTCTGGGGCCACTTTCAAAGATAACTCTTACAACTCTTCCTCCGCAGGCCCAATACATTTTATATTTATTGATGTAACTTTAAAGAGGTCCTGGCAATTCTCCTTCCCTTGCTTATGCTCCGGTATGGTCAACAGTGACTGATTCTATACTCGCCATGCTTGCCTACTGAAAGTGCCTCCCGTGAGAACGTTAGAGCACAGTCGCGAGTCTGAATATAAACTCCTCTCAATGCCTCTCATCACTTCCTAGGGGAGGGTTCAGGAAGTGATGTCAGAGGAAGAGCCAACCCTGGTGCCACAGAAGATTGGGGGGTTGCTGCTCACGCTAGGAACGTTACAGAGGTATGAGGGGAAGGGGTGAAGCTAAGACACGCGGATAGGAGGATGGGTGCCTATACCTTCACCAAGATGACGCTTGTGGCGGACCACCCCCCACCTTACTACCCCACTAACCACATGTCCAGTGCCACGTACCTGTGGAATATTTAAGCTGCACTTGTCCATCAGTGATCTCTAGAGCAATAAAGTCATGCTTCTCATTCAGGCGCCCATTGTAAAGCAGAAGCCCATTCTTCTCCAGGGTGGCAAACCTAGCAGAGGAGAAGAGGATAAAATTTAGACAGAAGGATGCGCCTGATTTCTGACTCTCGCACATGCAAAGGACAGGTTTCCAAAGACCTACGAATCCAGTAGACCTAGATTCCTGGGTCTGAATCTTATCCTGCAGCAGAGAGGCTAAATGAGCCCCTGAGAACAAAACTCGAGTCGCTAATTTACTAGAGTTCATCAATAATACCATCTATCCCTCAAAGATCCCTCCAATCTGTCTCGCAATACGGGCTCTCCATCCCATCCTTAAGGCACATCAACACTATGTGAACTAGTAATTTCTCCGTTACCACCCCTTCACTATGGAACTCCGTTCCAAACCATTTAACCATTCATTTGAAGTCCCCAAATTAAGAGCCTTTGGACTTTAACCGTCCTTTTAAAGACGTTTCATAGACCTTCCTTCTTGGTTTCTTCTTGCATTAATGTTCATCTTCCCCCTCCCCTCATATTTTCCCCTCTTTGTTTTTTACTTTAAATATTGTAATAACAATAATGACTTTATTTTTATATACCGCCATACCACAAACAATTCAAAGTGGTTTACAGGGAAAGAGACTGTATACAGACAGAGACATTACAGAGAACTTTCAAAATTGCATTGGCATTTTAAGCACAGTCAAGTTTATCTGAAAGTGTTTTGGAAGTAATGTTCCAGTTTGCTTATAATCGATTTGTTTGTCTGAGTAATAAGTTACTGTCTGTCTGTTATAAATCAATTCCCATTATTTGTATTTTATATTTAGCCTTTTAAATTCAATGTGCACCACCTAGAAGTCAGATTAGGTGAGATTTCAAGTTATTCAAAATTTGTTAAGTGGACCAAATCTACTCTATAACTCCCCGAGACTTACAACACACAGACATGAGCCATTCTTATTCCCAAGACTAAGAAGAAAGAAGTCCGCGCAGAAAAGGTTACTCACCTGATGGCAGAATAGATTAGTTAGGGACATGGCACGATTTTAATTCAAAGGGGTAAATATTCAACTGGCGGGGCTGACAATTCCTTTTAGCTGTCATCCACTTTACGCCTCGATAATCAAAGCTGAGTCATGTCCAGGCACCAGCATTAAAATATTCAGGTTTATGTAGGGTTAGCAGATTTTACGTATGTAAAATCCAGACCCATCGACCCGCCCTCAGGCCCGCCCAGTTTCACCCATCCCCGCCCCATTACGCCCATGCCACACACCCCTCAGCCTGCTCATCTCGGTCGGGAGGGCATCCATCTTTTTTATTATGATCAAAATTATGTAAACTATTTAGATGCTTTTTTAATGTGATTGTTGGTATTAATTGCTATTTAATTGCAGTATATATGATTTTTTTTTTTAAAGTTTAAACTGCTTGGAAGCCTTTTGTCTGGCCAATAGGTGTGATATCTAATGCCGGTAAAGAAAAGATAATTGTTGACCATCTGGAATAAAGTGAGACTGTTGTACGAATTTGTTTTCTTGAATTTCTTCTTTTTTTTCAGACCTCACACTTATTCTAGTAAGCTTGTGCTAGAAGGGTCTTTTTGTCTTTTTCCTCTGTTTCTTTCTGTGATCTTTATAATACTGTCCACACGCAGTATATGGGCTTCTATGCTTTTCCTGCTCCTCATTATAAAATTATTCCCATTGTGTCCAGTCAAAAGAATATCTCCTCCGCCCCCTCCCCTTTGGCTTTCTCCATCTCTCTAAACAGTACGATAAGACTTTTTCCTAAATTAAATCTCCTCCGGTCAGAGACACCGGCAACAGTATCATTTATTCAGTGGCTTCATGGCTATTGTGCTGAGAGGACTGCTGAACTCCTAAGAGGTGTCGGAAAACTCGATTTTTAGCAGAGCTAGGTCATCCCATTCACAAAATAACTGAATTATGTTCCTTCTAGATTATCTCCTCAGACTCCTGAGATGCCGATTTACGGATTCACCAGCATTTCTCACCATCTGCTTATATATTTTTTTATATTTATTTCTATCACGCTTTAAAAAAAAAAAAAAAAAAAAGCTCAATACTGAGAGTGATTTGAAAGGATTCTGCTGGTCCCATGTCTCCTACATGGTGGCCTTTGACCTTGCTCACAAAGACAAGCTACTCAAGGCAGAGCTTGGGTATGATTTTACGAGTATCACAAGGGAGACCATCCCGCGTGCATTCTTTCCTAGATTTGCCCGCAGAGGATAATTTTATATACAAAGGCAAATGAAGACTCAAAAGCTGTTCTGTGGACAGTGGCATACCTGGATATTCAAAGTACTGTCCATATCATTCCAGTGGTCAACAGAATACACAAATTCTTTGCTACTGCCCAGATAACTCCAACAGTCAGCAACATACTGGCTATTCTGGAATAAATTACTTGAGTTTGTCTATCAAGCCCTTTCCCTTGTTTAAAAGCAGACTGAAAACCCACCTTTTTGATATAGCCTTCAATCCTTAACCCTACTCCTGCCCTTCAACCCAGCCCGCTGATTAACCGTTCCCCTTATCTGTATCCATGACATCCTGTTTGCCTAGCTTGCCTGTTTAGATTGTAAGCTCTTTCGAGGAGGGACTGTCTTCTTTGTGACTCTGTACAGTGCTGTGTACATCTGGTAGCGCTATAGAAATAATTCATAGGAGTAGTGTGAAGAGTTTCAGTCTTTGGGAAGCAGAGCTGAGCTTGTGATGTCATAGTGGCTCATTCCACCAATAAGAGCCAACCTCGTCAGTGATGTCACAATGGCTTGATTGTCCTGTTCTCCCCTCTGCCCTCCAACCCAGCCAGCAGATTAACCCTTCCCCTTAACTGTATCCATGACATCCTGTGTCTGTCTTGCCCATTTAGATTGTAAGCCCTTTGGAGCAGGGACTGTCCTCTTTATGACTCTGTACAGCGCTGCGTGCGTCTGGTAGCGCTATAGAAATAATTCATAATAGTAGTAATAGTAGTACTATTCTGTCCTGCTATCCAGAATGTGGTTGTGAAGGCAGGAGGCACCTGGGGTGGTGGCGCCCCCCTGTTCCTTCCATACACTCCCCTTCCCCCCCCCCTTGCTCCTTCTGCACCTCCCTCGCTCCTTCCCCATGCCATACTCACACTCTCCCTAATCCCGGACCTCTTTAAATCTTCACTAGCATGAGCAGCTTCTCCTGTTGCTCGTGTCAGTGTCAGCTTTCCCCTCTGATGTCATTTCCTGGCCCCATGACCCAGAAGTGATTTCAGAAGGGAGCCAGGCCAGCGAAGTTACTCGTGCTGGCAAAGATTTAAAGAGGTACGGGAGGGGTAGAAAGAAGAGGACACGAGCGTGGCATTAGGGGCCAGAGAGGGGGCACTCAGGGCAGTCCGCCCCCCCCCCTCTTCTACACCACTGTGCTGACTAACGAGTTAAAAAATCATCTTACCTATACACTTCTCCCACTGTATTCATGGTGAGAGGGGATTAGCAGAGCTGCGAATACAGAAAAACCGTGAATAACTTTTTCATTTGTCATTCGCCGTTGTCTATTAAAAACCATCGTGAATATGCTGAAACCGCGAATAACATGGCGGGAGACCTGAACTGTTCCTGAAGGAGAGGCAAAACATGGTGCAGAAAGTGCCGGGATCGGTGATTTTCTCCGCAAACGCTTGGAATCGGCGATTTCGATATGCAAGCCAATGTAACTAAGGGGGGGGGGGGAGGAGCCAGCAAGCTAAAACAAACTGCGAATAATCAAAACCGCGATTGCTGAAACCGCGAATACGGAGGGAGATGTGTACTACGTTTCTATTACCCATCTGGTACTCTGTACGTGTGCATGTCCGTGGGGGCATGGCAATGCGTGCGTCTAGTTTAGAGAACTGCCCTTGATGCTCTCCGAAGGAGGACACTGCATCCACGTGGATTAGGTTCCCGGTGCTGCACAGTAGTGCTTCTGAAAAAAGAACCAGGTGAATGCTTTGGAAAGAAAAAAAGCAATGAGCAAAAACAAATGATATTCTCTTTTCTCTTCCTCATATCTAAGGCTCTCCAGCTGTTTAGATATTTTTAACTTGCTACAATGATCTCTCTCTAGGGGGACAAACGCCCTGACTTCCTGCATTTAACAAAGTAATCTATGGTAGATGCCATCTTCTCATGGATCTGTGTTCACACACACGACAAAGACCCCTCAATGCAGACACAGAATGGCTAATGAAATCAAAAGTGCCCACAGAGGGAAGAGAGATAGGGCCCTTTGTATCTAATTATTCCATGGTGACATTAGTCATGGCACGATGAGGTAATGGCTCCGACAGCATCCTGCACCCATTGTTTACCACGATGAAGTGATTGGATGTCTGCAGTGACATCGTCCCCGTTTCATCAATCCTAACCTCATTACAAAGAGCTCTGCTTGTTCAAAGTGAATGCAGAAGCAACTCAAACTGTCCGTGGAGGGCAAAGATAATGAGGGGAAGGGAAAGAGAGAGCAGGGGAAAGCTGCATATGGAGAGAGAAGGAAGGGAAAAGAAAACACCTAAAAGAGGAAAAGAGAAAGAGGAGAGACCACAAAGGAGACAACTGCGAAAAAGATGGAAGATGACTAAAAAGGTAGATAGAGCCAGAGATAAAATCAAATCAGAAGTAGAGAGAGAAAAAAGAAGGAGGACATAGAGATGAGGAGAAGAAAGTGGATTCTAGAATCAAACCCAGATATCCTATGAGAATCACTAATACCATCCATAGCATCTATCCAATGAATGAGAAGAATGGAAAAAGAAAAGCATGCACACCTTTGCACTTGTGTCTGACGTATTGTACAGCTATCAAGTTCCTACCAGAAGAGAAGTACTTACGAAACAGAGAGGCTCATTCGAAATCTCTGTCGCAGGCCTCGGAACATGACAAAGGAGTTGGGAGGGAAGGATCGAATGGAAAGCTCACAGTAGGGCTTCTCAAAACCTCCCGAAGGGCACTGGCACTGGAAACCACCGTTGGCCAAGTTGGTGCAGGTGCCTCCGTTCCTGCACACGCCCGGGACACAACGTCCTGCACCACTGTCCACTTCACAGTTGTCACCTGTAGAAAGAGAGAACAGAAAGGCCAATATTCAAAGTGGGTCAGAAGAATGCGGACAAAGAGCCAATGGAGAACAGTCACATTGGGAAGAAAACAATCAAACCATTTTAATAGGTTATCTTTCTGAAAACAATTAATTTTTTATGTTCTGCTATTAAGGAGTCGATATTCGAAGAGATTTAACTGGCCTGAAATGGCTCCTGGCCAGTTAAATCACTTGTTTGGGGCTAACTGGTAATTTTCAGTGGCACTTAACCGGTTAATGCCACTGAAAATGACCGGTGAGCACCTAAAGCATAACTGGCTATTTTGGAGGCATTCTGGGTGTAGAGTTGGCACTTAACTGGTTAAGCAATAATATTCATCTCTTAACTGGCCAAAATCACTCCATAAAAGTCAATCCTATCTTTGGCCTTCTTGTACTAAGATGTTTCTACCACAGCCCAGGGTGCTACATGCTCTGATGCTCATAGAATCTTATGAGCTTTGGTAAAAGGGAGGTGGGGGATGGGTATGCGCTGCCCCATAGTCAATTAAGTGTTAAATATTGCAATTAACCAGATATGATAGAGCTGGCCAGAAATTCAATGCCATGGCCAAGATATGGACTGTCATTGAATTTCCAGGCATAATAGTAATATAGTAAATGACGACAGATAAAGACCCGAATGGTCCATCCAGTCTGCCTAGCCGTACACACTCTATAAATTAATGCTTTAGTTTAAATGGTTCTTTTTCTTAGATATTTTTGGACCAAAAACCAAGAGTTGTGCCCGGTACTACGCTTAGGTTCTATCTACTGGAGTCTCCATCAAAGCTCACTCTAGCCCATCTAAACCATCCCAGCCATCGAAGCCCTCCCAGCCCATCCTCAACTGAAGGGCCATATACAGGACACAGTCTGCCCAGTCCTGGCCTTAGTTCCTCCAATAGATACCCATTATTTTCTGATTCGAGATGCTCTGTGTTCAGCCCAAGCCTGTTTGTCATCGTTTTCCTCTCCATCGCCTCCCTCGGGAGCACATTCCATACATCATCCACCCTCTCGGTTAGGGCTACTAGATTTTCCAAATGGAAAATCCGGACTCATGGCCCTGCCCCCAGGCCTGCCCCATTCTGGCCGGCCACGCCCTGATTCACCCCCAGGCCCGAAAAGAAGAGGTAGCAGCGTTCCCGCAAAGATGGCTCCAGGGGAAGTCTGGACCCTTTGCTCTCCTCTTGCCAGCCACTGATTTTGTACATGACAAAACTGGTATTATCCTTACAGGAGTAAGGAAAGAAGTGACACTGCAATGGACTTAAATATCTCAAAATAAACTCATAAGAGATTGACTGTGATTTTTAAATTCCTGTGGTGTATGCAAGTAGGGAAGGCAGCACTCTTTACTGGTCTCCACCAGTCAGACGTTTACAGCTAACGTGATATTAAGAAAAGCCCACAAGGCTTGGCAGAATACAATAACATCCAGAGCCACTGGACATTCAGGCAGCTACTTAGCAATGTGTCACAGCATTACCCCAAGTTTTGAATCGACAGTTGAAGAATTTGTCAGGGCAACCTGATTGCTCTAAGCTGTCATTTTTCAGCAGGAACGGAAGATTGCCCATTACCATGGAGCTTCCTTGCCTTTATGCATTAAACAGTGTACTGCCATGCTTGTTTTTCCAATTTATCGCTTCCCCTTCTGGCGAATCACAGCCCGAACACAAGCACATGAGATCGCAACTCCAGAGGCACATCTGTCACTGGACGTAAAGTTCTGGGCTATCAATCTCTTTCCAGTAACAGCAACATAAAAATCTGCCGAACTGGCATGCTCTGCTAGAAATACGCGGACCCCAAGAGGTTTGCCATACCAAGTGAACAGCTGGTCGCTGTAGAAGACCATTACGTACGAGCAAAAGCTACTTTTCAGGTTCAGTTCTGGATTCATCTTTAGCAAATGATTGTTGGGCCTTTCAGCCACATACAGTACAGGTTCACTGTGTGTGTGGGTTCCCCACAGAGTTTTACAGATACAGTACATCCCAATCAGGAGACAGCAAAAAGTACCTACAAAATCCCACAAGTGGCAAGTTTCCATGTTAATTAGTCTCAAGGATAAGTGGCGGCTTTCGCCGAGTCTACCTTAATAAATTAACACTCTAGATATTAATTCTCTACGATATGTTTGATACACCATCGAATGAAAGTTTTTTATGCCGATGAAGTGATTGGAGGTTGGCAGGGCATAAATTGCTCATTGCTGTCCCGAGGCCTTTTCTTTCATTCTTAGTGGTGTTTTCAGCCCTTGTGGTCTCATTGCGGGATGGCTATTGTGTTGATAGATAGTTAGACATGTATTTATATCCACAATAAATACGCATGAGATAAATTTGAATTGCAATGCCTCCATTGTCTGCATATGTACAGTATCTTCTGCATGTTCATTATGGATAATCTGAAAGCCAAACAGGTTTGCGGTCCTTGAGGACCAGAATTGCTCCCTATTAATTCAACCCCTAAGCAGCCATATGTGAAAACTCGGCAGTTGAGAGTGCCGAAGTGTCTTAGTCCAGAGGCTCAGCAAGCTTAAAGACTCAATACATTACGAGAGGCCCTGTGAACCATATCCAGATTGAAAGCCTAACATATGTGCTAGGAATTTGGATCAATAAGGCCGTTACATTTGCAGCCATCAGGGGGAGGCCGTCATTAAACCAGATGCTCTGAATGCAATGCAAAGTCCATGAAACTTATTCCTTACTGGAAGCTGACTTGCAAAAGGCCCCTTTGCTAATTATGACAGCAAATAGGCAATTGGCCTCTACATAATCCTAGATGGTGGCCAATCTAGTTTAGTTGCTTTGCAGAAAGTTTCTCTACTGGCTCAATGTTCCTTATAGAAAGATTTAAATTCAACTCTTTCCCATTAATATAGCAGCATGGAATACAATCCAGTGGGAGCCAAAGAGTCTGTGATATTAGTATAGACTAGGGTTACTTATAATCCGCTTTTCCCAAAGCGGCTCACATGTATAAACATACTTAATAAAAGTACATAAAATATATGTAAAAAAAACACAAAATAAGCGACCAGCAATTACACCCAAACAGATACCATAAAGCCCATATTTCATATTGCAAAATAAATGTCTCTTCAATAACTTCTTAAACCCATCAAGATTACAAGGGTAGTAGTTTCCATTCCTAGGGTCCTCTATAGGAAAACAGTCACACATGTCCTCTTTATAGAGGATTGTCCAGGGACCCAGAAGGACTTTCCAAAACTCGGCTGTTTGTCTGGGTTTTGGAAAGTCCTGACAAGCTCCGGCCACATCTGGAGGGCATCTGAGCACACGCAGAAGATGTCACACACATCCGCACATGCTCCAGGCCCACCAGACGTGGCTGGAACTTGTCAGGGAAGAAGAGAAGAGGTTTGTGAGTGCGGGGCTGGAGACTGGACTGGGATGAGCTGGGGCAGAATGGGGTGGGGCTAAAGGCAGAACAGGGCAGGGTCATGTGTCTGGATTTTTGTGGCCCGAAAAATGATAACCCTAGTATAGACCAGGGATGTTCAGGACACACCTACCCAGTCAGGTTTTCAGAATATCCACAATGAATATGCATGAAATAAATTTGCATATAATGGAGGCAGTGTATGCATATCAAGTTTATGCATATTCATTGTGGATATTCTGAAAAGCTGACTGTCAAAGGGGTTCTCCAGGACCGAGTTGAGTAACACTGCTTTAAACGGCACCTAGCAGTTGACTGACGGATTCTGTCACCAGCGCCTATGTCGGTGGCCACCCTAAACGTGGATGCCGATCGTGTATCAATCACTCGACAGCGCCAGTTATAGAATTGCACCAAAATTCAGCCAAGATAGACAGTTGAAATGTAGGCCTGGAAACCCTGACCTAAATATCAGCCGCCTATCTATGCCGCCATGGGATTCTAAAGTCAAGCTGCAGCAGCCATGAGCTGATCATGGCAGAGGCCATGGCTTTGGGGGTGTCCTGATGGCTCAGCTGATTGGCAGGGTACTCCCCCACCCCCGATATCAGCAGGAGAGATGCCCACTCTCTCCTGCCGGAACTCCTGAAGCACCCCCTCCCCACTCCTTTCTGCCTGCAGGGTCCCCAATACCATGACCTGCCCCAAGCATCAAAACTCCTTATCCCCCCCCCCCCCTGTACCTTTTGTAGTAAGGCCAGTCAGAGGGATGCCTACACCCTCCGGCCAGCAGGCTCGCCTCTTCACAATGGCAAGCCTTCCCTTTCCCAGTGCATGCTGGGAAGGGGAAGGCCACTTGGCTCACATAAGCCATACTCAGTCAGACCAATGGGCCAATGGTCTGTATGACTCAGTTGAAAAGCATTTGTAAAACATTTTTCTTTGAATGTTGAACTTGGCGCCACTGGGTGCAACCAACATGACAATCCTTCCTCCGATTCATAACGAATAAGAGGATGAAAGAAATGCGGCCAGGCCCCCGCTGCTCTGAGGATTGTTTTGTGCTCACAGGGACAGCGTGGGATTACTCAGCTCAAAACCAACCTTCCACAAGAAAATGCGGGGGGCCAGTGAAAAATGATGGATAGTGACCAAACAAAACACAGCTTGTAAGTGTGGCAGCAAACTCACGAGACTGATGCCATCCTTACAAGAAGCTCTTCAATATCTAGCAAACTAGAAAGGTCAGCAAAGACGGGATGGCAGCTCGCAGTTCCTATGTGGGATGACCTCAAAAGTGCTGAAACAAATCAACCTTTAAACCAAAAAAGGGCCTAAACCGCGACATGGTTCTATAAAAACCAGCTGTCACCTCGCAGGCCATTCCTTTCACCGAGAAAATGAACCTGGACTGTTCCCGACACCTTTAGATAAGGTCAGTTTAACAGGGGAGACTTTCAACCAGTTACAGATTAAAAAAAAAAAAATTAAATTACCATCACAGTACATTCAGATCTGGACATATCTGTTTATAAGGAACAAAAATATCCCCCCTTTTACAAAACCGGTAACAGCTCAGATGCTCATAGAATTCCTATGAACATAGGAGCTGTTATCGCGGTGAATTATCAAAAGCATGCAGTACTTTTTCGTGCCGACAATCTCGTGGTGACGCTGGTGTGCAGGACATATGCGTGCTGCTGCTTCCGTCGCTTTGAAGCCTTTCCATTAGTGCTCTGAGGGGGGTGAAAACTCCCGATCAGCAAAAACAGAAAAGAGAACGGGAGTTTTCTGTGTAGTTGGGGGGGGGTTCCCCCCATAACCCCTCCAAACGGGAGTGTGAGGACTTGTAAATGTACTGGCGGGGTTCCCCCCTCCACACATCCCCTCACAGCGCTAACAGGAAGGCTTTGAAGCGGCGGAAGCGGTTGCGTGCATATGTCCTGCACGCAAATGTCGCCACGGGATTTGCGGTGCTCCAAAGACCTCCGCACTTTTGACGGTGGACCGTTACCGCTGCAGTCAGCACTAAAAACTGTGCTACGGTTTTGTAAAAGAAAAAAAAAAGGGGACGGCAGGAGTAGTAAACATAGTTTTGAATAGTAAGGAACAGAGTCCATGTTTTCGCACGCTCAACATTCAGAAATGACACCTTAACATCAGCACAGAAGCAACGCTGTAAACGGTACATTCCCTCTCAACCCACCCTTGAGCCATCCAACTCGCTGATGGCTTTTGTCGCGTCAGCTACTGAAGGGTGGAGTCCCCTTCTCAGTGACCCCTGAGCTGATTAGGGCTGATTGTACTCCTATCTTTCAGCAGCCTCCCCGCGTCGAGAGCTTCCGTCTCCAGAGGTGCTCAGGTACGGTAATGACAGTAATTCTTGCCTTCCCGAATTGCAGCTGCTTTCCTATAGCTCCACTAAAATGAGTTTGCTATTATGGACTCTGCTGCAGCCGAACCATCTGTTATCGGGCGAAAGGGAAGAAGCAGAGAGAGAGAGAGAGAGAGAGAGGAAACGCTGGCCCTAGATCCAGGTTTTCCTCCTTAACTTCTATCTCTCCTCGGTGTCCATCTATCATCTAGACCAGGGGTATGCAATTCCGGTCCTCCAGGGCCACAAGCAGGTCAGGTTTTCAGGATATCCGCAATGAATATGTATGAGATGGATTTGCATGCACTGCCTCCTTGAGATGCAAACCTATCTCATGCCGGGTTTTGAAAAGCCATCCGAACGCCCGGACATGACTTCTAAAAAGAGGACATGTCTGGGTAAATCCAGACGTGTGGTAACCCTAGCCCAACGCAGGAGTGGGTGGGATCTGGACGCAATATGGGCAGGCTTAGGGCTGGGTCTCCACCGCACACTAGCTGCCATGACTGCCGATAACACAGCCAAACGTGCACCTTAAGCAACCACACTGGAAAACAAAGTCAAGCTAAATCCAGTACCAGGGATTAAATGGCTCCTCCAAGACTTGGGGAGTGCCTGGGGATGAACTAAGGAAGTCAAACGTAGCCTGCGATTCAACTCTGAGCCCTTAATACATATTCAAATTCAGAAAACTTTATTGGCCTGACAAATTGTACATAACACATCATCTGTAACTGACTACAGGGTCTGGAATATTTCTCTTAATGCTGTTCATCGCACTCAGGCCCAGTAAACCTAGTGAATGAAAATAATGCAGCAACAGAACTTAGTTATTTGTTTAAAATTTATAACCCACCTAGCCACAAATCTAGGCGAGGAAGAAAATAACACGCACAATACAGTAAAAAAAAACAAAACACAAAACCCACAAGTCAGCATTGCAAACAGAAAATCAAAGTAAAAATTCAAACATTCTCAGTGCTTGAACCAAAAAAACGCTCCGACAGCAAAGTCTTCACCCCTTTTCTGAAATGTAGACGCATATTCGTTTGGCGTTAAGATAAAGGAAGAACATTCCAAAGCATTGGACCCTGGACCTAGTTTCTCAAAAGCCGCACCACAGCCAATGACGGAACTTCCAAACAAATTTTGTCAGAGGACCGCAACTCACGCAAAGGACGATACCGCTGTAGCAGAGAACGGCCGCTCAATGGACAGTTAGACTGAAGCACTTTAAAAACCAAGCAGAGACCTTTAAGCTCCACCTGCACGTCAATCAACTTCATGTCAATCAACAG
This sequence comes from Geotrypetes seraphini, assembly GCF_902459505.1. Classification (NCBI taxonomy): domain Eukaryota; kingdom Metazoa; phylum Chordata; class Amphibia; order Gymnophiona; family Dermophiidae; genus Geotrypetes; species Geotrypetes seraphini. Next base: position 6,346,314 of record NC_047100.1, read on the forward strand.
TATACCAAGCCGGCACAAGTCCGCTGTTCCTGCACGGCAAATCTGCTTGGTTTCAGGATTTCTGCAACAAATATGATTCTATTATCCTAAAAACCCCAGAGTTCCCCCAATAATTAAACACAGCGGCCTTCTGTATCCTGAATGGTCTTATGAATATGCAGCGGCCTGTTTTGGGAGAGTGTTGGTCGGTGCATGCGTTGCCCTAGTTGGGTCTAATGAAAAGTGGGGTCTGGGAAAGCGGGATATCTTCTATTCATGCTCTTATGGCAGCATAGGATAGATTTACATGCCGTTTCTTTTGCTAATTATTATGTTCACTATCGCTTGCATTCTTGCACCTCTGATGTATGGACCTCTCTTTGATATTGTCATTCCTGTTTTCATCGAATCCTTTAATAAAAAGGATTAAGGAAAAAAAAAAAAAAGCCAAACCTGGCTGATTTACAACCTGGAGGAGCAGAGATCTGCATACGCCAGCTTTGCAGAATTAGCCTTAACACAAGGACTGTAACCAGCAAGTGGCGCTGCAGTCCCTCTGCTAACAGGACTGAAACGGAGCCATGCATTGAGCAAGGAAATCAGGCCTCGGAGGATCTCTTTCCCTCTTCCTTTTCTTTCTTGCCCCTCTCCTCTTCCTCCATTTCCTAGATAGCTTTTCCTTTCCCTCCTACTGATTCTATCTTGCCCTTCCTCCTTTTTTTCTTTCCTTTCCTCCCCTGTCTACTCATCCTTCTTTTTTCTGTCCCTACCTGTATTAGATTTGGGATTATTGAGTATTATATATTATACCTCTTCCTCACTTACATTGATGTACTTTTCATATGACACCAACACTTTATACATTATTGACTATTGTACTTTTCTTGTGTACCATTTTCCCTTTTGCATTTGTATTTTGTAAAACTTTCAATAAATTTTCGAGGAAATCACGCTTTACAGTGTGAAACATTTTTAACACATTTGGTTAGCTGTAAAAATAAAAACACTCAATAGGAACCAAGTCCACCAAAAATCACCACAATTGCCGGCCTACTCTTATACTGGCTCTGATCACTGAGATATTTCTCTCCCCACCCCCTTTTCTAATTTTATGTCACCTGTAGATACATAGATATGTTCACACTCCATAAAATCCAAAACACTCCACAAGTTGCATATAAATGAATAAATACTTCAAATATACATCAAGTGCAATTAAAGTGCTCAGATCACCAACCATAAAGTACTATAAAGTACAGATAAAACATACTAGCGCTGGGTGTTTGCCGGGACCATCATGCCACTTGAAAGTCCCGTGTACCGTCCTCTGAGTAGTGAAACTCACTTTAAATATATTCCGCTATGTAACATTTTAATACAATCACTTATTTTGAATGAATGAAAGATGAACGGAAGATCTGGGAGGAGTGTGTGGCACGGTGGTTGAAGCTACAACCTCAGCACCCTGGGGTTGTGGGTTCAAACCCCGTGCTGCTCCTTGTGACCCTGGGCAAGTCACTTAATCTTCCATAGCCCCAGGTACATTAGATAGATTGTGAGCCCACCGGGACAGATAGGGAAAATGCCCGAGTACCTGATTGTAAAACCGCTTGGATAACCTTGATAGGCGGTATATAAAATCCTAATAATAATAATAATACTGGAGAAACGGTGTGGCGAAGAGGTCCCGTGCTGGTACCACCTTGCCGCTCTTCGACTCGAGTTTTGTGTTAGCGTCATCAGGAAGGGGGCGTTGGCCGTGGAACAAAGGGACAACCCCTCCGAGAACGGCATAATTCAAAATCAGACGCATATCACAGTTTTGCAGAAACACACAATGAACCAGATTTATAAGAGTTCAAAGGAGCGATGCAGTTTTAACAGACAAAGCCACAACAAACATAACGGCGCAAACTGCAATCAGGACGAGATTAACTCTTTGTTGGGCACTAGGCAAACAGGTATGTTGGGGCCCCTCATTGTAATTTAAATATATTTTAAAGCTCCCACAAATGGAGCCTTGCATGATTCTGACTAAAGAGGAAAACTGGCAGAGGAAGAAACAGCAGATAAGAGGCCTTGCTCGCTGGCTCCCCCTGCCGATTAGAAGGCAGTATACAGGGAGTGAGGAAGAATAGACAGACCTCTGTGGTGAACAATGGCTCTGCACCCTCCCGATTCTCTTCTCTGTAGCAGCAGTTAACGTACCAGGGCAAAACTCTGCCTTGACTTACACATTTGAGAGGGCCCCTCTTAAATATTGGGGCCCTAGGCCCATGCCTAGTTTAATCCTGCCGTGACTGCACTATCCCAACACCAGATGCGTTTTGCTCAGCTGAGCTTCTCCAGTTGGAAAAGGGAATACTTGGAAATCCATGCCAACTCCCAAACTACAATGACTGCAAAGAATCCACCAAACACAGAAAAGCTGGTTGTAGTTTAATCTTCTTGAAGTGGTTTATCAGTTTAACAGATCCACTTTCTTTGGAGTCAAACGGGAGCATGGTGAATTTTGCTTCGGGTTACTGCGAGATATAGATTTTCAGGAAATATATTAATAGGTTGTTCTTGCATAGTATAAAATATGTATTTAAAAATCGTGTAGCTCTTGTTTTTGAATTCTAATTGTTTCTAACACACAAGTATGGTTTGGACTTAAAATTATGATTGTAATGAGTAGTTCTACCTTGTTTTTGTTTTGATTTTAGGTTTTATCTTGTGGGGTTGGAATAGATTTTAAGGTATGACCCCTGAAGAATCTTGTGAAAAATACGAGAGTGATTTAAAAAGTTTGGTAAAAAAAAGGAAAAATTAAACAACGTAGTCTCAATTGAGGGCTATACACATTAGTCTAGCGAGCTTCCAGGTTTTTTTGTAAACTATTTTTCCTATGATACAAACAAACTGCCGCAAAGTCTCTCGGCAGGAGGAATAGGCGCTAGACTTGGAGAACGACACAGGGACACATTTTCACCGTCAACGTGGGATCTCTAGATTCTCCTTCCGTCCCCGCCAGTTCTGTCCCTGTCTTATTCCTGCAAGCTCTGCCTTAACCGCATAAGCCTCGAGCATTTATGATTTTAAAGTGAGGCATGTGCAGACGAGGACCAGGAATGGGGCAGGGACAGAGCTCGTGGGAATGGGATGAGTGGGGGGGGTGTTGCCCGTCTGCTCTGCTAAAATAAATTGGCCAGTGACCTTGGTTGACCTGCGACTTCCCCTCTACCTCTTTGCAAATAAGGATCCTTTGTGCTCATCCCAGACTCTCAAATTCTGTTGCCGTTTTCTCCTTCATCCTCTTCTAGAAACCAATCGGCATAGATTTCACCGGCAATCAACTCCACCGCTTTCGATTTTAGCTTGAAATAACTATGAGCTGTCTTGCAGGGATGGCAATTGAACCGCTCTCTTCACGGTGAGGTTGTGTCGCATTGATATTCACACAAGGGAAAGGGAAACAGTAGGAGACCAGGCTGAGAAGAAGAATGTGCAGCTAGCGGGGTGCACAAAATAATCCCTATCTGACTGCCAGGAATGCAGCATGGCTCGGAACAATTTGCAGTTACAGCATAGAGGAGCTTCTCTCTGGGGAAGGAGGAAGGTCGGAAATCCTGCTCAACCCTTGTAGTTTCAGACTTCAAGGTGGAATTCAGCATGTATTTGAGGCATTCTGTATCCTAGTTCTCTTCCTACACTAAGCTTAATTAATGGCCTTGCATCCTCAGACACTAATTGGAAGGCCATGGATTTCCTTCCTGAGTGGTGTCTTCGTTTGCTTCTCAAGCTGGACAAAATATGGTCAGCCTCCCCTTACCTTTCATAGTACCCAAGGCCACTTCCTTGACCCCCCCCCACCCCACCCCACGTATTACCATACAATTCTGCCAACCTCTGAAAAAGCCAGACCATTGGCAACCCTAACTCCTGAGCACATCTCGCAGGGCTCCATGCCTGTCCTTGATGCCTCTTTTCTGTATGCACGGTATCTGTAAATGATCAAGATGCCACAGAATTGTCGAGATTCAGTTTCCTACCTTTGTTCACACCCAAGCACGATGGAAAAATCAACATTAAACCAACGTTGACCACTCACCTGTAAAGCGTTCTCTACAGGCACAGGTATAGCCGCCTTCTCGCCTGGTGCACAAGCCCTCGTTCTGGCAGGGGTTGGAATAGCACAAGTTGATCTCCGTTTCGCAATAGTCCCCAGTGAAGCCCTGCGGACAGCGGCAGCGCAGGCCTGTGATGGGATGGATGGGCCTGAAGAGGATCGACTCGGAGGCGATAAACGGAGCAGAGCTATCGAACTTGAGCACCGAAATGCACTTCATATAGTTTTCACAGGGTTCCCTCAGGCAGACGTTGTCATCAAAAGGCATCACCTCCAGCATGGATACCGTGGTCAGCGTCATTCGCTTCATGTACAGCTGCTCCTGCAGGTCCTCGGAGCTATAGAACCGATTCCGACCCCCGCTGGGCATCAGCGCCGAGAAGCTGACGTTTAGGATGGTCCCACCCACGTCCCTGTCATTCTGAATGTTGAAAATGAAGACATCCTCTTTGGAGATGGCGAGCACCGTGGCCACCCCATCCAGGAAGCTCGTGAGCAACGGCGACAGGAAATGCTCCTGCGACACGTTCTCCAGTCTCACGGTAATGCTGTTGGCCAACATGTTCTCTGTAATGATGATCACCCGCAGGACACAATGAGCGGTCACGCTGTGAAGTCCATCTGCCAAAGACAGGGAGACAAAGAAAGAGCGAGAAGATAAAAAAATCTCTATTATTGTGCTTTTAAAGACACAGTTTATGACACATTTCACCTAGAGCGACATTAAGATTTCATACAGGGCTGAAGCCAGGTACTAGCGGGGTTTTGTTTTTCATTCCTGTTGCTCCACTATTTTCACAGTTACACTTTAGAACAGTGGTCTCAAACTCAAACCCTTTGCAGGGCCACGTTTTGGATTTGTAGGTACTTGGAGGGCCTCTGAAAAAATAGTTCATGTGTTATTAAAGAATTGACAATTTTACATGAGGTAAAACTCTTTATAGTTTATAAATCTTTCCTTTTGGCTAAGTCTTAAAATTAATATTGTCATTTATAGCTAAAGAGACATATGATCAAGAAACTGTTTTATTTTACTTTTGTGATTATGATAGACATACTGAGGGCCTCAAAATAGTACCTGGCGGGCCGCATGTGGCCCCCGGGCCGCGTGTTTGAGACCACTTGCTTGAGTACCTGATTGTAAAAACCGCTTAGATAACCTTGATAGGCGGTATATAAAATCCTAATAAAACTTGAAAACTTGAAACCACTGCTTTAGAAGGAACAGGGAAAGCAGAGAGGCTACACTTTACCCAAAGGATGGTATAAAGCGGTGGTCTCAGTATTATAAAGAATGATTCTTTACGGAAAACTTGGGCCTTAAGTGTCCGGCGGTCACTGTAACCTCACGCAAGCTCTTTCCTGTGTCTGTACACGATTGAGGGGTGGAGTCCAATGGCGTGCAGACGCAGGAAAGCGCTTACGCGAGGTTACAGCAGTGAGAAGAGCAAAGGTCCAGAATGTAAGGTAACCATTGGAGGCAGCGCAGCTCGTGCGTGTGTCCGGTGCTGGAGGAGGTGAGAGCTGAAGGCGGTTGCAGACGAAACCCGCTGGACACTTGAGGCCCAAGTTTTCCATAAAGAACCAAAATCTTGTCTCTTGCAGTTGATACTTTGATAGTTTTCCCACTTTTTGCATGTTGCACTGCTTTTGTATAGCTGAAATTATCAGGAGCAATTAAGGAAAGATTTATAAACTACATTACAACTATATGACTTATAGTAATAAGATTTATAAACTATATTTCAACTATATGACAACTTTGCATGAGGTAAAGCTCATTTTAATTACTAGAACGAGTTTTACCTCATGCAAAGTTGTCATTTCTTTAATAAGACATTAACTATTTTTCTGCGGCCCTACAAATCCAAAATGTGGCCTTGCAAAGGGTTTGAGTTTGAGACCGCTGGTATAAAGGAAGATGATGTACCGCCACCAAAAAGGAAAACACAATCCCCACGTACACTGTAACACAGCAAAAAGGCAAGCGGGGAAGGGACGGTACACATCAGCCTCTAGAACCATCGGAATTTATTAAAACGTTACATATATATGAATGAAAGTCCTTTAATCAAAGGACCCTGCTGGTCCGGCAGGAAGAGATTCAGGAAAAGCTGCTCGTGTGCCAACGGCCAGATGCACATGGAAACACATCAAGGAATGTGGGCAAGGTTTTGGGGCAGAGTAGAAGGACCAGCGGGTCTTTGTTTACTATTAATTTCTCTGTTTCTAACACTGAATTCTCGAAACCAGGATTCGCACCACAGTTTTATTCCATCTGCGCAGTAACAGAGCAGATGGCAGTAGAACAAGACCAACTGGCCCATCCAGTCTGCCCAGTCATACTGGTCCACAGCACCAAGGATGTATCCAAGATGCGAGCCACAGAATGTGACTGCGTGTTGAAATACTTTTTTTTTTTTTTTGTCGAGATTCAGTAAAGGCAAATTAAAAAAGAAAGATAACATAGAATCAAAAACCTATAAAGGAAAACAAAAATTCAAGGGGGTGCTGAAAAGTTCTCAGTCCAACCAACTTCCTAAATTCTGAGCGTTATTTTACCACTGTTGCCGAGTGTTATCTTATTTCGTTAAGTGCCAATTTCCAGAAACAAAATGCAATATTTTGACATTGTTTCAGATCACTGATTGAGCCATATCCATGTCATTCTCTTCTTGGTCGGGCTGAGAACTTTCTAGCATCCCCTCATATATTTGCCATAAGCCCACATGAACGAGGACATTTTACATAAACAGAACAGAGAAGGACTTTCTATTCAAAATCTAACCATCTAAGATTTAAGCACCATTTAACACACATCCCATCGAGGGTCTTCTTAATCTACCCTCCCTAGGGCCTCCTCCTCTAATAAAAATTTTCTAGCTGAAAAGGCTCAACTAAAATATAATTCAAATCATATTTTACCAGACACTCGCATGGGAACTAAGTGCCCATCGCCACTGAGTGGTTCAAGCCAAGTCAGGAAATATCTGTACTTTCTGATCATAGATCAGGAAATCTCTTTTAAAAAAAATAAGCAACACAGCTAATCAGTGGTGTAGTAAGAAGGGGTGATGGTCCGCCCGGGTACCATCTTTGTACCTCCTTCCCCGCCCCCCCACCACCGCTTGCAAGCATCCCTTCCCTCATACCTCCTTTAATGTTCCTGACACAAGCAGCAACCCCAGCCGGCTTCTCTTCCTCTGATGTCACTTCTTGGACCCACACCTAGGAAGTGACATCAGAGGAAGAGCCGACTGCGGCCCGAGTAGCAGGTGCTTGCGCCAGGAACACGAAAGAGGTATGGGGAAGGGAAGGAGAGAATGGGGGGGTGGGGACAGAGAAGAGGGAGGGGGAGGGACACCACCGCCCCAGGCGCCTCTCACCACGCCACTGCAACAAAATTTGTCAAGTTCTGAAACAAAAGGTAACTAACAACATGGAATAGTTTGTAAAAACTTAGGAAAATCAAAACCTGACTGATCTTTCATAGTTAAGAAAGATAAATCGTAAATATTTGATATAGGAACCTGTTGAGAGTTAGGTGAAAGCAATACGTCCTTCCTAAAAAGTTTTTTTGCAGACAACAAATATATTAATAGGAATAGAATGCGACTGTTTGTAAGATATCACTGATTATCCATGACAGTTCTTGCCAGAGAAACATAGATGAAGACCATATGGCCTATCCAGGCCACCCATTCATGCAATCAACTATCCCTTTGTCTCCCTCAGAGATCTTGTGCTTGTCCCATGCTTTCTTGACTTCACAGTCTTCATCTCCACTACCTTCACCAGGAGGCTGTTCACATATCTACAACTTTTTCCATAAAGAGGTCTTTTTGTAGATTAATCCTGGATCTGTCCCCTTTCACCTTCTTCCTGTGCTCCCTTGTCCAGAGCTTCCTTTCAACTGATGTCTGCTTTGCAGTCTACCCTCTTGGGCAGAAGAGCACGAAAGATTCCCTATAGAGTTCACACTCAGCATCACCCCTTTCTCCTCTCGGACCAGAAGGCTTTGAAATACACCAAACAGCTAGCCAAACCAGCAGGGCTAATGCCCCAAACATCTGGCCTCTTTGAAATCCCTGAACTGTCTGGACAGTTCCAACACCAATCAGGTTGGCATGAGGAGTGTAAAACCAGAAAGCTTGCCAACCAGACCCAACTTCTAGTCAATTTCATCATCACAGCCTGTCGGCATGATTGCCAAGGTTTCCATGGAAACACAAAATGCAATGCCAGAGAAGGATCATACAGCTCATGCGGTGTAGCCGATGTTATTTCTCATACATCCCAATAGACCCCAGCTGACCTCTTTGTAGCTAGGGCTCCTCCTTCTCCCATTTTTCAAGTATGACTTCTAGGGCCAGATTCTATAAATTATCTTAATTAGCTTACATGGTGTGGAAATTGACCAAGCCATTGAAGTTAATTGAAAAAAAAATTGAGAGTTTCACGCGGAACTTAGAGCAGCGCCTGCTTCTGATACCCTACAGTGCGTGGTTAAGGAGGGAGAATAGGTGTGGTAGACTTGGGCGTCGCTAGGCATCTGAGTTAGGCACCGGTAAATTAGGACATGTAAAACCTGGCGTAATATACTCACGCCTACCTCTCGAATGCCTAGCAACGCCTAAGTCCAGGCAGCTTCCGAAGCCTTAGAGTGCCTACTTAATCAGTGCGCTTCGTGAATCTAGGCCTAAGTATCTAGCCAGACTGGATTGTTTATCAAGACGGTATGCTACTTGAATGGACAAAGAACCTAGACAGACTAATTCCTTCTATCATTCCTGTGTCACACCTTCATTATCAATTAAGTTCACCATTGTTTCAAACAATTTCCAAATTATGAACAGAAAGATTCTGGGAATTACAATCGATTCTATTTTTAGAATAAGATTCCAACCTATAAAAGCCTTCTCTCTTGACCACCCCTCTCTCTCTGGATGCTGTGAACCCTCATCCCTGCTTTTTCCAGCCCCTTTTTTCTATCTTCAGCTTTCTACACATCCACAAATTTTCTCTCTCTTTTTCTCTGGACCCTCTGGCTTCCTTCTCCCTTGCTGAATTCTCCGTCTATTCACACCTGTATATACTCATCATTCAGACCTAAGACAGACGCACAGTCATAGGGTTACTAGACGTCCAGATTTCCTCGGACAGGTCCTCCTTTTCAGGACATGCCCGGGGGTCCGGACGGCTTTTCAAAACCCAGCACTGTGTCGTTTCCCTTTTTAATCTAGGAGACAGAGTGAGGCCTCGGCTGGCTGGTCAAGCCCCTTCCATAAATGCTTTAAAATGTATTTAAAATTTAGGACATTGAAAGCTTTTCTTTTTCAAAAATGTGTAATGTAATTGTAGTTCATTCTAATACAACTGTGTAAGCATGTGTAACCTATAGTCATTTGGACTTCTCTAGTAATTGCTAATTATCTTATATTGTAATCCGCATTGAGCCGATTGGTTGGAGCAGAATATATATTTTAATTGTCATGCTTTGCTTTCTCAAGTCTGTGCTCTCAGATCGTTCCTTGGCCCTTGCTTTTCTGACAACTCAGTTCATCCTTCCAGCTACTGGTCGCCCGAGAGGTGGTGGAAAGGAAACCGGTGACGGAGTTCAAAGAAGCGTGGGATGAACACAGAGGATCTAGAATCAATAAATAATAATAAATATTGAAGAACTAAGGCACGGTCTGTGTCTGTATATGGCCGTTTGGTGGAAGATGGGCTGGGGGAGGGCTTCAATGGCTGGGAGGGTGTGGATGGGCTGGAGTGAGCTTTGACGGAGACATCGGTAGTTGGAATCTAAGAACAGTACCGGGCAGAGCTTTGGATTCTTGCCCAGAAATAGATAAGAAGAAGAAAAAAAAACAACAAATTTTTAGTTTGAAATGAATCAGGTTGGGCAGACTAGATGGATCATTTGGGTCTTTATCTGCCATCATTATATCGTATTTAGAATCATTGTATGGTATTGTATTTAGTCTTATTGTATTGTATTGTATTTAGACTCACTATATTGTACTGTACTGTATTGTATTTAGACTCATTGTATTGTATTGTATGTAGACTTATTGTATTGTATTAAGACCTTTTGTTATTCGCTGAATGTCCAGCCTTCTTACAATGTAAACCGCCTAGAAGTCACCTGACTATGGCGGTATAGAAAAATAAAGTTATATGTTACTATATAAAAGACAGAGGTGGGCTCTTGAGCTATCACAGAGTTTAACACACCAGTTACCAGATTAGAAAAATGATGAGGTTTTGTGAAAAATGACCTAGAAAGAGGGTCAGATTTATGGACCCTGTATTATTTACATTTTTTTTAAATGTCGGAGATGCCTAATTTAGGACCTCTTATCAAGCTGCGCTAGAGGTTTTTAGCGCGGGCCAGTGAAGTACGTGCTGCAACGCGCATAGGAATTCTCTGAGCGCTGGAGCATTTACCGCGCCAACTCACGCTAAAATCCATTAGCGCAGCTTGATAAAAGAAGGGGGGAGGAGGTTATGCCTTGAATCAATAAAAAAAAATTAGTAATAATGTTCTGCACCATTTTTACCGATTTCTGTTTTGCTAACGTTTGAAAATTGCATGCAAATTTCTCTTATTTTATTCTTCTAAGACACTTACATTTGGCACAGATGCAAATCAAATTGTGGATGCAAAACCAAGCAGCAAAAGCCCCAAAACCCTTTAAATCCCTATGGGTTTCGGGGCAGTCACCGCAGCGGCCGCCGCAATTCGTAATTGTTTCTACCTCTACTTAATTATGATCCGTAGCATCTAAGAGCAAATCAAGCCAACAAGACCCAGCAGGTCTGGCCATGTGATCAACACGGCACAATACCGCACACCCTGCTGAATCTCTGTGTCTAGCTTGACCTTCCTGAATTCCGTCACGCTCAACTCATGAGATCCTTATTTGACAGAACCTTGGACGCTGAAAAAGTCTGTTCTTCTGTCCTCATCACCCTGTTCTGCTATGGCACAGAAGTACCCTAGTCCCTGCTGCTGAGGAGGCGACTGCGTTTCACGCTTGCCCTGCTTCTGCTAAGAAGCAAATGAAACCCATAATATAAAAGCTTAGCGGTAAAGACTTCAGTCCAGAGAATAAACGCTCTGCTTCTCACAGACCCCCTTCTGCGATTCATCTTTCTATGGTTTGATAATTGATTGCTTTGAAAGTGCCAAGTCCTAACAGCCCTACTGGGCCTAGAAAGACATAGATTCTTTGAAAGCTTTTTACTGGACTGGCCAAAGAATGATCCAAGGATGTGGTACATGAACTCTGAAGGGTGACTCATCAACTGTGTATTCAACAATAGCGCCCCAACAATTGCACGCAGGTGACCCGTCAAATGCACCCCGACGGTGGATACTATTTTTGCTTTTTTTTGGGGGGGGGACACCCCCACTACACTTAAGATTCATTTCTATCTAGTGTTAGGGTAAGGTTTGCATCGTGATTATGGCCCATCCCCACCTGAACCTCCCCAAGCTCGAAGACCGCATTTGGAAGCCTTCACGCATGCGCGGACGCTGAAGCGGTGACTTGCTTGTGTGTGTATGACGGCATCATGGTTGCCAGTCACGCATGCGCAAAAGTTTCCAGACGCGGCCTCCGAGCTCAGGACTTCCAAAAAGCGGACAAACTGCCGGGTTTTGGAAATCCCTCCGGGTGACCAGACAGTCCTCTAAAAAGGAGGACATGTCCGGGTTTTCCTGGACCCCCAGGGAACCTGCCTGTCTCTAGCCATTTGAAAACACAGTACTGAAACACTACCCCCTACCCACTGGCAGCAAGGACTCCCGCTAGGCTTAAAGTGCTCTCTACCTCTTGCACGCACATTTTTAAAGGCAGACGTGTTAGGGTTGTGTGCAGTGATGATGTCGTGTGACTTGCGGTATAGAAGAATAAAATTATTATTATTATTATTGCAATTGTTGCTATAAATATTTCTATTATACTGTATTAAAGCTCCATAAATGCCGGAAAATCAGTGCTCCTGTACATTACCCTGCTTCCCTCTCACTCACAGCAATCTTCTAGTCTGGGACTCTCTTTTCCCCCCGTTTGACAGTAATCCAAGGATTTTTCCAAAGCTAGAACTCAGTCATGCTGACATTCTTCAACGGATTCATAAATCAATAGAATCTTTCATTACACGCACCAGTCTATACTTTTGTCGCACAAGCTACATGCAAGAAATAACAATGATTAATTAAATCTAATGAATTAATTAGGACCTATAGCAGTAGGCTTGTTTTGTCACACTGAGCATTATAAAAGGAAGGCAATAATTAATTTGCCCTAATCGGCAGTCCATGATGGAAGGCCCATGCCTCGTAAAAGGGCTTTCATCACATTAACTTTCTGCCCCATGCAGAACAACCTTGAGCTTAGCATGAAGCGCGAGGGTCAACTGGTCCACCTGCGGTGGCAGGAGTTGCAAGCCTCCTCCTCGCCCAAGGAGGGCTTCAGAAGCTTCAGAGCGAGAAAACAGAAAGGACTGAAGACAGACTCAGGAAGCCTACAGGCCGTAAGCAATAAGCAAGGCCAGCTCTTCCATTAGGTGACCTACGCCCAGTGTTTCTCAGCTCGGTTCTGGAGGAGTGCCCCCCTCGCCCGTCAGGTTTTCGGGATATCCACAATGAATATGCCTGAAAGACATTTGCATATGATGGAGGCAGTGCATGCAAACCAAGTTTATGAACAGTCAATGTGGATATCCTGAAAACCTGACGGGCAAGGGGGGGTCATCGGGACCAAGTTGAGAACCACTGAAGACAGTTGTCTAGCGGGCCAATATTTATTTTAGACATTTATTTAGCCTGTCCTCCCAAAGGAGCCCAGAACGGATCACAGTATAAGCAGGACAAACTTCAGTAGGAAATACAGACTCGGTGGTATAAACTGCAGCATTTTCCGCATGGACATAGCCTAACAGAGGTAAAATAGATTTTGCTTAGAAGGTGTGTGCATCATTGAAGTTTTACTGGGAATGAGGTTGGTTTTTAGAATATAGAAACATGAAACAGAGAAACACGACGGCAGATAAAGGCCAAATGGCCCATCTGCAGTAACCATTATCTCTTCCTCTCTCCGAGAGATCCCAAGTGCCTATCCCAGGCATCCTTGAATTCAGACACAGTCTCTGTTTCTGCCACCTCTTTCGGGAGGCTGTGCCACGCCTCTACCACTCTTTCCGTAAAAAAGTATTTCCTTAGATTACTCCGGAGGTTATCACCTCTTAACTTCATCCTATGCCCTCTCATTCCAGAGCTTCCTTTCCAAATGAAAGAGTCTCAACTCATGCACAATGCTAAACATATCAAACTGAACGACAAAAATTTCAGCGGATATTTGTCCATTCCTGTGACTTGGGTGAATTTTCAGGAAGCAGACTATACCGAATAAGAAACAAGCTTTGGTTCGGTCCTGATCTGTTCAGTGACTTGACCCACAGATGAATTAGCAGTGGAATACGCAAGCAGAGTAAATTTAAAAAGCATTCAGCAAAAATATTTGTCAATTTTAAATCCATACTTTAGATGAGTGATGTCGAGAACTGCTCAGCTGGGCTACAATAGATTCACATCTGCAAAATTCTTTTGACCCGTATGAACCTCTGGTTTAATTTGTTGGGGGTGGGAAGGGATTATGACATTTGAGTGAATTTTTAACTTTGATGGCTGCATTTGACATTTGCTTTTAGGCAGCGTGGATGTATAATTAAGAGCACTTGACATTTTAACTGCGACTGTCGCCGTGTTAGCTTCATTATTACAACTAATTTCAACCAAACACACGCAAAGATATAAAACGTAAGAATGTCAAGCTGTGGATTATTTCATACCTTGGGGACAAAAAAAAAAGCCTGCTCGAAACCGAGAGTTATTAGAGCTGTTCCCGCAGCCCAGCTCGGTTTTAATAAACACTTTCCAAGACCTTTTCCAGCAGTCCCCGCTGCTTTCCATGAGCAGCCTTCAACGATTCCCCCATGCCCCTTACCAGTGATGCGACCTTGCCTTTCATATTACACCATTTCTTCAACTCCGATTGAAAATAAAATTACGAAGTAAAAAGGTAAGGCAAAATCTTCTTAGACTAAGGCCCTCTTTTACTAAGAGGGGGTAAGTGGCCGTTCTACTAAGCTGCGGTAAACGGTGGCCTCACCCTTACATGGGTCTTTCCTGCATATTAAGGTCATTTTTTTATCGCAGCCAGAAAATAGCCGATATTCTATTTTCCAAATTAATGGCCGCCAATCTTATCATTAGTGCGCAGCAACGAACAAAAAAATTGGTGCCTGATCCCTTACCATTTTGAAGGCAGTAAGGGTCAGGTTCTCTATACGCAGTGGTGTAGCAAGGGGGCGGTGCCCCTTCCTTGCCCCCCTTCTTCACCCCCCTCCTGCTACTTGTGCGCGCAGTCCTTCCCTTCCCCCCCCCGTGCTTCTATAACATTTCCGATGCGAGCGGCAACCGCCCACCCGCTGCTCGCTCCATCATCGGTTCTTCCTACGACGTCACCTCCTAGGCGCGGGTTTAGGAAGTAATGTTGGAGAACGAGATGACGAGGGCGTGGGCGGCGGGTTGGGGGTTTGCTGCTCACGCTGGGAACATTAAAAAGGTTAGGCGCACTTTGGAGAATCACACTTAGCGCCACCTAAGCGGCCTTAGGTGTCTCTAGGTGCCCTAACTTTTAGGTGCGCCATATTTAGGCCAGGGTTTTCCTGGCCTCAGTACCTGCATGTAAGTTAGGCGTTTACAGGCGCCTAAGTCCAAAACAGGAGCCTCACGATCCTCTCCCTAACTCTGCCTATTTGGTGGTAAGCGCCTTGGACTTAGCGCTTACCTCAAAGCGCTAGGACCCAGATTCTCTGAACAGCGCCATCAGCAGCAGCGACAGCGCCGTTTAGAGAATCACGCCTCCGGCAAAGGTAGACGCCGGGAATGTATGCCAGGGTTTTCGAGGCCTGCATTTATGGTGCTTACCTTGGACGTGATTCACTCCTAACGCCACTTCTGGAGTTAGCCACGCCTACAGCGGTGTTGGGTGCCTCCGGAGATGCAATTCTGGCAGCGTTTGTTTAGGCGCCCGTAGGTGCCTTGAAATTTATTTAACCCCCTCTTTTACTAAGGTGTGCTAATCGAATTAGCACATGCTAAATCCTAACGCATTCGTAGACTAACATGCTAATTCGTGCCCTCTTCGCTTGGTTCCTGCGATCTTCCCAAACACGATGTCCTTCTCCAGTGATCAAAATAAGACAGCCATAACTTCATCATTTGGGCTTCGAGCGACATAGGCATTTTGATCTTTTCCAGAATCGATTTGTTAGTTCTTCTGGGTGGTCCACGGCCCACCTAAAATCCTTCTCCAGCACCAAAGCTCAAACGAGTCAATCTTTCCGTCTTGTTTCCGTAATGCCCAGCTTTCACACCTGCAACTGACCACTGAGAAAATGAGTGTGTGGTGTGACCGGGCGTGGCCAAGCTGAGCTCAGCAAGTGACCTAAACCTCGGCCGAGCGGTTTGCGAGGTTATTCGTAGCTTGGTACTGCTTTAATAATAAGAGTTCAAAACTTTGGTGCGATTTTCTTGGGTAATGTTTATCGTTTCAGCCTCATAAACAAACTTCTAAAATAATTCTCAGGTTTCTATCACCTTGTGGTCAAGTCCAGCATGCACAAACCAAACAAACAATTACGGGTCAAGCCAAAACATGCCACAATACAAAAGCCATATTTTAACAATAATGAAAGCTTTTCTTCTGCCAGGCAAAACTCCCTTGGGGTTAGGCTTAATGCCCCCTATAGATCAGCTTGGAAAGATCCCCTCCCAAGATCCCAAACAAAATGGCTGCCTGTGGCTTGTAATTTAAAGTTCAAACAAAAACTTCACTTTTTCCACAATAATCTTGTGCCCAAGTTCCTTTCATACACCCCCCCCCCCCACCACACACACACTTTAACAATGGCCTTCAACTTATTTCCATGCCTTTTGGGCTAGGCAAATCAGTTTCTACTATTTCCATGTCATAGGAACTTTCACTAGCAGCCATTTCAAAATCTGGCTTAAAAGCAGCATTAGCATTTGCCTTATTCCCTTCCTCACAAACTTCTACCCTAGTTTGCATGGTGAGGATTGTTGCTTTCTGGCTTTCATAGGCTGTACTGTGCTGTCTTCCTTCTGCTGTATGGCTTTGGGGAGCTGGAAATGTTTCTGTGTGAAAGTTACTCCCCTTTCTTTTGCTGAAGTGCTGATTAGCCCTTACTGCAGGTGTGTTAGAATAGCCTGCCCTCAGAAGCCTTCTAATCTGGCCTGGACCAGCATCAGCCTGATTGAGTGTGGCTTGTATTCCATCCCTGCTTTTCCCTTTTCCTGTGGCTGCTGGGACATGTAGTCTTCCTGGCTGTTTCCTTGGGGAAAGCTAAACCAGTGCTGGATGCTTTAGGCATGGCTTGAGGAGGTTTAACTATGTGGGAAGGCTTGGCTTTTGAATATTCCTTGGGGCTGCTTTGGGAGTTTAAATTAGCAGGTTTAGGAATACTTTTAGGTTTTAACTTTACCTTCCTCTTTTGGCAAGGCTTCCTCACTAGGAACAGGGGCAGTCCTGCGACAGTCGACAAGTCTAACATAGTAGATGACTGCAGATAAAGACCCGAATGGTTCATCCAACTTGCCCAACCTGATTCAATCTAAAAATTTGTTGGGTTTTAATTTTTTTCTTCTTCTTAGCTATTTCTGGGCAAGAATCCAAAGCTTTGCCCGGTCCCGTTCTTAGGTTTCAACTACTGAAGTCTCCGTCAAAGCTCACTCCAGCCCATCTTAACCATCCCAGCCATCGAAACCCTCCCCAGCCCATCCTCCACCAAACGGCCATATATAGACACAGACCGTGCAAGTCTGCCCCGTACTGGCCTTAGTTCTTCAATATTTGCTATTCTTTTCTGATTCTAGATCCTCTGTGTTCATTCGTCACCGTTTTCCTCTCCACCACCTCTCTCGGGAGCGCATTCCGGGCATCCACCACCCTCTCCCTAAAGAAGAATTTCCTTACATTGCTCTTGAGTCTACCACCCCTCAACCTCAAATTATGTCTTCTGCTTTTACCAGTTTCCTTTCTCTTTGTTTGGAGCATTCCCTCCTTGCCTTTGAATATATATTAAACAGTTCAGTTCCCTGACCACATAAATATAGTGGTGGCCCAGAAGTACACTTTCCAGTTCTTATTTAAACTCTGGGAATAAAGAGATATTTGAAGGTGTATCAGGAAGTAGTCTAATGGTCAGAACAGCAGAGCAGGCACTGGAAGCCAAGGTTCAAATCCCACTTGTGCAGAGGAAAATGCCTAATGCAATTGAACATACCTCACTTTGACCTCCTATAGCTACTGAAAAGGTGTCAGCTGAATCCTAAAGCCCAAATATTATTGTGCTAAGGTTGTGCATACGAAAGGTTAACCCTGCGCCACCCTGTGCCTCTCTCGGTGCAGCGCCAAGCCAGCGAAAGCCAACGATCCATAATTGCCGACTTCTTTCCAGAAGCTTCTTGCCAATTCCCCACGGCACAATTTCAGCACACAGCTACCTAAACGCTAACGATGCTGTTGCAATATTGGTCCTGAAAAAAACAGCAGCGTTCTGCAAATACCTGCTTTGATTTGATTAATTAGGCCATTTTTAAAACACCCATGTCAAACTGCTATTCAGCTAATGTTAATTTCTCATAACTATGTTCCACGACTGCCAACCTTTACACCGCTGAGACAATCTTCTTCAAATCAGTATGCTATGAATACTCTACTAGATCTCCAAATGGCAAGGAAGTATAAAAACGCATATCGCTACCCCATAAGAGACCTAAATATTCTGCAAAAAATAAGAGATAGTATGAGGGTGGAGTTATGATAATGATAGAGGATTATGTAGAGTAGGGAGTGGTTATATATGGGTGGCGTTTTCACATAAGGCATTGCTAGCCAGTTTTGAATTCCAAAGCACATTCAATCACTACTCGGGGCTGCCTCTGGAGGGTGCCCGCACACGCATGTGACATCATTGCATAGGTACATGCTCGGAGGCCCTCCAGACACGGCCCTGAGCTCATGCAGAGCCGGGGCCTTTCCTACCACCTCCAGCCAGCACTAAACAAACCTTCAGTGGCTCTCAACATGAGCTCCAACCCCTAGTCCACTGGTACACATGGCAAGACCATGACTGATGCGGCTCCCACCCATGGGTGACCCCCCCGCTGCCACAAGACAGGTACCCATCTGGGGGGGGAAGGGAAGGGAGTGAAGAAGACGAGGAGAGGCTGAGTATGGCTCTGTTTGTGTGGAAGCGAGACAGGGCAGGCTGGGGACAGGGTCACATGTCCTCTTTTTTTATCTTCAGAAATATGTCAGCCCTAATAAGAATAGCTAGGTAAGGCCAATGGTCCATGTAACCCAGTATCCTGTTTTCAACAATGTCCAATCCAGGTCACAATTACCTGGCAGAACCCTAAATAGTACCAGAGGAATCTGGTACAGCTTTTTTTGTGGTTGATTTGATGAAAATGCAAAGGGGTATTGCTCTTCCAATGAGTAAATACCACATAAGCTTTTTTTATGCTGCATTCCGACAAATACAATGAAAAATATATCATAACTGAACTTTTTTGCCAAGTTTCCAAGTTTGGTTTTGAATTTATCGAGAGAATTTTAGTGGCGAAGATGAGAAGGCATGGCATTCCAGAGTGCAGGGGCTGTGGCAGAAAAAAAAAATTGTATTTCTGGTGTAATAAAGTTCTTTAATTGGAGGAACAGTTAGTGGGGTCTGGTCTGCTGATCTAAGGGCCCTAGTGGAAGAGTATGGAATGACGTGTTTATTGAGGAATGCTGGAGAGCGCGTAAGTTTTATTTTGAAGACGAGCAGAAGAATTTTGTACGTGGAGCGATGCGAGACCGGTAACCAGTGCACTTCATGGAGAATGGTCTTCGCTCATAAATAAATTGGATTCATGTACACCCGATGAATACTAGGAGCTAAAGTAGTAATGAAGAGTGATTTACTTCTTTTCCTCAAGAACCACATTCTTTAGGTAGTCGCAGATTTTAATGACACCAACGCCACTTCAGCCCAAACATTTATATCCAAATAATCAGAATCAAACAGACACCGAGCTCAAGTGCATTCCTAAAACCTGTTTATTACAGTATGCCAAGCAGTTAGCATGTGATTAGGCCATGCTGATGACTCACAAGTGTGATAACCATTATCACATTGGTGCGACAGGTACCAACCACTCCTTCACATGCTCAGTGCTTGTCAATCTTTTTTGTGGCTGCGACCCCACGATTGTGGCCAAATTAAATGGTTTGACTTCCCCAGCCAGAGGTGACCGGGGAAGACACTCTTTATAGAATTTGGGGTGGATCCAAGATGGCGCCATTGTGAGAAGATGCGTCAGCAGTCACTCCTATCGTTCCCAAAAAGGGTGTAGTGAATTTGCCTCTAGGTCTATCGGTGATGGGCAAGAGACAGAGGAAAATATGGAAGCTCCCCCCACCTCCTGGCTTCTTCTTCCACCCCCCCTGTTGTGGCAAACTACCCTCCAGGGTTTGTAAAAGGAGCCCTAGATAATTAATTTAACTGCAGACATGGGATCTGTGTCCAAATTTAGGCGATCTGGGAGGTAAGTAAATATTTAAATTTCCATCCGGGTTGATTTATACTGGGAGCTGCTCGGAACGTGGCACTTAGCATTTCCAAGCCTGAAAAAGACATATTAGCATTTTCTCCATCTCGTGGAATTGAGTAGACATCTCTGGCTTGTCTCTTAACCACAGGGGTGTTAACTCTAATCCAAGAAATGCAGGATCATCCAGGAAGGAAGAGATCAGGTTTCCCAAAATTCATCAAACGAAATGAACAGCTGGGGTTGGATCCAGCGCATCCATTAGTACCATTTTCACTCTTGTCAGGATCGAAATTAATGACTTCATTAATTCACTGCACTCAGGGTCCTAAGAGCACAGCGCAGCTGGCTACATTCCAGGACTTTAAAGGAAAGAGAAGAGAAAGATCGTGTGGGTGGGGGGAGACCAGCTGAGAATGAACTGGAGGACTTCCCTGCTATATCCCAATGTCCAGAAACAGAAGAACGAACAGGACAAGAAGCTGCCAAAATGAGAAAATACATTGACAGAAAATCAGTAAGTCAAGGGGTACTTAGCAAAAGAAAACAAAGCAAAAATAGGAAGACACTGAAACTATCTCGAACAAAATAATGGCACACTAAACTAAACTAAACCTTAAGTTTATATACCGCATCCTCTCCATGGAAGTAGAGCTCGGCACGGTTTACAAGAACTTAAAATATAAGAAGAGAAAGGAAAAGATTTACATGAGCTTATATATAGAATGGAAGAGTAAGGGGGAAAATAGAATTACATGTTAGAGAAGAGCCAAGTTTTCAGTTGTTTGCGGAATAGTTGGAGAGAGCCTAGGTTCCGCAGCGGGATGGTAAGGTCGTTCCAGAGACCTGTGATTTTGAAGAGAAGAGATTTTCCCAGTTTACCTGCATAGAGAATACAGGAAAGTGTTATGAAGGACAAGAATTTAGGTTTCTTATGAAAGTTATAAAGAAGAGAGAATGTCAAATTTCAGGACATAAAAGCGAGTCTCAGATGTATTGAATTCATCCAATAAAAGGATCCCACAAACAACTTATCTCTACAGGACATAAGAGAAAGGAAGGTAAAAAAAATACTAATAGACAGGTTTGGAAGGGAACAAGAGCAGAGGGAGACAGACGTTCATATACATCAGTAACTGAATGGAAAATGAAACAACCAAAACAGCCTCTTCAGGCTACCGGAAACTAAAGTGGATGGTACACCATGATTGCCGATACCCAGACTAAGCGAGGCACATAGCCAGCAACTCAAGTGTCAGGTGCAAGGTGTAAGTCAACTCGGTGTTTGAACTTACCCCCCCAAAAATCTACCTTGTCGAGAAGGAGCTCAATGGTTAGATTGGTAGGGTCAAATCCAACTACATCAGTGGTCTCAAACTTGCAGCCCGCCAGGTGCTATTTTGAGGCCCTCGGTATGTTTATCATAATCACAAAAGTAAAATAAAACAGTTTCTTGATCATATGTCTCTTTAGCTAGAAATGACAATATTATAAGAACATAAGCAGTGCCTCCGCCGGGTCAGACCATAGGTCCATCCTGCCCAGCAGTCCGCTCCCGCGGCGGCCCAAACAGGTCACGACCTGTCTGAATCACCAGAAGGGGCCCCCTTGCCACCTTGGTTTCCCATTGAGTCCTATCTTCCCATCGAAGTCCTAACCCTCCGGTCTTGCACATGCACGACCTGGTTGGGTTTCTATACTTATTACCTGGTTAGCTTTCTATACCTGTGTTACATCCCAGCACCTCTCCCAGTATCCCACGATCCCTTTATCCCTCAGGAATCCGTCCAATCCTTGTTTGAATCCCTGTACCGTACTCTGCCTGATCACTTCCTCCGGTAGCGCATTCCAGGTGTCCACGACCCTTTGGGTGAAAAAAAACTTCCTTGCATTTGTTTTGAACCTATCTCCCTTCAGTTTCTCCGAATGCCCCCTCGTACCTGTTGTCCCCTTCAGCCTGAAGAATCTGTCCCTATCCACCCTCTCTATGCCCCTCATGATCCTGAAGGTCTCTATCATATCTCCCCTGAGCCTCCTTTTTTCCAGAGAGAAGAGCCCCAGCCTATCCAACCTCTCGGCGTATGGGCAGTGTTCCAGCCCTCTTACCAGTTTCGTTGCTCTCCTTTGGACTCTCTCAAGTACTGCCATGTCCTTCTTGAGGTACGGCGACCAATATTGAACGCAGTATTCCAGATGTGGACGCACCATCGCTCGATACAATGGCATGATGACTTCCCGCGTCCTGGTTGTTATGCCCCTCTTTATGATGCCCAGCATCCTGTTGGCTTTTTTCGAGGCTGCTGCGCACTGTGCAGATGGCTTCAGTGATGCATCCACCAGCACACCCAAGTCTCTCTCTAGACTGCTGTCTCCCAACAATGCCCCCCCCAATTTGTAGTTGAACAACGGGTTCTTTTTCCCTATATGCATGACCTTGCATTTTCCCACGTTATGATTATGATTAAGACTTAGCCAAAAGGAAAGATTTAGAAACTAAAAAAAGTTTTACCTCATGCAAAATTGTCATTTCTTTACTAAGACATTAACTCTTTTTTTCTGAGGCCCTCCAAGTACCTACACATCCCAAATGTGGCCCTGCAAAGGGTTGGAGTTGGAGACCACTGGCTTAACTGTATCCATTACATCCTGTTTGTCTTTGGGAAGCAGAGCTGAGCTTGTGATGTCATAATGCCTCATTCCACCAATAAGAGCCATCCTCATCAGTGATGTCACAATGGCTTGATTGTCCTGTTCTCCCCTCTGGCCTCCAACCCAGCCAGCAGATTAAATGTTCCCCTTAACTCAATGGTCTCAAACTCTTTAATAAGACATTAACTCTTTTTTTCTGAGGCCCTCCAAGTACCTACAAATCCCAAATGTGGTCCTGCAAAGGGTTGGAGTTGGAGACCACTGAGCTCTTTGTGAGCTTAGGCAAGTAAAATCCCCCTCTATTGCCTCAGGAGCTTCATCTTCTATTTATCCAAGGAGGATACATGCTTTTCTGAAAGAGAAATGGAAGAGAGAATGACACAGGGACAAATTTATCTCCGTCCATGCAGGAACTCAATTTCCCTGTCCCCCGTGAGGTTTGCCGCTGTCTCTGCCCCATTCCTGTAAGCTCAGCCTTAACCACACAAGCCTTGAACACTTATGATTTTAGAGGCTTGTGCAGATGAGCCTGAAGTTTGCAGGAATGGGGCAGGGACAGGAAAAGAACTCACAGGGATGGGAAAATGAGTTCCCACAGGGAAGGGGAAAAGTTTGTCCCCGTGCCATTCTCTAAAGTGGAATTCTTTCTTCTATTTAAGACTATGTGACGATTTTAGTGCTTGTGGATCTTTGTTCTTAACTGAGACTCTTATATGGGAATATTGTAGATATATAGATATAGATATATATATATATATATGCATCACACAAGCTATGGAGTATTTTTCAGGACTGGGTGTGGCAAGCTTCTAGTTTCGTGGAGTCCCTCTTGTGCCAAGGTCCTTTTCCTCCATAATACCAATGAAGGGTGTTTAAATCTGCTCTATCCAGCGTGGAAAGAAGAGTTTCTTTATTTGCAAATGTGAAACAATCATTGTCGCTACTCTTGGGGGGAACAGCAGTTTTCACCTTGCAACTCTCCCTGAATCCTATTTTTCCCCCGTCTCTTTCTTATTCTGGTTATAAACACTGGCCTAATCTGAAGGTAGAGAAGCCTGCCGTTCTTTTGATGTTCTTCTGGGAAATTTTGCGACTCCCCAGATGAGTTGCTACTGTGCTCTTGAAGCAATTTTGGCACACTCCTAGGAGAATTCAGCACAGTTCCAAGTCTTCTCCATTTGGAGATAATGGCTCTCACTGTGTAGTTTGGTGGAGTTCCAGAGCTTTAGGAATGCCAAGGCCACCCTTTCCAGGCTGATATATTTCAACAACTTTTTCTTTCTCACCTCTTCTAGAATTTTCTTTGATTGTGGCCTAACTGGCATAGCATTCTTCTAGAAACATTATGGCGATACCTCATTTTATGGTAAAGTTCAATATAGAGTAAGGTTTAGATTCAACAGAGTTGTCTATATTCAATTAGCTGAAGCTAAAGAAGCAGTTACTTTTTCACATGGATGATATGAGGGTTGGATCAGTGGCGTCTGGCCCATCTTGGCGAAAGCACAAGGACCTAACCTCCTCTCTGCATCCCTTGCTCCTTCCCCACTCCCAAAGTGCCGCATATGCATGCCGCTTCCCTTCCCCCATACCCCTGTAACGTTCTTGTCAAGCCAGCATCAGCTCTTCCTCTGACATCACTTCCTGGACCTGTGCCTAGGAAGTGACATCAGAGGAAGAGCCGATAACGGTGCAACAGCAGGGTTGGGGGGGTTGTTGCTTGCGCCAGGAATGTTACCGAGGTACGGGGGAAGGGAAGTGGCGTGCCCGTGGCAGGACAGGGCGGGGGAAGGAGCATGTGGAGGTAGGGGCAGAGAAGAGGGCAGGGAAGGGGCGCCAGTGCCCCGGGTGCCTCTCACCCTTGCTACGCCACTGTGTTTTTTGTTCGTTAAATAAATTATGGAATACCTATTTATTTATTTTTTCAATTTCTATACCGTTTTTTTTTTCCAAAACGGTTTACAGGGAATTACATACATCAAATATTAAAAAGTTAAAACAAAATAAGAACAAAAGCAGGCAGATTCGATCTTACATAAAGTCAACCGCTCAAAAAAATGCATCTACAAAGAGTTGAGTCTTTAACATTTTCCTAAATGAATTCCTCTCTCCACATTTTCGAATCTGGCCAACAAGACCATTCCACAGCTTGACTCATGGCATTCATTTCCACATATTTAGGGTTAGCCTTTGTTATCAACAATGCGGCCCTTTCGGAACGCAGGGATCTTAGTGTTTGGTAGCCAGACATCATACTCTTAAAAATTTCAGGCGTCGTACCATTTATAAATTGATGACATAACATAATTGCTTTGTATTGAATTCTAAAATGATTTTGTGCTCACCCAGGTTCCCTTTAATATTATTTTGTTTAAAATTAGATTTGCGTGGTGAACCCTCATTAGAAAAATTTAAAGGTTATTTTAAAAGTTTCCTGTATAAAGACGCATTTGAGACATAAAGATAACTCGTTTACAGTTAAAATTTTATACCCTAATATTTAAGGCTCCCTTTACTAAGGTGCGCTAGTGGGTTTAGCGCAAAACGCTAATGCTTCCATAGGGCTTGCGTTAGTATTTTTCATTTAGCGCGCGCTAAAAACGCTAGAGCACCTTAGCAAAAGGAGCCCTTAGTTTCAATCAGTCCTTATTTATAAGACGCAAACTTTTTCCTCTTTCTTATCTTCCCTCTTTGCTACCCTCCTGATGTGCTCCCCATAAATGTCTCTTTATTTTCTTTAATGACTGTAGTTCATCCCCCTCTCCTTTTGTATCGGTAATTAAATTTCCACGTATATATTTTATTTGTAATTCATTGTCTTATAATTTGTCTCCTATTTTTAACTTGTAATACACATTGAAATACTTGATATTGCGTGCACAACAAATTTTAATACACTTGAAACTTTTAATAATAAACTATTACATTTTGTTTAAGCACATATTACCAGTAAGTATTTTCCCATTTCTGATTCTTCTTCCTCCCTGTCCCATTGTTGCTGTGAAACATTTCTTTTCACAATTTATTCCTGTTCATCTTTGTATTTCTTGAGAGCAATTTTTAAACAGTCAAGTAGTTTTCACTGGGCTTCATTATTCTTCACAAGCAGAAAGAGACAGCAGGAAATCAAGCGTCCACAAAAGGGGCTCCAGAATTATCTGAAGCGACATTCCAGGAGGTTTGAATGATGGAAAGAAGTTTAAAGTAGCAAATTAGATTGTGAAGCATGGAGGCCAGCTCTCAGGAACTATTATGAGTTATAGTAATTTGAACTGAAAGGTCTCACTGGAATATTAGTGGCTATCTACTTCCTGGAGCACCCTCCAGGTCCCTAGATTCAATCAGATTAAAACCAAGACCAGCTTCAACTGACACTCTTTACCCAGAACTATGATGTCACCCTTGGTACCCAGGCAGGTTCTGCTTTCTAATTCCAGTCTGTCTCATCAGAGTACTCCCTGTGCTCTAGGTCTGGTCATGCTGAATGAATATCCTGAAGTGCATTCTGGGGCTTGTAGTTCCAATTAATCTACACCATTTGGAAGTCCAGGTTCATAGGTACAGCGGAGGGGGAGGACTGACTCAGCTTGGATCTGATAACATGGAACCCCAGAGACCACCATCTGAGGATTTTTAAAGCAGTGGAACAGATAACTATATCGAGACAACCCCAGAGTAAGGCTGAGAAAGTAAGATGGGACAGTGTGTGTGGGGGGGGGAAGGGGTTCATCAATTTTTTTACCATTTCTAATTTCAAATCATTATAGTAACTTCCACATATTTTCAGGGTGCAGATAACGCAGATCTCAAGCAATCTGAAAGTCAATGTACCCAAGAAGAAAAAAAAAGACAGTGCACCAATCTTAAACAGCAACTACTGATGAAAGAACTCGTTCCGTCCTGCATGAGATGGGTCAGAAAAGCATCGCGCTAATTTCAATGACAGAAAGCCGTAAAGTGATTACCAGTCACTGACCAGCAGTTCTGCCGCATAAACACAAATAAATGTGTTTGATGGGTTGAATGAAAAAACACCTAGGGAACTTCCAGAGCAGTACAACAAAGAGGGAGAAGTAATTACACTGTTTAATGAGTGCCTGCTTGCTCCTATTACTGGTACCAGTGACATCTGTCAAACTGAAAGCAAAATACTGCAATTAGACTGGGAAACTAGAAATGAAAACCGAGAAGGAAGGAGTGCAGGGAGGTGCGCTACCTAAAAACGATGGAGGAAAATCGTGAACAAGATCGGACAGAGTCACGGGTTGTGATGGATCAAGGGTCATGCTCCCAAGGTTCTCATTTAGAATCTGGAGAGCGACATGAGGATCTCCTGCTAATCTTAAGGTGGGAGCCTCGACCCTCAAGAAAAATTGAAACGTGGCCTGTCGGTGGAGGTGTTCCCGTGACTTAGAAACATAGAAACATAGAAAGGTGACGGCAGAAAAGGGCCATAGCCCACCAAGTCTGCCCACTCTACTGACCCGCCCTATCAAGTCTGAGTGTCTTACTAGGCCTCTGTAGGGATCCCACATAGATGTCCCATTTATTCTTAAAGTCAAGCACGCTGTTGGCCTTGGCCACCTGCTCCGGAAGCTTATTCCAGTGCCCTACCACTCTTTCCGTGAAGAAATACTTCCTAATGTCACCCCTAAATTTCCCTCCTCTGAGTTTGAGCGGATGCCCTCTTGTGGCCGAGGGTCCCCTGAGTAGAAAGATGTCATCTTCTACCTCGACACGACCCGTGATGTATTTAAACGTTTCAATCATGTCTCCCCTCTCCCTGCGTTCCTCCAGAGTGTAGAGCTGCAGTTTGTTCAGTCTCTCCTCATACGAGAGACCCTTGAGCCCCGAAATATTCCTAGTGGCCATCCGCTGAACCGACTCGACTCTAAGCACATCTTTGCAGTAATATGGCCTCCAGAATTGCACACAGTACTCCAGGTGAGGTCTTACCATGGTTTTGTACAGTGGCAATATGACCTCAGGTTTCCTGCTTGCGAAACTTCTATTGATACATCCCATCATTTGTCTTGCCTTGGATGATGCTTTTTCCACCTGATTTGCAACCTTCATGTCTGCACTGATGATCACTCCCAAGTCTCGCTCAACTTACTTTAAGATAAGTCTTTCTTATAAAATGATTGACAAATAATTCATTGGTGCTGTGTTTGCACAAATAATTTAAACAAAAAACCCAAAGGATCCGGTGACGAAAGTGGCTCGTGCTATCCTTACCTGAATTGCACGCAAAAGAGCCTGCTGAAGATTCTACAGAAAAAAGCGTTGATATTTAAAGAAAGGGGGGATAAAGTAATATATTAGCATGAAATAATATAAAGGTTTGTGCTGGGTTGTTAGTGTGTTATATAGATCTTTGTGCCTTCCCAGTTGAAAATTAGCCAATAGAAAACGGAGCAAATCTTAAGCATTTGCACATGCTCAAGGCCGGCTGACTCCCACTTCCTCTGAACTTCTTATCATAGAGGGGATGGAAACCGATCAGTTGCTCAAGGCCCCACGTTGGATGGCTGTGCGATGCCTGATTGGAGAAGAGTCAGGAAAGGAAAATTTTGAGGGGGGCCAAGGCGCCCGTGGCTCTTCCCATGCCAATTCCTACGGGACCACGCAAATAGCAGTTGCAACTTTAGGTTCTCAATCCATTCCTCAGGACGCACCCAGTCAGTCAGGTTTTCAGGACACTCCAAATGAATCTGCACGAGATAAATCCACATGTATGCAAAGCTCTCTCCTGCGTATTTTTTGTGGATATCCTGAAAACCCTGGCCGGCTGAGCGTGTCCCGCGGACCAGGCCGAGAATCCCTGCTTTAAACTGGCACGCAGATTTTTAGCATCACTATTTGCATGAGTAATGTTGTTGAAAGTCAGCCTAACTTTAAATGGGTATCTTTACCTGTCAAAAGCTATGCAGTCAGCCTGCTGCTGAAAACTGACCTCAGTGTTATGGTCTACACACTATAGAGTGTGACAAGATGGGGTCTGCCCTCTGCCCTCTCGGGCCTGTTCCTCCTTCCCCCTAGCTGACCTTATCTCACTTATTCAATAGCATCTCTCAGTCAAACATGCTTTTCTGTCACCGTGGCAGTAGAGACTCCATCCTGCCTATCTTCTGGGCCTTGGGCCAACAGAGGCAGCATGAGCTGAGCCCCTTCCAGCTGGCAAGAGTCTCTGGAAGCGGCTTCTCTTGCAGCGCTGTTTTCACACCTCAACTGAACTTCACCACTACCATTACTACTGTTTATCATTTATATAGCTCCGAAAGGCGTACGCACCATGAGAACAGACTACCGGGCTAGATGGACCATTGGTCTGACCCAGTAAGGCTATTCTTATGTTCGTACACTTCCAATGCACAAAAATATGAAACATTCCCCATCTTTGATCGTTTCAAATGTAATATAGAAAAGACAATTATGGAACGACTAATTTAGCTTGCTGTTCTGATGACTATAAAGCCTGAAAAAATTTGAAGAATTGTTATTTTGTTGTGCTGAATTTGTATTCTTTAAGCATAAAATTCCCCCAGGAATAGTCAGGTCATGCATCCTTTAAGGATGACTTTGCCAATACTAATTAGAAGAGCAGTGGTTCTCAATCCAGTCCGTAGGACACACTCAGCCAGTCTTGGAAGACTCACAATGAATATGCATGAGAGATCATGAAGGCTGAGCATGCAAATCTCTCTCATGCATATTCATTATGGATACCCTGCAAACCTGACTGGGTGTGTCCTTGGACTAGAGCTTCAGAGGTCTTAACGATTCGCTCAGAGTCTGTCAAGAGCATCACCTTTAAACATTTTGGCTGCAATCTCATCTTCTGGGGAATTTTCTCACATTTATCTCTTCCATGCAGGCAATATTTGAGCTGTAAATGGAAAAGATGATCGCCATTCAATTATCTCTGATATCCATCTGCACATTTCTCCTGAAATGCAAAGAAGATTTGTCTCTCCCGTAATCTTGTCGCTAATTAGCCATGAATGTTCCGCACTCCTCGCAGAGAATTCTGATTGAGCAATGAAAGCAATGAAAGCTCTCATTCCTTCTTATCGGCTGAAGACTGTTTTGATTACTTTGGACAGGTTTGGGCACTCAAATTTATGCAGCTCACTCCTGGCAAACTCATTTGTCCTCCTTATCGCCTTCTGTTCTCCTGACAGTCTGAGATGGGACAATTTCACCACAAAAAAAAAAAAAAAATACAGAATCTCTAGCTCTGGCCCTTTAATTCAGCACCCTGTCCGTCATGCTCAAGCCACATCCTGTGGATTGGATTGGATTTAGTACACTTGATATACTGCTAAGACAAATGTATTACATGGTTTACAATACTACAATTTAAATAAAATGACAATACAACTACTCCCCCAAAATTCACAAGGGTTCCGTTCTAGGAACTCCCGCAAATTTTGAAAAACCCGCAAATGCGGTTTTTCGCCTGTCAAAAGGCAGGGGAGGCAGGAGAGGGTAGCTGGAGCGCCGGCGGGTGAAGAAAATCACTCGCGGTCTGCTCTGACTGCCTCTTCCTGTAGTAAAGTCAGGCTACACCAATCAGGAGCTGCTTTGACACACAGCTCCTGATTGGTGTAGCCTGACTTTGCTACAGGAAGAGGCGGTCGAAGCAGACTGCGAAAGAGCGAGTCCATGATTCGCGAACTGCGAATGAGCGAGGGAACACTGTATATCACAGACAGTGGCGTAGTAAGGGGGGGTGAAGGGGCAGTTGGTGGGGGCGCCATCACCCCTCCTCTGCCTCTTCCCACTCCCCCTTCCCCCACAGCTCTAGTGGTTCACCGCCATGAACAACCACGTTCGCGTATTCCTCGCGATTGCATCAGCTCTTCCACTGACATCACTTCCGGGTGCCGTGCACAGGAAGTGACATCAGAGAGAGAGCTGCCGGGGTTGCGAAGGAGCACGCTGAAATCGCTACTCATGGCGGTGAACAACTAGAGGTAGGCGGGAAAGGAAGTGGGTGCCTCTCACCCTCACTACACCACTGATCACAGACAATTGCACAAAATAATTAGGAAAAAACCCTTCTTCATATACCTCCAAATCAATAATTTTCAGATCCATTATACCTTCTGTTCCCCCTCCTTTTGTTATTCTTCCCCTTGCGTGTTCTCTTTCTCTCTATCAATTGTAGTTCTAACACTTCTTCCCTTTTGTTTCCATTTGTCAACGTCTTTAAAAATTGTCATTACCCCAGGTCTGTTTTTGTTTAAAATGTATTTTATTTGGCACATCGTTTTGGTGTTTTTGTACACCGCCTAGAAGGCTTGATTGGGTGGTATAAGAAATTTTAAATAAACTTGAAACTTGAAATAAGATTGACTTCAATTGTTTACATGAAATCATAGTAAGACAAACCATCACAGAAGCCACTTAACAATGAGTTCCAAAGAGCTGTTCCAACATAAGAAGAAACTCTCTTTCTGGTTAACTCCGGTTTGATTTCTCTTGGACCAGGCACCCTAAATTGTAGTGATCGCAAATTGTAATGATTGCAAAAATCTCCCAGACGAGTATTTGGATAATTTCGTACACAAATACTCAGGAGATGAAAAATGTCATGTTTAAAAAAAAAAACACAAAAAACCCCCAAACAAAGCAACTTAAACTCAATACCCTCGGGAACAGGCAACCAGTGCAATTTAAACAAGGCTGTGGCTGTGAACAAGCCCAAGCTTCAAAGAAACTTGCCAAATTTCCTTCCAGCAGAACCGTTTTCTCCAACACAAGCTTCTGCCGTGCTGCTCCTGCCGGATGGAGCTCGTGCTCTGACAAATTCATCTCCAAGGGATTCCATCTTATATCAGCCCTTCTGACACTCTGCATAATCAACACTGCAATGGACCATTTTATGTACCTTTTAAAGGGGTGGTTTAGGGGTTCTGAAAGTCTGAAGGAGATGAGAAATAAACACAAGCAAAATACAGAGAAAAGGAAAGGATAATATTATCCATACATTATGGTTTTGTGCCAACTCATCCCAATTACAGCTGTTTGGAGCAGAAGAAATGCTGGACCCGGTCCCTAGAGCAAAGCTTTGCAAGGACAACGCATAGCTAATTGGACTGGCTTTGGGATATGGAGCCTTTCATCTCTAGATCAGCAGCAGAGCAGAGTTTGATAGTGACAGAGAGTCATCAGAGGTTGACGGCAGCTGGGCGGCCTGTATTATGTGACAGGGACAGACACAGATATTAGAGACAGAACGGGAGCTAGGCTGCTGCTTATGCATATATCTAAGGGGAGCTGAGCTTTGGTTTATTTCTGTTGAGTATTACTAATGTAACTCCTTCCCAGGCCTATCCTCACAGGTCACAGGTTCACATTCAATATCCAGGGCCAAACCATTGCTTCATCGATATGCTAGCATAGATTCCATGCTGGAGGAAAGGATTAAACTTCAGGACTTAAGGTGTAGACCAGTGGTCTCAAACTTAAACCCTTTGCAGGGCCACATTTTGGATTTGTAGGTACTTGGAGGGCCTCAGAAAAAAGAGTTAATGGTGTAGACTGTTATCTTTAGTATTCACATGACAATAACCAGTCAAGCCTCAGACGTGGTGTTCCAATGGAAACCTTTCTTAAAATACCTCTTAACATAAGTAATGAGGCATTGTAATATCCAAGATGCAAATTAAAACTCTTAGGTAACGAATCAGTGTTCTTTCCTGGTCTTCAGGGCCACCCATGATAGGTTGGAAAAGGTTTATCCTAACTAATAAGGATTTCCATCTGAACCTAGGATCCACAGTGGGATCTTTGCTGATCTCCTCTGCTATTTGCTCGTACCTTGCTAGCACCGCCTCCACCTGCAGGATGCACATCAGAGCATAGGCAGCGAAATGGTGCTTGATTTTGGTGGTGGTGGGGGGGGCCAGGAGCACCACCCTAGCCCCAGCGGAATACTGCGGCACGGCCCTCACCAGCTCCCAACTCCACCTCCTATGGCCTGCTCCCAGAATTAGAATGAAGAGTTCAGGGCAGGGCTGCTCGTTGACGCTGCATGGCGGCTGCCCAATGATCTAAATTACGACATCATGAAATGGGTGGGAGGGCCTCCACCATTCCGATGCCTATGCTAGGGGACTAACTCAGTCCTCTGCTACACTTCTCCTCCCAAATGGCTTCACTTGGCACCTGCTCCTCTACAATAGGTTATGAGCGTCAGGAGCAGAGCAGGCCATTCAGCTTGGCTCCCCACGCTATACACCGCTAGCACAGTTTAATAGAAGCGGCCCAAAGTTTTATAGACCGAGTCATCAACTAAGAGGAGCTCGACTCGGTTAACAATAATGTAAATACATAATACATAAACTTGACAAGGAAAAAGTAGACCGAAATAGTTAATTTCCAAAATGTTTAGCAAACAAAGAAGTTTTCAGAACTTTCCGGAATAAAGCAAAAGAACCTAAACTTCTTAATGTAAGCAGTAAAGCATTCCCAGAATTCGGTTAATTTAAAAGCAAAAGAATGACTAAATCTCTTGAAGGTTCTGTTTTTACCACTGAGAGAGGGAAATCTAAGTTTTAATTTGTGAGAACTTCTGGCAAGATGAGATCTATGAACATTCCAATGCCAAATAGGATCTTAAATGCACTTGAATTGAATTCTGAGATACACTGGGAACCAATGTAATTCCTTGAGCAGAGGGGTTACATGATCGAATTTACTCTTACCGAAAGCAACATCTGGCATGTCACTATGTGTATCACTACATCTCCCTCTATCCACAAGTGTGTTTGCATGTGTTTCTGTTTGCCTGTCTCTATCTCCACCTATGTTGCTCCCTGTATCTCTGTGAATGTGCCATCTGTGTGTGCCTGGGCCTCTTTCTGCATCTCTGAATATATTTTTCTACAGTGTGTAAGTGCCTATATCTTCCTTTGTTTCTGAGCGTGTGTTTCTCCCTGTATGTAGGTCTCTTTCCACCTCTGTCTGTGGTTGTCTGCCTGTCTCTACGTCTGTATTTCTGGGAGTGTGTGTATATTTGTGTTTCTCTATCTGCCGCCATCCCTCTATCTCCGTCTCTCTCTCTCTCTCTCTGTCTTTGTGTGTGCTTGCATCCATGTTTCTTTCTGCCTGTGTCTCTGCCTCTCCCTCAATGTGCCTGTGTGTATGTGTCTGTGTTTCTGGCTGCCTCTTTCTATTTTTATCTGAGTCTCTATCTGCCCGTATCCCTCTGTTTGTATCACGATCTCTCCCTCCGTGTTTATGTGTGCATGAATTCTGTATTTCTGTGTTGTTGTCTGCCTGTGTCTCTGCCATTATGTGTGGCTGCCTATCTTCCTATCTGCCTGTGTTTATCTCCTGTTCTAGGTCTGTGTCTGCTTGTGTCTCTTTGGCGATGTGCTGCAGATGCAAAGTACAAGCGGGGATATCGGAATCAGATCCCAAAGAAAGGCAAATATCGTTCACCGGTAAAGCAATATAACACTTACACCTTCCTTGATTTATATTCTACACATGCATTCTGAGAAATCTCATTCTTTGGCCTTCAGACTCACGCTTTGGGACAGTAAATTTTCAGCCTCTGGGGTGATCTGCCTTTGGCATCTCTGCTTCCACTCATGCTCTTATTCTTTCTGGTAATTTAACGGGGGCTGTGCTGAAGGCACATCAGAGTTTCATTTGCTTGAGAAATATTTTGACATGAAGCAGAGGGAGGCTGACAGCAACAGGGTGAGGGGGAGTGAGAGAGACAGTTTAGAAGAGACAGGATGGGAAAGGAAAAATGAGAGCGTGGCAGAGACATGATGCAAGCCCCAAAGTACGAGAATGCATTTGCCTGACCGATGAAGAGCGTGGACGGCAAACCACTGGTCTAATTTTATGTGCCAAGTTGACCGAGCACCGATCTGAATATTAGCTGGTGCCAGTTAACTTCCAGGTCAGATATTCAAGGCCGAGAGCTGTGCATACCCTAACATTGAATATCTGGCTCCCGACTGAGCGCAGGATGAAATTCAAAATCTTATTGCTGACACACAAAACTGTTCACCTCTCGGAATCGCAATACCTAGCAGCCAGACTATAACACCATACACCCCTACGCACTCTGCGCTCAAGCCAAAAGTCCTAACTACAAAGACATCAAATACAACAGCACTAGGGCAAGAATGTCCTCAGTAATGGCCCCAACATGGTGAAATGCCTTTCCAAAGGAATTTAAACTAGAAAAGGACACCGGTTAACTGCCACAGAAAATTAGTGGTTAGTCCCAAACAGGTGATTTAACTGAACAGGAGCTATTTCTGGCTGGTTAAATCGCAAGAATATTGACATGATAATTCATGAGTAGGCATTCACATAGATGGAGTTTGGACGGCATGTGGGAAAGATTTGGGGATGATATTTTCTTTATCCTAGACCTAGAGGGTTTTGGAAATCATGACACCTCCCTTCTCTTGAACTTCCATTTTTCCAAGACCTTCTCCAGAATTGTTACGAATAACAGCAGGGCAATGGATCGCCTTGTCTACTGGGCTTAACCATCTTCTCTATCCATTTGTGGACCTTACAGCCATCTCTTGTCATTCTCATCAGTTTCTCCTGTGTTCTCATAATTGACAGTGAGCCCCATAGTCCTTCATGCCTTACCACATCAAATACCTTCTTGAAGTCCATGAAGCAGTGGGAGTCTTTCTTTCTTTTTTTTTAATTTACTTACCATTTCTTCAGCAATTAGCTGAAGCATTGATATCTGCTGAATACAAAGGGGTGCCGAAAGGTTCTCAGCCCAACAATCCAACTTCCCAAATTCTGAGTGTTATTTTGCCACTGTACCTGAAAAGAGTGTTCTTATTTCGTTAACTGCTCATTTGAAGAAACAAAATTCTCTGTTTTGACTTCACAGTCATTAGTAACTTTATAGAAGCTTTCAATAAACAATAAACATCGTTTCTGATCATTGTTTGAACCATATCTACTTCATTCTCTTCTTGGTTGGGCTGAGAACTTTTCACAATGCCTCTTTCCACCAATGCCTAAAGGCCAACCTCATCAATGATGTCACAATGGCTTGATTGTCCTTTTCTTGGCTCACATATGAATTGCTGTACTGGGACAGACCAAAGGTCCATCAAGCCCAGTATCCTGTTTCGAACAGTGACCAACCCAGATCCTAACCTACCAGAATCCCAAAGAGTAGCAACATTCCAGAGCTGCTATTGTGATGCCATAATGCCTCATTCCACCAATGCCTAAAAGCCAACCTCATCTGTGATGTCACAATGGGTTCATTGTCCTATACTTGGCATACAAGGGGGTGCTGAAAAGTTCTCAGTCCAACCAATTAGCTTCTTAAATTCTGAGTGTTACTATGTCACCGTAGCTGAAAAGAGTGTTATCTTATTTCGTTAAGTGCTAATTTGCAGAAACAAAATTCTATATTTTGACATTGTTTCAGATCATTGATTGAGTTGTATCCACGTCATTCTCTTCTTGGCTGGGCTGAGAACTTTTCAGCACTCCCTGGCAGTACTTCTCTTTTCTCTGAAAATCTCCTTGTTCCTCACTCAGGTTTTCTCAGTCTGGACTGCAGAATGTTCCATATCATTTTGCCTAGTTGTGGAGTGACTACTACTGCCCTGTTCTTTGCACATTAGATCCAATAAATTCTCTAGTACAGCACTTAATTTAAGAAGTGACAGGCTAGAATTTAAAGTTGACATAAAACATGCTCCATGGAAAGGCCAAAACAGGCACACAGAAATCGCTGCCGGCATGCTTAAGGATTATTTACCTGTCCTTTGTGAACAATCTAGTTTCTTTGTCTGCCTGAATCGGTGAAGGGGTATCCTGAGTATTGCACCGAAAAATTTGAGTGGTCCCCGCAGTACCACCATCCAAGGAAACTGACATGATCTCTGCACGTACCGCCTGCTGGCATTTGCCCAGAGTGAGCTATCATTTCACTTGCTGACAGTGTGCCACCCGCCCATCACTAGAAAACAGAGCAAGCCACTGTGGCTGGCAAACGCTTGGCACAGTCATCAGCCTGATCGAGGCATCTGCAATCTCGCTTGGGGAGATGAATGTTTCTCTGCTCAAGAAGATGGTAAGGGGTAGATATTGCGTTGGCTGCGTTCCCAGATTGTCAATGCAAAGTCATATCTGGGCATCAGCATTGAATGTCTGGCTGTATGTTAGCCCTACACCTTATGCGGAAACAGGATACTGGGCTCGATGGAACTTTGGTCTTATGTGAGCCACGTATAGGACAATCAAGCCATTGTGACATCACGGATGAGGTTGGCTTTTAGGCACTGGTGGAATGAGGCATTATGACATCATGATCTGAGCTCTGGAATGTTGCTACTCTTTGGGTTTGTGCCAAGTACATGGAATCCAACTAACAAGTACCTGGCAGAAACCCAAATAGCAGCAGCATTCCAGAGCTGAGATTATGATGTCATAATGCCTCATTCCACCAATGCATAAGAGCCAAACTTATCAGTGATGTCACAATGACTTGATTGTCCCATACTTGGTTCACATAAGAATATAAGACCATAAGAATTGCCGAATTGGGACAGACCGAAGGTCCATCAAGCCCAAAAGTGGCCAACCCAGGTCACTAGATCCCAAGGAGAAAACAGATTTTATGCTACTTATCCTAGGAATAAGCAGTGGATTTTCTCTATAATGAAATCTGGGTGCCCAGATGCTGGCAGGGTAGGCTTTCGCCTAGAAGGAAGCATCCATT
Organism: Geotrypetes seraphini; assembly: GCF_902459505.1. Classification (NCBI taxonomy): domain Eukaryota; kingdom Metazoa; phylum Chordata; class Amphibia; order Gymnophiona; family Dermophiidae; genus Geotrypetes; species Geotrypetes seraphini. Next base: position 6,383,487 of record NC_047100.1, read on the forward strand.
TCTACAATTCCCCTTAACTGTGCACGCCCATCATGTTCGTGGCTTTGAATTAATTGTGCTATATGCATTGCCGCCAGATTTCATTTTAATATGCGTGGCCATGAGACTTCCGTTATTCTGAATAATTTGATACGCGTCTTCATGACTGGCTGAGCTGAATTTCACTCGGCAGCAATAAGGGGGAATGGGGTGGGAAACGGTTCATCAGTCACGTCGCCAACTCGCTCGGGCAGCTCAGAATCACAGTCCGAAACTAAAAGCAAGCAGCAGCAAATCAGCAACTGCGGTCTGAATTACAATAAGAGACCGGTGTATCAGAGTACACTAACATCAGCCCTCAACATGTGTAAGTCTGATCTTTATCATGTATGCTAATGATATGCAAATGAGGCAGACGGTAACGTAGGCGCTTACTTTACATACACATGAAATTGCACCCAAGGCTGCATTTACACATCTGCATAGCATTTTACACATACCCTTTTTTACTTTGTTAATAGTTCAACCAAAGCAGGATGCACTCATTCAGTGCTTGATCCCATAGCCGCCTTCCTCACATAAACAATTAAAAATGCATAAATTATAGTGATAAGTGCTCAGACCCATAACCTAAGTGCCCCAATAGGAATACAGTATTAAGCTGAGGTTGTACAAGGGACCATCATAGCTTCTTATCAGTCCCCGACTGCTCCTACTTTTCGTAATAATGGCAATGAAGTTGGAAACAATTTCACTTAGCTGCACACTGGAGCGAATGTTCATTCATGTGCACCTCTCTGCTTCCCCGGTTCCAACAAATATTATATTACCACTTGTGCATCTATATAACCATTGCATTCCCTCTACTCGAGTTTCGCAAAAAGGACGCTTCCTCAGGAGGGATATAACAGTTGCATGGCTACAGGACCGCTCAAGCATAGAGATGCCAGTATCAAACCCAAGAAGTTGAGATTACTTTGTTAATAGGCATCTTAATGGACTTGCCACCCAGACATGCCAACAGGACAGTGAAGTACCTTAGAGGGTAGGTACATTTTTCACCAGATCCCCCTTAAACCCTCCAGAACTCCTCCAACACCTATACCCACCTGTCTTCCACCCCAACAGCCCTTATGGCTGCAGGTGTCACCTATATGGCAATACAGTAAATTTTGGTTGGGTTTTGTTAGCTTACACTTTTCACCATATAAGTGGTGAGTAGTGTGGGATATGGGCCTGAACCCCCCTCTCCATGGTTCACACCTTCACCCACCAGGCAACTCCAGATTCCTGCTTGCTGCTGTACTTGGATGTTCCACAAGAGACCGGTATGTACTGCTTCTTTCACATTTTTGGAGGTGGGAGGGAGTCTGTGGCCACTAGGGAAGTGGAGGGGAGGAGCATGCTTTCATCCTTCCAATAGTCATCTGGTCAGTCTGGGTACCTTTTAGCACTTAAATGCTTTAAAAACAGGTCTAGATCCCAAAGTCTAAGTGACGTCCTGGACATCTCGGGAAAGGTTCAATTATCACCGTAAGACATCCAAGTGCTAGGCACGCCCAAAGCCCACCTCTAACATGTCTCCAACATGCCCCCTTGAACTTTGGATGCTTAGCAGTCAAGCCTGGCAAGTCGTCCAGAAAGCTGGGTTCCAAAAATAAGCACTTGGACGTTTTGGTGAGAAAAATATCCATGTGCTGGTTTATGCCATTGGTTAGACATCTTTGTGTTTTGAAAACGAACTTCTTTTATTATTTACATACCACTTATATCTTAAGTGGTTTACATACAGGTACTTTTATCATATTTCCCCATCTGTGCCGATGGGATCAAACTCTATCTAGTGTATCTGGGGCAATGAGGGGATTAAGTGGCATGTCCAGTGTTGCAAGGAGCAGCAAGGGATTTGAACCCACAGCCTCAGGGTGCTGGGGCTGTAGCTCTAACCCCTGTGTCACATACTCCCACATGATCTCTCATGCCAATATATTACCAACATGGCCTATACTGAGATAATACCTTGAGGACTGAAAGGGTGCTACTTGCTCCTATCCCCCACCCTGTGATTCTACCTTGGAAATAGGGGAGGAAGTTCACAACCTTCTTTGATAGTAGAATATACCTGAGACCCCATGTCTATCTATTAATAATGACAAAAGAAATGTCAAGGACGTTTCCTCTGTCATTTCCTGCCATTGCTTCCCTCCCCATTGCCCCGCAGCCCATACACCCCACCCCCGGTAGGGCTCCTGGGCCTACCTAAATCCCTGTTAGTTTACCAGAGATCTATCAGGGGAGGAGAAGTGCCCATTTGCACCTGCCCTGGCCATATCCAATATGACAGCCACAACCTTTCACCCTTGGTACAAGACTAGGGTGCAAGATCACAGACACCATGACGGATGTGGCCATGAAATCCATAATATAAATAAATAGGAGAAAATATATAAATCTATTCACCGACTTAATAATATAACAAATAAAGTGAATTAAATTATTTAATTATATAAAATGCATGATATAATACTAAAAATAATTATAGAGTGCTCAGTGTGATATCTTATTCAAAACCAGCAGGTTAATAGAATAAAGATGTATTAACATTGCATCATTGCACTCACCTACCTACCAGCCCTGAATATTCTGTTGAATATGAACTGTTCAAGCAGATATATAGTGGTGAATATATATAAATGAATACTTAGCTGAATTTAGAAGATATTGATTGATTGATTGATGAACAAATCACCACTATCAAAAATGTTATCTCAAGATGATCAAAAATATCCTTGAAATCTGCTCATCAATGAAATATTCCATCTTGTTATAGCTGGTTAGGAAATAGTAACAATAAAATAAGTGAGTCCCCAAGCTTTCACGCTAAGGAGTTTTAGCTACCTGTTGAACTTTGACAAGCTTTCAGCGGTTGATTTGGGGACTCACTTATTTTATTGTTACTATTTCCTAACCAGCTATAACAAGATGGAATATTTCATTGCACGACTCCCAGCATTGATGAGCAGATTTCAAGGATATTTTTGATCATCTTGAGATAACATTTTTGATAGTGGTGATTTGTTCATCAATCAATCAATCAATATCTTCTAAATTCAGCTAAGTATTCATTTATATATATTCACCACTATATATCTGCTTGAACAGTTCATATTCAACAGAATATTCAGGGCTGGTAGGTAGGTGAGTGCAATGATGCAATGTTAATACATCTTTATTCTATTAACCTGCTGGTTTTGAATAAGATATCACACTGAGCACTCTATAATTATTTTTAGTATTATATCATGCATTTTATATAATTAAATAATTTAATTCACTTTATTTGTTATAACATGAAATCCATAAACCATGATTAACAAGGTACACAAAGTAAAACCCACTGTTTAATCCTGAGTGTAAGAGCAAGTAATCTGTTTTTTGGGGTTGTTGTTTTTTGTTTGGGTTTTTTTTGGGGGGGGTTTTTTTTTGGGGGGGGTGATCCTACCAGATACTCATGACCTGGATTGGCCAATATTGGAAACAGGATACTAGACTGGAAGGGGGGGAGGGGGGTTGGTCTGACCTAATATAGCAACTCTTATGTTATGCAATGTATACAACAATGTTGCAGTGGATTGGAATAATAAGCTAGAGGATCTATTATTTTCAGGAATAAGAGGCTTCATTCTGAACAGGTGCTGCTGTCTGTAGGTGTTCTGAGAACCGGAGCAACTGAGCTTTCCCCTTGTCTATGGTGTCACTTTGGATCAATATTCAAGCATAAAGAAAAGAAGCCTCTGATGGTCTCCAACCTTCTTAATATCTCTTCCAGATTTATAGTTCTAATAAATAAGCTTTTAGTGGTCACCTTTTCTAGTGACCTGGCTCAGGCTGGGCAGCACTGGGGTTTGGAGGAATATCTCCTCAGAGATTCCTGCACAGTGTTATTTAGGATTACCCATTAGCTGCAGAATTTGCCTTTCTTACCTCTGTAATGCTAAGCACAATACCATGGCATGCCCAATCCTAGTCAGCACCATGGACAGCAGACTCAACCCCCAGCTTGTTCCACCATAGCACAGAGCATTAATACCCCGATCCTAGAACTTCTAATTCTTTTTCTAATTGTCAGTTAATCGGCACCCATGGGGGATTGGTAGATGCTGGATAAATGTAGTTTCTGGTTGTTTGACAGTTACTATTACAAATAGGCTTATACAGTATGTGAATATAAACTGAGATTTGGGGGTAAAAAATGGGCCAAAAATGGGGGTCTCAGTTTATATTCAAACCTGAAGACCACTGTCGCTGCTGTCCTGGCACTCCAAATCCACCACCACCATCACTCAAGGCCACTGGTTCTGCTCTCCTTCACTGCAAGCCATCCCTCCAGGCCACCGGCGCTGCTATCCTCCCTATGCACCCAAAATAATTGGTGCTGCTGTCCACCTTCTCCCACCACTGACCATCACTGCTTACCATATATGTGCCAGTGCTGAAAGAGCCTGCCGCTGATGTTTTACGCTGGGCCACTGCAGAGCCTTGCACATGCTCATGATCTTCCAGCTCCCACCATCTCTGAGAATCTCATGAGAATCTTGGAGAGGGCAGAAGTCGGAAGGCCTTGAGTATGGCAATGCGCCGCGGCGGCAAAAAGGGCGAATAGGATGCCAGGAATGATTAAGAAGGGGATCATGAACAGATAGGAGAAGGTTATCATGCCGCTGTACTGGGCCATGGTACGCCCTCACCTGGAATACTGTGTCCAGCACTGGTACATGAAGAAGGACATGAAGAAGGACACGGTACTACTTGAAGAGCGACTAAAATGGTTGAGGGGCTGGAGGAGTTGCCGTACAGCGAGAGATTAGAGAAACTGGGCCTCTTCTCCCTTGAAAAGAGGAGACAGAGGGGACATGATCGAAACATTCAAGATACTGAAGGGAATAGACTTAGTAGATAAAGACAGATTGTTCACCCTCTCCGAGGTAGGGAAAACGAGAGGGCACTCTCTAAAGTTGAAACGTAAGGAAGTTCTTCTTCACTCAAGAGAGTGGTGGAAAACTGGAACGCTCTTATGGAGGCTGTTATAGGGGAAAACACCCTCCAGGGATTCAAGACAAAGTTACACAAGTTCCTGCTGAACCAGAACATACGCAGGTAGGGCTGGTCTCGGTTAGGGCACTGGTCTTTCACCTAGGGGCTGCCGCGTGAACGGACTGCTGGACATGATGGACCACTGGTCTGACCCAGCAGCGGCAATTCTTATGTTAATTATATAACTTGGTTTTAATGAATCTTTTCTATGTATTATTAGTATTGTACACGCCTAGAAGCCTGATTAGGCAGTATAAGAAATTTGGAATAAACTCGAAACTCCTTTTCTAAATGCTGCCACTATCCCATCGTTTCCCTTTTCAACTAGGCACCAATGCAGCTTTTTGTGACCAAGAGGTAGATGAGAAGAAAGTACTGATGCATAGGCAACAGTTGCCTCGCATTACCTAGGGACTTTGATAGTCAATCAACAGTAAAGGACTACATTCGTTAGCATACATTTGATTCATTAAGGATCCGTAAAATTTTTAGTGCATCTTACATAATAACTTGCATACAGTTGACTTCCACGCATTAAAAATATTCAAATGCGAGTTAAAACAATTCAATTAATTCCAACAGGGAAACTGGTACCAAGTTAGGTGCCTTTCAATTAACTTCAATTAAGAGTGTTGAGTGCCGATTATTGGTGTCGATTTAGCCTATTACTCAATTAAATTCAGCACCAACACTGGCTGATGATCCTAACTTTGGGGTCCCTTTACTAAGGCGTGCTAGCTGTTTTAGAGCGTACTAAATATTAGCGCACGCTAAACGCTAACACGCCCATTATAGTCTAAGGATGCGTTAGTGTTTAGCGCATACTAAAACGGCTAGCACGCCTTAGTAAAAGGCCCCCTTAAGGTTCCCTTTGTAGAATTGGGGGGCTAGTGCCCCACCAGCACTTACCAATGTGGATATAGAATATTAACAATCAGCGCACAAATGGCGCTTTCATTGGGGAACTGAGATTCTATAATGAAGAGAATAGTCTATATGACTTATCAAAACCCAAACTAACTAGATTTGATACACATAGAGAAAGAGACTACCCTATATTTGGCCTAGAACAGGGGTAGGCAATTCCGGTCCTCGAGAGCCACAGGCAGGCCAGGTTTTCAGGATATCCACAATAAATATGCACGAGATAGATTTGCATCTCAAGGAGGCGGTGCATGCAAATCCATCTCATACATATTCATTGTGGTTGGCAGGTCAGGTTTTCAGGATATCCACAATAAACATGCACGAGATAGATTTGCATCTCAAGGAGGCGGTGCATGCAAATCCATCTCATACATATTCATTGTGGTTGGCAGGTCAGGTTTTCAGGATATCCACAATAAATATGCACGAGATAGATTTGCATCTCAAGGAGGCGGTGCATGCAAATCCATCTCATACATATTCATTGTGGTTGGCAGGTCAGGTTTTCAGGATATCCACAATAAATATGCACGAGATAGATTTGCATCTCAAGGAGGCGGTGCATGCAAATCCATCTCATACATATTTATTATGGATATCATGAAAACCTGGCCTGCCTGTGGCTCTCGAGGACCGGAATTGCCGACCCCTGGGCTAGAAAATGACCTTTACAAGCAACCTTCAAAGGAAATAAACCCCACTACAGGCAATGCTGTTACAATCTTCTGAGGCAGAGCTCTCTGCAGCCACCTCAAACTACTACTACCATTTATAATTTCTATAGCGCTGGAAGGCATACGCTGCGCTGTACATTTAACATTCAATAGGCGGTCCCTGCTCAGAAGAGCTTGCAATCTAATTTGGACAGATAGATAGGACATCTGGTAGAAGGAATGGTGCAATGCTAAGCATTAGGTTATCATCCACATAGCAATTTGTATTATGATTCTTTCATTTTTGCAGACTACAAGGGTTATACTAGATGGGATGTATAGTGTGACCAGGCACGGCCAAGCTGGGTTCAGCAAGTGACCTAACCCAGTGACACAAACCTCGGCCAAGCAGTTTGTGAGGTTGTTTTGGTAGCTTGGTAAGGCTCAAAATAAAAGAGTTCAAAACTTTGGGGGCAATTTCCTTGGGTATTGTTTATTGTTTCACCAGCATAAACAAGTGTCAAATAAATTCTCAGCTTTGTATCATCTTGTGCTTAAGTCCAGCATTCACAAACCAAAACAAAACAATTGTAGTTTAAGCCAAAAATATGCCCAAACATAAAAGCCTTATTTCAACAAAATGAAAGCTTTTCTTCTGTCAGGCAAAATTCACTTGGGGTTAAATGCCCCAAGGGTGGGATCATCTCCAAATAATTTCCCTCAATGGATCAGCTTGGAAAGATCTCCTCCCCAGATCCCAACAAAATGGCTGCCTGTGGCTTGTATTTAAAGTTCAAAACAAAAACGTCATCATTTCCAATAAACTTGAACAGACTTTACTTTTCCCTCCAGCTTATTAGCAATGGCTCTCAGCCTATGTCCATCCCTTCAGCGCTGGGCAAATCATTATCCACCATTTCACTATCTTGCACCAACCCAGAACCAACCTTATCCTTAGCCTCTTCATCACAAACCGCTGCCTGAGTTTGATGCCATGAGGTGGACTGTTGTTTTCTGGTTCTCTGGCTGGAGTCTGCTGCTTTCTTTTTGCTGTGTGGCTCAGACTTGCTGACGCTGGCCCTGGAACCGTCTCTGTGAAAGCTAAACCCTTTTCTTTCATTGCATGGAGCTGATTAGTCCTTCCTGCAGTTTTGTTAGGGTAGTCTGCCCTCAGAGAACTTCTCACCTGGCCTAAACCAGTTTGAGCTTGTTTGGGTGTGGCCAGTATTCCATGCCTGCTCTTTCCTTTCCCTGGCCCTATGGCTGCTGGGAGATGTAGTCTCTCCATCTGTTTTCCCACAACTGGCTTAGGTAAAGCCTGGGTTCTTGACATGGCATATAGCAGCTTTTATTATGAGCCCGTTTAAGCACCAGCACTTTATTTCTTCACCTGTGGCAGCCGACAGTACAATCAACAAGCCACCCATTCAACATCTAAGATAAGTGATCTTATTTCTTTCGAATTTAGAAGTAAGCGGGTGGTAATGGGACTGTAAAAGCAATGATGGTTCCAACAGCAGCCACAGTTTGGTGTTATCACTAAACAGTTTGTTTGAAGGGTCTGAGCACTTTACACAATATTAATTATATTTATTTATAAAATAGTTTTCAGAGCTGTGATAATGACGTGGTTAGGTTAAGCTAAACCAGATTTGCCTGCTTTAGGCAGGGCTTTAGGAGGTTTCCTTGCTGGAAGGCTTGCTTGTGAGTATTCCTAGGCATTGATTTGGGACTCTCCTTAGCAGGCCTAGGAATACTTTCAAGGGTTTTAACCTCATTTCCTTCTTCCGGCAAGGCTTCCTCGCTAGGAACAGGGGCCACTCTGTGACGATAGATAGATAGATAGATAGAGAGAAAGAACTGGCTTTGATTTATTCCTCTTCTTTGCTTTTCAGTGAGTGAGAGTGAGAAAGTAGGTGTGTATGTTTGTGTAAACTGTTCTACTATACATTAACCCCAAGGAGTCACTAATCTCCCTGCAAACTCGAGCTGTAACTGAGCTGAGCCAAACACATGTTGTCACAGAGGGAACACACATAAGCATTTATCAGGAAACCAGGGACATAATTTTCCCATCTCACTTTACTAATGAGTCTCTAGGGTGGGAGGATTTTGATGGCAAAAGCTTTGCTGGGATTCGTGAATTATGCAGCACTTCCTGGGAACAAACTGAATAAGTTCAACCCTGGCAATGAAAAAAATAATAATAAAAAAACAACCCAAGGCTTTATGAATTTCCCTCAAGAAACCAAGTTAGCATGATATGGCATCGTCTGACAAAAGAGTATTATTTTTAGCAAACAAGTGCAACGCTATTATTCCAGAAAAATATTTCAACATGAACATATTTTGTGCGGGAGGAAGACTAGAAATATTGACAAAACTAAGCCAACTCTAAAATTCAAAATGTTAATGAACCAGGACGGAAAAAAAAGAGTAAATTGGCATCGTTCTTCAACCCATTGGAATAAACGAAGCTAAAAAGCTTACCGTAACTAATATGTAGTGGACACATTTAATCATTTTCATTTGGGGCCTCACTCTCTTGTAGTTTTGCCTTTTCTATCACAATGAATTTTCACAGGACATTCTGTTTTTCTGGTTTATAATGTAATATTCAGTGGTGGTGGTGGAACGGGGAGGAGGCTGGTCCCCCTAACTTTCAGTCTTATAGCCCTGGCTTCTTCCCTCAAGCCACACTTCTTCCACTCTCCCTTCCTGCCTTCTCCTCAGGAAGAAACGTTAGATACTATCGATATACCCAGGAAATGTTAATAAAGAACAGGATTATTACATGAGATCTTAATTTAAAAAAAAATAAATATCTTACCTGTGACAGTCACCAACATAGAGGCCATCAGGGGTCGGTTATTGTCCAGTTTACGGCTCAGCTTCAGTTCCCCACTTGACTGGTCTACAATCAACAGGTTTAGCTCATTCCCACGCTCAAAAGTATAGAACAATTTGTCTGATACATCCGGGTCGTAGGCTGGAATCTTTCCAATGACTCCGGAAGGGAAAGTGTTGGACCTATTGGAGATGTAATTGTTGAAAAGGATCTGAAAGTTCTTAAGGACCGGGCTATTGTCATTCTGATCAATGAGCTTGATGTGGACAGTGGCTCGGCTAACAAGAGGGGCAGACGTAGCCTGGACCACAATCACATATTCAGCTTTTGCCTCATAATCCAGATCTATCAGTGCAGTGAGTTCTCCAGAGAAGATATCCATCTGAAAAATCTCGGGGATATTGCCTTCAACTATCTGATACATGATCTGTGCGTTGGATCCTTCATCAGGATCAGCCGCTGTAATTCGGGCAACCACTGAGCCGACGATGCTATTCTCCTTGACAAACACCTCAAACTCATCTGCTGGGAACACTGGAGCGTTGTCATTGATGTCCTGCACCGTCACCTGAATGTGAACCGGACTTCGTTGTGGGGGGGTTCCCCTATCTACAGCATAAGCTGTCAGCTCATAGACTGGAACGCTCTCCCGGTCTAGCCTACGGACCGTGCGGATAATTCCTGAGGTGGGCTCAATGGTGAAGTCTCCATCCCCATCTTCTCCATTTTGGAAAGTGTACTGAACCCTTCCATTTGCAAGGGCATCCCTATCAGTGGCCGAGATCTGCAGGACGCTAGTGAAAGGAAGGGCATCTTCGGACACAACCCCTTGATAGTGAGCGTTGAGGAACTGGGGGGCATTGTCATTGACATCATTGACCTTGATTTCAACATAGGTAGTGTCTGACTTTTGAGGGATTCCATTGTCTTTGGCAGTGATGGCCAGGATGTAAGTCACTTGGTCCTCATAATCCAGCCCCGCGTGCAAAGTGATAGCACCGGTGTCCGCATGGATGCGGAACTGGGGGATGTTGTCCTCCAAGAAGTAGGTGATTCTTGCATTTTCTCCAGCATCTTCATCCACTGCATTAATGAGTACCACAGTACTGCCAATAGGACTGTCCTCGTTGACACTGACTGAGTAATGGGCGCTTTGGAACACAGGCCTGTGAGTATTTGCATCAGTGATATTCACATATACATGGCAGATGTCGTGAAGGGTGCGATCAGTAGCAGTCACTGTGAGAACATAGCGCCTTTCCTGTTTATAATCTAGAGGTAAAGAGAGAGTGATTAGCCCGACTCCCCCCTGCGTGCTGATGGCAAAGCGACTGCGGGTGTTTCCTCCAGTGATCTGGTAGGTGATGGCACTGTTCACATCCCTGTCAATAGCAGTTACACTGAGGACATTGGTGCCCACGCTGGCATCTTCATTCAACCTGATAAAGTACTCTCGTTGGGTGAACTCGGGGCGATTATCATTTACATCCAGGACAGTGATGGTCACGCTGGCTGAGGCAGATAGAGGGGGGATGCCATGGTCCCGAGCCTCCACCCCGAAGAAATAGTGCTCTACCGATTCTCTGTCTAGGGGTCCGCTCACTGTGATCCAGCCGGTGGCGCTGTTGATGACAAAGGGAGTGTCGGGAGATACCCCGGTAAGTTTGTACTCCATTCGGGAATTTTCCCCATAATCTGCATCCACAGCCTGGATACGGATGATTGAATGGCCCAGAGCAGCGTTCTCCTGGACAGACACTTGGAAAGGAGTGCTGACAAAAATGGGAGCATGGTCATTGATGTCAATGATTTGGATGCTGACCATCCCGGTGTTGTTGGATAAGGGGGGGCGCCCTGCATCCTGAGCACGGATTCTAAGGGAATACTCCCTCTCAACCTCAAAATCTAGAGAAGCCACTACCTGGATTTCCCCCGTTATACTATCAATGGCAAACTGTCCTCGACTGTTTCCACTTATAATGTTGTAATGAACCAAAGCATTGTTGTCTTTGTCCAAGTCAGTAGCTGTTACCTTTAAAATCTCTGTGTGGGGCCTAATATCTTCTCTCGCCTGAACAATGTAGCGTTTCTCACTAAACTGGGGGACATTGTCATTCTCATCTAGAACTGTAATGTAGACCTTGACTGTAGCAGACCTGGGACCAGGCTCTTTACCCTGATCAGTGGCTTCCACAATCAAAGAGTATTTCTCTATTTTTTCTCTGTCTACCTGCCCACTGGTGGTGATCAAGCCTGACCTGGGGTCTATCTCGAAGACGGAGTGCGCGGCTTTCTCATTTAAAAAACGATATTTAATATTTGCATTAGCTGGGGAATCGCCATCGGTGGCCCTCAGCTGCAAAATAGGGTAACCCTCTTCTACATTTTCCCTAATGGTCTCTCTGTACTCAGTCTGTTCAAAGATGGGGTCGTGGTCATTTCTGTCCGCCACAGTTATTGAAATCATTGTAGTGGCTGAAAGACGAGGTGTCCCATGATCCACAGCAGTAATCCTGAAATAATGAAGGTCCATGATTTCTCGGTCCAAAATCTCTATGGTGGAGATCAGTCCAGTCACTGAGTCTATGTTGAACAGTTCTAAAGACCTGCTATTCATCAAGGCATCCATGGCATAGAAAAGCCTTCCGGCCTCGCCTGAATCTGGATCTTGGGCTGTCAAGGTTATAACCGGGGTCCCTGGTGGCTGGTTTTCAGCCACCAGAACCTGGTAGTTGTGTTGAGGGAAGTGTGGATGGCGGTTGGCTGCCCTGGGAGTCCTTATTAAGGGCAGAGATGCCTTTTCTCGCTTACTGCTTCTGCCCTTCTGCTTGCCATTCACAGTAAAGGATGGATTTCGTAAATGAGCTTGATCAAAGTTCATAGGTTTACTAGACTTTTCTTGCAGATGAACACACAAGTTGATGCCTAAAGGGCTCCCAGGTTCCATGGCAAAAACAATTGACTTTAAAGAACCTATGGTCAAATTAAATTGATGAACAAAGAGGCAGTGATCCTTGCAAGATATGGTTTGCTGTTGCTCAGAGGCCAGGGAGCCCTTGATAGGAGTAGGCCGGATTTCTAATTCTATTCTAGGAGCTGTTTCCTGGCATGGTGCTGGAACAGGGCATCTTCCCCCACCTTGCCCTTCAAAACTTATATTCTCAAATGTTCGCAAACACTCATCCAAGCTGAAGTTACAGGGCTGGTTGGGGTCTAACAATTCCCAACGCTGATTGAAGCCAACAGTTATGCACTGGCAAAGGGTTTCCTTCCGAAGCAGTCTCTGCAAGCACTCCCCAGCACAGCTAATTAAGGTCAAACATTCATCCGAAGGCAAGTGGTCACACCAGCTCTCAGAACAGCTGAACTGTATACTTACAAAAGAGAAGGGCTTCTCGGGGGCATGCTTTTGCATTGGATGCAGGGCTGGGTCCTTGAGCGCTTCTTTCTGTCTGCCATACCTGTAGCCAGCCTCTCTGAGAATTAGACGTTTCTTTTGGCATTGCCTCCTAAATTGCATTGCACGCTGTTTCACCCCTTGCAATAAGTCCCAGGTGCCTGCTTCTTTCTTCTGGCATGAGTTATTAACATTCAGAATCAGGCAGTCCCAAATTAAATTCGTGTTCCTGGCTGAATCCAAGCTGCCCTTGTCGACTGAGGGATGAGGCTGGCCAACACGTTTACACAAAGCTGTTCCCATGTAGAATTCCCACTGGTTGTAAATCTCAACGTTGTGAAAAGACCTGTTAAAATTGTAGACTATAAAGGCTCTATCAAAGTGTCTTTCGAAAGCCATCTGACATTCTTTTGCTTCTTCCTTTTCAGTCTTTCCCCGGGTTCCTGATGCTTCGGCTAGAAAATAATCCTCACAAGGTAACAGGAAGACAGTTTGGTAATCCAAATGGCAACAGTTTCGTTTGTGTTTTGAGCTATGATTTGGTTGAGGGCATGGATCCCGGGGGTCACTGCAGACTAGTTTGGTAAAGAGCTCTCCACGTTTTTTCGTATTGCTTGCGGTCCTAAAACAGCCAGTCCAACACAGCAAGCTTGGTTTGGAACGCGGCAAAATCGTGCCCCTCGCCTTTTCTCGAATCCAACAATCGGAGGAGCAGTTGGCCAACAGAGATCTCCAAACCCTACTCACATTCATCTGATGCAACTTTACGTGGATAATCCGAGAGCAAAGGGGGCAGCCCCTCCGGCTCTCTGTCACGGCTTGCTGTCCCTTAAATTCACCCCGTCTCTTGTACCTAATTTTAACGCCCCAGAGAGAAGGCACAGCACTAGATTCAGGAGACAACCCACTAGTCCGTTGCACTGTTTGATGGATCCCACTGCTCTTCGTGCGTTTTATATACGAATATAAAGAGGCATAGTTGCATTTCTTTAAAGAGCATCTCTCGCAAGTGCGATAAAAATACTTTATAGCGCTACAGTGATTTGCTGCTTTATGCTGTCCCTTGGTGAAGGCTGAAGGTCCACACATTCCCAAACAAAGGGTTAATTTCCAAGGGCACCCATGCAGCCCCTCCTGGCTGCCATTGCCCCTGTTACGACAGGCTCCATCGAGACACTGGAAGAGCAAAGCCCCCTTGTCCTCCTCCTCCTCCTCCTCTCGCAATCCCTGGGCGCAAGCCCTCTCCGCTCGAATGCACGGTGCCAGGCTATTCTTCGTGCACCTGACGCGGTGGCTAACGCGCTCGCTGCCCGCATGCTTTTCCAGGCTGCAAGTGAACAAAGAAACGAGGAGGAGAAGCAGCGGGAGGAGATGCGAAGCCCGGCTCGGTCCCGCCAGCAAAGCAGCCATAGCAGCCCCGCTCACCGGCTCCCTAGGCACCCCTCCCCCGGTCCTCCTTTGGCTCTCCCCGCCCCGACAGCCACCATTTACGCGGCTCTTCCCCGCCTCATCGCCCGACTCTTTGGACACGGCATCTCCTCGCCTTTCGTTCATTTGGCTCCAACATGGCTCCCGGCAACCCCCAATGGTCCGCTCCACCCTCTCTCCTTCCCCCCCGCCGAAATAGCTACACTTGGTAGAGCCCGGGGCGCATGTCAAGTAAAAACACCGCTTGGATTCCAAGAGAGCGACTCCCTCGGCCATGTTTAGTGCTGGCAAAAGCCTCTTTGGCGCTGTCCAAGGTGCTGAAACTTAAGGTTCTTTTCCTGACGGCTGAAGACGGGAGGAATAGAAGGGTCCAATTCAGCAATGGACACTTAAATCAGGGAGCTGGGCGGATTATTCAAACTACCAATATGCCCGTCTATTTTCTACATTGACGTGCTATTGGTTTAAGTCATAAACTTCATTTTCTTTTATACTGTCTCTTTGAAAAAATAAATAAATAAAAAATATATATATATATATATACACACACACATAGTAAAACATTGGTTTGCAAGTGTTTTGCAAGACAAGCAAAACATATGATTAAATTTTAACTTTATATACAAGCAATGTCTTGCAATACAAGTACACACATCACAACTGAGCCAATGGCTCTCTCTCTTGCCACTGCAAGAGTGTAGTGACTGTTCTAAACGAGCAAAGTCTTGCAATACAAGTAGTATAGTATTTTGTATTAAAGTTTTTGGGTTGTGAAATGAATCGTCCGAGTTTCCATTATTTCCTATGGGGAAATTTGCTTTGATATACAAGTGCTTTGGATTACAAGCATGCTTCTGGAACGAATTATGCTTGTAAACCAAGGTTTTACTGTATATTCTCTGTGGCCCACTAGAGCTGTGCTATATTCCTATTTCAAATGTATCAGTGTTGAGGGGGGAGACCTGATAAGGATCAGTAGCTGAGTGGCTAGCTAGGAGAAACAATATAAAACTCCGAAATGAGTTTTTGCCCTCCAAAATGAAATTAAATCCCCTCAAACACCAAAAGTCCAACAGGACCAAAAAACCAATGGGTTCAAAATCACACACACAAAAAAAAACAGTGGGAACGGACAATGAACACTCACTGATGTAAAAAGGTCTATGTCCACACAAACTCAGCCATTTCTTTTCCAAGCTGGAAAGCCCTAATCTCTTTAGCCTTTCTTCATGAGAGGAGTTCCTTTCCCTCTATCATTTTAGTCACTCGTCTTTGAAATTTGTCTAATTCAGCTATATCTTTTTTTGAGATACGGTAACCAGAACTGAATGCAATACCATGGAGTGACACAGAGGCATTATAGTCTTCTTGGTCTGATTTACCATACTGTAATTCCTTCCATATGCTATCATTTCCTAATATGACTTGGAGGACCTGATCTACCAAGATTTTATTTTCCTCTTGAAAGGGAATGACTTAGTAAAGCACATGTATCAATTACGAGTAGCTTGTAGACCTGTGCAAGCATGAACGCAGATATTAATAAAAACAAAATAAGGCTATTTTTTTTGCAATTTATCACAAGTGTGTTCATGTACAATTCATTAAGCACTGTTTCTTCAACAAAGTGGGCACTAAATTCATTCCTCTAAACTTTATTGGCATGTATGTGCATGAATTCTGCTAGATAGATAGAAACACACAATAGCAAAGGTTTGAGGCGATTCCCCCTTTTCCTTATAACGATGAAACAGCAATATCCTTAAAAAAATACTTTCTCCCAATAATTAGTATTACAATAAAGCAACTCACCAAATATATAATATATAGGAAAGGTTAAGACATGGACCTAGCGGATCTAAACCCGCACGTCCTTAAAAATCTGAGATCCGTGCCACTTTCAGTCTCAGCTTTTCCCTCCCTATGTTGAGTCTACGGGCTCCTTTTACGAAGGTGAGCTAGCGTTTTTAGCGCACGCTGCAATGCCACACATGCTAACCCCACGCTACACAGAAAATACTAACGCCAGCTCTATGGAGGAGTTAGCGTCTAGCACGCTAAAACCACTAGCGCGTCATCGTAAAAGGAGCCCTAAGTGGCACGGACCTCAGGACAAAAGTTTTACCAGTTTTAGTCTCAGCATAGGGAGGGAGGAGCTTTAGGGTCCGTCAGAGCTAAAATGTCATGGAGGTCTTTCAGAGCCATGACCTATGCTGAGACTAAAAGTGGCGGGCTGCTGCTTCTACTTTGTTATTCCACGGTTTCCTTTACTTTGTAGGTCAGACCAGGGGTCCATCGTGCCCAGCAGCCCGCTCCGGCCCTCGAGGTCCTCGACCTTTAAGTTCCCACCACCTGAATTGTTTATGCCCTAATCCTGATGTACCCTGTATAGTACCCCTCTATCTATACCCTGTAATCCCTTTCTCTTTCAAGAAGTCATCCAGGCCCTTTTTGAAACCCATTATTGTACTCTGTTTGAAAATAAAAATTGATTACACATGAAAAGTGACACGGACCTAAGATTTTTAAGGACATGCGGGTTTAGATCCACAAGGTTGGCGTTTTACCCCTTCCCATAATATACTTAGGTAATTTCAGTGAATGGCCCTTTCTCCATTTATTCAGACCTTTACAATTTAGATATAATTCCACAGTAAAACCTATGGATGTTTCCCAGCCATTAAATGTTCTCTTCTTGTAATCTGGTAATATTGTAATGTAATTTTACAGTAATAGTTCATGAAATAAAGAGTGTGGATGGTTCTGAGAGAAGGATATTAGTATACAACCTAGCAAAATGAGACAGCGACCCTACTGTGTGGGAGATGATGGATGGTGATGAGCAGTCCAGGGGAAACATTAATTCAAAGTTTCCTAACTAAGAGAGAAACATGCATATGTGTGCTGTAATCTCTTAATTTGTGCATTTTAGCATTTCCATCAAGAAATATTGTTTGGGGTCTCTCTTACAATTATTGATGCAGACTCCTTTAAATAAGTGCATTTTAACTATTTTAAAAACTTTGCATCAAGGAAATGTCTGCTTCAACCACCCTCTTTGAGCCCCAGGGTGTGCCTCTCTCTGAAAATAGCTGCCAATCAAAGGCCCGTGCTTCTTCTCCTGAACCTATTTCCATGCAGCTCACTTACTGACACTGAGGAGTACTGGAGACTATAATGTTCTCTCTTTAAAGATGACGCAAGGTATTAGGTATCAGGGCAGACTACATTAAAACTAACCCCTGCCATCAAAATAAACAAATTTCTCCTTCACCCAGGCTTTCGGCCACCCTTCCCTATTACCCCAGCTCTCTGTCTCCTCTCCACATGCATCTTAACCCATTCATGGCTCCAAAGGGAGTAGAAGCAATTTCATCTTATACCAATGGGACAGAAGTGACTGGGGATTATTTTAGCCCCACTGGATCCCTGAATGTGGAAGGATGAGGCCAGCAGCCAGCCATGGGATAGGAGAGCTTTGAGCGTCTTTCCTGCTGTAGGGTTTTTGGCAGAGATGGGACCAGGCCTCACAGGATAAGGTATAGGTATGGTAATGTATTTGATATAATGCGTTTCTCTGGTAAAGCCAAAGTGGTTTACAGCCCAGTAAAAACATAAGAATTGCCATACTAGGACAGTCCATCAAACCCAGTATCCTGTTTCCAATAGTGGTCAACCCAGGTTCCAAGTACCTGGCAGAAACCCAAATAATAGGAACATTCCATAGCTGAGATTGTGATGTCATAATGCCTCATTCCACCAATGCCTAAGAGCCAACCTCATCAGTGATGTCACAATGGCTTAATTGTTTCATACATGGCTCACTGTACTGGGACAGACCGAAGGTCCATCAAGTCCATATCCTGTTTCCAACAGAGGCCAACCCAGGTCTAGATCTCAAGTAGTAAAACAGGTTTTATGCTGCTTATCCTAGGAATAAGCAGTGGATTTTCACAAGCCATCTCAATAATGGCCTATGGACTTCTTTTTTTTAGGAAATTAGCCAAACTTTTTTAAATCCTGCTAAGCTAACTGATTTCACTACATTCTGTGGCAACATAAAACAAAATGGAAAATTCCATCTCTCTCCTTTGTTTCTTAGGAAATCTCCACAAAATATTATTTCTATTACAGAACCAAAATCAGTGAGAAAAACCTGATATAGTCTTGCTGGCTGATGTGATAAAATTAATTTTAGAAGAAAAGATATTCAGACTGGAAAGGACCGTGGACTTAGTATCGCATGAAAGTCACATCTCTAGAAAAGTCTCAGCAGTTGAATTCCATCTTCATGCAGGAATTCAAAATAATCTTGTGATTGAGCCAGACAAATCAAACAAGTGCCAACGTTTGTGTCACTGTTTTGTCTGCAAAACATAAGTGGCTTTGATTTCAGTCCTTCCAATACATCTGATTTTGATTACATTGACAATAAGTTTTTAGTTTGTAGGCACACACCGATTATCTGATTTCAGTACAAAATGTTTCTCTAGAAAGCATGGAGAGGAATATTATGAAGAAAGCATTTTTTGTACACCGATAAGACGTATAATACTAGATTAGTGGGATACTGAAGCAGTTACATTGGCTTCCTGTACAACAAGAGTCCAATATAAAGTGCTCTCGATTGTGCATCAGGTTTTATATCCTACAGCCCCTGGCTGTTTTTGAGATTTCTTGGCATTGTATTGTCCAAGAAGGGAATTAAGATCTGAACAGGATTTAAGATTGTCATTGATGAAAGAGAGAAATGTGATACACACCAATCCAATCCAATCCTTAGTCATATATACCAGGTCATTCCCCAAAGGGAGTCAAACCAGTTAACAAAAGTTAACTCAAAGAAACATTAGAGAACAGTAGTTGGACAGTAAAATTCATCTATTTCCATCTCTTATTTATCAGCTAAAAATTTCTTAAACAGATACGTCTTCATGGTTTTTCTAAAACATGTCGAAGAAGAAAAAAAGTCTGATTTCTGAAAGGAGATCATTCCAGGTTTACACCATGGTAAATGCCAAAGAGTGTGAAAGCCTACCTAAAGTTTGAATCCCTCTAATAAAAGGGAAATCTAATTTGAATTTATGTATACCTCTAGTAGAAAAAGGTCGGTGAGAGTTGAAAGAAAGGGTAAATAATGGGGGGGGGGGGGAAAATCCCATATAAACTCTTAAATACAACATTGGCACTACGTTTTCAATAAGGATGAAATTTCCTATTTTGCAATACATAGCTCTCTCATTTCACCATGCAATGTGGCCCCTAAGGAGCCATCTGAGAAAACCTGGCTGTAAGCTCTCGACAACACAAAATAATGTGAGCGCAATGGCCAAAAGTTACAGAAGGAAGAGCATGCTGGCATCAGCGAGGCAGGTTGGGATATCATCCTATCAGCAGCAGAGAAAAAAAACCCAAACAAGATGGCTGTCGGCATCCTGACCTCAGTGTTTGGGAACAAAGTAACTATAAAGTTTTGTTTTGGGTTGGGGTTTTTTTTAAGACAGAAAAAAATGCCATTGTCAACTTGAGTTAAAGATAAAGAGCAATGCCCAACAGCTACAGACACTACTTTCTCTTTAAATATGTCGATTTTAGATATTACATCAAAACAAAAGATGATTTTAAAGTGTTAACACCACCACAATCTTTGGGTGGTTCATAATATATTAGGGATTACGCTCAATCCACTGTTAATTAAATCTTTCTTTGCTCCAGCATTATTGTCATTGGGCCTTTCAGCTCGGGATTGACCTTTGCTACTTGAGACTGTAGGTACCGTTTACTTAGCGCAGTTCAACAGTTTACAGCGTTCCCAGGAGACCTCAGCTGTGATAAGCACAAATCTTTCTGCGAGGATTTCAGTAGCCAGCCAATTACCCAATAACATTTACACTGTCGCTCCCAGCAGACACACAAGTCGGCGTATGACCTAATGTCCCAAACTGACACCAATTTGAAATGCTTCTTTGCACATGACATCAACATTGCAATTATTAAAATAGTGCAGATGTTTGCAATCTTAACGGTAGCACCACTGCATCAGGTTTCCCTGAAGGCTGCAGGCAAGAAGCCCAGCTTACAATCTGCTGTTAATGGGTAAGATAGCCATAAGAACTGATCCAGTAGTGGCCAACACTGCACAATAGATCCTATATCCCCCATTCACTAATGGGAGTGTGTGGTGCAAGGGTTAGAGCTATGGCCTCAGCACCCTGAAGCTGTGGGTTCAAATCCTTCGCTGTTTCTTGTGACCCTGGGTAAGTCATTTAATCCCCAGGTACATTAGAGTTTGAGCCCAGCGGGAAAGATAGGGAAATATGATAAAGTACCTGAATGTAAACCACTTAGGATACAAGTGGTAAATAAATAAGTTTTCAGCTGCACTCTAGAGACAGTGGCACTGAACATTTTCTCTGTCCATATAGAGGACAAGTGTATATAGTCCATATAGTGGACAAGTGTATGACGGCCTCCTAGCAACGCAGGCAGCAAAACTGGACCCTCCATCTCCAACCTACTGACAGCAACAATTGACTTTAAATCTTTTCAAAAAGAAATCAAAACTTTGCTATTCAAAAAATATATCCAGCCTTCTCAACCCTCCCTCTCTTCTCCCCCCTTCCTTGCAATTCTCCCGTCGTCCTCCTCCCCTCTTGTAACTACCCCTCAATGACTCTAACCTGAAACCTTCCCCCTCAACCGCAACTCCCCTAAAGGTATTCCTCAAATTTCTTCCCTTCCTCTTTTATTCTAAAACCTCTCCTATGTATCCAATCGTTAATTTGTAACTTCCTGGTAATGTCCAGTTATCTTCAAATGTAATCCGCCTAGAACTGCAAGGTACAGGCGGAATAGAAGTCACTAATGTAATGTAATGTAAAGGATGCTAAAAGTTAAGAGCCAAAAATCAGAGCACCAAGCTAATATTTGGCCCCCTTGGGTACATTTTTAGAGGAGATTGGGGTGGCTTTTCGTATGTATGCAGATGATGTTCAGTTCAAATTACTGAACGGGATGAAAGATTAACTTCTGAATTGAATGGATTTATGAGTAAGATTAGTGCTGCTTTAGAAATAATAAATAGGAAGAGTGGATATATAATAATAGTGGCATTTTGCCCCTTTTGTGATTGTGGTTTCCTTTAGTCTTGTATATTTAGAAAACTAGAGAGAACATAAATATTTAGCAAACTGGAAAAGGTCATTAAAAAAAAAAAAAGATTAAAAGCTGTTTAAAAGAAAAATGTAGACGCCTAAAAAAATGGCAGATACATCACGGCTACAGAGGCGCTTTCCGATGCTTAACACCACTGTAGGCATGCCTAATGCCAGAAGTTACATTAGGCGTCATAAATCTCCTTCTTAGCCACAAGTCACATGAAAGGAAGGTGCTGGAAACATAAGCCTAGAAAACCCTGGCCTACGTTTCCAAAGTCTCGATTGACACGTGACCGGTGGCTGTTTATAGAATCCGGGCCTCGTTGTTTTCATCACTGTCCTTTCCCAGAATCCTCTCTTCACCTTTTCAAAGAATCCACAGGTTGGCAGTGGGTAAGCCAAAAGCACCTTTCATCTGACATAACACACCGACACATAAAAGCTAAATATATAAGAAAACATTGACCAAATCCACCCAGAATGACAAAACTTATCATTTCATTCCATTAATTAATTGGGGGTAGGAACAGCCTCAGAAAATAGGGCATCAATCGCAAGAAAAGTCACAGCCATAAAAACCTCCCCCAGTATATAATTGTTTTTAGCGAGATCCCAAATTTAACAACTAGTGTCCAGCAAATTCATAACAGTCATCTCTGGGTAAGTGAAAAGTCACAAACCTCATGTATTTACAGCTCTCCCTCCGGACTCGCGGTTTCACTACTCGCAAATTCGATTATTCACAATTTTCTTGCAGGCTACCCAAACCTCCCCGGACTACTTTTTGCAGGCTGCCCGAACCTTACCTGGTGGTCTTGCGGTGACGCGGGGCAGGAGCAATCTTCCTATGCTCCTGCCCCGTGCAGAGCCATCATCAAAATGGTTGCCATCTACAATGGAAACTCATGGCAGCCATTTGAATTTCATAAAACACAATAATTCTGGTTTGTACTCCCAATTCGTCTACTTTTACAATTTTGGTGGGGGGAGGGGGAAAGGGGGCTTAAATGTCATTAGATTAATTGTTGTGTTGAATTATTGTGTTTTATGAAATTCAATAGACATTTAAAAGAGAAAAACCTTGGTGAAAAAATCTGACTCACCAAACCTAATTTTAAAAATAAAAATGAGAACTTCCACCAATTCTTCCACCAAACCCTCCAATTCTTTAACTTCACAGTGGTGTGACGGGGTGTACATCTCATCACGTAAGAGCGTACTTTCTTGAGGGAGGGCTATACCAGAGTCCATCCCTCCCCAGGGTTCCCTTAAACGTGAGCAATAGATTACCAGGGTTTTCTAGTCATAGTGGAAGACTAGGTGGGTGGGATTAGGATCCTCCCCCCCCCTCCCGTGTTGCATTGCCCAATAGTAAAGAATACGGGATGACCTTGCCAGTGGAATTGAACTGATTTGCATCCTAATTTGCATACATGTGAATTGCAAGAGAAAAGGGTGGTTTATAAAGAACAGAGACTCTTAAAGCCTTAAACTGGACTCCTAATAGGGAAGGGAGCTGTAGCTTGGATCCCCCTCAGCCCTTATGGGACATTTTGAGGGGTCGGGGTAGGTGGGGCCTGGGCTTACACCAGTTCTATTTTAAAATGAATACTGCATTTCTTTTTTTCAACTTTAGGATTTCTTGTTTCATACAAAACTTCAAATCCCTGAAAATATTGCTCCAAGCATTGCTGTAGTATTACATCTCGCATTGTGCTAATTTCCCTTGCTATTTCTTCCGTTCCACTAGCAATAACCAAGAAACAGTTTCTAAGTGGGTGATAACTGGTTCTTTGGCCCACAATGGATATGAATACGCAGGAAATTGGAAAGGCTTCTGTCACGGAGCTCTTGGGAGCTAAGAGGGGGAGTAACAGGGAATGGAGACGGAATTAAGCAGGCACCAGAACTGAAACACTACTTGAGAAATGTCTCGTTGCATTCGGCAGAATGCAGCTGTACGCTCACAATCTAAACAGCACAGAGCAAAGGAAAATAATACAATTACAGTTGGTGATTGATTCATTCACCCAAAAATCAGGCATGTGCACCAACAAACTCAATTTGGAGAAGAATGTTTCTTCAAAAAAATAAAAAAACCCAACAACAAACCCAAAGGTCTGCAAGTTTATTTGTTCCAATTATCTAACTGATAGCACCAGGGATCAGCAGGGCATTAGTGCAGTGAAATTGAGTGTAATTGAATTATTCCGCACAATCAGATAAGATGCAGGTCTTGGATATTAGCTGGATTCTTCCCTTTGCATGGGCCTTGCTGCAAGCTGCTCAATAACAAACAGACTCATCTAAAGAATTAATAAAGGAACTATATATATATATATATATATATATATATATATATATACATACATACAGGGTGGGCCAAAAGTAGGTATTCAGGAATTTGTTATTTCTTTTTATATTACAGGTGTCACGAATAACATTTGTGTGTTTTTGTATTGGTTTCATCATTTTGTTCAGTACTGTATTATATCTATTCAATTCCTGCAAAATAAGAATAATGAATACCTTATACCTACTTTTGGTCCACCGTGTATGTGTGTATAGATTGACAGAGATACACACAGGGTGGATCAAAAGTAGGCATATGGTATTCATTATGCATGCCTCATATCCTGCCAGTAGCTCAACGGTATATATATAGACATGTGTGTGTATGTGTATGTTTATATATATATATATATATATATATATATATACACACACACACACGTCTATATACACTGTCGAGTCACATTATGATGACCACCTGCAAATATCCAGAATAATTGCCTCTAGCAGCAAGGACGGCAGCCAGACACCATGGGAGTGACTCAATAAGATGCTGGATGGTTGCTAGAGGTATCTGAAGCCATGCAGACTACAGTGCATCCGACAATTGTTGATCCACTCATCGAACATGTCGATCGAGGTGGTCCCAAATGTGCTTGATTGGGTTAAGGTCTGAGGAATTCGGAGGTCATGGAAGTAGCTCAAAGTCTTGGTCGTGTTCTTTGAACTACTCGCAAACAATTCTGGCAGTATGACATGTTGCATTGTCCTGTTGAAAGATCCCATAGGGAAGACCGTCAACATGTACGGGTGTACTTGATCGGCAAGGATGGAAAGATGCCCATATCGGTTGAGAGTGCCTTCCAGAGGTATCACGGGACCCAGACCAATCCAAGAAAACAGTCCCCAGACCATAATGCTGCCGCCACCAGCTTGTGTACATCCAACAATGGTTGCTGGGTGTATGTTCTCAGTGGTTTCATGCCCGACGTCAACATCCATCCATTCGATGGAGCTCAAAATGTGACTCATCGGAGAAGGTAACCCTCTGCCAGTTGGTGCAAGTGAATGTCAGTACTTCTGTGCAAATTGCAGCCATGTTTTTCTGATGAACCCTAGTAAGCATGGGTGCAGTCACCAGTCATCTGCTCGAGTTCCATTTGCAACAGGGTTTGCATCTGGAAGTCTCCTGGTTTGTTTGGATGCTGAGTTGCTCCATGATAGCATGCCGATTGGCCCGTACCAACCTGCGCAGCCAACGTTCACTTCTCACATCGATGGCTCATACTGCCCATTACGTCAGGTTGTCAAAAAGGTTCCATTCATCCTCTCACCGTACACTAACCATAGCAGCCTGTGAACAGTTCACAAACTCCATCGTTTCCAAAATGCAGCCGCCCTCGGCCCAGTATCCACTCATGCCTTTTTCAATGTCTGATAATTTGCACTTTTTCCCCACGACAGCAACTTGCTGGCAATCCCACCTTTTATGCTCACGAAGTCTGTGCATCCCTGATGTCAAAGGTGGTCCTAATAATGTGGCTCGACCATGTGTGTAATAAAAACACAATCATTTTGCTATCTGTCAGTGCATGGAGTATAAAGTGTTCCACCGATACAAAACTACTCTATATTATGTGTACAGCTTAGAGAATGACACATGGACAAATTTGTCCCCGTCCTAGCAGGAATTCAATTTCCCCGTCCCCACTCCTGTAAGCTCCTCCTTAACTGCACAAGCCTCAAACACTTATGATTTTAAAGTGTTTAAAATCATAAGTGTTTGAGGCTTGTGCAGATAAGGACAGAGCTTGCAGGAATGGGGCAGGATGGGAAAATTAGTTCTCATGGGGATGGGGAAAATGTCTCATTTTCTTGCAATGGTGAAAAAAGTACAAAATAATTGCTCTTAATTATCTTCCAGTAGTAGTAAAAGACTTGTGAAGCATGGTTTGTATCTGTGGATTAGCAGAGCAAGAGCAGCCCTTGGTCAGAACAGCAAGCAAAGACCCAGGAAAGCAGTGTTCAAATGCCACCCTCTTTCACGGATGCTCTTTGTGCAAATCATTTCACCCCCTACCTCCTCATGTATGAATTTAGATGAAGAGGCCCCTGAAATGAGCTGGGGGAATAAAACTGCCCCATAATAATGCTACTCTGAGCCAACTTCAAAAAGGCACAATTCTGGTTAGCACAAAGCTAAAGGGGAAAGAGGTTCATGACGGCAAAGAAAGCAGCCCCAGAGTCCCAAAAAAGAGGTTGATATGAGCTTGTTTTCCAAAACTAAATGAAAAAGTTTGTTTCCTAGTATTCTCCAGAGCTGCTGGATATAAAGGAAGCCAAGTTCACTTTAGATAGTACCAGGCTTAAAGAGAGGGATCAAACAGCAGTTTGCAAATCCTTCGAACCAGAATTCAGCTGGGGTGCCACAGCATTTAAAAACACCACCCCATAGAGTATCTCATCATAGAAAGTGATATTGCAAAGTCTTTTATGAAGAAATCACACCTGGGGGTGGGGAAGGGATTCTGAAAGATTTGGATAGCTTTGGTGATTTTAAAAAATCTTTTTCATCAACTCGCAGGCCACAGGATAAATTCATTTCTCTTGACAGTTTACAAAGCCAGACTGTGTTTTCAATGTTCTCATAACAAGAGCTATCAGAACATTTCCAGGTTTCAGAACCTTTCTCAAGCCATGTGTCCTTCTTGTATATAAGAAATCAAAGTCCAAGAAGGGGAATATATCATGAAAGCATTTCACAGAATAAAACATTTTTAAATATTCATTTATTTATAGTTTCCATGTTTATATCAATATTAGTGTTTTAAGAAAATGCATAGCCCTTTTAATATTCACATTTGCAGAGATGTTTACAGGTGCGCTTCTTCAGAACTTTAGACTAGAGAATGACACGGGGACAAATTTTCCCCCATCCCCGCGGGAACTCATCTTCCCGTCCCCGCAAGTTCTTTTCCTGTCCCTGCCCCATTCCTGCAAGCTCCATCCTCATCTGTGCAAGCCTCAAACACTTTCAAATCATAAGTGTTCAAGGCTTGTGCAGTTAAGGCCGAGCTTACAGACATGGGACAGGGACAGCAACAAAACTCACGGGGACGGGGAAATGAAGTTCCTGCGGGGGACATTGGAGGAGGGGGCGCTAAGGAATACCTTTTCAAAATTGTGGCTTTTTCCCCCAATGTGACACCACATTATCTAACAAATTTGTCTAGTCACATCTACCTCACTTTGTTTTATAGTCTAATAATTCAGCCTAAAGCAAAATTTCTCAGTAGTCTAAGATTAACTTTAGAAACTGCTCAACAAACTGAGAAACGTTTCCAAGAACAAAGAGAAGGGTTAGGAGAGGCACTTTCCCCAAATAAGACAACATTTTAATTTGTGGTGACATCTCCCTCCATGTAAAGTGCTTTAAAGTTTTGCCAGATTATTCAAGGTACTTTACAATGTATTTAAGGTTTATGACAATTTTCCAGGGCCTGAGAAATTAGGGATCAATGCAAAAATAAAGCCTCAAGGCCTAAACCAATGTTTTAAGCCATGACTTGCAGCATGAACTGTCCCCTCCTTCCTTTATTTTATCCTCAGTAGACAAAAAAGGAGCCCTGCTTGAGAAATACGCCTTTTAAAAAAAATTAAATCCTTATATATGTCTCTTGCACCATTCAGAGTGATCAATTCAACATGGTCAAGAGCAATACATTAGAGGGGCAGAAATTTACACTCAACCTTCACTTATAGAATATAGCAAAATGTCCATCCTCTCCTCCCCCCAATCTAAATTCAGTTCCCCACCTTTACACTGCCATCCAATGTGATGCTTCATTACGAAAAAAAGGAGAGCGATACAAAGCTCAAAGACTTTCGGGACCTCAGATTTGCTTTTTTTTTAATGTTTCTCGTACCTTTCAACCCTCCTCAGATTTATCACATCTTTAAGTCTCATGTATCCCTCCATTTCATTCTCTATTGCCCTTACAATTCTCTCTACAAGTCATCTATCATCACTAGCTTTTTCCCATGCAATCAATTCTCCTTCTCTCTTCCCTGGCATTTTCCCTATCTTCCTCTAACAAGTTCCCCCTCCCCACCCCCAATGGTGCATCTCCCACTTTCATCTTAACCCCTTTCCAATATCTGTCCTCTCCCAACAGGCCCTCTGACATCTTTCAGTAGCTGATCATATACAGTCCTGTGAAAGCATCTCAAGCACTTTCAAAGTTCACAGGGCGGCACTGTTCAGCATTATAAGATCAGTATACTGCCCAAAGTGTTAAAGAATTAAAAATCAATGTTTAAAAAGCACACTTACACATGTTGTGCACCTTTGGGTAATTGCTTTCATGCGTTCTTATCCTGCCTGTGTGGAGCTGAACCTTTCACCTCCAGCAGCTTGGTGGTGCTGTCCCAAAATCCTAGGGTGGCATGTTAAGATTCATTAAGCAGCCCAAATAAATCCTTCTCCAAACTACTCAAGATACGTCTCCTGAGAACATTAAAGTCAGCAGCCAAGACGTGCTGGTCCAAGATTCCTGACAATGATTGCAATTCTGGTTAATAAAATACGAAGGATGTGTGAAAAGTTTGGTGAAAAAGCAAGTTAAACAATGTTAGTTTCCATCGAGGGCTATATACTTAAGTCATGTAAATTTCCAGGTTTTTTGTAAGCTATTTTTCCTATGGTACGGAAAAAAAAACCTAGAAACTCACTGGAATAAGTATATACCCCTCCATGGAGACTACGTTGTTTAATATGCTTTTATACCAAACTTTTCAAACTACCTTCATATAGGGCTCCTTTTACAAAGTCGTGTTAGGCCTTTTTTTTTTTTTTTATCGACTGTCATGGCAGTATTAGCTCCAATGCTTATAGAATTCCTATGAGCATCAGAGCTAAAACCGCCAAGGTCAGTGATAAAAAGCCTAACGGCTTCATAAAAGGAAGAGATAATATATAGAAGAGCTATCAGTAAATAATTTCGCAAATAAACTGGATCCATAAATTGTTTGTGCATGTCACATAGATAATGTTTCCGCATCGTACTGTGTGGAAGGGACACTGGTCGGACCACTGTGTGGACAGATACATTTATTTAAAATATAGAATTTCAGTTAAAATTCGCACAAGTCTACATATAAATAAAACAAATTGTGGCAGGCATGTAAAGTCCTTTGTAAAAGAACATACTGGACCCCAACACGGTCCGTGTTTCGGCCACAGGGGCCTTCTTCAGGGCTGTAAAAGTAGCCCAGTAGATGGTGCCAAATGACAAAAAAAAAAAAAAAAAAAATCAATAAATCAAGCCAAAATGAATTTACTTGCAGAAAAGCACCTGGGGGTGTCTGGCGCCCAGTGCAATGTGGAAAATACAATCGCAGCGTTTTTCTTAGCACTTGAGTGATAGCTCTGTTATTATATACTTTGCTCAATTAGCTCTTTCAGTTTATAGGGTCCATTTTAAGGCAGGTCCAGAATTGCGCTGCCTGGCAATACACACTTCAGCTAGGAACCCAGGACAGGACAGAGTCTGGTGCCAAGAGCCGCTGCCTTCTGAAGCAATTGAGAAACAGGTCAGAACGGAGTTCAAAATAATTACTCCGGAAACTAATCTGAATTTCTATATGCTTAATAAACTGTCAACAACCATCAAAGGGTTTGCCTTCACAGCTTTTAGAGTTCTTTTGCAATGTCTACCCCATTCCGTCCATCCCAAGTCAAATGTTGCCCAGTATATTGTTTCTTAGACAAAATTAACCTACAGAAAAGGCATTACCTGGGTGTGGATTTACGGTATCTGGGCAGCACCAATTCTAAACATAAGAATAGCCAGACTAGGTCAGACCAATGGTCCGTCTAGCCCTGTTTCCAGTGGCCAATCCAGGCTACAATACTTGGCAGAAACCCAAAAAGTAGATATCGTAACATGAAATAAATAATTGGCAATACATTGAAAAAAATGTTTAAAAAAATTACAGCGTTAAAATTTAAATGACATACATACTCACTTTTGCTTTGTCATTTACCTATTTGGGTATGTATGTCATTTTATTCTAATTATTGCCAATTATTTCTAAGTTCAAGTTTATTTAAAATTTGATTGATCGTCTAATCATACATTCAAGGCAATGCACAATTCTAAAACAGTTTATAAAAACATACAAGGAAACAAAAATTCATATACCAAAAACATGACTTACCGGACAGACAGAACCAATAAGGAATGTAGGGATGGAAATACAATAATTGAAAGCAAATGAGACAATCAAGGGAATGGGTTTTAAATAAATCGAGTCTTCAGCTTGATTGAAGGGATCAGGGGTATAAACTGATGTGTGCGGTCCTAATTTGCAATGTCTAGCAATCAAAAGCATCTTTAAAAAGAAAGCATTTTATCTTGCTCTTAAATCTATCAATATTTCATTCTTCCCTAAATAAATTGGTAAGGAATTCCACAATTGAGGAGCCTTAACTGAAAAGATGTATTGTCTATGCGTATTAATGGTTTTAAGTGAAGGAATAGTCAACAGATTTTGGTCAATGGACCGAAGTATTTATTTCATGTTATGATATCTATGTTACATGGCATTCTGTAACATTATATACTTCTCCCTCCGTATCCAAGGGGGTTAGGGGCAGAGCCGGCCCTCAAATATTAAAAAAACGCAAATAATATTCAGGCCAGCTCTGACCCACCCCCTACTTCCCCCCGGCATCCCTTAAGCCTTACCTGGTGGTCTAGCAGGTTTTCGGGGCAGGAGCGATCTTCCTATGCTCCTGCCCCGTGCACTCATAGGAAATGGCTGCCGTGAGCTCTCGTCGTAGTCTCAAGAGACTACGGGAGCTCACGGCAGCCAAATGTTCATTTCTAGGTCACAAAGGGATATTCTAAGTTACATAGTAACACAGTAAATGACAGCATAAAGACCCGTGTGGTCCATCTAGTCTGCCCAACAATCTATTTTTCCTTTGATATTTCTGCCGTAGAAGTCTGCCTGGCACTGTCATTAGGTTCCAACTACAGAAGTTGCCGGCCTTTCTAAACTATCCCAAAGTATTGTAGTTCCCATCGAAGCCCTCCCCAGCCCATCCCAATCATAGTCATATATGGTACGTACACTGATCATGCAAGTCTGATCAGTTCCGGCTCTGGTTCTTCAATTTATACCCTTCACTTGACAGCAAGCTCTTATTTGAGACATCTGTAGAATAGCTGTGTAGCATTCCCTTTGTTAAAAGAGGTTCACCTTGCAAAGCAGGTCTGCTTCAGATATGAGACACTATTTATTCTCACGTTGGTCATGGGTGTAAAAGTCACAGCAAAAGCTCTGCTGATCGGCGTCTCCTGGTTGTTATCAAGTGGCTCAATGGCCTCGTTGGCTTTCTTTCAGTTCTAGAAATATGTTATTTTAAATTAAAGAGAAAAAGAGCAGAGGGAACAGCTTATAGCAGCCCAAGGGTGACCCCTACAGTAAACTACAAACAGTGCATCTCGTGTGTTTATTCTCACGACTCACATGTGACAGAAGCTGCTATACAAAGATCACTGTGTAAGCAAAATTTTGATATAATACAATGTCTGATCCAATGAAGGATGTGGTTTACAAACAGCACAATGTATATTAGATACTGAGTTGTTAATAATCACAGTTCTTTCTTGGTTCTGCGATATCTTCCCCTTGTTAGTTATGTAACTTTCATTTCATTAGGTGTGGATGAAACTTATTTTGCAATACGAGTCATCATTTTGCATATATCAAGAAGCATATATGCATTCATACGAGTACTGTATTTGTTAAAACAGATGCTTTCTACCTCAAACACAGCCAATTGAAAGCCTCTCTAGCTCAACTAAATCACAAAATTAGAGAAAATTATGTAACAAAAAGACTTGGCTAATGTCTCTTATGTTGCTCGGCTTCCTTCTCCCAGTCACAAAATACAATTCCTCACTCCTAAAATGATGGAGGCTGGTGCACACAGGTTTGTATAATTCTTTCTGCACCACGGGCAGCATGTACATAAACAAAGGATTTGCCACTCATGCACGTTGTGGCACAAATACAGATATAATTTAACGGAATTGCAAAAGCTGAGTGCTTCAAATGCACCCAAATGAGTGGTAGGAAAAAAAAAAGGCCTTAAATCCATAGCTAAAACCTATTGACGAGAATAGCCAAAGCCTTTAGCTACTTTTACATACGAAATCAAGATAAGAAGTATGGTAGGTAACAGTTTTCATAGAACATTTTTGTTAAAGGGTTAAACTTTTCTAGCTTAGCTACTCTCTTTTCTACACAAATACTGCATACGACCCGCGATGCAGAAACTGCGCATGAACGGCTGCTCAAATGCAAAGAAAAAGCTTTTGGAGCTTTATAAAACAAAAAAAAAAATCACTAGTTAGTTTAATAACGAAACACAAAAGTGTGGGGGGGAGGGGGGGCGCGGAAGTGTTATTTTTCACATCGTCAACATCTGTTTTCAGCTGTCTGGTTATTTATATATCAGAAGTCCCGCTAGGACTCTGACTCAAGATAATCAGGGGATACAAGCATTGTCCCCTCACAGATTTCCTTTATAAAAATCTCTTTAGTTAATAAATATACCATGAATCCTACACCGCTACCAACTAATCTTAAGCAGGTAACAGGCTGACATAAAATACCACTGGGAGAAACCCCAGGACACTGCCAAAAGAAATGTAAACTTTGATGGAACAAACTGTGGTTCGATGAGGTGTCTTCGTTCCAGCCTCTTCACAGTCTCCAAATGCCTAATCGTCTTCCTTTGCTCATTAACCAGTTCCAGAAGACATTTCTGGGAACTCCTTGTAAATTTCCTGGATGATCATTTTGTCCATCTGGCACTGCGGCCCACCCTCCTCTTCTGCCAGGATACGCTTCAGAGTTCCCTGTAGGTCTGTGTGGCGGTGCTGATGCTGCAGGTAGTCTGTCGAGCGGATAATTGAGTGCATGAGAGATAAGTATTCCATCCGCAGCTGTGGGAAAGGGTTTATGGGCATAGAAGGTAAGAAAAAAAAATGACAATAGACTTAAGTTGTATTTTAATTGCATGAAAACAGCAACAAAGGAGACCAGATGGCGCTCAATCCATTTATTAATAAACCAGACTCGACATAATCGTGTACATAGGACCACCCACCGCGTCACGATTGGTCGGGAGGTATTTGCCAGTGTTTAAAAGAGATCTTATAGTAAAATTTGGACATATGGATTCATACACCTATGGTTTTATCAATTAATCAAGACTGCTGAGGCAGGCCTTTTGAGGCCGAAACACGATCGTGTCGAGTCTGGTTTATTAATAAATGGATTGAGCACCATCTGGTCTCCTTTGTTGTTGTTTTCGTGCCTCTCACTCTTGTGAAGGCAGTTTCTCCTGGTTGTATCTTGTATTTTAATTGCATAACACATGCATCCTAAAAGCGAAAAAGGAGTGGTTCAGTAAAAAGTTAAAACCCACAAGAAGAATGTATTATTGCAGGTTGTCCCAGACCTTCAATTTTTGGGGAGGGGGAGGGGCCCTGAGGCCAAAATGGGGCAGGGTGAAGGGGACAATATTTTGCCCCACCCCAGGTCTCTGCTCTCTATGCTCCCCCTCTCACCCTGCTCTGCATGCCCTTCTCCCCAAACCCCTTACTCAAGATTTAAATACCTGAACTGGCAGGGATACTCAAACCCTGCCGACAGAAAAGGTCCTTTCACTAGCTGGAAACTTCCCAATACTGGCAGTTGGCTGCACTTTGCATGGGCCAACCCCCCACCCCCCAACCCTCTTCCTGTACATGCTCTGTTTTGGTGCATAAGTAAACGCAAAGCATGAGTGGAGGAGGAGGAGAATGGTGCAGTGTAACAGCGGCCCACGGAAACTGTTGCCCCCTGCTAGAGTTTGTAAGTGTCCAACCACAGGAAGGATCTACTCTGCTGGCGGAGCTTGGGGATCCCTGCCAGCCATTTTGGGAGGAGCCCACACACACTTTCTCCAGTGGCTACACCATTGTTCTGAATGCAACTTTAGAGTTGGCACCTTGTCTCCTGGAGAGAGATCCGCAATCTGTCGCACAGTGATATCGATCATCACCATCATGTCTGAGTGGTAGAAGATGCTGGCAGTGTCGCTGCTGGAAAACACATCCTGAAGGAACTTCAGGACAGAATGCGGTGGCTGAGGTTGATGTGCGAAGATACAGACTGGATCATCTGAGCAATGGCATAAAGAAATAAAAGGGAGAACATTTTTTTTAATATGTATTGTACATTCATTACATTTCTAAACTTCCTATCCTGACAAATCTAGGCAGTATACAGCCAGATAATACATAGTATAAAGTCATGGCTAAAAACTTTTTTTTTTTTTCAAAAATCTTTATTCGTTTTCATATCTTACAACAAGTGTATAATAATCAATCAAAAATAAATTTTACAGATCACTTGACATTCTTACTTATGATCATCAAAGCATAAAAGAAACCCTCCCCACCCATCCCACCCATTAATAATAAACCAGTTAAGCAAATATCATATATCCAATCCCACCCTACTTATAAACATATATAATAAATAAGGAGAAATTAGGTTCTTACCTGCTAATTTACTTTCTTTTAGCTTCTCCAGACCAGTAGAGGTTAACTTTACGAATGGGTATATATCTAATCATGACCAGCAGGTGGAGACTGAAAACAAAACTTTGGGACAGTATATACTATCCTCCCTTCTCTATTTCCCTCAGTCTGCCGAATAGCCAAGCAGAACCAAGAACTGGAAAACAGGAAGAAAACAATACTCCGAACAGGAGTAACAAATAACATACCCAAATGCTGTTGGAAAATGCAGAGGAGAAATACCCGAAGGAAAATGTCCCCACAGCTCGCCAGCTAAGCCAGCCGAGCCACAGCCGCTGTTCTTTAATTCTCCCCGGCCCTAGAAAAATACTAGAACCCGCAGCAAAAAACAAAAACTGCCCGCGAAAACAGCCCCAACAACAACAACAACAACAGACAGGGTGGGGACCTCTACTGGTCTGGAGAAGCTAAAAGAAAGTAAATTAGCAGGTAAGAACCTAATTTCTCCTTCTTTAGCACTCTCCAGACCAGTAGAGGTTAACTTTACGAATGGGACGTACCAAAGCAGTCCCTCTCACGGGCGGGACCCCCGAAGGCCCGATACCACAACACGCTCACCGAACACCCGCGTCCCGACGCGCCTGAACATCTACCCGATAATGTCTAACAAAAGAATACAAGGAGGACCAAACCGCAGCCTTACAAATATCCACCGGAGGCACGAGCGACGACTCAGCCCAAGAAGCCGCCTGACCCCGAGTGGAACGAGCCTTGAGAAACTCCGGAACAGGCTGCTGTTTCAGAAGATAAGCGGAAGCAATCGTCTCCTTGATCCAGCGCGCAATAGTAGCCTTAGAAGCGCCAGCTCCCCGACGAGGACCAGCCAGGAGGACAAAGAGATGATCGGACTTCCGGAATTCCTGGGTCCGCTGCACATCAGAGCGAAGGACCCGACCGACATCCAACTTGCGCAGCTGCCGTTGCTCAGAAGAGCCCTCCCGACCACCCAAGACCGGGAGAACCACCGATTGATTGACATGAAAAGGAGAAACAACCTTCGGCAGAAAGGAAGGAACAGGCCGCAAGACGACCCGCTCCCTAGACAACTCCAAGAAGGAAGCCTGCAGCTCAGAAATACTCCTAGCAGAAGTAATGGCCACCAAAAAGACCGCCTTCAAAGTAAGGTCCTTCAAAGAACAGTCGTCCAAGGGCTCGAAAGGCGGGCGCACCAAAACAGAGAGAACCAGATTAAGATCCCAAGAGGGAACCGAGGGCCGTAGGGGAGGCCTAAGCAACTTGGCCGCCCGCAGAAACCGAATCACATCAGGAAGAGCCGATAAACGCTGACCTGACACCAACCCTCGAAAGGTCGACAGGGCCGCAAGATGAACCCGGAGAGAAGACCAAGCCAGGCCTCTATCCAGGCCATCCTGCAAGAACTCTAGAATGTTAGGCAGAGAAGCGCGAAAAGAGGTCACTCCCCGCGCCCGACACCATTCCTCAAAGAGACGCCAAACCCGCACATAAGCCCGAGAGGTAGAAAGCCTCCGGGACCCCAACAGTGTAGCGATCACCTTGTCTGAATATCCCTTCTTGCTAAGGCGACCCCTTTCAAGAGCCACGCCGTAAGACAGAAGAGAGACGGGTCGAACAAGGGAATGGGACCCTGCATCAGAAGGTCGTCCGAGAGAGGCAGAGGAAGAGGAACCGCCACCAGGTGCCTCACCAGATCCGCATACCACGGACGTCGAGGCCAATCCGGAGCCACCAGCACCACCAAACCCGGATGGTGAACAATGCGAAGAAGCACTCTGCCCACCAGCGGCTAAGGAGGGAACACATACAACAGCCCCTCCGTTGGCCACGGCTGGACCAGAGCATCCAGACCCTCGGCCAGCCCTTCCCTGCGACGACTGAAGAAGCGGGGCACTTTGGCGTTGCCACTCGTGGCCATCAGGTCCATCAGGGGCTGCCCCCAATCTTGCACTATCAACCGAAACGCTCCGGCGCCGAGAAACCACTCTCCTGGATCCAGGAAGTGACGACTGAGGAAGTCTGCCTGAACATTTTCTACCCCGGCTATATGAGAAGCCGAGAGGTCCAGAAGATGGGACTCCGCCCAAACCATGAGCCGAGCCGCCTCCTGCGCCACAGGAGTGCTCTTGGTGCCCCCCTGACGATTGACATAAGCCACCGCCGTGGCATTGTCCGACAGGACTCTGACCGACTTGCCCAGCAAAAGGGAGTGGAAAGCTAACAGCGCCAGCCTGACCGCTCTGGTCTCCAACTCGTTGATCGACCAGGAGGCCTCCTCCGCGGACCAGGTGCCCCGAGCTGAGTGGCCCATAAACTGAGCCCCCCAACCGAGGAGACTCGCATCCGTAAGGAGCACCGTCCACTGCGGGAGATCCAAACCCACCCCCTGAACCAGGTGAGGGGTCCGGAGCCACCAGCGCAGACTGCAGCGCGCCAAGCCTCGCAGGGGAACCGGAACATCCAAATCTTGCCTCCGGGGAGACCACCTCCGGAGCAGAGCATACTGAAGAGGACGCATGTGGGCCCGCGCCCACCTCACCACGTCCAGGGACGCCGCCATTGACCCCAGGACTTGGAGGAAATCTCGCGCCCGAGGACCCCGGGACGCCAAAAGCAGGCGAATCTGAGATTGCAATTTGCTCACCCGGGCCTCTGGAAGGAAGACCTTCCCCAAGGAGATGTCGAACATAACCCCAAGGCACTCCAGACGCTGAGCCGGGACCAACCGACTCTTGGAAAGGTTGACCACCCAGCCCAGCGACCGGAGAAACTCCACCACCCGAGCCGTAACCCGGGAGCTCTCCTGCAACGACTTTGCCCGAATCAACCAGTCGTCCAGGTAGGGGTGAACCAGGATGCCCACCGACCGCAAGGCTGCCGCGACGACCACCATTACCGTGGTGAACGTCCGAGGAGCCGTGGCCAGACCAAAGGGAAGCGCACAGAACTGAAAGTGCCGCCCCAAGATCGCAAAGCGAAGGAAGAGACGTAAGAAACTCCCCCGGCTGAACCGCCAGAATGACCGACCGCAGCGTTTCCATGCGGAAAGACGGAATCTTGAGAGCTCTGTTGACCCCTTTCAAATCCAGGATGGGCCGAAAGGTCCCCTCCTTTATGGCCACCACAAAGTAAATGGAGTACCTGCCGGTGCCCCACTCCGTAGGGGACACCGGCACCACTGCCTCGAGATCTAGCAAACGCTGAAGGGTCTGACGAAAAACCTGCGTCTTCCATGGAGTCTGACATGGAGAAGCGAGGAAAAGGTCCGGCAGAGAGCGGGTAAACTCCAGAGTGTAACCGTCCCGCACCACCTCAAGGACCCACTGATCGGACGCGATCTCGGCCCATTTGGGGAAAAATTTGCGCAGCCGGGCCCCCCACCGGAACCAAAGGGGGCGCCGGCAAGGAGTCATTGCGCAGGACGGGAAGCGGGGGAACCGGCGGAGGGATTCCCTGCCCCCCGACGGGCCCCCCGAAAGGGCTGCATGCGCTGGAAGAACCGACCCCGGGAAAAAACCCTGAGCCGGGAAAGAAGCAGCCCCACGCCCCGGGCGATACTTGCGAAATTCCCGCAAACGCCCCCGGGCAGCCCCACACCTAGACGCAGGGCGGGCACGGTCCTCAGGCAGACGGGGCACCTTCGAGTCCGTCAGAGTCTGAATCAACTCATCTAATTCCTCTCCAAACAAAAAGACCCCCTAAAGGGAACTTTAGTAAACTTAGCTTTGGACGCAGAATCCGCCGCCCAAGCGCGCAGCCACAAAATACGCCGCGCGGCCATGCCATAGACTTAGCCGAAATCCGCACCAAGTCATAAAGAGCATCTGAGAGGAACGAGGCAGCCATCGCAATCTTCGCTACCTCCTGATCCACTAGAGACCAGTCATCAGACTCCCGATCCAGGACACGCTCAGCCCACCGAAACACGGCGCGAGCGACTAGCTCCCCACAAACAGCCGCCTGGACCCCAAAGGCAGAGACATCAAAATCATACTTAAGAAGAGTCTCTAACGCACGCGCCTCCGAGACCCTAAGAGCAGAACCGTCCATAACAGGCACGGTATGCCGCTTAGGAAGTGCCGAGACCACCGCGTTCCCCATTGGCGAAATTAAGGTAGCCCTACCTCCCTCCGGGACGGGATACCCAAGAGCCAAGGCGCACACCAAACGAAACTGCGCCCATAGGCCACTGCGCCAACACAAAATCCCGCAAATCCTGACGCACAGGAAAAGAGCGGGAACCAGGACAGACCCCCTGAAGCAGAGGGGCCCCCATACGCGGGGTCTCCGGCGGCGCCACTGCAAAAATGCAGCACCAAGGAGACCTGCTACACAGGTCTAAAAGCTCATCCCTCTGAATAAAAAAGCGCACCACGGACGCATCTGCTCTGGAAGACGGGAAACCCGCCGCCCCGCTGCCAACAGGCGTCCCCTCTAGAGGATCCTGGAAGCCCGCCAAAGCAGCCAGGTCCTCAACCAGGCCAACACGCTCCTCCGCCCACCAATTCGCAATCCAAGCCCCCCCGCGGGCGCTTGGATGAGGGAGGAGGAAGAGGGGACGCCAAACGAAAAGAGGGAGGCAAAGCCATAGGGGGCGCGGAGGGAAACCCCCCCCCGAAACCCCCCAGGCGCACGTGGGACCCCCAAAAGTCCGCACAAAGAAAGAAAATAAATTGGGGGCAAAAAACCCCTGGGGGTCCCCAGGGACTCCCTGCCCCAGCAGGGGTCCATGCTGAAACCTGCCC
The DNA here is from genome assembly GCF_902459505.1 of Geotrypetes seraphini. Lineage (NCBI taxonomy): Eukaryota > Metazoa > Chordata > Amphibia > Gymnophiona > Dermophiidae > Geotrypetes > Geotrypetes seraphini. The sequence continues at coordinate 6,422,647 of NC_047100.1, forward strand.
CTGTGTTCGCCATACAGGGGGAAGGTCACCTGAGGTTGCAGACAAAATGGAGGGGCCAGACAAAGAAAATGGCGAAGTTCCCGCCAAAAACGCTCCCTCCATGGCCTGTAGCGGCTGAGAAGACTGAACAGTCCCAGCCGCTAAGACAGGCAAGTCGGCATCAGCTGTCAAAAAATCAGCTGAGAGGGAATCCTTCGGGGAATCCCTCCGTGGGCGGTTGTGGAAGACCGGGCTTCCCCACTGCTCCAAGCCGACTCGCGAGGCACCATCGGCGGGGAGCTCTGGGCGCCTGCAGCCGCTGCCGACGGAGCTCCACCACCTCACCGACCCAAACCGCCGAGTTCAGGCCGGCCGCGAGTGCCTCGCGGCTGGACTAAAATTGTGGCCTACTCCCCCGGAGAAGGGCACAATTGCTCCAGACGCGACCTAGCTATAAAAAAGTGCTGGTTACATGAAAAAATACAGCAAAATACAGTTTTCTTAAAGGGAAACAACCCTTCAGACCAGCACTACCTCAGGATTTTTTTTTTTTTTTTTTTTACAGAACAGACTCCACAGGCTCTCGAAGCAATATGCCTTGCTTGACTTAGGGGGCAAGGCTTACTGCTGAGGCTCCTCTAAAAAAATGTGGGGAGGTGGAGGAAGTGGGGGGAGGGACCCCGCTCGTGACCCGCCGGGTTTGACACCCCCGAGGTCGGACGGACCCCCAAACAGGGCCCGACCAAGCTCCGTCCGGCCAAAAACAGGGACAATAAACCCCTAAACAAATTCCAACAGCCCTACCAAGAGAGATGGGTACAGATCACTCAACACCTGCTGGAGACTGAAAGAAGACTGAGGGAAATAGAGAAGGGAGGATAGTATATACTGTCCCAAAGTTTTGTTTTCAGTCTCCACCTGCTGGTCATGATTAGATATATACCCATTCGTAAAGTTAACCTCTACTGGTCTGGAGAGTGCTAAAGAAAGGGGTGGTTAAGGTGTCTGATCATTAGAATATGTAATCAATGGCCCCCAAATCTTTTTAAAATTATTATAATTTCCTTGCTGTACAGCAAGCACTCTCTCCATTTTGTAAATATGACAGACTGAATTCCACCAAAAGGTATAATTAAGCTTAGTATAATCCTTCCAATTTCCAGTAATATGTTGAATGGCAACTCCCGTCAATATTAATAAAAGTTTATTATTATTTGCAGAAATTGGACTCTTAAATCTCATAGATGTACCAAATAAAATAGTATCATAGGAAAGGGCAACATGATTTTCTAACAATGAATTAATATGGGACCAGATTAACTTCCAAAAGGCATTTATATAGGGACAGAAAAAAAATTAAATGATCTAAAGTCCCAGCTTCTAAATTACAATGCCAGCATCTATTAGATCTAGAGCTATCTAACTTCTGTAAACGAACTGGCTAAAAACTTATCATACAAATGATATCTCCAAAAAGTACATCTCTAAGACTATCCCAAAAGAAAGTCCCTGTTCTTGTAGTTTGGTCCACTGCCACACAGACTGAAGTTCAGAAAAGCCTCTTAAACAGTTCCAAGCACTTTCATATTTGATTTCTCTGTGAAGAATGACTAGTCATTGTATCCCAGGGGTTCTTGATCTTTTGGGGTTCAAACACCTTCCTTGCACCCCCCCTTTCTAAACCGCATGATCACTAGTGACTACTGACACCTATATACGTCACAGTTAGCAATTAAAACCCTTTGCGGTTGATGTGTCACAAAATTACAGTAGTACTATGTTGATGGTTGAGAATGACGGTTGGGCCTAGTATTGGAAAGAGGTAAATTTAATTTAAATTACATACTTTTATTCCACATTTTCCAAAATACAAAAAAATTGGACACAGTGGGTTACCATAGCTCATACCGGTGAAAGTCAATACCAAATAGAAAGAAAAAAAAAAAAAAAAAGAGGAGATACTTTGTGTAATTGCCAACACCACAGGATTCAGAAGAGGTTCTTAACCAGTGGTGCCCGCAGCCCCAAGGGGTATGGAGATGGGTCTTGAAATCCAAGGCAATTTATTAAAACTTTCTAGAGAGCTATACTTCCAATAGCTGTCCTAAGAACTCTTTCTTAGCTGGCAGTATTGTTCTTGGTACACTAAACCTCACAAGACACAGTGGTCTTGTCCTATATGCAAAGTACCAAGTTGTAAACAACTTGCATGATGACAGAGTATTTGCCTTCCCTCCTCTGGTTAGGTACTCATTTATTGACTGAAGGTGGAAGGGAGGTTGAGTTAGCCAGAGCTACCTGACAGAAATCCTAGTATGAGATTCAAACTCAAGTCACAGGCGCAGTAGGTAAGCGACCTACTACCTGTATCAGAAGGATTCCCAAATCAGTTTCTCTTAGGAGATGACATGGTTAAATTTAATATCTTACTCTTATATTGGGCAACCCAAGGGAGAAGGTGCAAAATAAGACTGGCCACCAATTTTTGTGCGTTTTAAAAGTTAAAATAAATATATATTCACTATATAAGGTTCACTAAAAACTACAAATATGTGTAGATTTTAATACCTTTCACTGAGTAAATGAAAAAGATGTCATGGTGCATGATCTTTCAAGGGCACCCTTATCCCTGGACATACACTAAACCGTCTCGTTTGCTGGTCCTATTATAACCTACAAAGCCTCCAATTTTCTCCACTAGAATGCTGCACCATTTCCACTGTGTTACAAATTACAGATCACGTCGGCCAATTTCCCAAAACCAGATTCCCACGGTGCCACCGATTCTTAGAATTGCCAGTCTTGTTATTCTTGAATTGAGCTCACATGCAGCGGAGCTAATGCATCAGGATGCACCTCCGATACAGAAATTAATCCTGAGCACCAGAATTCATGCACAGATCCATGACATAGAAAAGTTTCTATGGCTTCATTCCTGATCAAGCATCCTCTGCCATCCCATGTACAGCTCTGTTAAATCCGCCTCAATTTATTTTATAGACCGCTCATAATCCAGTAAACATCGGCGCAGTTTACAAAGGAAAAGAAGAGACAAAACAAAGGAAAATTATGCTAGTTCAGAACAAACAGCATTACAGCAAATACTATAAGAGCATAAGGGGTGCTATACAGGGACAGACCGAAGGTCCATCAAGCCCAGGTTCCTGTTTCCAACAGTGGTTACAAGTACCAGGCAGAAACTCAAATAGCAGCAGCATTCCAGAGCTGAGATTGTGATGTCATAACGCCTCATTCCACTAGTGCCTAAGAGCCAACCTCATCAGTGATGTCACAATGGCTTGACTGTCCTATACTCAGCTCACATAAGAATTACCATACTGGGACAATCTGAAGGTCAATCAAGCCCAGTATCCTGTTTCCAACAGTGGTCAACCTGGCAAAGTCCAAGGAGTAAAACAGATTTTAGGCTGTTTATTTTAGGAATAAGCAAATGACTAATGGGGGGAAGAGGAACAGAATAGAAGCAAAATGGGATTCAAGAGCCCATATGACTCATAAGTGGGGACCTATGAAACACGGAACAGAATTTGAACCTCAAGGGGGTGACATGCAGCAGCCATGTTTCATTCCCAGAAAGAGGCAGTTTCAAACGCTGTACCGGTAGACGTTAGATGGAGAGATGATTCCAATTGTCCTTGGTTAAAAACATATGTATACCTTGATACTTGTGCCTTCCCCTTTGTGACTCAATTTCTAATTAAGACTGTTCTTACGCTCCCCTCCCCCCTTGTTATTCTCCTGTCCCTGTTTTCCCTTGCTCATACTGTAACCTACCCTTTTCTGATCACCTTCTATTCTGTGTCCTGTATCATCTTCACTTTTGAGTTATGAATATTGTGACCGGGTAAGACCTGGACTGGAGTAGCCCGAGCCCTGACATGGGTCATCCAAGCCTCAGCCGAGCGGTTGAATGAGGCATGGAGGGGTGTCTGCATTAAAATAAAAGGTCCAGTACAGGTGTTTAGTGTGAATTTTAAGATGACTTTATTTTCTGGTCTTTTATATTGTAGTGTAATTTCAAAACATACAAAAAAAACCTCTCATTGGTGGCTAAACAGCCTTTTAGCCCACCATGCTTTATTCACTGCTAAAGTTCAAGAGAAAACACAAAAATAACTTTTCAATTTCAAGACCTGGAACCTGCAACCCGCTTGCACTACTTGGACAGGTTCTCCACAGTTCTCCTGTGATTATGCAAATTTAGAAAAAAACAGTGATTCTTAACTCTTCTGGTATTCTTAGTTTTGTGAGGCAACACCACCATATCAGAAACAGCATTTTTCCTTTCCCCAAACTCCTCAGGTTCCATTTCAGCATCATTTGTAAGCATTTCTTCTGGCATTTCTGTATCAGATTCATTATTACCTTCAGAAGAATGATTAGAAGTTTCTGTCCTCTGAATCCTGGCTGGCACAGGTCTGCTTCTCTCCAAGGATTCAGGTATCCTGTAAGCTTGTGGCTGTCGCTGCCTGCTTTGGCCTAGAATGAACCTGGATAACTTCTCTGCTCATTAACCCTGTCCCCAGCCGAGCTGATTGCAGGCGCTAATCCCTTTGAGGGGTTTGCTATCACCTGCCAGGTGCATGCTGGTCCTTGTAGTTCTTTGCTTTTAGCATTCCCTACATTAGAACTAGGCAAGTATAATCGGGCCCCTTTTAGGTTGCCTTTCACTGGGGATAAATTCTGCAGGGCAGTTTTCCTAACCTGCCTACTTCTAGGTTTAGGGATAGTTTTAGAGCACTGCAGGGTTTCTCTCCCTGTCACAATATATTCCCTCCCTCTATTTCATTTTGTAAACCGCTTAGATTTTACCCTGTTTATATTTGTGGCATACCAAATAAACTGAACCCAAAAGGCTCTTTTTCACACAATGCAAGTACTATGATAAACATTAGCAGTACCTCTAAGAAAAATCAGATCATCTCCCAAAACGCTTACGAGGCATTGCCCAGAGTACTCTCCTGCTCCGTTTCTAGCAGCATTGTTGGGAACAGAATGGAGCAGACAGAAGCCCTACTCACCCCCTCTGTTCAGCAAAAGCACCAACTTCTCTGTAAAGAGCTTGACATTGGAATGCTTGCTTAAGGCTGACATGACGACACTGTTTTCAGGAACTGAAAGAAAAACAGGGAAAGTTATGTTTTCAGCTGACTAATTTTGATGAATTAAGTAAACAAACAGCTATGTAAGACAGAGCTTAGGAAGACTATGCACTTGTCGGCACTGGAAGAAGGCCAACTGGAAATGCAAAATGCAGAGAGCCAACTCTAAAGCGGACTGCTCCGATTGCTACCATTCCCAGCGTTACTGATGGCAGCTGGGCAGTGGCACAGTAAAAGGGGGAGGGGATCTGCTCCAGGTGCCCTCTTGGTGAGGGCGCAGGCACCCTTCCCCCCTCCTGCCCCTTCCCTTCCTCCGTACCTGTGTAATAATCCTGGCATAAGCAGCAACCCCCTAAGCTGTGGTTGTGCCACTGTCGGCTCTTCTTCTGACATCGCTTCCTGGACCCGTGCCTAGGAAGTGACATCAGAGGGGGTGGCTGCTTGCGCCAGGGACGTTAAAGAGGTTCGGGGGAAGGGAAACGGTGCAGGGAAAGAGCGTGTGGAGGTGGGGGGGGGGAGGCACCACCACCCCAGGCGCTTTTCACCCTCGCTATGTCACATTCTTGCTCCCCTGTGCGACACTACCAGCGCTTCCTGTGGAGTCGCACAGCTGCTAAAGGTGGTTTGAATGAGGAAGGGTTAATATGATTGCTTTCAACACACCAGGGAGTCACCAGCCATCAAGATTACTAAAATGAAATATCGGCATTGCATCTTCATTTTACTTTAAAAATTAAACTATCCAGCAGAAAGGTCACCTTGGGCTGGCAAATTTCTAATTCTACTTTTCCACTAAGACAGTAAACTCATATCAGAGAGTACAGTAAGCAAGTCCCCTCTCCTTTTCCTCCGCCATCCAACCACAAAGAGAATTTCAGGAAGTTTCACTGTGCCCTCAATCAGAGACGAATGTTTCCACAGAAGCAGATTTCAAGAGTGAGAGCGGAAAGATGGGGAAGAGAGACCAGCTCCTTAAATGAAGGCTACTTTCAGTACCCAAGCGATAAGCGTAGTGACAGGTCAGAAGATCCCTGGATTCAGATCTGAACTAGCTGCTCTTTCAATGCCCTTGAATGTCTCTCTAGTGACATATGCTCACTCTCCCTGACAGAGTACTAAAACAGGAGTGAAGTCATCAAGGCAAAGAAAAGTCCTGTTTGCTGGAGGAAATGTACAGGATGACGTGACCCTTCAGGAATGAATCAGCTAAAATCGGTGCTTTGACTTGCTTAGATAACTTCTGTCAGTTGAAGACAATTGTTTAGGGAAATGAAAGAATTACTGCTGGGGATCTAGACTAAATTAAATACCAGTATGACTTAATTTATACTTTGGAATATGCTTCATCCTTCAAAGTTTCCAGCCAGAATTCTATATATAACAGTGGCCACAATTTAAAAATCTAAATTAAAAAAATTCTATAAAAATATCTAAATAAAAATGATTATATTTTAAACACAGAAAAAAAAAGCTTTCTATAGTACTGTATATAATAAGCTAATAGCCCCACTTTGTAAAAACTAACCCTAAAAATTACACTACACAATGATTATAGAATGATATGTTGTATTTGAAATGTTATATTAAGGAAAATCAAGTGTGTATTTATAAGATCATATGTCTTTTTCTGTTACACTTGTTGTAATATGTAAAAATGAATTAAAAAAAAAAAAATTCCCAGTAAATTTACTTCAAATCTTTGCCCATGAACCCAGTATTTGGGATGCACCAAACCAGTCAGGTTTGCAGGATAGCCACAATGAATATGCATGAGATATATTTCCATACACAACCTCCATTATATACAAATCTCTCATAAGCATGTTGCCAAAAACTTGCTGGATACAAGCACTGTTCAAACAATAAGATGGAGGGAAAAAAAACTCAAATTAAAGTGGCAGCTTATGAGAACCAATGCCTAAGACATATCATGACCCAGTGACAGCTAATCAGCAGAAAAATCACCGAGGATTAAGCACTCGGGTAAGTGTCACTTTATCTACACAGCAATTTCAACGTTTTCTACAACGGTTCTTGATCCATGTTCAGAATATTCTTCCAACGCAGACAGCAAGCATTCCCATTTTCTGGCACACTGTATTGTATTTTGTTGCCTCTGAGTTAATAGTGCGTGATATTGAGAGTAAGACTGCATTCAGCTCATTTGCAAATATTTCTCTGCTTAACATTTTGCACACTAAAACCTTTATTACATCAGGTAGCAATATGCAGTGCTGTAAAATCCATGCAAAAACGGAGTGAACTACTGTGCCAAGTGTTATGTGGCCTGGGATCAAGACTGAAAAAAACAAAATCCTTCTGCCTGCATCATCACAAGACTACCTACATTATTCATTGTGATAGATACTGCCCCTGGACGTAGCATATTCACAGCTTATGCTGCTAGCAAAAGATGCCCCATTACAAAAATTCCAGCGGTGAAAATTCAGTACCTGGTAAGTGGAGATTAAAAGCCAGAAGCACATTGACAAAGAGGTCAGGAAGCTGCTCTGTACTATCGGACGGCAGCCCGTCTTCAATCACATCTAGCAGGAACTGAACAAACTGGCAGTTCAGATGTTCTAGGAAGAGAAAAAGAAAGGGGGGGGGGGTTGACTAAGATAACGGCCACAAATGAAATCTCAAATCAAATCCCCATTCGTCCCACCCACCAACCTTGCATCTGGGCAACATGGATCACTTTGGTCCAGGGACATTGTGCCTGACAGTCAGGTCAACCAGGTTCAGCACCAGAGAACTAGATTCAATGCTGATGCTCAGCTGATTTTAAAATATTTTTAGCCAACCAGAAACTTTACAGGTTGATTTTTGCGTCAGCCCCCATCAGAGAAGTGTTATCACCAGCAGAAAGAAACAAAAAATCGGTATTTTTAATAACCTTTGACTTCTGTTGTAGTTTTCCTAGTGTGGCAGGAAGTATCTAGGGATTTATTTGTATTGAAAGTGGATATGTTTAGCAGACGTGCATGCGGCTGATCCACAGATGCCCACGACAGGTTACGACTGGCAACACTGTTTAAAATCAAGACACAGCTTTAATGCCCCATAGGGCATCTATCCATTCTGAAACCAAGGCTCAACCCAGGGTCCTAATTCTGACAAACCTACAACTAGAACAGAGGCAGAACAAGCACAAAGCCGTGTAAATAATAGCACTTAATATTCTTATGGGAGCTCATGACTTAAGTACCAGCAGGACAATTTTGAATTTCATTTACCTGGATCGGTAGCACAAAATATTGCTACTATCAGGGATTCCAGAGTCTTGCTATTCTTTTGAGATTCTGCCTAGAATCTTGATACTTTTTGGGGTTCCAGAATCTTTTGTTACTCTTTGGGATTTTGGAATGTCACTACTCTTTGGGTTTTAGCCAGGTACTAGGGCCACCGTGAGAACAGGGCTTGATGGATCATTGGTCTGACCCGGTAAGGCTATTCTTATGTTAAGCTCCCATCTACATATGCAAATACACATACTTTTTAAAAAAGAAAATCTTGTTTCTACAAATTCATTTCTAATGACTCACCTGGGAACTGCCAACTCTGTCTTGTAAATCTGTGAACACGTTCAATATGTAAGGTCTTTCTGAACCCCAACCCTCAGAAGTGGAAAGGCACAGCAGTGCAGCACCTGGTAGTGTTATAACTTTCAGGGACTCTGTGCTATATCATTTTGAGCTCGCTCCTGCTGTGTGACACTATGCTGTGTATTTCATTTTCTCCATTACAGTGCCAGAGAACCAATAAGATACACTAGTCAGGACTTCCAAACAACCCATTCATCTGTATACAGGTGATTATTTTGATCCCTATTCCTCTCTACAAAACTTACTCTGAAAGAAATTGATCTGAAATACTTACTGAAATTTCTTATACATATCTAAGACCTGATTTTTCCTCAAAAAGCATTACAGGTAGAGAAAAATATCGGCTTTCCCAGAGGGTTTTTCTTGTCTACAATCTAAGATGAATTTTATCCATAAATCACAGCTATATTCCACCGACAAGCAATCGAACACTGATCACAGATGCTCACAGGATACCAGAGACTACAGAAAGTGAAGCTTTCAAAGGTTCCCACTTGTCCACAGAGACAGAGAAAGGACAAATTTCCTTAGCCACTTATTAAACCAGAAAACCAAGCACCGTCAAAAAAAGAATGCAAATCTTACCATAATGATGATATGGAAGTGGCTCTCCCATTGAGAATATCATTGCCAGCACCAATGCAGAGTAACACATCTTCTGATGTTCTGTAAAACAATCGTTTCTCATTAGGACAGAACACAGCAAACGGGCAGGCTGCAGAGACCGTATAGCTTTTCTGCAGCATGTTCCATGTTTCTATGAATACTAAGAGAGTCATAAATCCTAACTCATTCCCTTGAACCACCACCAATAAACTCCATTTCTCTCTTAACATCTGGCCCTTTTTTGGAAGAAAAGGATGGGAGTGGAGGGGACAGTGATAGTGAGAAATGTATTCTGTCAGCTCCCTAATACTAGATTCAAAGCAGATTAACAGAAAAATATGAACATGGAGCAAATTACAGAAAGGACTTTTAAAACAAATAGGTAAGATGGAATGGTTCTTAATTCAATTGGGAATGCACACCAAGCTATGACTGCTTGATAAGGAAAAGATATAGATATAGATTTTTTTTAATATTTAACTTTAACAAAAGATGGCAAACGAGCATTGGCTATATTTAACAAAAGAAGGCCAGAGCTTCTGATTGCTTTGTGTTTATGGAAACATACAGGGAGAAACACAAATCGAGCAATTTAAGACTGGTGCAACTGTTCAAATATAGTCCCCCCAAGTTTCCTTTCTCAGACAACCATACGAACCTAACATATACAGAAAATGAAGACATATTAAAAACTAAGCCCATATAATAATAATGTTAGAACATCGCCACTGTTATTAAAAATGTACAGTGCTACTTGGAGTACATCACGCTTCAGACACAAATCTGATCAGCGAAGCATATACAACTCAGTGGAGCCTGCAATCAAGTCAACAGATGGATAATGAGGACAGATGAACAGCAGACATCAAATCTGGATCCTGAATTGCAGTCAGGATGTTAAAAGCCAGCATTTCTTCTTGCTCTTCTCCTCCTCTTTCACTCGGTAATAGTTGGCTAGGTTAGAGGGAAAATAGAGCAAAACAACTTTTGTAATGGAAGACAAGGATTAGTATGGAGGGGCTGATGGGGGGGGGGAGACGACAGTTCGGTGTGGAGTATCCTTGAAACAGGATATTTAGGGAAGCCCAATAGAGAGGTTTCAATAACGCTGAAAGAAAGTAAGGAGTGCTCAAGAGGAAGGCAGAATAAAGCACACAAGTTATCCCTGTTGTCTTCTCAGCAGCCTGTAGATACAAGGAAAAAAAAAACACAATTTGAAGTCTAAAAAATAAAACAGGAGAGTTTAAGGGTCAGCCATATGAAGCTGAACTGAGGCCTTTTGAATGTGTGTAGGTTTGAGGTTTTGGAATAGTGTCACTGCTGAGTATTAGGGTGATAATGGTGTGCTCTGGCAAGTTAAAATAATCCTGCAATTATATCCGAGTAAGGATTTTTGACTGAATTGTGATTGCAAACTTACTCGCTCTCCAAGATTTTGGGGCAATTGAAATTGTATATAACGCAAAAAGTATATGCTAGACACTGAATTCAGGCACGCTACAAAATTAGAGGACTAGGGGACGCTCAATGAAGTTATAGGGAAATATTTTTTTCACTCAGAGAACAGTTAAGCTCTGGAAGACATTGCCAGGTGTGGCAAGAGCGGTTAACATAGCTATTGAGACAAACATAGGGAATCCTCCGCTTGCCCTAGATCGGTAGCGTGGAACGTTGCTACCTATTTGGGTTTTTGCCAGGTACCTGTGGACCTGGATTGGCCACTGTGAAGATGGGCTACTGGGCTAGAAAGGACCATTGGTCTGACCCAGTCTGGCTATTCTTATGTTGGTAGTCAACATCATCACAGGTGAAAGGTGAAATTCCAGGAGTCAATCGGTACCGGGGTCATTAAGTGAGACTCAAGAGTCTGCTCTCTGGCAGAACTCAGCGCAGTCAATATTTCGGTGTCAGGTCAAAACCGCGGAAGACAAAGGCGCGCGGGGGCAACTGAGCACAGCGCGGAGGTGCGCGCTGAAGAAAATAACGGGCTCTGAAGGGGGCGTGGGGGGGAACCCCCCCCACACTTTACTTTATACAGATCGCATTGCATTGTGGGGGGCTTGGGGGGTTGTAACCCCCCACATTTTACTGAAAACTTCACTTTTTCCCTAAAAACAGGGAAAAAGTTATTTCATGTCATTTTTACATTATAGCAGGGGTTCTCAACCCTGTCCTGGGACACACCCAGCCAGTAGGAATTCCTATGTGAAATGAGAATTTACCTAATGCAGCTTTTCTCAACCCAGTCCTAGGACCTACCTAGCAAGTAAGGTTGTCAGAATATGCATGAAACAAATTTTCATGTACTACCTCCACGGTAAGCAAATCTAGCAAGTAAGGTTTTCAGGATACCCACAATGAGATTAGATTTGCCTAGTACATAGAAATTTATTTCATACATATTGCTGTGGGTATCCTGAGGGGGAACTACTTCCTAGGTGGGTCCCAGGAACTGGTTGAGAACCACTAGGTAAATTCTCATTTTATGTAGAAAGTTCCTACTTTACTTGGCCAGACATGACACAAGGTTACAGGGACCAAAGTTACAGAAACGCACTTCAAGAAGCACATCAGCATCACTACCTCAAAATAACTATCTGGTGTGTCCTTTATGCTACATATTGCTTAAGAGGGAAAAAATAGCTTTAAGAAGCGTTTCCATTCATATTCTTAGCTAAGTAGTCAGGTTCGGTAGCGGTAACACAAAATGTCCTTTTTTCTTCATAACTCTTGCTCCCTGACAAAAGTTTGACACTGAGAAATGGAGAAATATTTAAATTCTCTTCTCTGAAAGGTCTTATGGTACCTTTAGTCAGTTATATAATTATTGAGCCAAGGGAAAACATTTATCTATCTGACAAAGTGAAAAATACCAACTTTGCTTCAACTTCAAAAGGTTAACATCACTTCATGGATGGTTTTCTTTGTACTTTATGACAATTTAATGGATTAGGAATAGCTTTTGCTCTCAAGCTTACACATTTCTCATCATTTCTCATGACATATTGTGGCAACCTTGTCCAAGGGCAGGAGTGGCAATTTGAGGCAAGATTTTAGTTGGCCAAGCTGTAACTCCACTTTGAAATATGGCTATATACAAATCAGAAAACAAAAGGGGCCCTTAAGTATACAACAGGGGGTATTAAGGGGCCTGTTTACTGAAGGACCTTAAGGCATTCTGGGCACATTAGATACATTAAACCCCATTCAGATCCACGAAAGCTGCATTAAAGGAAATATTAATATTTTCAATGTAGTGGTTTATTGATAATGACAGGAGTCGCTATTCAGCACATCACAAGTAATTGGAAAAATTACAGCAGACTCAATTATAATTTCTGGTGGAACTCATTATGTCACATATATAAAATGGAAAGAACAATAGCTATACAACAAGGGAACTATAAGAAATTGAATAAAATTTGGGAGCCATTAAATTCTTATTGTAATGAGTAAACACCATTTTCTATTGAAATTTATACCGTCTAATGTTTGGGGGGGGGGAGGTATATTTTACATTATTCATATTGGGAAAATAATAGAGGAATGAGGGGAGGGTAATAATTTTATGTATTGTAAGATAAATTAGAAAGATTGTCAAGTGATGTGTTTAATTGTATTGTTTTATTGTTTGTACACTTGATGCAAGATTGAAAATGAATAAAGAATTTTTTAAAAAAAAATGTAGTGATTCTCAATCCTGATTGGTTGATATCTGTCCAATCAAATTTAAACTCTTGAAGGCAGCAAAAATTAATTGGTATCTGTCTATTCAATTTAAATTCTTGACGGTGGGAAAAGTTGTGGGTTCTCAGGGCTGATTTTTTTGGGTGCTAAGTTGTATGAATGGTTGTTAAGCTTTGCTTACGTGGAGACCTTTGTCTCCAATGAGGCTGTGGCGAAGGTTTGGTTATTTCTATCACTTCTTTTATCTTTCTGAACCAATAATGCTCCTGAAGAAATCATTCAGCAATTAAATGAATAACCTCAGTGCTAAAAGTCGAGCCTTTGTGTTTAACAAGTCAATTTTTTTTGCCGTTGCTTTATTGATGCCAAACAATCTATTTTTATGATGTCTACACAGAAGTCAAATGTATGAAATTCATACAAAACAAATCAATAAATTAAAGAGTAGTCACAGGATTTAAAGCTCCCCAACATTACAATTACTCAAAAAGCACTATTTCAGTTGATGATCTTGCTCTTTAAGGAGCTGCGAACCATGTTTTAATCTATAACGCAAAGCTTATACATTAATTTATTCTACAATCTGAAATATTCCATGAAATTGCTCTCTTTTTTTTTTCCATCCCAAGCTCGACCTTGACCGCTATCTTGAATTTGAAATTGTTGCCATAGGGCTCCCAGAAATAGGAGCACAGTTATCGGGATTCAGTGCTCGAGGGTTCTTCATTATAATAAAGAGTTGTATCAAAATGCCTGTCAGTTATCAGGGCTGAGCTGCTGCCAATATGAACAAGCAGGGATTCAGCTACACGCTATTATTATTTAAATAATTATTCATTTAGCAGAGCCACAAGTTATCTAGACATAGCGATTAAAAAAGAAATAAAACCCCACACACAGACCTTAAACAGAGGAAACGCATACAACATTCATATGAAAAATAATTGAGTCAGATGCAGAAAAAAAAAAAAATGGCAGCAGCCTAAGTGCAAACAATTATGCAAAATAGAGCATAGGAAGGGGAAGAGAAGGTGGATCTTAAGACTTGCTACCTTTTTTTGTGTTTGGAAACTTCAAACCTGGTAGCAGCGAGAATTTCTCATGGGCAGGAATTTTCAGTAGCAAGCTAATTTGTTAATGACGTGAGGAATGCTGTTACTTTGGGCTAAAGGCACAGATCGGATCCGATCCGTGTCCGGGGGGGGGCTGATTCACAAATCACCCTCATGCAAATGAAAGCGATTGGAATCATGCCCCCAAATGCTTGCCAGGAATGCTCTATGGCAATCCCAACGCATGCGTAGACCATCTGTAGATGGTCTGCGCATGCGCTGACCCTCCAAGCCCAACAGAGAATTTTTTTTTACTGTTTTTTACTTTTTTGGAGCCTGTGGTTTTAACCCGCTTTAAGCCCGCAGGTTAAAACCACGGGCTTGCACTGCAGGGAAGGGTGGGAGAGTCAGGGCAGGTGGGAGAGTCAGGCTGCAAGAGTTTGGGGCTAAAAGCAGGAGTTCAGGGCAGGCGGGAGAGTCGGGCTGCAAGAGTTTGGGGCTAAAAGCAGGAGTTCGGAGCAGGTGGGAGAGTCGGGGCAGGAGGGAGAGTCAGGCTGCAAGAGTTTGGGGCTAAAAGCAGGAGTTCGGAGCAGGTGGGAGAGTCAGGCTGCAAGAGTTTGGGGCTAAAAGCAGGAGTTCAGGGCAGGCGGGAGAGTCGGGCTGCAAGAGTTTGGGGCTAAAAGCAGGAGTTCGGAGCAGGTGGGAGAGTCGGGGCAGGAGGGAGAGTCGGGCTGCAAGAGTTTGGGGCTAAAAGCAGGAGTTTGGGGCAGAGAACAAAAAACCAGGGCAGAGAGCAGGGTGACAGAAGGCAGGGCAGTCGGAAAGGACCCGAGCGACTGGTCCTCAGCAGTCGCTTGTTTGTGATCAGCCAGCCCAGTCGGTGTTGCAGGGTTTTGATTAGTGAATTGCTGCCTGCCATCATTTGAATGCCGTTCCCCCTCATTTGCATGCGCGGATCGAAGGATGGTAGGGACACAGGTTAGTGAATCAGGTCGGAGGGAAATTGGGTCGCAAACCGATCGGGACATGATCGGTTTACTCAGTGAATCTAGCCCTTTGTTTTTATAGGATACAGAGAGAAAGTATGAAACGATCATTCAAAATCATGCCATTAAACTTTGGATAGGTTCCTCCGTGCAGTCATGCCGTTCCTCCCTTCCTTAGCACTCACATCTTGCTAACCAACTCGTTCTTCCTCTTAACAAGGGTTTCAAGTCTTACTTCCCTGCAGTCTCACATGGGCTCAACTGTGGTGTGTGTTAACAGGAAGATTTTTCTGCGGCTTGTCAAGAAGGAAGGATTAAGGTAACCGAGTGTAAAACCCTGCTCAGGATCCAGCTGAAGACTTTTCTTCCTTTTTAGCATCACAGCACAAATTGAACTGCCCAAAGAGCTAGAACAAAGAGGACCCCAAAGTCTGGTTTAAACTATCCGTGAGGTCCTCTACTGATGTGAAAGGACACGCATGAGATGCAAGAGGGAAAATAAGCTGCAATTCCCTCGCACCTTAATCAGTCACCCATTACCACCTTACATTCAGAGGTCTGAACCTGCTGACACACTGCAAATTGAAAACACATTCTACACGCTGGCTTCCTTGGCCTTCCGCTGCACGTACAGAGCAGGCTTGGTTTTCCTTTACATTTTACTGCACGCTGCAAACCTATTACAATTTTACATGAAATGAAAGTGTTCATTTAGACAACAATCAGCATGTTTATAAATGTTCTCGTATCCTTTTTACTCATGTAGAGCAGAAAAACAAGTAGCATTTGGCACAGAAAAGACTGACTTCGTGTTCTGTAAATCTGTGTTTGTTAAATAGTATTTATCTTCCCTCCCCAACAAAAGGTTCCCTTGGCTGGTGGAGCAGAACTCAATTCTCTGCCTACCCAGAGTTAATAAAATAGCATTTGAAAATAAAAAAAGAAAGGAGTAATCTTTTTGAAAGTCAGACAGTTTCTCCAGATTGACAGCTGAATGAGGTCACCAGTAGGAGGCTCTAGGACTTTTCACGGTCTGCATGAGGTTTTGTTTAACGGCTTTTTCTTGCTCCGTTTGCACTTGCTATGAAAGCACGTCTGTAACAAAGGAAAAATTTCAGCAGCTGCCTCCAAAGCTTCAGGCATGTTTCACAGGTCCTTAGGTCAAGCAGGAGACTGCTCTCCTGTCAAACAGCAGAAACTGTGCACGGCATATTGAACAAGCAACTGGATTTTGGTGTTACAAAAACACAAGATATGACTGAAAATAAGACTCTTTTCTTCCTTTCTGTTCCAATACTGTAGATCCTGCCCTCCTTACTTAATTTGTCTTTATCTTGTCCCAGTCAAGGGATCCTCTGCAATTCTCCCAGGCCTTCTCAAGATTTTCACCACCTTTTCATTCTGAAGGCTGCTACATGAATCTACTACCCTTTTTGTGAAGAAATATTCCTTTACGGAATAGCTTTCAGTTAGTAGTTAAAATCTGGTCTACCAGTAGATTATCTAAGCCTACTTCACACCAAATGGGCTTATGTCCATCTTGGCTAATAAATGTAATTGGCTAGCTAGGATAATTAATTCCTCTTTAATGACGGATTGGCCACTATTGGAAACAGGATACTGGGCTTGGTGGACCTTCAATCTGAACCAGTATTGCAACTCTTAAGATGGGTTCAATCCTTTACCTTGATATAAACCGTCTGGCGCTTTATTGAGCCATGTTATACAGGGTCTAGGGCAGTGGTCTCTAACTCGGCACATGCGGCCCGCCAGGTACTATTTTGAGGCCCTCGGCATGTTTATCATAATCACAAAAGTAAAATAAAACAGTTTCTTGATCATATGTCTCTAGCTATAAATGACAGCCAAAAGGAAAGATTCATAAACTATAAAGAGTTTTACCTCACGCAAAATTGTCATTTCTTTAATAAGACATCAACTATTTTTTCTGAGGCCCTCCAAGTACCTACAAATCCCAAATGTGGCTCTGAAAAGGTTTTGAGTTTGAGACTACTGGTCTAGGGTGTATATAAAATGATAAAATAACCTTTGCCAAAAAACTGCAAAAATTATCTCCAAAAATAGTCTGCTCTCGTAAGTTAATTTGGAATCACTAATGGTGCTGACACAACTCACCTTGTGTGTGCGTCTGCATGTCTCGTGCCAGCTCCATGGGAAGAACAGAGTTAACCAATGCCGAGATGATGGCAGCATCCAAATTACACATCGCGCCAAAGCACTTGAGTAGAAGAAGGCGTAGGGGCACCCGGTGTTCCTACCAACAAGAAAACACTTCAGATTAGTGGCATCTGCCAGAGACAAAGCGCTTGGTCAGTGACAGCCTGAGAGCAATGGACGGGTCCACACATGCGATAGTTGCTGCAAAGTAAGAACAGATCGGTCATCTGGAGTGTGATAAGCATAAAGAACACATGGAAGCACTTTCATCTCATTTGATTTGCAGAGGAAAGAGAAGTTCTTTACAATCCAGGACACCAAACATTTATACTTAGCATACATATATACACACACACAAAAGGGTCAGAGGATGAGATAGATGGGGGCGGGACAAGTAGTGTTTGGAGAGGTTATAAGTAGGGTTATGTTAATGTGTTTTTAAGTAGTAAACAATTCTGCATATTTATGTATTTTTATCACTATATAGTACAACAAGAGAACAGCAGATATGAAATGGTCAGGTGAAGTCTGGTGTATATCTTTCCTTCTGTAGTTCTAGCAACATCACCCTGCTTTGAATTATTCTTGGGTTCTGTTTGAATAGCCTGTCTTTGGCTGACCCATTACTAAACTCGTTTTCTTCCAGTGGTCAGCCCAAGCTGCAACAGCTAGGCCGTTCAATTGATTAGAACAGGGGTGTCCAAGTCCCTCCTCGAGGGCTGTAATCCAGTCGGGTTATCAGGATTTCCCCGACGACTAGGCATGAGATCTATTAGCACACAATGAAAGCAGTGCATGCAAATAGAGCTCATGCATATTCATTAGGGAAATCCTGAAAACCCGACTGGATTGTGGCCCTCGAGGAGGGACTTGGACACCCCTGAATTAGAAGCATCGAGAACTTCCTACATTTGTAGGCCACCTCTCCTCTTAATCAGAGCAGTCACAGTGACACCCTGGAGTCAAGATTAGAACCTCACCAGGGTCAAGTTTCAAGTTTATTTAAAATCTTGATATACCGCTTTTATAGTCCTTATCCATCACCTTCTTTAGCTAAAAAAAACCAACACACCACCACTTCTGTGACGTCTGGAAATTCTTCTTAGAAACATAGAAAATGACGGCAGAAAAGGGCCATAGCCCAACAAGTCTGCCCACTCTATTGACCTACCCCCCTTGATTTTACCTCCTTAGAGAACCCACGTGTGTATCCCATTTCCTTTTAAAATCCGGCACACTGCTGGCCTCAATCACCTGAATCTTCTGAAGGACTGAGCCGTGTGTTCTGCCCTGTTACCACTGGGCCTTATACGGTGACTTCAAAAGCAACTTAAGCACTGCCATTATCCCATAATGTACTGTCTTACTTCCTAAGCCACATGCATACATAGATCATAGATAGACCCTGAGGAATTCTACAATTATTTGCGTGCATAATTAATCAGCATGCACATAATCACATAAAACTCATTAATTTGGTGACTGGCTGCAAGGCCTGAAAGTAAACTGATGCAAGCCATCTAGAGGATAAATCAAAAAGGAAATTTCCGCAGGACAGAAATAAATGGGAGTAAAGAGGACTGATGAGTCCCAATTTCTATTTCTAGCTACAGAGAAGTAAAAAGCAACTGTGCTTCCTGCATGTACTAAGCTGCAGCCTGGGTAAGGGTGGAGAAATACTGCCACCTATTGAAGAGCTGAGCCCCTCCACCCCAGGCCGGCACCAACATGTTAGTACCTACTACAGTCTACAGAACTGCCCACCAGTCAGCCCGAATCTGTACAGGACTGCCATGGCCTCTGACAGGGAAGTCAAGGAGCAGGCAAAGCAATGAGGCAGAGTTGCCAAACCATGGGATAAGGGACCCCTGGAGTTAACCTGAAATGAGAGCTCTCTGTGTCTCTTACTGTTCATATTTCAAGGTCACCTTGGCACTCTCTCCTTCTTCCAGATGTCCCCAGTGCTGCTCTTTTACAGTGTGTACTCCTAGTACTAATCATTTCTATAGCGCTACTAGACATACGCAGCACTGGACATCAAAACATAGAAGAGACGGTCCCTGCTTAAGGGAGCTTATAGTCTAGTCAAGACAGACAAACTGGACAAGAAGGTGCATCAATGCACAGTGCTCAGGTGGGGAAATTAGAGAGGGAATGATAAGACAGATATTGGTGCTTAGCAGGTGGGTTGGAATTTGGAATTGAAAGCGGCTTCAAAGAAGTGGGCTTTGGGTCTGGATTTCAATAATGCCTAAGGTGGAGCCTAAAGTATCAAGTCAGGCGGTTTGTTCCAGGCATACAGTGCTGTAAAGGTAGAAGGTCTGGAGTCTGCAGATAGCCGTAGAGAAGGATACAGATAAAAGAGACTTATCCAATGAGTGGCCGGGGGGGAGGGAGCGAGAAGAGATATTGAGGAATGCGGAGCAAATACACTTGTAGGTCAGTAAGAAGAGTTTGAACTATATCTGGAAACAGATAGGGAGACAATGAAATGACTAGAGGAGACGAGTAATTTGGGCATAGGTAATTTATTGGACCAGGGCAGAGGCATGACCACACGAATGGACCAGGATGGCAGCACCTGGAATTCAAATCTGCAACCCAGGTGGAACCTTTGCTACTTGCAGACCCAACACGGCCCTTTCCTTAGGGGTCCTATAGGAGGAAATATTTTTTTTACTCAGAGAAAAGTAAAGCTCTGGAACATGTTGTCAGAGGGTGTGGTAGGAGCGGATAGCGTAGCTGGTTTTAAGAAGGGTTTGGACAATTTCCTGGAGAAAAAGTCCTTAGTCTGTTATTGAAACAGACATGGGGGAAGCCACTGCTTACCCTGGATCAGTAGCACAGAATGTTGCTACTATTTGGGGTTCCAGAATCTTGCTATTCTTCGAGATTCTGCCTGGAATCTTGTTACTCTTTGGGATTCTGGAATGTTGCTACTCTTTGGGTTTTTGCTAGGTTCTAGTGACCTGGATTGGCCACCGGGCTACTGGTCTGACCCAGTAAGACTATTCTTATATTCTTATAATGTATGTGTATGACAGAACAAAGTGCTGTGTTTCCTAAGATGTGCTTAATAAGACATCAAGAGATCGGAGGACATGACCATTCATACTTCTTTTACCATATCCACAAATTCTCATCATCATATCCAAAAAGAAAATACAACTTCGCACCATTTGAAAATATGTCACAAGGGAATGGACCGATTCAAACTCATTCTTCTTGCACATCTTCTTACTGACTTCTGGGTCTGCATCTGTCTGAAATAAAAGAAAAGAAAAAAAAAATGAGATTGAACATCACTGAAAAATGATTTTTATTTGCCAAAAGCAAACGGTAAGCGGATCCATGGCACGATGCTGTTTTTGCTACTCGGAATAGAACATTTATCCCTCCATCCAATTCAAATGTTCTTTTGCTCCAGTAGCTTCCTACCAAGTAGTTTGGGGTAATGCCATGAAAACCAAGCAAACTTTTCAAGTCCTGTTAAGTGTGAGTGGTCCATTAGGCTAGTCGTACAATTTATTTATCTTTTATTTTATTTTTTAATTTTTAATTTATTCATTTTTGAATTCTTACAACAAGTATGGTCCACTACATCATACAGTTCTGTGTGGGGTACAATAAAACATAGCTAAAAACAATACTTCAAAGACTTAAAATATTTATTTTTATGTTGTTTAGACATGTCCATGTTATATGCGATAATCGTAGAGAAACAAGATTTTATGTATGCGATATGGAAACCGCATAGTTGTATGCAGTATATAAATTTTTTAAATAAATAAATAAAAAATGTATAACCCACTACATCCTACAATAAATGTACTAATACATATTTCAATCTATTTAAAAATGGTTTACAATGTTCTTTCTGCACTCAGTGAAAATTGCCAGGTTCATGTGGCTTTTCATATCAAACCTCTATACCTGAAATATCAAAACGGCATAGTGATTACCAAGACCTTGAATTAGAAAATAAAGCCAGCAACAAAAAGACACGTTCAGTTCCTCAAATAACAGCAGATACTTCTCCGAGTGCAGTCTGACTATAAAGCTTTATAAATCTCACCATATAGAAAGACCTAGGCAGTCTCAGCTGTCCTGTGTTTAAATCATCTGTGCTACCAAGAGAAAGACCTGGCTTTGATCCTCAGCTGGACTTAAAAGTGCTGAAGAATATGTGACAAGGAAACACAAATCGCACAACAGCGCCTTATTGTCTTGGGGAGGTCACTTAGCCCTCCAAGGACAGAAAAAATACCTACTGTACCTGGATGCAAGTATATAAGTCAAAAAATAAAGCTAGTGAAGTTTAAGATTGATAAATAGGAAGACTAAAGAGAACACAAATTATGATATGGATTTCCAGAACATTCTTGTTCAGTCCAAGAACTGGATCCAGCTTATGATCATGTCATACTTTTTACCTTTATATTCATAATTCATGATCAATGATGGCAATTAAACTCTGGCCTTTCAGAGATGATGACAGAGGCTTAAAAATTAATTTTGAAGTCTACAGAGACAACCATGCAAGTATCCACGGGAAAATTTATAAGCAATACAACACTGCTTTACCAGAAACACATTGAGATCGTGACCCCAATTATGGAAAATGAACAGGTTAAGGTCACCTGGAACACTGATAAAAGAAAACTAGACAGAATGGTAAAGGAGAAAAACATAGGAACAGTATTGATAACAGATAACAGTGCCAAGTGGTTATTCTGATATTAAACAACTTGCAAACTCCAGCAGGAAGCTTTCCTCGTCACAGTACTACCGTAAGTGTTAGCAGTAAACTTCAGAGACTGGCTTAGGAGTGAAGGTCATTACTCTCATTAACCCATAACAAACTGCATAAAAGAAGAGCATACCAGAATGAGGAGCAGTTCCTCCAGGTAACAGGAAATCACATTCTCGTCCTCATACAGCGCCCAGCTGCGCTGCTGAGCGTCATCTTTATGCCTTGTAAGATCTGTGAAGATCACCTCCAGGCGCTGTTCATCGTGACATATCTGACCAGATGGCAGGCCAGACGTCAAACCCTGTTACAGAATAAAAACAATTTGGAGGTGATTCCATTTCCTCTTCTCTTGTTTTTTTATGAAGTGTACGGTACACCATAAAAATGCCTTCCATTCCACAATCCTGGTTTTCAAATTGCAATGTCCATGGTGGTTTGAAGAATTAGATCACTTTTTCCTGACCTGCTAAGTTTCCTTCTGCTCATTCAGAACCAGAGCTGGTTATTTATTGTCAAAAACTACCCAGGGATTTTATTCATTTTTTTCTCTCTTCCCAAACTACCTTAGTCTAGTCAGTGCAACCACAGTCCTCCGTCAGGGGCCATTCACCAGGGCTCCTCTCTACCCTCCAATTATAGGCCCTAAAACCACCCGTTAATTGTTGGCCATCATGACCATCCGCAGTAATCATCATCTCTTCCTCTTTCTAAGAGATCCCACACTTTCTTGAATTCAGACACAGTCTTTGTCTCAGTCACCTACCTGTTCCAGGAGACTGTTCCACGCATCTACCACCCTTTCTGTAAAAAAGTATTTCCTTAGATTACTCCAGAGCCTATCACCTCTTAACTTCATCTTATGCTCTCTTATTCCAGAGCTTCCTTTCAAATGAAAGACTCAACTCACATAGGTATTTAAACGTCTATCATATCTCCCCTCTCCCACCTTTCCTCCATTCATGTTTGTTTAAGTTTTACACATTTTTATGACTCATCAATTTAATGGGACACATCAAGATCTACAAGTAGGTGGTTTAGCTGAAACACAGCCTGTGTTGGGTCCTTGTTTCAATATTGATTTACTTGCACACGAGTTGGATTTTATTAATTGATTTGCCAACCTTATTACCTGGTCATCTCTGCTGTTTTTATGCTTTTCTTTTTTTTTTTTTAAATTCTTTATTCATTTTATAATTCACAAGCGTACAGTAAATATCAAACAATTAGAATACAATATCACTTGAAAATCTACCATATCATACAACAAAAAGATATAACCCCCACCCCCTCCCACTTCCATATACAACAAAAAATATACCACATGAATATAATATCTTATCATTCATATATATTATTAATAGAAATCCAAACCCTCCTCCCCGATCCACATGTAAGAATTAAAGTTGGGAAAAGTGTAAATTAAGTGTCAAGTGTTTTTATGCTTTTCTTGATATTTGGTGCAGAGGTTTTTGGGTTTTTTTTCTTCCTTTCCTTGTATGTAACACCCTCTAAACATGGTAGGGACAGAAATCTTTCAAGTACTGTAGCGTTATCACACTAACAAATGAAATAAAATTAACAGATATGCAACTTGATCTTCCGCAGTCAAACTGCTCATACTGTAATTACAGACACTGTCATATGTTGCTTTAGCAAGAATTGAGGTGTGCACTAATTAGGACCCTTTAACTAGATAATTGCAGTACAGCTACAAATTCTTGTAATTTGCAGCTGCTAATTACACCATCTTTGTCATGCTGGGTAAATGGAAAAACGGAATACTGTTCGTTGCACTCGCTAAACTTAAAAGGGAATAGATTCCGTACAAACGTAAGGAAGTTCTTCTTCACCCAAAGAGTGGTAGAAATCTGGAACGCTCTTTCAGAGGCTGTTATAGGGGAAAGCACCCTTCAGGGATTCAAGAAAAGGTTAGATAAGTTCCTGCTGAACCAGAACATACGCAGGTAAGGCTAGACTCAAATAGGACACTGGACTTTGACCTAAGGGCCACCACGTGAGCGGACTGCTGGGCACGAAGGACCACTGGTCTGAACCATCAGCAGCAAATTTTATGTTCTTATGCAATTACATCTGCCAGCACTAAATTCAAGGGAAGAGTAGGCGAATGGTCACAAAGCTTTTCCAAATATTCTGTACATCTCAAGGTCATCAAAGCAACAATTGAGGGCTATAAAAGACCCAAGGTGATAATTAAGCAGATATCCAAAATGGTCCTTGTCTTTCAACTGACCAAAGAAGGATTCAACGAACAAACCACAGAGGAATACAAAAAAAGAACAAATGTCTGGATTATCTATAGGGCGCAGATGTCGGCAGCGGCCACCGATTGCTTGTGTGAAAGATAGGTGCCAGAAATGTAGGCCAGGGTTTTCCAAGCTGACGTTTCCTGTACCTATCTATGCCATGAATCGTGCCTATGTAGGCGCGTTAAGGTGCTTAACGCCACTCCAAGCATATTTATTGTGGATATCCTGAAAACCTGACCTGCCTGTGGCTCTCGAGAACCAGAATTGCCGACCCCCTGCTCATTCTGGAACCTTCAGCCCAAGAGCACAATGCACTCTCTCAAATTCAATAGTTGGTGAAGTTGCCCTGGCTCTGCTGCCAATAAAAAGCATTGGTATATATCCTGCATGAGAGCAGCGGCATCCAATTCCCGAGCGCTCTCAGGTACCCCCACATGCATGTGGATTACTCCTCTGTGCCTGATTTTCTCCATCTTCTATTTTAAGCAGGAGGTCCTCACATTTGGTTTTCGCCCTTGCACAATACTTGATCAAGGGTAATAACTTTTTCTTCAAAATCATTAAACCTTTGAGCCACGTCATCTATTTTCTTATGGAGGCCTCCCATATCGGCTCTCAATTCTGCTTTCAAAGTGGCTATTGTTCTGACAAGGTCTTGAGCGGTCTGCATATGGCATTATACCTCAGTCAAAAGGGATGAGTAGATAGACAGAGATGATGCAACTAACACTTTACAGGTCAAAGACCCTATACTCATCTCTACTAGCTGGAACGCTCTCTTTTTGAGGAGGCATTCACAGTCTCCTCCTGATGCTGATGGCACTGCAAGGATGCAATTTTCTCTCTCCTCCAACACAGTTTCCATCTTGGGCCCAGAGGCAGTTGACGCTCAGTAAGCAAACACCTGAAGTTCTTGCCGCAATTTTTTGCTTACCATTAGAATCTTCCTTATTTGGCTCACTATCGGACTGAGCGTATCACTCAGATAGAGCTTATCGGAGGTGATAATTATTACAAATTATTGGCAGGTTGGTGGGAGCTCAAAACTCAAGCGGCCATTCGGCTGGGTGATATCATCAGAAGGCGGGTGCTAACAATTATTGACATTAATTGCCACCAATTAGGATTTTCGTGTACAACTGGATACGAGCTGGATGTGGTGTTGGTTGAACCAGAGGGCCAAGTTGCCCTTATCTACCATCACAGGTCTTAGTAAGGAGCTGACATAATAAACTGCAGTATCCTTAGGGCAGCATTTATCTTAGGTTTAAACAGAGACAGACCAGTCAGCCCTACAGAGTCCTCCTACATTAGAGGGAAGAAGTCTGCAGTAATTAGCAGTTAATGCATAAAGAGACCCTAGGACCACAACCCACTTTAATGCTGTTCTAGCGGAGATACTTAATTTAATTTACTAATTCTCCCGGGAAGCCTTTAACATACATGCTCATTTATGAGCAAAGTTCACTAGCATACTGGACAAATTATAATTATACATTTTCCGCTGGAGATAATTTACAGGATAATCCAATCAAGTGTACAAAACAGACTCTGGGAGGCAAGAATGAAGTCCTGGTCAGTTTCTTTGAGCAGACATGCAGAGGCTGTTACCAGAAGAGAAGAGCTGTCTGGTTTTTAAAATACTGTTACCCACACTCCCTTTTCACTCCCCTTTCTCGTCTGCTGGACATCTGAGCCTAACGTTAGTCAAAAATTTGCATCACAGACTAAGGGGCAGATTCTCAAAATTAAAACCTTCCTTTAATGTGCTTGCTAAACCGGTTCCATGTTGCTCTAGAACGGTAGCGTTGAATGTTTCTACTCCTTGGGTTGAGGAAGGTTAGATATCTTTTCCATCATCGACATTTCTTTGTCTTGGTCCAATCAATCATATTATCTCAACAAAGATCTGTCGCCAAAGATTACAATTAATCCAGAATACTGCTGCAAAGCTGATCTTTGGAAAAAGTAAATTTGACCATGTGACCCCTTTGCTCCCGAGTCTTCATTGGCTCCCGGTTTATCTTAGAATTCAATTCAAATGTGCCTGCATCTCTTTCAAAATTTTATATGGCATTTTTATTCCCCTCGTTCCCTTATTATGGAATGCTTACAGATTTTCCTTTGCAAGAGGCAGCCAACAATTCAAACTCTACCTTCCTTCTAGAAAAGGAATTAAAGGACTTAAGATCTTCAGCCAATCTCTGGCTTTTAAACTTTCTCAACCATGGAATGAACTCCCCTTAATTCTGAGGAGCCCCAGTTCTTTCCAATCTTTCCGCAAACTTCTAAAAACTTTTTTTTGCCAAACATTTTGAAAACTAATCTCTTTGAAAACTTTTGCTATTACTTTCTTTAGTTTTTATCTAATTGTTGTAAACCGAGTCGAGCTTCCTTAGGTTGACAACCCGGTATATAAAGTTAAGCTTTAGTTTAGTTTGGACTACTAGGCTTGATGGACCATTGGTCTGGCCCAGTAAGGCTTATTCTTATGTTCTTAATGGTACAATACATATAATGCCCATAAATGAAAACAAAACTATCACAAATAGTGTAAGAAAACAGATAGCGTTAAGATCCGCCAACCATTATACCAATAGATTACTAATGAAGGTGTTTTTTATGCCTATGATGGTCAATTTGGAATACAATTTATGTGAGCTATATAGTTGTTATGGTGAAACGCTAGGGTCACCCGAGGCTTTTTTTCCTTCGTTATTAGGAGTGAGTTATTTATGTTGAAAACGCAAAGAGTCAAGGTAATCATACTGAACACACATCGACGTGATGACGTGTTCACGTGCTGTACGTGCGCGTGTCCTCCGATGGTCAAGCGGCCTCTAGTGGCGCGCTCAGTTGTCTTGCGCTCAGTTGTCTTGCGCTGAGTTGTCGCTGCGCTCAATTGTCTTGCGCTCAATTGTCTTGCGCTGAGTTGTCGGTGCGCTGAATTGTCTTAGCGCTTATTTGTCTGCGCGATTTTGTCTGCGCGCGATTGTCTTGCGCGTTTTTGACCTGTCACCAGTTAACACATACACGAGTGTAAATTTTTTGTTTTGTGGAATATTTTTCACCTTCCATTCGCTGAAAATGATGCAGACGAATAAATACAGTATTGCAAACAACTCGGCTGTGCTGTCAAATTAGTCAACATGGGGTCAATTTCCTAAAAAAGGCTCAGCACTTAATGCAGAAGTGAATTTGTTACAACTAAGATCGAGCTTATTGCAGAAGAACTTTTTTCAGCTGTCTAGTAAGTAAAAGAAAGGCAATAAAACATAATTAACTGAAAGCTCAGAAAGTGGCCTGTTCCCTGGATGTTCCCAACTACCAACTGTGTGATTTACAGACAAGCAGTTAGATAAATTAAGATCATCCACAAAACACATTACTGGCTCTTAGCCTGAGGCTCAAAAACTGCATGTGGCTCTTTTACAGTGCACGGGTTTTGGATTTTTATTTTAAACAGAATAAAAGGGAGGTAATCTCTGCATTTTCAAGTAACATCTAAATATGTCTCGCTGACCCCAAAAGCTCAGTGAAAATGAGTGGAACTGAGCAATGGGTTTTATGTACAACTAGACCACACTATCTTAGAATTAATTATAAGGAGGGCAATTATCACAAAATCTCATTCGTAAACCAAACACAATTTTTCGCCAAATTCAGGAATCCAGGTTTTCAGTCAAAAACTCACCTACATTTAAGAGCAATTCGCTTGCCTGGATGTAGTGCCCCCATGGCAAGAGCAAGCCCGTACCTAGGCACTCGCATTTACACGCCACTTGTGTCTATTTTTCGGGTAGATGTCTACATTGCGCCTACCAAGTTAGGCGCTTACCCGAAAATTATTTTTTTAAGAACATAAGAATTGCTACTGCTAGGTCAGACCAGTGGTTCATCGTGCCCAGCGGTCCGCTCACGCGGCAGCCCTTAGGTCAAAGACCAGGGCCCTAACTGAGACTAGCCTTACCTGCGTACATTCTGGTTCAGCAGGAACTTGTCTTTGTCTTGAATCCCTGGAAGATGTTTTCCCCTATAATAGCCTCCGGAAGAGCGTTCCAGTTTTCTACCACTCTCTATTTATAATTTTTTTTTAATGGTGCCGTTTAAATAACAGCGCCAACTGAACCACTTAGAAAATTAAGTCGGGCATGTACATCAGTTAGGTAGATCAGTAGTAGGTAGAATTAGGGCCTTTCTGCTTAGGCGGTTAGTGCTGATATTCAGAAAACTTAGGGAGTGGATACTGTGGATAGATAGACCGGATGCCATCATGTTTCTCTAACCATAAAGCTCTATGTTCTCACAATGCAGGTGTTAAGAGCCTTGGCCTAAAGCAGTGGTCTCCAACTCCAACCCTTTGCAGGGCCACATTTTGGATTTGGAGGTACTTGGAGGGCCTCGGAAAAAAAGAGTTAATGTCTTATTAAAGAAATGACCATTTTGCATGAGGTAAAAACTCTTTATAGTTGCTAAATCTTTCTTTTTGGTTAAGTCTTAATCATAATATTGTCATTTCTAGCTAAAGAGACAGATGATCAAGAAACTGTTTTATTTTATTTCTGTGATTATGATAAACATACCGAGAGCCTCAAAATAGTACCTGGCGGACCGCGAGTTTGAGACCACTGGAAAAGATAGTGGTTGCTGTGGATGGACAGGCTGGATGAGCCTTTTGACCTTTATCTGTTGTCATGTTTCTATGATTCTATCTGGTTAAGTGCTGTTGAATATCGGCTGATAGCCCTCCACTGACGATTTAACTGGGCAGGAGCCTCTCCTGGTTAAGTCACTTTGACTATTGACCCCCCAAATGCTTACTGATCAACTTTGTTAACCCCTGCCACACCACAACTGTACTAGCTTAAGTGACTCTGCAAAGAGATGATAAATCTAATCCCAGGTCTAAAAGCCCAGCAAGTTGGATTGGATTTCAAGATACCCACCACGAATATGCAAAAGTCAGATTTGCATTCAACGAACGCAGTGCATGCAAATCTATCTCAGATATTCACTGGAGATTCTGAAATCCAGACTGGCTACAGGGTGCTCTGGAAGCAGCTGGAGAAACCCTGCCTTGTGGCAAAGTACGGACAAAACAGCACTACTTTTGCAGCCTCCATCATATTTATCAGATCATGAAGCAAATTGCCTGTGTATGGTATGCTTCATTTGGCTCACCTGAAGTTTAAACGTGTAATATCATAACCTATGATAGAAAACAAACAAATAGGGCATGTCACGTTAACATTAATTTCTTTACCTTGTTCTCTATCAAGGAAACCAGAATTTGTTCCATGACGGAAGCAATTGCTGGAACAGAGTTCTGAATATGACCGATCACCACTCCTATTGCCACCCGAGAGAGCTCATAGCTGAGGTTAGTGTTTTTACGGACCAGCTCAATTAACTCAGCACCTATGCTTACTGGTATGGTTACTATTGGATGGCTGGATTCCAGTGTTGATATTTCAAAGTCAGCCCCCTTTGTTCCATCATAGTTGACCGCATGAAATGCTTTCAGGCTACGAGGAGGCTGCGGAGCTGTTCTCTTTATCTGTGAAGCTTTTTCCTCACTATGATTAAAGTTCTGAGCCTCTGAGGGCAGAGGGGCAGCCTTACTGGTCATGGAGGACTTGACTGCACAGGATGTCACAGTCCCAGGAGCCAAAATGCTTCCATCCAGGCTGTGCGATACAATTGTGTGCACACTTCTGCTGGGGACAGGGGGAGGGGTGTTGCTAGGGCTAGAAGTTGCCGTCGGGTGATAAGAGTCTGTGGAAGCAGTATATAATGTTTCCAGGGAAGCAGTGCTTGTAGAAGATGCATTGGAAACCGGTCTGGAGCTAATCTCCACACAATCTGAGAGAGGGAGGAAAAACATGAAAAGGAGATGAAAAACACAAAAATGGTTGATTCACTAAAGCAGAGTAACCTGTGCTACCTTTACTATTTGCATCAACTGCTGCCAGCCCTACTGTATTATTTCTGATCGACCCAATTCAATTTTTAAAAAATGCATAGTAACCCACGGTAAATGTGGCACAGATTACCATGCTTCAGGCAATCAGCAATGCCCGCCAATCAGTTCACTGTAAATACAGTTTAATTTCGTTTTATAGCATGCTCTTATCAGTACCCACTTAAATAAGAAAAAGGCTGTTCTACACAGAGGAATCACCTTGAGAGCATGTGAAAAGTTAAAAGGTAGCGTGAGAAGAGAGTCTTTTGTTTTTCTGTTTTTTCTGTTTATAAATCTTTATTCATTTTCTTATGTTACAACAAGTGTTCCAAATAATCTCATTAGAAGCTTGAATATACACACTTGATTAACTCATATATTAACATCAAATTTAACATTTCTTTAGAAAATTAATATTATATAAAGTTATAATATTATGTAAAAAAAAAAAATTTTAATTTATATAATTGTTATTGAATATAATAATCCCTACCCATCTTTCCCTCCCAATCAATAATACATAAAATCAACTTTATTGTGAATTTATTCAAATAATAATATAGTATGTAATAATCATAAATAAAATCCCTCCCCATTCCCCTCTATTTAATTTTCTTATCATGGGAAAAGTTAATCATTCATTATAGAAATTTGTTAATGGTCTCCAGACTTTTTCAAATTTTATTCATGGGAAAATTTATCATTCTTTACAAAAATCTGTTAATGGTCCCCATATTTTTTGAAATTTATTCATATATCCTTTATGTGTTGCAATAGCGAGTTCCATTTTGTATATATGGCATACTGAATTCCACCAGAACATATAATTCAATCTATCATGTTGTTTCCAATTGAATGTAATTTGTTGTATTGCTATTCCAGTTAAAATAAATAAAAGTTTGTTATTACTTGATGAAATTTGGCTTTTTGCTCTCATGGTTGTTCCAAATAATATAGTATCATATGTCAAGGCTACCGGATTTTCTAACATTCTATTAATTTGGGGCCAAATTGATTTCCAGAATGATAAGATAAATGGACAAAAGAATAAAAGATGGTCTAATGTCCCAACTTCAATATGACAATGCCAGCATCTATTAGATCTTTGTTTTTAATAGTGTGTGTTTCTTATATACGGTATCATATTGCACACTTATGTACACACTTTCCACCAAATCTTTCCTCCCATTCTATGTTTATGCCTACAAGTTTCAGATTGAAGCATCATGAGTAAGACTCCTGCAAAAGGCCCAATCAAGAGATTTTATTTCAATTCCTAATTGTATATACCTGTTCTTAACAGAGACGTTATCTGGAACCCTTTACGTGCCATCCTCCTAGACTCCATAAAGATCAGGTAAAACAAGAGGGAAAACCCCATTCTAACAAAAAATGTTATAATGGTGCTCCATCAATGAATGAAGTGCTCTGACCATATAACACTTAAATCTTACAAAACAATGTTAACATGTACTGCAAATTTGCATGAGAAGATGGGTGCCACCCTCCCTCCTTCACCGCACCTCAATGTCACTTTCCTTCACTAGAAAAAACAAAGCTGTCTCTTACTTCTCACGGGTGCCATCATTAGCGCGTTCCTGCGCTTCTCTGGCGGTGGGGGTATCACAGGAGCAGCACGGCGAGGCTGTGGGGGAACCTAAAAAGCAACATTTAATGGCACTCAGTTCTCACAACATAGGCAACAATCCTGCCTCCGCAATCAAACTGCATTTCCTAATCACACTTCTGGAATTTCTCACAAATATTAGCCAGATTATCTTTGAAAATCAAAGTTAAAAAAAAAAAAAAAAAAAGTTTTAGAAGATCGTGGAATAAATTCAGTAAAGGATGCCCAAATTTGAGCTCCAAAAAAAATGAGCAGAGTGCTCTCCTATAAACTGCTCTCTGAGTTGGGCTTAGCACCTACATTCACACCAACTAAACCTGGTCTGTATCCTCGCACCTAAATTAGGACTAGATCTCCCTTATTCTATAATGTGCACATAACAGCAGTTATGTTTTCTACTGTTAACTATTTGTGCCCTCCCTAAAGGTAATTAATACACGCCACAAGAAAAAAAAATCTTGATAAATTCAAAGGAGCACTAAAAAGCTTTCTATTTAGTGTAAAACATGTTTTTATTGTTAAACAGTAGAGAACAATAAACAGCAGCCAAAAACAGTCCAACAATAGTAACAATTTTCCATTTCACCTCCCAGGCCACCCTACCAATTCCCTTTTTAACTCCTATCACAACCCCTCCCCAATGCAAAAACAAGAGGACCAAAGCCAACGTCGGAAAGCTGTACTCTTATGCCTTCCGACTCTCCAGGAACCGGGCCCCCCAGCCCGCCTCCTTCTTAGAAACTCCCCCCCCCCACCAAAAAAAAAAAAAAAAAAATCAAGCACACAAACAGGCACTCCACCAATCACACCATTCACCATTCTCCCTCTCCCACAAGGCCCTGGGGTACCAGGACAAACGGCAAGAACATGAAAAAATAAAGAAAATCAAGGCTGGTTAGAAAGAGTTCAATATTAAGCTCCGAGAAAAGCTTTCTATTTAAAGATGCCTTTGAATTAATTTATTTTCAAAATTTCTATATCAGTTTTTTTCCAAAACGGTTTACAAGGAGCGACATACTAGAGAATGACATGGTGGCAATTACCCACGGCTAGCTGCAGGTAGCCGCAGGTAACCTGCCAAAATGGTGGGGGGGAAAGTGCTCACAGCGGGCACAGGGACAAGGCCATCCACTGCCCCATGGAGCAGTGAATGGCCTTGTCCCTGCAGCTAAGGGAGGGAAGGCGCGCGGTTACCGATCGCGCACGGCCACCTCCCTACAGCCAAATCTATCTCCCTGCCTCCCCCTTACCTTCGTGGCGCTTTAGTAAAGAAACTTACTGAAGCCGGCGAAGCCTGCCTGCCTGCAGTCATGTGTGTGTGTGTGTGGACGGAAGCTTCTCCTCTGACGCAACTTCCGGTTAATAAACTTGAAACTTATTGGGCCTGTTCTGCATCTAAACCTCTTGGGTTCGGTGCACTTAATTACAGCTTGTTGTAGATCACCCTGATTTCAGGTGCTAATGAATACGGAAAAGAAATAATTTGCTATTGCTGCATTCTCAATCCTATATAAAAGGAGACTCGTTTCCAACTCTACAGCTTGCTTAAACAATCCAAAATCTATTGAACAGCTTAACTAGTCATCTTCCATTAAAAATACACAGGAAGGAATTTATCTCATCCTGGTCTGTCATAAATACAAATCCATTGTTTGGCAAGACCAGAGAAGGTGTATGGCAGATGTGGAGCCCACGATGAGAAATACGCAGGCAGGAATTAAGGAAATCCTGATCAGAATAGAGGGTCGGTTTCAATCTTTTTCTTCTATTTAAGACCTGCCCACCACAATCAAAAACTGCACATCAAGAGTAGATAATCAAATCAAGAAAGTCATCACAAAATAGGGAAATGATAAACTAGGCACAAGGACAGAACATACCTGATAAGGGGTTTCGCCTTCCTCGTGAAAGTCTGGGTTTGGCAGGCTATAGTGACGCTCATAACCAGTCCGGCACACGCCATTTGGTTGTCGTGCTATATCCACGTGATGATCGCTGGAGGACAAAGTCATCCTGTGACTGGTGGGAGAGTGGCTTTGGCGAGATAACGTCTCCTTTCGATGATGGATTAATTTCCTGGCAGATAAGATACCATATTCATAAACAGAGGGCTCTACAACATGGCTGTAAGTTTAAATATCACAAAATCAAAATGCTGCAAGCGTAAAGCACAAGATTTTCATCTCCAAACCAGACAATATTTTTTGGTTTAATGGCCTTCTAAATGTAAAGCAAGTTTTTTGTTGGGTTTTTTTTTGATTAAGATGATCTGAACCACTCAAAAGATTCCTGTTCTTCACACCCCTCCCTACACCACCATCCTTTTTATAATTTAATGACCTGAATTTCCTAATGGCATACTTTGAACCAACACCCTCTAGAATTTACTCCTCTGCTTCACCCTGTGAAATGTCAGAGGGCAGCAAGGAAAAAGAAAAATGGTCTTTAAAGCATATGTATTACCGTTTTTAATGCTGAATATACATGATGACAAATAAATGTGTATTTTTGGAAATGCCAGTTCCATTTTGTCTATAACCCCATTGTATTATGTAACATATTTCTTCTCTCATGTATTCTTTCCCCATGCTTCTCCAATTCATGATGTAACTTCATTCTTCTTGCATTTTGTAATTCGCTGATTGTCCAGCCTTCTTTCTCTGTGAACCGCCTAGAAGTCAGTTTGACTATGGCGGAATAGAAAAATAAAGTTATTATTATTATTGCTGTATATAGCCAATGTGAACACTATTTTTTGGCGTTTGTCCTTCCTCCATACACTTCTCCCTCTGTATGCGGGCAGACCATAGGCGTGAATATAGAAAAACCGCGAATAACTTTTTAAATGTTATTCACGGTTTTTAGAAAAAGCCTTCCGTTTTTATTATTGGAACCGTGAATAAACTTCTACAGCGATTTCTGGGCAGGCAAGCAAGCAGCAATTTCTGGGCAGAGAAGCAGCGATTTCTGGGCAGGGAACCAGTGATTTCTGGGCAGGTAAGCAAGCAGCGATTTCTGGGCAGGCATGCGTTTTTCTCATTGCACACTGGGAAGCATGGAAGCAGTGAATTTGTGGGAGAAAACATAGTATAAGTGATTTTCAGAGTGAATGGTAAGCGATATACTTTTTTATCGGGACAGTAAAAGGAAAAATAATTTTAATGATGATGTAATTTTGGGAGGCGGAGTCAGCTTTCCAAAAATCACGAATAAACAAATCCACAGATACGGAAACCACGGATACAGAGGGAGAAGTGTATATCTTACACTCGCCCATCACTCCCTGCTTAAGGATGATGGTTGAGAGGGTAATAGACAGGGGGGGGGATTCAAGAGCATTTGTTTGGTTTTTGGTAGTTTAGAAGTATTCCTCTACAATTCCTACAAGGTCAACAGTTAATCCAACCCCTAAGGCATATAAGAACATAAGAATTGTCATACTGGGACAGACCAAAGGTCCATCAAGCCCAGTATCCTGATTCCAACAGTGGCCAACCCAGGTCCCAAGTACCTGGCAGAAACCCAAAGAAACATTCCAGAGCTGAGATTGTGATGTCATAACACCTCATTCCACCAATGCCTAAGAGCCAACCTCAGCAGTGATGTCACAATGGCTCGATTGTCCTAGACTTGGCTCACATAAGAATTGTCATACTGGGACGGACCAAAGGTCCATCAAGCCCAGTATCCTGTTTCCAACAGTGGCCAACCCAGGTCCCAAGTACCTACCAGTAGCTAGATCCCAAGTAGTAAAACAGATTTTATGCTGCTTATCCTAGGAATAAGCAGTGGATTTCCCCAAGCCATCTCAATAATGGCTTATGGACTTCTCTTTTAGGAAATTAGCCAAGCCTTTTTTAAACCTCGCTAAGCTAACTGATTTCACCACATTCTATGGCAATGAATTCCAGAGTTTAATTACATGTTATGTAAAGAAATATTTTCTCCGGTTTGTTTTTAAATCTACTACTTAGTAGCTTCATCGCACATCCCCTAGTGCTAGTATTTTTGGAAAGAGTAAACAAGCGATTCAGATCTACCCTTTCCATTCCACTCAGTATTTTATAGACCTCTATCATATCACCCCTGAGCCGTCTCTTCTTCAAGCTGAAGAGCCCTAGCCGCTTTAGCCTTTCCTCACAGGGAAGTCATCCCATCCTTTTTATCATCTTCTTCAACCTTCTCTGTACCTTTTCTAATTCCGCTATATCTTTTTTGAGATAAGGTGACCAGAACTGCGCACAGTATTCGAGGTGCAGCCATACCGCAGAACAACACAAGGGGAATTATAACATTTTCATCCTTGTTTCCTATTCCTAATGTGGGACCCCCATATCATAGCTCAGGTTCCCTACCCCTCTTCCCAACTTTGCCTAGGTGTTGGAAAGTGATGCTTTCTGACCAGTGTGTCCACTTGTTATTTAAAACGACCCTCACGCACAGAAGGGTTGTGGACGTATTCCAGCGTTTCTCCCTTTACTTAGGTGTCTACCTGCTCCACTTACTGCAGGACATCCCTCTGCTCCAGGTTGTATTTGCCTCCGTTTGTCATGGCTGCGTTGTGAATAGCCTCGATGGCTCTGTCAATGGACTGGAGGACTACATCTTGCTCTTGTACCTACAGAACACAAAAAGAAGACTTTTAATATACACCAAACAAAACCAGAGTAGTTTAATAATAGTTTCTAAGCAGGAATAATAGATAGATAGATATGCATTTATTTTTATTTATTAAGATTTGTGCAATTTTGTGTTTCAAAAGCTTTTCCGTTCTAAAACCGACAATGGTTTGTGTGTCATCAAAATCCCAGTTCCATAAATTACAGGCTGATATCATTCTCCTGATATCATTTCTATATATCCCCCCCCCCCCCCCTAGAGAGCTCAGAACGGGTTACAAGTTATGCAGTTATGTCCATTTTAACTTATGGATTTTTTTTTCATTTTTTCTACCCACCTAGAAACATACTGATTAGTGAAATATATACTATATACAGGGCTCCACAGTTCCACTTCCTTTTTGGCTGTAAATCCCTGAAACAAAACTCATTCATTTGACAAAAGATTTGGTTTCCAACATGCAAATTTCAGTAAAGGTGTTAAGACACAGTTATGACTCTCTCTACAGAGGTACGATATTTAGGTGTAGTTTGGATTCGCAGTTATCATTCAAGGCATATATTCAGGCAATGATTTTTTTTTTTTAAGTTCTATTTTAAACTGCGATTGCTTTCTGGCAATGATTATAAGTAAGTTCTTCAAATGGTAGTGCTGTCTGGTCTTGATTACTGTAATTTAGTATTTGGGGGCATTTCATCTTCCACTATGGATGTATTGCAAGTTTCTCAGAACTTGATTATACGTGCTTTGTTTGGGATAACAAAACGTGATCATGTTTCATCTAACTATGTTGTCCTTTATTGCATGAAGATGGGGTATAGAGTGCAGTATAAATTATCGTTAAATCTATTTGAGTATGAATCAACTGGCACCAAAATATTTGGTAGATTGTGTTTCATCTTATGTACCTCCTCCAGCATTACGCTCTGCTGGACATTGTGGCTTAATTATTTGTATCCGAAAAGAGCTGCACTTGGAAGCAATAAGAACCAGCGGGGTGGGAGGTTTTTTGTGCTTAAGTCCTACGGAATGGCATAAACTTCCAATTTATATTACACACCAGAAGGACTTATGCACTTTTAAGAAATTATTGAAATGGCGCTTATTTTGCAAGATGAAATATGGACCTTGATGTCTCTATAAGATGAGAATTGTTTTATGGACTTTATATGTATGTCGGTTTGTTATATTAATTGTGTATGTAAAGGCTGATACTGTATTCTCAAGCAACCTTGACAGAGCTCAATGGAGACCCTGACTAGAGAGATAGTAGACAAGTAGTGATCAAAGATAAGTGGCACTTCTTCTCCCCCCTCCCCCCCCCGCCCAAGGTTCATACGGATTGTAGGTTAAGTATGATAACAAGCATTAGACTTCATAGCACTAAATGGAAGCAAATGATTTTAGATAAAAACCCCCTCTTTTCTCTGACACGACTAAATGTGCACAAGAAACACCTAACCCTAATATAATAAAAGATTTTTTTTTTTTAATGGTATTGTTTCAGGACCAAAGGGTACCTTATATCATAAGCCTGCACACAAATTTTCAGAAAGGGACACTTCCCCACTGGAAATTCCTCGTGTACATAACTTTGCATCTGCTTTATGCCCGTTTGTAAATTTCATTTTAAAATCCCCACTTAATTCTTGCTGGATCTAAGCCAGTCCTGTCCTTTGGTTGCAGAGGTACAAGTGCCCACATGGTGTTCAGAGAAGGCTATCAGTGTTGCTGAAATGAACCGTCCGAGAGGCTGGTGGAGGCTTTTTCAACTTCTGCACAGTCTTCAGATGCGATGGCAGGAACACGGCGGAGTTTTTCCTAGAAGGTGTTTTATTTATTTGAGGTGACTGAATTAGATCGATGTTTTCAGACACTCCAACGATATTTTTATGGCATGACAGTCACAGAAGAAATTCATAAGGAAGAAAGGAGTTTTGGCATGGTGAACTGAGAACAGGAATAAAAAATAACCCCCCATTTATTAATTCCTATGAGCGTCAGAGCTGTTACTGCCGCAGCCGGCACTAAAAACCACGCTACACTTTTGCAAAATGGGGGGGGGGGATTAAAGTTTAATTTCAACAAATCACCTTGGTTAGCACACTTATAAAACAGAAGCAATTCCCCTCCTCACTAGAAATAAACCAAATATTTCTACTACAGTCAGAAAACCACACTCTCTCCTATAGAGTTTCTCAAACAGTAACAATATTAAACAGGACGTGGAAACTTAAAACCGCTTGCTCCTTTCACTACAGCATGCCTCATAAAATATTATCGGCTCTTCCTTTCTAATATTACACTGAAAATCTCTGCTATTATATTTAGATGACAGCTGGTAGCTAAAAAAGAAAGACTCTAAATTGGAGCTTCTAGTGTCAACGTGTTTGGTGCCATATTAAAATTAACTTGTCCCGTTAAAAATAATGTAGGCGTACCACGTGAAGAAAGCAAGGAAAGCTGCAGTGGCAAGCAGCAGAGTGGCAGTACAATAATGGCAGAAAAGGGCTACGTGCACGCCTCAAAGCTTCCGGTCCTAGAGGCTTTCTTTTTCCATACTGGGTTCTTTGCCATCCTAAATATAATTCCTTCTGATATCACGGGGGTAATACTAGTAAAAACTAGGGAAAGTCAGAAATATAAACACAACAAATAAAGTGCTACCATCCTTACCTAAGCGGCTTTTGAGAACCAGTCACGGGCATCCTATAGAAAATTGCACCTAAGCCCGCCTAAGAACCCGATTCTCTAACCGATGTCCATGTTACAGGCACCAGTTAGAAAATCAGTTTGCTGCTGAGCTAATCATGGCAAGGGCAACTCGTCCCCACCCCCTGCAAAGACTACCAACAGGAGGGATGCACAATCCTTTCTGCCGGAACCCCCCTCGAACAATCGCAGTAGGAGGGATGCCTAGTCCCTCCTGCCCGGCACCCCTGAACTCCCCCCACTGATCGTGGCAAAAAGGATGCCCAGTTCCTCCTGCTGACAACCCCCACCCCCTGAAAGTTCACCTCTGCCCCCACCCACAATTGGTCAGATCCCCTAGGCCCCTCCTATGGGGGGTGGCCTAATTGGAATCTTAGGCCACTCCCAGAATGCACTGGGAAATGGGCCTAAGATTCCGGTTGGCCCAGGTGCCTAAGGTCTTTCCTATAGAAGGGGCCTTAAGCGACTGGGCCAATCAGGCCCGTAGGCCCCCTCCCTGGTGCATCCCAAGAAAGTATCTGCACAGCATATGAGAAGTGATCACAAGGAATGGCTTAAGGTGTCAATGAATAAACTCCCAGTGGGGTGTCAGGATCCTATCTTTATTCTCTCAAGGAACCACTAATCCTAACAAATAAGGGCATCCTTCTGTCACACTCAAATGATACCATAAAATCACCCATTTGTTTTGAAATTTTGCAATAAATGCATCAAAAAAATAATCAACACAACCTCCATCCTACCTATAAAAGTATTGGAAAGTGAGCTCCTGGGACAATAATAATTGCACTTTCTCCTTCCTATGGTCCCATTTCTCATAAGTGTTGTGCTCTCATCATGTCTCAGAGGATTGGAACTCCCCCACGCCACAAAGTTTCTCAATCAACTGACATTCTTTTTCCTTACATGGGTCAATGCAACTTATTGTCACTGTAAAAATATTCAGTCCCAATGGAAAGAACGTAAAAAAAGCCATTCCACTGAAATGAAGTTTAAGTCTTCATTCTCACTGCAATAAAGCTCAGCAGAAACAGTAAAACAGATACGGGAAAGAAGACATACAAGAAATCAATAATGCAATAATGCAAGTGGATAAGAGGCAGAGAGGACTTGGAGGCGGCAATTGCCACATTTTGCCCTGCAAAAGACAAGAAACCATGAGGTTAGCAAAGCCAGCTGCCTGCTGTCCAGGGAGTCCCTCTTCCTTTCTGTTTCAATATTACACGACTGTCCTTGTTTTTCTGGGGCACGAGGAAGAGATTACAGACTAGATAAAATCATGAGTGCATCTAATACAGACAATGTGTGTAAGTCTAAAAAAAATACAGGTTTCATTCTCTGAAAGTGTGATTGAAAACACTATGTAATCTAGACACCGGAGCAGGAGCTCAAATGATTACAAACCAGGCATGGTAAATGGTGCTTTTACCTCTCACTGATGAGTGCCACTATTTTCTCCTTTATCTTGGCAAAAGCAGAACATCTGAATGTGGGAATCCTTAATATTCCCTAAGAGCTTCAAACTTAGAAACATGATGGCAGATAAAGGCCAAATGGCTCATCCATTCTGCTCATCTGAAATAACCATTATCTCTTCCTCTCTCTGAGAGATCCTAGGCTTTCTTGAATTCAGACAATCTCTGTCTCTACCACCTCTACCAGGAGGGAGACTGTTGCACGCATCTACCACCCTTCCTGTAAAAAAAGTATTTCCTTAGATTACTCCGGAGCCTATCACCTCTTAACTTCATCCTAAGCCCTCTCATTTCAGTTTCCTTTCAAATGAAAGCGACTCGGCTCATGCGCATTTGTGCCATGTAGGTATTTAAATGACTCTATCATATCTTCACTCTCCCGCGTTTCCTCCAAAGTATACAGATTGAGATCTTTAAGTCTATCCTCATATGCCTTATGGTGAAGACCACGCACTATTTTAGTAGCCAGACTCCATCCTTTTTATATCTTTTTGAAGGTGCAATCTCCAGAATATTCTAAATGAAGTCTCACCAGTCTTATACAGGGGCATCAATATCTCCTTTTTCCTACTGGCCATACCACTTCTATGCACCCTAGCATCCTTGTTTCATAAAATCCATCTTGAAATAGAAAGCTACTTGGATAAGCAATCATACCTGGACTGACTTTTTTAATGGCAGTTTTCATCGTGTGTACACCTTGGACTAAGATGACACTCGACTCTGGTTTAGTGAGGATATGGACGGTCGCGTTATGAAATACTGCAGCTAAGAGGAAGAGTTTGAGAACTAGAGGCAGCTGCTGGAGCATCAATCATCCACCACAATCCATTCAAATCATAACCATATAAACCGTAAGAGGCCTTTGAATGCTTAAGAGTGCTTCAAGTACCTCACTTCACAGAAAGCAACATAAGGATGCACACACAAAATCTTTCCAGCAAATGCGAGTGCAGCATCACAGCAGGGAAAAAAGTGACAGGTATATAGAGGAAGAGTAGGATTAATGGATTTTCTAGCAGTATACAAAACACACTACATCTGCTGTGAATCCCCTTTTCCAATTCTGAACAGGTGCTAAACAAAATGACAAAGAGAAAGTACTATCAATATGGAATCAGACTAATGAGAAACTCATAAGTCACAACAGCAAGCACTTACGAAAGGGTCCAGAGAAGAGCGACAAAAATGGTTAAGGGGCTGGGGGAGTTGCCGTACAACGAGAGGCTAGAGAAACTGGGCCTCTTCTCCCCTGAAAAGAGGGGACATGATCAAAAAGTTCAAGATATTGAAGGGAATTGACTTAGTAGATAGAGGCAGGTTGTTCACCCTCTCCAAGGCAGAGAGAACGAGAGGGCACTGTCTAAAGTTGAAAGGGGATAGATTCCGTACAAACGTAAGGAAGTTCTTCACCAGAGAGTGGTAGAATACTGGAATGCTCTTCTAGAGGCTGTTATAGGGAAAAACACCCCCCAGGGATTCAAGACAAAGTTAGACAAGTTCCTGCTGAACCGGAACATCTGCAGGTAAGGCTAGTCTCAGTTAGGGAACTGGTCTTTGACCTAAGGGCTGCCGCGTGAGTGGACTGCTGGGCATGATGGACCACTGGTCTGAACCAGCAGCAGCAACTCTTATGTTTTTAACCAGGCTTTCCAAAGACTACAGAATGAGTAAAGCCCCTTTGAGAGCATGCTCCTTGAATCCCTGCTGGCATCCAACACACCTTCTATACAAGCTTATGTGTTTGCACACATCACTGTTGCTGGATTTTCCATTTCATTTGCATATTTGACTTGCTATGCACCGCCATGAGCTCTCAATAGATAATACGATATAGAGCTAAAAAAAATAACCTCATACGTATGTGGGATTGAAAGTAGATCTCATTGCTGATTTGTCATTTAGCATTTGGGGACTCCTGATGCAGATGCCTTAGCCGAAAAAACAAACAAATCCATGATTTGCTCTATGTTTTTATGATTGACAAAGAGGGTTTTGAAGACCAGGAATGCTCTGCTCTTTTCCTTTGGATTTTGCTGGTATTTGTGCAGAGGTGACCGTCTCCTTTGTGGTTGC
The DNA here is from genome assembly GCF_902459505.1 of Geotrypetes seraphini. Taxonomy (NCBI): domain Eukaryota; kingdom Metazoa; phylum Chordata; class Amphibia; order Gymnophiona; family Dermophiidae; genus Geotrypetes; species Geotrypetes seraphini. Next base: position 6,465,358 of record NC_047100.1, read on the forward strand.
CTTTTTTATTGCCAGCCACAGCGGTATTCGCTCAGACGCTCATAGGAATTCTATGAGCGTTGGAGCTTTTACCACCGCAGCCGGCAATAAAAAAGCCTAATGCGGCTTCATAAGAGGGTGGGTAAGTCTTGTACATTGCTACATACTATGAACTTTTTTATGTAGCTGGAGCAAGTGATATACAGTATATATTTCACACCAACAAAATGTATTTATATTCTGTAGGATATCCAGAACTAAGTAGGACTTTGTGTTATAACCTAACCTAGAAAAATGTGGGGGTTATGTAACTTGGTAGAACGTAACTACAATCAATTTTAAGTTTTAAATTTCATGTCTCCCCCCCCCACCACCATTACCACTGGCACTGCTTTTAGAAATCACGCTAGCCCTTTTGCAATTCTCATCCTTACTTCCATGCCAAAGGGGAAAAGTTATAATGCAAAGCCACAAGTACTGATTTTGTTAGGCTTCCAGAGAAACAACAGTCCCTTCCCCCTTTCTTCCGAGTCGAACACCGAGGCTGCAATTTAATCTCTGGACTTGATTCAAACTGTCCCTCCTGAGGTTTGTGACATTGACAGAATCAGTCCATGAAGTGAAAGCATTCGGTTTCATCAAACACAGGAATGTGGGCTCCGTTTTGCTGCTTTTCATTATCGGCTGCATCTTCTTGCTGTCAAGTCACGTGTTACTTTCTAAGCCTCAGTTTTTGTCAGCTGCTTATATGGGTTATTTGCAAGAAATTTACTAGACTGCTCCAACAAGCAAGCTTTCTCTCAGCACGTTAAAGGACGTTCATAAATACATTTCCAAAACACCAAATTCCAGTCTACTCACTACTGATCATTTCTATAACATTAATTGACACACACTATTCAAAAACATTTATAGTTTATAATCTGTTCTTTCAGTACCCATGTTTTAATCATTCCCATAAAAAAATGTAACTCTTTGATGCCTTTTGCTCTGTTTTGGAGAATAACAGGTTAAACGTTCAAATCAGCCTCAAAAATTCAGGCTTTTAGCCTAGATTTGAATAGGGCCAGAGACGCAGAATCATGTACTGACTCAGGAAGCCTATTCCAGGTGTTCAATGCAGCAAAATGGAAGGAATGGAGTGGCTGATGAAGGAAAAGGGCACAGGTAAGAGTGGCACATGCAATGAAGGAAGCGATGAGAGAAGAGAGGCCACATAACTGGTGGGGTGGGGATGGGGACAGATCAGTGGTTCCCAACCCTTTCCTGGGGAACCCCCAGCCAGTTGGGTTTTCAAGATATCCCTAATGAATATGCATGAGAGAGATTTGCATACCTGTCACTTCCATTATATGCAAATCTCTCTCATGCATATTTATTAGGGCTGGGGGTCCCCCAGGACAGGGTTGGGAACCACTGCTCTACTGAACCTCACACTTCTTGCTCTTGAACGCATCACTATAGTGAGACATATATTTATTTAATTGGCATTAGCTCGCATCGGTTAGTTGCTCACTCTTCGGGGGAACTCGATGCAAAGCAAAATCAACTCATGTAATAATCCCTCAACGTCGCCCACGCTCGGCTGGCCGCAGCGTCGATACCGTAAATACAGTTTGGCACGCGCTGTCTCGCGCGCAGCGTTGACAGCGCGGCTTACTGTGCGTCCTGCTGTGTTGGCATGGAAACAAAGCCTGCTCTTGCAGCCACCGGGTCCTGGCACGAGATGGCAGCGGGCTCCCGATTGGCCCGGCAACAATGTACCCACCGCGTGCAGGGGAATCTTGGCTCTGGTTGCCATGTGCAAAAGAAAAGCAAGAGCGCGAGTCTTCCCCCCCCCCTCCCCCCGACGGACATTTAAATGAAACGCTCGCCCGTCGCGCGACGCAAGGGCTGCAGCGGGAGGAGCCGATTGGTCGAGCGAGGGGCGCCGGCTCGCGACGGCTCACCTGGATCCTCTCGATGTACGAGGCCGGCACGTAGCCCGTTTCCCCGCTGCTGCAGCGGCTCGCCAGCCACCAGTGCTGGTTACTGCGCTCCAGGATCAGGAAGCTCTCGCCGGCGCCGAACTGCAGCGAGTGCGGCTCCGGGGAGCGGAAGGAGTACAGCGACCGGTACATGGGAGGAGCGGCGGGACGTGGACAGAACCCGGAAAGCAGACGGGTGGGAGGGGGGGCCGGTTCGCGCACTACGCCGAGAGGAAAGCGATGCGGAACCTGCTTCCCCCGCCCCCTTCCGACGGCGTGCGCTCTACGTCACCGCGCCGGCCAGTGCGTCAGAAAGAAGGGCGGCTCTTCCCGCTCCCGACTGCAAAGCTGGGTGAAGAGCGGCCCCTGGCGGCAGCTTCAAGGAAGGCCGGCGTATTTATTTGGTGTCAAATACCAAACAGTCGGCATCTCTCTTTTTCCCGCCCTCCCCCCTAGGGTTACCATATGGCTCCAGAAAAAGGAGACTGCTGTATTACTACGCCACTTAATTAGTACTCAATCACCTATGACATCACTAGAAGTCCTAAATATCCTGCACTCTTATTCAATATTATATAGCTATATGTAGACTACCAAACACAAGGTAGCAATTTTTTGTATGGACCTTCAGGCTGCAGTTGGGTTCTGAATCCTTCCCACTGCTGACCACTTCATCAGTCCACTTTTTATTGAAAAGATCTAGCTATCATATTTCTTTCTTCTTTATGTATACGTATCTTCATTTGTATATATCTTCATAATGGTGCAATCACTCATAAAAATCCATTTGAATCAATTTGAATCACTTAGCTCTAGATGTTGTTTATGATTCAAATGGATTTTTATGAGTGATTGCACCATTATGAAGAATTAATAAATGAAGATATATACAAATGAAGATACATAAAGAAATATGATAGCTAGATCTTTTCAATAAAAAGTAGACTGATGAAGTGGTCAGCAGTGGGAAGGATTCAGAACCCAACTGCAGCCTGAAGGTCCATACAAAAATTTCCTACCTTGTGTTTGGTAGTCTACATATAGCCATATAATACTGAATAAGAGTGCAGGATATTTAGGACTTCTAGTGATGTTCCAGAAAAAGGAGGACGCACTGAGACATGAGAGAGATTTGCATATAATGGAGATGGCAAGCATACAAAACTGCCCCAAGTATATTCATTAGGGCTATCCCAAAAACCTGACTGGCCCTCCAGTACAGGGTTGGGAGCCAGTGTTCTAAGTGGTTTACATTCAGGTACTTTATCATATTTCCCTTTCTGTCCCAGTGGGCTCAAACTCTATCTAGTGTACCAGGGGCAATGAGGGGATTAGGTGACTTGCCCAGGGTCACAAGGAGCAGTGAGGGATTTGAACCCACAGCCTTGGGGTGCTGAGGCTGTAGCTCTAGTCTGACCCTTGCACCACACACTCCCCATACACGGTTTGTACATGTGAAGGGCCATTTTAGAAAAGAATGTCTAAGTCTGATTTGGACGTTTACAGTAAAATGCTCAAAATCGGAAGCACAATAATGGCCATTTTCAAAAGTGGGACCACTAGACATCCAAAAATATATATTTTTTTGAAAATCGTCTACTTGGACCACCAAAACATCCAAAGTTATACCCCATTTTCGACCAAAAAACTGTCCAGTTTGGACATAGGATGAACCAATCTTGTAATGGACTGGCCACACAAACACACCAACAGAGCAGTGGGCACCTTAGAGCAGTGTTCTTCAACCAGTGCTGGTCCACAGAAATTTCCTGCCAGTCCACAGGGCCAGCATATGCATCAGGCCCAAAACTGTGTTCTTTAACTGCCGGTCCGCGGTGCGATTGATGATTTGTTAATAAGATTATATTGTGTGTATATATGAAAAATGAATGGAAAAAATAGTGTTACAGTTAGGACTATGGGGGCAGGGTCTGGGGTGGAGATTGGGTAGAGATGGGCAGGGTCTGGCCCATGACTTAGCCCAGTGTTCTTCAACCGCCGATCTGCGGACCGATGTCGGTCCACAAAATAATTCTTTTATTTCTGCCGGTCCATAGGTGTAAAAAGGTTGAAGAATACTGCCTTAGAGGACACTGCTGTGAACTTCACATAAAGGACGCAAGAAGTACATCGCACCATAACCCCTTTCTAGTGTATGGTGAGCCCTCCAAAACCTACTATTCCCACCTGTCTACCACCCCAATACCCCTTATGGCTGTAGGTGGCATCTACATGGCAGTATAGTAAGATCTTGTTGGGCTAATACTTTCCACCCTAAATGTAGTGATTAGGGTGGCTTATGGGCCTGGGTCCTTCTCTCTATGGTTCACTAGCCCTCTCACCATGCTACTTAAGATACCTGTGTGCTACTCTAGTAGGCTTTTCCATTCCAAATGCTGCTGTTCTACAGCATTCCAAGTGCTGGCTTTTGTGGAGTGGAACGGGATCAGTACTTAGACTCTCCAGTGGTCATCTGATCAATTTGGGTACTTTTTTTGCACTTAGACACTTCTAAAACATATCTAACCGAAAATGTCTAAGTTCTGTCTGGGACGTCTTAGGAAAGGTTTGATTATAGCCTGCAAAACATTCTGAATGCACAGCAGCTAAGTCCTGTTAGATGTCCAGGACAGAACATCCAAGTGCTGACTTATACTGGTTTTTGGACATCCAAGAGTTTTGGTTATGCCCCTAATTATGAACAAGGTACTTCCTTATCTTTTACATGGGGCAATGGATCACAGAGAGTTGAAGTGGGAATTGAACCCAGTTCTCCAGGATCTCACTCTGATGCACTAACAATTAGGTTCCTCCTCCACTGTCTATCAAACTAGGGTACTTGATTATCAATTCTAAAATGGAAGAGAGCATTAAGAATCTCTGTCATCTGATGTAGGGACCTATGTGGTCTCACAAGCTCATGATTTATTGGTCATGTTCTGCATATATGGAACACTATGAAAGCTACGTTAATAATTATTGTTTGAAAAAAAAGTATGATTACTCTTCTGGTACTATTACACAACTTAATCAATGTCCAAATAAAATAACTTATTTGCATGAGACCACCTTCATGTTGACTTGTTTATTAATGAGGTGACCTTTAAGGCTAATTTGGTGTTCTGGAAAAGCACAGAAGAAATGTACACTAAAACTGATTTATTGATTCAGACTTCACTCATTTCTTTACAGAAAAAAAACCTATGCACTTGATAGAATCTTTTGAGAGCTTGGTATGTACTGTATTTAGCTTTCCTTGCTGTGAGATATCCTGCTAAATCCTGTGGCAGATTATATGTCATGCAGGGGATTTTACTGACCATTTTGACTTTGTAAGAGGATAAGTGGCACGCATATACTGAAGTGCCATTAAGAACATAAGAGATGCGGGCCCCCAGGGACTATTTTGCGGCCCGCGATCTATCCTCTGCTTCCCTTCCCGTCTCACTGCCCTCCCCCAATCGGGGAACAGGCCAGCACTGAGGTCTTAGCTCTCCCTGCTTATCTTCCCCAGCTCAGAGCCGACCATTTCTCGCCACCCGAAGTCAATTCTAACGTCGGGGAGGAAGTTCCTCATGCAAAGTTGTCATTTCTTTATTTTTTTTTTAAATTATTTATTTATAGAATTTTTTACAAAATTTCCAAGCATATACATCTTGTACAGTAAAGTGAGATCACACAACATATTAAATTAACATTCCAAAATTAATATTACTACAAGGAGCTTCTAATCTAGCTGATCTCACACTAGTCCTCAATATTATTAGATCCATAATTAAGAGTAGAACAAATATAATTCAAATTAGTTAAATAAGAAAAAAAAATCCTTTTCTGACTAAAGTGCAGGGAATTAACCTTAAATAGACATTATGTTGTTATTATTCCTTTTTCTAGACGTTTCACTGAGATAAAGCTAATCAGCTGAGATGGCTCTGTAAATATATACTTAAATGATAAATATCTAACTACACATTTACATGGATATCTCAAAAAGAAAATACCCCCTATTTGAGTCACTCCAGGCTTAAGAATTAAAAATTCTTTCCTTCTTTTCTGAGTCTCTCTAGAGACATCAGGAAAAATCTGAATATGCTGCCCCAGGAAGTCTTTGGATCTGTTTTTGAAGAAAAGTTTTAATATCCAATCTTTGTCTGGAGCCAAAGCGACAGACAACAAGAGAGTAGCTGGAACAGCCAGTTCCCTATCTGATTGTTCCAGTATTGCCGAAATGTCCATTGACCTCTCCCGGGGTTCCTCAATTTTCCCTTCTTCTTTGGATATGGGCTTAGCAGGTAGGTAATACACTCTTGTAAGAGGAGGTAAGGAGTTTTCAGGAATTTCCAAAATTTCCATAAAATATCTTTTCACCATTTCTCTAGGAGAAGTTGACAGGATTCTTGGAAAATTTATAAATCTCAAATTATTTATACGACCATTATTCTCCTGCACTTCCAACTTCTTCCTGAGTAATATATTATCTTTAACCAACATATCTTGATTTTGTTTCAGTAAGATTAACTCCTTATTTGTATTTTGTGTCTCAGTTTTAAATTGTAACATATCCTGCTTTAAAACTTTTATTTCTTCCTTTTGTTCTTTTAATTCTTTATCCAAACTTTTTATTTGAGGATTTAAGGAATTCCCCAAATTCACTACCAAGTCCCATAATGCTTCGAGTGTGACTGTAGGAGGTTTTGTAGGTGAAAAAAGTTGTAATGGTGTAGTATCTAAATGTTCAGAAATTAGCTTTACCTCAGTGTGGTCTTGTATTCCTCCAACCTCTGTTGTTGTCCCGGTCGCAAGTCCCGTTGTCATATTCAGCGAGCCCTCCATACTAGCCTCTGTGGACAAAGAACTAGCCACCTCCTCAGGTGGATTCTGGTCCCGTGGAGAGCTAGTAGCTTGCGGCGTGGGTTGGAGGGGTGGCGTCCTAACGTCGGGGCTAAGAGTGACTTCATGCTCAGGGGAGCCCACCGTACTACTCTCCGGGGGTATCCCCAATGAGCTAGCACCCGACCCTTCTTGTTCCCGTTGTAGGCGTCGGAGAAAATCATCAATAGTAACCACTGGAGTTAAGGGTCGCCGGGAGGCTCCTCCGGCGTTCCTTCCTCGTCTTTTTGGCATTATTAAAAAAAAGAAGAAAAGAGAAAAACTTCAACGCCGTCCTCACTGCAGCAGTTAAGGAATATATACTTCTTGGATCCAATAATAGGGAGCAGGATCTGATCCGGATCTAAATAATCCATATGAATTTCCCACTACCGGCTCCCGGTCTCCACGTGGCTCCTTCGGCCACGCCCTGCGGCCGCAACCACAGCAGCGGCTGCTTTAAGTAATATCGGAGACGGACCCGGTGACGTCAGGGGTCCGTCTCTGCTAGTGCCTGCATGCACCGCCAGCCAGCCAGGAGGAAAGGAAAAGCCGCCGCCGTTCACTCCGGGGTCAGCACGGGACACCCCACAACTCCACTCCGGTCCAGTAAGCTGCTCCCAGCACAGTCACAGCAGCGGCTGCTTTAAGTAATATCGGAGACGGACCCGGTGACGTCAGGGGTCCGTCTCTGCTAGTGCCTGCATGCACCGCCAGCCAGCCAGGAGGAAAGGAAAAGCCGCCGCCGTTCACTCCGGGGTCAGCACGGGACACCCCACAACTCCACTCCGGTCCAGTAAGCTGCTCCCAGCCAGTTGTCATTTCTTTAATAAGACATTAACTATTTTTTCTGTGACCTCCAAGTACCTACAAATCCAAAATGTGGCCCCACTAAGGGTTTGAGTTTGAGACCACTGCCCTACTGCATCGGATCAAGAGTCCATCTAGCCCAGTATCCTGTTCCTAAAAGTGACCACCAGTCCAGGTCACAAGTACCTGGTAGATTCCCTAACAGAAGCAAGATTCTATTCTACTGAACCTCAAGGATAAGCAGTGGCTTCCCCCAGGTCTACCTTAATAACAATTTATGGATATTCTCTCCGGGAATTTTTTAAACCAGACTACATTTATTTATTTATTTATTTATCTATCTACGAGTGTGATGTAGTGGTTAGAACTACAGCACCCTGAAGTTATGAGTTCAAACCCCACACTGCTCCTTGTGACCCTGGGCAAGTCAGTTACCTCCCCCCCTCACTTTTACAAAACCCTAGCAAGGTTTATAGTGCCAGCCGCAGCGGTAACAGCTCTGATGCTCTGTTACCGCCTTAGCTGATGCTAAAAACTGTGCTACGGTTTTGTAAAAGGAGGGGTTAATCCTCCACTGCCCCAGGTACACTGGCATAGATAGGGAAAATGCATGTAAACTGCTTTGAGTTTGGTTGTAAGACTACAAAAAGGCAGCATGCAAATCGCAATCCCTTTTTTGTTTTATTTCTATATATTCTGATAAGATGGCTAATAAGCATAGAAACAAAAGCAACAAAGTGAATCTGGAAACTGTAGGATGTGTAGCAGATCCTTTTCGACTATCATGATTTCTCTTTTTTTCTGGGAGTGGTGTTTCCTTCTGAGAATTGTTTTTAAAGTCAGCTTCTGCTTCTCCTCAAGGGAGGATATGTTTGTTACGACTGAGCAGAAATCCCCAGAAGAGCACAGTTTCCAGGAGCCAGCTTCAGAGAAAAGCCAAGGGTTATGTCTCTTAGTAAACCCCACAAGTCTGTTAAGGAAGGAAAAAGGAAAACCTTGCAGTGTTCGCTTTAAATAACATGTAAAGGCCAAAAATAAAAAATAATGATCTTCAGGTCCATTTCTCAGCAACACCCAGAGCCTCTCACTCATTTTGCCATAAGCGTGACAATTTCATTTATAAAACTGTTGCCTTCTACACATCATTTGGCTTCGTAAACTTAATTACTTTCATTAGGACAGTTACAAATGAGTTCTTTGAATCTCTGGCATTTCATCTATCCTGTTAAAAGCTACAGAATTGCCTTCATTCGTAAAGCAGCAGGATAGAAAGGCCCACGGATCCTACTCTTGTTATTCCTAATATTTCTACATTACTGCGGTTTATTAGTTTACAAACAACAAAAAGAAGGGAGAACACAAAACCACAGCACAAAAGGTGTAATAAAAGAAACCCAGCAGAAAAAAGGAGACTGCACCTGGATGATAACAGGAAAGAATAATCTAAAAAAATGTGCAGAAATGCAAGAAAATGTATGCACATTAAACTGTAATTAAAAATAAAAAGTCATAAAAACAACTGTGCTCTGTTATAAATGTGCAATGGAAAAAAAAGACTCAATACATTCTGTGTTTTGGCAGTGCTGGCCTTCCTCAGAAGTTTTTTAAGTTATTATGAATGGTTGTATTATAAGCCGTCTAGGTTTTAGAAGGATAATACATACTTTAAATAAATAAAATATATCCTGTAGGCAAAACAGTAGTGCTGCCATAATCTGAAAAAAAGAGTGCAAAATAAGTGTGCTACTCGTGCAGAGCAAGTTGCTTTTGGGCCAGTCCTGGGTCTTTCCTCTACTGCATCTCACCGATAGGAAATTGCAGGGGGGACATGGCAGAGGGAAGACCCGGGCCAGGGCTGGCTGATAGCAGCCTTGTGCTTGCTGTTGCTCCCGGCAAGCGAGGTAATGTTTAGGATTGCAGTTGAAGGAGGAGGGAGGAAGGAGAGGGAGCAATGCCAGACTAGGAGATGGATAGATGTGTATTAATTTGGCTTGTTTAGTTTTACAAAGGGTGTATTGACAGGGTTACCAGACATCCGGATTTCCTAGGACATGTCCTCCTTTTCAAGGACTTTGTCCGGGTTTTGAAAAGCTTCCTCAAAATTGTGTCTTGCAGTATGTGTGTGTGCAGGGGGGGGGGGGAGGCAGGGTTAGGGCAGGAATAGGGCATAACGGGATGGGGATGGGTAGAACTGGGTGGGCCAGAGGGGCGGGTCTAGGAGTCCGGATTGTACTAAAGTCAAATCTGGTAACCCTATGTATTGATGTTTGAGTGCTCACTGCAGTGTTTAAGATGCTGCCTTTTCCTAGGTGTGTTCACCCTTGTGTGACTTGTGGATTATTACTAAAAATGTGTTTAATATAGAGGAGAGGGGTGTTAAAAAATGATTGGCCCCCAGGTGTCAAATATGGTTCATAGTCATTCATGGCAATTTCAATAATCACAGCTCTTATAGCAAATAAATAAATTATTTATTTGCTATAAGAGCTGTGATTATTGAAATTGCCATAGATCATCATCACAGAGTATAATTATCTATTCCTCCAGAGATAAGTTTTCATAGTCATTCATGCGCAGGACTTCGGTGCACCAACATTGCAGAGCAGACAAATTGGCGCAAGACCACAGCGCTGCCTAAAAAGTTAATTTTAATGAGCTCCGACATGGGGTGTGAGTGCCCCCCCCAGTTTACTTCATACTCATCGTGCTGTCGTTGGGGGGGGGGGGTGGAACCCTCCATTAGAGAGTAAACAACTTTCTCCCAATTTTTTAGGAAACAGTTAAGTTTTCTCTATAATGTGGGGGGGGGGGGGGGGTTGCACCTTCCACACACCCCCAACGGCAGCGTGAAGAGTATGAAGTAAAGGGGGGGGGATTCCCCACTCACACCCCGCGTCGGAGCTCTTTAAAGGTAACTTTTTAGGTGGAGCGCTGCAATGTCGGCTGCTGAAGTCTCCCGCGCTTTTGTCCCGTCACCTAATTGGTTCGATTCGGCGCTGCAATGTGTGCGGCGTTGAAGTCTCACGCGCTTTTGCCCCGTCACCTAATTGGTTCGATTCGACGCTGCAATGTGTGCGGCGCTGAAGTCTCACGCGCTTTTGCCCCGTCACCTAATTGGTTCGATTCGACGCTGCAATGTGTGCGGCGCTGAAGTCTCGCGCGCTTTTGTCCCGTCACCTAATTGGTTCGATTCGACGCTGCAATGTCGGCGCGCCGAAGTCTCGCGCACTTTTGTGCCGTCGTCTAATTGGTTGATTCGGTGTTGCAATGTCCGCGCGCCGAAGTCTGGCGCGCTTTTGTCCCGTCGCCTAATTATTACAGAAAGCAGCTGGTTTGAGGGAAGTGCTATAAGAGCAGATTCAGAGATAATATCTCTCTGCTGGAACCTGATTTGGATTTTGTGTTGTTGTTTTTTTCTTTGTTGATATCAACTCTGGGAACATTTCTTTGTCTCTTAGTATTAGTAGTGCAGTCACTTAAAGCATCCACTGGATATCACTCCTGCAGAAAAGATCAATCCTGCCTTCAGAAATAATGATCCATTTGCCATATTCTGTCTTTCCAGTTCTGTTCTAATAAATCTTTTTTTTTTTTTTTTATTAACTAAAACCACATTTCCTAACCCAATCCCTACTCTGATTCTTCAACTCTCTAAGATGATGAAGTTCGACATAATACTGTATCCTTGTGTGTAAACTGTATGCAGATATATCTCACCTTTGTGTGTGCATATACTGTAATATAGGGGTGGGAAATCCCTGCACTACAAATGCAAACACACACACACACACATCTGTATCAAACTGACAAGCAGAAGAGCAAAGTTGTCTTTCCTGTGAAGGAAGTGGCTTCCTAAATGGTAATTTCCTCCATATTTTCAGTATTTCAATATTGTGTCACAAAGGTTTCATACTGTCAACATAAAAAGGGTGCACAATATTTCCTTTCTTCAGAATACCTTTAATTTTTCTTCGTTTGCTCCCCCCCTGCTAATATAATATTATAAATGTAATAAATCCCAGTAATGGTAGCAGATTTGGATTGATCATGCACATTCAGGGAACTGAATCAAAAAGCACTGTGCGTCCCTGGGTGGGCTCGAACCACCAACCTTTCGGTTAACAGCCGAACGCGCTAACCGATTGCGCCACAGAGACCGACCTGTCGTACTGCTTTTCCTCAATCCTTTTTCAGGGTCTCTAGTCCACCTCCTCCTGGTTTTGCAACGTCTGTTTCTTTTTTAAAATTTCAAGCTAAAAGGAACACAGCAGGAGTTGGACTAGAACGGTTAAGGAGGGGGAACGGATAAGGAGAGAGAGAGAAAGGGGCGCCCACGACTCCATCGAACCAACCCACCGGCCCCTGTCCAGGGAGGTAGCGACGCAGCAGAGCACTAGAGAAATGGAACGTCGAGCTGTGACGTCAGCCCGCAACTCGAAAACATGAAGTAAAGAAAGGCCGGGAAGATAAGCAATAAGGGAAGAGGAGGAACTGCTAAAACTGCACTCAGCTGCCGAAATAGCTCAGTTGGGAGAGCGTTAGACTGAAGATCTAAAGGTCCCTGGTTCGATCCCGGGTTTCGGCAAGGCGGTTGCCCTTTTGTGTGGTTTTTCACATTTGCTTTAACCTTCCTGTGAGGCATAGTTTTCAGTTCTACTGTAGTTGTGGTCTTGTTTAATTTCATTTAGTTTTAACGTCTGGGTGCTTTACTAGGAAACCAGATCCAGTGTCCAAAAAAGAAGAGACTCTGCTCTCTCACTTGGCTTATTAGGTCAAATTTCTGTTATTTTATATTTCTGGCAGATGTAATTTATTTTGCAATTAAAAATTGGCATGTTTATACTGTAAGATCTTTGGACCGTTCTGAATCTGAAACAAGGCCAGGGCTGGCTTGCAATGGCAGCCCCCCACCCCCCTGCTGGATTGCCCCTTGGGGCATGGGGACGTGTTATGGGGGCATGAGACTGGATCAGAGTTGTGAGGCATCCCCACCTCATGCAAACTGCAATGGCAGCACCAATGAATGACGGTAGTGTGTGTGTGTGTGTGTGGGGGGGGGGGTCTCCCTGGCAATGCCTCCTTCAAGCCATGGTGGTGCCTTTAAAGTTATTATGGCATCTTGTTCAGCTGAAACAGACCCTGAACTGGGAATGATGAAATTTCCCAGTGTGAGAAGGGCCAAAGAAATTATACCATAACAGCAAAGATCTTAAATAAATGCTATAACTTATATACATAATTTCTATTGGTTTTCTAGTGACTCTATTAGTATGAAGCATTAGATTCAGATAGGATTAAAGCAAATGAGGGGGGATGAGGTCCTTTATCTCTTGTTCATTTTATTCTTAAATTGACATTGCTGCAACAATGCATATCTGCAGACTTTTTCAGAAAACAAAAGCAAAACAAGAAACCAGAGAAGAATAAAACAAAGCTCTCCTTATTCCTCTCTTTCTCCAAATACCAGAAAATCCTTTACCTGCTGACTCCGAAACCAATTTCTTTCACATTTTGCAGTGCTAATGCAGTGCCCTTTGCAACACTGACATCAACATTTAAATCTGATAAATCCAACTGGGATTAATTACAATTAAACGTAATTTATTCATGGTAGGGTTACAAGAGGACATTGTTCTGAGCATATTTAGTTAATTCCTAAATTATGGTGGTTGCATAGCAACTAGCTCAGGTAATACAGTATAATCAGCATTTTGTGTCTTTCTCTGATTATTTGATTAACATTCCCTGTTCTTTGTCTTTTTAGCTTTCCCTGGAATGTTTAGCTATGTAATGCAGAATAGACCCACTGGTGTCCCTCCTTCCTTTTTCCCTGTGCTCATCATTTTTTCTTCATATTTTGATTGTTTCTCTCCCATTGTCTCTCTCTCCTCCCTCTTATCCCTTCAGTGTCTCTCCTGGCCATGTGCTGTTGTAAACCTCATCCAGCTTTTTCACCTGTCCCTTTCTCCTTCCACCTTGAATGTATCTCTTTCTTTTACCCTATTTTTCCCAGGATCATATATTTTGCAAATCAACTTGATTCCTGGTAAGACTAAAATAAAAGGGAAATCCACTGCTTATTCCTAGGATAAGCAGCATAAAATCCTACTTGGGTACTTGGGACGTGGGTTGGCCACTGATGGAAACAGGATACTGGGCTTGATGGACCTTAGGTCTATCCCAATGTGGTCATTCTTATGTGAGCCAAGTATAGGACAATCGAGCCATTGTGATATCACTTGTGAGGTTGGCTCTTAGGCATTGGTGGAATGAGGCATTCTGACATCACAATCTCAGCTCTGGAATGTTGCTACTCTTTGGGTTTCTGCCAGGTACTTGGGACCTGGATTGGCCAGTTGGAAACAGGATACCGAGCTTGATGGACCTTCAGTCTGTCCCAGTATGGCAATTCTTATGTTTATGTTCTTAAAAGGAATCAGAGAATCTGGCATTAGGTGAGCACCACAGAGAAGAAAATTAAGGTATGGAACTATAGAAGGAGATGAAGTAAGATGTTCATTGTTAGGTCAAAGAATTACCAGCCCTTTGCAATCAACTGGAAGAAGGGCTGTAGGACTGCCAATGCATAGCTTCAGATTCAAGACAGAAAACTTTATTGAATTTTTAGTACAGTCACAAAATCTTAAATGCAGACTACAGATGATGACAAAGTGATAGTTGCAACAATAGCCAAGATGTCAATCAAGGCCTGTACAACACATAAAATGCAGAATGCAGTACATATAGAATATTTTTATTAGTGAAGGTCTTCCATGTGTGTTCACACCCTTATCATTCCTACTAGCAGAGAACTAAGAGACACAGTATACTTTGAGTTCACAGCTGGTTGTCAGTCATAGAAGCAAGTTGTGGCACCCCCAGTATTGAGCAAACTTGTTGACTGTGTCCAGGGAGGGGTAATGCTTTGGTATAATTTTGTGGTGGTGTTTGATTTGTATTATGTATATTTTACTCAACTATGTTGTTAGCGACTTGATGAATTGTGGATCTAAAAAGAAATCGGTTTTGTGCTCGTCCAGAAAGGTTCTCCAGCGTCATCCCCATGGTTATTTTCAACATAGAAACATAGAAAGGTGACGGCAGAAAAGGGCTATAGCCCACCAAGTCTGCCCACTCTACTGACCCGCCCTATCAAGTCTGAGTGTCTTGCTAGGCCTCTGTAGGGATCCCACGTAGATGTCCCATTTATTCTTAAAGTCAAGCACGCTGTTGGCCTTGGCCACCTGCTCCGGAAGCTTATTCCAGTGCCCTATCACTCTTTCCGTGAAGAAATACTTCCTAATGTCACCCCTAAATTTCCCTCCTCTGAGTTTGAGCGGATGCCCTCTTGTGGCCGAGGGTCCCCTGAGTAGAAAGATGTCATCTTCTACCTCGACACGACCAGTGATGTATTTAAACGTTTCAATCATGTCTCCCCTCTCCCTGCGTTCCTCCAGAGTGTAGAGCTGCAGTTTATTCAGTCTCTCCTCATACGAGAGACCCTTGAGCCCCGAAATATTCCTAGTGGCCATCCGCTGAACCGACTCGACTCTAAGCACATCTTTGCGGTAATGTGGCCTCCAGAACTGCACACAGTACTCCAGGTGAGGTCTTACCATGGTTCTGTACAGTGGCAATATGACCTCAGGTTTCCTGCTTACGAAACTTCTATTGATACATCCCATCATTTGTCTTGCCTTGGATGATGCTTTTTCCACCTGATTTGCAACCTTCATGTCTGCACTGATGATCACTCCCAAGTCTCGCTCAACTATCGTCCTGGTCAACGTTTCTCCATTTAAGGTGTAGGTTTTGCATGGATTCCTGCTACCGAGGTGCATGACCTTACATTTCTTGGCGTTGAAGCCCAGCTGCCATGTTGAGGACCAGTTCTCCAATGTAAGCAGGTCGCCCTCTTCGCCTGGTTCCTTCGATCTTCCCAAACATGATGTCCTTCTCCAGTGATCTCTCTCTCTCTCTCTCTTTTGATGGTGTGACCAAAATAAGACAGTCGAAACTTCATCACACTATCAGAAGAAAGTGATCTTTTATTTTGGAGAGCATGAGCTCCTGTGAATTCCCGTTCATGTTATGGATTCTGATTACAGTCACATGAATAACACAGTCAAGAAAATATAAGAATTCAGGAACTGAAATGAATTATTATGGGCAAATTTGATTAGCCTAACTAGACTCCATCACTAACCTACTTACGCTTGGTCATGTTGTTAATTGATCATGTGACTGCAAGTATATGACCTAGCCAGAGATTTAATCAGACTTTGTGTATTAGAATAAGGGACTTCTGGAATAAGGGAAAGACATGCAGAAAAAAAAATCAGAAGAAAATCCTTTGCGGATCAAACAAGGGAGTTGACGGAAACAACTGCTAAATGGTGGTCACACATAAAAAATTTATTGCTTTATTGTTATTTTGCATTCTGTGGTCCTTCTTAATATTTTGAATAAGTATGAGGCTTGGTTATTTGATGTATCAGTAGGGATGGCACTTCAATATATTTTGGCCAGTTGGGAGAATAGTTCAGGTAAATTACAAATCTTATACAATAATCCAAGATAAGAGTTCCATAATAAATGGTATCATCCAGAAAACATTGCCCAATAACAAATTTATGGAAAGTACAATTATACATTGACCTAATTACCAAAAGCAACAACAAAAAGCAGCATGGATGTACATAAAGTCAGCTTGAAGAATATTTATATATATGTGGTCTTCCGACCTCTGAGTTTTAATAGGGCATAAAACTATAGAAGTGGTTCCCAAATTTTTTGAAATGTTGTTAAACTATTAGTTTTCGCAGCCCCGACTCTCTCGAATTTGGCTGTAAGACAGACTGTATTTCACCAGACATTGTACTCAACCATAGTGAAATCCTTACAATGAGTGAGAATAATTTTTATGGCTAAACTGATCAGAATTCCCAACAACCTTGATGCTCAGTAATTATATCTCACATTCCATAACTACCAAGTATGACAATATTTATCGATATAGGTTCTTGAATAGATAGATAGATAGTACGCGTTACATGGCGTAAGCCACCTCTGAAAGGTGAGCTATTGAATCAAATAGTATGAGTGGTAACATGTTATACCAAGTCTCAAGTTCCTTTCCCTTCCTACATATATCAGTATGGTACAACACAACTTAAGAAGAGATCTTCCATCCCAAGGGAAATTATGGCCTTTCACCCCAAAGGAAATTATGGAGAGTACTCCCTCTTCACTTACAACAGGGGTGTCAAAGTCCCTCCTTGAGGGCCGCAATCCAGTTGGGTTTTCAGGATTTCCCCAATGAATATGTATGAGATCTATTTGCATGCACTGCTTTCATTGTATCCTAATAGATCTCATGCATATTTATTGGGGAAATCCTGAAAACCCAACTGGATTGCGGCCCTCGAGGAGGGACTTTGACACCCCTGACCTACAACAACCATGCCAATATCACATCTTCAGAAAGAAACTTAAGGCCCACCTCGTCTCCTTGGACCTAGAACGAAATCTCAGGAGCCTACCTCCTGTCCTCCTTCAATGTTCAAGTCTTGTTCTTAATCTTGTTCCAAACTGCACTGAATCCTAGCGTAAAATTACAGTATAAAAGAAAAATGTATGGTATGGTGTGGTAGTGTTTCGGTGGGGTATGAGCTGCTGCCCAAGGCAGTATGCCAGACATGCCTCCCTGTGGTGAGTCCTGTTCTGGTATTTTCTTAGGCTCCTAGTTCATTAACCCACCCACCCCTTTTGCAAAACCACACAAGTGGTTTCTAGCGCAGGCCAGCGGGCTGAATGCTCTTGCACTGCTCTATAAGCATTCAGCGCACCGGTCTGTGCTAAAGAGTGCTTTCGTAGTTTTGTAAAAAGAAGGACAATTTTCCCCTTCTATGCACCTTTCAACTTCCTGCTCCTATTTATCTTTTGCATCTAAAGTGGAAAGCCCAGGACTCTTTTGGCCAAATAAATTGCTCTCAGCAAAAACACGACATTTACCACAATCCGTACAGTCATTTCCTAGTCAGTTGATGCCAAAATAAAGCACAGTTCACAGTTTGAGATTAACTTGAACTCCTTGTTCCAGGCAACAGGCCTCTGGCATGATTTTCCCTCCTGTTCCTGGCAGGCTAGAGAGTAAACTGCGGCTCTCACTAGCTGGATTTCTCTGGTATGATCATGTTTTAGACAAGAGGAACTGTGGTCCATAGGCACAGGACTGCTGCGTATTTCTCACAATCTGAAGCACGCCAGCCAACAGAGGTGTATAACTTTTTATATATATATATTCTACAATTCTATGCAGATTACAAATTATTCAGATACTCAAGCATTTTTCCCTAACTGTCCCAGCGGGCTCCCACTCTATCTAACGTACCTGGGGCAATGGGGATTAAGTGACTTGCCCACAAGGTCACAAGGAGCAGTGCAGGATTTGAACCCACAACCTCAAGGTGCTGAGGCTGTAGCTCTAACGACTGTGCCACACACTCCCACAATTATCACATTTGCTGGGCATGTTTCACCCAAGCACTACAGTGTTCCCCCGTGAATTCGCGGTTCGCAAATCGCGCACTCACTAATTCGCGGTATTCTCCGACTGCCTCTTCATGTACTAAATTCAGGCTACCCCGATCAGGAGCTGCGTGTCAAATGTCTCACCGATCCAGGGCAAGCAGAGGCTTCCCCCAGGTCTTTCTCAATGACAGACTGTGGACTTTTCCTCCAGGAACTTGTCCAAACCTTTCTAAAAACCAGCTACATTAACCGCTCTTACCACATCCTCTGGCAACGCGTTCCAGAGCTTAACTATTCTCTGAGTGAAAAAAAATGCCCTCCCATTGGTTTTAAAACTATTTCCCTGTAACTTCATCGAGTGTCCCCTAGTCTTTGTCATTTATGACGGAGTGAAAAATTGATCCACTTGTACCCGTTCTACTCCACACAGAATTTTGTAGATGTCAGTCAGTGACTGAAAAAAATAAAAAAGAATTCTGCTTGCCAAGTACGTCATCAGTTTTGTGAAAAACATTAAACTTTGGGATGGCCTTTTTTTCTATAGAAGTGGGTTGGTGTGCCTCTGAGAACATCAAACAAAGACAGTGTTGACAATTAGCACAATAGTGGAAAGAGGTCAATTTGGGATTGAACGGTGCTTATATTCCCCTTGGAAGGAAGAATGAGAACTGTTTTCTTTGGGTCGGCTGCCAGAGTACTGCTATTCCCCAGATCCCTGGAATCAATCACAAAAGAGGCTTTTAAACTGTAAGTGAAGAATGCCTGGCCCCTCTAGTGTAAAACAGATGTAATTCCTAGAAATTCAGAGACCAAGAGACTGCGTGGGTTCAGGGAACTGTAGCTGGCAAGGAAAATTCAGCTCTTCAAGATCCAAGGGTGGGAGAAGGCAAAGAGGCCCATTGTGAACACAACACACATGAACATGTCCTTACAAACCCCAATAGGTCAATTAAACAAAATGCTCCTTCATTTTGAGGTTTGGTTTTTTCAGGCTTCCAGCTTTTGTCACCATGTTCTCTGAGATTAAATATGCATTAAAAGCTTTCTCTATTACAGAAACTTCTTGCCTACGGAAGTAAAATCTGGTAACCCCACCCTTCCCCACCCCCATTTTGGATGCTCCTGGGGGGCCCCAGCTCATCCCTCGCCTCAGGCAGCAGAATTCCTTGAGCCGCCCCTGGTCAGAAGGTTCACTGGACAAACAGAACTCGGGTCTACCTACCACTGAGGAAAGACATAAGGTATTATTCCCTTGATTAAGGCGATGGCTCTGTGAGTTTAAGCAGGCTTCTCTTACTGCCAGACTCTCAACTGTCCTCCATTTACAATTCTTCTTTCATTCAAAATCAACCCTACAAGGAGCAGAATGCATCAGGAGAGATGCTTGAAAGCTGAAACCAGACTATTTTTTATTTTAAAAATTTCTATACCGTTTTTATACCAAAACGGTCTATAAAACTGTTACATACATAAAATGTAAAACAAATTAAGACAACTTTCAATTACAAATGAAAATAAAAGCCGAAGGATTCAATTCTTTCAGGAAATCAGCAGACGAAGAAAATCAAATACTCAAAGGTAACTTTCTAAACGCCCCCCTCTCACTGCATTTCCGAATTTGTCCCACAAAGGAATTCCACAGTTTTACTCCTGCACATGAAAAGGTCATCACATTGGTTGCCACACTAGTGCCTCCTTTCTCCTTGTTAGAGAAGCACTTTATAATCTGTGATGAGTCACTATGGGAATCCATGAAAGTATGTTAACATTGGCTATTAACTGGATGTAATTGGCCTAGAGCTACAACTGGAAAAAAACATGAGCCAAACTTAAATAAATAAACTTCCTTTAACCTGGTGCTCATCTTGGCCACTAATAGCCTTTGTTAATAGCAAGCAAATCAGATACCTCCACTGCATATGGCATTTATTGCAAGACTTAACTATACCACCCAGAAGTACAGTTGAGTTTTCTTACACTGATATATATTATTGAAGCAGTTAGAATACATACAACATCGCTAAGGTGGCAGACCCACTCAGCAAGAGATTCAGGGTTAGCCCCCAGCCCACCCTTCCTTGCCTGTCACTCTGCTCCAACCAGAGCAGACCATCACTGTGCCCCTGGCACAGCCAGTTGACGGACAGAGGCAAAAAGAGTTGCCTCCCTGTGCCATGGCTGCAGGAAAGGCCTTCATACAAGGTCATTTCCTGATGCCTCGGTATTAGCAGCAGCAGGAAATGACCTTTTTTCGAAGACCATTCCTGCTGTCACTGCACAGGGAGGCAACGCAGCAGGAGATCCTGGTCCATCGGCAGGAGGGCGGGAGAAGACCTGCAAAAGTGGGAGGGAGACTTGGCAGGCCTGTTACGTAGATCTTGAGGAATCAAATCTGACTCAAGAGCACAACTGGATGCTAACCGTTACGGCAGAGATTCCAACTTGCATGTTCTACATCACTGCTCCTCGTCTTAGGCCCTGGTCCTGAGAAGATCATGAAGTTCAGCAACCCAGTAATATATGGTAAATTGATTTGTTTGCATACCTGTCGCTGAAAAGAGGGCTACATATTGCTCCAGTATAAAGGATGCACATCTAAAGCAATCCTAGTACAGCTTCCCTGAAATTAACCTTTTCTCCAAGATACAGTGACTTTAGCGACCTGGTTTTTGTTTATACAAAATGAAAGATGTGGTGCATGGTTGGAGCTACAGCCTCAGCACCTTGAGGTTGTGGGTGCAAATCCCACACTGCTCCTTGTGATCCTGAGCCAGTCATTGCCTCAGGTACATTAGATAGAGAGAGTAAGCCCACCAGGATAGATAGGGATAAATGCTTGAGTACCTTTTTGTAAATCCTTAAAATAAAATGATTCTACTGTAAACAAGGAACACTTTTGAATTGTTTTCCATTATCACTTAGAACATTATTAAGGATAGCCAATGCTGATAATCTATGTTACATAATAATTCGGCTTTGTTCAGTTAGTCAAGGCTGCATTTTTTTTATGCACTGGGTCATTTAGAACATAAGAATAGCCTGACTGGGTCAGACCAATGGTCCATAAAGCCCAGTAGCCCGTTCTCACGGTGGCCAATCCAGGTCCCTAGTACCTGGCCAAAACCCAAAGAGTAGCAACATTCCGTGCTACCAATCCAGGGCAAGCAGTGGCTTCCCCTGTGTCTTTCTCAATAACAGACTATGGACTTTTCCTCCAGGAATTTGTCCAAATCTTTCTTTTAAAACCAGCTACGCTCTCTGCTCAACTTGTTCCCTGTAATCTTCTACCAATACGTTATAGTTTCTGAGTAAAGCACTTACAGTGAAATTCCTAGATAGTCACCTGACCTTATTCGAAGGTTTAAATGAAACAGCTTCACATTCTGACCCCTTGGCAATCTCATCAAACGTCACCTCTCTCATCACACTCGATCTGCGGCAAATTGTGTCAATGTTGCATGTAAGGATTTCAATATCCCTCATAAATGGAATCTGTTTCTGGAGATCTTCAGTGACTAAATCTTCATAGTATGCTAGGGGAATAGATTGACGCAAAAGTACAGCTCCACTGTTATGCGTTCCAAGTATCACTGGGGCACCAACTGATGTAACATCACCATTCTGTTCATATAAAAATCATTACCACAATCAATCTGTTTAATCACTGAAACTATTGCAGTCCCGTCACAATGTACTAACCTACTGATTCCTGCAAACACAGCGGTATGTGTACACTCACCAGCTTTCCTAAATTTAATATATAAGCCCATGTTTTGGAAAGAGAATGATCTGTATTTTCATCAGCTATGACTGTCTGGAAAGCTGATTGCTGGATTACATTGAATACTTCAGATTTAATAATGTTATTTAAGAATTCAAATGTGTAATTTTTGCTTCTCCATTTTCAGAATTTTTGTATGTTTCAGTAAGTGATCATGGATTTCCTGCACAGATTTTTGGATGAATTTAGCTTGACAGCCAGCAAGACATAACCAGTTCAGGGGATTTTTTACTAAAGGGTGTTAAGCCCCTAATGCATGGATAATGTACAGAAATAGGCTACCATGCACCACGCTATGAGATTTTCTCAGTGGTCAATTACGGATGCGAAAGCTGGACACTACGGAAACAAGACAGAAAGAAGATTGACTCATTTGAGCTTTGGCGGTGGAGAAGGATTTTAGGCGTGCTGTGAACCACCAGAAGAACTAACAAATCGATTCTGGAAGAGATGAAACCGGCTATACCACTTGAAGCCCAAATGATAAAGAAGTTACGACTGTCTTATTTTGGTGACATCATCAAAAGAGAGAGATATCACTGGAGAAGGACATCATGTTAGGGAAGATCGAAGGAACCAGGCGAAGAGAGCGACCTGCAATCAGATGGCTGGATGATGCTGGAGGACCTTTCACCTAGCATAAAACCGATTTCTTTTTAGATCTGTAATTCATGATGTTGCTAGGACTTGAACTTAAGCTGATGGCATCTATATTATTATAATTACTTTGCATTTGATGAGATCAGAGAGGGGACAGGGAGTGGGTAGGTGGTGGGGGCAGAGAAAAAAATGTCATTTACTTTGGGCTCAAAAACCTACATATTCTGACAGTGAAACAGCTGCAGCTCGCTGCATCCAGAGCTAGCATGTTTTTGTGTGCAGGTCCTCAGAAGTAGAATAAGCTTCCAGGATATTTACGACAGCAAACAAGTTTGAGTAGTTTTAAGAAAATGTTGAAGAAACATCTCTTCTGTAAGATGAAATATGGGACTTGACTTACAGATGTTTACTACTAAGAAAACAAAATTCTTTCTTGGAACCTTATTTTTCTTTTATGCAGCTTAATTTTACGATTCTGTACCGACGTCAGTTCATGCTATCTTGATATCATTCTTGAACACAGTAAAAAGTTTTGGCATGTGTTAAGCCCCAGTATATGGGCTTAAAGTACAGCAAAGTGACAGGGTAGATGTGAGTCACTGCTCCGCGGGAAGCTCTCAAAAATGTCCTCTTCCTTCTTTTTAGTACAAGAGGTTAGAGTTCTGTACGAAGGCGTGGTGTGGTGTGTCATTGTCTGACTAATTAAGAATTCTGCAATCAAAAAACAAAGTTTAAAGATATTATTAACCCAGGAGGTGGGATAAAGGAGGCACTTTATTCCCTCTTGGCACCCTTTCTCGTGTCATTTGCATATTTTATGTGATACAGACTCCTCAGACCTCAGAGAAGCAAACGTAGAAAACATTTCTAGCAGTGTATTCCCGTGACCCTATAGTGCCCACACATTTTTATGAGTTCATTTCAGTCCTGTGACGCGAATTCCAATTTGTTGTATGCATCGCTCCCTTCCTGGTGGCTGCTGCAAACGTGCAAATTATACAGGGCAAAGACTGGCAGGGAGCGTCTAAGGGCAACGAGGTCCTTCAGTGTACTATGTTGGATCAAATGCCTAAGGTAACCAAATCCAGTGCAGAAAGCTCTTGGTATAAACATCTTGCCCCATATTTCACTTCTGGGAATGGTGCTGGCTGAGACCACTGCTGCCCTTTTTCCCGTCTCCGGACCCAGTGGCTCCGTCTTGGTAGGGTGCCGACACCTCTACTCCTCTCCACCTCCCCTTGTCCCTCTTTGGCTCTTCACGAGTGTGAGCAGCATCTCCAATCCGCTGCTTGCACTGGCCTCAGATCTCCCTCTGATGTCACTTCCTGGTCGTGGGACCAGGAAGTGATGTCAGAAGGAGAGCCAAGGCCAGTACGGGCAGCAGGCTGGAGATGCTACGCGCTCCAACGAAGAGTTAAAAAGGAATGGGGAAAGGGAAGGCATGGGTGTGGTGGAGGGTGAGGAAGGAGCAAGGGCAGAGAAGGGGGCAGGGAGTACCACTGCCCCAAGTACCTCCTACCCTTGTTACATCACTGTCTGGACCCCCCTCTTTTCCTTTTTCTGGGGTAAATGGTATGGTAGCCATGTTTGCCTACTTTTAAAGGTAACTCTTCTTCTTCGGATCAGAAATGAGCAAATGACAAATATCGTGGAGGGATGTGGGGGAGGGAGTAGAGATGTCAGGGAATGTTGGGGGGAGGTCCGGGATGACAGGTGGATGTCAGGGAGATTGGTGTAGGGCGCCGCGGCTCAGCTGATCCAGGCAGGGGGACTCCCCATCCGCTGAGCCACCAGGAATCCCTGAAACCGGCTCAGCCGATGGGGATTCCTTTGCCACAAATGTCTACAAAACTTGCTTTTATTCGTTTTTCGCGGTACACGTCCTAAGGACCAAAATTTATATCTAACTCATTTTCAGAAATAAAAGATAGACGGTTGGCAGCTTTTGTCAATTATTTTCTTTTTTATCCGTAAAAGTCTGGAATGACTTTCCTTCTATAATTAGAGTTCTCTCTCATCTACCCACTTTTTGTAAAATACTGAAGACATATTTATTTCAGAAATTTACTAATGATCCTTCTTTTTCAAATAATCAATCATAAAAGATAAAATTCTGGCCTAAAAGACATAGGGCACCTTTTACTAAGATGCACTAGCGTTTTTAGCGCGTGCTATAGCGTGCATTAGCCGAAAAACTACCGCCTGCTCAAGAGGAGGCGGTAGTGGCTAGCGTGCAGGGCATTCTATCGCACATTTTATTCCACACGTTAAGGCCCTAACGCACCTTCGTAAAAGGAGCCCATAGTTTCTGCTCTAATCTCCTGTATAATTGTATCAATATTTTGTTAACCGAGTCAAGCTCTCCTGTTGCGATGAATCGGTATAAAAATTCAAAGATTAGATTAGATAAACAGGGCATTTCACGGATTCTTTCCTAACCCAGGTCCCCTGTGTCTTATTACCTTCTCTTAATACAGATCTGCAACTGTTTTGTTGGGGAATCAGCTCATTAATGCTCTGACATGGTTCCCATTAGTTTTCAGGCTTGTTTTGAGTTGCCTGGTTGTTTGAGGATGTTAATTCCCAAACATCGTTGGCATTACTTGGCGGAAATGATTCTGTGCCAGAGAAACAGGGAACAACACATTTTAGATTTGAAGAGTTCAGATTCTGTATATTAGCTGCTAAAAATAAATATTCCTTTTGATTCCTGGAATATTTTTTTGGGAAGAAACTAATCACATGTTTTAAGGTCATACGTGCAATTGACTCTATAATAGTGTGACGGGATGGCTGAGGAAACCAACAGGACATTTTTTCCAGTGATGGTCATCTATCACCTATATTGAAGGCTTTAAAGCTAGTGTTTGGAGTTCTTTTTAACTTGGAAAGCTATTTTCAAATCCTAGTATTCTGAAATTGTCTAATATTTATGGGCAGTCATTTTGGTATCCTTGTGCAATGTTTCTGAGGCCAGTTTTGAAATACATACCTTGAAGCCAGTCTGGAAATACTTAAGACTACAGAATGACACGGGGACAAATTTCTCCCCATCCTCACGGGAACTCATTTTCCCGCCCCCATCCCTGCAAGTTCTTTCCCTGTCCCATTTTTGCAAGCTCCATCCTCATCTCGACAAGCCTCAACCACTTTAAAATCATAAGTGTTCGAGGCTTGTGTGGTTAAAGCAGAGCTTACAGGAATGGGACAGCGACCAAACTCAGGGGGATGGGACAGGGAGACTGAGTTGCTGCAGGGACAGGGAAAAATGTGTCCCTCTGCCATTCTCTATTTCAGACATCAAGTTTAGAAAACCAAATCTCCATAGCAGGGGTTTAGCCACGGGTGTGCCTGAATGGACCCAGGCCCCTCCACTTTCCCAACTATGAACAGGGTGAAAAATTTCCATGACTGGCAGGGATCTCGAAGCTTCACCAGCAAAAGAGATTCTTTGCTGATGAACAGCTGGCAAAATGCACACATTAAAATCTCATAGGCGGTGCACAGGCATTCATGATATTATGACACTGTGAGGTTTAAATCAGAGGGAATTATACCTCCATATATAGCTTTACACTGGTTGCCAATCGAGGCTAGAGTTATGTTTAAGTTAAGCTGTATATGAAAAATTTAATTTGCAGGCTATTGATTGGACACTATTACCGTATAATGTTCAGAATACTTTAACATTACAATTCCCCAGTTTAAAGGGAATTGTATCAAAAAGATTGTTTACTGCCTTTGTATGATTAATCCTGCCAATTCAAAGATGATCTATAGTAATTCTTAAACAGACAAACAAAAAAGAAAGGTTTGGACAATTTCCTGGAGGAAAAGTCCATAGTTTGTTATTAAGAAAGACATGGGGGAAGCCACTGCTTGCCCTGGATTGGTAGCACAGAAAGTTGTTACTCTTTGGGGTTCCAGAATCTTCAGATTGTGCCTGGAATCTTGATACTCTTTGGGGTTCTAGAATCTGTTGTTACTCTTTGGGATTCTGGAATGTTGCTACTCCTTGGGTTTTGGCCAGGTACTAGAGACCTGGACTGGCCACCTTGAGGATGGGCTACTGGGCTTGATGGACCATTGGTTTGACCCAGTAAGGCTATTCTTATGTTCTTAATATAATTACTCTACTTGGACCATAAAGGCTATGTGTCCGGATTTCTGCGGCACTAAAAATGGTAACCCCTACCAAGGAATGTCTGTGTAGCCATTGAAAACACAATATTGAAGCACCTCCTCCCACTGGCAGCAATGCAGTCAGAGGACTCTCAAGCTCTTTAGTTGCTGATGCCGTGTTTGGGAAAATATTGATTGGGTCATGGTCCTACTCCATGCTGCTGCTTAAGCACCAAAGGTTTGGTGGGTTGGAAGCCTTCTTTCATGGGGTCTGTGACTGCCACTCTATCAATATCACCAGCCCCTGAACTGGAAACCGAAGCCAAGAACGTATCCCCCTAGGCGATATAAAGTACTAACCTAGCCTGGCCTTTTAATTAGTCTTTGCTCATGGACACATATTAAACAAGCTCTCCTGGAGCGTAGCTATACGAGATTATGCAATGCTGCAGTTGAGTACCTCAGTTCTTGTTTGTATCCCCAAACAGTTTCTGCAACAGGTTGAGCAACTTGACAAGTGGATATGTGAGCGAGAGTCAGCTCTTTCATCACCTCCCGTAGGAAATCAGAGCATTAATGAGCTATCAATGCCAGGTCAATGTTATATAACTTCTCATTAGAGCAAGAGGTTTCAATGTTATTATTTCACAGGGTTCCTGTGTCACATCTAATAACTGCACAATCCCCAAAAAAATGGAGGAGTGGAGGTAATAAATCGATCCACAAAAAGTCAACTCTCCGCTAAACTACTGAAGAAATCACTCTTGAATGAAAGAAAAAGCCTCAGGTTATTGAGGAGCCTATACAGGCTCGACCTCCACCACCCACGTCATCGGCATCAAAAGAAGAAGTTCTGTATGCCCCGAGGAAGCGGCTGGTGTGCTGTGAAACGTTGGCTTGGATTGTTTGCTCTTATGCACCAGTAGGGTGAGAAATGGCTGTTGTGAGTATAGGAGTAAAATCTTTTTCAATGATCCTCAATTGTTCAAGGACAACATTTTTGTGAAAAGAATTTAGCAATTATCACTTGAATGAAAGTTTTTTTAATGCCGACGATGTGGGTGGTGGAGGTCGAGTGTGTAGAGCAGTGATTCCCAACAGGGGCACTACCACCCACCGGTGGGCGCTGAGAAGTCTAAGGGGGGGGAGGCATTTTGCGCCCATGTCATATTGAGGGGGCATTGAGGACCAGCCACTGCCCCCTTGAGCTATTGGCGAATCCAACGGCCACTGATGGCAGCACGGTCGTCTTTGTTTTGATTCTTCAACTTTTGACGCATCAACTTTTTGCCGCCACGGCAATGTTCTCACCAAAGTCCTGTGTGACTGCCCCAAAGCTTCTCCTCTGACGCAAGCCGCCCAGGTGGAAACAGGAAGTGCGTCAGAGAAGAAGCTTTAGGGCAGTTGTGTGGGACTTGGTGAGAACGTTGCCGAGTCCGGATGCCTCAGAAAGAGAAAACTATAAAGAACACCAGCAAAGGTGAGGGGAAGGGAGGAAGGTGGTCCGATGAGGGGAAGAGTTTGAGTGGCGCCGAAGGGAAGTGGAGAGTTGTGCGAATGTTGACGTGATGATGCACATGATATCATCACGGTGACGTCCATACACTTCCGGATGCCTCGAGCCATGGCCACTATGTTTAGTGTACCGCGGCTTGAGAAAGTTTGCGGGACACTGCAATAAAACCTGAATTTTCAAGTTTTCTCAAGTTATTTTCATTTAATAGTGACATCCGTCAATATGGGATATGTCAGACATTTTCCTTATCGCCTCTACAATCAGCTGTCAAGTGGCATACCTTTGTCCTCTGTTTCCTGAACAAAGTGAACATTTGCATGAACCCTCTCAACCCAAAATATTGAACTCAAATAAATCAAAATAAATTATTGTTACCGAGACTCTTTAGAACATTTGTATACTTCAGAACGGTACATGAGCCTCCAAAAATGTGTGCATCTGAAGGGCTGGTTATTTTGGGGGATGTAAAGTATGACCCGAGACACCTCCAAGGAAGACGAGTTTCAGATTAGCAAAGGCAGGAGATTTCATGCCGTTGGAGTTACCAGGAAAAAGGCATAAACACCATTTAACAACAATTGGGGCATTGATAAACCTCCTTTATTCCCACTTCCCACATGACCCTAAGGGCTGAAAACAGGAAAGAAAGGCACTGTCATAAAGTGGCAGTTGTCCAGGTCTACTGCTTCAAAACAATCAACACTTAACCAGCCAGCTGGCTCAGGAGGTATAAACTGAGCTCCTATCTCTCCCTGAGCTCTGAAGTAGAGTTGCACAGGACAGAAATTTCACCCATCCCTTCCCATCCTCAATGGAATGTAACCACTACTCACCCATAGCCCCTAAGATCCATTCTATCTCCACCCATCCGCACAATTATTCTCCTCCATCCCCACCTGTGCCTGCAGAAGTCAACACTATTATTTACTTGCTCGCAGCCCTCTTTTTCCTCCCAAACCCAACAGCCTCCTGTAGGTTTTGAGATAGTATTCACTATTCAAACAATGAGTGCTCCAAGCCCCAGTATGATGCTCTCACTCTCTCTGGGCATTGCAAGCCTCGTTTTGATGTCCCAAATACCTCTCCCAGTCACCAGAGATTTTAACTACACTCCCCCAGGAATCCCATTGCAATTTCTTCCACCCCTGTGGGAATCCCGTGACAACTTCTTCCATACCGGTGGGATTTCCACAATCCCCATTCTCATGCAGCTCTCTGCTCTGAATGAGCAAGGGGGGAACGCCCCAGTGTGCTTCCACCTCAAGAAGTTCAGTCGCGACATAGCACAGTCACTTGCTGTTTCCTCACAGTTATTTTTCCCCCCAAAAGCACTTCCTGTTCCTTGGTCCAGCCAGAGCCAGATTACGTCCAACTGATGCCCTAAGCGCAGTCCAGCAATTCCATTGCTTGACTGAAAAGACACTCAAAAAGTGCTGAGAAATATAGTAATTATATTCCATACAATAAAATATAATTATTGTATGAAACAAAACATCATATATTTTCATAAGGATTAGAAAACCAATGAAATACATGTTGGATAAAAGATGTGGTAGATGGCAATGAAAGGGTTAAGAGTATGAGGGGGGGGGAACCTCTGTGGTGCCCCTCCCCCCCTTCACTCAGGTGCCCTAAGCACATGTTAGTTTTGCTTAATGGTTAATCCAGTGCTAGTCCTAGCACTTGGTTTGCCTTTAAGCATTTGACTTTCACCCAACCACTGTTAAGGCAGAACACCCTGTCCACTGACCCACTTCCCAAAGGTGATAAGGCAACTTGCGATATTACAGATGTAGCTAGGGTGACCGTGGGAGATCGCCTGCTATTTGCTTTGGCTCGGAGGTTTCACTGTTTGCTAGCTGAACCCCCTCACGGTAGACAAAAACACATCCTGCGTCACTACTTCTGAGGGCTGCCTGCCAGCGCAGGGCTGTGATGCCTCTGGGTTCGCGCCATGTGGATGGATAATGCTGTTTGTCAGGGGGGACCTTTCAGTGCTTAGTCACAGAACCGTCACTGATATTCACTAACTGGGTTGATTCGTATAGCAAGAGAGAAACCGGAAGAAGGCGAGAGGAAAAGAAAGAGGTGGCAGAAGGGAACAGAAAGCCTATTCTTCAAGAATGTACCACAAAAGGAAAAGCGATTTGGGGGGTCACATAAAAATTCCGAGCCAACGGTGGTAAAGAACTTTTCTGAAGATGAAGTAACCTCTGAGCATACTGCCAACAAATACATAACTGCAACAATTTATTATTTGTAAGAGTGGACGCCCTGGAGGGAGTGGAAAACATGAAAAAAGGATCTGCAAAAGTTAGAATGGTCTAAGGTCTGGCAACTAAAATTCAATGCGAAGAAGTGCAGAGTGATGCATTTGGGGGGTAGTAATCCGAGGAAACCATATGTACTGGGAGGTGATAGGCTGATAAGCACTGACGGAGAGAGGGACCTTGGGGTGATTGTGTCTGAGGATCTAAAGGCATCTAAATAGTGTGATAAGGCAGTGGCTGTAGCCAGAAGGATGCTAGGCTCTATAGAAAAAGGAATAACCAGCAGGAAGGAGGCGTTGATGCCCCTGTATAGGTCATTGGTGAGGCCACACTTGGAGTATTGTGTTCAGTTTTGGAGGCCGTATCTGGTGAAGAATATAAAAAGATGAAGCGGCCCAGAAGAAGGCAACAAAAATGGTAAGAAGTATGAGAAGAGACTGGAAGACCTAAATATGTATACTCTGGAGGAGAGGAGGGACAGGTATTAATATAGAACCAAATCTTTTCCAGAGAAGAGAAAATGGTAAAACTAGAGGGCAAAATTTGAGGTTGCAGGGAGGAAGACTCAGGAGCAATGTTAGGAAATTCTTTTTCACGTAGAGGGTGGTAGATGCCTGGAATGCCCTCCCGAGGGTGTGGTGGAGAGTAAAACGGTGATGGAATTCAAAAAAGCGTGGGATAAACATAGTTGATCTCTAATTAGAAAATGAAGAATGTAAATTAAAGAGTTAAGGCCGGTACTGGACAGACTTGCACGGTCTGTGTCCCATATGTGGTGATTTGGTGTAGGATGGGCTGGGGAGGGCATCAATGAGAACTCCACTAACTTGGACCATGAGGATGTTACTGGCCAGACTTTATGGCAGATATCCTGCAAACAGGATGGTTGGATAGGCTGGAGTGAGCTTGGATGGCAACTTCAGCATTTGGAACCTAGGACAATACCAGGCGGACTTTATAGTCTATAGCCCAAGTTAATTTAATCATGTATTTTTAATGGGAATAACTAATGGGCAGATTGGATGGACTGTTCAGGTCTTTTTCTGCCATCATTTGCTATGTTACTATTTGTATAGCACTACCAGGCACACGCAGTGCTGTACATTGTACATGCAAGAGATGGTCCCTGCTCAGAAGAGCTTACAATCTATTATGATAGACACACAGAGGGGGCTAAAAGGTGGTAGGGGACCATTAAGGGAATGACAGACAGGTATGTTGGTTGATTCAGTGTTTATACGCAGCTTGAAATAAGTGGGTTTTTAGTCTGGCGGAGCCTGACGTAGAGAGCCAGGCAGGCTGTTCCAAGCATGCAGTGCAGCATGGTAGAAGGGATGGAGATGGGAGTTGGCAGTAGAGGAGAAGGGTACAGAGAGGAGGGACTTGTCTGACGAGTGAAGTTCCTGGAGGGGAGTATACGAGATAACAAGAGAGGAGAGATACTGATGAGCTGCAGGACGTCAGTAAGAGGAGTTTAAATCATATGCGGAGAAGGACCGGGAGTCAGTGAAGCGACCTGAGGAGAGTTGTAATGTGGGTATAATAACCCTGGCGGAATATGAGGTGTGCAAAAGTGGAGAGATATGATATAATGGTAGACCGGTGAGAAGCACATTGCAGTAATCCAGACAAGAGGTGACAAAGGCGTGCATGAGGGTTTTGACAGCGTGCTCAGAAAGGAAAGGACGGATTTTAGCAATATTATAGAGAAAGCAATGACAAGTTTTGGCAGTCTATTGGATATGAGAGGAGAAGGAGAGCGAAGAGTCAAAGATGACCCCAGGTTACGAGCTGACGAGAAAGGGAGGATGAGGATGTTATCCACCGCTATAGAGAACAGGGGAAGGGGAGAGGCAGGTTTAGGAGGAAAGATAAAGAAGGAATTCAGTCTTGGCCATGTTTAATTTTAGATGGTGGTAAGACATCCAGGTAGCAACATCAGAGAGGCAGCCCGAGATTCGGGCCTGGATTCCCGTAGAAATTTCAGGCGTGGAGAAGTAGGTTTGTGAGTGATCAGCATAGAGGTGATACTGGAAACCGTGGGATGAAATTAGAGCATCGAGAAAAGAAGAGGCCCCATAGAAACATTGTGCATAGAAATGAAATTAATTTATTTTAAAAACATTTGTCAACCGCCTATTCTTAAGCGGCTTTAAAAAAAGTAACATACATAAAGTCAAATAAACACGACTTATAGACATATTTTAAAATACAAATGAATAATTACATCTTAAAACCAAGATTTCATAAATCCTCTCAGAATCATTCCTCTTGAAACCAGCATTAAACAACATATCATTTATTGAAAAGCTTCCAGAAATAGTGTAGTTTTCAGTATTTTTTTTTTTTAAACCTCTGAATATCAGATAAAGCCCTCAGTGGTCCAGTTAATTTGTTCCACGGAAATAGCAGAGGTTCTTGTGCTCTCATAGTGCATTTTTGAGAAGTCTGCACCCTCGGAACGTAAGGTTCTGAGCAGTCGATAGATTGCCATGCTTTGTGACAGATACCGAGGAATCCCATGGTAAATGACTTTGAACACCAACGTTAAAGTTTTGAAAATAATGCGTTATAATTTGCTTAAGGCACATAGCACCTAATGGGAGGTAATCTCTGATTCCTAGTATCCAGCGTCAAAATTTCCAAGGAAGGGTGGCACTGCCTACCCTGAATATAACAGATAGTTAAAACAAGACTTGGCATGCATGCTCTGATTACAGCCCAAAACCTTCCCTTACTGAGAACTAAATCACAACTACTCACAATCCTTTTGCAAGAAAACAGAAGAACATACCCCTTTACTCCTGGTCTGCCTTTCTGTTATTAATGTGAAAAGTCCCATTTTCCACAGAACATCAAGATAGGAATTGAAATGTCCAGGTTAGTAAGTTCAAAATTGCCTTGGTATTTTACAAAAGGCTTTGCCAAATACAGAGCCTTCTGTAAAATACATATAAGATGGACAGCAAATGCTTGTGAATTTGCTGGCATGTGCAAAGGGCACAGCCATTGTATATACTGTACACATGCATCAAAAATGTGGCATCAATTGCCACATGGAAAAGTGGGTTCTTGGAGGAAACTGGTCTGGCGAAATGCGTCAGAACCCGCAAGTCTTCTAAAAAGCTTTTTCAGATAAATGCATGAACAATTAAGAACATTTTGAGCAGTAGAGGTTAGAGGACTGCACTATTAGAAAGAGAAAGTACCTTTAAGTGCTGCGATTGTCCAATAGAGGCGCATTTAGGGGCCTGTCCCCGGTTGTGGTTTCTCTACCATAATGGTTCTGAGCACTTAAGGTTACACTGTGGAAAAACATGAGAGTGGAGTGTTGAGTGATTCTTAGGGTTATCAGATTTGTCCACCATAGATACACCATGAATACTACATCCTATGGATTTTAGGTAAGAACTAGAAACTTGATAAAGGCAAAACGGCCCATCCAGTCTGCCCATCCACAGCATCCACTATCTCCTCCTTTCCGTATTGGCTAAGGCTCTTTACACCTGCATTGTGAGGTCATAGAGCATTATCGTTATAAGCTAAGGTTCTTATCACTTGCATTGTGATGTCATAGAGTTTATGGTTACAGAAACATGATGGCAGATAAAAGCCAGATAGCCTATTTGCAGCATCCACTATCTCCTCCTCTCCCTCTCTAAGAGATCCTACATGCCTGTCCCTTTAATCAGTGACATGGCTGACATCAAACTCTTTTTACAGGAATGAGAAATAAGTGGGACTATAGGGGGGATTCCCCAAGGAGCATTATGACTCACAAGAGATGGCACTGTGATAAGACAGAAAGAACTCAATAATTAGCATGGTATTAATGAACCAGGTACCTCCCTAACAACGTCAGATTAGAGGGTGCGTACCATCCACCCACATATCATGTCTATAGCATGAGGCATATGGAAGACAGATTTACTAGAGGGATAAATAGAAGAAGAAAAGAAGATGGATATCTTTTTTATTGGACTAACGTAATACATTTTCTGACTAGCTCTCAAAGGCTAGAACGTTCTTCATCAGGTCATGAATAAAGCCTTTGAAAGCTAGTCAGAAAATGTATTACGTTAGTCCAATAAAAAAGATATCCATCTTTTTTTTCTTTTTCTTTAGTTCTGTTTATTACCTTAGTAAAGGAAGAAATATTTTGTTTTTGTTAAAGGAGAAAAGTATGATGAAATACCATAATTGGCTTGTTTACCTGAAGCCAGCTATTTAAAATACACCCTCAGGCCAAAAGAAATAAGGAAGAAGAAACACCTTCCAAAGTAAACCTGCAAACCTTTCAAAAGAACAGCCCTGCTGTGACTCTGCCTTTACAACAGTTGTGTGTCACACTTGACCAAGGCATCTGGCGTCCATGACCAGCACGGGCCGAGGGCCTTGACTATTTAGAGACTTTCAGTCACTTTTAATAGTTCATACCAAAACATTAACTTGTTCATGTGTTTTTCTGAAGTGGAAGAATGGGTCGTTCCAAGGGGTAGACCCAATTAACACAGACACTGGTATAGTAAGAAGGGAGCGGGGGAAGGGGGGCGGTCCACCCCGGCGCCGTCTTAGTGAGGGCACAGACACCTATCCCACGCTCCACTCCCCCACTGCCTTGTGTGTGTGCATGCTGCTTCCCTTCTCCCGTACCTCTGTAACGTTCTTGGCATGAACAGCCACTCCAACCTGCCGTCGTGCCAGCGTCAGCTCTTCCTCCGACATCACTTCCTGGACCCAAACCTAGGAAGTATCATCAGTGGAAGAGCCGACGCTAGCACGACAGCAGTTAGGGGGTTGCTGCTCACACCAGGAACGTTACAGAGGTACAGGGGGCGGGGAAGGAGCATGTGGATGGGGGTGTGTGGAGAAGAGGGCAGGGAAAGGGCACTGCCACCCTGGACGCCTCTCACCCATGCTACGTCAGCAAACACAGAGCTACTTCCCATGAACTACTGTATATTCTTGAATATAAACTGATCCGAATATAAACCGAGGTAACCTTCCCCCCCCCCCCCCCATCAGCTAAGGTGGCCAGACTCCTCGAAATCACAGCTTCAGGGAGTCCTGCCAGCCAACTGATCGGGGAAAAATATCCCTGCAGCAGTCAGCTGAGCCAGCTGCGGCAGAGAACCTCTGACACCCACCCCCAAGATTGGCAGAGGGAATGCCCACCCCCTCCTGCCAAACACTCACCCCCCACCCCCGAAATCGGCAGGAGGAATGCTCACTCCCTCCTGCAGCTGGGCCCCCTCAATCCCCCGCCACTGCAGGATGCACCAGGAAGGAGAACTAAGACTCCGATTGGCTCAGTTTTCTAAGGCCCTTCCTATGGGAGGGGCAAGTATCTGGGTCAATCATGGCCGTGGCTCAGCTAGGGGAGCCCTGTGAGGTGTCTCTCGCAGGGGGAACCCCAATTTGAGAGGCTGTTGTTGCGAGCAGTTCGAGGGAGCAGGGAGAGTTGGAAGTTAGAGTGGAAGTTTGCTCCCAACTGGTGAGACTGGCGGTGGTGACGCTGGAGAGCATTTGAAAAGCTCTCTTGAAGTTGAACACGACAAGTCGCCAAGTCTTAGTATTAGTGAGTACTGTGGATGCTCTAGGTAAAAAAATTGGACGGCACAAAAGAAGAGTTTTTCTCTGAATTGAAGCAAGTTAAGGATAGCATGGAAAGCCTTCAAGATTTAACATCTGGGATTGTAAAAGATAAAAATTTACTTAATAGAAAAATTGAGCAATTAGAAAATTATAATCATAGATTGAAATTTTCTGAAATCTTTGGGAATAACTCCTTTGGAGTTATTTTAAATGTACTTAATTGAGATTTTCCCCTGAAAATTTTCTGCCAGTGAATCAAATATACTATTTACCTGAAAAAAGAAAAGAAAAGAAATAGGAGCTAATCCAGGGACTGAACAAATGAGTGGAAAATAGCCCTTAATGTTAGATTTGCTTGAAATCACTTTATCTGAAACATCTGAAGGAGCTACGCTATTAGTATTATTTGTCTTTGAACAAGATGTTAATGCTATATTTAGATTATACTTTTGTAATTCTCAAGTTCTATTCTATGGGAAAAGGATTTGGATGTTTCCGGATGTGACTAGACAAACACAGGAGCGAAGGAAATGATTTTTGGCAATGAGAACTGAAACAATGATTTTAGGCGCTTCATTTCTTTTGGCCTATCCATGCAAGTGTATGATTAAATATTTTGGAGTGAAATATGTATTCTATTTACCGAAGCAGTTAAGAGCTTTTTTTAGATTTGAAGAAGTTGGTGGCTGGAACTGTTTAGCAATAATGAGATCGTGGGACCAGCAATTAGGCCAATACCTCTATTATTTCAAGTAAATTGAGTTTCTCTTCCTTTTACCTGGGCCTCCCTCTATAACTCTCTTAGCGTCCTCAAGCTGGTCCTGGAATACCTCTTACACAGTCTGGATTGCAGGATATTTGCTATGAATATTCATAAGATATATTTACATATACTATATGCAACTCTACTTCATGTCAATCTACTTAGGGGGAACTCTTATTTGTCTTCTAACCTACAAAGATTCCACTTTTCTCCAGGACTAATAAGGGTATAAGAACTCTTCATGACATGTATAATGCTGAGAAAAAAGTTTGTGAGCCCCTTAGGATAGTCTATATATATATATATATATATATATATATATATTAAATTTATATTTTATTGTCATTTAAACATAGTTCGCTTCAGAAATACAGAAAGAAACATCTTAAAAAGAAAATACAAAATTAAAAGGAAAAATATGCTTATCTTCCTTAGACCACAATAATTCTATTCATAAATTGATGTCATTTCATCTGTCAGGGAGAAGTATTTCCCGTATTCAGCTTGCTAGCCCCACTCCCTTTTACAAAACCACGAAAGCGGTTTTTAGCGCAGGGCAGCGTGCTGAATGCTCTGTGTTGGGAGCATAACAGCGCATTCAGCGTGCCAGCCTGCGCTACAAAACGCTATTGCGGTTTTGTAAATGGGGGGCAAATTTGGTGCAACTTTGCTGTTTCACTATATGAGTTTGAGAAATGCACTTTGAACAAACTGATGCTATCACACCATTAAATCTCAAGATTGTACCCGTTTACAAAAATCTTGAGGTTAACAGAGCCTCAGGTAGAAGTTCAGAGCTTTGTCATCAGAGCAATTTGCAGATTGCATAGTTCACAGTGCATGTACTTTTGGTTTATTGCGCTCGGATTATTGGCCTTGGCACGAAGCACTGAAAAGCATTCTTCAGCTACTGGGCACAGTGTACTTGGGTCTGTCCCAGAGGTGGGGAACGAGGGCTGCAATCCAGTCGGGGTTTCAGGATTTCCCCAATGAATATACATGAGATCTATTTGCATACAATGGAGGCAGTGCATGCAAACAGATCTCATGCATATTGTTGGGGAAATCCTGAAACCCCGACTGGATTGTGGCCATCATTCCCCACCCCTGGTCTGCACAGTGCAGCTCTTTACCTATAGTGCATTTTGTCACGAGTTGCCCCTGAAATCCATTTTATACTTCATTGCCATACCACTCTTGCTGGTATTTTAGTGAGCAGCTTTTTCCAGTATTTCTGTGAAGTTTATGCACAGAAGTGGCATAACTCTGAGCTTTGTTTATTCCACTCAATCTGTACCCTCTTTTAATCATTGTAAACCGCATAGAACTTCACGGTCCTGCAGTATATAAACTGTTATTATTATTATATGTGAAAATTTCTGATTATAAGCACACGCGTGATTATGCACATATAGCTAAGATGCCTGCATATCGGAGGGGAAGGAGGGAGAAGCTCCCGAAAGCGTAGCTTGGGATTTATAAAAATACGCAGCAGCCTTTTTCAGAAAAACTACCTGCAAAACTTAAGAGGTGCAGCTCTGTAAGTGAGCTTTTATGCACATCGATAACAAAGGTCCAAGCTTTCATACTCGTTTGGGAGGTGGCAGCATCAGTCCTCTGGCGACCTTAAGTTGCTGTCGCCGCTAAATTATAATTCTCACTAGATTATGCTTTTTCACCCAGGCAATAAGCTGTGCATAGGGCAAGATCTGTAATTACAGCCAGACTTTGAAGTTGAACTCTGTATCTGGAGAGGGATTGCCCTCTCATAACAAGCCTAAAGCTTGAACAGACTTTTTTTTTTGGTATTATGACTCCCACGTCCCAAGGATGTAAATGAAACAGTAACATCGAAAAAACAATCCAACCAATCTGCAGTAAAAAAAAAAAAAGTCAAATACAAAACAAAAGAAAAATACTGCAGAACTGGTGTACAAAGTTTAAAACTCTTATGTTTACTAAAGATGCAATGTAGCTTTTCAAATGGTCCTCTTGTGTGAGTACACAGGACCCAAAACGGCTCGTGTTTTGGAAAACTCCTTCGTCAGGGGTCCGAAACGTTTGGGTACATCAACGCAGAGACCCTGATTAAAACAACTGTCCTTAGGACAGACACCGTAAAATTTGTGAAGGCTGCTGCTCAAAAGTACATAGGAACCGAAAGCGAAAGTTCCTGCATTGAGGGGGGCAGAATGGAGCAGGCTTGGGGGCAGGGCCAAGGATCTGGATTTTTGTTCCTGATGACTTCGATGTTTGACCGTCCTTTTAAGGATGTTTTAGCCCATTATTGTCCCAGCCTTTGGCTGACTCTCTCTGTCCCCTCGCCCATTTTGATTTTCTCCTTTTTCATTCTTTCCTATTGAAACTATTGAAGTTCCTACCTTGTTTCTTTCGTGCCAGTCTGTCAAGTTAGTCCTGTACGACTGTTACTCTATGTTGTATATTTTTTTGTCCTATCTTCTTGTTGGTTGTTTACCGGATTATTTTTAACCTTATGTAAAACCGCTTAACTATTCTCCGAGTGAAAAAACATTTCCTCCTATTGGTTTTAAAACTATTTCCCTGTAACTTCATCGAGTGTCCCCTAGTCCTTGTAAAAAAATTGATCCACTTGTACCCAATTCTACACCACTCAGGATTTTGTAGAATATAAGTCCATCTGTAATGTAATGTCAATTTCCCGATCTGCACTCATAGGTCTTTCTCATCATCTCTATACACTGAAAGTGTGTCAGCCTCCAGCCTGTTTCACTATTCCCAGCCCTTAATAGCACACAGAAAGCAGAGTTCCCCCCTCTGTGTGACTGAAATCACAGCAGCCCTCCCCTTCTTCCCACCATGGCATCATGAAAT
The DNA here is from genome assembly GCF_902459505.1 of Geotrypetes seraphini. Taxonomy (NCBI): domain Eukaryota; kingdom Metazoa; phylum Chordata; class Amphibia; order Gymnophiona; family Dermophiidae; genus Geotrypetes; species Geotrypetes seraphini. Next base: position 6,505,016 of record NC_047100.1, read on the forward strand.
AGCCGGAGGGTGTCGATAAGATTATGACAACAAGCAGCCAACAGCCAGGCAGGTATCTCCTGAGCCCCCCAGGCCTCAGCTGCCTTCTGCATAAATGTTTATTTGCTCTCATCTTCTGATGATAAACTGTTTCTAAGAGTCACAAGAGATTCCAGAGAAATGATTTCAGCATGTTCTCTCTGCATTCATTAACAGGCTGGGTAGGAACTGGCACACGAGACCTCATCTTAACTTTGCAGTGAAATGCCTTTGTGTCCTTCCAGACTCTGCTTTTCTTAAGAGGTCATTGTAATGGTGGCCACTGAAACACACCAGCAATGGAGAATTTGGCAACATCTGCCCTCTGCACCCTTCCTTCTCCTCCCAACTTCCCCCCACCACACACACATTTGGCAGAACATTTTATATTCTTTCATTATATAAACCATCTGCCTTCCCACCAAAACTGCTATGTGCAACTGTGTACAAAATATATAATTACAAATGGACACGGTACGACATAAACAGCTTTGATTTAGACACTTAAGCAAAGATGCAGCAGAATGATACAGTAAACTCTCAAGTTATCTGGCACCCATGGGGATTGGTGGATGCCGGACACTGTAATTTCTGGTTGCTTGAAAGTTACTGTAAAAATAGTGTCTCCCTTCCCACATCATTCTGTCATCCCCCCAATCCCACTTGTAGGTCGTTATGTTCTAGGTCATTTTCTCTCCCCTCCCCCCTTGAGTTCAGCATCCATTCATCTTCTCTCCCCTGCACCTTGCTGGACCCTCCACACATACACTCTTCTGGTCCCCCTCCACCCTCCATGCAGGTCTGGCTTCCTGGACCCCCTCTTACCGAAGCAGCAGCGGCAGCCAATCAGCAGAGGCAGTGCTGAAAAGAGGCTGCTCGCAGCCAGCCCCAGCAGGGCCTTTCCTCTGACACGTCAGGCAAACATATTTGTTATCCTGTATGCCTTAAATCATGCATGAAACAAGTCTTTAAATGCTGAACATTGTGGTAGACTTTGCACACGCTGATGAAAATCCCCAGTGCTCAAGCCATCTCCTATGTTAAGATATAAAACAACTTATACTCCCTGTCTTAGGAAGCCCACTAGTATCCTAAGCCAAGGTTGGGGGAGGGGCAGAAACAAGAGAAGCCATGCAAAGCCAAAGCTCCTGAATAAAACTTTCCCTGACTCAGAATTCCGGGGGGGAAAGGGAAAGTTGCCCTTTACGAAGGAATGCCCGAAACACCTGACAACCGGTGGCCAAAGGAAGTTGAGGTTGGGTGAATCTGGGCATACCTTTCTCTCTCTTTTCTTTCTGCATGTGTGTGCTTTCTGACATCATGTTATACCTCACAGAACTGTCTTTAGGCAATGCATCTACCTTCACCTAATTGTTCTTTAGCCCTGAACTTTCTCTCTCTCTCATGCTCACTGTTAAGGTCCTAATCTCTTTGTACCCGTGTATGTCTCTGGGCCTGAGACACTAAAGGAGATCTTTTCTTCCTATCCTTATTTCTACTTTATATACTGATCTGTTTTTGGTCTGTTCTAACTGTTCTTATTATTCTTTATAATTTCCCTTTTATTGCATGTGTAATAACCTTGCTTGCGCTTCTTAGTGCAGCTGATTAGGAAAGGTTTCCTCTTAGTACACAAATACAGGCTGCAGCTTTTGCCGGTCCTTAAAGACATTCCTTCAGACTCTACTCTGCCTTCAAGACGTATCTTATTACTCTCTCTCATTCTCTCTTTTGCTAATGTGTGGTACAGCAAGCTGTGAATCAAGGAGTCATCAGAGCTTTATTTTAGAGAACTGTTATTACTTGTGCAAGTAACTTTCACTTTTTTTTTCTGTAACTGGTAATTATACTGCAGATATATATTGGGATAATAAGATTTTGCCTCCTTGTGTATTTTCCATATATTACATTTTCCTTCCTTCGGATGTGAGATATGTTGTGCTTCTGGAAATATTTTCAGTGAGAAAAGGTATTGGCTAATTTCGGGGCCCAGATGTTGGACGTGTGCGATATGTGTGTTAGGCGTGTCTGACATGTGTGAACTGAATCTTGGGCAGTGAGAGGTGTAATGGGATAAGAGGTCCTGGGTTTGGCCCCTGTGACGCTTACAATGATTAAACTGTGGAACTTACTGCCAGAGATTGTAATAAAAGCAGTTAGTGTAGCAGAGTTTTAAAAAAGTTTTGGATAAATCTATAAACTGTTATTATGGTCAACCTGGGAATAAGAAAAATGGAAGCCATCTATTTTTTTTTTTATCCTACCAGGCACTTGTGACCGGGTTTGGCCACTGCTGGAAACAGGATGCTGGACTAGATGGACTTTTGGCCTGCCCTAGTATGGAAATTCTTATTTAAAAAAAGAGCACCCAACAGCTGCAATAATGGAATACATCGCTACTGTAATATTTTAGCATTTCCAAAGCACATAACAAGTCAAGATCTAAGAAAATTCTTTGAGTCCATAAAATAAATGTCACATCATTTACAATGAACAAAAAAGAATTTTATTTGAACATATACACACAGGAAGAACAGAGGTATTTGGATCAAACATGGAATGTTTAAGAAAGATTTGAAATAAATAAGGAACTCGGGATTTGTCAGTGCTACATCCAGCACCACTGTATGTGAATGCCCTCTTCTGAATAATTCGATGCCTGATGGGTCCATCCCATCAAATGCTGCAAAGATTCCTACCACCAGAAAGTGGTTAATAATTCGGAATACAGTCACGATAGTGCTTTGTACAAATTCAGTTTGCATTCAAACAACTTTATTCACTGCTTTCGTCTCTTATTTCTTTAATAATAGCTAGTAAATTCTGAAGCCCAAAAAGGTAGCCCATGTCTTGGCCTTCATGAACAATGCTATCTTCACCATAAAATTTGCAGGTTGTATGTGCAAAGTCTATCATTCGGACATCAACAGTACTAGTAGCAGGTTTGTATGCATATGCTCCTGCTGACTCATCCGAAGACTCCTCTGAAAGGTCCTCTAAATATTCAGAGTCTGAATCCACGGCCACTTCTGGCAGCTCCTTCCCATCATAAATTATGAGCAGTGAACTGGAATAGAAACGGTAAGATTCCTGTTTTTCTAAAACAGTTTTTAATTCAGTCAGTTTCTTTACAACTGCATCAAAGAGCTCCCGGCGCAGGTATTTCCCATTATGAAAAAACTGGTAAAGTGCTTCTTTAAAACCTTGAACCGAAAGCTTTCGCCCATGATATTTATTCATAAACATTAACTGGCCAGTGCCAGTTTGGTAAACCTGGAAGGAGAACACAAAAGGAAGATTTAGCATGACAGCAACTACGGAACACTCTAGCACTACCAACAACATAATAAACAGAAGATGGATAAAAACAAACAGGGGAAAATAAGTCCAGCATTGCTAAGATTTCTCAGAGAGAATTAAGGAGAGATTTTATACGTGGGCTTTTCCACTGTCATCTGAAGAATAAATGGGACTACCAGCCTCCCTATACCCATCATCACCAACCATAGCATGTGCCTGTTGGTATTTGACACTAGCCATTTAAACTGTCCTGACTGTATATACTACACAGCAAAATGATCCAACAGTATGTATAACCAGCATAAACAGTCACAACCAAGGGAAGAACGTGAGACCTTCAGGGCTCTTCTGCACTGCAAGCATCAGAAAATTTAGCTCATCTGCATACAGTGTCACATTAAGAACATAAGAACTGCCATACTGGGAAAGACCAAAGGTCCATCAAGTCCAGTATCTTGTTTCCAACAGTGGCCAACCCAGGTCCCCAGTAGTAAAACAGATTTTATGCTGCTTATCCTAGTAAGAAGCAGTGGATTTCTTCAAGCCATCTCAATAATGGACTTCTCTTTTAGGAACTTAACCAAGCTTTTTTTAAATCCCGCTAAGCTGATTTCACCATATTCTCCGGAAATGAATTTGAGTTTAATTACATTCATCTTCTAACATCTAGTGCTATTTAGTCATCTCAAATCTATCTAAACTAAACTAAAACTAAAACTAAACTAAAGCTTAAGCTTATGTACCGCATCTTCTCTGTAAAGATAGAGCTCGACATAGTTTACAAAAAATTTAAAGAAAGGAAAATATAATAAGTATTAGTGATTGCATGGAGAGTAGCAAAGTTAACATTTTAGAAAAGAGCCAGGTTTTCAGATGTTTTTGAAATAATTGGAAAGAGCCCAAATTATGCAGCTGGACAGGAAAATTGTTCCAAAGCTCAATAATTTTTAAAGTAAAGAGATTTCCCTAATTTTCCAATATGTGTAACACCTTTTAACGGGGGAAAGATAATTTAAACTTTTGGATAGATCTGGTAATATCAGGTCTTGCAGAATTCCAAGATAGAAGAATTAAAGACGGAAGAGTGCCATGCAAGATCTTAAATGTTAGGCAGGCCATTTAAAGTAAACCCAAGAAATTACTGGGAGCCAATGAAGTTTTAACAAAAGCGGGTAAACATGATCAAATTTGCTTTTTGCAAAGATCAACCTAGCCGAAGTATTCTGGATCTGCTAAAGTCTTTGAAGACTTTTCTTAGTTAGACTTAAATAGACCGAATTACAATAATCCAACCTCAAAAGAATGATTGATTGTACAGGGACAGCAAAATGTCGTTGGTGGAGACAGGATCTCACTTTCCTCAACATATGGAGACTAAAAAAACTATATTTTTTTACCAGAGAATTAAGATGGATCCAAAATTACGTAGGATAGGTTCAACTTTCTTTGAGATAAAATAAGGGAAACCCCTTGTACATTAATTAAGTTTAAATAAAATACATCAGAGTTGTTTTACAACTACGGTAGCTGCTGAAAATACTTAAATGTATATAGATATACTTTAGACACATGGTGGGGAGGGGGGGGAGATACTTTTATGAAACATTTTCCATGTGAAAAATCTCTCAAATGACTATGTGATCAAATACCTGTATATAAATATGTTTGCCAACGAGACGGTGTTTATTTACATATGCACTATGCATAGGCATTCTGAAGAGTGTAATTTAACAGGGGCAGCAATACCATGTACATGTGCTTTCTATAAAATACATGTGTATAAATATATTTACCATCCAGGCACTAGGCACTAAGCTTTCTCAGGAGTGTAGTTTAGCAGGGGCAGCAATATGCTATACATCCACTTTCTAAAAAAATACATACACATATACACAAATTTTTGCACTACTGGGGCTGGTTGTGTGCCTGCTTTATGAAAGCTCATGGGCGCACATGTTGCCCTTAGAGGTGTCCTTATAGTGCAAGGGTTACATTGTATAAAGATACAACATTCTTGTTAATATTCCCCATGCACAGACTTCTATGGCTTTCTATTAAAAAAACAATTATTCATAAGGGCAAGTTAAAAAAAATAAAAAGCATAAAAGTACAGCTTTATCATTTTACTTTCCCACAGGATACTTACCTGCATGCCACACACTCTGACCCCAATAATTGCCGACGTGCTTTGCTGACACTTTCGGATCTGATTGGCCTTCTTCTCCTCTGATGCATCGTCTCCATGTTGCCGGGTCCCCATCTTTAAATCTAACACACATGGCACCTCATAGCGGCTTGTTAAATTTTCCAACAGAATAAATTCTTACTTGTTAAAGAAAAAAGCCTTATAATAGCGGCTTATCACTCAAACAAAACAAGAGCAAAGCCAAGTTTCTGCAGTAATAAGAATTTCTCCTAGCCCAATCTTTAGACTAAAAAAACTCAGCTTACACCATTTTACAAAAAGCTTAGGGTACACCTGTCCAAGAACAGTAAAAATGTACAAAATAAAAACCTTACTCTCTAATGTACTATAATCTCATACATATTCACTGGTTTTAATCCTGGCTGGTTAGATGCACTTCCAGGACAGAGATCGGAAAGAGATTGCCTCTAAACAAGGTCTGCCAATTTTTCAGGATAGCTTAATCCAAGCTTGGTTTTAAACCCACTGTTGTTTTATTCCCCTAAGGAAAGCATGATTGCAGGTCCAGACATTTTAGAAAATCTAGAGCCAGCTGGCAGCCGCTAGCCCAGTATGCTGTTAAATAGGCAGGCCATTTTCTTCGGCCAATTTTACTGCACCAGTTTATAGGAGACATTTACACATGGATCATCAAGTGACTTACAGTTCTACTGCTCCAACTAATGAACTTATCTATGAAAAAATTTTGATTCATGCATACAAATCTCCTTTGTTTAAATAGGAAAAACACAAATACCTTCCAAGTACAAGTAAAAACATTGTATGCAAGGAAGGGCATCCCACATTACCTAACAGGGAAGGAACCCACAGACCAAAAGGTCAGAAGGAATCCCAAATGCCTTTCTGGGAGACTTGGGAAATGAGAAAGGATACTGGAAAAGAAATACCCAATAGAGAGGCTTGCCATGTGCTCTCGGTACAGCAAGCTGTGAAATTCACTGAACCCAAGTGAAGCAAGCCAGAAGTTATATGACCACAGTAACATGCATGAGCAGACAGATTCTGTAGAAGCATGCATTCACCATGGTTATACTCTAATACCTAAGAAAGATGTTGCATCCCAGAAGAGCGGGGCAGGTCCCAAACAAACACAAGATCCCCAGATCATGTCACACTCTCCCAAGGAAGGATGCAGTTCTGCAGAAGCATAAGATCACAGGAACCATGTCCAATAATGCCACACGGCTTCGCTATGCTGCTGAAAGGCTCTCCAACATGGCTATAAATTGCACACATCAGGTTTGTTTGTTTTTTTCCTTTTAACTCTGGGCCTGGAGCTCGCTCGCCAAGAAGCTGGTGAGAAGACATAGCAGTGCCCTAAAGCAAAGCTGATGCTGCAAAGTCAGACAGCTAGAGATGCCAACAAAAATTTCCTCCACTCCTGGGCCTGATCGTTAAAAAGGGAAACCACAAATGAGACCCAGAGAGAAAGAGAGCCTCATTAAGGCTTTACCGCCAGGAAGCACACAGCACGAAGGTCCCTTTGGTTGGCAGATGCCAAGTCTCATCCAACCAAAACCCCACATTGCCATTCAACTTCAAACGGCGGCCGCTGGCTACACCATGGGAGAGGGGGGACGCTGCTCTCCCCGAGGGTACAGAGAAGAACTGAAACCCAGAAATTGTTGTTTTTTTGTATTTTTAACAGTTGCCACATGGGCAGGACAAAATGAAAAGCCCCCAAAACAAACCCATTAAGGATTAACCGAGAGGACACGGGAAGGAAGCCTTAACAAATGGAAGAGTACAGCAAGGCAACATACGCACTGATTAGTGTCAAAGTACTAATCTGGCTGCTCTTTTGCTAGTGAATGCCTCTTGACCACTGCACTCCCTCTGGGTTTTGTTAGTTCACTCATTCTATTTTTTTTTTTTTAACATAAGGAAGCAATAGGAGTGCAGGGGCTACAAGGGATGGGTAAGGAACTGGCACCAACAGCTGTACTTTGATAAGCACCCAGAAAACCTAAACCCCTCACTCACTGAGTTAGCATAGCCAAAACAGGAGCCTAGGAGAGACTAGTGGAGCTAGACCCAGCTACCAATTGCAGGCCACTCTACTCAGCAGATAAAACCAGGAGCAGGAAATAGAGAATACTGAATGACTAGAAAGCATACCATCGTATACAACTTGATACTCTCAACCTCTGCCTGCTGGTAGATGCACACAAGCCACTCTTTTGGATTCATTTGCTGCTGCTAAGAAACATTATTTTGCCCATGGAAATGTCTTTTAAAATCAATGATCACTTTCCAATTTCAGTTTCTGTAAACTAACTGAATTAAAACATGCAATGATTCTTTGTGTAGCAGATATTGCACTGTCCATACCATCTCCAGAAAAGAGGCCACTATTAAAACAAGTCTACCCCGATGGAAATGCCATAAAATAGGAAGCTCCGTCCTGGCCCTATTGTTTGAATTGTCATTTTTGCTATCCCAATCATGAATCACTTCATATTAACCCACAAATCCATTTCTTGTTATCTGCAATATGGGATCATTTTGTCCCTGCATCAGACACTCTCACGTTACAACATAAATCAATCACAGATCTTGTCAGAAGAATTAACAGTAAACTGCTGAAGACCTAGAGGTCCTTTTAATAAGGCATATGTTAAATGCCAAGAAGCCCATTATATTCCTATGAGTGTCTTAGCATTTAGTGCACGCTAATTGTTAAAGTGTGCTAAATCAGTTAGTACATCTTAGTAAAAGGACCCCCTGATAACAACTGGTTATCAGGAAATGGAGATAGAAAATAATATCCATCAGATTCTTTACTTTCTGTAAAAGGATACTGTATTGGTTTCGGTGTTTTGCATTTTCCTTCATGCGCTGTAACTGTTGCTGATGACACTTCATACTCCAAGGATTATGCTTAAACTGTGAACTAATGTGTCCTTTTTTCTCTAAGCTATAATATAAGACTTCAGATTTCTTCAGCCACTCAAATTCATCATCTAATTTATGGCTGGAAAACAAGAAATAGAAACAAAGTTCAATACCACCAAAAATGTCACTGCAAACTTGACAGCAAAGTGTTTTAACATTTTGGGATATTTATTCCATGCAAAAAAAATAATAAACTAAGTGCTAGACACTGTGGGCATTAAACTTTGTTCTCTGCAACCAGTGAAAAATAAGAGCGTGTTAACTGTACTTTTTTGTATGTAGTAAAGAAATTATACCAACAAAGACAGAGGCTAAGCAATCAGTCTATTAATAAACATGCTGCTTTTCTACTTCAAGACAACATGCGTTCTCTTGTGCCCCCATGGTAATTTACGCACAATGTGAAAGGAGAGCGATAGTCAGAGGAGAGGAAGAGTATCCTGCTGCTCCCTCTCTCCTCCTCCACTCGATCCTTGGATTAAAAGTGAAATTAATGTCATTCTCTTATGTGTAATTTTGCTTATCACTAACTTTGGCTGTGTTCTATACCAAGCACCCACTGCTGTAGAAATTTACCGACTAGGGATAGGTACCCCAAAAATGATGGGTTTTTTTATCATTGGCTAACAAACATTGTTAAGAGAGCGCACTACACCTTCATAACCCTAGATTCTATACATGGTACCCAAAGATGCACAAGTAACCTAATTGACTACCGAGCCATCAGCCATCAAATAACTGGATGTTATAATTACTGACATTAATTGCCACCAATTAAAATTTGCATGTGTGCATCTGGCTGTGCAATATACTATAATGCTGTGCATTTAAATCCCATAGCATGCAATCCAAAAGAGGGCATGGGTGATTCATGGGCATTCCAAAAAGTTGCCCATACTGACAGAATGAGCCTCTGCTCCCAACTTGCATGCCAGGATTTACGCCAGGTTTCAGTAAGCGCAAGTCTGATGCCCAGAGTGGGTGCAAGAACCAGCACTAAGCAATATTCTTTTCCAGCACCATTTACTGAATTCCCCCCATAGTGCACTTTTCTTAAACATAATATGCATACTTAACTGTGAATGATATTCGTTTTAAACAATGGCCCATCCCTTACACTGATTCCATATTTAGTGATTCTCTAGAACAACCTTTATCTATAGAATCAATTTGAACATCTTAATAATTTTGCAAGAACTTCATGAATATTACCAACCTACCTTTTTATTTTCTCTTCTTTCCTGTGCTGTCTAACCCGATCTTTGGTAATGTTGTCATTTTCTAGTAAAACAGTTTTCTTATTAGTCCATCGTGACACTTTATTTTTAGGTTCACAGTCAGAATTATCTACGTTTTCCAAGTTGGACTGGTCCCCATTTAATGGATATGCTATTAAACACAAGTTTCCATCTTCATCTTCCTCAAAGCTCACCGACACAACACCTGGGATAGCAAGAAAGGGGAGGGGAAGAGAAACCAATTAGAGATTACAGTGATGGCACATGTACATGCTTTGTGCAACAATATTACTCTTCAACAACATAATTATTTTATTATTTTGCTCTTACCCAGTCCTTAGTTTTTATCCTGCCACAGGCCAAAACTCATCTGTCAACCTAACAAATACCAAAACACCTGGACAGACACACATCTGACAAAGACAATTCCGTCATCAAGACACAAGCAATATTGAGACCAGAGAGTCTTCTCCCTCTAATACATGTGGGCAAAAAAGGACCAAATAATAACAGGAGACATTTTCAATTCAAAATGTTTATTCATCTTTTTATTTTTGATGAACTCATCTAGCCCTGAAAGTGATGTAACACATTTCCTATTTACATTTTGCAGAGAAAAGTTATCCTGCACAAAAACACCAAAAACGCTTTTAAGTTTTGCACTACAGCAAAGCCAAAAGCATTCACTTCTCACCCAAATCTGGTGGCAGGTTGTTAATAGCTTTCAAAATGTAAAGGAGAAGATAGAAGAGCCAAACAGAACAGCACAATACAACAAATACTAGTTGAAAGGCCTCCCCTTTGAATCACCACGTTTATTTGCAAGTCTGTTTTATTTTTTGAAGGGTTGTTTTGTATGTTTCTTTTTTTTATTCTTTGTGTTTAATAAGAAACAAAAATTACTGATATTAATTAGGCAGTACTGTGAACGAAATACAAAAGAAAATCAGAATATGATACATAAAAACATGGTGAACCTTTTTATTTATAGTTTCTGTTCATGACAACAGTCTCTAGTGCAAAGCTTTGGATTTTGTAAAAGTCTCTGAGGTAGAGTATTTCTCCCAATACTGATTTATATGACTGGTTCAGCTGTTGTCGATGACATGTTGGTACAAACTGACAGAGTGGTTTTCTTTACAGTCCTTTAACTCTGCCTCTTATTTTTCCTTACAACAGTGTGCACAGTTCTTGCTGCTCTCATCACGGGGCCAGATGGGAGAGTTCTAGGCGATATACAGGCAGCAATGGGACATACAGTAGCTGGGAAGGGAGAACACAAGCACTGTTGTCAAGTGCGAAAGAATGGCCTATGTGAAAAAAGGGAGGGGCAGCCACCTAGCAAAAAGCTCCTTGGCTTTCTCCTGGAAAAAAAACAAGAGACCAAATCAGGCCTCCCCCCACCCCCCTATGAAAAGACACACTAAATGCATGCTATTACATAAACTATTACAGTTTGCGAACCATAACTTTAAAAATGGTGACTTTTTCATTAGAAAAAGGTTACCTTTTAAAATTTTAAAAAAAGAGAAAACATTAAAACATTTTATAAGTTAAGTACCTTCAAACTATCCTAAGAAAAGCTAAGAATACTGCAGTGTTCATAGAGCTTAAATTTCAACACCTACATACCATCTGACTCAGCTTCATGGTGATTATTTCATCTTTGCCTAGCTAATTTCCACGAAGTTTCATTTCCTTAAAGGCTGAAACAAACTGCAAACATTCTTGGTTGCTCTCTTGTGCGCTCATTTATGGTGGTTAAAAAACAGTTGAGTTCAATCAAGTTTAAACAAAACACAGCCAAAAACGTTTATGCAACCTGAAATCAAGTAACCTTATCCAAATAACTGAAAAAAGGTTTAAAAGTACAGAGAACACAAGAGAGAGAAAAAAAAAAGGAAAACATATGATTGTAATCCATATGACCGAGAACAATAATAATATGTCAAACATCGGTCTCAATGGAAATCACTTACCCATTTAGACCCATGCGAGATACAAGGGTTATCGTCAGCAGAGCTGTGCTACTCTAAAGCTGTTATTGTCAGCTCAGAGACCCACTGGCCAACATCTCACCCCTCGCATCAGAGCCTGCCCCTGATAACATCAACAGATATGATAAAAGAAAAATCCTAAAATCTCTTCAACAATGAAGAGGGCTTTTTTTGGAACATCCACAAGACACACGTTTAAAATCTTACCTTTATACTGAGGCGTAAATCTACGTATTTCTGTGGGAAGAGTTTCATAGAACTGGTGCTCCCTTTGGATAAGAGGTTTACAGATAGTCTTGTCGTTAAAACGAAGGACACAGGAATGGCCCCCAACTTGATGGAGGAAAGGTTCGAGCAGAACTCCCTTTGCATAGTGTTCCACTTCCATGGCTCCGAAGGCTGGGCTCATCCTTGTAGCACATTAGATTGAGCGAATAGCAGTAGTAAAAACAGCACAAAGGCAGCACTTTTCAAACTATTTCTTAAAAGCGGCTTAGTCCAGTTCTGTGATTCTGTTAAAATAAACAAAATTCTCCACTAAGTAACTGTGTCCAGTCTTTTTCATCCAACAGAGTCAACAGTTTCTTCCTTACAGTCAGCGAGGAACAAAACCCAAGTCACTCCTCTTTGCCAGCAGAAACTCAAATGAGCCTGGGGAGCTTTGTGCACCAAGGCAAATAGAGTGATGTCATGCAAGAGGAGAAAAACAATCTCGTTTTCTCCTCCCACTAAAATTTTAGCCAATCCTCTGCTGCACTTGGCAGAAATGCAAAGGCAGACTTGCTGACACAAAAGGGAAACACTGCTGTTCTCAGCTGTTTTTGTTTTGCCATTTCTCAGAGCACTTTTTTCAATTTAAAAAATCAACGATAAAAGGGAGCTGAAATTTGACTTTCAAAACACTCCTTTCCATGATAATATGAATGCAAAAATTAAAAAAGGCCAAATCTTATTTTGGCCTGTTCTCAACCAAATAGATTCCTTTTGATATCAATGACTATGAACATACAAAGCATCAAACAGACATACAGAAGATCTAGTGTTAATCAAATGAACCCAGGAGTTTTTCTCGACTTATATGGCATAATTTTGCAGCTAGGCATGTTTATGTGATACATACAGCTCAAAAGATGCAACGATGTGCCAATGGTTTTCGCCTGAACTGAGAAAGAACATATCATTCATGATGCCATATAAATTTGGGCAATGTTAAAATTATTTTCAAGACTTTTCTAATTTGAGTAATTACACTGCTACTGCCTTCCACAAACCACAATTATAGTAGGGATTGGAAATAATTTCACTTTTAACGCATAAAGCTTATTTGCCAGAGTTCTATGGTTATAATCATGAGACTAAATTAACCAAAAGAGGTTCAAAATTATAGAAAATTGTACCTACTGTTAAAGATGAAAACCTCTGATCTTCAAAAGCAAAAATCAAACTTAAATTCAACAGTAACCTCCATAAGCCTATTCTGAAATTAAGGCCATTTAAAAAAGTTAAGTTTAACTCAATATTCTAGTAGGGAAAACAAAAAAGGGAATCTAATGGCAAGACTTGTGCGCAAATGAGCTTCTTTACTAAGAAAACCAAGGCAACATAATCAGGACATTTCTTTATCATCTCTTACATATTTTTAGCCTGCAGAATAACTGCTAGCCCTGTTGCATACTATTTTCCCCAGAAGAGGACACTCTTGCTGCTTGTAGTTAAGCAAAACTATGGTGTTTCCCTAGCATGATTTTTTAAAGACGGTCCTAATATAAGCCCTAGTTAAGATAGACTGCCAAAGCCACCCCAACACTCCCTGACTCCATCCATGACACTAATGCGGCCTGATTTGCCCATCACCTCTCCCCTACCAAAATTCTTCCTCTTTCCTTTCTTCCCCCCCCCCCAGTGCAGCATCTTTCCTCGCCTCCCAACCATCTACTTGTGCAGCGGCTCCGAGGCCTCAAAAAAAGTGGCAGCGTTCTGAATGGGCCTTCCCTCTGAAGCGTCTTTCTATCCCTCCTTCCCATCCCTCTGTGCAGCGGAACCCCACCGACCCTCCCACCGTGAGCCTGACATACCTCCAACTCCAAAGCCTGCAAAATGGCAGCAGCTCTTAACAGGTTGCTTTGCAGCTTTCCCCGCTGGGGCCTTCTCTCCGCCGGTTACTTGTTCTTCTTCCTCTTGGAACTCTTGTTGATACGCGGTATATATAAATTTTGCGCTTCTGTGACTGTGTCCTTAAAAAGGGTCCATGCTTGCTCTAGAGTGTTTACAGCGCTTATCCTCTTCCTAATCTTCTTCCTCATCATGATTCTCATCCCTTATTTGTTCCCTTTTTGGAAGTTCAGTGGTGTGGCAGTCGTTCTGGATCGATTTTTTGCTCCTGTGACTAGGTTGAAGTGGATCATGTTGTGATCACTGTTTCCCAGCGTCCCTTCTACTTCTATACCTTGTGCCGGTCCTCGTAGTCCATTTAGAATTAAGTCTAGAATTGCATTTCCTCTCATATTTTCCATGACAAGTTGTTCCAAGAAGCAATCACCTACCGCATCCAGGAACTTGGTCTCTCTACTGCAGCTGGAGTTGCCTAGGTTCCAATCTATCCCCGAATAATTGAAGTCACCCATGATAACTGTGTTGCCTCCCTTGCATCCGTGTTTAATCTCGTCTGTCATTTCTTCATCAATCTCTTCGGACTGCCCTGGGGGGTCGGTAGTAGATGCCGATCTGCGTATTCGTTCCATTTGTTCCCGGTACTTTGGCCCATAGAGGCTCTCCCTTATTGTTCGTTTCCAGTGTGTTCTCTCTCTGGTAGACTCAATTCCCTCGTTTATGTATAGGGCAATACCCCCACCTTTTTGTCATACTCTGTCTCTGCTGTACAGCTTGTATCCCGGTAGTACAGTGTCCCAGTCCTCGTTCCACCATGTTTCCGATGATGTCTAGATTATCTTTTTGTGCTATAGCTTCCAATTCCCCCATTTTATTCTGTAGGCTCCTTGCGTTTGTGTACATACACTTAAGTTTGCGGCCTGTTACTTTCTTCCTCCTTTTGTCTCCCTTACTTTTGTCCCTTTCGATCCATCGGGATTTCTATCTTGCCTATGACAGTGAGTCTTCCCTGCAATCTTTTTGCATGGTATCTTCTGGGTGTAACATTTCCCGAACCATCGACTCTTGGTCGACTGTCGGCTTTCCCCTTCTTAGTTTAAAAACTTCTCAATTTCTCACTTGATGTTGCTTGCAAGTAGCTTTGTTCCATCTCTGCTGAGGTGGAGTCCATCCTTCATGTATAGCTTGCTCTTCCCCCAGAACGCCATTCAGTTGCGCAAAGTGGAATCCTTCTTACTCACACCAGCATCTCATCCATGCGTTCATTGTTTGCAGTTCCGTCTGCCTCTTCCCGTCGGCCCTGGGTACTGGCAATATCTCCGAAAACACTACCATTGGCATTCTGATCTTCAGCTTCCTTCCTAGCATCCGGAACTGGTCTTTCAGTGTTTCCCTGCTGTAGTTCCTGTTGCTCACGTCTTTTGTCCCAACATGGATCACCACCGCTACATCTCCTCCTTCCACACTGTTGATGATCCTGTCGATGCGACTCACTATATCCTCCACCGTGGCTCCTGGTAGGCAGGTTACCAGTCGATCCTGTCTTCCTCCTGCTATGTGGCTCTCAACTTGTCGGATGATGGAGTCTCCCAGACACTTCACTCCAAAGCACGTGCTCCTGAGTGACTGTCAGTTCTCATCCCCCCCATTCTAGCTTAAAAGCTGTTCTATCTCCTTTATAAAAACTTAGCGCCAGCAGCCCGATTCAATGCCAATTAAAAGAGCCCTGCTTCAAATCTTCAGGGAATCCTTCCCCTCCTCCAACTCTCACATTTGAATAGATTTCTAGTGGCTAAGAGAGGAGAGAGAACAATGTGTCCTCAAACCAAGAGGTTTGCATACTTGCTCTATGATAAATATAAAATAAAATTCAAACACAGTTCTACTAAAGGAAACACTGAAATAAGAGGGGGAAAGTTCCTGTAAAAAGAAAAAAAAAAAAAAAAAAAAAAGAGAGAGAGACTATTGCAACCTAAAAAAAATTATTGTAATACATCATGGCTGAGTATTTATCTCCTATTTTATATAATTGGCAGGCATAGCAGTACATACATTTTATAAAGAACTATTTCAAAGTTGTTAAAACACATACAGATTGTTAAAAATTACAGGCAGACCTTAGGAAATTGGAAGACTGGGCGTCCAAATGGCAGATGAAATTTAATGGGGACAAATGCAAAATGATGCACATTGGGAAGAATAACCCACATCATAGTTACTAGATGCTATGGTCTACTTTGGGGGTCATTGCCCAAGAAAAACATCTGGGTGTCATTGTAGACAATACGCTGAAACCTTCCACCCAATATGAAGCGGTGGCCAAAAAAGCAAACAAGATGATAGGAATTATTAAAAAGGGATGTGTATCGCTCCATGGTCAGAATTAGATAACTCAAATTCACATTTGGAATCAAGATACTGGGCTTGATGGACCTTCGGTCTGCCCCAGTGTGGCAATTCTTATGTTCTTACATAGAAGTGAGAAATGCTTCTACGATAAGACTTCAAAAGCATTACGTTTATTCTACAATCGATATTGACAAGAACATACAGCAGAGTGCTCGATGATAAAAGTACACCACTGCCATAAAGCAGTAGCATTCAAGTTTTAAATGATCCCCCAAATTCTACATATAACATCATAAACTGTGCATGCAAATCTGTACACACAGCCAGTGCACATATAACTTCTACAAACGGTGCACTTTAGTTCTAGTGTATGAATCTGATAAGGGGGCATGGCCAAGGGAGGAGCATAGGCAGATCATGGGCATTCCTAAAAGGACCCCTTTTTGGATTTGTAGGTACTTGGAGGGCCTCAGAAAAAAAGAGTTAATGTCTTATTAAAGAAATGACAATTTTGCAAGAGGTAAAACTCGTTATAGTTTGGCTAAGTCTTAATAATAATATTGTCATTTATAGCTAGAGATATATGATCAACAAACTGTTTTATTTTACTTTTGTGATTATGATAAACATACCGAGGGCCTCAAAGTAGGAAAGTAGGACCTGGCGGGCTCCATGTGGCCCCCCGGGCCGCAAGTTTGAGACAATTGGTCTAGTTATACCCAGGACAGAGAAGAGTCATTTTTCCACCCACCTGAATCCTTCCTTATGTTAGATCTAGGATGAGATTTTAAACGCATTCTTTAGTGTCGACAAAACGTAATCCTAACTTAGCAGTGCATGTCTGTTTCCTGGTAGTAATCCAGGATAGAAAAAATGCCATAATCATATGGAACTGGTAATTTTGTTAATAATGCCAATGTGTTCATAGTAGTGCAATATGTTGGAACAGTGACTATTTCCCTGGCACCTTAGTTAAATACCCTTTTTATTGTTATTTTTTTGCTTTACCTTCCTAGTCTCGTCACTTTACTCAGCGCAGACGCAACCCTACCGGAGCAGCATCTCCCCAGCCAGCATCACTTGCTCCTCTCCAGTCCAGTAGGTATCAGGAGCTACACTTTAGACACCTGAGGAACCTGGATTCTGGGAAATTTTCTAGTCTTAGATATGAATACTAAAAATTTAAAAACATGGAAAACTGAATTCAAATACCTATGCTACAGTATTAACATGGGACTAACAAACAGTACTGGAATTCGAGTTATGGCTGCCACATCAGCCAGAATACACACTGTTCTGCACTGTTATTACATCACAGATGACAATTCTATGGCATCACTACAGAATTATGCGACATATAAGGTGATTCATATTTTTTTTTCAACCCAGTGCAACATGCTATGACTTTAAAATAACATTAACCTTGAGTGACAAAAATTTGTTATAAATGGAAGAATCTTGGCAGTGCATATTTGCTCTGCAATCTTTGCATGATACAGCAATGGAAAATTTTTGTATCTTCAGAAAAACAGGTGCTGATACAACTGGGTTGCCTAGTTACCAAAGGCACTTGCTGTCAGCAATTAAGCATCAGCGACTAAAAACAGCTGTCGGATAACATTGTCCAGCCAGTGAATTTTTTTTCCTTAACATTTAACAACTCTTTTCACCTGCAAGGCAAGCATTTTTTATTGTTTTCATTTGCTTGTTCTCCTATGTTAAATGAAAGTAAAGAATTCTGTCAAATGTGCATGCTGTGCTGGGACAATAGTTGATAATACCTTTCACTTACTTTATCTGGTATGATCCCATTTTAATTTAAAAATTCATGTGACCCCCCAGATGTTGAAATCAAAACAGAAGACCTCCCACCCACTTCCTCATCCACTTCCTTCTACCACCGCCTATTTAAAGCATGAAGGCAGTAGCAGAAGTTAGCACAAAGTCTCAGGGGGTTTGAGAACACACATTGGCATGAATAATAAGGAAATGCTACTCTTTATGTAAAAAACAAAAACTCTTGTTTACACAAACATGAAAGGATGACACTGCCATTCCTATATTTGTACCAACCACAAAAATCTTAAAACATATGCAATGAAACATTCTAAAATCTTAGAACTAACGTGTATAACTGCAGCACCTTGAAAAGTGCAGATAATATGGAATAAATGTGCAATTACATCATGTACGCTATAATGGGAAGATGTAGCTAAACTGAAAAAGGATACATAGTTAGATTGCAAGCCTGCCAGGACAGAGAGGGAAAATACTTAAGAGTGCCTGACTAGATTGTGAACCTCTCAGATTGCTGTATCAATGGGCAGTAGTATATCAAATAAGAAATAAACTTGAAACTAAAATGTTATTTTTGCTTGGCAAATTTGAAATTGTGCCATATAATGAATGAAATAACTGATATTTCAAAAATTAATCACAAAGCACACATTCAGTACATTATTTAACCATTATATAGTTAGAACATAAGAATTGCCCATCGTGCCCAGCAGTCCACTCACGCGGTGGCCCTTAGGTCAAAGACCAGTACTCTAAATGAGTCCAGCCTCACCTGCGTACATTCTGGTTCAGCAGGAACATAAGAACATAAGCAATGCCTCTGCTGGGTCAGACCTGAGGTCCATCATGCCCAGCAGTCCGCTCACGCGGCGGCCCAACAGGTCCAGGACCTGTGCAGTAATCCTCTATTTATACCCCTCTATCCCCTTTTCCAGCAGGAAATTGTCCAATCCTTTCTTAAACCCCTGTACTGTACTCTGCCCTATTACGCCCTCTGGAAGCGCATTCCAGGTGTCCACCACTCGTTGGGTAAAGAAGAACTTCCTAGCATTCGTTTTAAATCTGTCCCCTTTCAACTTTTCCAAGTGTCCTCTTGTTCTTTTATTTTTCGAAAGTTTGAAGAATCTGTCCTTCTCTACTCTCTCTATACCCTTCATGATCTTATAAGTCTAACTTTGTCTTGAATCCCTGGGGGGTGTTTTCCCCTATAGCAGCCTCCGGAAGAGTGTTCCAGTTTTCTACCACTCTGGGTGAAGAACTTCCTTACGTTTGTACGGAATCTATCCCCTGTCAACTTTAGAGTGTCCTCTCGTTTCTCTCTACCTTGAAGAGGGTGAACAACCTGTCTTTATCTACTAAGTCTATTCCCTTCATTATCTTTATTTTAAACACATTATTTTTTACATACCGACATTGTACTTGATATTCTTTTTTTTAAAGTCTTCAAAAATGGAGTATCCTGGTTAATTCACATTTTCATCTGAATAAAACCAAGTAAAATTACAGAACAAAAACAAAGCTAAATGTCTATAAATTTTCATATGTCGTTAGGAGAATTAAAGGGAAAATGTTTTATGACCTCAGTAGACAATGGAAGAATAAAGGTGACCAATGATGCTAAAAATGCTTATTTTTTTCTATTAACTAATACTGCTTTATTCTTCAAATAAAGGACTCCACATGAATGTGTTTTGTTCCTGTGGCCTGCATCAAGAGTCTCTTCTTGATAAAGCTACTGTATATCAGCGCTCCAGCTATTACTGGTACCTTCAGTTTTGGAATGTGGCCATAGATGTATGTATAACAATCATCAAATTTATTTATTCAATTTTTTTTTTTTTAGCCCATCCTCCCAAAGCAGCTCAGAATGGGTTACAAATCAGGTACTCAAGCTCACAGACTATCTAATGTACCTGGGACAGTGGAGAATTAAGTGACTTGCTTAAGGTCACAAGGAGCAGCCTGGGATTTGAACCCACTTCCTCAGGGTGCTGAGGCTGGAGCTCTAATTGTCTTCCAGCTTCAGTAGATGATTGGTATACATACATCTATAACCACATTCCAAGATTTAAGGTAACAGTAATAGTTGGAGTGTGGATATACAATAGCTTTATCAAGACTCCTGATGCAGGCCACAGGGCCAAAACACATTCATATTGAGTCCTTTATTTGAAGAATAAAGCAGTATTATTTAATAGAAAAAAAAGCATTTTTAGCATCATTGGTCATTTTTGTTCTTCTATTGTCAGATGTTCATCTTGTGAAGGTGGTATCTCATGTTTTGTTATGACCTCAGCAGCACATTATGAGGCAGTGGTGTGGCCTCACAGTTACAGTCTACTGTATTTCCTTGCTTCCACTTGTAAACACTGTGCTATTGGAATAAAGGAAATTGATAACAGACAAAAAAATAAATAGGCAACAAAAATTTCAATGTCCACAAAATCCTCCATTTATAAACACTCCTTTTTCAAATGTTAAAGAAACACGGCACACTGAATTAGATCTTAATATTTTTAAGAGAATAGTTTTAATCTTACCTAATGTAACCTTTACACCCCACTACAGTTACATGAGCCATCCTCATATCCAACATCCACCAACAAAAAACTGTATTTCTATACTTTAACTTAATTTTTAAAAATGTTACATCACAGAAATCTAGCCTACCACACTGGTTTATGACATCATGAGCAAACAAGTTTATACATACATAAATATATTTTTCTGTACTAAACAAATTATTAAAACGTTCACAAGTTGCATGAGAAAAGGTGGTCCTACTAATTTTCCAGATACTCAAAACTATTGCTGTTGCATCCTTTCAGACATTTACAGTAACGGATGCCAGCAAGTGATAAACTGAAAACACAGAAGGATTAAAATGACAACTTTGCCCTTCCTTAATCTCTGTCTTTAATCTCTGTGCAGCGATTATGTGCTTAAAAGGCAACCTGATATTAACCAAGGCAATTCAGGTTTCCACTCGAGGTTCTTGAAAATAAACCAATGAAAGTGTGTGGAGAGGAAGGGGGAAATGAAACAATAAGAAAGAGAAAAACAAACAAGGCTTTGTCTTCCTTATTTAATACCTGATTACATTTGGCCTATGTGGAATCCACCAATCAATGCCAGGTAAATGCACAGCTGAATACACATGATTAAGGAACAGATTAAAGGTCAGTGGTTATGCACGGCTGCAGAGATCAAGTGGCAGAGTGAGCTTCGCACCTCCAGATTAAGAGGTTTCTAGATCTACTGTCAGCCCCCCCCCCCATCAGATCTACAGACACTGGACTCAAATATTAGGAGGAAGAGGAGGTGGGAGGGGGAAGCCAGTCAAAGAAACATATTTAAATTGGCCCAATAGATCATCTTTTCTTGACCTTCACTTGCGCGAGACTCAAGGGTGAAACTTGCAACTAGAGCAGGATTAAGGCCCAGGCAATGCCTAGGGCCCTTCTCAGATGCACTAATTCAGCAGCTCCCAAGACAGATGTTTGGTTTTGGTCAGAAAGAGGAGCCAGGCCCGTAGGGTTACCATATGGCTCCAGACAAAGGCGGACGGATTGAGACATCCGGGTTTTACTCCCAGTGCTTTCAATAAAGCCCCAGATGTCTCTTTATCTGTCCTCTCCTTCCTGCCATTGTTTTCAGTAGAAAGTAAAACCCGGATGTCTCAATCCGTCCTCCTTTTCCTGGAGCCATATGGTAACCCTAAACTAGGGGTTAGGGGGGGGGCATCGCAGTCCACCTGTTCATTGTCTTACAGTCAGCAGCGGGAGCCACAAAATCAATAGTCCTCTACACTAGTTAAGTCACCTGGAGCCCCTTTTGTGGACTCTAGAGATGGATTTATGCTACCATGGTGGGGGGGGGGGAGCAAAGCACCTTCTTAGGGTTCAACAAAAGGTTACCCCGCCCTGTTTGCAAAAGGACCAGATCAAAGTCAAGCGAACGGTCCCGTTTTGTTTCTGTTCTTTTTCTCATTAGCACAAAGGGGGGAGAAATGAAAGCAGGCCGGGGGGGGGGGGAAGTGGCCAGAGGACGTTTCCTTCCCACGGCTCGGCGTAACGGGGTTGTTTGTTTTTTTTCCCCCCCAAACCGTTTGCGGGGCGCTCCGCGTGCCCAACGGTCGTGAGCAGAGCGCGCACGACGGAGCGAACCGCTAACGGGAGCTTAAGGGAGGAGCAAAACGCCCGTTACCTGCCGGAGGTGCTCCGCGCTCCTGCGCCGCTTCGTCTCTTTTGTCTCTCGGAAGCCAAAATGGCGGACCACAGCGCCGACTCTCCGCGGCCTCGCTTTCGTGCCGGCTCTCCTATTGGCTAGTGACGGAACGCGCCCGCTGATTGGGCGGGAGACGGCTCTGTTGCTAGGGGACCAGCCGGGGGAAGCGAGGCGCGGAGGAGGGTGTAGGCCGCCCTTTCCCCTCTGGGATGCCCACACTGTTCTCCCTCGGCTATAGTTGCAGGGGCACTTGGGGTAGGGCAGAAGATGGCTGGAAATGAAAAGATGGAGAGGAGGAAAGAGAGCTGGGAAGATGGAGGGCTGAGGGGAGGCCTAGAGGTTGCATTGAGGAGGGAAGATGGAGAACTGGGACCTAGGCAGTGAAACAGGATAAGTGTGCTCCACACAGCATCAGTAATTAGAGTTTGGGGATAAGGTTGTCTGGCCCCGTCCCCACAAGTTCTGTCCCTGCCCCATTCTGCCTTAACTGAGGCTTGTGCAGATAACTTAAGAACATAAGAAGCGCCATCCCTGGAACAGACCCTAGGACCATCAAGTCCGGCGATCCGCACACGCGGAGGTCCCGCCAGGTGTATCCTGGCATAGTTTTGGTCCCCATATCGCTCTAAGCTTCTCGTAAATGCATCATGCCACTCATAAGGAGATGTACATCTAACTTACCCTTAAAGGACAAATGTTGCGGGAATGGGACAGAGCTCACGTACGGGGCGGGGATGGGGTCAATTTGTCCCCATGTCGTACTCTATTCCAAACAAAAACATCTACTGCCCCTGGACTGGGAGATGCAGAGAGGAGGAGAAGAGATGTAGAGAAGAGGAAAATGAGGGCTGGAAGAAAGAGAGGGTGACAGGTCTGGAAGAGGGAGATGGGAGGTGGAGAGTTGGATGAAAGACCAGATTTAGGAAACTGCTTCAAGAACTAGAATTCCTATGAGCGACGGAGCATTCAGCACTCCGGGCCACAGTAGATACCTCTACCGTAGCTTAGTAAAAGAGGGGCTTAAGCAACCTGGGCTCCTTCACTTCCCACCACCGTACCACGAGCTCTTTGCTAGCACAAACAGCATCTCCAGCTTGCTGTCCGTGCCGGCCTCGGCTCTCCCTCTTGACATCACTTCCTGGTCTCGTGCTGAAATATATGTTAAGAGTCTAGCTTATGGAATTTCTCTCTTATGCAACATATATGCAGCGCTTATATCAGTGGCCGTCGATCGCATGTTAATCAGGCATCAGCGCCGGTTTCAGAATCATGCCTACGGAAAAGATAGGCACCAGAAATTTATGCCAGAGTTTTCTGAGCCGACATTTCCAGTGCCTATCTTTGTGTGACTATATACATGCTTTAGGCTGCCTAACACCATGTCTGGCATTGGCCTTGCCTACTTTGGGGTTCTAAAGCACCTATATAGGCGCAATTCTGGCACCTTATATTTAGGCACTGGTAGGCACTTTAACCTTGTCATTTTTTTTGTCGTTTCTAACATTTTTTGTTGTTTCTTCAATTAACAGGTGTCAGTTTTAGAATTTCCCCTGTAGTTACAGAACAGCAGTACAATAATTAACATGTGGTAAGAAAAATTTAATTTAGCAACTAATTGGGGTGTTTTGTAGGTCCCTTGTTAAAATGTTTATTAGCACACAGTACCCTGGTCACAATTAGCATTTAACCGGTTATGAAAAACCGTCCGGACGCCCGACCTGTACCTAACTTGTGCACACATCAGTCGTATTCTATAACAGTGTGCAGAAATTCTAGGAACAGCCATGATCTGCCCATGCTCCTTCCCTGGCCACAACTCCTTTTCAGATTCAAACACTAGAACTGATGCACAGCACCTTATAGAATACACCTATCAAGTTCTGTGCATAACTTATAATTAGTGTCAATTATGAATTGTTAATTACTAATTATTGATTCCAATTAAACTCATTAAACAAGCTGTATAAGCAAATCAGCCATGTGCACCAATTTGCTCGTACAATGTAAGGTGCCATATACAGAATCTGGGGGTGAATGTGTGAATTAGTGCATACAAACTGTTAAATCATGCAAAGCCGGTTACCACACACATAGTAAGAGAGAGATATGAAGGGAGAGAGGTTAGACCTGGGGTGGTGTGGAGGAAGAGGGAAAAAGATACTTGAAGGGAGAACTGTTGGGAAAAGAAAGGGAGAAATGGTGGACCTGGGAGGAGGGAGACAGGCAGCCAGGGGGAGAGATGGGATGGGGCAGTTGAGCAGAGAAAGGGAAAGAAGTTGGATCTGGAGATGGAAGGGGGGGAGGGAAGAAGAACAACAGAAAAGAGAGGGAGGAAAATGCTGGACCAAAAGGAGAGAGGAGGAGAGATAGAAGGAAATAGGAGGCTGGGAAAGGAGTGAGAAGAGAAATGGGAGGGCTACAGAATAAGAGAAGATGGAAAATTGATAGGTAGCTGAAAATTTAAAAAGAAGGAGAAGGATGAGAAAGAGGGCGAGATTTGAGTGGAAAGAGGCAGAAAAGAAAAAAGGAGAAAAGTTGAAAGGGAAAAATCAATATGTTGGAGACAGGGACTGGAGCAAGAAAGAAAAGGAGAAAAAAAAATGGACAGCAGACACTGGAAAGAGAATTAGAAGATAGACAAAATCAGAAGGAGAAACCGAGACCAAAAGCAAAATGACCAGACAACAAAAGGTAGAAAAAATAAAGTTATTTTCTATTTTGTGATTACAATATGTCAGATTTGAAATGTGTATTCTGTCAGAGCTGGTGTTAGACAGCAAGCATGAACTAGTACCTAAAAGAGAGATGAAAAGTCTTTTTTATTTATTTTATATATAACACATAGCTGGTGTAGGGTTGGAGAGGTGGTATCCCTATTCTCCTAAGACTAACCCCCCCCCCCCCTTTTGTTGTCGCGTAGCGTGAGTTTTGGTGCTGGCAGTGGCGGTGATTAATCCGACGCTCATAGAAGTCCTGTGAGCCTCAGAGCAGTTGCTGCTGCTGCCAGCGCTGGGGCCCACACTATGCGTTAATAAAGGAGGGGGGGTAAGTAGCTTAATAAAAAAAATTTGGCCTGCGATTTAGCCTGTGTTTTAGATTTCGACCCCTTATGTGATTTGAGCCCTGCTTTAAGGTAATAAATAGAAATAAAACAAAGGGAGTGCGATACGTGACTTCAAAAACGAAAATGTTTTGTATCGCTGGTGTACGTTTGTGGAACAATCTGGACATCTGAGATTGTGCACAGAATATGTTAACTTCAAGAAACTACTGAAGACGCAACAGTTGGTTGATGCCTATATGTAAGATGTAGGAATGATTCCCATGTGGTTCTGGGCATATTGCCACACACAGATAGTGAATGTTGTTGGTGTCTATGATGAAAATTGTCTATATTTGTGGATTTTATGGGATTTTATGAATGTTTTGATACTTGAAACCGCCTAGATTTAGGCGGTATATAAATGTGTTAAATAAATAAGTGGAGCAGCATAATAAAAAACGTACCCAAGTCTGAGGTTGAACATTTTGTGCAAAATGTCCACAAACCCAGCAGGAAAAATACCCATTTTTAAAGTTGCCAAACATCTATCTTTTATTTTTGAACATGAGCAAGGTATAAGTTTTTGGTCCTTAGGACATCTACATTTGTTGCCCATTTTGAGCCAATCAGAGCCTTTGTCCCCTCCCAATACATCTGCAGATGAAGTGGGAGGGGCCTAAGGCCCTGATTAGCTAAAACATCGCCATTTTGAGCCAATCAGGGCCTTCGGCCCCTCCCAATACATCCCAAAATGCTTTGGGGGGGAAGCCCCATCATTGCAGCATGCAGCCCTGTAGGCAGGAGGCCGTGAGCTTACCTCTTAATGTTTGCTCTTCCAAAGATAGCGGGGGTTCTGGGGATATGGGAGGAGGGCCCAGGAATGTTGGGGGGATAGGGGGGCGGAGATGTCGTGGGAGGTACGGGATATCAGGAGGATGTCAGGTTGTGAGAAGGGATGTCGGGATGTGAGGGGGAGGTACGGAATATCAAGGAGATGTCGAGATGTGAGGGGGATGTGGGGGATATCGGGGATGTCAGAGCTCCGCGGCTCAGCTGATCCTGGCAGGGGGAATCCCCATCAGCTGAGCCACTAGGAATCCCCAAAACCAGCTCAGCTGATGGGAGTTCCTCTGCCGCGATCAGCTGATGGGAAGCCTACGGGTTTGGGGGAAAGGGGTTCTCTCTTTGGGTGGTGGGAGGGTGTTGTGACCACTGGGGGAGTAAGGGATGTCATGCCTTAAATCCTCCAGTGGTCTTGTCAGTTTGGGCACCTTTGTGGAACTTAGACGCAACTCAAACAAGTCTAACTGCCGGCGTCTAAATTCCCTCTAGAAAAGTTTTGATTATGGCTGGGGTACATTCAGATTGAAGCCCGCCTGATTCCCGCCCTAAACACACCTCCCAACACGCCCCTTTGCTCTCTGGACACACAGCAGCTTAGAAGTGCTGCTGGACATCCAGAAGTTGTTTTTGATTATCGGCACTTGGACATTTCTGCTATTTAGACATCCAAGTGCAGGCTTAGGCTGGTTTTTGGACATTTTAAACTTTTGATTATGAGCCCCATACTGTATGGTAAGAACATAGTGGCCTGTGTGTGCAGATTGCATAACTTTCGGCAAGTGGAACTCTAGTGAGGTGCAGCTTCTAGAGTTTCTCTCTTGATGTTTTGATCTTATCATTGGTTTACGGCAGGACTGACCAAAGGTACAAGTAGGCTCACGTAACCTATGAGTCAGCAGCTTCACCTGGATAAGGGCTCAGCAGACATTTTGTGCAATTAATAATGAATGAGTAGAGAATGTTATTTGTTATTAGCAAGTGAGTCAGGCTTTCTCTTTCAACCAAAATTGCCTCAGTAAATACCACAATTACAGATTCTTAAACGTGTTCTTTTTTTCTGCATCAGACAATTGAATACCATTTTCCAGGCACCATCACATCATCCAAAAATCATTTCTTCTTCTCTTGCTAATTTAAAGCATTAAAGGCTTTTAAACTCAACCTATAATTTGCAACTGTATCTGCCTGTTTCAAGGACAAGCAAATAATTATGCAGCAGGTGTGGTAAGAGCTGTTCCACAAAGTCCTTATATTTTATCAGGCTGTGGAATAGGTCTTACTCTAAGTATAACCCCTTTACAGCTTTCGGTATCAGAGGTTCACCATTTATAATCAGTTCAACAATATAGGCATTGTAGTATCATAAAGATAAGGCACCTTATTTGCATGCACTGTCTCTGCTATAGTCAAGCACGGCTCAGGAATATTCATTGCAGAGTAGGTGAGAATTTCTACTCACCAAGGCCCAGATTCTATGAATGACGCCCTGAAGTTAGATGCCTAGATTGGCGCATTCAAACGATCTAGGCAAGTAACGTGCTCCCCCTTTTACAAAACCGTGAAAGCGTTTTTTAGCACCGTTCCGCATGCTGAATTCTCTACGCTGCTCCGATGCTCATAGAGTTTCTATGAGCGTTGGGAGCAGCGCAGAGCATTCAGCGCTCCGGGCCTCGCTAAAAACTGCTTTCACGGTTTTGTAAAAGGGGGGATTAATTTTCTTAATTAGCTAACTGGTAATTGGTGCCCTTAATTGAAAAACACCATTAAAAAGCAATTTTTAAATCATTTTAAAAAATTAATTTAGCCAGTAGGCGCCAAACTCGGTAGACGCCTACCACTTCAACATAGACATCTACTCCAAGGCGCTTACCAGAGAGTACGCATGGTTAGGAGCAGTGGCGTAGTGAGATGGGAGGAGGGACGAGGGGGGCGGTCTGCCACGAGCAACATGTTGGTGAGGGCACCTGTACCCCTCCTCATCTCCGCTCCTCCACCTCATCCCATTCCTCCCCTCCACGCGCATGCCCCCCTTTCCTCATACCTCTAGTTGAAGTTGTGGTTATCATGGGTTACATAGGCTTGAGATGCAAAGCAAGCAATGGTATGCTAAACACCATTAATTAGTAAATTCTGCAACACAGCTACATCCCAGGAGATCTGGGCCACAAAGCTGTCCTTATATGGAAACATGTTCTTTAGCAGTAGCACTGCGAGACTACCACTAGGAGTACCGGCACCATTTTGAACCTAATGCCAGCAAAGGCAGGAACAACTGGGGATCTTTCCTGCCCAGTCCCCACCAGATCCCAGTGAAACAACAAGGTAGGCCCAGTGGCTGGAGGAGCTTCAATTTGGGACGGTGTATTTCTGGGTGAGGGGATGTGACTTAGGAGAGATCTTCTGGAGGGAGCTACTAGATGGTGAGGTTTTAAGCCTGGGTGTATTCCTCTTAGAGGGGGCCTTGAAGTAAGGGGTCTTGACTTAGACGGGAGCCTCAGCTATGGGGGGCACTCTGGAGAGGGGTTTGTGATTGGGGAACTCAAGGGGCAGCTCGATGGAACTGTGCCAAACTTTAGGATACAGCCCTGGAACACTGAGCCATGGCTTTGCAGCCCAGTGCTCCTAGGACAGTATAATAATGTTACATGTGAAACAGTTCATAAACAGCATAATTATTATCACAAAAGTCCATAACCTTCGATACTGAGCAACCTTAGTGTTAGCAGGGGTACATTAAGATATAGTAAAAACCCAGTTTTTATTGCATGGTGATAACTTCCCCCCTTAGTTGAAACCTGTGCCTCATAAACCTTCATTTGCAGCTATTCTTCCTCTTATTATATAGATTCTCAGCTTGCTTTATCCGGTCACTGCAGCCACAGTTCTTGATCAGGGGGTCATGCACCAATGCCCCTTCTGGAATCCTGCAATTTTGGGCCCTAAGTGCAGTCATTATATCTGCCATTGTGAAATGACTGAGACCATCTCCCCTCCCTCAGGGCTATGAACTTGCCTCGGCAGTACCCCCAGCCAGCCCAACTGGCCTGGAAATCAAATCCAGGTCCTTCTCAGGCCAACGCACAGCAGTGCTACTAAGCCATCTTTGAATATTTTATATTTCAGCACAATAACTGGTATCACACCCTGTAAAAGTATCCAGTTGCTCAGCTTTATTTATTATTTACTGAGCAAATGGAAATCCTTGAAGCCAAGCAGCAGCCTCCTCATTAACTTTGTCCAACACTCGTATTAATCCACCTTTTAGTTGGCAGAGTAGATATTCCTCTGTAAAATACAACATTCGCTGCACCTGTCCACAAGCGCACAACGGATGGACTTGGAGAATCCAACAGTGAAGGCTGACTGCACAGTAACCTTTGCCTCCTGATCTACTTTCGTAGGACCTTTCTCCTCATGTTCGTTCAATTGGTATTTACACCACCAGAAATGGGTATTCAGGTACCCCAAAGCAATGCACCATTTCGCCACCCCACTCCAGAGACCATGGGTTGGTACCTTAAATGCTCTACCTTAGTTCCAGCCCTCAGTAAATGACCCTTGGAAATTGCCTTCTGTGTTACCATAAACCGCTACTGAAAGAAATATCCCACCGATGAATTTTCATTCAGCCTTCCAGTTTTCAAGTTGCATTACCAGTAGGGTAGGCTCAGCTTATTGGCCAAGTAAGGCAGTGGCCCAAGGAGCCAGAGATAAAGAGCATCAAAATCCCAGTCTGGCTTCTCTCCCTTTCTCTTCCCTCCTCTCTAAAGGCAGGGAGGGAGAGATAATAATAATTTTATTCTTATATACCGCCAAAGCCGTAGTAGTTCGAGGCGGTTTACAATAAAGAAGAGCTGGACAATCAGCGAATATAGGTACAATGTAAAGTCAATCAATATACAGGTGGGTGGGAAGCAGGTAAGGCATAAGAGAAAATGGGAAACAATTCGGTTAGTGTGGAAGAGATAAGGCTTAAGAGGTCTTAGGTTACAAATCGATTAAACAAGTTTGTTTTCACTAATTTTCTGAAACTTAGGTAGGATGAGGAGTGCGTGATAATATTACCCAGCCAATCGTTCAGTTGACCTGCTTGGAGAGCGCGTGTTCTGTTCAGGTATCTTTTGTAACGGCAGGTCTTTAGTGTTGGATGGTTAAACAGATGGACTCCGCGCGTGGGTCTGGATGAACAATCCAGACTGGGTGCAGGATTTTGATGCTCTTTAGCACTAGCAGTGGGGAGGTAGATTTGAGATAGAGGGGGAGCTACTAGATTATGAGGGGGGATGACACACAACCATCCTTTGAATCGGCCCTCATTCCCGGTTTCTTTCACTGTGGAGTATAGTGAGCAGGAAAAGATCCTTTGGATATCCAGAGAAATGGAAAGGCACATCATGCAATATTGTGTTGGGACAATATACAGTACATTTTTTTTAAAAAACCATTAGCGGGGAAGGCCCCAGTAGCACCACCAGACAATTGTATGTAGCAATACAGTGGCTTTCACCATAATGGTTCCACTGGCGTCAGTGGACAGGGCTTTAAATCCTTCAGTACCTTTAAACTGATCTCGGTACACCTTAATAGCTCTATTACAACAGAGGCTTTGCCATCATAGTTCTGAAACCCACTAATTGCATGTCAGGTAGGACTTCTCTGGCCTGCCCTATCATTTATGGGCTCCAAAAATAGTCCAGGACCAGCTATAGCACATCCAAATTCCTGCTTACAGAACTTATGCGATTCTAACAGCAGGTTGTATTTTCTCCTGCCAACAAGAATGTAGAAAGAAATCTGCATAAGTCTTTCAAGAGGTCAGTGGAAACCTAGCCTTTCCCAAGGTCACTGTGCCAGCTACTCAATCCTCTGATAAAAAAAATACCTGCTATTTTCAGCTACGATTCTGATGTGCTTAGATTGGGCACCAGCAGATGCTATTCAGGCTGTCCTATCCAAAGTTTCTACATCCCATTCTCCACTTTTTTTTTCCTTGTCTTTCAAAGGTCTCTGCTCTACCCCATTACATTTCTCACTCAAAATATCCCACTTTGTCTTTTTTCCCATTGGTTCACCTGCCAGCTTTGAAATTATGCCTCCTAGGCTCCGAAGCCATAGGCAACGGAAAGCTTTTTGTTTGGGGAGGGGGCAAAAGCTTCGCCCTAGACCTCTCTGGTTCCCGCCTTCCCCACCTACCTTCTCCC
This sequence comes from Geotrypetes seraphini, assembly GCF_902459505.1. NCBI lineage: Eukaryota > Metazoa > Chordata > Amphibia > Gymnophiona > Dermophiidae > Geotrypetes > Geotrypetes seraphini. Next base: position 6,536,239 of record NC_047100.1, read on the forward strand.
CAGCCGATCTCATTTTAAATCTTTGTCAAGCGGCAATGAGTGAGCCTGCAGCCGTCGGCCTTCCCTGGAAGTCTTCATTCTGCAGCAACTGGCCACTGTAGAATGAAGACTTCCAGGGCACGCCGACAACAGCAGATTCACTCGTTGCTGCTGCCTCATAATTTAAATTGAGAGCAGTCGTGGGGGGAGGCAGGAGAGCCATCTTTTCTGACCGACCACCAATGTAGGGGGAGGGTGGCGGCATGGGCCCTGTGGCCAACCCCGTTCCGACACCCATGCCCAATGCACAAAAGGTTTTCTGTGCCAGTAAGATTTGTTAAAGCAGTGTTACTGGCAGGAAATCCCTCCTCCCAATGCACAAAGGAGTTCTCCATGCTACCAATCATCCTATCAGCTAATGCATTACAAGGAGCTCATTAGTATTCTAATGAGCAATCCGTGTAATGCACAGCAGAGAAACATTGTTTCCTGTGCAAACTTTAAAGACAGGGTCTGAGCTGTCGGAGCCTTACTTTGCTGTCAATGCCTGAGCGCTGGACAGAGGGTGAGGGCAAAGGGCAGAGGGAGAGTACGGCAGCTGCAGGGAGGAGCTGTGACAAGCGATTGCTCTCCTGAGCAGGCGCCAGATACAGTTCCTCCCCCTTTATTGACGATGCTCCATAGGAATAGCATGCATATAATTTGCATGCTATTGTGCGAGCATCGCCAGTTAAAAAAAAAAAATGGCTCCCTCCATGGTATTTTTTAACGCGGTGATGGAGCTTTGTGCAGCCTTCCTTGAGTCAGAAGCAGGCACCTTCCAGGTAGAGCCATTCTGGACCACATGGCTGCATATACTGAAAACCCTGGTCACTGCACTGTCTAATGTTGGCTCTGCACGCACCCTAGCACCTTTTTTTTCCTAGAAAAATAAAAGCACTGGAAATAGCTGATGCCTCCAAGGGAAAAGTGAGAGAACTCAAACTGCTGGCAGGCAGCTGCCACATCTGTTAGATCACCAGTTGCGAATGGTAATAAACTCAGTGCAGCACATGAACACACATGATACTAATACAAAGTGGCAAAACATTTCAGTAGCTTCCTTCTGTTATATCTTAACATAAGGCAGCAGGGATGCCCTTAGCAAGACTTTCTCCGCACATGGACAGAGGGGTGCATTTCATGCTGCCATTGGAGAACACTGACTTTAGTGTTCCCATGTGACCTCAGGCTTTTTAATACTTTTTTTTTGTGAACTTCCATAGCTGCAGCCCTTTCACACTAATAACATAATTAGGTATCAGCAAAAGAAAGTGTGTGGCTAATCCTGTGCTCTTCTTTACACTGTCAGTCACAGTGACTTACTTGATTTGAAAGGTTCCAAAACCCTTCTTTCTCTGCAGTACGAGGGGATTGAACACAAAGAAGCAATTTGCGCCTCATAAGAACATAACAGTTGCCCTCCTGGGACAAACCACAGGTCCATCAAGCCCAGAATCCTGTTTCCAACAGTGGCCAACCCAGGTCACAAGTTGAGAATGACACGGGGACAAATTTTTCCCGTTCTGGCGAGTTCTTTTCCTGTCCCTGCCCCATTCCTGCAAGCTCTGACCTTGCCCCATCTGTACCTCTGTACTTGATAGATTCATTTGTTTTCACTACCCAGAGGAATCTCAGAAAAACTTGTGCTTTTTTTCGTATTTCTGCTAGCCAGTGGTTGTAAATTTTAAAAATATGAGCGTTTACTTTCCTTCCAGGCAGCCAAACATGATAAGGATTTTAGGCATTTGATATCGACGTCTCATTGCTATCTTCATTTCAGGAGGCAATTAAAACTCATCTTTTTATTAAGTTTATAGGTCATTAGTATTTATTATGTTTTTTTTATATTAATCTTTTGTGAACCATATTGAACTTTCTGGTTATGTAGTCTAGAAATATGTTTATATTTTAGTGTTTGAGGGACAGGGGTAGTGACAAAACATGTGAGGAAATTGAGTGACCCTGCTCCTCTGCTCCCTCTCTGCTTCCTTCAGCTCCTCCGAGACTGCTACTCTAGCCTCAAGAGAACGGACTCATTATCTGAGAGCTAGGATCTCTTTCCATCAAACACACACATGACCTCTTGTTATATAAATGTCCTACCTACATGACTCCAACCAGCAGGTTAAAAAGAAAAATAAGACGGTGACATCAGAAACCATTTTAGTAATTATTTCCCTAAAAATCTAATTTCCAAATAATTAAAAATGAAATATAAACTAGGTTGTCAATACCCCCATTAAGAGAATCCATTAAGTTTATTCATCCAAAGATGTAATAAAAGCATTTCTCTTGACTCTCCATCTTACAGTCGCATTAAATCAGATTAGTATAGTATTTTGTACTGTACATATTGACATGGTCAACTTTTCCTTTATTGCCTGATGCTTATTAAATAAATAATGACAGAAAGGCCACATACAGCACCCAGTGGGCTGTCAAGGGGAATTAATTGCAGCTTTATAAAAAAAGCAATAGGAAACAGACTTAAACTGGAATAGAATTGCATAATCTGTTATTCTTTATATGCACATAAGTTCTGAAAGTCCTTGGAAAAGCATGCTGTCACACATAAGTAAAAGTGCAGAACAGGGTGGACACGGTGAAAAGTCAGATGTTGCATCATTATTCAATGTCATTTTACTTTCATGGACAGGGTTTAAGAACATAAGAATTGCTGTATTGGGACAGACTGAAGGTCCATCAAGCCTAGTATCCCGTTTCTAACAATAGCCAATCCAGGTCCCAAGTACCTAGCTAGATCCCAAGTAGCAAATCAAATTTTATGCTGCTTATCCTATGACCTATGGGCTTCTCTTTTAGGAAATTATCAAACCTTTTTTAAACCATTAGGAAAGCCTAGCTAGATGCCTAGGGCAGCAGTTTCTTAGGTAAGAGCAGTAAAAAACATCTGGAGTCATAGCAAAACAATAAGCCCTTACGACCTCACAAACTCAAAGAAACATCAGTATATTCATTTTTACAGCAGGTTATATGATGATCACGATTATTGCATTTAATTATCTAAATCTGGGGTGTGTGAAGGGCTTCAGGTTAGGGGCCTAAAAGTTAATTGACGGGGGAGGCAAGGCTAAAGGTTCTCAGAGATATGTGGCTCTAACTACCCTTGCCCTGACTGGTCATGGAGATGAATAAGGCATAAGAATAGCCTTAATGAGTCAAACCAATGGTCCATCAAGCCCAGTAGCCTGTCCTCACGGTGGTCAATCCAGGTACCTGGCAAAAATCCAAAGAGTAGCAACATTCCATGCTACCAATACAGAACAAGCAGTGGCTTCCCCCATGTCATTCTCAATAATAAACTATGGACTTTTCCTCCTGGAAATTGTCCAAACCTTTCTTAAAAACCAGCTACGCTATCTGCTCTTACCACTATTGAGTCAGACCAATGGTCCATCTAGCCCAGTATCCTGTTTTCACAGTGGCCAATCCAGGTCACAAGTACCTGATAGAGTCCCAAATAGTAGTAAATTCCATGCTACCAATCCCAGAGTAAACAGCAGCTCCCCATGACTGTCTCAATAGCAGACTATGAAGTATTCCTCCAGGAACTTGTCCAAACATTTTTAAAATCTCATTAAATCAAGGGTCCCCAACCACTAGGCCATATGGGCTGTGCTGAACCGGACTGCACAGTAAGAATACAATTTTTTGCATTGGTTTGCAAGCATTGTTCCCTCTAGACTGCGCAGCTGTGCACCTCGTTTGAAGAACCTGTGCAGCATTTTAGGACTGCCGCGCACCAGGAGCAGCATTCTCCCACCGCCATCCTGGCTGTTGCTGCTGCTTCTCTAAATAAGCAGCAGCAGTGGCAAAATAATGCTTTACATCTAACTTGCCAGTGCTTATGTTGCATCTTATTTTCTTCATTCAGATCCTTTTTCCATTTTTTGAAGGGTGTTCTATTGGCTCTAATTCTCCTATCTTATTTTTCAGGCTTCTGGAATTTGTGTACAGACACTTCAAATTGTGGATTTTCCCTCATTGACAGGCTGCTTAGAAGTTGGCAGGGATAATTTGCATCCTTTATTCTGCTCTCCCCTTAAATACTCCTGGCTTTCTTCATTATTGGGATTCCCTAAATATCCTGTTTCAATAGTATCCTTCATGGATGTTCCACACCAAACTATGTGCTCTGGGTGACTGTTGGCTTCCCCCTCCCCACCTAAGTTTAAAAGCTTCTCTATCTCCTTTTTAAATGTTAGCATCAGCAGCCTGGTTCCATCCCGGTTAAGGTGAAGTTCATCCTATCTAAAATCCTATCTAGGTGATGTATGAGGTCTGCCACCTTCAGACCAGGAAGGCAAGTGACCATGCAATCCTCATATCCACCAGCTATCTACATGCCTAATCAAGTCACCAGCTACAACAGCTGTCCTCCTCCTTCCCTCCTGAACAGAAGCCCCTGGAGATACATTCTCAGTGCGAGGGTGAGCAGGTCTAGGCTACAGGATTACTTCCTACGTCACCAGGGTGATGCTTTCCTTTAAGAAGGCCTCTCTCCTCCAGGGCAGCCAAATTGGAGGTGGGAGTTCTCTACAATGTCCTCTGTTCCCTCTCTGCTTCCTTCAGCTCCTCCAAGTCTGCTACTTTAGCCTCAAGAGAACGGACTCGTTATCTGAGAGCTAGGATCTCTCTCCATCAAACACACACATATAACCTCTCGTCAAATGGGAGATAATCATACATGTGACAGAATGCAAAAGACTGGATAGCACCCCTCTCGTTGCTGGACTGTTGTCTGCATCTTAATATTACTGAGGTTTAATTAATTAAAACTTGTTATGGTACTAGGAATATTAGATTAATATAAAAAGCCTAAAGATTACGAGTATGGTATGTGTGATACATCTAGTTTTGCTTCTCAGCAAGCAATGAATCTAATTACTACTACCACTTATATAGCGCTGAAAGGTGTACGCAGTGCTGTACATTTTGACATTTAATAGACGGGATCACAGTCTAACTTGAACAGCCAGACATGACATATAGGATTGGGGAAGCAGAACCCAAGGTGAGAGGAGTTAGGAGTTAAAAGCAGTCTTGAAGAGGATGAAGGGTCTTTTACCATGTCCTTAATGTCTCACGACGTGCCCTCCCTGTCAGGATAAGCAGGGTCGCAGACAGGTATGTGTGCGTTAGACCCAGTGGTGGTCCTAAATCAAGGGGATAATCCCACAATCCTCCATCTGTTTAAACCCTCTGTTCTGTTGGATCTTATTACTGATTCTCTACAGAAGTTAAACTTGGACTCCCAGAAGGTCCCTTCTGTTCCCTGCTCTAGTGAGAGCCCAGTCTTTTCATTTCTGTGGCATTCTGATAACAATGTATTGGTCAAGGGGCATTGGGATTCTCCGAAGAATCCCTTAAAGTAACCAGGATAATGGCTCAACTGTATCTGATAGCACAGGAGTGTCGCCAGCAGTTTGTTCAGGCCAAGGTAGATTCCATGGTAGCGCAGGTTACTGTAATGAAAGTCTCTTATTATTCTAATTAGAATAATTGACTATAAATGAAAAGTGGGAGCATGCACTTCAGCTCCACTGATCTCAATCTCTGATTTCAAAAAAGTAATTGGAAACTGCTTGAACTTTGTTACTGAGAAGAGTTCTAAGGATCCCTGCACTGTACAGACACTGTACCTATCCTCCTGGGATTATTTAATGAAAGAGGTCACTGGATCAGAGTGCATGGAAAGGGAGAGTGCAACACAGTAGTTAAAGCTACAGTCTCAGTCCCCTGAGGTTGTGGGTTCAAACCCACGCTGCTCCTTGTGACCCTGGGCAAGTCACTTATTCCCCCACTGCCCCAGGTACATTAGATAGATTGTGAGCCCATCGGGACAGACGGAAAAAATGCTTCAGTGCCTGAATAAATTCATGTAAACTGTTCTGAGCCTCCGTGGGAGAACAGTTTAGAAAACTGAATGAAGGAGAATGAGGCATCAGCAGTGGTACAGCAAGGGTGGTGGTAGTGCCCCTCCCCTTCCCTCTTCTCCACCCCCCTCCCCCGTCTGCTCCTTCCCCATCTCCACCCTTTCCTGCCATACACACACCCCTTCCTAGACACAGGTCCAGAAAGTGACCTCAGACAAAGAGCTAACACTGGCACAATCAGCAGGTTGGGGTTGCTGCTCACACCGCAAATCTGTACAAGGGAAGGAGCAGGGAAGGGGCAGAGAGGAAGAAAGGTACCAGCACCCAGGGCTGACCATCCCCCCCCTTACCACACCACTAGGCATCAGTGAGGGCTAGGGTTACCACATTTTCCCAAAGTAAAATCTGGCCCTATGGCCACACCCCCAGGACCACCCAGTTCTGCCCCCAGCCCCGCCCCCAGACAGCATCTGCACATGCGCAGACGTGACACAATGACATCACACACATGTGCACGTGATGTCACCACGTTGCATCTGTGCATGCACGGATGGCCCCTTCCTGACACAATTTTGTTGGGAAGCTTTTCAAAACTCGGAGAAAGTGTCGGGTTTTGAAAAGCCATCCGGACCTCCGGACATATCCTCAAAAGGAGGACATGTCAGGGAAATCAGAATGTCTGGTAACCCTAATGAGGGCTGATTTGTAGATTATCTTGTTACAGCTTGCCAGCTACTTGTGATCTGAGCTGGCCACTGTTGGAAACAGGATACTGGACCTGATGGCAGTATGGCAGCTCTTATGTTCTTATGTGAGCCAAGTACAGGACAATCAAGCCATTGTGACATCACTGAAGAGGTTGGCTCTTAGGCATTTGTGGAATGAGGCATTATGACATCACAATCTCAGCTCTGGAATGTTTCCACTCTTTGGGTTTCTGTATTTGGGGCCTGAATTGGCCACAGTTGGAAACAGGATACTGGACTTGATGGGCCTTTGGTCTGTCCTAGTATGGCAGCTCTTATGTTCTTATGTGAGCCAAGTACAGGACAATCAAGCCATTGTGACATCACTGGGCTCTTAGGCATTGGTGGAATGAGGCATTATGACATCACAATCTCAGCTCTGGAATATTGCTACTCTTTGGGTGTTTGGGACCTGAATTGGCCACTGTTGGAAAGAGGATACTGGACTTGAAGGACCTTTGGCCTGTCCCAGTATGGCAACTCTTATGATCTTATGATTTCATGGCAGTGATTACACTGAGTCTCACTGTCAGCCAACATTGTTCATGTGAATATAGGAAACTGCATCCAACATCTACTCTTTGTTTTTTGAGGAATCCCTTTCCTTACGGCAGGGAAATCTACTTTTATTGAGCAAGTTGCCACCCCTCCATTATGTGCTTTGTGTAAATAAGGAGTTAAGTACATGAAATATTAACCAGGATGTCTGTGAAAAGCTCCTGCCTGACTGAGAGCAAAACAATTAGTTTCCTGATTTCTGACTTCACGGTGGAAACGCCACAGACACTTCCAATATGCAATGGAGTCTTCCCCATATGTTTTTAGCTTTCACCCTCACTATTGTTTCCCTTGAAGTACAAGTACCCCTAAAAATGTCAGGGTAAATGGGAAGCGAAGGTGAAGAACAGTTATGATTGTTAGTATTCTAGAACAGACTGGAGCTTCGCAGCTTAATCAATGCCCGGTAGTAATATTGCAGTGGGCTGTATCCTTTCTGAATTGCATGGATTTATGTGTGCCATCCTGTATTGTTGAGAGCAGTCATCATCTGTTTTATACTTTCTCTTTCTGCAGTTAAGAATATGACCTCAGTTGCACCAAAACACAAAGAGCAGACCTTGTTTGGACAAGGAATCTTTTGTCTGTTCCATGTAGCACCACGGGTGGCCACAGATATGGAACCAAACAGATAAGAGGTGGATGAACTGGCAGGCAAAAAGCTCAATCAATACAGCATTTTCCAGGAAGTACAGATGGTTTTCTGTCCATGCGCACAGGTATTTGACTCAGGTACTGTTCTTAAAGGGTTCATACCTTTTCTCTCTCGGTGTCAGTTTCAGGTTGTGACTCCTGACTCAACTTCTAAAAGACAAAGACTGCACTGTGGTGTATCTCAAGGCTCAACTCTTTCTCCTCTCTTCGTCAACCTGTTCTTAAGTCCCCTGGCTAGGGTTACCATATGGCTTCAGAAAAAGGAGGATGGACTTCCATTTCTATGCGTACCGTCTGTCACCTCTTCAATCATGATGACTTCAAACTCTTCATTTCACGACTCAACTTCTGTAATGTCATTTATGCTGGTTTACCCCCTACTTCAATCACTTCAAAACATAGCCATCCATCTCCTTTACCGTGCCTGGCATTATGATCATGTTATACATCCTAAGGCATATTCTTTCCTCCATGTTTCTCATGGGCCCATTTTTCCCCCAGCCTTCCCCATCTGCTTCTCTTTTCCACTGCTCTCACACAGGAGACCAGCAAACTCCATGTTCCACCCCCTATCTCTCCCTTCTTTTTCACTGGGCAACCTCCTCTCCCATATGATTGCCCTAGACCAGGGGGTCTCCAAACTATGGTCCGATATTGTTTTATCTGGCCCGCGGAAGAATTGTGCAGAAATGTTCCAATTGAACTAATTTTCCATTGAGAATCCATTTTTTAAAAAAACCACGGGGTGTTGATAGAGTTCAAATGCATTAATTAAAATTGTGTTCAAAATATATTGATATTCCATATTATGTTAATATTATTCACAACTTTATTTAATACTAATTGTATACTTCGTGGTATTTCTTTGTACTTGTTTGGCCTCGATTGACTGTGTCAATTCGTGGCATTGTAGGTAGCCCTGGCGCTGTGACTAATCTTTAAATTGAATCTGGAAGTTCGTTACTAGTCATTACGGTTAATTGTCCATAAGAATATCTGCAGTGGTGCAGTGAAAATATGAAAATTTGCTGGTAGTGTTCGTCATTATTAATATACGATAATTTAATCTCACATACTCTGTAAATAGTTTATAATAAAACTCATATATCTAGAGTTATTTGTCTTTTCTTTTTTTACTCCGGCCGCTGAAAAGTGCTGAAGTACCCAATGCGGCCTTTGTGGCGAAATGTTTGGAGACCCTGCCCTAGACTAACAGGCATCTCACCTCGTCCCTTCCTTCTCCATCAGACACACCATTTCCCCATTTTCCTCATCAGGGCTCTCCGTTTCTCTTCCATCTTGCAAAATCAACCACCTCATCTCTCACTCAGGCACACCTCGCCCATTTCCCTCCTGCTTTCCTATCAGGCAGAACTCCTCTTTCCTCCACCCTTCTCCATTAACTACCACCATCAGGCACAACACATCTTCTTTCTCTTCCCACACCTACTGGAGTTTGTGCGTCTTTCATATTTCATCTCCCCCCCCCCCCCCGTTCCTTCCTTTAAAGCTCTGGTAGTCTGTATTCTCTGCACCTGCTTTAACTGCTTCTGCTGCTTATCTCCGTCCCACACAGTTCACGGATCTTCTCTTTGAACTGACTCAAGCAGTTCAAAAAGGAAATCAGTGAACCGTAGGGGAGGTGAATGAGCAGCGCAAAGCAGGCACCTCTAGATCATACGCCTGCTCAACCAGCCAGGCATGAGCAGACTGTAAAGTGGCTGGTTACCCCTTTTAACCAGACATTGCACAAATATTTGTTTTATTTATTTAGTGAAATAGTGTGGCGGCTGTGTTAATCTACTTTCCAAGGTAATATAAAGAAATAAAAACAAAAATCCAACCCCTCCCTCCTTTACCAACACGTAACGTGGGTTTTCGTGCTGGCAGTGGCGGTAACTGCTCCAACGCTCATAGCATAGCGGACTGTGATCCACTAAAGCCTGCTGAAGAAAGACAAGGCCTGGCACACATTTCCTGTTCCTGAGTGTACGTGAGTAGCTCCATCGTACAGTCAATGGTGGTGCACGTACTTGCTACACTCATAATGACATCACTAGGGCCCCGACTCCTGCCACTTGCAACCTAGTAATAAGGGCACCGTGTTAATTCCTGAGGGTTGTAGCTTAAGTATGGGATACAGCGATAGTCAAAGCTTGAGTGAAATGACAACACTGCCATTTTTGTCTTCAATTACATCTTTAGGAAAAGAAGAAACCAAAATAGACAGGGCTGAGAGGATTGTTCATAATCTCTTTTGTAAAGACAATAAACAAAAGGCAAAGAAGCTTCTGCTGTGCCCCTCAAAATGAGCTCATAAGAGGACCATAATCCAATGAGTGAAAAAGAAAGATCCAATCAAAATCAATAGTCTCCTCTCCATCTCTCACATACCACAGATAATGTCTCAAAATGAGTTTGTTTTGCACATCCAATCCAGTGAGTCCAGAGACGATGCTTAAAAGATTTTAGAATTAACCAGAAAAAAGCTCATGTATTGTAATCAAAACCCCCCCTCCAAAAAAAAAAGAAAGGTAAAATAAGGCACAAAAAGGTTATACTCGTGATGCAACTTTATCACCATTGAACACCAAAACAAGTTCCTCTAAACCTAGATATTAAAAACAAATATTAAAACAGTTCCATAGGGAAAAAAAATTCTTATAACCAAATTTCTTGTAAACATCTTTGCATCACCATTCATATTTACAAAGTTCTTTGAACAGAGAAAAAAAAATATGATCCCCTTTTCTTTGGGCTGAATGGAGCAGATCCCATTGGATCAGGGCAGGGTTCTCAACCCAGCCCCCAGGATACATCTAGTCAGTCAAGTTTTCAGGATAACCAGAATGCATATGCATGAGATAGATTTGCATACAATGGAGGCAGTGCATATTCATCGTGTAAACCTGACTGGCTGGATGTGTCCTGAAGAGTGGATTGAGAACCCCTACATTAGATACATCCTTGAGGGGGGAGGAACAAGGACTAGTATAAATACCCAGCCTAGGGGATCAGAAAGAGGCAATGGAGAAGAGGTGCTACTTAATCCAGCTGGAGCAGAACATCCAAGGCATCCCCGTAAGGAGAAACAACTCTTTAAGAACTCTATCTAAGAAAGCAGAACTAGGAACAAGTTAAAAGAAAAATAGGGAAAAAAGTTGAATACAGATTGGGAAACACACAATCAAGCTTCGAATGAGAATGTTCTCAGCCACAGATGTAGGGAAATTAGTTCAAAGGATATTACATATTTAATCCTAAAAAAAAAAGATCTGAGCTTCTCTTAGCCAATATTTTGTGGGGGACAAGGGGCTATCACAGTGCATAAGAATTGCCAGACTGGGATAGACCATCAAGGTCCATCAAGCCCAGTATCCTGTTTCCAACAGCGGCCAATCTGGCTCACAAGTGCTTAAGACTCTATGCTGCTTATCCTAGGAATAAGTAGTGGATTTCCCCCATGTCCATCTTAATAATGGCTTATGGGCTTTCCTTTTAAAATCCCTGCTAAGCTAACTGCTTTCACCACATTCTCTATAAAATCGCTTCTTGGAGGCTTCTTGTTAGCGCTACTGAAAATGTTTGGTTAGCGCTGAACTGAAAACCGGCTATTTTGGGAACATTCCAGGAATGGAATCAGCACTTTACTGGCCAGGATAACTGTATAAATAGGACCGCATAAAACATAGCTCTATCTTTCCCCCTCCTTCACAAAGCCGCGCTAGCATTTTTAACGCCAGCCGCAGCGGTGCTGTAGGAATTCTATGAGCATCAGAGCTGTTACCACAGCAGCCGTCACTAAAAATGCGAGAACAAGAGGGCACTCGGAAAAGTTGATAGGAGACAGATTCAAAACGAATACTAGGAAGTTCTTCTTTACCCAACGTGTGGTGGACCCCTGGAATGCGCTTCCAGAGGACGTAATAGAGCAGAGTACGGTACTGGGGTTCAAGAAAGGATTGGACAAATTCCTACTGGAAAAGGGGATAGAGGGGTATAGATAGAAGATTACTACATAGGTCCTGGACCTGTTGGGCCACCGCGTGAGCGGACTGCTGAGCACGAAGGACCTCGGGTCTGACCCAGCAGAGGCATTTCTTATGTTCTTATGTAAAGGAGGGGATTTATGCGGTAACTCTTAGCTAGTTAAGTACTGAATACCACATTTAACCGGCTATGCATTAGCCTGCTCCAGAAACCCAGAAATTCAATGCTGTTGCCCAGACCTGGCCCAGCAGCGGTCAGCAAAACGCCGATTGTTGCTGGACGAATTTCAGGCCCCTAAAATCCCAACCCCAAAAGGCAATGATTCACCTTGGTTCTGAATGGCGTAAATGGTTTTTCAGGTTTACCCCATCCAGGAAACTAATTGACCTTCATAAGCCTAACAAAAATACATTTTAAAAGAAGCTTAAAGAGATTAGCAACTTCTCATCTTCCTTTTCTCGGAGAATCCTAGATCAAACTAATAACTTCCTGAGCCTGAATAAGAAGTATTTGGGGAGAGTATTTCTGTGGATAAAATATTTATGTACATTGTAAACAAACTTCAGGCCCTCTGTGAGAGAAAGAAAATGTCTCTGAGGCACCAGAAAATTGCCCGGTGGGATTCACTTTTTGGTTTATTACATGAAAATACCTGCATCCAACTTCAATTACTGCAACTTCTCAACGGCTCACCTAATATTCTTTCATATTTTAACTACACATGGCGCCTATCACAACCTCAACAAACCCTCTAATTATGGGGTGCTTTCAATGAGAATTCACCCCCATGAATCACCTCAGCGAGGGCTCCCTAATCTAACCATGTTGGTTTCTACATAATGTGTTGGGTTCTCTTCAAAACTAGCAAATGATCTACACAAGCTCATAAGATTCATAGCTAGGCAGCCACCGGAGTGATTGCCACAAAGCCCGTGGTGGCAATTTAGAAGGCATCATTACGCAGAGTTAAGCAGCAGTTCATGCTTCTACTTGACAACAATTTCTCAAAAACTTTAAATGCTTATAATATCTGTGATTTTGCCATTGGAAAATGGAAAGGAGATGAGTTTTGATATACCACCTTCCTGTGGTTACAATCAAAATGGCTTACATGTATTTTGTACCTGGGGCAATGGAGAGTTAAATGGCCGGCTCCCTTGTTCTCAGGCTACTGCTCTAAACATTAGAGTACATGCAAACCTTCTAAGACATTAACTGCCAGATTATTGAGATGGCTTGGGGAAATCTACTGCTTATTCCTAGGATAAGCAGCATAGAATCTATTTTATTACTTGGAATCTTGCCATTACTTGTGACCTGGGTTGGTCACTGTTGGAGACAGGATACTGGACTTGATGGAACTTCAGTCTATCCCAATACGGCTATTTTTATGTTTTCATGTGATCTAAGTAAAGGACAATCAGTGCTGAGGTTGGCTCTTAGGCATTGGTGGAATGAGGCATTATGGCATCACAATAGCAGCTCTGGAATGTTGCTACTCTTTGGGTTTCTGGCAGGGACTTGGGATCTGGGTTGGTCACTGTTCGAAACAGGATACTGGGCTTGGTGGATCTTTGGTCTGTCCCAGTACAGCAATGAGCCAAGAAGAGGACAATCAAGCCATTGTGACATCACTGATGAGGTTGGCTCTTAGGCATTGTTGGAATGTGGCATTATGACATCACAATCTCAGCTCTGGAATATTGCTGCTATTTCAGTTTCTGCCAGGTATTTGGGACCTGGGATGGCCACTGTTGGACCTTTGATCTGTTCCAGTATGGCAATTCTTATGTTCTTATTCTATAAAAAATGCCTAAAGTTAGCCACCTAGATCGGTACGCCTAACTTAATTTTTTAATTGGCTTACTTAGCACTGGTAATTGAAAACTCCATTAAAAAAACAATTTTAAAAAACATTTTTTTAAAAAGCCAGTAGGTGCCTACCGGCAAATAAGCGTGATTAGGAGGGGGCGGGGTTCAGTGCAGATTTGAGGTGGATTTTCAATGTGGTTTGACTTAGATGTTGGCACACTCATTTAGGCCAAGAAAACCCTGACCTAAATGGTAGCATGCCTAAGATTTTAATGCCTACCGGCACCTAAGAATGTGATTCTATAAACGGCCCCTGGCAGCTGATTGATACCCTTGCTCAATGGTGCCTAGGAGCTAGTTGCTGTAACTACTCCATCTTGAGGAAGGACCCAGTGGCAGGGGGCTGCCTTGGTGAGGAGGAAGGCACCCGTCCTCCTCTCTGCTCCCACCCCTTCCTTGCCCCCCCCCCCACTGCCATGCTTGCACGCCATTTCCCTTCTCCCGTATCTCTGTAACATTCCTGACGCTAATTGAAAACACAAAAAATGACACCTCTCCTTTATAAAGGCACACTGGCTCCCTATAACCCACAGAATAACATATAAAATCTTACTCCTGATGTTCAAAACACGTTACTCGAACATCCCAGAATTCCTGAACAGTGTTCTCATCCCTTATACTCTGAACACCTTCAATTCAACTTCTTAGCGTAACAAGAACAACAATTTTCTCTGTTACAGCTCCTACATTTTGGGAACACAAGGCCCTCGGAACTACAGGAAGAGACCGTTTCAGAACATTTCAAAGGCAAATTAAAAACATTTTTATTTAAAGAAGCTTTCAACCTATAACCTTCTTCCTCAATCTCTGCTCACAGACAGGACCCCCTATTGTGGCTTCCTTTACTATCTGACTTGTATTTCTTTCCCCCATTATCATTCATTTCCGTACGTTGGTTTGTTTTTGTCGGTCACCCAAAGTCATAATTATATGAATACCGCTCAGAAACTTGATGGGCGGTTTATCAAATTTTAATGAAACTTGAAACTTGAACTTGACCGTGTGGAGGGAGGGGGGCAGGGGAGGAGTGCCACCACCCCAGGCTCCTCTCACCCTTACTACGCCACTGAAAACATGGAACTGGCAAATGAGGTAGAATTCCCTACAGGGTAGGGAGATAGAGGCTTTTGAAGCTAGCCGAGTGAATAACCAGGGCAGATTAAAATGAGTGACCTGAGATTTCTTAGTGATAAGGAACAGCAGGAAGGAGAAATATTTCAAATCATGATTTTCTTTGCAATCACCTTCTAACCTTCCTTCAAAGCCTCTGTGAGAGAGGAGGAGGAAGGAGTCCTACTGGGCACTGAATAATGAGGAGATTAAATCTTGCCTGCTGACTGTGGATGCCAAAGATCCCCATCGATTAAACATAGCTAAATATAAAGCTGTAGGCGTGGCCTCTTATGAGGTGTTTTTAAAAATAATCTATTATTTCTACTTTGTAGTTCTCAAATCAATCACATTTATTCAATATACAGGGTGCCCACAAAACACTCCTTGATTTTAAATGGTTACCAAACCAAAATTTACTGGAATATTCTTCCACCTTTGAGGGTAGAGTTTCATCAACTCATCTGTTGATTACATACACTCGATGTGCGCCCCACCTGTTACTCGACAAACATCGATGCGATAATCGAGCTCGGACCAGACTCTCCAAAGCATATTTGGCATGATCGCATTTATAGCTTCAGTGATGCATTCCTGCAGATCATCCATAGTTGCGGGTAGTGGAGGTACGTACTAGAGAATGACACGGTGACAAAATTCATCACCGTCCCCGTCCCCGCGGATAACCGCGGGAAATAATCCCATGTCATTTTCTAGTGTCTATTTCAACCTCAGTCCTTCTACACCAGCATTCTTCAAAGCAAAGCTTGAGGGTCAGTGGTTGTGGCCATTCATATTCTGATTCTTCCCTCTTTCCTTAAAGAATGACATGAAGATGGTTTACCGCAGTTATCCGCGGGGATGGGAACGGTGATGAATTTTGTCACCGTGTCATTCTCTAGTACGTACCCCTGAAGAAAAAAGCCACAAACAGTAATGTCCGGTGATCTCGGGGCCACTTGAGGAACACCTGGTCATTTTGTCGTTTTGCACTTTCTGAAGGTTGTAACTTCTGCACCAATTGTAGCTTATAAGGGTGAAAGTGCAAGCGATTGTGTAAGATTTTGGGACTTGTATTTGCTGTCATCTTATTTACAAACATGCTCCAATAAGTTTTGATTTTGTAACCATTTAAACTCAAGGAGTGTTTTTGTGGGCAACCTGTATGTATGTATGTATGTACTAGTGTTTTAGCCGTTACATTAACGGGTGCTAGGTGCCCTTTCCTATGTCCTTAGTGCCCCCCTGTTTCTCCTTCCCATGCCATTAGTACCCTTTCCTACATCCTTAGTGCCCCCAGTGTCTCTTTCCCATGTCCCTAGTGCCCCCATTGCTTTGGTCCTGTGTACTTAGTATCTCGGACGCGGCAGAGGAAATCAGGGCAGTAGAAGGCCGCGAAGCAGCTTGTTTACAGTGCTGCGGATGCTGCTGGAGTTGGGAGGTTTTTGGTCGTCTTGTGGTGGGAGGCTCGGATGGGAGGGTCAATGGGGGTTTGGGTGTGCCGACGACGAACTTCCTTATAGTGATTGAGGGGAGAGCCACGCCGGGTGTGATCTGTAAGGAAGCCGGCAAGACCGCAGGGACTGTTGTATGCTCGCATGCGCACTCCTGCCGGCCACGGACCTACTGATCACGGATCAGGGATCACGGATCACACAAGTAAGAGTGCGCATGTGCGCTTAGCATTTTATTATAGTAGATATATACACACACAGCATATCACTGTGGTTAATTACCTTTTGTGATTATTTACTGTTTGTGTCTTGTTTTGCATATTAATTTGTCTTGCAATAACAGTTATTGACACACCCAATCCAATACAGCGCTTGTGTAACATTTCAGTCCTTTAGGCCAATTGATCATTTTCAGGTGTGTCTTTTTCTACGGAGAGATATTTGTGCTTCACTTCAGGTTATGTCATGCAGTTTGGATGTTTATTGCTTCTTGTTTATCACGTTCCCTGCTGTTGGATTTAACAATGGAAAATATTACCTAAAGGTGTTTGTACACTTGAAGCAGGCCTAGCACAAAAATATTTATGGATGGGCTAACTGCAACCCACAAACACACACATGTTCATCTGTTCATGTGGCTGCCCTGTTTTGCACTCGTGCATAATTTAGGCTCAACACAAATTAAAACTCTTCCTTGTCTATGAAAACGTTGGATTACAGGTCTGAACTCATTGGACAGCTAGTGCCATCTAAGTCGAGCCTAACGATGACTATCTCAAACAGTATGGGCTGAGAATAGGTATGGTTGAATTAGGCGAGTGAAAAGCTGGCCTAATGGAGTGGCATCTGTATGTCTAGGATGCCTAGAGATGCCCAACTCCACTTAGGCTCTGCTAGGCGTGATTCTATAAACGACGGCTAGTGGTTGATTAACAACTGTGCCGAGCGGCGTCTACAATGCTAGGCTCCACGTGGGCCCAAGTTTGCTTTAAATACCACGGCATATAAATTAATCATGGTTGCACAGCATTGCTTTCCAGATAATTCCCTTTGAATATTAGGTGGCAGCAGTGACATAGTAAGGGGGTGGGGGAGTAGACCACCCCAGGCGCTGACTTGGTGGGGGTGCCGGCACCTTTCCACCCCCCATGCCATGGTCGTGCCCTCCCTTTCCTGCCCCCCCAGGACCTATTTAAAATCCTCACCAGCACGAGCAACTACTTCTAGCCTGCTGCTCATGCCGGCCTGGCTCCCTCTGAAATCACTTCTGGGTCGCAGAGCCAGGAAGTGATGTCAGAGGGAAAGCCAGCACAAGCAACAGGCTGGAGAAGCGGCTCACGCTTGTACTGGTGAAGATTTTAAGAGGTACGGAGGTGGGAAGGGAAGGCATGAGTGTGCTGTGGAAGGAGCGGGGGGTTGGAGAGAAGGGCGTGGGTGGGGGGTTGGTGTGAAAGGTGTGGGGGGGGGGGCAGAGACAGTGGTGTAGCGAGGGTGAGAGGCGACCGGGGTGGAGGTGACCCTTCCCCGCCCTCATCTCTGCTCTTCCGCTTTTTCCCCAATCCCGCATGCCACACGCGCCCCCCTCCCCCCGCTCCTTCCCTGATCCTGTGTCCCCCCTTCCCTTCCCCCGTACCTCTAGTCGAAGATGCTCGGGGCGGTCAACAACATGTTCCTTGCGACCCCGTCGGTTATCCCTCTGATGGCACTTACAATGCGCGGTACCTGGAAGTGACATCAGCAGGAGAGCCGATGGGGTCGCGAAGAGCACATTGTTGACTACAGCAATAAACTTCCACTAGAGGTAGAAGGGAAGGGAAAGGGGGCACTTGTGTGGAGGGGAGGAATGGGAAGAGGCAGGGAGCGGAGAGGAGGACAATTGTTGGCACCCTCCACCAACTTGGCGCCCGAGGCGGACTGCCCCTCTAGCTCCCCCCTTACTATGCCACTGGGCGGAGAGGAGGGTGTATGGGGGTACCACCACCCTGGGCACCTCTTATCCTTGCTATGACACTGGGCAGCAAGCCTGATCATTTTAAGCAGCAGAACAAATGTTTATTGCAGTGATCAGGAACCCACCCAGCAACCACCCAACCGTTTTAATCGCTGCAAGCCCATTTTAAGCGATTCGTCTTACACGTTTCTCTTCTGTGCACATTCATGGTAGCATGATTTCTTTATGGTTTCTCTCAGTACTCAAGGCCAGCTTTAATTTCATTTGTAATTGGCAGTCGCCCTGAGTCTGGACTAATCAGAGAAAAGAAGCCTGACAGGGTAAGAAGAGACATTTGGCTGTATATCAAGACGGGTCAGGAATGCACCCAAAGCCTCATGCCATGCCACGTGCAGTGACATAGTTTTGTACAGTTTAGTAATAAAGTTAGTGGGTGTGATAGGGTCAGTTCTCTCTAGTATCTTCTGGATGTTGATACCTGGGATTGATGTTTTAACCTCTTGTAAGTGCATTAACTTTTCTTTACACTGTCAACATCTCTTCTTTGCCCTTGTTTGGTGCCCTCTATATACAAGGATATGGTTTTCAATATAAGTCAACTTGTCTGCCTTTCCTGAGATTTTCATACTGATTTTTCGGAACTGTTCTCCAGCACACTGTTTATTGAAAACTTCTCTATCGCTACTAATGACTGGGGAATCAATTCAGAGCAGTTTACATGAGCTTGGGTAAAGGGGTTACAATTCAGAATTCGCATTTTCTGTGCAACTGTACAAATCCTGTAGAATTTAGACAGACTTTAAAAAATGATCTTTATTTTTAAAAAAGGACCTTTATCTGGTTTTAAAACATAATTTATATATGGTTGCATGCAAAGAATAATTCCATGCAAGATCAGCCAAGTTATTCTAATGTTCTGCAAAGGTTTTGTGAAACCACTCGGGACTAGACAGGCCAAACACCTTCCTGTGTGTTGCATAGATGGAAAAATAATTTGTGCAATCAGTCCTTAGAGTGTGGTGTTTGGCGAGTTGCTTGTTATCTTTTCTTAAGGCAGAAACAGCCGAGCAGAGAAAAGGTAAAGAAAGAACAAGCAGGCTGTTCACCACCAGGTTTACCTTACATTTGGTCATTTTACTATGTAACAATGTTAGCACAATGTGACTTTTTTACGTCAAACGTTGCCCATCACCTTGAGAGAATACTGTGTGCAGTTCTGGTCGCTGTATCTCAAAACAAGATATAGCGGAATTAGAAAAGCTACAGAGAAGGGCAATGAAAATGATTAAAAGGGATGGGACGACTTCCCTGTGAGGAAAGGCTAAAGCAGCTAGGGTTCTTCAGCTTGGAGAAAAGATGGCTCAGGGGAGCTATGACAGAGGTCTGTAAAATACCGAGTGGAGTGGAAAGGGCAAATGTGAATCGCTCGTTCACTCTTTCCAAAAATACTAGGACTAGGGGACATGCCATGAAGCTACTAAGTAGTAGATTTAAAACAAACTGGAGAAAATATTTCTTCACATAACATGTCATTAAACTCTGGAATTCGTTGCCGGAGAATGTGATGAAATCAGTTAGCTTAGCGAGGTTTAAAAAAGGCTTGGCTAATTTCCTAAAAGAGATGTCCAGAGGTCATTCTTGAGATGGCCTGAGGAAATCTACTGTTTATTCCTAGGATAAGCAGCATAAAATCTGTTTTACTAGTTGGGATCTAGCTAGGTATTTGGGACCTGGGTCAGCCACTGGAAACAGGATACTTGGCTTAATGGAATTTCAGTCTGTCCCAGTATGGCAATTCTTATGAATCTTTTAATAAAAGCACTTAATAAATCCCAATGAATAGATTAGAGAAGGGAAACTAGGAATGTTTACCATACTGAAGAAAAATTACCAGCACTATGATTCACCTTTACTCATCTCTGAATGGGGAATGTTTGACATTCAGGGTTACAGAATGTTTAGACTGGGGAATGTCGAGAGGACAGGACACAATGTGAAGCAGGAGAAATGGGACTGTCGTGTCCTTTCTTGCTACATCCGGAAATGTGTTTGGGGTGGGAGGGGATGAATGAGCTCATTGGGTATGGCAGATAGGTGTTTTTCTTTGTTATTAACTATGCTCTTTCTTCTTAATTTTCTTGATATTTTTTCCCAATAATATGGACTATAGAAAGTCTTAATTGCTACTATTTATCATTTCTATAACACTGAAAGGCATATAAAGCAATGTACATTTAGGGGCAAATTCTAGAAATGGCGTCCCGATTGTAGGTGGTGGTAGGCGTCCTACCACTGACTAACCAGCCAATCGGGATGCACGTTTAAAAAAACAAAACAAAAACCTCCCGAGGCAGGCTGCCTACATTGGAGGCGCCTCCAGGAGCCTAGGGAGATGCCCAAGCCCGCCTAAGCTCACCTAAGGCTAGGCGTGGGCGTGGTTTGGCCCGGAAGTAGCCTTAGGCGGGCCTGGGCGACCGTACACATCTCCCTAGTGACATCAGAGGAAGAGGCGACGGTTGCTGCTCGCGTTGCAAATGTTAAAGAGATCTGGGGAAGGGAAGAGGCGCACGCAGCAGGAGGGGCAGGGAAGGAACGGATGGGGGTGGGGTGGAGAAGAGGCGGGGGAGGAGCACCACCTCTCCCCCTCGCTAGGCCACCGAGTCACTGCACCTATAATCCAAGTGGCTACTGCCTCTCGTGGTATGACACATCAGGTGTAGGCACAAGTATTGAACCCCAGTCCACTACCTCATCACACTGCAAAGAAACTCCATGCGGTCTCTTCTTCTTAATAGCACATCATTACTGGACTCATTGAAGTGTGCTGGCTTTTTGAAAACAGCATCAGTGGCGTACCAAGGCGGGGGCGGTGCACCCCGGGTGCCAGCCCTAAGGGGGTGTTCCCGGCCTTGCCGTTCAGTCCCCCGCCACCCCCGAAGGACCGCTCGCCCCACTGACCTTCCTGCACCACCTGTGAAGCAGCCCGCAGCAGGATCGCGAAGTCAGCGTCAGCGATCCCTGCGCTGCTTCCTGCGCCGCGATCCCGCCCCTCCTCTGATGTCAGAGGAGGGGCGGGACCGTGGCGCAGGAAGCAGCGCAGGGATCGCTGACGCTGACTTCGCGATCCTGCTGCGGCTGCTTCATAGGTGGTGCGGGAATGCCAGGGGGGCGAGCGGTCCTTCGGGGTGGGTCGGGGCATCAGGCCTTCAGGGTGGGGCGGGCGGGCAGGCAGGCAGGCAGGCTTTCAAGGGGGAGGGGGTGACAGGCAGGCAGACAGGCCTTCAAGGGGGACAGGCCTTCGGGGGGGGTGCAGACCTTCAAGGGGTGCAGGCCTTCAAGGGGGGGCAGGCAGGCCTTCAGGGGGGGTGCAGGCCTTCGGGGGGGTGTAGGCCTTTGGGGGGGTGCAGACCTTCAAGGGGGTGCAGGCCTTCAAGGGGGGAAAGGCAGGCAGGCCTTCAAGGGGGGGACAGGCCTACAAGGGGGGGACAGGCCTACAAGGTGGTGGGACAGGCCTTCAAGGGGGGGTGCAGGCCTTCAAGGGGGAGACAGGCCTTCAAGGGGGGGAAAGGCCTACAAGGGGGGGACAGGCCTTCGGGGGGGGTGCAGACCTTCAAGGGAGTGCAGGCCTTCGGGGGGGGTGCAGGCCTTCAAGGGGGTGCAGGCCTTCAAGGGGGGGAAAGGCAGGCAGGCAGGCCTTCAAGGGGGGGACAGGCCTTCAAGTGGGAGACAGGCCTTCGGGGGGGGTGCAGACCTTCAAGGGAGTGCAGGCCTTCGAGGGGGGGGTGCAGGCCTTCAAGGGGGGACAGGCCTTCAAGGGGGGAAAGGCAGGCAGGCAGGCCTTCAAGGGGGGACAGGCCTACAAGGGGGGGAGAAGCTACAAGGGGGTGGGACAGGCCTTCAAGTGGGGGACAGGCCTTCGGGGGGTGCAGGCCTTCGGGGGGTGCAGACCTTCAAGGGGGGGACAGGCAGGCAGGCCTTCAAGGGGGGGACAGGCCTACAAGGGGATGGGACAGGCCTTCAAGGGGGGTGCAGGCCTTTAAGGGGGGACAGGCCTTTGGGGGGGACCATGATTTAGAAGTACACGGAGGGAAGGGGGTGTTCAAAGAGATGTGCATATGCCAAACTTTGGGGGGGGAAGAAATAATGGGTCTGAAAATAGAGGAGAGGGAGAGAGATGATGGACCATGGGATTTAGGGAGGGAAGGAACAGAAGGGAGAGAAATTGGACACAAGGGATGGTGTGGAGGAGGGATAGAGATACTGGATAGGAGGGTAATTAGGAAAAGAAAGGGAGAGATGGTGGACTCTGGGATGGTGGGGAAGGAGGGAGAGATGCCGGATGAAAGGGTATTTAAGAAAAGGTGGATCTGTGGAGGGAGATGAAAAAAAGGAAAGATACCAGACTTCCTGGGAAGGGAAGGGAAATGGAAAGGGAGGACAGAGTTGGCAGATGGATGGTTAGCATGCAGAAAGAAGGAGACCCTGGCAAGCAAGTTATCAGAAGAAAACCAGAGCCTTGGACCAACAAGATTTGAAATATAACCAGACAACAAAAGGTAGAAAAATTAATTTTATTTTCTGTTTTTTGATTATAATATGTCAGATTTGAATGTGTATCCTGCCAGAGCTGGTGTTGGACTGCAAACGTGAGCTAGGATTTAACAGAGAGAGGAAAAGTCCTTTTTGTTTCTTTATTTTATTTACACCACAGCGCCAGTGTGGTTAGGAGAATCCAAAGGGGGTGAAAAAGCTATAAAACCCACCAGGAGTTTTGAAAAAAATCACCCAACTGGGCAGGAAAATCGAATTGAAAAACCAATTCAATAGGGTTGAATAGAATCAAAATTTTTTTTTCCTGTATCTGGCAGCATTAGTTTGCGCTACTGTCTTAGACTTTAGGACCTGGGATTAGGGAGAGATGGCATCCTCAGTACTTTATAATGTAAGTGAAACGAGGATTTGGTCAGACTTTTGAAGGGTCTGCAGAAAAAAAATATTGTATAGGCCGGGGACATTAGACAGCAGGAAATGGGAACTTTTCTTCCTTCTATTTTTGTGAATGGAAAGGCTGAGGATGTCAGAGAGTTCAGTTAAAATATGTGCTTTATAAGAAAATATAATAATGTGTTTTATAAAGTTTATAGCATAGCTGGCCTACCCAGTGAGGTGTTCCTAGTGGTGATTGTGGCAGCGTGTCAATGTGTTGAGAGGAAGAGGTGGTCTGGGAAATTCTGCTGAGCAAACTCCGGGCCCATTTCCACCCCCCAGTTAGTCCACTCCACTCAACTGGTTCACACACTGAGTGGGTCTTTGGGTGTTGTTTTGGGATCTCTTCCAGTGGTTTATCTCCTTCTGGTCCAAGGAAGGAAACTTTGTTATCCTTACCATTGACCTACAGAATATGTTTGTAACAGCGCTGCTTGTGTGGCATTAGGCTATGTAGTGATCGAAAGAAAAAACCAGACCTTTGCACATTTTTGCACTATATGGTGGGTGTATGAGGAGATTCACATTTCCTGCACAGCTAAGTCCATGTGAAGTTACCTTGTGCTGTATTTGACATCTAGCAAGGTCTCTGTTTGAAAGGAAAGATCTAAACTTAAAAATGAAGTGGCCAGAAGTTATGGTAAAAGCAGATAGTGTAGCTGGTTTTAAGAAAGATTTGGACAAATTCCTGGAGGAAAAGTCCATAATCTGTTATTAAGACATGGGGGAAGTGTCTGCTTGCCCTGGATCGGTAGCATGGAATGTTGCTACTCTTTGGGTTTTGACCAGGTATTAGTGTCCTGGATTGGCTACCATGAGAATGGGCTACTGGGCATGATGGACCATTGGTCTGACCCAGTTAGGCTATTCTTATGTTATGTTCTCATCTGTAGGGGCCTTTGTTTTCACTTCTTATTTTAATGTATTTTTTTTCTGGGAACTTATCAGTGTTTTTTATAATGGGAACAAAAATGGAAGAGAATTAATGTGTGTGGGATGGGGGGTAACTAATTTCTTCAGCTAAATAATTCAATCCACCTCAACCAGACATAGGAGAACTCACGCACCATTCACACACCCTCCAACCAAAAACGTCAAAAGAAAAAAACATTTCGACAACCTCCTAGCCATTCGAGCTGCAACACTCGACCCCCAACTCTACAACCAATTGACTTCGACCACAGACTGCAAAACCTTCAAAAAGAAATAAAAACCCTTCTATTCAAAAAACACATAAAACCGAACTAACACAATCAGAATTGTCCCAAGCATCACCTGCAACTACTCCATATGTACTTCTAATGTCATGACAATTCAGACATAATTTATGTTATGTTATGTTTGGAATATAAGAATATTTTCACTGCCTGTTTCTATTCTGACCATTTATTCTGTTTCATGGTCATTACAAAAAATATTTTTTTACATAGGGGGGGGTGTCAAAAAATGATGGGCCCCGGGTGCCACATACCCTAGGTACGCCACTGAACAGCATATATAATATTTCATCCCTACTTTTCCCTCCACTCTCTCGTGGGAATGCTTTTCTGATTCACTTGTATTCAGTTACTCGAGTTGTTGTTTAGCAAGCTCTGTTTCTTTGCATTCAAGTGAATTAAGCCAGCAACCGCACGGATTTATCCACAGATTGAGGAAAAGCACCTGCTCCACACTGGTCTTTTACAAACCTAAGAATAAATCGTGTTGACACATTCCGGGAAACGCCTTTAAGACACGTGGCTTTATTTTCCATTCTGTTCGTTGTTTTTGTTGATGTTATTCAATTTAAAAAAAAAAAAAGAACCAGCCCAAACGATGAAAAAGGAAAAGAGGCAATCAATCTAGGACACTCACACTTAAAGAAAGAGGCTTCGCAATCACAAGCATTTCTCTTATTTGAAAAAACAGCTTTGGGAATAACAAGGTGTAACCACACATTCTTCCTCCTTCACTTCTGTGCATGTATTCCACGGATTCTCTTTACTCAGCCTCTACTGCTTACCAAAGCAGATATGACAGACAGAGGTTAATTATTATACCCTGGAACTACAACTTATGTTTTTATTTTATCTGGCTTCATGGGGGGGGGGGGGTCTAAAGGTTGAGACGTGGTTTTCCCCTCTAATTCAAAGTTGATAGCAAACATTTTTGTAGGTTGCTTTGTTTATTAATCTGGTTTAATCCAGTGTTTCTCAACTCTGCCCTGGAGTACCCTCTTGCCAGTCAGGTTTTCGGGATCTCCACAATGACTATGCATCACTGCCTCCATTATAGGCACATTTCTTTCGTGCATAGTCATTGTGGAGATCCTGAAACCCTGACTGAGAAGGGCTGAGTTGAGAAACACTGTCCACTTAGGGCAGCTTTCACAGAAATATGAAATGTAAAATGTTGTAGTCTGGTGGAGCTAAAACTGGAAAGACAGAGATTCTGAAAAAATTAATCCATAAATCAAAATCAGCAACTTAAATAAATTCATACTGAAACAATTAAACCATTTACTACCTCTGTCTCAGAAGTCACCCCCAAAGCAACAGAAGTTCTAAATCGGATGGAGCAATGGATGAATGAATTCAAACTGAAGCTAAACTCAGAGAAAACAACATTTTTCATAGCATCGCCACACCCACTTAATACTAAAGCATCAGTGTGCCTCAATAACCTTAGTTATCCCATTCAACCCACTATGAAGGTATTGGGAGTAACACTGGACCAGAGTCTGACCATGAAAGACCAGGTACCCTCTGGAAGCTTCGGTCCATTAAAACTTATTTTGATGTCCCATCATTTAGAATCCTGGTACAATCAAAATGCAGCGGTTAGGCTACTTTGTGGACTTCCTATCGACTTCTACACTGGCTGCCGATGGAGGCACGGGTGAAATTCAAGTTGGGTTGTTTTTGCTTCAAGGTACTTTATGGCTCAGCCCCTAAATATATAACAGACCTTTTCTCTTTTGCAATCAACCGACATAGGAGAAGCTCACACCCGAACTTTGTCTCTCCGCCGGTTAAAGGTTGTAAATTGAAAAGTCATCACCAACATCTTTTCTCACATCAAGCAGCATTAAGGGGTAAAGACCTGGAACTGCTCGTGCCTACTACTTATAGGGAATTCAGGAAACGCCTAAAAACCCATCTGTTCCTGAAGTACTTAGGTAACTGACCTATACAATCTTAGTCCTCAACAAATGATCTTTAGAACTTTTATTCACTAATTCTGAACTATGTTTATTCCACTCAATCTGTAATACCTTTTAATCATTGTAAACCGCATAGAACTTCACGGTCTTGCGGTATATAAACTGTTATTCTTATTATTACAGAAACAAACTTGTAAGGCTTACCAGCTAGTTTCTAAGAAGGAAAGCTAAAAAAAAACAACAATGGGTACTGCAGGAAATGAATTGGTTCCTGGGATTCCTGAATTTGGAATGGCTGTACAGGCAAAATCCCTACTTTATGGGCAGTCAAAATTCTATTCTTTTTCTAAGGCTAAAACTTTTAATGAAAGTAACAGCCTTACTAAGCAGTGCAAAAAGTGACCTGCGCCAGTGGCATAGCGAGGTTGAGTGACAGCTGGGGCGGTGATGCCCTCTTCGCCCCCTGCTCCTTCCCCATACCTTTTTCATTTTCCAGGCAGGAGCAACACCCCAAACTTGCTGCCCGCACGCATCATGTCGGCTAACCCACTGACATCACTTTCTAGGCCCGGGGCCCAGAAGTGACATCAGAGAGAGAGAGAGGTGACACCGACACGGGCAGCAAATTCATAATGCTGCTTACGCAGGGAAAATTAAAGAGGTACGAGGGGAGGGAAGGGTTGCATGCATGCAGCTGGGGGAGTCTGGAAGGATCGTGGGAGACAGAGAGGAGGACAGGTGCTAGTGCCCCTACCAGGACCACGCCTGGGGTGGACCGCCCCCTCCTTACTATGCCACTAACCTGTGCTATCCCCAGCACCGGTCAATAATGGCCACATGCTAATTTTTCCATTAGTGCATGAGCACTTACCAACACCTATTTTATAAGCAGTAAGGGCAACACGCTAACCATATGAACAGCCATTCTGGGTCAGACCAATGGTTCATCTACCCAGTTTCCTGATTCCAATAGCAGCCAATCCAGGTTACAAGTACCAGACAGAAACCCAAAGAGTAGCAACATTCCCGAGCTGGTATTGTGATGTCATAATACCTCATTCCACCAATGCCTAAGAGCCAACCTCAGCAGTGATGTCACAGTGACTTGATTGTCCTATACATGGCTCACATAAGAATAGCTATACTGGATCAGCCCAATGGCCATCTAGCCCAGTTTCCTGATTCCAATAGCAGCCAACCCACAGTACCTGACAGAAACCCAAACAGTAGTAACATCCATGCAGTGGTGTAGAAAAGGGGGCAGGGGCGGACCGCTCCAAGCGCCATCTTGGTGGGAGCACCAGCACCTCTCTGCCTTCTCCTCCCCCCTTCCCATACCTCTTCCACTCTTTGACAGTGCAAGCAGCATCTCCAAGTTGTTGCTCGCACCAGCTGTGGCTCTCCCTCTGAAGTCACTGCCTGGTCTCACAACCAGGAAGTGATGTCAGAGGGAGAGCTGAGGCCAGTGCGGGCAGCAGCTTGGAGATGCTGCTCACACCAGTGAATTAAGGAGGTACCGGGAAGGGAAAGCACACATGGTAGGGGGCAGAGAAGAGGGTGGGGGTCACTCCTACCCTCGCTATGCCACTGCATCCATGCTGTTGATTCAGGGCAAGCAGTGTCTTTCCCCATATCTGTCTCAATAGAAGACTGTGGACTTTTCCTCCAGGAACTTCACCAAATCTCTTTTGAATCCATCTACACTAACTGTGTGCTAATAGCTTAGCCTGCGGCATGGTAGCTATGCTAACTGATTAATGCAAAACACACCTACTATTTGCTTCCGGCGCTAAAAATTAAAATGCCAAAATTTAGGGTTGCCATAGGGCTCCAGAAAAAGGAGGACAGATTGAGACATCCGGGTTTTACTTCCATTGCTTTCAACCAGATGTCTGTGTCCTACTTACTTCCATTGCTTTCAATGGGAATAAAACCTGGATGTCTCAATCCATCCTCCTTTTTCTGGAGCCACATGGTAACCCTACCAAAATTACCACAGAATACCCGAGCGCACCTCACAGTAGTGGCTTTGTACCTGTGGTAAGAATGCATTAGTGGTTACTGCAGCTTAGATTCACAAAGGTCTCCTTCCCATCGCTTGAACTGGGCTCGTTCCCCCCTTTCTTCTCTTCCTTCTCCCCATGATGGTAGTGCTCAGGCTCTTAGAAGCCCCCACCAGCCCGAGGAGGGAGCATCTCATTTTAAGTCAATTTCTCAAAGTTACTGGCTAATCAACAGGGACACCACAAGTAGCCACAGCCCAGTTCCCTTCCCAGTTTCAGGCCTGGATGCACCACCTTCTCTGTTTAACTAGGCCTCGGTGCAGCACTGTGGCTTGTGAATCAGGACTAGAATACTTCTCCCAAGTTAATCATTAACAAACCCACACAATCATATGGAAAGCAACCACAGTCCTTATTGAAGGCCCTGAAAACTTCAATCAACAAGACACAATTTTTAAAGCTGAAATGCAGAAGGGTCACCCAGAATTACAGGACAGCACCAGTGTGATAAGTAGGTGCCCTTGAAAGCATCCAGTTTGCCAGGTTTAATTCAGGAAACCTATTATTGAAGTGCTGACATGTTCTCTTATGAGCTAATGCTAGGTTCCCCCTCCCCCCCCCTCTCTCCGCTTATTTTTCCAGGGTATTATTATAACTTATTTTCAGGGCTAGTTGTTATAAAAAAAAAAAAAAAAAGAAGATTTTGTTATGGCAGAGGTAATAACAGTCTGGTTAAAGGATAGGGGGAATGAAGTAGAAAATTATTTCATGGAAGAGATAAAGAATGGCTCTGAAGTTGTCCCTTCTCAGATAATAAGGAAGATATTTAAGCTTTCATTTAATCAGCACAATTTTTTGTTCCAATTGAGTGTCTACTAAAGGTTTGGCGGCGATGTTGTCCTGCCAATCAAAATGGAGAGGGAGTCGAAGTACTGACCAAATGGGAAGCACAAGGGGCCTTCAAGTTCCGAGCAATCAAAAATCTATTTATTAACAGATCCAATACGGTCTGTGTTTTGGCTTGTCCGCCTGCGTCAGGGATCGTTCGATGCCATCCGCACAAGATTAGCCAAACAAGCAACACCTACTATTGACTTGCTGAACAAGCATTATCCTTGGTGCGACAAAATTGAAACGTGCGAGCTGACCGTATGCGGATGTCTCCAAGTCAGCCACCAACCCATGGCTGCATGCAGAGTGAGGAATCCTCCCTGTGATATTTCAAGGCAGAGTACATTGGCGAAGCCAGACTGACCTACGGCGCATTCCGGAAAGCAATTAAAACCGTATTATTTGACAAATTCCTCACCACTTTCCCGCCCCCAACCTCGATGTAATATGCTGTCCTTTTATCTTTTTCCTATGTAATAAGTTGTACCCTCACATAAGAACATAACCAATGCCTCCACTGAGTCAGACCCGAGGTCCATCGTGCCCAGCAGTCCGCTCACGCGGCGGCCCAACAGGTCCAGGACCTGCGCAGTAGCCCCCTATCTATACCCCTCTATCCCTTTCTTCAGCAGGAAATTGTCCAATCCTTTCTTGAACCCCAGTACCGTACTCTGTCCTATTACGTCCTCTGGAAGCGCATTCCAGGTGTCCACCACACGCTGAGTAAAGAAAAACTTCCTAGCATTTGTTTTGAATCTATCCCCTTCCAATTTTTCCGAATGCCCTCTTGTTCTTATATGTTTTGAAAATTTGAAGAATCTATCACTTTCTACTTTCTCTATGCCCTTCATGATCTTGTAGGTCTCTATCATGTCTCCTCTGAGTCTCCGCTTTTCCAGGGAGAAGAGCCCCAGCCTCTCCAATCTTTCAGTGTATGAAAGGTTTTCCATACACTTCTTGCAATCGTTGATTGTCCAGCCTTCTTCAATGTGAACCGCCAAGAAGTCTTACGGCTGTGGCGGTATAGAAGAATAAAGTTATTATTATTATTACAGGAGTGGCTTGTCATTGCCTTCTCCCATGCGGTGTGTGGCTCCACTATGTTGATGTGGCCCAACGTGGGACCCTGCAGCTTACAGCACCTGGTATCCCCTAGTACTACAGAGTCTGGCTGATAACACTAAGATTACAGAACTAAGGGTTAACTGAATAGGAGCCCCATACAATTGTCAATATAACTCAACTGGGCTTGGCCATTCAGAGGAGTCCATCTTTTTCAGTACAAAACCTGAGGAAATCTATGGTAAGGACTTTCCAGTAAAGCTGTAGTCAGCACACTGATTGACTTATCTATCCTGCTGTCTAGGAAGAACCTCTGTTAAATGTAAGTAACCTCACTTTTCTCTGGCCTTCTGGTTATTACTGTAAACTTTACTCTTTCTTTGCAGCAGTAGATTTTCCTTGTTCAGCCTGTAACACTCAAAACTTTCAGTTTCTTTACACATAGTCCGTACTTCCCCTCTTCCCTTCTAGTTCATGTCATTTCCATGTTTTATATTAAATATTAAGGAGTTGGTGTCTCACTACTAGTCCTTGTGGGGAATTAACAGCCTTGAAAGGAGACAGTGGCAGCAGAAAAGTATTTATTCCATCCGCTCCTACTGGAGTTACCCGTTTGCCAACAATACAATCATAATTGTACCCACACACCTATCTAACCAGCTTATTCCATGCCACATATGGATAACATATTCACATGCTCTACACAAACACTCCCTCTTAAATTGATACGTGCCCATAGTCCCTCAGCCATTCATTTTCTTTTCTTTTTAGGCAAACTCAGACATGTTTAAACAGCCCCATGCCTCTCTCTGTCCTTCAATTCTTTTCCTATCTCTAATATATGTTAAATCTAAGCTATCATCACTACAAGATTAATTATTTAGCACGATGACATTTTTTTTGCTTTATCAGATTTCTGACGTTATCCCAAAAGTCCTTCACATACACGTTGCTTCAGTATTTATTCCTCATTCCTTACCAGTCTGAGAATTGAGAGAGGAAAACATATTAAATTCCTGATTTTCCAGACACTTAAGACCAAGTACATGCAACAAAAAATAGGCTGCTCTTTACAAAGCTGCACAGCCGAGTGGCGAGTGGAAAATGCTAGTTCCTATGGGCCTCGGAGCATGTACCGCTCCAGTCTGTAAAAGAGAGGGATAGTGTTGGAGTTCAACCCCTACACCCCAACTTCTTCAACCACTCTGTTGATAAAGATTTCTATGAATTCCAACTTATCATCAGTTTCATTTTCCCAGGGATTTATCCTTCACCTCCAGCAACATGATTCCAGGAACAGAACTGAGGTGGATTAACTGAAAATGACCTCATGAGTACAGCACTGGGCTGAGAACCACAGAAGACAGGGTTGCAATTGTACTTACATAAGAATAGCCATACTGGGTCAGACCAATGGTCCATTTAGCCTAGTATCCTGGCAAAAACCCAAATAGCAACAATCCCAGGACAAGCAGTGGCTTCACCCGTGTCTGTCTCAACAGAAGCCTATGGACTTTTCCTCCAGGAACATGTCCAAACCTTTTTTAAACCCTGCTGAGCTATGAAGTTTCCATTTGCTGCTGCCTCTGTGTATATGTGAGGGAAGCTTAACTGCTATTGCCCGTATGTCTTGTCCATCTGTCCAAGTTAGATTGTAAGCTCTTCTGAGTAGGGACCCTCTATTAAATGTACAGTGCTGCATACGCCTTTCATTGCTGTATAAGTGATAAACAGTAGGAATCTGTGAGTTTATCATCTTGGGCGGCTGATCGGCTTAGGGGTTTTTTAAGCAGTCACAACATTCAGCATCTGGATGCTCAGCAAGTGATACATTTCAGATAGCAAGAATGTTCCCCAGATAAACCATAAGGTGAATACATCGAGCTGAGAGCTGGCGCTAAAGCAACATGAAACAGCCACTGCTTTTAATGCACTTGTGCCAAGAAATAGGTGAGACAGTAAGTAGCATTGCCACCTTCCCTCTCCCCCCAGCCAAGCAACACTGTCCACTCTTTCCCCTTATTTAGGGTTCCCATATGTCTCTAGAAAAAAAGACAGATTGAGACATCCGGGTTCTACTTCCATTGAAAGCAATGGGAAACCTGGATGTCTCAATCCATCCTCCTTTTTCAGGAGCCATATGGATGGCGAGGGACTTTAGCAGCAGAGTAGCATGAGTAAAGCGGCTCTCCCGGAATACGAGTCCAAATTCTGGACAGGTTGGAGGGGAGCGTAGAATTTGATTTATCAAAAACTCGAGGCTCAGAAATAGATGACGTGGCACTGCTAGTCAGGAGAAGAGGTTGGCGAGTTGATGCGTTGTGCAAGCATTTACTCCCTTGACACCAGGCACAATGTTTGCAGTCAGGCCGGGTTAAAGAGTGCGGAAGCTTACTGTTGACATTGTGTTATCAGGTAAAAATGCTTTCAGGCTAGGGGTCCTTAAGTTGACAGGCTGGCACTGATTTACTTGCAGGGTTCTTTCAAAAGGTCAGGTCACTGGGTTTACACCAGGGGACCTCTGCAAGTGATGGTCACCAAGATTCCTGAGAGCAGCCGCTCTTGAGTAATTAGAAATGAAATCCTAGCCTCCTCTGGCCAAGCCATTGTTTTCTTTGATAGGTAATATATGGAAATAAACCAAAACCAAAGGAAGTAAGGTAATACCTTTTTTATTGGACTAATGCAAACCATTTTATGATGACCCTTCAGATCAGATGCAACGGATATAATTGCTTTGATACAGCTAAATGCCTCTACATCTCGTTCTTTCTGGGAGAATTTAAGAGTGACACTATTTAGTGTTTTACTCAGATCTTTATTATTTATTAGAAACCGCCCGCAAACGCGTTTACTCTCGCTTCTTACCCAGACTATGGAATGAAATCCCGCCAGCCATCAGATCACTGGCAGGAATATTAAACTTCAGGAAAGCAGTAAAACCCCATCTCTTTATTTAATTAGCACCCACAGGGATAACTCCTAACCCTAAATCAACTTTGACTAGATCTATATGCTATCTCGGGAACCCTCCCCGATACTTATCAAGAATAGTTACAACTGACTCATTACTGAAATAAGACTAGGCCAACAGATTTCTCACACTGAGTATAGAAGTTGTTCTACTATGGTAAAAAGTCTGTGCCTCTACAGTTAAAATTGACCTATCTTACTCCACCTGTCTTATCGCTAACTCATACTGTGCCTATATGTTATTATATGTGTTATCCTTATTTGTAGTTTTTACTCCAACTATCGTATTGCTAACTTATATTATGTATGTAAATTTGTAAAATAAGAACATAAGCAATGCCTCCGCTGGGTCAGATCTGAGGTCCATCGTGCCCAGCAGTCCGCTCATGCGGCGGCCCAACAGGTCCAGGATCTGTGCAGTAATCCTCTATCTATACCCCTCTATCCCCTTTTCCAGCAGGAAATTGTCCAATCCTTTCTTGAACCCCAGTACCGTACTCTGCCCTATTATGCCCTCTGGAAGCGCATTCCAGGTGTCCACCACACGTTGGGTAAAGAAGAACTTCCTAGCATTCATTTTGAATCTGTCCCCTTTCAACTTTTCCGAATGCCCTCTTGTTCTTTTATTTTTCGAAAGTTTGAAGAATCTGTCCCTCTCCACTCTCTCTATGCCCTTCATGATCTTGTAAGTCTCCATCATATCCTCTCTAAGTCTCCTCTTCTCCAGGGAAAAGAGTCCCAGTTTCTCCAATCTCTCAGCATATGAAAGGTTTTCCATACTTTTTATCAGATGTGTCGCTCTCCTCTGAACCCTCTCTAGTAACGCCATGTCCTTCTTAAGGTACGGCGACCAATACTGGACGCAGTACTCCAGATGCGGACGCACTATTGCCCGATACAACGGCAGGATAACTTCTTTTGTCCTGGTAGTAATACCCTTCTTGATTATACCTAGCATGGCTCTTTTGGGAGGACAGGCTAAAAAAAATTGAATAAATGCCTACTGTAAATAGATTCTGGTCCTGCCGGCTCAGGCTATCAGTGCTCCATATTCAGTGAGACTTAGCCAGCCAGAAATGGATCCTGGCCAGCTAAGTTCCATTTGGCCGGTTATCCGTCAATATTCAGCATGAGATAAGAAGTTGCCTCTGCTGAGGCAGACCATAGGTCCATCCTGCTCAGCGGTCCGCACCCGCGGCGGGATGGACCTATGGTCTGCCTCAGCGGAGGCAACTTCTTATCTCTGAATATCTCTGAATATCTCTGAATATCTGGCTCGCTAGCCCGGTGATTGACTATGTCACAAGACATAACTGATCACCACAAATTTTCATCAGCTGGCTGGCTAAGCACGCAGCCAGATAAATCTTCATCCTAGGTAGCTCTATCTTTGACCATTAGTCTTAGCTGGTCAGCTGATGAAAAATCAGTTTTGCCGGCTAAGTGTGAGCTACCAAACTTCAAGTCAGCTATCCAATGCCAGTGATCCCAGGAGCAGCCATTTTAAAAAGCTGCTTCCACACATATGTAAAGGGGGTTTTGTACATGTGGGGTTTTTTTGTTGTTTTTTTTACCTCGCATGCATTTTTAAAAAATATTGCTGCTCCCATTGAACATGATAAACAAATACCCTAGTCCTGCACCTGTTTTTCAAGAGAGTCTAGGTTTGGAAGAGCTTCTTGTAAAATACTATGGAAGTTCTCCATGTCCCAATATGGACATATGAATTCCCATCTCCATGTACAATGTAAAATCTGCCTTCATACGACCTAGTTTCAGAGTCCCCTGAAGCTATGTAGAGGTAACCAGTGTATTACCAACTACATCACGGCTTATATAACAGCGTGTTTAATAAACAAATTATAAGAAAATATAATGACCTGCAATGATATTGGGAAAGGGGAAAAGATGACAACCTATGAACTAAAATTAGCAAAGTGCCATGAATCCTGCATATAATGGTACAGGGATAGTCATATCCTGGTAACTTATGGGTCCGTTTTCACAGGGAACTAGGCAAATAAGAATTCAGCCCTCTAGACCAGGGGTCTCAAAGTCCCTCCTTGAGGGCCGCAATCCAGTCGGGTTTTCAGGATATCCCCAATGAATATGCATTGAAAGCAGTGCATGCGCATAGATCTCATGCATATTCACTGGGGAAATCCTGAAAACCCGACTGGATTGCGGCCCTCAAGGAGGGACTTTGAGACCCCTGCTCTACACTGAACGTCTACAATATTGAGTGATTAAATGTAGCAGTTTTTCACAAGGTGGCTCAGTTTAGCCAGTCACATTCTAGATGAGCCAAGGGTTTGGTTTATAGTGGTGGGGGGGAGGCTCCTGATTAAGATGCCTACAGTCACCTATAATTGGGACGCATGGTTCGTGAATCAGCCCCTAAGAAAACAAACATTAAAAGGACTTTAATGTTTGTCCCCTTCAAGTCTCTTGTTACTAATCAAAGGGCTTGAGGAAACCTTCTGGCTGGCACGTTGGTCTCTGGTCATCTCCATTGTTGCTACCACTATCTCACCTGTGAAGATTGTTCCCTCTGCTTTTGCTTTATTTCGCCAACACGGGAGAGTGCACACTTATACACAGAAATCTGTGCTAGTAGCAGCTGTGTCTTGTGCACAATTCAGCACCCAAAATTGCATGTTCACACTTCTCTGCTCTTTGCTCCAATTACGACTAGACAGATCTGGTTGGGCTGCAGTGGGGCTTCAACAGTAACTCATACAGTTGGAGAGCAAGACCAGTGCCAGCAGACTTTTATGCTCTGTGTCCCAAAAGTGGAAAGGACATATATGTGTTATATCATATGTTTTGAGTTGTTGGAATGTTACTGTACTAGAATACAAGTCTTTGCGTATAATTTTAGCAATACCAATATTTATCCACACACTGGTGTCCCACCATATCTGTATACTGTAGCGTGGCCGTCCCTTAGGCTATGGCAGGGACCGGCACACATCACTGATATAGCCCTGGCGTGCTTCCCTAAGTAGGAGGAAGTCCCTGTATCGGTGGGCTTACCTAGCTTACAGCAGTCAGAATGGCACACAACAGGTAAGCTTTCAAAAACAAACAGAATTTATTTTGCATTCATGTTTGTCTGAAAATTCAAAACAAAATGTGTCCTGGAGTACAACCAACAATTAACCCCCTCCCCCCAAGTTTCTCTCACCTGCCTGGTCTGGTAAAAACCCTGAGTGCTCAGTTCATGTTCCAGGTAAGTTCGACAGTTCAGCACATCTCCCTCTGAGTTTGCCTTAATTTGTACTCATGCTTTTAATGGAACCCTAAAAAACATTGCAAGTACGGTAATTTATGCTCACAGTAAAGTGAAGAAACTGATTTGAAATCCTCACTCATACTGGCTACAGAAGAGAAAGATTACTTTCTCTGCCTCCTCAGACCAATGTCTTTCCAGCTGTCTAACTTTACGTTTGAGTATATTTAACTTAGGAGTAGACCATGCTTCTTTCTTCTCCCTAACTGTCTTAAGGGGTCTTTTACTAAGACACGCTGAATGCTAACGCGTTCATTATATTCTATGGACGCGTCG
The DNA here is from genome assembly GCF_902459505.1 of Geotrypetes seraphini. Lineage (NCBI taxonomy): Eukaryota > Metazoa > Chordata > Amphibia > Gymnophiona > Dermophiidae > Geotrypetes > Geotrypetes seraphini. Next base: position 6,573,117 of record NC_047100.1, read on the forward strand.
TGCACTAAATCAGTTAACACGCCTTAGTAAAAGAGGGGGTTAGTTTGGAAAGGAGCGATATCATCCCAACCTTTGCTAGTGTCACTGCCCAAATTTGAAAGTTTTCTTCAGGCGGATTCAAATCCAATTGAGTTTGTGATAAATGAACATCTACCTTATTCCATAAACTCTCTACAGGGATACAACCTCATGTAGTAATGATCGTGCATTATGGCAAATGCAGATCTATAGCCGATATCCAAATTTGCAACCAACTGAGACACTGCTATCAGTCAGTCTTCCCTAATCAAAGCATCCGCCCTGTCGATGTACTTTTGTGTGCACGATGTTGATGGGTGACCAGAACGACCTTCATCAATTACACCTGTTCTTCCTGCTTTAAACCTTTTTAGCCACTCATAAACCTTTCATTGATTCATGGTACTATGTCCTTACTGAGTCAATATTCGATGGTGAATTTTCCCAGGTTTCCCAAAGAAAGCACTCTACTGCACATTGTTCTTCGATGGTGCAACCTTGCAATGGAGCATCCATGTTTCTGACCTCGTGGCTGTCACATGACTAAAGGCCAAGCGCTGAACTGTGCATGGATGAACTCTCCAACAGGCAATGTATGAGTACGTGTGTTGCATTACACTAGCTTGGTTCCGGTTATCATGTAATTTAACGATTGCCTTTACATTTTTGATCTGCCCTCGTACATTTGTCATAGCAGCATATCGAGGGCAATAAATCCAATCCAAACTATGAAAATAAATAATAGAAAAAGAAAATATAACATAGTAACATAGTAGATGACGGCAGATAAAGACCCGAATGGTCCATCCAGTCTGCCCAACCTGATTCAATTTAAAAAATTTTTTTTTTTTCTTCTTAGCTATTTCTGGGCGAGAATCCAAAGCTTTACCCGGTACTATGCTTGGGTTCCACCTGCCGAAATCTCTGTTAAGACTTACTCCAGCCCATCTACACTCTCCCAGCCATTGAAGCCCTCCCCTGCCCATCCTCCACCAAACGGCCATACACAGACACAGACCGTGCAAGTTTGCCCAGTAACTGGCCTTAGTTCAATATTTAATATTATTTTCTGATTCTAAATCTTCTGTGTTCATCCCACGCTACTTTGAACTCAGTCACAGTTTTACTCTCCACCACCTCTCTCAGGAGCGCATTCCAGGCATCCACCACCCTCTCCGTAAAGTAGAATTTCCTAACATTGCCCCTGAATCTACCACCCTTCAACCTCAAATTATGTTCTCTGGTTTTACCATTTTCCTTTCTCTGGAAAAGATTTTGTTCTACGTTAATACCCTTTAAGTATTTGAACGTCTGAATCATATCTCCCCTGTCTCTCCTTTCCTCTAGGGTATACATATTCAGGGCTTCCAGTCTCTCCTCATACGTCTTCTGGCGCAAGCCTCCTATCATTTTCGTCGCCCTCCTCTGGACCGCCTCAAGTCTTCTTACGTCTTTCACCAGATACGGTCTCCAAAACTGAACACAATACTCCAAGTGGGGCCTCACCAATGACCTGTACAGGGGCATCAACACCTTCTTCCTTCTACTGACTACGCCTCTCTTTATACAGACCAGCATCCTTCTGGCAGCAGCCACTGCCTTGTCACACTGTTTTTTCGCCTTTAGATCTTCGGACACTATCACCCCAAGGTCCCTCTCCCCGTCCGTGCATATCAGCTTCTCTCCTCCCAGCATATACGGTTCCTTACGATTATTAATCCCCAAATGCATTACTCTGCATTTCTTTGCATTGAATTTTAGTTGCCAGGCATTAGACCATTCCTCTAACTTTTGCAGATCCTTTTTCATATTCTCCACTCCCTCTTCGGGAGGCCTTAAAAACAAACATGTTAGTTTTGCAATTAGTAAATATACACTGGTATAGTGTACTCATGCATGCAGCCCACAGGGGATAGGTGAGTTTGTAAACATGTATATAATGCATCCATTATACACCTAAAAAACATTAATCCACACATATTCCTAAATCTGCACATTGGGTCAGAGAGATTTTTCGGCAGAACCTGAGTTTCTAAATCCAGTTTTCCAGACAGTTACTGTCTGGCTTCCTGTTATGTCAGAATACATTTAACTCCTCAGGATCAGGGCACTCAGTTCAGCTGCTATGATTTGGGAAAGAGTGTCTTAGGTAAAGCTAATCTCTGTCAAGGTCCCTAGACTTAAGAGAAGCGGGTTTTAGATTACCGAGTACAAACACGTGTGATCCAGGTGCTTTTTTATATAGTTCCACACCTCCCCTGAATCAATTCTGTTCTATCATAGTTAATATAGGTGGCTTTTCCATGGCAACAGTTTCTCAGCTACGCAAGGCCAACCGTTCAATCTAAATACTGTATCTTGGAAAGGATTCACTAACAAACCACAACACACCCTACTCAAATATCATGGTAAAAGGTACCCAAAGTACCTCTATAAACAAAAGCATACACCTGCAATATTTCTAATCAAAACACATAGCACCTTATACTGAACCTATGAATACCATAAGGAATTTTCAATCCAAACAGTAATATCTTGCTAAGAAAGGCCTCATATATATTGCATCGTGGAGGCATGGGGGACATTTAGGAGTTGTATGGCGCAGGCAAAGCCAAGCTAATTTTCTGCTCAAATTATACAAATCTAGAGTTCTCATCCGGGAAGATATGAAAGCTGCTAATCAGGTGGAGAAAGCTTCTGCAAAGGCCAGACAAATGCTGGGTTGCATCACCTGGAGTACTGTGTCCAATTTTGGAGGCCACATTATCAAAAGGATGTGAAGAGAATGGAGTCGATATAGAGAATGGCCACTAGGATGGTCTCAGGATTTAAAGACATCCCATATGAAGAACGCCTGATCAGACTGTGCTTATATTCTCTCGAGGAGCGCAGAGAAAGGGGGGACATGATAGAAGCATTCAAATACATCATGGGTCACATCAAAGTGGAGGAGGAAATCTTTTTTCTAAAGGGTCCCAAGGCGACAAGAGGGCATCCACTAAAACTTAAGGGAGGAAGATTCAATGGTGACACCAGGAAATACTTCTTCACCGAACGGGTGATTGATCGATGGAATGATCTTCCATGCCAGGTGGTCGAGGCCAGTAGCGTGCTCGACTTCAAGAGTCGATGGGACAAACAGGTGGGAGTACTACAGAGTTATGCTCAAACGATAGATACTCCAGGGAAGAAGGGTTCTTGAGTGGGCAGACTTGTTGGCCCGTCGGCCCTTTTCTGCCGTCATACTCTATGCTTCTATGACTGGTAATTCCAGAGGCATGGCGATCCAGAATTTGACCGAATTCTACTTGCTGAAGTCTAGGAGGGTTGGCAGATGATATCAGGATTAGGCGAAGCTTGCCATATTACATGAGGATCCTATGAAGGGAGCTTTGAGGTCTCAAAAGCCCATGTACCATATGAAAAGATAGATCGCAAGATAAACATGTAAACTCTCTTTATACCTTTTCTCAGGCTTGCCACTTATGGGGTTTTTTCCTGTTTAAAAAATCAATAATCAAACAATGACTACACCATACATATTCAATTGGAATTAGAAATAAGTAGGTATCCTGTCAATTGTGTATGTATGCTGTAGTCATTTCTTTCTGGTTTCACATCTCATGTCATTACTTTTCTCGAAATTTCCTGGACCACATAGTCATTTAACACTTTAAATTATAAACAGATTTGATTTTTTTCTGCATACACCTGGCCCTGAATATATTGGGGGTGTATTCTTCATCCTTACGACCTTCATTCCTGGGAATACCAACGGTATCATTCTAGTATTTTAAGGACATTGCATGCACAGCTGGGTATCATCTAGTGACTTGAACAATAACTGTCAATTAAGCAGCTTGATTCAGCGACAGGATGATAGGGTAGAGAACGGAAGTGGAATTGAATATTGTGTTGGAACAGAATTTTGTTTATAAAAGGTCTGACTCAGTACTGAGCTATTAGAAAAGATATCACTCCGCTCCACCATGTCCCAAACGGTTACACAAACCTCTCCTTTTATATTTTCTTATCAATATTTATATCTTAAACATATATACTAAAAATAACATCAAGAAAACACAGGCGGAAATGTCAGAATAAATGTGTTTCCTGCTGTCTGCCAGATACATGATGGGAGGTGGAATGAAATGTGTGAGTATCTTGCAGCAGTCCATTCAACCTGGATGGATACAGAGGGAGTTGAAAAAGAAAGAAAGACATTTCCCTGAAGTCCTTTGCTATGGAATGTCTAGGGAGATGCCCCCTTTGCTGCTGCCCTCCCTGCCTCACCCCCACTGCAGTCCCCTCAGGCCTGTTGATAGAGGGTTCAGTGGTGGGATTAAGATGTCTCCATCACTCCCCTTGGGAGGGAGTAGTGTCCTTGCTGCCTAGTGGAGGAGCAAGAAAACTCCCTGGATGCTGTAGGTCTATTGATGTCTAGTTTCAAAATGACACCTTTGAATCCCTAGCGGTCATTTTTCAGTAACACTGCTAGGGGCAAGGCACCAAATAATAGCGTACGCCTTTATTAAGCGCAGTTCTGATGCGCAGAAACCAGAGGGAGCTTTGGCAGGACGTGCACGTCCTCCCTTGAAGGCCTCACCATGTCCGCGGGGGAGCGGAGCCTTCCAACACAACCTCGATCGACAGGGGCTATTTTGGAAGCCGTACCGGAGCAAGGTGTTCCACCCATGCACCTGCGCTGCGGGGCCAGAGAAGAGCCCGCAGCTGTGTTGGAACAGAGTGAGTCAGCTGAATTGTCGGCTGAGGAATTGAGGCAACAACATGGAATGGAACTTGTGAAAGATTTTCCATCAGGTACTCAGATTTCCGTAGAGGATGCCGGAATGGAAATTACCCCACTGCAAAGACCGAAGGTCTTTAATTTTGAGACTATTTGGAAAGCTATTTCTACTCTGCAACTTTCCTTGGACAATCAGATACAAACCCTCTCCTCCCACTGTACACTGGTTCTCAGAAAATGTAGATATTAAAAACAGACTTTCAACTTTGGAAAATAGATCTTCAGATTATGAGACCAGGCTCAATTCATTGGTGAAAGACAGTGGGAGTTTAAATTTAAAACAGGAGACGTTGGAGAATGCTGATAGAAGGTGTAATCTCAGGATTATAAATTTCCCTAAAGCATTTTTTAGTTAATGCTCAGGATATGTTTAGAAGATATGTATCAGAGGTTTTGAAGCTTCCAGCGGCCTCATATCCACCTTACTATTTGTCTGAGAAGAAAAAGAAAGAGTCCTAACCAGCAGATGTTGTCTGCAGACAGTTCGGACTTAACTAATTTCCTAGAGATCAGATACTGAGGCACCAGTTCCAGTGCAATTTGCTATTGATTCTGACAGAGAATGGTTACTTAAATTGTTTTTTTTAAGCATAGAGATACTCTGTTTATGAAACATAAAATAAGAATGGATCTAGGTTAACCCAAAAGAGAAGAAAGCAATTTTTGTTATTAAGGCCTCATGTAGTGCAATTATTCATTCTGAGATAAGATATGGTTGTTGTTTTTTTAAATAGCCTCAACAGTTATCTACATTTATTGCTGGTAAAGCACAAGGGGTAACAAGTACCCCATGAGAATTGACTTCATTATGTTCTAGGAATATTTCCAGAACTGCTTCAATCTCCTTTATTTTCCTCAAAATTATTACCAGTTCGGCCTTTCTTTTAGCTCCTTTGCCCAAGATTGTGGACTAATAGTTACGATGTAGGGATTTATTTTCCTTGATTACTATACATTGGAAGAACAAAATGGTTCTTAGAAATTTGATTTCTGACTACATTGTATAATTTTTGTTGACTGATCTGTCATTGTAAAATGAAAATTACATAAATAATTTTTTTTTTTTTTTTTTTAAAGGGAAAAGTGTACTTAGCTGCCACTTATCTAGTATCATTTCCCCAAGAAATTCCCAATGTTTTTGGCTAAGGATCAACCTCCTCACAAAAAGCAGCTTACTCAGGAATCTGTCTCCCCTCTCTGTCGACTCTGCCTGCCAGATTTCCTGTTTGCATGGGTCTCTTGGTACTGGTCTGACAGACTTTAAATGAACTAGTTCCAGGGAAAAATGAATTCAAGCAAAAATCAAAGTCCAGGCTAAACAATGTTCTTCAAAAACATTTCACATGGGATGTTTCTTTCAGTATATAAAGAGCAAAGCTCCCTGAGGCATGACAAGGATCAGATTTAAGATTTTGGCACCCAAACACAGGATCAGAGAGTGGGGTAAGCTACCCCCTCCCCCCTTGGCACTAAATACAGTCTGTGCCCACACACCTTTGTTGAGGCTAAAATGTCTTACATGCCACAAGATGTCTAAAGGAGTTACTGGATGTGACTTTTCTGAGGAAGTTTCTAAACTAGTATACTGACAATCCCTGAGAAGACTATTTTCCCTTCAAAATGAATTATGAGGAAATCAACTCATTAAACGAATGGAAAATAGCAGTTCAAGAAGCTGCTTCGCCCTTCTCTGCCCCTTGAAATAGAACAAAATTATTTGTCAAAGACAGTTTAGAACATAGTTTAGCATTTAAAGTCTCTGTTTAATATTTCATATTAAATCAGAGCACAGCTAGCGGTTAATTTAAATCTCTGAATACAGACTCAAGGACCTCCCGTATGAGGAACGGCTGGATAAATTGCAACTGTACTCATTCGAGAAACGTAGAGGGAGAGGTGACATGATCGAGATGTTCAAATATGTCACGGGCCGTATTGAGGTAGAAGAGGATATCTTCTTTCTTAAAGGATCTTCGGCAACAAGAGGACATCTGTTGAAACTCATGGGTGGGAGATTCCATAGTGACACCAGGAAGTATTTCTTCACCGAAAGGGTGGTCGACAATTGGAATAGTCTTCCAATTCAGGTAATTGAGGCCAGCAGCGTGCTGGATTGTAAGAGAAAATGGGATAGGCATGTGGGATCGCTTCAAGGAAGAAATTAGGGGGTGGGTTAGTAGAGTGGGCAGACTTGTTGGGCCATGGCCCATTTCTGCCGTCATCTTCTAAGTTTCTATGAAATGCTTAGTTGTAGGCACATAGGGAATCATATCAGAATAAAATGTCACAGAAGCAAGAATTTAAGAGGACCCAATCCACATTATCAGCTTTTTTCCATCTGCCCTTGAAAATTGAGTTCATGGTAAATACATTGGTCTACACATCCCAAGAGGGAACGACTGAAGCAGTGCACTATACCATCAACAACAACAAAAAGCCTCTTACAATAAAATAGCATATAACAAAACAACCACTTAACCATAGCTATTGAAGCTGAGATGTAAATAATGACACAGGGCACAAATGTGCTGATTCACAGCAAGAAACTTTCACAGAATCCAAAGTCAACTTGATTTTCTCAGAAAGGAGATGGATGCTCCGTAAAGGAATGTTGTTTACAAGTGGGTTTTTGCCAAACCATGCTGAAGCTGGCCAACTCCTATGTAAAGCATCTCAGCTAGAATCCCACACATGTGGAAAAGAAATGCGAGCAAGACGTCTGTTTACCAGGAAAGAAAATCCTAATGCAGAGCAGAAAAAAAATGGGGTCAATTGAGTTTACACTATTAAGAGTGGTATTGCATGGAGTGCTGTTGGTGGTGGTTGGTGGAGGCAAGTGATATCCTTTACAGCAGGGCTGCCCAAGTCCAGTCCTCGAGATCTATTGGCGAGGAAAAGACCCCCTAAAAGAGCTAGGCATACCATACAAACTTTCAATCACTGGTCAAAAAAATCTCTTTCTTACCACTTGTTCAATATTTACGTTGGAATGTTAACACAAACATTTTAATGTTTTAACATGTATGCGTGCCTTGCAGGTGGCTCAAAATTCAATAACACTGCTACAGTTATTTTATTTGATATACCGCCATTATTAACAACAAAAAGTCAAATCAAAGCGGTTTATGAAAGATAAAAGTCAAAGGGAAATACTTTTAAAACAACAATAAAATAAACACAACAGGGAAATGTGTGGGATTGGAAAATTTGAGCATGTTACAAGACATTATAAGCTCCTTTTACTAAGCTGCGCTGGCGGTTTTAGTGCACGCTACAAGGCTGCGCATGCCAGACGCTAATGCCTCCATAGAGCGGGCGTTAGTATTTTCTGTGTAGCGCGGGGGTTAGCAGCGCTAATCTTCAGCGCCCGTTAAAAACGCTACCGCAGTTTAGTAAAAGGAGCCCTTTATTGCGATGTACTGGCTGACTATGGAGTTTAGAGTAAAAGATAAACTATTTCTGATGGTTTATTTGAGCTTTGATCAAATGGCGCCCAGGTATTTATAATAATAATAATAACAGTTTATATACCGCAGGGCCGTGAAGTTCTATGCGGTTTACAATGGTTAAAAGATGTTACAAATTAAGTAGAATTAACAAAGTTAGAAGCTAGTTATTAACAGCGCTAGAGATCAGTTATTGTGGAGTAGGATTGTACAGGTTAGTTGCCTAAATACTTCAGGAACAGATATGTTTTTAGGTGTTTCCTAAATTCCCCATAAGAAGTAGGCGTGAGCAATTGTTCCAGATCTTTGCCCCATAGTGCCGCTTGATGTGAGAGAAGATGTTGATGGTGTTTTTTAAATTTACATCCTTTAGCTAGTGGGGAAACAAAATTTGAGTGTGAGCTTCTCTTATTGATGTGATTGTCTGGCATTGTATGTCCCAACGAGACAATTAAGATCTTCCACACAGGCAAAAGCCTCCACTATGAGCATACGAGGAAAAGTGTGTTCTCTTGTGTAGGGCCTATGGAGTGGAATCGATTACCTGTGTATTTACGACAGTTGAAAGATCTGCAGGAATTTAAGCAAATGTTTAAAAAAAACTACGCTTTGCATCGTGAAATATGTCACTTCATGTGATGTAACAACTTAATCAGTCGATAGGAAGCTATGGACTCTGTACCGTCAAGTAGTGCGATAGCTTTGTTAATTGTTTCCTATGTATTTTAATTGTTTTACTGTGTATGTACATTTTGTAACCCGCCTTGGATAAAGACGGGCTAGAAATGATAATACACTAAACTAATATTCAAATATTGTTTTTAAACAATACACTCTATATCACAGGTGTCAAAGTCGGTCCTCGAGGGCCAGAATCCAGTCGGGTTTTCAGGATTTCCCCAATGAATCTGCATGAGATCTATTTGCATGCACTGCTTTCAATGCATATTCATTGGGGAAATCCAGAAAACCCGACTGGATTCCGGCCCTCGAGGAGGGACTTTGACACCCCTGCTCTATATCTTGTTGAACAGCAGCATTCAAAATGGGAAACTTATTTGCTGGCTCAGCTGGTTGCACTGGGACCAGCTACTATGTGTACCCCTCAGTAAATCATATGGCTTATGCTGGGAAACCCCTCCTGAGGAAGCTTAGATTAGCGAATTGGATGGCTCCGTTGAGCCAGCCACTAAGTTTGGTCGAGGAAATTCTAATTACTTTTCATTAAGAAGACTTTTGGATCTATTCATTGATCTGCACCACTTTTGCCTCAAGATCATCGTTTCCATAGCTCTCGTCTTTTGCTTTGGTCTAGCATTTAAGATCCCCATTTTGAGTGCTATTATCAACATTTGACCCTGGGCAAATCACTTAGGCCCAAATTCTGTAACCAGCACCTAATGGTAGGCACCAACTACCTCGGCTTTAGAAAATTACTGAAAACCCACCTCTTCCACGGCCAGGACCCTTAATGCCCCTTCTTAACTAACCAAAACCTCACCCCCCCCTTGACCTATTCTTCCCTACTTCTTCCAACCTTATCTACTTCGTTGTCCGCAACTTTGATCAATTGGTATTGAACCGCTTGTAACTCTGTTTAATTGATGTGAACCGCCTAGAACTCCCTGGGTATGGCGGTATACAAAAATAAAGTTATTATTATTATTATCTATCTAAATTGAATAACAAGCTCAATTAAGCTTTTTAATCAACACTAATTGAAACTTAGGCGCCTATCAAGAAAGAGCAATTCTGTAACAAGGCGCCTCTAAAAATCTAGGCGGCCTTAAAATAGGCATTATGTATGTTAGGCGTGGCGCCTTGTTATAGAATCGCTGCTCTTAAGCATGCTTAAACACTAGCATGGGCATCTAACTTTTAGTTGTGCCTAGAGCTGGCCTATATATTGGGCGCTTCCAAAATAGGTGCCCAAATAGGTACCACTCAGTGCGATTTACTAAACAGCACTCAATTTTACTTGAATCATGCTGAATGGTGCCTAACTTGGTGCCTACCTTTTGGGCGCTTCTTATAGAATTTGCCCTTTAATCCCTCCATTGCCCCAGATAGCTTGCGAGCCCAGCAGGATAGACAGGAGAAAAGTGCTTGAGTACCTGAATAAATTAATGTAAACCTTTCTGTGCTCCCCTGGGAGAATAGTATAGAAAACTGAATAAATTAATAGTGTGAAACGTTTCTGGTAACCAGAGCTGATACTATGATGTCATAATGCCTCATTCCACCAATAAGAGCCTTTCTTTTCCCCATATCGTTAGGGAATTACTCTCCTGCCCTCTGCTCCTCTAGGGCATCTTTGCCTTTATTAGGGCCAATAGATCGCCATTTCCAGCTTTTAACATCATCAACGTTAGGGAACAGGACAGTTCCATCTTCTCTTACTGCATCTCTCTCCTCAGGCGAACCATCCCCGCCTCTTCAACCAGCAATTAATTCAACTGGGAGTTCTGTTCCTGCTCTCGAAGAGGAGACAGCTTCACCTCCAGTACAAATATCTTTACCAAATGTGAGTACGGACATACAACAAACAAACAAATATATCTTCTCAGGGAATGAAAACTTTGACCCCTGTCCGTATGGTGATAGAGTCAAGTCAAGACTCTATACCTAATGACAAAGTAATTTCTCTTAATGATGTCTGGTTGGTTGTAAATAGGATAGTCCTCATTACAGAACACGGTTACCAATCATCTGTCAATTTTCATCCGATATAAGAGTTAAAGTAAATGAACAACAAAATCAGTTATCTTCACTTACAGTTAGATCAGAAAAAGTAGATAATTCTGTGGAGGTTTTACAAAAAACTGCTTTCTTTAATATCAAAGATAACTTATCCTTACATAATCAATTGGAAAAGATGGAGAATTTGGCTAGAGCAAAAAATCTTAGGTTTCTGAATTTTCCTATATCACATTATTTGGCACCTTTGGAACTCCTGAGGGATGTCTTACAATATAATCAGGTGGAATTATTTACTCCTGATAACTTATATTACATCCCCAGGAGTTGTAAAGAAACTGGTGAAGAAGGAGAATTGGATAAGATTATGGCTCCAGATAGTTTAAATAGTTCCCAGTTTCTAGAATCTTCTAAAGATGTGATTACTAAAGGAACAACCTTGTTGGTAACATTTAAAACTGAAATTGAAAAACAACTTATACTTAAATTGTATTTTGTGAACAAACAAGCCTTGTTTTGCGAACAACAGCTAATGATTTACCCTGATGTGTCAAGACAGACACAACATAGGAGAAAACCTAAAGTTATAGCTGTGGGAGCTACTTTTCTTTTTAATTCCCTTGCAAATGTGTTGTAAATTATAAAGCCGATAAATTTGTTTTTGTAGATCCGACACAATTGCAGAATTTCTTGATTGATAAGGTTTCACTGAAAGTTTCAGATACTAATGTAATTGTTGAAGAAGGTTAAGGATGAGTGTATTTTGTTTCCTATATAGTTTTTACTTTCTGTGCTAAGCGGCTCTTGTCTTGGCATAAGTCTTAATTTGAATTTTAAGGTTTAAAAAAAAAAAAATTGTTTCTTTTTTGCTTTTCCTGGTTTTTGTTATTGTAACAAATATTAATAAAATAAATAAATAAATAAAAGCCAACCTCATCAGTGATGTCACAATGGCTTGATTGTCCTAGACTTGGCTCACTTTTACCACATTTTGATTTCTAGACTGGTGCAATGGTTAAAGCTACAGCCTCAGCACCCTGAGGTTGTGGGTTCAATCCCTGTGACCCTGGGCAAGTCACTTAATCCCCCCATTGCCCCAGGTATATTAGAAAGATTGTGAGCCCACCAGGACAGACAGGGAAATATGCTTCGAGTACCTGAATAAATTCATGTAAACCATTCTGAGCTCCTCTAGGAGAACAGTATAGAAAATTGAATAAACAAATACTCTCTCTAATATCCAATAGACTTTATATGTGTAAAAATATTCATACTTTAAAATGCACATGCACTTATACGCAAAATTGGAAGGAGGGGAAGATAAACACATGCTTCAAATGCTGGCCCCTAGAAGTCATAATTGCACACGTGCAAACGTTGAAGTGCTGCCTCTTTGCCTAACTCCCAATGCCAATATCCAGCTCTCAGAGCAGGCCATAAACAAAGCTTCAGGAAGCAGAGTCTTGTCTGCCAATTGGGTAGTAACATCACAGTGGGGTGCGCAAGCTTCTTTCGCTGTCTTAGTTCCTCTGATCTTCTGCCAACTTGATCTAGAAATTAAGATGTGCTAGGAGACCGTGTGCTCTATTAAGTACATGCATCGTGCCAGAGAAAAGTGCAGGAGAGCCAACAGATAGCCACTAGAATTTTGGGGGACTAGGGACTGCTTGGAAAAAGGAGGGAGGAATCATGTATTTGATATACTTAGGGTTACCCGGACAGGGTTTCAAAGCCCGGCACTTTGCTGAACTTTAAAATCATAAGTGTTCGAGGCTTATGCACAGGCACAGTGACAAAACTCGTGGGGACGGGATGGGGAAATTGAGTTCCTGCAGGGATGGGGACAAATTTGTCCCCGTGTCTTTCTCTAGTGCAGAGTTTAGCGGCTTTTATTGGTAACAACAACATGACTTTTCTCCCTTGTCTTGTGCACTGCTTAGAAAAAAGCTCTCTTTAAATCAGTCTACTGATAATTCTTCAAGCCTGGCTTGCTCCAGGTTCTGAGATTAAAATTTATGCTTACCATGCAAATAATAATAATAATAATAATAATAATAATTTTATTCTTATATACCGCCATACCCAGCGAGTTCTAGGCGGTTTACATTAAATTAGATTAGGATCCGCATAGACTTGTAGATTTACAACAAATTTATAGGATTTACAACAACTGTAGCCAAAACTTGGCAGATGAAAAGGGAAATTTGCAACAAGTTTAGCCAACTTCGTAGATGAAGAGGGCAGAATTACAACAAATTAATCGGATTTACAACAGATTTGGTCAGACTTGAAGGAAGTGGGAAGGAGAAGCAGGGGGAGATAGGAGCTATCGTGAAGGAGAAGAGTCGGGTAGGGGGCCTTGAGATTATCTGAAGGGTCAGTTAAGGGTTTTGTTTGCTGAAAAGGTGGGTTTTGAGTGATTTTCTGAAGTCGAGGTAGGTGGGGGCCTCGAGTATCATTTGGGCTAGCCATGGGTTCATCTTGGCTGCTTGGAAGGCGAGGGTTTTATCAAGGAATCTTTTGAGTTGACAAAGCTTTGGCGAAGGGTATGCGAACAGCTGAATTCTGCGGGATTTCTTGTTGGTGCAGTGAAGATTTAAGTGGGGAGTGATGTATCTTGGCGAAAGACCATTTATCGATTTGTAGCATATGCATGCGAATTTGAAAAGAACTCTGGATTCGAATTGCAGCCAGTGAAGTTGGTTGTAGTATGGGGAGATGTGTTCCCATTTCTTCAGGCCATAGATGAGGCGAATGGCGGTGTTTTGGAGCTCCAAATCACAACTGTAGAGCAAGCCTACAGAAAGAAAAAAAAAAAAAAAAAAGCAGCAATGTCACGAAGTTCATCTACTCCTGCTGGAGCTTCTGACCTTTGACACCAGCTTTCTTAGAAACCGTCACCCAAGGACAGTTCCAACAACTGCTCCGCATGACACAGATTTAAAAAAAAACAAAAAAACAGAAAGATAACAATAAGAGCAAGAAACAGTTTGAGGTTTCTCAGCCAGGAAAAGAAAATTAAGAGTACCGAGGAACCACTAGTAATCTCCTCTAAAGCATTTCATTCGTGTGCCAGGAATTATTAGAAAAGGGATGATAAGACTAAGAATGATATAATTCCTCTGTATTGCTCCATGGTGTGACCTCACCTTGAGTACTGCGTTCAGTTCTGCTTACCGTATCGCAAAAAAGATATAGCAGCATTAGAAAAGGTTCAAAGAAGAGCGATCAAGATGATAAAGGGGATGGAACTCCTCTCGTATGAGGAAAGACTAAAAAGGTTGGAAAAGAGACGTCTGAGGGGAGAAAGGACTGAAGTCTACAAAATCCTGAGTGGTATAGAACGGGTACAAGTGGATCGACTTTTTACTCCAAAAATTACAAAGACGAGGGGATACCCAATGAAGTTACAGGGAAATACTTTTAAACCCAATAGGAGGAAATATATGTTTCACTCAGAGAATAGTTAGGCACTGGAATATATTGCCAGAGGATGTGGTTAGAGTGCTTGACTAGCTGATTTTAAAAAAGGTTTGGTCAAGTTCCTGGAGGAAAAGTCCATAGTCTGCTATTGAGAGAATGCCATTGCTTGCCCTGGATTGGTAGCATGGAATGTTGCTGCTATTTGGGGTTTTGCTGAGCGCTTGTGACCTGGATTGGCCATCGAGGAGATGGGATATTGGGCTAGATGGACCATTGGTTTGACCCAGTATGGCTATTCCTGTGTTCTTATGTAGGGTACATGATATGAAGTCGGTCCTTATGGCTGTTTAGTGATTTGTGTTTTGTGTGTTATTATGTATATGTACAATTGTTCCCCACCAAGAATGGTAGATTGCACAAGTTATAATTTTTTTAAATAAATACATGAAGTTCCAGAATAGCAGACTCTGAAGCAACAGAGTAGTTGATTCCTAGAATACGCTTCCAGAGGAGGTGGTAGAGAAAACCCCAATAATGGAAGTCAAAAACACATTGGATAAATACAAAGAATCACAGCAAAAAAATCAATCAATCAATCATACTCCATGTACCCTGGCTTTAGAATGAGATTCATTACTATCAAGTTATGTACAAAACAAACTTATTTGGAGATAATTGCCCTACAAGAGGATGGAAAAAAAAAAGCACTAAAAGCTTCCGTTTAAATGATAAATTGGCATCTGCAATTCTAAGAACAGCAGCTCCAATCATAACCATCTTGCTGGGTAAACTGAACAGGTCACGTTGATCTTTAGCTACTATCATTTATGATGTTCTAAGACCAAAGCTGTTGGATCACGATTTACAAGGTAAATCTCCTTTTAGAGTGGTTCATGAATAACTAGGTTAGAGCTTCCCAAGCCAGTCTCAGATTGTTTTCAAGTTATTCATAAGAAATATATATGTATTGGAAACAGAATAGTGTTCAGGAGGATGAGAATCAGGGAAGCCAGGGTTCAAACCTTGTCTCTGCTCACAAGCCTATGGTACCTCATTTGTAATTTGCCCCGAGTTTGGATTTACAAAGGCAAATTATTTATTTATTTATTTAAAATTTTTCTATACCACTTAAGAACTAAACAGTTCACGTGAACATAATAATTATGACAAACTAAAACCTTAATATCAACAGGGGGGAACTATCGTTTCTTTTCCAAAGAACTGCCAAGTCATAAGAATGAGGTGACAAACAATTGGGTTTTTAGCTGTTTCTTGAATTGAAACCAAATAATATCACTCTCAAATTAGCATCGTCCCACTTTGAGGATCATAAAGCTTTGTTTTCATATTGCGCACAATGATTGCGAGTTGAAATAGATAAAGGAGTTCATCTATCTTAACGCGCAATCACTGTGCGTAATATGAAAACAAAGCTTTATGATCCTCAAAGTGGGACGATGCTAATTTGAGAAACTGAATACTGGCAATCATTCTTTATTTAAAAAATTTATTACCTGCAACATCCACCAGTTCTGTGCCAGTTACAATAAAAACATAAATAATAAAAATTATATATGAGATATTTACTATAGATCACCCTAACTGTGAATTCTGTAACAGCAGTTGTACGCACAACTGATATTGCAGAATATTAATGAAGTCCATATGTCTGCACCTAACTTTAGAAGCAAGCATTTATTCAAACTGAAAAAGTGGTGCAAATGCTTGAACCTAGGCAATTATGTTCAAACATTTTTATTGAAGGAACAAAATAAAATACATTCATATTATACATAAAGATATTCCTTACAAATAATTTCACAAATTTAAAATTCCAATCCATATAATATATAAAAAAAAAATCATAAATACTATCATTCCTCCAAACATTCTATATAACAAACCATAATCCCCCATTATCACCCCCTCTCCCTCCCTCCCCTTCCCCCCTTCCTCCATTCCCTTCTCCCTTCCCTCCCAAGATGAAGAACCTAGGCAATTAGACATGTAAATACCAGTATTCTATAACCTGCACACATAACTGCATAAGGTTAAAGTTTGCTTTATGTTTTGATACTTGGTGCTCTTGGACATTTCCCCCTTTAATGTGGGCTTGATTTCATTTGATTTCTTTGTATAACAATCTAGGACTGCTATTAAAGATTTCTTATTTTCTTTATGTCATTGATATGGAAAATACTAATAAAAAAAATAAAATAAAATAAATTTTATTTACATAGTTCATAGAAGACATTATGACTCCACTCTAGGAAGATTATATGGTAAGACATGGGAGGTAACTCCACACCTCTTGCCAAGAACACAGACCTTGATTCCCCTTTAAGCAAAGGCAGGCTGCTAGTAACCTACTTTAGTGGTCTGAAAACAAATATTTTGCAAAATCCAATCACTGTGTGAAAGATTGCATCAAAACCAAAACCAGCTGTTACTCTCCAAGCGATCCCTTCTTCTGGCCTCAAAAGCTGAAGCAAAATTTCACAGCAGTTGAAATGGTGTCTGTCTCTGGGGCTAGGAAGATGCGGTTGTATACTTTGCTTAATAAGTAACTTGAATTCTAAATTGGGTGTAGTTCTTCCAATCCATACCTGATTCTCATGGTGGTTCAACTGCGTACAAAGGCCCAAGCTGAAATTAGAAGATTCCAACAACAACAACAAAAAATAAATAAATACAAAAACAAGCAAAATAATATTATTTCTTTATTGGGGAATATTATCATGATGGGATGGATGCACCAAAGATGGTTTACAACAGGTATAACAAAACAAACTAAAACAAAAAAAAAAACAATCCAACTGGTCTGCAGTTAAAAAAAACCAGTCACAACAAACAAAGAGAAACTCCAGACAAGAGTATAAGATGCAGGCTAAGTTTATTAAAACAAATATATGTTGTTTGTATAAAGGTAGTGACACTAACCGCAACATATACATTGTTTCTTTTAATAAACTTAGCCTGCATCTTATAACAAGACAAACTTACATTGTGTTAACAGTTTAACAATAGTTACAATCATAGGCAGTGGAATGCTTTTTTGTTTAGGGTATGTGTGTGTGTGATCAAAAGCTCTGAAAAGTGTTCATCTGCCAAAGTGTGCATCATTGCACACTGAAAATACGAGACCTGCAGTAAATAATGCATATGTTTCTGTGTCAATACTTAATATACCTGCATGTAGGGAGAGGAGAGACATGATTGAGACGTTTAAATATATCACCGGACATATCGAGGTGGAGGAAGATATTTTCTTTCTCAAGGGACCCTCAGCCACAAGAGGGCATCCGCTCAAACTCAGGGGAGGGAAATTTCATGGCGACACCAGGAAATATTTCTTCACCGAAAGAGTGGTTGACCATTGGAACGAGCTGCCGGTGAAGGTGATCGAGGCCAACAGCGTGCAATATTTTAAGAGTAAATGGGGTAACCATGTGGGATCCCTAAGAGGGTAGAGTTAAGGAGATGGGTCATTAGGAGCGGGATCTCTAGGAGAATAGACTAAGGGGGTGGGTCAGCAGAGTGGGCAGACTTGATGGGCTATGGCCCTTATCTGCCATCATTTTTCTGTTTTTTTTCTATGTCTTAAGCATGAAATGTCATGTATTTTAGATAGTTCCTCTAATCCAGTGTCTCTCAAAATTGTTCCAGGCAGAGGGGGCAGCTAGATGAAAGGAATAAAGTCTGGAATTGGCAGTGGAGGAGAAGGGTAACGCTAAGAGTGACTTATCTGAGGAACAGAGTTCTCTGGGATGTGGATAAGGAGAGAGAAGCGAGGAGAGATTTTGAGGGGCAGCAGAATGAACACACTTGTAGGCCAGCAATAAGATCTTGAACTGTGTGTGATGGCAGATAGGGAGCCCGTGAAGTGGCTTAAGGAGAGGGGTTTGTAGAAGATGAGTCGTGCAGCAGAGTTTTGCACAGATTGCAAGGGGAGAGAGGTGACACTGCGGGATACCAGTTAGGAGTAGATTGCAGTAATACAAACAAATATTGACTTGTTTTTTTTAATGTGTACATCTCAGATTAAGCCCTGTTTAATATAAAATGTACCCTGAACTAAATGCAACATTGTTTGACCCAGCAGAAGTCTGGAAAGCATGTAGAATTTGCCTTACTTATTAATCTTCAGCAGCTGGTTTGCTGACAGTTCTACATTTTCAGTGTCCTTGCATTGGACTTTGTCAGAGTGACAGCTTTTGGAAAAACAATAGCTGATGGAGCTAAACTCTTCTGTCTAATAAACTCCTCACAGGAGCCCATATTATTATCTAAGATAATAATACCCTTAGCGCACATGCGCACTTCAATTTTTGTGGCTCCGTGCGTCCGTCGCTCTGTGGTGCGCACATTGGGAGCCGACATCGGGGAGAGAAGGAGGCGGCGGTGGCGGCGACCGAGCTACGGAGCTAGGGGAGGGAAGGCCACAACTACTGCCACTCCGTGGTCGCACAGCCTTCTCCTCTGCCTCCACTCTCCCCTCTGGGTGAATTTCCGGGTCGAGGATGAGGATTTGTTGGAGGCTGGTGGTGCTGCCGCAGAGGGGGTGGGATGGGCTGGGGGGGCGGTCAAAGGAAGGGGAGCGGGGTGCAGGCAGGGAACGGGAGAGAGGGAAGGAAAGAGACAGACAAGACAGCAGCCAAGGAGAGAGAGAAAGAGATAGAAAGACAGACAGCGGCCAAAGAGAGAGAGAGAGACAGAAAGACACACAGGCAGCGGCCAAGGAAAGAGAGAGAGAGAGAGAGAGAGACAGAAAGACAGACACACAGCGGCCAATGAGAGAGAGAAAGAGATAGAAAGGCACATAAACAGCGGCCAAGGAGAAAGAGAGAGAAAAAGACAGAAACATACACAGACAGCAGCCAAGGAGAGAAAGAGATAGAAAGACAGACAGACACAATGACAGAGGCCAAGAAGATAGAGAGACAGACAGCGGCCAACAAGAGAGAAAGAAACAGAAAGACAGACAGTCACACAGCGGCCAATGAGAGAAAGAGACAGAAAGGCACATAAACAGCGACCAAGGAGAAAGAGAGAGAAAAAGACAGAAACATACACAGACAGCAGCCAAGGAGAGAAAGAGATAGAAAGACAGACAGACACACAGACAACGGCCAATGAGAGAGAGAGAAAGAGACAGAAAGGCACATAAACAGTGGCCAAGGAGAAAGAGTGAGAAAGAGGCAGAAACATACACAGACAGCGACCAAGGAGAGAGAGAGAGAGAGAAAGAGACAGAAAGACAGACACACACCAGCCAATGAGAGAGAGAAAGAGACAGACACATAAACAGCAGCCAAGGAGAAAGAGAGAGAAAGAGACAGAAACATACACAGAGAGCGGCCAAGGAGAGAGAGAGAGAAAGAAAGAGACAGAAAGACAGACAGACACACAGCTGCCAACGAGAAAGAGACAGAAAGACACAGACAGCGGCCAGGAGAGAGACAGACAGACAGCGACCAAGGAGAGAGGGAGAAAGAGACAGAAAGACAGACACACACAGAGAGCGACAGAGGGAGACACACAGAAAGACAGCGGCCAAGGAGAGAGGGAGAGACAGAAAGACAGGCAGACAGCAGCCAAGGAGACAGAGACAGAAAGACACACAGACAATGGTCAAGGAGAGACACAGAAAGAAAGACAGACAGCGGCCAAAGAGAGAGAGAGAGAGAGAGACAGAAAGAAAGACAGCGGCCAATGAGAGAGAGAGACAAAGAAAGACAGACAGACACATCTATTCTAGCACCCGTTAATATAACGGGCTTAAAGACTAGTATTAAATAAAGTCCAGTAGATCATTAACTGTACAAATGTTGCCACCTTATGGCCTATATCCATAACTGCAATTCGTACAGTTTTCAAGGACTAACTAGATAAGGTCAAAAATATTCTTATAAAAACAAAGTAAAACTTATCTTATACAAGTACATTTTCTTTAAAACTTACTGTGGATTTGATGCTTGATTTCATCTGCTTTTTCCAGCAAAATTCAACCCCCACAAAAAAAATATATATGCACCTCAACTCCTGCCCTGAAAAGCTTGGCCTCAGGAATGCTTTTTTTTCTGAGGGTGGCTTAAATTACAAATATTTAACACAAAAACTTTTAGTAGTTCCAAAGAGAGAAAACATTTCAAATAGTCAAAATTAATAAAATAAGCATTTTCTACTTGTAAACATCACTTTGAAAAGGGTCTTTTCCATGGTTACACCTCCTTCCCAATATCCATTTACTTGTACTAATCTAATTCTTGGATTTATATACAGTGTCATCTCCCCAAAAGGAACTCAACTCGGTTCACATAAAAACCAATAATGGAAGTAACTGTCAATCTTAGTTGACCATTTTCTGCAACCTTTTGTGAGCAACACCTTTTCCTATGTAAGGGACTCTACAGATTTTTTTAAATGTAAACTCCACTCTGTGGGTCTAACAGATCACAATGTATGGTTAGTAACACTCAATGTTCAGCCTTCATATACAGTTAGACCCCTTGGTGAGGCAGTGGAGGTCCTGAAGAAGTACCTCGACTTAAGAGAGCAACCTGCAAGAATTCCGTCAGCCATTTTGATTCAGTTGGCAACCATTGTGATGTGTGAAAATTTCTCTCGCTTTGGAGATAAGTACTACAAATATGCCTCGGGGGTCGCAATGGCTACCACAATGGCACCATCGGTGGCCAATCTTTTTATGTC
The DNA here is from genome assembly GCF_902459505.1 of Geotrypetes seraphini. Taxonomy (NCBI): domain Eukaryota; kingdom Metazoa; phylum Chordata; class Amphibia; order Gymnophiona; family Dermophiidae; genus Geotrypetes; species Geotrypetes seraphini. The sequence continues at coordinate 6,594,219 of NC_047100.1, forward strand.
CAGTTTTGAAGACAATTGGATAGCAACTTCTTTCAGTCAACAGCTGCACTGTTGGTTAAGGTATATTGATGAAATTTTCATCATTTGGACAGGCAACAGGTCACAGCTGGATTATTTTGTGGGATGGTTGAACAATCAACATCCTACAATTTGATTTGCCATGCAGTGCATTTCATTTTTGGATGTGATCGGTAGGTAGATCTGTTCCCCTAAATGAACAGGATGAAAGCTGAAGTAACCAAACAATTAATATAGTGAAAAGACTAAAAACCAACAAACAGAGCAAGCCTAGAGGAAGTCATAAAGAAAAATATAGTATACATTCAGGGTGGAAACAAAAGAGCATATCCTCAGTATTGTTCTCTCTCTGCCTCTGTCTTTGCTGATCAAGAGATATAATCCACTTATCCGGACTGATCTAGCAGGGTAATGCTGATTTTTGAAGTATCAGGACAAAATCCAAAACCAACCAAAATTGTACCTCCCTTTCCATATATCTCAATGGCTCTCAACCCAGTCCTTGGGGCACACCCAGCTAGTCAGTTTTTCAGGATATGCATAGATTTTTATATAAAAGAATCATGCATATTCTTGTGAGAACCTGACTTGCTGAGTGTGCCCTGAGAACTGGATTGAGAACCACTTGTTTTAGCCCACCATGTAATAGAGTAGACTGTAACTGCTCAGAAACACTTAGGAAGCAATTTTAGTCATTTTTTGCATGTCTGTAGTCACCTATGCATGTAAATGCCTTTATTGACTGGCATAAAATTATGCACCCTGACAGGATGGCGATTGCAGGAGTGGAGTTCAGGTAGAGAGCATGGGTGAAGTTTTCAAGTACACATGTGGATTTTAAAAATGCTAACTAACCTACACAAATTCTTATACCTGCAATCTTACAACTGCAAGGTAGGTGCGATTCCTCTCTTATGCTAGTATTTTATAATGACAAGTAGGTCCCTACTCACCCACTTAAACCAAGCATTTTTTTACTTAAGTTAGTGCTGTTTATAGAATCTAGGCCTATGTGTTTTTATATAATAGGGCCAAAAGAGGCACCTTTTTGCCCAGATGCATCCTATTATAAAATGACCTTCCACAAGCAGGATTTATGTATATTTAAGGCCCAAAGCAAAGAACGCTTGGACTGCACAGGATACTTTAGGTAGTTGATTTAGATAATGGGTATACAGTGTTCTCCCCAGAAATTTTTTCCAGCCGGGTGGCATGAAAAAGTAGCCGGGTGGGGTGAGACGGGGAAATTTGGTGGCGGGGAAAATTAAATGTGCACTATTTGAATTAATTAATTATTATTATTTTCCAATGCTCTATATGATTTCCTTTAAGGCAGGGGTGTCCAATGTCGGTCCTCGAGGGCCGCAGTCCAGTCGGGTTTTCAGGATTTCCCCAATGAATATGCATTGAAAGCAGTGCATGCAAATAGATCTCATGCATATTCATTGGGGAAATCCTGAAAACCCGACTGGATTGCCGCCCTCGAGGACCGACATTGGACACCCCTGCTTTAAGGTTTGACACTTAGGCAGTGTTCCAGTAGCATTTAAGCCACCCTTGAAAAAAAGTAATGCAGATCCTCTTATTCCAAATAACTACCGGCCAGTATCAAACCTTCCATTTCTTTCAAAACTACTGTACTTGAGTGGTATTCAACCAACTTCAAACTCAAGTTGAATCTAATGCCTGCCTTAGGGCTCCTTTATAGCAATTCTGCCACAGCAAATGCATTGAAGCCCATAGAATTGAATGGACTTTGGTGCATTTGCCATGGGAGAATTGCTACTATAGCTTTGTAAAAGGGGCCCTTATTGAGTGAACTCCATAGTCACCTAGACCAGTGTTTCTCAACTTCTTCAAGCCAAGTACCCCTAAGTCTAACAAATACCAACCAAGTACTCCAGCCCAAGCCCCCATTATAATAGTACTTGCAATGCAATTTCTACCATTCATTTTTAATGTACACACAATATAATCTTATTAATTCATAATGGTAACTACAAAAACACAAAGCACACTGTATGCAGAGAAAATGTTAATTATCATTTATATTTGTTTTATTTTTCAAAGAGGTCAAGGCACATGTCTTTAAAATATGCAATGTCACCTCAATAACAACTATAGAAGAATAAACAGCAGATTATAAATTCTCTAAACTTACATCGTTCTCCTTTACTACTTTTTGGTATTCTTCCTAGTTACCATCCTTGGCAGAGGGGTACTTCTACCTTTCTTAAATGGACATTGGCGATTGCGTTAAAGTGCATTCTTCTGAAGTGGTTGGTGCAGAAGCTCCAGATTTCTCCTTGTGGAGGACTCAAGTGATTTCTTTTCTGATGTGGGAACACAGAGACATTGTAGAGATCTTCTCCCCTCAGGGGCGCTTCTTTCAACAGGCGTGGGAGCCATTTTGGATCACTATGACTCCTTTGGCGAAGAGTCGGCTTTTGAATTCTTGATGCTAGTTTTTATTTGTTAGCTTCTGTTCTGCTATATAACGAATTACCCTGGTAGGGAAGGGGGGGGGGGGGGGAATCGTTGTTCTATATGAAAACTTTGGAAGTGTTTGTATTGTTCTTGCTTCTTGACTTTAATAAAAATCGTTTGAACGTAAATTCTCAAACCTGACACATTTCAATCACTAAACTGAAAATAAAATCATTTTTCCTACCTTTGTTGTCTGGTGATTTCATAAGACTCTGGTTGTGCAGCCAATATTTCTTTCTTTCTGCCTCCTGCATGTTTCTTCTCCTCCAGACCTCATTCCCTTCCCCCAACCAACATCTCTCTCTGTCCCTCCATGAGTCCAACTTTTCTTCCTCTCTCCTCCATACCTATTGGCAACATGTCTCCCTCTCTCTCCTTCCTCTATTATGATCTTGCATTTCTCTGTTCTTCCTCAGGGTTTCTCTCCCTCTGTCTCTTCTGTCTGCACCTCCCATAGTCCAGCATCTGTCTCCTGTCTTTCCCCTTTGGTCCAGGCCTATCTCTCTCTGTCTTTCTTTTGCTTACAAACCACCCCCCCCATGTCTAGCATTTGTTCTCCTTTCTCTACCTCTCTCTCTTTCTTTCTTCCTTCCTCCCTCCCTGGTCCAGAATCTTTCCACCTCTCTGCAGTCTCTCTCTTCCCTCTATACACCCCTAAGTCCAACATCTGCCCCCCTCTCTTCTGCCTCTTCGTTTCAGGTTTCTCCCTCTCTCTATCTTCTAACATTTTGAGTCCTCCCACCTTTGATCCGGGTCTTTCTGTCTCTCTCACTCTGTCTTCACCCTCTCCAGGGCCTGGCATCTCTCTCTCCTCAGTTCAGGGTGTTTCCCCTATCTACCCCCTCTAGGCCAGCATCTGCCCTGTCTTTCCCCTCCCTTTTGGTTCAAGTCTGCTTTCTCGTCACTTCTCAAGGTCTTTTTCAGTCTCTCTTCCTCCCAGATCCAGAGTCTCTATGGCAATCCCAATTCTGCTGGGGCCCTCGCGACAGGCAGGGCCTTACCTCAGCTGCTTCCCACACCCAGCGAGAGAGGTCATCTTCCACACTGTGACCGCCGCTTATCAAGAACCAATCTTTAAAGCTAATTAAGGCAGCCTTCAGAGCAAACCTAGTAGGCTGCCGTTGGCCTCCGAAGCACATTAAGAACATAAGAATAGCCTTACTGGGTCAGACCAAAGGTCTATCAAGCCCAGTAGCCCATTCTCATGGTGGACAATCCAGGTCACGATACCTGGCCAAAACCCAGTGGCGGGACCGCTGCAAAGGAAATGTGCTGCGGAGGCTGATGGCAGCCTGCTAGGTTCGCTCTGCAGGCTGCCAATTAGTTTTAAAGGTGAGACAATGAGACTAAGGGGGAATCCGTAAGACGTTGAGGGGGTAGCGTTTTATAGGTTAGACTTGGGGGGAATCCGGAGGACGCTGAGGGGGAAGTGCCCGGTTAAAAGGCGCTAGGAAGAACACTGCTCTTCTTGGATGGGCTGAAAACTTTTCAGCAGCACATCGTAGTTGCAAATGAAGGGACATGGGGCACTAGCAAAGCTGAAAAGCATACGAGAGGAAACAGACTCACAAAATGATCCTAATGGTTATTTATGAAAACCGATCAATTGTATATTCTTCACAGCAATTCCATGCAGTTCCATTTACCTGTATCAGATGTACATAATACTCCATCCAGTACTTGTTTTTCAATGCATATTATTTTCATTTGCAAAATTCTACCTGTCCATTATTCTGAAATGTCCCTTCTAAAATTCTGTTTCTAAAAGTTATGAAATGAAGAGTAAAGTGCATTTCCCACCACCTTATACAATTGTTAACCTGCTGAAGTCATCCCTCACTCTCCCCTATCAATTTGGGATGACAACATAGGAAGAAAGAAAACACAATACACAGCACAAATGGTTCTGGATAGAAAAGTTATTTTTGTTTGAACCCTGTAAAATTGTGTTAAAGTAAAACTAATCCTATTGATAGTTCAACTAGCAAACTAAGTTCCCTAAATTTAAACCTTTCAAACATCAAGTTCGAGTAATTTAGATTTCTATCCAGCTAGAATGCATCCAGACCTAATTCCAACTTGATTCCTAAGTCCACTTGCACAGAGATTAACAGTGCACCTGAATATATTTGGAAGGAAAAGGCCAATAAAATAAAAATCTAAAACGAGAGCCCTACTTACTACGAACTCATATTTTTCCATTGCCATAGGCACCAAATGGGATACAATTTTTAGTAACTAGGCCCCTCCTGTTATCCTGCTTCCTTCTGAAAGGTCAGATTAGTTTAAGCTTGTTTACATTTTAGGTATTGCCTTTCCCCTCAGTAGCCAAACTGCCCAGCACGTCCACAACTCCTCTGCTAATTCCCCTTTCTGCAGAAAATCCTTTGCACTGCAGAAAAGAAAGCCTGGATTTTGGCAATGCACTCTGGGAAAGGAAAAGCAGTGAGAACACACAACCCCCACAAGCTGATAAGTACTCAGGGAAGCTTGCAGCGTGCAGCACTGCTCTCCACTCCCACCGTGCCCGCAAAATCAACCAGGGTAGCCCAATTATCTTTTCAGTGGGGGCTATTTATTTAGCCTCTCTATGCTTGCAGCTTGCCCATCCTGCCATCCCTCGAGGTGGCCCACCCGTGTGGAGTAGTGCTGCCCGATTTGCGATTCTAATCGGTCTTGCTATTGAAGAAAATTGGACTTACCGATTTGTTGGCCCCCTTGCTACCGCCGCTTTTGCCTGGCCAGGGAGGAGAGGAGAGAGCCTTGCTGCCCCGATCTGCACCAGAGACCCGTTCGGGCTTTCTCTCTGTCACCAGAGTCCTTGCTTCCGATGTAACTTCTGGTTTTGCAAAACCGGAAATTACATCAAAGCAAGGACTCCGGTGGCAGAGGGAAATCCTGAACGGATCGCTGGTGCAGATCGGCGGCAGCAAGGCTCTTTCCTTCCCAGTAGCAAGGCCCTATCCTCTCCTCCCTGGCCAGGCAAAAGCGGCGGTAGCGAATGCAATTCACTACCCTGGGCATCTTCTCTCCATTCAGCCGCCCAAGCGGAAACAGAAAGTTTTCACTGAGGGCAGGCCGCAGTGGAGAGAAGACGCAAGGAGTAGTGGCAAGAGTGGATCGCTACCGCCACCGGCAGACCAGGTACTTCCCTCCTGCTGGGCTCTTTTTGGGAAAGGTGCAGGGGTGTGGTGGTGGTGGGGGCTTAGGAGTGCCATAATAAAAAAGGTAGATGGAGGGAGAGGGGAGATGGGGAGTTGGTGGACTGGAGGAGAGATGGGGAGAAGATAGATGGGAGAAATGAACTTGGTGGAGGGGGGAGATAGACTTGGGGGAGATCATGGAGAGGGGAGATGGGGGGGAAGGATAGAAGAAATAAGGATCTAAAAACAGGAGAGGGAGAGAGATGGTGGACAATGGGATTTAGGGAGGGAAGGAACAGAAAGGAAGACAAGTTGGACACAAGGGATGGTGTGGAGGAGAGGGATAGAGATACTGGATAGGAGGGTAGTTGGGAAGAGAAAGGGAGAGATGGTGGACCCTGGGGTGGTGGGAGAGAGAGATGAAGGATGAAAGGGTAATTCAGAAAAGGTGGATCTGTGGATGGAGACGAAAAAAAGGAAAGTTACCAGACCTCCGGGGGAGGGAAGGGAAACGGAAGAGGAGGACAGAGCTAGAAGATGGATGGTTAGCACGAGAAAGAAGAAAGAAGGAGACTCTTGCAAGCAAGTTCTCAGAAGACAACCAGAGCCTGGGACCGATAAGATCTGAATAATGATCAGACAACAAAAGGTAGAAAAAAAATGTTATTTTCTATTTTGAGGTGTTAAACCACGAACGTGAGCTAGGATTTAAGAGAGAGAGGAAAAGTCTTTTTTTGTTTACACCACAGCGCCAGTGTGGGTAAGAGAGGGCAAAGTGGGTGAAGAGGCTATAAAATAAACCCACCAGGATATTTGAAAAAAACATTCACTTGGGCAGGAAAATCGAATCTAAAAATCAATTCAATAGGCTGAATCGAATCGAATTTTTTTTTTCCTGAATCAGGCAGCACTAGTGTGGAGTGCCAATGCACGGATTGTGTTGGTTGCTGCCGCACCTCTCCAGCACTAATTACGTGCACTCACCTTGTGCAGCTTCCACATGGCCCCTGGAATGTTTGCCCAACTCCAGGCACTGGTAGCAAACGGGCATCTTGCACTGCACGCAGTACATGCTGTGGTTCTCCAGCTCGTGGGCCGTGCAGGTGGCGATCTTGCGGGGACTCAGCCTGCGGCTCACCCGGCCCTGAGCGGGGGTCACCAGATGGTGCTTAGCCTGGGGCCCGCGAGGCAGGTGGCAGGGCCCACAGAAGAAGACATCGCACAAGTAAAAACGTGGTATAAACCAGCCTTCTTTTCTTTACAGCTCTAATACTATTGCATTAATATTTTTGCATCCAAAAAGATTCGAAGCTGCTCTGGCTAAACAAACACATATTTTATCTGACATTTACATGGATAGGATAACAAGAAATTTGCTCCCATTTTTACAGCTTCTTCCCTCATAACTAGAAACAACTTTCTGCGGTCCTGTATTATTTTAGTAACATCTGGGAAAATTCTAATTTTTTGTCTCATAAAAAGACTATGGGGAAATCAAAAAAAGGCCTTCATAATTAAATTCAGGTCCTGCTCAAAAACCAATGTTCCTTGGTATTCAATTTCCTCCTGATAATTTTCTAATAAGATGCACACAGTTTGTATACAGCACAGACAGCTGAAGAGCAGATCTTCAGAGCCCTATGCAAGTGTCCCCCTGATAGTCATAACAGAATGAACACAATACAGATAGCTGGAAAGCAGATTTTCAGCAGAGTCTCATGCAACCATCACATATCTAGAAGTTGTAAGAATGTGATACACAAGTATGACAAATGAAATGATACATGTAGAGAATGAATGAAATAGGTAGCTGAAGGCAGTAGAGAGGGTGCTGCAGGGCAGGAATGAGATACATTGGCAGAGCTCTGCGTATGAAGGTCTTTGTACCAGGGAAGGAGTGAGATGCATTGGCAGAGGACTCTTTGTCTGTGTGAGGGTCTCAGAACTGGAACAGCAGAGCAGAAAGGAGGCGCATTGGCAGAGCAAGTATACTAGAAAAGGAGGAGATGCTTTTGGAAGAACTGTGTGTGAGAGAGGGTCTTGGCACTGGTGATGTTGCAGGGCAAGAGCGAGGTCCATTAATAGAGCTCTGTTTTGGGGGCGGGGGAGGCTCCATTCACATCTCACTTGCCCCTAAGCTGATTTTTGACTGCCTTCTCTTCCTGCTCTAATCTTTATTCCTCCCAGCATGATATGAGCTCTCCCTCCTATTAGAGCTTTTCATCAGTTTCTGGAGCTAGTGGACTCTGTGAGACTCTGGAGTTCTGTACGGTTCAGAGTTGTTGTTTATTCTGAACTTATTTGTAATAGAAATCAAAGGGGTTCACAAATTAAAATTCTAAAACCAAATAAAGGGGGTGGGGAACCCCCTCCAATTAACCATAGTTCAGGTTAAAGCCTGCGCAGGAGAAAGCAGATGCAGCTCCCTCTTTAAAGTCATGGCAAAAGACACCTCTAGGCACAGATCAGCCATCGGAAATCCATCCCTGGCCGTTGCCCAGAGTCACTGCTGTCAGACAGAGGAGGAATGAGAGCTGTACCAAAAAACCTGAGATGGAACTTCAAGACTTCCACTTTTCATATCAAAAAAGCTGAGTTATCGATGTGAGCTATGCAGTCCTTGCTTTTATCAAGTGGAATTTATATTTCCTCTATCACACACACAAATCTCAATGACTCGGGGCCTCTTCTATCAAACCGCACTAGCAGTTTTTAGCGCAGAGAGCCACGCTAAATGGCCTGCGCTGCACAGGACATGCCGGTGCCCGAAGATCCTCCCTCCTGGATGGGCTGGGCCTTGACCATTTGTACATGCTCAAGGCCTTCTGGTTCTTGCTCTAAATGAGAACCAAAAGAAGTGAGCGAGAAAAAGGAACGGCGCATGCCCGAAGACATTCAAAAATCCCCAAGGGCTTCCCTTTGAAAGCTGCAGTAGGGAGTCCCCCGCGAGAAATGCACCAAAGCCCCTAGGGACATGCAGAGAAAAGACTTGGCCCTCTTCTATTAGCGTGGGGAGCAGCGGGGACCATTCAGCGCAGCTCCCTGTGCTAAAAACTGCTATGGCAGTTTTGTAGAAGGGGTAAGTCATCATATATCACAAGAGAAGATCCAGACAACACAAAGTATGCCAAAATATGCAAATAAGTCAAGTGGAGAAAGCATCGAAAAGTACAAACCATATGATGAATAGAAGGTGAAATGCGATGTGGCTATATAGTGAGTGCAAGTCAATACAAAAAACACCCACAAATACATAGGAAAATAAAATAAAAATCAACCTGTAGATAAATGGTGAGCTAGAAAATAAACATACAATTTAAATAAGCTGAAACTGATGGGGAAAATCTATGTATAATAATAATGTAGTAATATCGGCATCTGGTGGAAACGGTAAAAAAAGGCAGTAAAAATGAATAGGCTTTTAAGTCAAAGATCCAGTATTTCAATTATAGTGGCGCCATCTGGTGGAAACGGCAAAAAAAAAAAAAAAAGACTGATAGCAGTTTGGATAGAATAGTTTATCACATGGACAAATTCTGATGTAAACAACTTGCTAGGCATTGCAATCGGACGAATGATGTATATTGAAACCTTTATTAGTATGTGGATCATGTTTGCAACCGCAGGCTCGTTGGCCAGTGTGTGAAGGTGGCTGAGCGCCCGGCTGTCTTCCTCGAATGAGGCGCTTCCCCCCTAGTCAGTGTCTCACCTTTAAAACGCTTCGCTCTCGGCCTCTTCCAGCCGGTCATGCCGCACGCGCTCAACCACCCGCACGCCGCCTCCCTGCTGCGCATGCCCCGCCTGATCCTGGACGAGCGGGGGCAAATCAAGGCAGCGGCGCTCGAGCTCTAGTTCTTCAAGAAGATCCCCGGTGATGTGTAAGCGGTGTAGAGGTTTTTAGTGCGTTTCCACCAGAGGGCGCCATTGTATATGAAAAAGGGTTTCTTTGACTTAAAAGCCTATTCACATTCACTGGCTTTTGGCGATATTACTATTATACATAGATTTTCCCCATCAGTTTCAGCTTCTTTAAATTGTATGTTCATTTTCTCGCCCACGATTTATCTACAGGTTTATTTTGTTATGTATTTGGGGGTGTTTTTTTGTTCTTTTCGATATTTACTCCTTGACCTTCTTTTGGGCACCTTTTACAGGATTTTAGCGCGGGCCAGCACAGGAAATGCTCCAGCGCTCATCGAATTCATGTGAGCAGCGGAGCACTAAAAACCTCTGCACCGCTTACACATCACCGGGGATCTTCTCGAGCGCCGCTGCCTGTCCAGGATCAGGCGGGTGCGGCATGACCGGCTGAGAGCGAAGCGTTTTAAAGGTGAGACACTGACTAGGGGGGAAGCGCCACTGGCCAACGAGCCTGCGGTTGCTGCTCTGTCTGTCAATATACATCATTCATCCGATTGCAATGCCTAGCAAGTTGTTTACATCAGAATTTGTCCATGTGATAAACTATTCTATCCAAACTGCTATCACAGTTTTTAGCGCGGGGAGCCAGTCCATTCAGTCTTTTTTTTACCGTTTCCAGCAGATGGCGCCACTATAATTGAAATACTGGATCTTTGACTTAAAAGCCCATTCACATTCCTTGTCTATTTTTACCATTTCCACCAGATGGCGCCATTGTATTTGAAATAGTGGATTTTTTACTTTTTGCCACCTATTCACATTGTCTATTTTTACCGTTTCCACCAGATGGCGCCATTGTAATTGAAATAGTGGATTTTTCACTTTTTGCCACCTATTCACAGTCTATTTTTACCGTTTCCACCAGATGGCGCCACTATAATTGAAATACTGGATCTTTGACTTAAAAGCCTATTCCCATTCCCACCAGATGCTGATATTACTATTTCCTATATGTTATACAGAACATTTTCTTCCAGCAGTATCAGCTTATTTTAATTTTTTACTTTCTTGCCCATGATTTAACCACAAGCTGAATTCTTTATATTTTGTTATGTATATGTGGGTGTTTAATGCACTATTCTTCAACCACCAGTCCGCAGGAAATTTCTGCTGGTCTGCACAGGGCCGGCGAGATTGATGAACTTCAATTTGCTGCTGATCCACACAGATCCAATGAGATATTTCCAGCTGGTCTGCGCTGGGCCAGAAAGATCATGGGGAGCCTCCGTCAGTGGCTTTCTCTCCTCTCGGCAGCTCTCCTTACTAGCGCAGCGATTCACGAAGGCAGCCTTGGGGCTTTTGCTGAGTCGCAGCCGCCTCTGATGATGCAAGTTCCTCTTTCCTTAGAGGCGGTGTGGTGAGACCCAACAACGTACCCGAGGCTGCCTTCGGGAATCACTGCACTGGCAAGTAAGGAGACCTGCTGGGAGGGGAGAAAGCTTCTGGGCAAGGGGAAAAAAAGGTACAGCTGCTACTGGACCTGGAGGGAAGGAGGAGAGATGCTACTGGGAGGGGAGGAGGGAAAGGAGTCTGGGAAGCTGCTGGGCAAGGGGAAAAAAAGGGACAGCTGCTACTGGTCCTGAAGGGAAGGAGAGATGCTGCTGGGAGGGGAGGAGGGAAAGGGAAGAGTTACTGCTGGACAGGGGGAGGAGAGAAAGGAGAAGGAAAAAAGGAAGGAAACAGCTGGAAGGGAGATTAGGAGGGGAAGGGGAGAGATAGGCATTTGAAAGTAGAGAGATTGATGATGAGAAGGGTCAGCAGAGGGACAACAATGCTAGATCTGGTGTAGGAGAAAGAAAAATGAAGAAAGCAGTGAAGCTGTAATGAATGATGTAAAAAGGAGAGAGGAGGCACAGGCTGGATGGAGAGGGGCATAGAAAAAAGTCAGATACATATGGAAGGGGGAGAGGGCAGACAGTGGCTGGAATGGGCAGATGCTGGATTGAAGAAGCAGGGCAGACACTGGAAGGAAAAGAGTGAAAAGATTAAAGCAGAAACCAGAGACAACAAAAGGTAGAAAAAAATAATTTTATTTCTATTTTGTCATTAGAATATATCAGATTTGAAATATATATCCTGCTAGAGACATAACTGAGGACTGCAAAGCCCAGGCATTGCTTCTTTAGCTTCCAGCTGGCTTAGGGCTCTCTCTGACCAGGGGGGCACTCCCCTAACACTATTCCTGTCGTGACTTCAGTATACTGTTACCATATTTCTGTGTAGCATTCTGTAATAACTTGGCTTGTTCAGTTTTTTTGATAGTAGAGAGGATATATGTGAAGGGGAGAGGAGACAAGGGTTTTGTTGGTCTTTGCTCTGTATATTTGTATTTATAAAATGACAATTGTACAGAATATTGTTTCTTTTTATACTTTAATAAAATACGTTCAATATAAAATCATAACTGCAGCTTGTGCAGATGGGATCAGATGGTTTGTGGGGATCGAGCTTGTAGAGAAGGGGCGGAAATGTTTCTTTAAAATTTCAGTCTTAGTAGTTTGCCGGTCCACAAAATAATTATTTTATTTCTGCCGGTCCACGGGTGTAAAAAGATTGAAGAACACTGGTTTAATGTATTGACTTGCACTCACTATATAACCACATGGCTTTTCTTGCTATTTACACATCACATTTTAGCATCTCCTGTTCATCATAGGATTTGTTCTTTTAGGTTTTCGATATTTACTCCTGTTTTGGCATACGTTGTATTTTCTGGACCTTCATTTGTGATAGATGTCACTTTGGGCACCTTTTATCAAGCTGCGTTATAGGTTTTTAACATGGACCAGCACAGTAAATGCTCCAGCGCTCATAGAATTCATGTGAGCACGGAGCACTTACCTCGCTGGCCCGCACTAAAAACACATCACTGTCGCCTCCTTGGGGATCTTCTCGCAGAGCTAGCACTTGAGCATTTTAAAGGTGAGACACTAACTAGGGGGGAAGCACATCATTCAAGGAAGACAGCCAGGCGCTCACCTAAATTAGCCAAGAGACGATAGGGAGAACATTAGGTATATGGAGAACACCCAAAAATGTCTGCACTGATCGGACTGTTTGGGAATACTTTATATGGAAAGTAAAAGAAACGATGGGGCATTGTCCCACCGGCAGAGAAAATGTGTAACATAGGCTCTTAAATGCTCTTTAACAGCTTATGAGGAATAATAATTATTAAAAGAAATACCTTTTTTTTTTTTTTTTGCACATAATAAGCAACCCTGTCTTCGCTCCCATTTGCTTAATGATGGTCCTAAATAGTGATACTGTTCTTTTACTACATTATAAATTAAATCATTTAAAAAAATATTTCCCACACAATTTATTTTGGTAAACATGCTTTAAGTTTAAATGAAGCACTTTTTCTTAATGATTCAATTTAAATGTGAGCCCAATTAGTATACTTAATTAGTTGAACAATCGCTTTTTGTTCCGCCTATGGCTCTCGTTCAAACAATTTCATGCACTGAAATAATAAATACACAAATGCCTCTTTGGACAAATTGAACTCCAACTAGGAATTTTATTTCACCAACACTTTTAGAAAGCTTTTGTACCTGGTGGGTCATCAGAAATGCATTCAGTTAGTGTTACATAATGCTGATTTAAAAACACTGCTTAGAAATAGAAAAACAGACATTGGAGAATTAACACAATTGGTTTTGATGGTATAATGTACAAACTGCAATTGTTTTCTAAAAATACTACATTTTGTTCAAGTATCCTCTAAAGAGTTTCTGTGTTTTCAATGATGAAAGCCCCCCATCGCCCCACCTTAAATTGCAACAGAAATGCTTTATAACAGCACTTTCCATTTACAGGCTTCTGATGATGTAATACGCAATAGAACATTGGCTGTCGATGTTAGTTAAGGTACTCAAATCCTACTCATCGGCAGAGCAGACATGCATTGCTGACAGATACCTGGCAACATGATTTATAAACACGGAGAACAGTTTGTGCCTGCTATTACCATTAAAAGAAGGGAGGGGGCCAGAAAAACTCTAGAAGCAGAATGCACAAGTCAGTGAAGCCACAAAAGCAACAAGTGAATCTGCTCTCTCTTTTTTCACTAGCTTTAAAGATGCATCAACAGTTTTCTCCCAGATGTGCGATAAAGAAGGGAGCAGGGGAAAATACAAATAGTCATATTAAAAGGCTTGAAAGTTAATAACCTTGGCCACAAATGTTTTTTTTTAATCTTGTATTTTATCTCTGGTGTTCAGATTGGTACATTATCTCCAATCTTAGCAGATATTTGCTGCTATGCATAAGTGTAACCATGTCCTATAAATTCTTCTATATCACAAACAGTTGCAACCAAGAATATTGGCCACTAAACCAAACGTATCACAATAGATAAAACTTACACGGGGGATACTAGGAACATACTGAGTGATCCAATCCCCAAGCTCACACAGCTATTCTTACAAATATCAATAACTGATCAATCCCTAGAATTTAACTGAAGTTCTAGGTGGTTAATTTACCATTTCCTATGGGAAGGGCAAGCCTATAATAATTAGCTACATTTCTTATACAACAATTTGTATCTGCTCTGATCTACAATTCAGATATGAGGTCATATGCGTTGTAACATTTTACTGCTGAAGCACTGCAAGTGGTTTGCAAAATTACCCCCTTCAAAATGGCCAGTGATAAAATTTATCAGAATTAAGGGAAATGGATGAATTTTCACAAGTAATAAATGGAATTCTTATCAATAAGTGCGAAGCACTTTCAAGCCTTGAGGTAGCATCTTTAAAGAAAGATTAGGTTCTTACCTTGATAATCTTCTTTCTTGTAGATGTATCTAGTAGTCCTGAACACTAGGGTTATTCATCTAAACTCACAAGTTTCTTGTAGAATGGTATCACTCATCTTTCAACTCTGCCTCCTTCCCAGTAGGTTTGCTCCTGCCCCCTCAGTTTGTACAAAAGTAATCAACAACTGTAATGGAAGACATCAAAGGAAGTAGGGCAATAGAGAGACCTCCCCAGCACTTCTGTTCTGCTCTGTAACAAGTATAACATTATCACAATTATACAAAACTGCATGCAACTGGTACTAACATTTATGAAGCTTGCAGCTACTCGCATATCCTGCTAAGAAGAAACTCAGTCTTTTTTTTCCAGCTTAGCTGACACACAGAAATTCTTCAGTCACAGACTAAAATTGAGACCAAAGATAAGTGTAGCTCCCTCACAGGGCACGGGGCTTCAGGACTACTAGACATCAACAAGAAAGATTATCAAGGTAAGAACCTAATCATTCTCTCTAGTGCAATGTGTCCAGTTGTCCTGAATGCTAGGGATAGGCCAAAGCAGTCCCCTGAATCTAGGGCAGGACTACTGGGCCTGCCAACGTGGCATCCTCCCTGGCTGCCACATCTACTCTATAGAACCTGGTAAAGATTTGAAGAGTAGACTATGTCACTGCTCCATAAATCTTCATGGAGGGAGTCCACATGAACCTCTGTCTATGCGGTAGCCACCCCTCTAGTAGAATGGGCCTTCAAAGCAATCAGCAGCTGCTTACCACAGTCCACATACACAGAAAAATTGCTATTTCAATACATCTGCAAATTGAGGCCTTGGACACAGACCTGCCTTTCTTAGCATGACTTGTCAGAACAGATGATCAGGAACTTGAAACTCATTGGTATCTTTGAGGTAGCGAAGAAGCACTCTCGTGAAGTCTAGCAAATACGACCCCGTAGGCCAAAAGGCAAGAAACAGACTTCCTGTGACATAGAAGGCAGAGATTACTTTCAGTAGAACAAAACTGTGCACAAGAAAAACTCTGCTTCTGTAATCTTAAGAAAAAGCTCTCTGAAGAGAGAGCTTGAAACCGAGATTCATCTTGCCAACATAATCACCACCAAGAACACCATTTAAGAGGGAAACCTCCTGTGAGGGCTCATATGGAGCCCTGCCGAGACCTTGCAAAACAGTATTAAGGTTCCAGGATGAGAATGGTAGACACACTGGAAAGAGCCCCATAAAAGAATCTTGCCACATTTGTGCAAGAGGCCAGAGAAGCACTCTCTCCCCGAGCTTGGAAGCATGAAAGGTCTGCTATCTAAACTTTCAGCTATCCGACAAACAGGCCCTTCTCAAGTCTCTCTTGGAAAAATTCCAGGACTACCAAGTTCAGGGCTTGTTAGGGCTCCACATTGATCTTAGCACATCACTTCCAAGCCTTGGCAAAGGCCACCACCATTAAGGGCTTCTTGGCTCTAAGCAGAGTGGAAATGACCACCTCCAAGTACCCCTCTTTTCTTACTAGGGCCGTCCACACAAGAGCCATGTCCAAAATGTCTGGATTCTCTAAGGAGACTGGACCCTGTGTAAGGAGACCCGTATGAATCTTCAATTTGAGGCCTTAGTCTCTCTGCTCGCATACCAAAGTCTGGGGGGGGGGGGGCCAATGGTGCACCACTAGGACAACCAGACCCAGATGACTTGCAACCTAGCATGAGTCACAGGGGAAACATACAAGAGCCCCTTCTCCAGCCATGGCTGGGCCAATGCATCCCAACCTGGGCTCGTATCTTTGGCTGTAAAAGCAATCTACTTTTGTGCCATGAGATCCATCAGTGGGTGCCCCCAGCGCTGAACAAGTGTTGAAAGCTTGAGGGGAGAGTAACTACTCCCCTGGAATGAGCATCTGCCAATAGTCAAATTAAACTTTCTCCACTCCTGCACTGTGTGCAGCTGAGTTTTGCTCACCGAAAGAGGAGCAGAGCCTCTAGATATAACGAAGCACTTCTGGGTGCCTTCTTGTCTATTGACATATGCCACCCCTATTGCATTGTCTAAGAATACCCTTACTGCCTTGCCTTTCAGTGACTTCTCCAGGACCTGCAATGCCAGCCTGGGCAGGGAAGTCCACTTGGTGACCTGTGCTACCAGCGAATCCATCTTCACCTGAACAGTCGTTGAAAATCCAGTCATGGGGTAAAGCTTGCCTATAGTCTTGGCCACTCACAGAGACCTCTCTGGAGACTCCCAGTGGTCAGTGACTAGCTTCTTGATTGTCAGGATGCAATTGAAAGAATGTGGTCCGAGTCACTGAGTCGCTCATAATTGAGCACTGTGACGTGGAGGCTGGTGGAAATTCCAGCTGCAATTCATGCAGCAAGTTAGCTATTATACCTGGTAGCGCTGATGCCTTGAATAGTCACTGCATCGTGTGGTCTTCCCCCTGGCCCAGGGTCCCCAGATTCTTGTCCACTGGTCTCACGCAGAGAACTAAACTCTGCCAGGGAAACTGCATCCTGGAATGATAAAAGGGCCTGGAAACAGACGTTCCATCCTCCCAATGTTAGAATGGACATCCTGGTGCAGCTCTAGGTCGTTTGCTTGTGGCACGGATCAAGAACTAATCCCCAGTGCTGCCACCTCAGTTGCACCTTCAGAAGATGCTGGGGACTCTGACAGTTTAAATAAGCATTCCACATTAGGCTCACAAAATCTATGGTGAAGCCTTGCACAAAGGGTCTTGATGACCCCAGCAGGGACTCCCTGAAGATCCTCCTGGGCTCCGCAGCATTCACACATCTGTGCTTTGCCAATCTCATTCAGCGGGCTCTAGAAAGAGCCTTTTTCCCTGGAACTGAGCCTCCTGCTGATCCCCCGCCCTCGAAGATTTGGAAGAGTGTGAGCTCAAGGTTCTTGCAAGGCCCTGCAAGGCCCTCAGAACAGACACTCCTCAGCCAACCATCCAGCACAAACCTGGCATGATACAGGAGTTGAAAAGTCTGAGGGGATCTATCCCTATTGATTTTAAGCAAAATTGAGAAGTAATGAGGCAGATAGAGGCTCCACTAGTGAGTGTGTGTGTAAGGGGTTTGGAGGAGGGAGACCCTAGCTCTGGCTGCAGAAACTCTTAAATTTCACTTTTACATAGAGCCCCCCCCCCCCCCCATTTTCCCATAGGTATAATAGCACTGTGCCATGTGGTGCCTGCCTGCCTCAGCTCAGAAGTGCAGCTGGAACAAATGAAGAATTCAATCTCATCAGTTCACTCTACAAACTTGGTCTTCAGACTGTCAGTCAGACTGATATCAGATAGAGCCTCAACCCCTGAAAACTCTTACTGCGATGGAGGTGAGCACCATACAGCTGGGATGGAGCCAAACAGCCTGCACTCAAGCTCCTGATAAATCAGGGATGGCCCCTGAACTTAAAAAATATTACAATGCTGGCTAGACAGATGGCCCCGAGGGCTGATCCTGCTAGTAGCAGACTTTCGCCACTTGAGCCTGCATCTTCTCCTAGGCAGGGGTCCTAACAGGAAATCTCTGGGCACCAAGTCTCCAACTTAAAACGACAGGAAAAAACTCAGAAATATTAAAACCACAGAGCAGATCAGAAACACATCTGAGCAACTTTCTTGCAGACAAAAAAACTGAGGGGGCAGAAGCAAGCCTACTGGGAAGGAGGCAATGTTAAAAGAAGAGTGATATTCTGCAAGCAACCTGCGGGTTCAGATGCATTACTCTAGTGTTCAGGACTACTACACATTGCACTAGAAGCACAATCTGGTTTGTTTGATTTTTTTTAAACAAATATTGGAAAAAAGCAGCAGTGCATCTTTAGTCCAAGAAATGCTGATATAATCTGTTTACAAATAATTTTTCTAGGTCACTATCTCATTTGCATTTTTTAATATAGCCCTGTAGCATGTAGAAATGCTTATTGGAAGGCCTCCACAAATAAAACATATATTTGAACTGATTTTAAACATTCTAATATTAATATGGATAAATTGAACAAAGTAACTAGAGTGGATCAACTAATGTACTTGTATTTTGACCAGACTGGTGTACAAATATATGTCAAGAGATGAAAACATGCTCCACTAATGAGCTAGAAACAAAGGGCAGAAGAATTAAAATTAACATTCAAAGGGGTTCCTCCCGCTTGTGCAGAAGTGCACTCTTATTTTAGAGAGATGGCATTCTTGTTTTTCTTGGAGTTTTTATTGTACATTGTGAGAACTGAGTTGTACCACAAGACAAATACCAGAAGTCAGGATTCTACTGACTATTAAAAGCTCCTCTCACCGATTTACAACAACTACTCCGCTTAGAAGCTTGAATAAACGGAACAACAAATTTTAAATAAACTTGGAAACTTACCCCCTCTTTTATGAAACTGCGATAGCAGTTTCTAGCGTGGGGGGCCGTGCTGAATAGCCTGTGCTGCTCCCGACGCTCATAGGAACTCGATGAGCTTTGGAAGCAGCGCGGGCCATTCAGCGTGGCTCCCCACGCTAGAAACTGCTATCGCAGTTTCGTAAAAGGAGGCCTTAGTCAAAATCAAGACAGGTTTCTATTAAACTCAAGAATACTGTCTCTTGTCCACTTTGCTGCTGAGTGCTCGTATTAAACACTAACACCATTTCCTTGTCATACAATTTACAGTCTTTACGAGGTCTTCATGCTAATCTCTTTTAATCACAAACTCCTTCATGGTCAGTTTTACTCAATAGAGCAGACAATGTAGAATCACAGAAACCAATATTTTGAAAGGGGTGGAGGGTGCATGAGAAAATGACTCAAATAGCCACTTTACTGGTATGGTATGACACAGGACATGGAAACTTGGTACTGACATTAAACATCACAATCAGTTGTACCCAGCATTCTCTGTTCTACATTAATACATCATTGGCACAGCATGGACTGGCGCATCAGACCATGGAGATACTTGCTTTCTTTTCCTGGAAGATTATCACAACACCATGAGGCCTGGAAGCCCAAATATCACCTCCACCCCCTAGTTCAATACTCCCACTTGGCAGTGAAGTGCACTTGTCACTGTGATGTTAGATTATTTGTATTACATTTCTTGGATTAAAACAAAAGGAGAGCGACAAGGCTAATAAAAGGTCTTTGGCAAAAAACCTTGGAAGAATAAGAAATTCTGGATGCTGACTGTATTTCAAATTCATGCTGAACATATACAATGTAATACTGAAATATACTGCCAGGCCTGTCAAACTGTACCTAGAGGTCAAGTTCAGCTTTAACAATGGGGCATGCCATGTTTAAGGGAACCAATTCCTTACAAATCAATGCAAGTCTCCGAATGGTACCTAATTGAAGATTGACATACATAGAATCTGCAGAGGGTATCTTTTCTTTTGGAAGCAGAAATTTCATAAGGAACATTTACTGCTGAACGAAACTCACATCCCAAATGAAACCCGTTTTGGATTCTGCTGCATACAATTGCATTTCTTAAACCACTTTTGCATTTACAAGTACAATGCTTCTGGCAAACAGCTCTGAACAAAATTAATTCCTATAACATCAATGCCCTTTTATGTAGGAATTCTTTAATCTTCATGGTATAATCTCTCTTATACTTCTATAATATTCTCTGTTTTTAATATATGAACATTTTGGAAAGACAGTGGCACTGGTCACCGAATAAAGCAGTTTTATAAAACTAGACTAGAGGTCTCTCCTTACAGGCGATGCTTACCAAATACTCAAAGCCACCTGTTTGCCTGATCATAGAAATTACAGAAAACTCAACATGGTGCAGAATTTCAAAATATTTAAGATAAATTACATGACATTTGGAAAAAAAATAAATAAAGAATAGGAATGAGGGAAACTACTTGAGAGTATATAAATAATTTCTTAAAATATTTTCTTACATGGGGTTTACCAATAGATAACAATAGGAGGGACATATGTATTTCTTAGAATAATATTAATTTAAAAAATGTAGAAAGAAAATATAAAAACCACTATTTTCCCCCAAGAAATATGGCTGTGACAAATATTTCTAAATCACCTGTTCTGGACCAGAATTTGGTCAACTGGACCTGCGCTTGTATGGGAGCAGTCACAAAATACTTCAAAATTTAGGTTTCTCTACACAAATATCCCCTTCTCAAACAGCCTTGCACTGAACCAAACTGTATGTTAAATTTCTAAAAACTGCTTTTCATTGGCTTTCTAAATGGCAGATTTTATCAGACAGCATAAATGTTTCAGCATAATGTTAATTAGCAAACTGAAATTTTCAACTTGAAAAGGGGAAAAATCCCCACAACTAAATGCAGAGTCTGACATTCTGCCAGTAAAAAGCTGCCTCAGCACCAGAGTGAGATGGAATTGCTAAGTTTTCTCCTGCAGGATTTTTTTCTCATCATTAAGAACAGTCTATCCCAGAAAACATTTCTGCAGGTTGAAAAGATCTTTTATTACCCATTAAATACTATTAAGAAGGGTCCATTTTTAAACTTTGGGCTTTGTAGCAGGCACTTACACTGTTGGGAGAAACATGCCATTCTGAACTGAAGATGTAAAGAAAAGCTGAAACATTTTTAAAGGCTATTAGGTGCAATAATAGGATCTCAGCAGCAAAGTGGAGGTATAGAACAAACATCTATCCAGCCTAAGATGCTGAGATTTTTCTGTTAAATGTGTTTTTGTCAAATGCCCAAGACAGCAGCAGCACTGACTGCTCCATAGTGTCCATCTTTCCCTTTTGGATTGTGTTGCTGATAGGAGGCGTTCTTGTGTCTTGAACAGCAAAGGCACAGAGGTATATTGTGCCTAATTGCCTGGATCATTCAGGTCCATGCTGGAACCAAACAATGCTACCAGTTGTTCTTCATAATGTGTGATATTCCTCTTCATAATGTCCATACAGGGTCCAAGCAACCTCTCAAAGGCTTGTACGTCCATAACTGCAGGAAAAGAAAAGAAAACAAACTGAGGAAATCAAAGCAAGAAAACAGTGCAAAGCACCTCCTTCACTTTTTCTTTGAGCATGTGACAAGAGTTGGGAAATTGATTACACTAAATAATAAAAGCAGAAATCTGTAATTAACCAAAGAACCCTGTACATTTGTGGCATATGTAAATATGACCGAATTTAGTTTTCTTTAATTCAACTACCCTTGATTGTGTATGGTTTCACTCTCCTTTAATGTGGACTATAATCATTGTACTGGAATTTATGATTTGATAATAATTTCTTGAATGTATTTAGTTACATGTATCAAAGTGTTCTTTGTGATCTTTGATGTGAAAATGAATAAAATAGATTTAAACATAAAAGCAGAAATCAAATGCTAGTTTCCAGTAGGGCTGGCACTCTGGTGACTGCAGAAAACATTCTAGAGTTTTCTGCTAGATTTTATGATCATGTTAGGAGTAATCTCAATGAATGACAAACAGTAGAGTCTCAACTATATGGCACCCATGGAGATTGGTAGATGCTGGATAAATGTATTTCTGGTTGCTTATTTATAATAGGCCTAACTACTGTAATACTACTATACTCCATACCATACCTTTCTGGTCTGAGTCGCTCCCAGCATCTGTTCCTCCCTTCCCATCCTCCTTTCTGGTCTGGGTCACTTTCTCTCCTCACCCCCTTATAGGTCCAGCATCCAACCATCTCCCCTCCCCTTCACTCTGCAGGTCTAGCATCCATGTCCCTTCCTCCCCTCCTCACTCAGTTGAGCTGCTATTTCTTACCTGCAGCCGGTCAGCACAGGCAGTGCTATAAACAGGCTGCTTGCGGCCTGCTGTGGCAGGGCCTTTCCTCTGCTGTGTCAGAAGTGACATGGCAGAGAAGAGGCCCTACAGGGGTTAGCTGCAAGCGGGCTGTTTATAGCATTGCCTCTGCTATCCAGCTGCCACTTTGTGGGTTGGAGAGAAGGAGGGCGGGGGGCTGTCGGGTCAGGACCAGTTGCCACTGTTGCTTCAGGGGCTGCAGGGAGGACACTTTTTTTTTTTTTTTTGGACAGCTGGTTGAGTACCAGTTAACTGGGATTCTACTGTATATATTTGTTATGATTCTAGATTATTGATCTAGCCTCTTCTAGCTGTCATCTGCTTTGAACCTTCACTGGCAAACAGAGGGATATAAAAACTAATTCTAACTTGTAAAGTAATTTAAGAACCTGCTGGCTGGAACTGCAGAACACTTAGAAATAAAAACGAGTAGACAACATAGTATTCGAGAGATTCTTTTTCACAATTTCTTAATTAGAGAAACAGAACACCAGATTTTGAAGAGCACTTACCTAAGCACTTAACATCTCCAACAGCATATGCAGAGGCTGCCCTGGGTTTATTGGTAACTAGTGCGAGTTCCCCAAAATAATGTCCCCGGTTACACCGGGCAATCTCCACTTCCAGATTACTCTCTTGACCTGTCTTTGTCTAAGAGGAAATGGAACATCAGGCATTATGTTCTCAAACTATAGAACGTCAAAATTGAGAATCTGTCAAAACTAATGTCCACATTAATGTTAGACAAACCATTTTTTAATACATCATCCTACTTGTACTCCCAATCTACCACATTCTCGCTCAGTACCAATGCTCAACTGAAGATACAATATAAAAAGAATGTAAGGCAATGGTTTCCACTACCAAAAGGTTTGGAGCTGCTTCACAGCAAAAATTATTAAATAACTAGTTATATTCTTTTGGAAAGGATTAAACTGTTGGGATAGATGCACTCTTGGGATTTTCCTACTGACAACAATTAAGATCCACTCCATAACAATTACAGAGATCAGAGTTCTCTTCAAATGCTCCCTACCTTACTTTTCATCATGATTTTTACTTCTCCAGACTCTACAATAAAAAAGCAGTCGGCTTTATCTCCCTGTGGGGAAAAGAAAACATTTTTTCTATGATATTACAAGAGGCTCATATGACTTCAGTGCTTAATCTCTTTTCTAGGCTTCACGTTTCAAGTTTTATAAGTGGCTTACAGTAATAAAATCATAAAATGGAGGGATATACAAACAATAGTCATTACAATACAGTTCAAAACGAATAATCACACAATATAGACTGACTTTGGAAACAAGGAGTTAATTGGAAGAAATACATTATTGAATAGGAAAGGAAGACAGACGGTAAGTAGTGTCATACATGAAGCAAGTATGCAGACTGTGCAGTAGTCAACAAGGCAAGACTATAAGCAACAAGCAGAGTTGAGCTACAGATAAATTACAGACCGATGTCCCTTGAAATAGATTTTATAAGCTGTAAATCTGGTTTTTCTTTTTAAAAAAAGTGTGGCAGCTGATAGCTCTGTACTGTTTGTGATGCATTGGTATTTTAGTGATGTGATAAGTTATGTACGTTTTATTGTAATCTGCTTAGGCATTAAGTAGAATAAATAAAATTAAGTCCAGTCTGAAGATTCACATTGAATATGAAATATGCTTATATACAACTGAAGTATTGCATGCATCTCTCTCCATCCATACTAATTGTAGGTATCCTGGAACCCAGACTGGCTTGAAAACCACTGCTGTAAACAGTATTGTGACACAGTGACTAAACTGAATATGTGAGAATATGAGAAGTACCATTTAATCCCCTTCTCCTTCACTCACTTATTATTCACTTATTCACTCAATTATTAAGACCTCTGTACTCAACTTGACACTTATCTTTCTGGGAATAGTGACATGTGAGATATCAGCCTTATTGCATCAAGTGAAGCCATATATAATGTTAGCATTTACTGTATATTTATTATTAAACTCCCAAGATTACTATCACTGTGAAGATTATCTAGATGTATGCAAATACAGCAGTGCTTGCTTACCTGAGCAATAATCCGCTCTCCATCTTGGTAGAACTTCTCACCTATCACATCAACAATTTTCATTCTTTCTGAATTCTGAACCACAAAAATAGAAATCAATTATAAACACTATGGATGATGTGGAAGTCTTAGGCACTGTTTACACATATAAAGCAAAGATATTTTACCTGTAGGTGTTCTGGGGTCAGCAGGCCTATATGTTCTCACAACCTGTCCACCTCCCCTAGGTGACTTCTTCACTTTTTTTTTACTGAACTGATGTTCCTGTAAGCTAAGAAGTCAACGGAGAGGTTGACAAGTTGTGAGAATTCTTATTTTATTTATTTTGGGTATTTTATATACTGCCTACCAAAGTTACCCAAGCGGTTTACAATTAGGTACTCAAGCATTTTCCCCATCAGTCCCGGTGGGCTCACGATATGCCTGATGACCTTGGAGAACACATGCTTTAAGTGGCTTTCTCCGAGGACAAGCAAGCATTATATTCTCACATGTGGGACTCCCAAGCTGCCAGGATTGTGGCTCTGGATGAGGATAATGGATACATAAACTCTATTATCCAATTGGCGAAACCCAAGTGAGTTGGACAGAAAGCTGGCACTCGGGAATGTATTTATTTTTAGCATTTCTATACTGCTTACAGCCTAAGCGGTTTACATTCAGGTACTCAAGTATTTCTCCCTATCTGTTCTGGTGGGCTCACAATTTAACTAATCTGGGCCAATGGAGTGTTAAGTGACTTGCCCAGGAAGTAAAAAGATTCTGTTGAACTGCTTGTCCAAACAGACAGTCTCTTCTGGAGTTTTGTTCCCAAACAGTAGTGAGAAGTAAAGGTTTGGATTGAGGACCAAGTGGCCGCTTTGCAAATGTTCTCAATGGATCTAGAGAAGAAATGAACTACTGAAGCAGCCATAGCTTGGACATTATGGACTCTTACATGGTCCTGTTGCAGGAGACACAGTCCGCTAGCAAGTGGAAACGGTTCTCTTGGAAACAGGTACTCCAAGTCTGTTAGCATCAAAAGCCACAAAAGAACTCAGATGATCCTCTATGAGATTTAGTGCATTCTAGGTAGTATGCCAGAGCATGTTTGTTGTCCAAGGTATGCAGTGCTGCCTCTCCAGGATGCAAATGTGGCTTTGGAAAGAAACGGGGAGAACTATGAATTGGTTGTGGTGAAATTTCGAGATGACCTTGGGTACGAATTCTGGATGAGTGCAAAATACTACTCTGTCGTGGTAGAATCTTGTATAGGGAGAATGTGACAAGAGCGTGAAGTTCACTCACATGGTGTACAGATGTAAGGGCAATGAGGAAAATGACTTACCAAGTGAGAAGTTTGAGAGTGCAAGCTGTAAACAGCTCAAATGGAGACCTCATAAGAGGATTTAGTACCATATTAAGATCCCAAGCAACAGGGTGGCTTGATAGGTGGTTTTGTATGGAATAGTATGAAACGTGTTGATAACACTGAAATACACTTGAATTGAATTGGATTTTAGACTAAAGTTGGAGAGAAGGTAGTCCAGTGTGGAAGGAAGTAAACATGTGACTAGTTCCAAAGAATGCAATACACACCAGGAAGAAAACCTAGTCCACTTGAAGCAGTAACAGAACCGAGTGGAATGTTTTCTAGATGTGTCAATGACAGCAGATATTGCAACCAAGAAGCAGAAAGTATTTACTTGCTCGGTGAAAGAAACAGTGCTATTAATGCTAACAAGCAGGAGTTCAGGTGAAGGAGGGATCCCTCATTCTGCGTCAATTATGCTGGAAACTGACGCAGCTTGCACGATTTCTTGGATGCGAGCTCTAGGAGTGGGAACCAAACCCAATGTGGCCAACAAGGTGCTATAGGGATCATGAAGCCTTGAAGTTTGAGAAGTTTTCCCCGAAGATGGGGATTGCCCTGAGCTCCTGTAAAGTAAATGCAGGCTGACTGACTGTTACCACCAGGGACTGGTCTGTCAGCTGCAGACCGAAGTCAGTGCAGGCAGAGCTGAATAAACACTCTGAGCACAAGAAACCCCCAAAATGGGACAAAAAACACTGAATAAAATAATAAAATGGGGAGAGCAAAACAAACACACTCCTGCTGGCACGCATGCAGAAGGGAAAAACTAGGTGGAACTAAGGAGCCCAGTGAAGTACACCAGAGGCATAGAGAAAAAATCCAGAGTGGATTCCTTCTGCAGATGGCATGCAGCCATGGGTTTCACAACCCATCTGTCTAGAACAGGGGTGTCAAAGTCCCTCCTCGAGGGCCACAATCCAGTCGGGTTTTCAGGATTTCCCCAATGAACATACATGAAATCTATTTGCATGCACTGTTTTCATTCATGGTCTAGAAAGTCTCACCTATTGCACTGGAAAATCAGTTAAATAGGAATTTAAGGAGACTTAAAGAGTGATACTTTCTGAACTCTGATAGGCTAAAGTAAAACAGTTTGGAAGCATTGATGCTACACACATTTGGTAAACCTGGCTCATGACACAGCATATTTTTCTGGTGTGGTTGCATAAAATGCTTTTAAGACCATTACCTATCTGACAAAAACAGAACACATTCTCACTATCTGTAAATGTTTTAACCTAGATAAATACTATCTCCATAAAGGTACAAAGAATTCTAAAATTTATATCAAAAGAAAATCCAGTGGTCATGTGAAATATAATTTTGCTCATTAACTGTGTATTCATGAAATTTAAGGAGCTAAAAAAATCCCCTATCTGCAAAATCACAATAGCATTGATAGAGTGTATATGTAAATTAATACATGTCCTTACATCCAAAGACTTAAGGATGGGTACAGACTCTATAAATAACTCGTACATCTTTCTTTTCCTTGCATTGTTTTTCAATATAATTCTCCTGAATGTCACTCGATCCTGGGGAAAAAAAAAAAGAAAATAAGATTATCTTTTGCTTTGATGAGGTTTCAGAATTAAATTAATTGATTGATTATAAGTGCTTATGATTATTAATATATGTATGTATATATATTGTTTTGCACTTTTGTTAACTTTGAATACTTAAGATTTAAAAAAAGAATTAAATCTGGGCCTCTGTTAGGTATACGTGGGAGCGGACTGTTGGGCGCCCTGGTCTGACCCAGCAGAGGCAACTTCTTATGTTAGTACATCTGGTGACTATTTTATTTCAGAATCCTGAAAAATAAACTTGCTTGCAGCTCTAGAGGACTGCATTTGTACACACCTATATGATTTCTTTTAGCACAAATCACAATATAAATCAGAGTGAATTCCATTCAGAACCAGACCTGAAATAAAACTTCTTTAACTTCCTACTGGCTTTATACATTTTGGGGTATCTACCAAGATACGAGTTCACTTTCTACTTACCAGTCCCCAAAGGGCTCCTTCTGTTACAGCAACAATAGTAGCAGCTCTTGGAGTGTTGTACATCAAAGCTAGTTCTCCAAAACTTCCACGATTATCATAACGGCCAACACAGAGGGACTGATTATCTCTAGTTACATAAATATCATACTGTCCTCTGTAAAGATTAAACATACATAGTTGTTAGACCAAATGACTTTTAAAAAATCAGTAGTGCTAAATATTCTTCTGACCTTTTGCTTGCAAGGCTGATGAATCACCCAATTAAGCTATTCTGATACATCATAGTCAATAATAGTTGCATTATCAATAGAATCTATAATGATTAAAATAGGATGGCGAGATTGACAGAGTTATCAACCTTTTTGACTTAGGAAGACAGCCCCCTCTGCCAATGGTATTTTTTGAAGGTTTTTCAATGACATACCACTAATAAATGTTAGGCTGAAGCTATATCTTGCAAGAACATAAGAGTAACCAGACTGGGTCATGCCAACAGTGCATCTAGCCCAGTACCCTGCTACCATCAGTGACCAATCCATTTCACAAATACCTGGCAGAATCCCAAAGAGTAGCAAGATTCCATGCTAACGACCTCATCGATAAGTAATGGCATTTCTCATGTACACCTTAATAGCAGTTTATGGATTTTTAAAACCGAGGCACGCTAACTACTGCTACCACATCATCCAGCAACGAGTTCCAATCCAGAGCTTAACTATATATAATTTGTAAACATATTTCAGATGACATTAGGTTCTTACCTTGCTAATATCTTTTCCAATAGATAGGTGTGTCATTCTGGACAAGCGGGTAATCTTCTCATGGCTGCGAGCCTTTGCAGAAGGAATCCACTCCAGATTTTTTCTGTATCCCTCCTACTTCACTGAGAGCTCTACTGCCACTTACAGTTGGTCCCCAAGCAAAAGCTCTACCAAAATTAGTAAGTCTGTTCTGCTCAAAGAAACATAAGAACTATGAACATTCAAATAGAGCGCCAAACATGCCAGCAGAAGCATGTTACACTAAGCTGAGCATATTCTTCCCATCTCACATCACATCCCTTTCAAGTACAATATACTTTCTCATCAAATATCATTGAGTGGTCTTCCTTCCTTCTTATGCCTCTTGGTTCAAAACTCTACGCAAAACCTCTTCGATCATCCCAACAACAGTTATTAGTTGTTCCCTCATTTCGACAATTATTCCTCGATGTTCACAGGAACTCCTCGTTTTCTGTCATGGCTCCCACTCTCTGGAATTCCTTACCCTATCGTCACGCTGAAAGTTCATTTTTGACATTTTAAGATGCAACTGAAAGCATATTTCTCTCTGGCATTCTGCTCATAAAACTCTCCAGATTCTTCAACTTCACTATCTCTGCTTCGACAGCTCACTCTTGAGACTTAAGATACAGTTTCAGGCAAACTATTACTTTTCTCCGTCATTCTGCTTACAACTCAATTGGCTCTATCCACCAGTGAAGAGACTGACGAAGAGATGAGGTGACTAATCTTTTGAAAAAAGGGATTGAGAACTTGAGACCATTGAGAGGCTAGGGTCCAGTGAGCTGGTCTGAGATGGAGCCTTGCAAAGGGGATAACATGGACTGTGGATGCCATATGCCCTCAAGAGCCGCGACATCTGTCTGGCTAAAATGGTTTGTAGAAGAGAAACTCTCACAAAGGTGAAGCAAAGTGTCTTGTCTTCGTTGAGGAAGGAAAGCCCATAGATGAACAGTGTCGAGTAGGGCTCCCATGAATTGCAGTTTTTGAGAGGGTTGAAGTTGGGACTTTGGAAAATTGACTTTGAACTCTAGCTGTTGAAAAAAATGTTATTGTCAACTGTGTTGTGGAAAGTTCTTCTTGAGGTGAGGCAGCTTTTATTAGTCAATCATCCAGATATGGAAATACTTGAAATCCGTGAGTTTGCAGAGTTGCTGCTGCGACCACTAGGCACTTGGTGAACACTCTTGGAGAAGATGCCAGGCTGAATGGCAGAACTTTGTACTGAAAGTGTTTATGTGCTACATGAAACTGCAGGAACTTTCTGTGAGCAGGATGAATGGATATATGTGTGTAAGCCTCTTTGAGATATAGAGAGCATAGCCATTCATTTCATTCTAGAAGAAGGTATAGAGTCCCTAGGGATAGCATGTGAAACTTTTCTTTAACTAAATATTTGTTCAAGTTTCAGATGTCGAGAATTGGTCAAGACCTCCTGTCTTCTTTGGAATTAGAAAATACCTGGAGTAGAACCCTTGATTCTTCTAAGGAGGGACTATTTCTACAACATTTAGTTGAAGAAAAATTTCAATTTCCTGAAAAAGGGACGTCTGTTATGATGTGAAAAAGGACTCTCTTGGAGGGTGATTTGGAGGTAATGTTTCGAAATGAGTGAGTAACCCTCCTTGATGACTTTGAGGACCCAAGCGCCCATTGTGATGAAAGCAAAATGTCGATGATATAACTGCAGTTGATCTCCGATAGGCTGAGGAAGGGGCTGGGAAGGTGATATGCTGGCTATGCTCCCTAAAAACACGTTGAAAAGACAGCTGGTTTTTGAGGGGCTGACTAGGATTTTTGAGGTTGCTGGGGTATTTTTTTGCCTCTTCTGTGATGGTGGTTTGGAAGAAAAGGTTGTTGCAGGGTATCATCTCTTGTAAGAGTAAGCAGCTGGTCTTGGAGCCGATTTAGATCGATAGTTGGAGGAGAAGGTAGGGTCCAGAAATGAATTTTTGAGAATTGGCTTAACCACTACATGTTTGAAGGTTACCAGGAATAGTTGCAATGGAAATGGATAGGTTAAGGATATGACGGATAGCAGGGATAACAGTATGTGAGATGGGATCAAGAAGAGGGGTGAAAATAGAGTCAGAGGGGCATGTAGTAGGCTTGGCCAAGGATAGAATTGAAAACCAGGGAAGAAATATCATGATAGAAACATAGAAGATGACGGCAGATAAGGGCCATAGCCCATCAGGTCTGCCCACTCTACTGACCCACCCCCAAGTCTACTATCCTAGGGATCCCACTCCTGGTGACAGGTTCCCTTGGCTTAACCCTCTAAGAGATCCCACATGGGCATCCCATTTGCTCTTAAATTCTTGCACGCTGTTTGCCTCGATCACCTGCACCGGGAGCTCGTTCCAAGGATCAACCACTCTCTCGGTGAAGAAATATTTCCTGGTGTCGCCATGAAATTTCCCGCCCCTGAGTTTGAGCGGATGCCCTCTTGTGGCTGAGGGTCCTTTGAGAAAGAGAATCTCTTCTTCCATCTCGATACGGCCGATAATATACTTAAACGTCTCGATCATGTCTCCTCTCTCCTTACGTTCTTCGAGTGAGTACAGCTGCATATTTTTCAGCCTTTCCTTGTACGATAGATCCTTGAGCCCCGAGACCATCCTGGTGGCCATCCGTTGCACCGACTCTACTCTCAGCACATCTTTTCGGTAGTGTGGCCTCCAGAATTGCACACAGTATTCCAAATGAGGCCTCACCATGGTTCTGTATAATGGCATTATGACTTCAGGCTTCCGGCTGACAAAACTAGGGACAGTTAGGTTGGCTGAAGGTACAGCACAAACAACTTTCACAACTCCTAGTGGCTGTGGGGAGAGGGAGTGAAGAGTCACAGTCATCATGCAATGATGATACCTAATGGCCAGATTCAGGGTCCATAATGGCTTCTGATTGAGGACCACTGTTACAATGACCATACAAAAAGTTAGGACAAATTACAAAAGCTCATTTCAATAAAGATTTAAAGTTTTAAGGAAAAAAACCAAAATGAAAGTTCATGGTACTAGATCACAATTTGGCTCTGATTAAGTTAGAAGGCCAAAGGAATAGAAGAAACTTTGATTTAAAGGAAAAAAAAAGGGAGGATATGGTCACCTCTCACCTTTCAATAACATAGAAATTATCTCCATCATCTCCCTGGTCAATGACGTGTTCCTCAGGTTTTACTCTGTGCTCAAACATGGCATCCAGAACCTGAGAGAGCTGCTCCTGAAGAATTTAAGAGAGTACAATTTAACATGGTAAAAACACACAATTTAACATTGTAAAAAGATGATCCGGCAAGGTAAATGCTCCAATGCCGACAGAATTCCTATGAATGTTGGAGCATTTACCTCACCAGTCTACAGTAGAAACCTTTTCCATGGCTTTGTAAAAGGAGGCCTTAGGAACTCATAGGTAAGCATATAAATAGATGACTATTTAGGTGCTTTAAGAAAAATTCATCCAAAACTAAGGGCTGAAATTTGGCTGAAATTTCATGTAAATTGGGTGCCTAAAACTGGACAGGCCTGGGTCAGCTTTCTTTGCAATTTCATAACCATTTACAAGGACATTTCAAAAAGTAACAGCAAACTGAATATTTTGAGATATATAATTTAATTAGAAATACAAATTATATGTCATTTTTCTACATAATCACCCTCCTTTTCAACACACTTCTCACACCGTTGCACCAACTTCTTTATTCCAATGGAAAAAAATGTTTTTGGTTGTGCCTTCAGCCAGGAATGCACTGCTTCTTTGACCTTGTCATCACTTCCAAATCTTTGTCTTCTCAAAGCGCCTTCAAGGGTTCAAACATGATAAATCAGCAGGAGCAAGACCAGGGCTATTACTGCATCCACTAATATTATTTCTATAATGCTACCAGACATACACAGCACTGCGTAGAATCACAAAGACGACGACAATCCCTTCTCGAAAGAGCTTACAATCTAAACAGACAAGACAGGCAAACAGGATGTCATGAATAGTTAATCTGCTGGCTGGACTGGTGGGCAGAGAGCAGTAAGGTTATGGTTTGAAGGCTATATATCAAAACGGTGGGCTGTATGGAGAATGGTGTAATATTTGAAATCTCAATCTCTGAATGGTGTCAAGAATTGCAGTGGCCATATGAGGGCACGCGTTATGAAGGAGGGCAATGTTTTTAGAGAAAAGTCCTCTGCAATGGCTCCATATTTTTGGCTTCAGCTGCTCCTTCAACACTGAACTGTATCAGTCACTAGTCAGTTTCACTCTTTTCCTGATAGTGCTCCAAAACTAGTCCATTCATTTCCCAGTAGAGAGTAAACAGGACCTTCCCAGCAGAAGGTTGAGACTTGAACTTCTTCTTGACTGGAGATAACATGTTACGCCATTATGAAGACTGCCTTTTGCTTTCAGGCTCATAGTGATGCACCCAGGTTTCATCCCTGTAATGATATGTGCTAGGAAGCGTTCTCCATCATATTGTGCCAAAAAGGCTGTGGAAGTCTGCACATGAATCATCTTGTGCTCATCAGTCAGCATCATAGGCACCCACCATGCACACAACTTGTGACACTTGAAAACCTCAGCAACAATGGTATGTGCAGTTCCAGTACTGACATCCAATTCCTGGCCAGAACTTCTAAAGAAATGCGCCCGTTTTCATGAATGTCATCATCAGCATGATCCACCGTTTCATCAGTGATGGCCATGCTGGTATGACCGGTGTGTTCCTCAAGAGAGATTGATGTTTGCCCATTTTTAAATTAATATACCCATTCATACTCTTCTCTTGCCAATGCAGGCATCTCCATACTGTTGCAGCATTCCATGAATTTCACGAGGTTTCACACCCTGGTGACTACTTGTTGCTCCTCTACTATAAAAACAGTTAAGGGCACAGCCATTTTGTATATGGCACCCAACCGATTAAGCACACCATGCCATCTATTGGGCAGTGTCAAACTTCCTCTAAGAAATGCCATGGGTGTTATGTTTCATGAAATAGTGTCAATTTGCTGTTACTTTTTGAAACGCCCTTGTATTATATAGAAACAATAATTAATTACTGAAAAAAACTGAAATTTTATTCCACAGAATCAGAGACTTACAAATAAAATACAAAATCTGTGCATTAAGTTAAAAATTTACAGAGATTAATACTTATGTTTTAAATTATTGAAAGAGGACATGGCAATATAATTATGCCATAAGCATCATCAGCAGAAGTCATACCAGTAATCTGGCTGATACAATGACAGAATGACTTTTTCATTCAATAATGCAGCTGCTATTTAATTTCTATATAGAAAGTAAGCTCTAATTTATGTGAAACTTATATTAGAACAAATTTGTGGACTACATGTTGTATATATTTATAAGAACATGAAAGCTTATGAGATTATAAGTTTAGTGTGCCATACTGCAATAGCTAAGTAGTCTACTATAGCTTAAACAATCATCATTCAAGAAAATCAGTTGATAGATTCTAGGCTCTCTGCCAATTTAGTAAATGCAGCTGCAAACCCAAGTAGATATGAACGGTTTGCAATTACCACACTTGGTCAAAATCCAATGCAGAATTTTCTTATTTATAAAGCATTCAGTTTTTTGTTAAGATATTTGCCAATGACCCTAATGTTAGGATCTTTTATTAAGAGACTTACATACAGTAGAATTGTTTTCTGCAGTTCAACTGCGGGTTTGCTTTCAGATTTCTGCTATCTATAGCTACTTGTACTACTGTATATAAGCTGACCCAAATATAAACCAAGGTAACCTCTTTCCCCCCCTAAAGGATGAAAATACTACACACACAGCATTTATCTGCGAATCTCGGGCAGGTAAACGCGGCCTGCTGCCATATCGAACAGAATTCCTTGGTATTCTAGGGACTGCGTGGGCATCAGATGGCTCTTCCTGAAGCTAACAATCCAGCCCAAAGATTCCAACACCCAGAGCATCCTTTCCACCGTAGAACGCCCATCTTCGACGAGGGCGCTCTGATCAACCAGTTGTCCAAATAAGGGTGAACTTGCAAACCCATCTTCCTCAGATGAGCTGCTACCACCATCACTTTGGTGAACATCCGGGGTGCTGTTGCCAGGCCAAAGAGCAGAGCCGAAAACTGATAATGCTGATCCAGCACATGAAACCATGGGAATTTGTGGTGAGCTGGAAAAATGGGAATGTGCAGATACGCCTCCGTAAGATCCAGGGAGGCCAGAAACTCCCCCCTAATGACTGACTTCAGTCTCAAATCCGGAACCGAGGAATCTTGAGAGCTGCATTCACATGTTTCAGATCCAGAATAGGTCTCTAATCTTCTGACCCTTTCTTTGGTACGATAAAGTAAACAGTTTCTGCCCAAGTCCAACAAAAAAAGATTGCTTGGCACCAGCTTTATTGCTCGAATATCCAGCAAGCACTGAACAGTAGCCTGGACTCTGTGCGCCTTTTCCTGCCTCTCAGCAGGAGAGGTCACAAACTAATCGGCAACCACTTATTATCATGTCAACACTGTTGGAACTTTCTAAAAGGCAAGGAGCAATAGCAGCTAAGCTTCTTCTTACTGTAGCCCTTGCACCAGATAAAAACACGTTGCTTAGGCTTTTCTTTAAAAATAAACAAAAAATCTCTTAGGTTTAAAATCTTAATGCTTCCAGACTTAGCACGAGATACACAAAAGCGTAGATGAGAATTTTTGCTTTTAAAACCCGGTGTTATTGCCCTGGGGGCGACATTCTTTCTTCATCACCCTTGTAAATGTGTGATACATTATCGTATGATAAGGAGAAATTAGGTTCTTACCTGCTAATTTACTTTCTTTTAGCTTCTCCAGACCAGTAGAGGTTAACTTTACGAATGGGTATATATCTAATCATGACCAGCAGGTGGAGACTGAAAACAAAACTTTGGGACAGTATATCCTAGCCCCTCCTCTCTATTTCCCTCAGTCTGCCGAATAGCCAAGCAGAACCAAGAACTGGAAAACAACAGAGAGAAAAAACAATACTCCGAAAGGAGTAACAAATAACATACCCAAAATGCTGTTGGAAAATGCAGAGGAGAAATTCCCGAAGGAAGAATGTCCCCACAGCTCGCCAGCTAAGCCAGCCGAGCCACAGCCGCTGTTCTTCA
Source organism: Geotrypetes seraphini (assembly GCF_902459505.1). NCBI lineage: Eukaryota > Metazoa > Chordata > Amphibia > Gymnophiona > Dermophiidae > Geotrypetes > Geotrypetes seraphini. The sequence goes on from NC_047100.1 coordinate 6,629,673, forward strand.
ATTCTCCCCGGCCCTAGAAAAATACTAGAACCCGCAGCAAAAACCAAAAACTGCCCGCGCAACAGCCCCAACAACAACAACAACAACAGACAGGGTGGGGACCTCTACTGGTCTGGAGAAGCTAAAAGAAAGTAAATTAGCAGGTAAGAACCTAATTTCTCCTTCTTTAGCACTCTCCAGACCAGTAGAGGTTAACTTTACGAATGGGACGTACCAAAGCAGTCCCTTTCACGGGCGGGACCCCCGAAGGGCCGATACCAGTACACGCTCACCGAACACCGCGTCCCGACGCGCCTGCACATCAACCCGATAATGACGAACAAAGGAATGCAAGGAGGACCAAACCGCAGCCTTACAAATATCCACTGGAGGCACGAGCGACGACTCAGCCCAAGAAGCCGCCTGACCCCGAGTGGAATGAGCCTTGAGAAACTCCGGAACAGGCTGCTGTTTCAGAAGATAAGCGGAAGCAATCGTCTCCTTGATCCAGCGCGCAATAGTAGCCTTAGAAGCGCCTGCTCCCCGACGAGGACCCGCCAGGAGGACAAAGAGATGATCGGACTTCCGGAAGTCCTGGGTCCGCTGCACATAAGAGCGAAGGACCCGACCGACATCCAACTTGCGCAGCTGCCGTTGCTCAGAAGAGCCCTCCCGACCACCCAAGACCGGGAGAACCACCGATTGATTGACATGAAAAGGAGAAACAACCTTCGGCAGAAAGGAAGGAACAGGCCGCAAGACGACCCGCTCCCTAGAAAACTCCAAGAAGGGAGCCCTACAAGAGAAAGCCTGCAGCTCAGAAACACGCCTAGCAGAAGTAATGGCCACCAAAAAGACCGCCTTCAAAGTAAGGTCCTTCAAAGAACAGTCGTCCAAGGGCTCGAAAGGCGGACGCACCAAAACAGAGAGAACCAGATTAAGATCCCAAGAGGGAACCGAGGGCCGTAGAGGAGGCCTAAGCAACTTGGCCGCCCGCAAAAACCGAATCACATCAGGAAGAGCCGATAAACGCTGACCTGACACCAACCCTCGAAAGGCCGACAGGGCCGCAAGATGAACCCGGAGAGAAGACCAAGCCAGGCCTCTATCCAGGCCATCCTGCAAGAACTCCAGAATGTTAGGCAGAGAAGCGCGAAAAGAGGTCACTCCCCGCGCCCGACACCATTCCTCAAAGAGACGCCAAACCCGCACATAAGCCCGGAAGGTAGAAAGCCTCCGGGACCCCAACAGTGTAGAGATCACCTTGTCTGAATATCCCTTCTTGCTAAGGCGACCCCTTTCAAGAGCCACGCCGTAAGACAGAAGGGAGACGGGTCGAACATGGGAATGGGACCCTGCATCAGAAGGTCGTCCGAGAGAGGCAGAGGAAGAGGATCCGCTACCAGGTGCCTCACCAGATCCGCATACCAAGGACGGCGAGGCTAATCCGGCGCCACCAGCACCACCAAACCCGGATGGTGAACAATGCGAAGAAGCACTCTGCCCACCAGCGGCCAAGGAGGGAACACATACAACAGCCCCTCCGTTGGCCACTGCTGGACCAGAGCATCCAGACCCTCGGCCAGACCGTCCCTGCGACGACTGAAGAAGCGGGGCACTTTGGCGTTGCCACCCGTGGCCATCAGGTCCATCAGGGGCTGCCCCCAAGCCTGCACTATCAACTGAAACGCCTCGGCGCCGAGACACCACTCTCCTGGATCTAGGAAGTGACGACTGAGGAAGTCTGCCTGAACATTTTCTACTCCGGCTATATAAGAGGCCGAGAGGTCCAGCAGATGGGATTCCGCCCAAACCATGAGCAGAGCCGCCTCCTGCGCCACCTGAGTGCTCTTGGTGCCCCCCTGACGATTGACATAAGCCACCGCCGTGGCATTGTCTGACAGCACTCTGACCGACTTGCCCAGCAACAGGGAGTGGAAAGCCAACAGCGCCAGACGGACCGCTCTGGTCTCCAACACGTTGATTGACCAGGCGGCCTCCTCCGCGGACCAGGTGCCCTGAGCTGAGTGACCCAAACACTGAGCCCCCCAACCCAGGAGACTCGCATCCGTCAGGAGCACCGTCCACTGCGGGAGATCCAGACCCACCCCCTGAACAAGGTGAGGGGTCTGGAGCCACCAACGCAGACTGCAGCGCGCCAAGCCTCGCAGGGGAACCGGAACATCCATCCCGTGCCTCTGGGGAGACCACCTCCGGAGCAGAGCATACTGGAGAGGACGCATGTGGGCCCGCGCCCACCTCACCACGTCCAGGGACGCCGCCATCGACCCCAAGACCTGGAGGAAATCTCTCGCCCGAGGACACCGGGACGCCAAAAGCAGGCGAATCTGAGATTGCAATTTGCTCACCCGGCCCTCTGGGAGGAAGACCTTCCCCAAGGAGGTGTCGAACAGCACCCCTAGGTACTCCAGACGCTGAGCCGGGACCAACCGACTCTTGGAAAGGTTGACCACCCAGCCCAGCGACCGGAGAAACTCCACCACCCGAGCAGTAACCCGGGAGCTTTCCTGCAACGACTTTGCCCGAATTAACCAGTCGTCCAGGTAGGGGTGTACCAGGATGCCCTCCGACCGCAAGGCTGCCGCGACGACCACCATCACCTTGGTGAACGTCCGAGGAGCCGTGGCCAGCCCAAAGGGAAGCGCACAGAACTGAAAGTGCCGACCCAAGATCGCAAAGCGCAGGAAACGCTGATGAGAGGCCCGAATGGGAACATGCAAGTAGGCCTCCGTCAGATCGAGAGAAGTGAGAAACTCCCCCGGCTGAACCGCCAGAATGACCGACCGCAGAGTTTCCATACGGAAAGAGGGAATCTTGAGAGCCCTGTTGACCCCTTTCAAATCGAGGATGGGCCGAAAGGTCCCCTCCTTCTTGGGCACCACAAAGTAAATGGAGTACCTGCCCGTGCCCCACTCCGGAGGGGGCACCGGAACAACTGCCCTGAGATCTAGCAAGCGCTGAAGGGTCTGGCGAAAAGCCTGCGTCTTCCCCGGAGTCTGACATGGAGAAGCGAGGAAAAAATCCGGCAGAGAGCGGGCGAACTCCAGGGCATAACCGTCCCGCACCACCTCCAGGACCCACTGATCGGACGTGATCTCGGCCCATTTGGGGAAAAATTCGCGCAGCCGGGCCCCCACCGGAACCAAAGGGGGCGCCGGCAAGGCGTCATTGTGCAGGACGGGAAGCGGGGGAACCGGCGGAGGGATTCCCTGCCCCCCGACGGGCCCCCCGAAAGGGCTGCATGCGCTGGAAGAACCGACCCCGGGAAAATCCCGGAGACTGGAAAGAAGCAGCCCCACGCCCAGGGCGATACTTGCGAAAGTCCCGCAAACGCCCCCGGGCCGCACCACCCCGAGACGCCGGGCGGGCACGGTCCTCCGGCAGACGGGGAACTTTCGAGTCCGACAGAGTCTGAATCAACTTATCCAAGTCCTCTCCAAACAAAAACGACCCCCGAAAGGGAAATTTAGTAAGCTTAGCTTTGGACGCAGCATCCGCCGCCCAAGCGCGCAGCCACAACACACGCCTTGCGGCCACGCCAAAAGCCATAGACTTAGCCGAGATCCGGACCAAGTCATATAGAGCATCTGAGAGGAATGAGGCCGCCATCTCAATCTTCGCTACCTCCTGATCCACCAGAGACCAGTCGTCAGACTCTCGATCCAAGACCCGCTCCGCCCACCGAAACACGGCGCGAGCGACCAGTCCCCCACAAATAGCCGCCTGGACCCCAAAGGCAGAGACCTGAAAATTTTGCTTAAGGATGCTCTCCAATTTGCGCTCCTCAGAGTCCCGCAAGGCAGAACCGCCCTCAACAGGCACGGTATGCCGCTTGGAAATTGCCGAGACCACCGCATCCACGACTGGCGAAGCTAACGTAGCCCGATCCCCTTCAGGAATGGGATACAGGCGCGCCATGCTGCGCGCCAGCCGAAACGGCGTCTCCGGCGTTTTCCACTGCTCCAGAATAATATCCCGAATATCCTGATGCATAGGAAAAGAGCGGGAAACGGAACGGATCCCCCGTAACAGGGGGTCCCCCACACGCGGAGTCTCCGGCGGCGCGTCCTCAAAACGCAAAACCGAAGAAACCTGTTGAATAAGGTCAGGCAGCTCATCTTTCTGAAAAAGGCGCACCACGGACGCCTCGTCACTGGAGAACGGGAAATCCGACAACCCGCCGCCAGCTTCCGTCCCCTCCAGAGAGTCCTGGAACTCCTCAGAAGGGTCCAGGTCCTCCTCCAGACCGACCCGTTCCTCCGACCACAAATTCTCGTCCCACGACACCCGCGGATGCTTGGACAAGGGAGGCGGCGGAGGGGACGTCACGCCAGACGAAAGAGGCAAAGCCGCAGGGAGCGCGGAGGAAAACCCACCCCCCGAAACCCCCTGGGCGCAACCGGGACCCCCAGCCGCCTGAAAATAGGCTCTGCATAAAGAAAAGAAAAAGTCAGGAGAAAAAACCCCCCGAGGGTCCCAAGGGACTCCCTGCCACAGCAGGGGACCCAGCAGAACCTTGCCCCTGCATAGTCAAAACAGGGGGAAGGTCACCTGAGGTGGAAGACAAAATGGAGGGGCCAGACAGAGAAGATGGCGGTTTTCCCGCCAAAAAAGCTCCCTCCATAGCCTGAAGCGGCTGAGAGACCTGAATAGTCTCAGCCGCTAAAGCAGGCAAGCCGGCATCAGCTGTCAAAAAATCAGCTGAGAGGGAATCCTCTAAAACCCGACCGTCGGCGGTTTGGGGAATCCCTCCGTGGGCGGACGGAGAAGACCGGGCTTCCCCACCGTTCCCTGCCGACTCGCGAGGCACCATCGGCGGGGAGCTCTGGGCGCCTGCAGCCGCTGCCGACAGAGCTCCTCCACCGCACCGGCCTGAACACCGCTTGCACAGGCCGGCCGCGAGTGCCTCGCGTCTGGAGCACAATGAGCACTTTTTCCCTTTAGAAGTGCTCATTGCTCCATACGCGACCTAGCTGCAAAAAAGTGCCGGTTAGTTGAAAAATACAGTAAAATACAGTTTTCTTAAAGGGATACAACCCTCCAGACCAGCACTACCTCAGGATTATTTTTTTTTTTTTTTTTACAGAACAGACTCCACAGGCTCTCAAAGCAATATGCCTTGCTTGATTTAGGGGGCAAGGCTTACTGCTGAGGCTCCTCTAAAAAAATGTGGGGAGGTGGAGGAAGTGGGGGGAGGGACCCCGCTCGTGACCCGCCGGGTTTGACACCCCCGAGGTCGGACGAACCCCCAAACAGAGTCCGCCCAAGCTCCGTCCGGCTAAAAACAGGGACAATAAACCCCCTAAACAAATTCCAACAGCCCTACCAAGGGAGATGGGTACAGATCACTCAACACCTGCTGGAGACTGAAAGAAGACTGAGGGAAATAGAGAGGAGGGGCTAGGATATACTGTCCCAAAGTTTTGTTTTCAGTCTCCACCTGCTGGTCATGATTAGATATATACCCATTCGTAAAGTTAACCTCTACTGGTCTGGAGAGTGCTAAAGAAAATATGTTTCTTTGAACCCTGCCAACTGCCAACTTTCTTGTCAATATCTCACCCAGAAGAGGGGAAAATATGAGTGCCGTTTAGAATATTGGATATCCATATTCAGTTAATTAGCCCTTTGTCTTATTTTTTTTGCTTAGGCTTCTCCTTAGTATACTCGCTAATTGTACACCTTGGATCCCCATTTGAGGACTTGAGCTGAATTTAAGCAAAGATTTTCTATATTGTGAATTATATTTTACTTTACCTATGTTAACTTTTTCCTATTTTGGTTGTTATCTGGCTATTTCAATTACTTGTTTTATTTTTAACTTTCTGTACAAGTTTATACTTGATATGTAATTTGAAAATCATAAATAAATAAATAATAATAATAATAACAACAACAAAAGCAGCAGACATACAGCAAATGTTCTACTGCTTTTTAGTGCATCCAGATTACAGAAGCTACTTGAGATTCCTGCAATAATGCAATCTTGACTTTAATCAGGAGATTGTAGAATACAGAATGAAAGTTCATGTCTCTGGCAATAGCCCATCTCCTGCAGTGGCAACATATGGGCTTAGAAGGATATCCCAAGGAGAGAAAATATGGCACAGACACCAAAGATGCTTCAATGAAAAGGACTTTTACATAAATGATGGCTTGAAATCCTCATTTTTAACCCCATCCTTTTGGTTTTCCTTGTGTACCACACTTTCCTTTAACCACTGTAGTTCTTCCCCTCTTTCCATTTGTACCTGTTTGTCCAGTCGTGTACTTTATCTTTTGTTAAGTTATGTTAATTGTATTACTTGTTTTTACCCTATTTTAAATTGTACAACCACCTTGAAATAAATGATAAGGTGGTATATCAAATCAATAATAAACTTGAAACTTGAAAATTGCTAAAAAGAGCAAAGCAATATTGGCAGAGGCCAATCTCAGACGTCACAAAATCACTTCTAATATCTAGAAGTAAAGGCAGCATTTCCTACGATACGTAGACGAAACCGCGCGAGACAATCACGCGCAGACAATTGCATACAGGACGACAACTGGTCGAACCTACAAGAAGGGATCTTGTACTGATGAAGGACAGCTAAGCTCAATGTAACAGCTGGCCTTTGGGCTGAAAGTTTACAAGCTAGAAATTAAACAGTGAATCAAGGAACAGTGAAGACTTTCATCCGACCAGTCACCAAAGTGATATTTTTACATCATGAAGAAACATGATGAGGACGACATCATGGACTGTTGTCCACTCGAGAGACCACACTCTTTTTGTGTTCTTTGTCTGTGTTGTCAATCTCTCATGTCAGCTCCTGCAAGACTGCCAGAGAGAATCTATCCATACGTCAGAGATGTCAAGACAAGCTTGAAGTCATCAAAATTTAAGCTCCAGTTACTTATGGACTTTGAATAGACTATGTGCTATTATTTAGTTTGAGTAGGAATAGTGATATCTACAGATACCAGACAGGAAATGTTCTGACCTCACCTTCATGGAAGCAGATTGTTTACATATTTCAATATAAGCAGAATGTATTTTTTTTAAAATTCAAGTTCCAGTGTGCACTGCTCAGTGGGCCGGAGCCCCCCTCTCTCCTGTCTGTAAAGGAAGCAGACTTCATTTTTTAACTGCATGTGGCCAGAGAAAGCATTGTTACCCATCTGGATTTAAACCTTTGAATCTGCTAGTCTAAATACAGCTTAGTTGACTAAGTTTGGAGTACAGTATTATCTTCTATAGAGTATCTTCCACACTCCTGGTAATTACTACCTCTGGAATGTGCTGGTAGTGTGTGAACTTTGTAGAAGACAAAATCCCGAGAGAGAGAGAGAATGTTTTTATGTATTAAAGGATTTTACTTAAGGAATACACAGTCCAGTCTGCTAATATTATAGGCTACAGGTTCAATGAGTTTATCTATCTAGTATCATCAGGGAGAAGTCAGTCACAGTAATTGCCGTAGATCTGGACTTCTAAGCTATATAGGTGATAAAGAAGGTATTTTATAAAATTACCATCTCTATATTAGCTTAAGTCTAATTTATCAGTTACTGATTTTCACACATTTTTCAGCTTTTACCGTCTTCTCTGACTGATTATTGTAATTCCATTTACCAGGGTTTTCCATCTTCCTCAGTAAAGGCAACTAGTACAGACTAGAACAGAATTTGGTTACTGCCTGATGACAGATGGCAAAATTCAAGAACATATTTCTTCTGTGTTGTCAGATCCACACTGGCTACAGATCAGCTGGAAGGCTAAATTTAAAACACTGCCTCAGTACTGAAGGCACTGAGTGGCCTGTCTTTCCTGCACCATGTACCCACTGTTCACTATTGTGCATCTAGAATGTTACTATCTCTGGAACAAGACTGTTAGATAAGCTTTCAGTTAATGTGGCTCAAGAATCCTCTGTTCAGAGCTGGTTCCAAGTTATAGAATGTACTACTTCTTCAAATTTGAGATGGGAAGAGTTAATACAATTTTGTAAGGGTCTTAAATCTAACTTGTTTATAAATTCATTTTAGTATTTTCAAGAAATTATTAGATAAAGTTAGAATTTTGATTAATCTGCATGTGTGTTCTTGCATTTTAATGTTTGCATATTAAGATGTATCTGCAATATCTTAACTGTCAATATTTCTTGAAACCTACCTAGTACCTCAGGATTGGTGGAATATAAATTTTTCTAATAAATCTCTCAGATTTACTGCTAGTGCTCTTAAGCAATTACAGCAATTGTGAGTAGGGCTGGTGCTGGACAGACTTTATGGTTTTATTCCAAAAATACAAAGATGGGTCAGGATCAAGTTTAACATAAGAATCACCATACTAGGACAGACTGAAGGTCCATGAAGCCCAATATCCTGTTTCCAATAGTGGCCAACACAGGTCCCAAGCACCTAGCTAGAACTCAAGTATTAAAACAGATTTTATGTTGCTTATTCTAAGAATAAGTAATGGATTTCCCCAAGTCACCTCAATAATGGCCTATGGACTTTCTATTTAAGAATTTATCCAAACCTCTTTTAAACCCTACTAAGCATTTTATATGCCATATTCATATCAGAGGCTATGAATGTGTGTTGTGTACCTCAAAGGAGGACAGGAAGGCATCTAAAAATTGCATTTAATGAGTAAAAAGTAGAAATTCTGCTGGATTGTTTGTTGGTTTATCCAAAACACCACAAGATGGAATAGTCTTTGTGAACAATTGATAATTAATTTGAGCAATCGGAAATTTGTATTAACACTTCATACATGTTTTGATATTTGGAGATTATTTCAAATAAAAAAAAAGTCGGCTCTGTCTGGCCAACACCCTTAAGCTCTACTGAAGCCGAAGCAACAGGAACAACTAGCCTTTCGTTTCCAGGAACTGAAGCCAGGGACCAGAAGAATAGCAGCCATTCAACCTACTGGAGATAGAACATACTAATTGGCCAGGAGGGGTTCCATCCAAGATATACACCTGCAAATCAGTTTTCTACCTCCACCTGCTGGTAGATATGTGCTATCTCACTTGTCTCTGGATTCATCTGCTGCCGTTGCTAAGGAAATTCCAGATTGACAAGAGATGTAGGAGAGTGTGTGGCACAGTGGTTAGAGCTACAGCCTCAGCACCCTGAGGTTGCAGGTTCAAATCTCACGTTTCTCCCTGTGACCCTGGGCATGTCATTTAATCTCCCCCATTGCTCCAGGTACATTAGATAGATTGTGAGCCCACCAAGACAGACAGACAGGGACAAAATGCTTCAGTACCTGAATGTAAACCACTTAGTGTATAAGTGGCATATAAATACTTAAATAAATAAATGTAACAAAACCAATTTATTCAGCTATAAATCTTTGATGTATTAAGATATAGTGTAACAATAAATGGATCTTTACAATTTCTTTTCTAGAACCTATTTTTTTCTATTCTACAGCAGACTTATTACCACAAGCATCAGCACCATTGCTTTAAAGTTAGGGTGATTCATGCAGACTATTTAAGCTATACAATTTCAAAGCCGAAGTCAATACTACAAAACATTTCAGTAGGCCTTATAAAAACAAGATTACCTGATCAAGGTTTTTGAAGAGAAGAATATCTTTACAGGCATCCTGAAGTCTGCATCGTTGCTCATCTGTTTTTGGATGAACCACCTGGATAGAAGATATTATATGATATAATCAGAACCTCTGTACTACATTGCTATGCATCATAATCTATAAAAATCAAACAAAATATACAAACAGGGAAAGCACAAGGAGCATGGCTCACGGAATTATTTCCTCTGTATGTAGAGAAGCGAGGAGGATTTGGAAAGAATAAATCTAATAACTGTATCTCAGACATTAGATGTCTGTCAGATTTCAAATGATAGTCTGTACATTAAGCTGTAGGGTGCCACTGTCAGAGATCAGGAGAATACAGAAGGGAGTTTGAAAGGACTGATTCCTTAACTTTCACTGGATCACTTTCTATGTTGCAGAAGCTAGAAATACTTCTCCCATAAAAATGCACCAAGCCATTTGGGGGTGGGGGGGGGGGGGGAGAAGCTTATTTCTCTGGAACTCCCATTTCAATCTGACCCATTTTCAAATGCTGTGTCTTTTCACCAGCTTTTCCCCTCATGACAAATTAGGTTCCACTTCATTAAATTTTTGGAGAGTTATTTTGTCATCAAATATTCTTGATCTCTTAAGTATACTTTCTAATAACTCTTACATTGGAAAAATGGAATAAAATACATGTTAGCTTATAAAATTGGGATGAAATATGGTCAGATTGAGTTTTACTCTAACTTCCAGGACTACCTCTATTCTATAAAAAACAGGGAAATAAAAATGAAGTTCCAACACAGTATCATATCCATGTAGAAAGGACTGGCATATATAGAAGAGTTCCACTGACATCCCTTGTGATTTTGGATATCACATTATCCTTTATTGCCTCAGCCACAAACTAATCTACTTTGAGAGAAATGTAAATTTATTTTTATTTAAGAACCATATATACTCGAATATAAGTAGAGACCCCCATTTTCCCCCCCAAAAAGGAGTAAAAATGGTTGATTCGAACATAAGTTGGGCAGCTTAATATTCAAGTGCCTTGCCCTGCCAGGCACTGCACCCAGTCTCCTTCCCTCCCTCCCCTGTCAGGCTCTGCACCCAGCCCCTTCCCTACCAGGCAATGCACACAGCCCCCTTCCCTCCCTCCCCTGCCAGGCTCTCCACCTTGTCCCCCTTCCCTGCCCTGTCCATTGTACGTCCTCTCTGCTGCGTGCCTGGAATCCCTGGTGGTCCAGAGATTGGAACAAGGTTTCCGCGCTCCTGCCCTGCGGCTACACCGGTCGCTGCTGAGTTCTGACTTCAGCTGTACTGAGCAGAAGCACGCTTTGGCATTGCTGTGCAGCGCTGAACAGCTTCCTGAACGGCTCCCGTGGATTCTCACGAGACTTGCCGCAGCCATTCCGGAAGCCACACAGCACCAAGCAGAGCATTTAAGGCCTTGCCCTCATATCAAATAGAAAAACTCCTCCATTTAAAAGTAAACAACTCTTGTTGGAGTTTTTCCTGGAAGCCATCAGGATCCTAGGGACACCCTCAGGAAGCTGCAGACACAGAAATTCTAAGCTTTCAACAGCCAGGCTATGGACTGGAGGGCCATGGACTGGAGGCTGGAATGCAGAAGAAATTCCTCGTTCTACATAAGAAGGGTCTGAAAGCAGTTCTGGCCCCACAGTTCTTTGGAGAACAACTCCAGAAAAGAGGGAACCATATCTGCTATGGCCAGTAAGGCACAATTAAGATCATGGGTCCCCAGTCCTGCTTGAGTTTCAACATACAGGAAGACTTTGGCGGTATGGGAGGATACACATGCAGAAGACCTCCCCCAAATCTATGAAGAAGGCATCCAGACTGTCATGTGACCTGAGTCTGGAGCAGTACTGTTGAGATGAATGGCAAAGATCCACAAATGGGACGTCACACTTCTGGAAGATCTCATGAGCAACTCTCATACTGAGTCCTCACCTATGTGGTTGCATTGCCCTGCTCAGCCTGTTCACAAGACTGCTATCTTTCCCTACTGAGTATGTGGCTCAGAGCACCATGCCATGATTGGTGACCCACTGCCACATCCCAATTACTTCCTGACAGAAGGGGTAGGATCTCCAAACCCCCTACAATCTGGTTGTCCGTATGAAATGAGACCAATTTGGTTCAGAAGCTGATCCCTGAAACTCTTTAGAGCAGTGTATTGCAAACTGCGAGCTACGGCACACCAATGTGCCTCGACACACTGTCGAGGAGAGTCGCCCACACCGGATGCCTGCCTGCAGGACGTGCCTCTCGTGGCGAGAGGCATGTCCTATAGGACGTCAGCTGGCACAGAAGACTCTCCTCCTCTCCCCGCACCTCCTGGATCCCTCCATAGGCAGTGTCGCAGCTAGATGGGCCTCCGTGCATGCGATGATGTCACGCATGCACATGATGTCATCATGTCAACTTCAGGGTGGGGCAGTAGATTTAGTGTGCCACTGACCGGAAAGTTTGCAACACACTGCTTTAGAGTATTCCAAATTGCCCATAACACTTTTTTCCCCAAAAAACAAGATGCACTATCTTTGAAATCACATTCTGTTTGCAATAGGTTACTCTCACAATATAATTTACTCAGTTCTTGACAGATACAGCCTACAAAGTCTGCTGCATGAAATAATTTCCATAACAATGACTGACTGAAAGGTAAAACTTTCTATTTTTAAATAGTGCATGAATTATTCATTTCATGGAAACTTGAAATGCTCACCAAGTACATAGAAAATAGTCTTTTCCACCATCAATTATTTACTTTAAAGTACTGGAATTCCATTTCTATGTATTTTAGAATATAGGTATATTTTTGCAGGATATACAGATCTTAAGAGTCTTCACATGCAGTGACCTTAATCCTATATTATATGTTTAGCTTTGAATATATGTAAAAAAAGTATGCATAATAGTGGTGTGCCAGACTCCAGTTAATATGTTAGACAGCAGAAAATCAATGCTAATCTCCTGTGGCATCAGGTCAATGAATAATTCCATTCAGCATCTTTGCTCAAACTAAAAATTTACTTCTTCCTCAGCTTTGTTTGATGATAAATAGAACATAAAAATAGCTTGCATATTTAAATAAAGATGAAGTTCATAAATAGAACAGCAGCATCTTCTGCTTAAGAGAAAATGAAAATCTACTGTGAATAGACCAACTTAAATACCTGCGAAGGGGACTTATAAACTGCCAGGACCATTACAAAATGTAATAAAGTCCATTTGAATAAATTAAATTGTAACAATTTTGAGAGACAATGATCAGTGGATTTACAATATGGAGACATTAGGTCTTTCCTGATCATTTTCTTTCCATTAGTCCTTCACACTATTCCAGAACAAGTGGGATAGTAATGTCCATTGATCAGCAGATGGAAATAGAACACAAGTAGCATATATACTCGAATATAAGTCGAGACTCCCCATTTCCCCCCAAAAAGGAGAAAAAATGGTTGACCTGAATATAAGTCGGGCAGCTTAATATTTAAGTGTCCTGCCCTGTCAGGCTCTGCACCCAACCCCCTTCCTTCCATCCCCCGTCAGGCTCTGCACCCAGCCCCCTCCCTGCTAGGCACTAAACCCAGCTCCTTTCCCTCCCCTGTCAGGCTCCACCCTGCCAGATTTATGTCAAAGTCGTTCCAAATGGCGAATCACTCACTTTTTTCCAAAAAATTCTAGATTGTACTAGATTTGAGTTACTTCAAAAACTACACACTCTCTTAGGGGCAAGAAAATCCAATACTAACACAGAGAATCCCAATGAGAATAAAAGTCTAAAGAAGAATCAGGGGAAACATTAAGATCATAATTTGACCAAAACTCAGTAGCATATATAGCCACATGATGAAACCCTTCTTGGAGACTCTCAATGCCATAGAGTTGCTTTCCAGGATACATCAGAAAGATAAAGCTAATCCAATTAGGATTTATTAATCACATATCCAGAACAGGTTCAAGGCAATTTACAAGATAAGAAGACTTGCAGAATCAAGGGGAAAAGGTACATCACATTGTAAAGGAAGGTTACACTGTTACAATAAGGGAATGAGCCTCAACACTGTTACAAGTGAGGAAGTAGATGTAACATTTTGAGGATGACTGCTACATTGTCATGGTGAGAGGGTGGGATCGTGAAGTTGAAAATAATTTATTAAACGAGTGTGTTTTCAGTCTTTTCCTGAAGATATAGTAGTTCATAAGAACAGAACTGATCATAGGAAGAGCATTCCAGGTTCTTGATGTGACATACGTGAAAAAGGTGTTAAATTTTGCTTGTACTTCACTCCCTTGGATGAGGGGATGATCAGCTGGTGGGTGGTGTTGATCCTGGTTGAGGTGAAGATGGAACTGGAGAACAGTTGGATTATCTGCTGAGGCGAGTTGGTGCTTAGTGCATGGTGCAGGAGTTTTTATGATTTGGGTTTTTATAGGCAGCCAGTGTAGTGTGCGGTAGTATGCAGACACATGGTCATACTTTAAGCCAAATATCAGCCTAATTGCAGTGTTCTGAATCAACTGGAGTTTGTACATTTGGGAAGAGGTTATTGCTCACATAGAGGGACTTGAAATAGCCGAGTTCTGCTAAGGCTAGCATTTGAACCAGAATTGCAAATTGGCTGCTATATAAGTAAGGTTTGATCAGTCTCAATTGCTTTAAGCTGTAGAAAGTTTTTTTTCGAGAGGTTGGTTACTTGTAGGAAAGCATGGAGTCAAGCAGGATTCCAAGTTTCTTGGAGGTCTTCTCCACGGTTAGTGTCACACCAGAGGGTAGGGTTAGGCCCATTTGTGCTGATTGTGTGCAACTGTGGAACCAAAGAATCTTGGTTTTGGTGTTTAGTTTTAGTTTGTTGAAGAGTGCCCAAGAGTAGTTTTTTTGATGCCTTTGAAAACTTTATGGGAGGCCTCATTAATATCAGTGTAAAGCGGGATTAAGATTATGTCATCTGTATAAGATAGTAGACATTCGCCATCGCTGAAGGTGAGGTTGCCCAAGGTGCTCATAAAACTGTTGAAGAGCACCGGTAAAAGTGGAGATCCCTGAGGTACTCCACAGACTGCTTTCCAGCTTCGGGAGAAGGTACCATGTTTCTATATACAGTATTCTCTGTTTGTCAGGAATTCCTTGAACCAGTTGAGTACAATTTCAGTCAAACCCAACTTGTTGAGTTTGCTCAGTAGGAGTTCATGATCGACATAGTCAAATGCAGCTGATATGTCAAACTGGAGGAGGATTGCTTGATGCCCCTTGCTGAGCATCTGTTTGATTTTGGTGGTTAGAGTGAGTAGCAGTAGTTCTGTGCTAAGCTGGGGGCAGATACCATTCTAAGAGGGGTATAGACAGGAGAATTTGTCTAGATAGGCTATGAGTTTCATATATACCAGTGTTTCAAGAAGTTTGGTGAGTAGAGGTATTCCAGCTATGGGTCACCGGCCATCTCTTCGGGCCCTGTGAGCCGTGTAATTGCTTGCAGTCGAGAGCCACACTTTCCCCAGCCTTGTCTGTATCAGAGTGCACCTTCCCCAACTTGCAGGCACATCCAGTAAGAAGGAGAGAATGTGAGAGAGATGCCTGAAAAGAGGAAATGCCCTGCTAGCCACACCATGAATCAATTACTCTCCAGACCCTGGCATACGCCGCAGACTTAGACCTCATTGAGAATCTGATGTACCCTGTTGAAATCCAGAAGCGGCCTGACCGATCCCCAGATGTTTGGCATCACAAACGAAATGTTATACCTCTCCGGGCTCCATTTATCCCGAAGCACAGGAACTGCCACCAATGCCACTGTGGTTGCTCCTGAACACAGGAACTCCAACAAATATTGATGACTGGAGAGGAGAATGCCAAGTTGTAACCATATCGAAGAACATCCAAGCCCCGAAGTCATCGTAGCCCCCTCCACCAGGCAGAATGACAAGTTGTCCTCCCCTGGAGCTGGTGGAGAGAGACGAGACCCCCTCCTAATTGAAACGTTCCTTTCTTGTCCCGCCTGTGATCATCAAATATATAACATGTCAAAATCATTCAGAACTGTGGGTATGAAAAAGAAAGAAGAGCAAGAACAAGTACTGATATACTGACTCAGTAGTTCAGTATCTCAGCTCATAGTTAACTGTTTTAAACCACATTTCTATTTCAATATTACTATTTTAAAAAACAGATTTTCAATAATTCTGCTTTCAACAATAACACTTTTATACAAAGACATTTCTCTCTTCCTCTTATTTGTAGCACATTTGTCTGAGAAATAGATATTTATGGCATATAAAGAAAATGAATGTTTAAAAGTGTAACTTAAGACAGTACACTTCTCCCTTCGTATTCTCTGTGATAGGGGATAAACAGAACTGCAAATACTGAAAAACCGTGAATAACTTTTTTATATGTTATTTGCTATTTTCTATTAAAAACCATCGTGAATATGATGAAACCACGAATAACATGGTGGGAGACCTGGCCTGTTTCTGAAGGAGAGGCAAAACACGGTGAACAAAGTGCTGGGAATCAGCGATTTTCTCTGTAAACACTTGGAATCAGTGATTTCTCTATGCAAGCTGATGTAATTTGGGGGGAGGAGCCAGCAAGCTAAACACCGTGAATGCTGAGGGAGAAGTGTATTCTCTTTACCAACAGCTTTGTTGGTTCACAACTAATTTAAATTTATGGCATGGATCTTGGGTTTCATTCTTACCCTTGGTTCTGTCTCGTCCTCCTCTTCATCTGGGTTAAAGGCTTCAGCACAAACTAAAGAGAAGTAAAAACAGCAACTAAAAAATTATAAAGATTTAAACTAACTTAAAGTCACATGTTCAGATTTGACCAATCAATTTATATATTTTTAATTCATTTTCTCTCCCATTGTCCCCAAAGAACTCAGAACGGGTTACACATTAAACATACATAATATACAGTTAACAGGTTACAATTTGCGTTGGATTTGCTATAATTTCAGTACAAGTTCACGATGCAAGTTTTTATCCTAGGGGTCTAACGCTAATATACAGTTTACATAGATATCCTTACAGTGCAAGTTTTCCACTCAATCTCACTTTGACAGACAACTTAATTATAGGAAACAGAAGTGGATTAATTTTGTGAATATGGCAACAGCATTCAGTCTCACTGCTGAGATTGAATGGATGACTGGTTTAATTCCACATGTCACCAAGACACTGCACACTTGCAAAACAACAATGTCATTAAATACCACTAGTTCCTTCATTTGCTTGTGACCATCTTTGTGTTTAACATGAACCCTACCCCTCTCAACCCAGGATAGGCTGCTCTTAAATATTCCAGTAATAGGTTACTAACACCTAGACTACTATTTATCATTTCCATAGCACTGAAAGGTGTATGCAGTGCTGTACATTTAACATTCAATAAATGGTCCCTGCTCAGCAGAGCTTATAATTTAATTTGGACACCAGGACATGTCAGGTTATTGAGTTTCTGTCAGAAGGAATAATACAATGGGTATAGGTATCTGACAGTGATTGTGAGTTAAGAGTTGAAAGTAGCTTCAAGTAGCTTCAAAACAGTGGGCTTTTAGCTTGGATTTGAATACTACTAGAGAAACTCTGGCAGCTTGTTTCAGGCATACAGAGTGGCAAGAAAGAAGGGAAGGAGTCTTGAGTTTGCGGTGGAGGAGAAGGGCGCAGATAAGAGCAACTTATCCAATGAATGGAGTTTTTAAGGGAAGGAGCATAGGGGGAGATAAGTGAGGAGAGATATTGAGGGGCTACAGAGTGAATGCACTTGTAAATCAGCAAGAGGAGTTTGAACTGTATTCGGAAGTGGAAGGGGAGCCAGTGAAGTGACTTGAAGAGAGGAGTAATATGAGCGTGGTGGCTCTCACAGAATATGAGTTGTGCAGTAGCATTTTGAAAGGATTGAAGGGGAGAGAGACAGATGTGTGGGAGATCTGAGAGAAGTACATTGCACTAGTCTAAGCAAGAGGTAATGAGAGCTCTACAACACCATTCAGAGAGAGACATTTTTTTCTAAAGAGTACAACTATGCCCTATTTAAGAGTTTCTTCTAAGTAAGAAGGTAAAGCCCAAACACCATAATGAAATATTTTGTCCTTTGATAAATGGAACACATCTCGTTAAATACACACTTATAGTATCAATCCAAACTATCTTTCAGAATTCTAATTTGTTTAGTTGATGACTGAGATTCTGCCATATTTTAAGTGGGCTGCTGTACTGAATACTTCCAAACTATTAGTAGAAAGGCAGCACTGGAAGTGCCAAGATGTGAAATGTTGCCTACGCAGAGGTACCCTAGCAATGTGCTCTACGACGTCACAAATATGAAATTAGCAAAAGAAACTGTCTGAACCAGGAAATTCTGCAGTAGACTATCCCGACAGAATTCAAAGGTTCAAGCTTATTTTTCTTAAACATATGGCTAACGTAGGGCAACCAACTTCAAAGTTTTTGAGAAAATGCTCAAAAAATACAAAAGAAATTATTGTATGCTAACAATTTGTAGGCTTATACAGCAATAGCTTGTATTTGTTCTACAAACTTATCTTAATTAGACCTATGCATAGGTCGCAAACTTCTCTTCCTTCTTTTCTATGCTTCTTTTTGCTTTTATATCTTTTTTTTTGTATTACCCACCAGATGCTTTTTTCTCTAAATGGTTTCTTCTCTTTCTTTAAAGATTATAGTTCATCCCCCTCACCTTCTGTACCAGTTATTTATTTGTACGTAGATACTTTGTATTTAATTGTATAAAACTGTTTTGTTTTGTCCCCTATTTTTAAAATGTTTTACGCATTGAAGTATCTGACATTGCATGTACAACAAACCTTAATAAAACTTGAAACTTAATGAATTCACATTCATGGATGACATGATTCCCAAACCTGGAGTTCTAGAACTCAAAATCATGCTGTACTTCAAGGAAAATGCCAATTTTTAGCAATTCACTACAACTCCCCGTTCCTTTAACAGACTTAGAGACCTAGTGAATGCATTTGGTTCGATTCTCTAAAAGGTAGCAGATGGGTTTTAGAGAAAGAAACTGAAAGTTATTATCCTTTCTCCAATAATTCATGATGCAGGTTAATGAGACAAAAAAATATCACATCCGGAAAACAAAACAGAAGTTAATATACAACCAAAAATTCAAAACAAACACAAGCCCACTACACATTTTATCACTATACCTAAAGGCTGACTTTACCCTAAGAAATTCTTCAACTAAATATAAGTAAAGTCCCACAACAATAGAATCCAAAATAAAAACTAATATGAACATTCAAGGAGGAAAAGACTTCAATAGGAACCCACATGGATTATCTATGTAACTCTCCATGGGAATTTTAGTGTCCTATCACTAATCAGAAAAACCTCCTCAAAAAAACGATGTCCTTTGACTTAATTGTTATATTGCTTAGTCAACTAATTAAGTTAAGAAGTATATTCAATCCCAATCCCATATAAAACTAATATATACCTCAACAAAAATTTGTTGTGATACTGCTTATTCGTACAGATTTATATTCACATTCGACCCTATAAAATAATGGTAAACAGCATAGTTTTTGTAGAAAGGTGTGATTTGGTCACTCTGCTTGAAGCTCTCTCATCACTCTGAATTAGTAGGAGCATGTGCAAACTTTTTGGCTTGACTAATGTACAGAGCATTACAGTAGCCCAGTGGTGATGTTATCATGGCATGGATTACTGTGGTCAGACTATTTTGTAATTGCGAAAGGTGACAGAAAGAGCAAGATTAGCCTCTTAGTTTTCCATGGGCCTACAAGTATGGGAAAGGGATTGGGACTTGTATACCGCCTTTTTGTAGTTATGTAACCACACTCAAAACAATTTATGTACAGGCACTTCAAGCATTTGCTCTATCTGTCCTGGTGGGCACACAATCTGTCTAATGTGCTTTGAGTATGTAGCACAAAAAAACAAGAAGGGAGACCCAATGATCCACAGTAAAAACAATCCAAAGATTAAAAACAACAGACTGTGGATGTGGATGTTCTGAAAGATGATTTTTATTCGCTCTTCACAATATAAATACAAATAAAAGTCTGAATTAATAATACACGTATGAAACACGGTACATGTTTCGGCAAAACCACCTTCCTCAGGGGTCCGGATGATGTAGGGTACAAAGATAAAAATATGAACAAACAATGTACGCGCCACTCTGCTTGTTTCAAGCCATTTTCAGGTTTTATGCTCAAAGACACATACATTGTTTGTTCATATTTTTATCTTTATACCCTACATCATCCGGACCCCTGAGGAAGGCGGTTTCGCCGAAACATGGACCATGTTTCATACGTGTATTATTAATTCAGACTTTTATTTGTATTTTTATTGTGAAGAGCGAATAAAAATCATCTTTCAGAACAATCTGTTGTTTTTATCTTTGGTTCGAGTATGTAGGCCAGACAGACCTTGTGGGACTCTGATGGGATATGTCTACCTCATGTGGTAGAAACTGCAAGATGTCCTCAGTACATCCCACTTTTGCATGTGGCTGGCAACTCCCAGAGGAGAAAATTACTCTGCAAAAAGGATTAATGCATAATATGTAAATGTTATGTTTAAAAAGTAAAATTTAAGAAGTACCTGAAACTCTTCTATTTAATCTGTTGATAACTGGTGCTGTAAAAAAAAAATATATTTAGTTTATATAATATAAACATAAAGTAGTAGATATGCTCCACTTGAATATACAAAAATAAAGTTCAATCACCAAGTTGTGGGAAAATATCTTTTCACATAACTCTAAGCCACCTTACTGAGCAGACTAGATTTATCTGCTATCATTTACAACATTACATGTACGATTAGCTTTCAAGAGTCAAGGAGCAAAGCACATTAATCACAAAAGTATCAAGGAAGGAAATATTTGGCAATCTTTTTCCTCCAATTTCTTTATGATGGTTTTCAGAACAATATTTTCTTTGACCAAAAGGATAAAAGTGGCTCCTGATAAGCTCTGCACAAATGGAGGGATATCACCTGCCAGTAAGAGAAAAGAAATGTTAACAGCACTTTAGTGTTAAGCAAATCATTTCTATTACTGTTGGTTCATCTTACCTTTAATAGCAGCTCAAATCCCAGCTGTTCCATTATAACCACATGTAGCTACAATTAGAGAATGGCATAGGGATGGAGACATACGGGTAACCACAAGGTCAGAGATAGAGACAGAGCCCATGGGGATACAACAGGGGCAAACTGTCCCTGTGTTACTCTCTAAAATTTTTGCTTGAAAAATGCTAGTATCAATATGTAAAAACATATCTTAGACAACTGGCAACTGAACACAAAAGTGATAAACTGCAGAAACTGCTTTTGGATTTAAATTTAGTGTCTTGTCTGCCCTTGATGTGGCAACTAGAGTTTTGCCTGCTGATCAGACTCCTACCATCATCACATGCTGTTGCTCAAGCATCTTACTGTTACTGCAACAGATTCATCCACGGTTGCTTGCATTAAGAAGCATTTCCAACACTTAATTGCCATTTATTTTTCAGTTCATTCACTATACAATGTTGGCTCTCTTCTACACGGTCTGAGAGACAATCCTAATTATCTTTCCAGATGATGTAAAAACACAGGCAACTGAATTTTTGAGGTTATATTAAAATGGAAGGCTCAAGTCCATCAACAACTCAGGGTCCTCTACAATACACATTCCTAGAAAGTGACACATCTGTGGAAAAGCACCTCTCCAAAAGAATGAAAATGGATGTTAGTTTTCCGAGCAACCTTTATGGAATAATGCCTCATTTGAGGGTTATTAATGAATTGGACAGTTCTTCCTCACTACCCTAGTGTTTGAATGTAGGTCCGTACTTTTTAACAGAGTTTTAAGTCAGACTTTGATGTTATTTAATATCCCTTGTTTTTATGTGTTTTTATGTAATTTTATATTGTAAACCACTTAGAAACCTGAATAAGCGGTTCAAACAAATCTTTTAATAAACTTGAAAACTTGATATTTCTTCCCCACTAGGGCAAAGTGGGTTGTGTTTTGTCCCCCTGGACATTTTAACAGGTTCCTTGAGGTCGGACAGTATTGGGATTGGAAGGGTAGAGGATAGTAGCGGGAATAGTAGTTGCTCATTGTTATTATTGTTTTTGTTTTTATAAACAATTGTACAGATTAAATTTTTTTATACTTTAATAAAAATAGTTAAATATAAAATTATAATGTTTGAGGCTTGTGCAGATGGGGACAAAGCCTGCAGAGATGGGGTGGGAACGGACACACAGTCCACAGGGACGGACAGGGAGAAACTTTGTAGTTAGAGAATGACATGAGGGACAATCAATCACGATGGGGCAAAACTCAAAACAATGATGAAAAAATTAATTTCCATTTCTGTTTGCCCTTCTTTATGTCATTTGAATTCTATACTATCTTGCATCAACCTATTACTTCTTTTCTTTGTTGCCATAAAAGTTTCTTCTAACAAACTTTCACCTAAGAATCAATTGTATCAGTCTCTGCCTCCATCTTCTGACAGGGAGAGAAAAATCCATCAATCTGAATTGATCTAGCTGGATAAGGAAGCCGAGTATTTTTAATATAGCTTTCTTATTCCCAGAAAACCCAAAGTGTGTTATTTTATAGTGTGGTTACTCTTAGCAAATCCATTTAGTGGCATAATTTAGTATATACTAAATGAGACATTCTTTGCAAGACCTAATCTAAAAAAGCCTTCAGTGCTCTGGGTTGTGAAGGCTATGCAGCTGGAACACCTCCAAAGTGCCAAGTCAAAACAAACACTTTCAAATATTTTCCCCGATATATCCTTCACACTAGAACAGACTTATGAAGGGCATAGCTAACTCACTATAAACCATATTTACCACTAGTGTTTGTGAGTGCAGGCCAGACAAAACAATGCAAAATGTTTAAGGAATGCAGCTAAAAGTTCAAGTCTGACCTTCATGTAATGTGTGTACACCATAACCATTAGTTCAATGAAGTTGTTCAGACAGTAAGACTAAGGGAGTCCTTTTACTAAGGTGCAATAAATCGGTTAGCGTGCCTTAGTAAAAAGGACCCTTAATTTAGACATACACTCTTGTATACTAACTTAAGAGTCATATAATTTTCTTCACAGCAATTAGATTCTTCAGTTTTTTAACCTGTATTACTCATTTAGATGCTATAGTTTTAAATTCCTCTGGTTAGCTTTTAGGGGCTTAAATTTTCAGCTTACATATTGGTCAATTGCATTCCTGCTAGAATGCTAAACTCTTCCCAATAATTTTATTATAGATTACTGGTCCAAAATAAAGTTGGCTTCAACTAGAAAGAGTGTTTTCATATATTGTATACCCAACCTTTGGAGTGCTGCATTTTGTGAAACAAGAAAAGCTTTGTTATTTAGCCTAGCTTTTGCTTGGGTAAGGTGTTATCTAAATTAGCTTTGTTAGGTTTTATTGTATTTATAAAGGATGTTTATATTTTAACACTTTGGGAGGGTTATAGTAATCAATTCAATAAATAATTAAAGCAAGTGAACTCAGTTGCGTTTAATGTTTGATGCAACAGCTCTACAGCATTCAAAATTAAAATGAGAAAAGCATGTATAAGTGATATGGGGGAACTCCTTCCAACCCCTCTACTTGTGTACACATGAGAACATTTGCATCCAATCTGAATTTGTATCTGTCTTGCGCAGGGGTCCCCAAAGTCCCTTCTTGAGGGCCGAATCCAGTCGGGTTTTCAGGATTTCCCCAATGAATATGCATGAGATCTATGTGCATGCACTGCATTCAATGCATATTCATTGGGGAAATCCTGAAAACCCGACTGGATTCGGCCCCCCCTGGTCTTGTGTTATGTGTGACTGTTTTGTATGTTTACCCACTTTGAGTGTATATCTTTATTTGGTTTATGTATGTTTGGGCTATGTCAGGATGTGTTTGTCTATATGGGCACGTGTGTGTTGTGTACATGATCTGTATTTGTATGGATGTTTACATGTGTGTATAACTAATACTCTCTTTTGTAAGGATTCAATTCTCTTTCAGGTATAAAGAAAAAGTGGATAAAAAGTCCTCAGTGCTATGTTCAATTCAAGTAAACCTGAAGTAGTCAAACAAGCACACCCTAATCATAGGTCAAAAAACCTCCATTTCTATCGCATATACTTTCATAAAGACAGTGATTTGAATCCAAATACAGAAAAAATGGTCAACCAGACTCTCAAATGAAGTGGTGTGGCAATATGTAAATGCAAAAAAACAAACAAAAAACACACAACCAACATCAGCAAGAATGCTGGAAAACTGAAGAGTCCTACACAGACTTTGATCAAACAAAAAACCACTTAGAAGACTGATAGGCGGTATACAAATTTTTATTAAACTTGAAACTTCTTTGGTTATGCAGTCCAGAAATTGATTTTATGTTGTTATCCTCTTGAGTAAAGGCTAGAGTAGTTTCCCCTGAAGAAATTTGCTGAACAGCCACATGGTCCTCCCTCCTTACTTTCACAAAGTTTTATAGGGTGGACATAGCAACCAAATTAGATTCCTCTGAAAAAGGAGCACCAGACCTTATACCAGTGATGCCACTGGAAAAAGTCAGTTTCTATAATTATCTACTGGTAGGAAGGGGATACAATCCAATCACACAAGATTGTGCAGCTGGATGCAAAGGAAGGTACAAATGAAATGTACGGCATACAGTATTTATATGTTTTAACTTAAAATGTACAATAAAATGTTATGTTAGAATACAGTAGCATTAGCTTACCTTAATAATTACTCACGATGTTGTGGGTGTAAAGTTATTTTTGGTTGCTTGGCAAAACTATCTCTGGATGGAAATTATGCACATACTGATTTAATTTTAGAACACTTAAAGATTCAGCAAATAATTTATATACAACTTCATTCTGTTCATTAGAATACCATTACGAATGGTAATACTATTATTTTTTTCCTTCAGATCAGAATTGAGCAACTCTTGAAAGTATTACTATTTGAAAGGATAAACATATATATATTTTTTTTTGGTAAGACAGCCAACCCAAATTAAGAGATTTCCAGTTTGAAGGGTTACTAAAGCTAGGAGTGTACACCTCTGAAAATAGATTGACCCCCTCCCCCCAAAAAGCCTTACTGTTTCTATGCTGCTCTGCAAATCTCCTCAGTAGAGGCCAGGAGTGGGATCGCGGCAGAGGGAACATGCTGCGGACGAAGGATGACAGCAGCCTGTTAGGATCGCTACAGCACTGGCGATCCTCTTCAGGCTGCCCTAATTAGCTGAAAGTAAGACCGGGAGGCCAGGGGGGAAGCCGGAGGACGCTACAAAGGCCTAGCAGCACTTCCTGACTGACCCTCCCCTCCAATCAGGAGTGGCAGCAGACGGCCAGCAAGAGACAGCGCTGCCGCTCCTGCTTTAGGAGACCTGAAGGCATGGGGAGGAGGGTTGGTCAACGAATCGGCGAACCCAATTTTTTTTTAAACAAATCGATTCACCAAAGTGAATTGATTCAAATCAGCGAATTGGAAGTCGAGGCCAGCCCCAAGGCCAAGGCCTTATCCGCAGACTGTTCCATAGTGCCAAACAGTTGAAGAATTTTAGCACAGCGTCTGCGAAGGGCTTGAGGTTGAAGGGTAGCACAGTGTGGACAAGTGTCAGAACAATGTTCTGGTCCCAGGCAGACAATACACCAACGATGAGGGTTGGTGACTGAAATGACCCAGCTGCACTTGCTACACTTTTTAAAACCGGTAAGAGGCCGGGACATAGAAAAAATAGAAACCGGCGAATGAACGAGGTTCGACGGCAGGGCCTAAGCCCAATACGGAGGAAAAGTTTTGGTTTTATTACAAGTAAAACTTACAAGAAGCACCGGCACAGCGACTTCAAGAAAATCACAAAGCCACGTTGCGAGAAGGCAACGAAGAAACTGCAGAGCTGAAGTATATGGGACTTCTCTGCTCTGCAGAAAATGTTGAACTGAGGTACCTCACAGGAGGCGCGCAGCCTAACTCGGGCAGGAGGGCACTCGCGCATGCGCAGTGCAGCACTCATAAGCTCTTAAAAGATCTTCAAGCAAGTCTGCTTGCGAGGCTGTCCGCTGCAGGGCTCCGTTGGCGACGTCACCTACATGTTGAGAATATGCTGCCTGCTTGTTCTGGGATAACAGATAACATCATGGTAATTTGCAACCAATATTCAGCAAAGATATAAAAAAGAACTAGCTGACAAATGACAAAAAAAAAAAAGAGAAAGAATGAAAATGAGTGCGTTTCTTAAGAGTAGCACAGCGGGTGCAGGTGTCAGCCCGATGCTCTGGACCCAAACACTGAAGGCACCAATTGTGTGGGTCAGTTAGAGAGATCGGGCGTGCACACCGCTGGCACTTCTTGAAGCCCGGTTGGGGGGGGCATGAAGGGAAACACGGCCTCCGCGAAATCAAACCCGGAGGCTTGTATGATTACAAAAGGCCCCGCCGGGGCTGGCTGGAAAAAACAAAAGGAAAAAACACGAGGTTTTTTTTTTGTAGAGAAATTAAAGTCGAAAGAAAAAAGAGATCAAAAAGGGATCAAAAATCGCGAGCGGGAAGGCAAAAAGAGTTTTCAACGGCCGTTGAAAGCACATGCGTCTTCTTCGCTCTGCGGAAACGAAGAAACTGGAGACCACGCACTCCTCCGTCGGGCGGGAAGGCACTCGCGCATGCGCGGTGCGGCCAACTAGAACTTTCTAGTTAAAAAGGTCCGTACCGGGGCTCCGTCGGTGACATCACCCATACGTTAAGAATATGCTGCCTGCTTGTCCTGGGATAAGCTTACTATATGTTCACTGAACAAGATATTAAGAATCAATGAAGAAATAAGCTCAATAGGAGTGAAAATGTAAAAAGCCAATCCTATCTAGCAAAAAATAGCAAAAAGAAAATACTATAGTGCCTGGTTCAATGAAAGGACACAGTTAAACTACCAACTGGTGAAATGCACCAAAGGATCCCCAATTGCTGCAAATAAAGCACTCTTATCTGGTCTTAATTATATTCTTGGCTGACAAAGGAAAGGCCCTCTGCTCTGCTTCCATGAAGAAAACAGCTGCTGTTTCAGGGGTTTCTAGGTTCTTTGCTCTTATTTCAAGTAATCTAGACTGCAATTTCTACTACTGACTGCATAGGATCAAGGCCAGTGGCAGACAAATGCCACTTTTCAAAGCCATAGGATCAGTAATTTATGTATTGTTTATATTATATATTTTTTATATTTTTATCTTAAATTATTCATCAATCAAGTTTTACTTAGCTTTATAGTTACTTCACTCGAATTGGAAGCGCCTCTACTTTCCAAAGCCAAGGACATGATATACATTAAACTTACAAAATTGTGTTTATGGATTACATTTTCACTTTTTTTTAATGTTACATTTGATCTGTTCATAAAAATATATAAAAATACAGCAGCTAAACTGACATAATAAACATGGTAAGAGTTTTACCACTGTAGGTAAGAAGACTTCACTGGAAAGAAATCAAAACCCTGCTTTTCAAAAAATTCATCCAAATATCTTAACCCCTCCTCTTTTACCTCCAGAAGATTCACCTACCTTCAGATAACCTTCCCCCAAATTACCCACCTTAACACCGTCCAATTAAACACATACCATAAATAGATTGTAACCTACCCTCTCTAACTGCATTCCATATGTATTTTTCATACAGTTCTTCACTGTCAGTTTAATTTCCATCCTATAAATTCACATAGAATTTTTCTTTTTTCAACCATCTTTATTTTCTCTTCTTTATTAATTTCCAGGTACTTTAGTTAGATTGTGAGCCTTCGGGACAGTAAGGGAATTTTTAAGTACCTTCTTACTTCTCATTTATAATCTTAATGTATATTTCTTCAAACCGCTTAGAACCTAACGGATGTAGCGGTATATAAGAAATAAATTACATTACATTACATTACTGGCTGCAGATGGAGAACAGGGTTCAAAACTGCATGTCTAAGATCTTGCAAGGACATGCTCCATTACATTTATGTCATCTAATTAATCATCCACAACCTGTTAAGATTGTCTCAGTTTTCAGAAAATTGAAAGCCACACTACCCTAACATAAAGACCTTAAAGAAACAAAAAGCAGCTAGCGAAAACATTTTATCAGGTGACAATTCTTTACTATCTACTTCAAAACTGGAAACTAAATTATAGGGTTTCTAGAAATACTGTAAGTTGAAAACTTTCTTAATCTAGGAAATTGTTTTAATAGTTCATTACTTTTGATAGGATGCATTTTTGGGGATAATTCCCATTACTGTTTTGATTAATCTTTTGCAATATGTATCATATTTGTAATAAGTATACTTAAGAGAGAGCTCTACTGTATTTCCTAGAAATGTTCTAATTTAAATCTTTTGTAATCTGCATTAGATCACAATGGTAATTTGCAGAATAGAAATTAATATTTGTATAGAAAATAGATTACAATAAAAGAACCCCATAATCACTTATAAAAATATGCACGTTTTAAAATCCAGCCCTCCATCTTCTGCAATTTTAGCAAGCTGCTTCCGATTCTAATGATTCTATGACAGTTGGAAAATTGGGAGCTGCCACTGCAGGAATGTAACTCCAAATATGGTTCTGCAGTGATTTCAAACCTTAAATAATAGTTTCCACTATCACTGTGTAACATTAAAATAGATGCAGTTTGGAAAGTCTCACCCTCATATGGTGAATGATACCGAGGTTCACTCACAGCAACTGTATTTAACAAAATGTGATTTAATTGTTCTTTAAAAAAAGATGTGTTTATTCGGGTCTTCTCAGGCTTGTAGCCTGGTTCTCAATGATTTACAATGTGAATGAAGGACCTTCTGACTACTTTTTACTGTGAAATAAAAATATTTCTCATGTATATGATTAGGGATGGGTGGTATGGTTATAGTAACAGACAAAAAACACTCAAATACAAGCAGAATATAAAAAAATAAAGTATAGCCACCAACAGATATTCTAAAATTATAGCTCCTTCCCAGAGACTTGGATAGAGCGGGTGACAAAAATTACGGAGAAAAGACCTCAGTGTTTCCAGAGAACAAACTCCGGAAACTACTATGGCAAATGCAAATTTGTCATAGGTAAAGCATCCGCGGTCAGAGAAAAACTCCATTTAAATTTAATAAATATAATTCATAAATTTCAAAATTTTCAAAGTCTTCAAAATAGTTTAAATAGAATCAAAAACCTGCACTTATCTTAGGCATCCTCTGGTGTAGGCAAGATCACCGCAGCGCAGTGAGAAAGCTCCCGGTGCTACTTTCTTTCAACATAACTTTGCACTGGAAGTGATCGTAGTATTCCCGACAGTCCCTGTTTCGCGGTCAAGCTGCATTAGGGGAATTTCTTTACATAATGAGATCTTTGAAGCAGGAGCTTGTTATGTAAAGAAATTCCCCTGATGCAGCTTGACCGCGAAACAGGGCTTGTTGGCACCGGGAGCTTTCTCACTGCGCTGCGGTGATCTTGCCTACACCAGAGGATACCAGAGGAAAGATAAAATGTTTATGCAAATGTTTTATTGTGAATTTGATTGTAAAGAATGTCTTTTTGTATCATATTGTTGTATATTTGTTTGATTCCTTCAATAAAATGTTATAACATAAATGAGTTCAGCCTCACCTGCATACATTCCATTTTAGCAGGAATTTGTCCAACTTTGTTTGTTTTGAAACCCTGAAGTGTGTTTTCGCCTATAACAGATTCCGGAAGAGCACATACAATTATACTTGTTCCTCTGTATTAGGGGTTTTCAACCCAGTCCTTTGGACTCCCCCAGCCAGTCCAGTTTTCAGGATATCCACCATGGATATGCTTGAGATAGACATGCATACAATAGAGATTTGCTTGCACTTCCTCTCTCATTCTTAATCATTGTTGATATCTTAAACAACCCAACTGACTAGCTGAGAACATGACTGTGAACCAATGCTCTATATATCAATATTTGCAGTTAGTGGATAATTCTCTCCTTAAAAATATAATGCTCACAACAGAAAAAAATTATTAAGTAAACCAGTAATTTAAAATCTTAACTTATCAGGTCTTTTAAAATTTATTCTTTTACCCTAATATATTTTATTGCAAAGTTTGATTAATAAAAAAAGCTTATGTCTTTCATTATAGCCCCATTTCTAGAACAAAATCTGAGTTCAAGTCTCAGATGTGCCTTCTGTTTACCAACAGGGAGGGCCTCAAGATGAAATGAAGAGAGCCTTGCTATTTACTCATCCTCCCCTGTTTTTAACTGAACATTGTAAATTGGTTAGATTTTTAATTATATAAACAATATATCAAGAACTTGAACTTAACAATGGCAACTACTGACCATAGTTAAGGTGATTGTGAATCAAGTTCTCAAGTATATAGACCCTGATCCAAGACCGAAGTGGAATCTCCTCCTTCCTACATAGATGAAAATGAATGGCTCAAGGTGCAACAACCCAATGAAGCTGAAGTCTAAACAAAAGCAGAAGGATACCACAAGCTCAAATAAAAATGCCCCTTATGAGGCAATGCAATAAAGGCAACGGCGCCAACATGGATGTAGTTGAACTGGAAGACAATTTTCAAGAAAAATGCATGCAGTGAAAACTTGTAGGCTTTACACCTCTTATCTGCAGGTAGAGAAGGATGGAGAATATTAACATGCAGATTTAAAATTTCTTTCATGCCCCTAGGAATGTCCACATTTCAAATTTCATATTTATTTGAAATATTGCATATCACAGTAAATCTCATTATTTAGAATAAAATGTCCCTTATTAATGGAATGGTGTTCACAGAACAATACAATGGGGTTCACAATTATCAGGCAAGTCAAAACTAGGTAAATCAGTATTTGCTTAATTAAGCCTTTGCAAAATTGTCCTCCATTCGCATTAATATATTCTAAAACAAGCTGATATAGGTATAGATATAAAGAAAACCCTATATAATTTTCTCATCTAGAGTCAGTTTTTAAGTTCTCATGCAAGTTAATGAAAAGTTCATCAGACTAGCGGCCTCTTTTACAAAGCCGCACTAACGGCCCTGAAGCCCAGAGATTTAAAGGGCTTCGGGGCTGTTGCCGCGCAGCTTTGTAAAAGAGGCTGTAACTGACCCAGGTCAGAATGTGCCCAAAAATTTATAAAGGCATCTTTTGCATATACCAGCTACATGCAGCAAACAACCATTTTATATCTGGCAAAAGGAAAACCACCACAAGCAATTCTATCTTGCAGTTAGCATCAACACACACAAGAATAATTAAAAGTTCTTAAATGAAGAGACGCCAATTTTTTTTGCCCTGTCAATTTGAGAGGGAGAGGGGGCAATGGGGGCTTAAGGAGACTTATCTTCTTTATCCCTCCAATGAAAGGATTCCCCAAACAAGTACATTTATAAAACCTTTATGTGCTAAGATGGACACATAAATGAGCATTCCCCTTCTGAAATAGGAAACATACGGTACATCTTGATCCCACCCAAGTCCTGCCCAAACCACACACCCCTTGCCACCCATGCACAGTGAATATTTACATTTTTAAATACCAGTTTTCTACATATATTCAAGATGCATGTGTAAATTGTGACAAGGACTTCTAAATGTTCTTGTCTCCTTTACAGCAACAATAAAAATAACTAGCTTTTCATAATCATTTTCTGAGGCCAAGAATTCCAATTCAGCTGCTAAGATGAATTTCAAATCTAAAAAAAAAACATACATACTAGATTGAAGCATACCTTATGCTAATTGCTATGTGCTGATTAGTTCTCTTATTTAATATGCCATTTGAAAATGATTGCTTCTTACTTTGACATGTTCTTCATTTCTGTACTTTTAAAATTATTTTTATTTAAATTTGAATATATTATATATCACTGATATAAATAGGAAGGAGTTGGTCTAGAGCAGGGGTGTCCAAATCCCTCCTCAAGGGCCGCATTCCAGTCGGGTTTTCAGGATTTCCCCAATGAATATGCATGAGATCTATTTGCATACAATGGAAGCAGTGCAAACAAATGTATCTCATGCAAATTCATTGGGGAAATTCTGAAAATCCAAATGGATTGTGGCCCTTGAGGACCAACATTGGACAACCCTGCTTTAGAGCATTCCAAATTACCTGTGACTTTAGGAAATTGATATGAAGGGTTATAACTTGGGTGAACCAGATTCTCCAAGTGTGAAGCCCATGGTGACAGAATTTGGAATGGGTGTCCCAGGATCAAATTGGCCAAGTAATCTCAGCGTTTTATATGAACTGGCTGCTCTAAACCTGGCCAGCAATGGCAATAAGAGTGGTTTCTTGATCCTGGGGAAGGAAAGCTTGAGCTTTAACTATATCTAGCAGGGCTCCTACGTACTCAAGTTGGTGGAAGGGTTAGAGATGGGATTTTGGGTAGTTGATTATGAAACCTATCCAGATAGTTCTCTGCACTGATGCTTGAGCACCCTCCCTTGATGTGCTCTTGGGCCAGCACATCATCCATGAAGGGAAACACATGTATACTCAGCCTGCATAAGGACGCAGTGACTGCTGCTAAATATTTGGTGAAAACCCTGGGTGCTGAAGTGAGGCCAAATAGAAGAACAATTCTGATAGTTGTACTTCCCCACTAAGAGTCTGAGATACTTCCCCATCGGGGAAGTAGCGCAGAAAGCTCGCTCGTGCCCAGTACACCGCTGGGCCACAAGATCTCAGGCAGCCAATCAGGAATGGGCTCAGCATGGGGCAGGAGTACAGAAAGCTCACTCCTGCCCAGTACACCGCTGGACCATCAGAGATTCAAAAAAGGTATGCAGGGAGAGGCGGGAGGGAGGTAAAAAAATTGTCAGTCAGCCAGGACAGGAGGGATCCTTCCTGTCCCAGCCTACCACTGGAACACCAGGTCATATGGCAGGCTCAGTGCAAGCCTGCAGGACTTTGGGAGAGAGGGGGGACAGGGGACAGGGCAGAGAGGGGGGCAGAATAAAAAGCCTGGCAGGGCAGGGCACATGAATATTAAACACCCCCCTCCCCGGCTTATATTCAAGTAAACCTTTTTTCCTTCTTTTTTTGGGAAAAAAGGGTACCTCAACTTATATTCAGATCGCTTTTTATTCAAGTATATACAGTAAGTCCTGTGCTGATAAAAGGAATTCCATCTGTAAAACTGAGAAAGACTTGAGGGCTCCATCCTCAGTGAGTACATGAAAGAGATAACTAATACCTCGAACCTTCCAATACTGAAACACACAAAATGTCCTTCCCGGTTCAAAATCAAGGTTGCCCCTTATTAACAACGAAGAAGTAGATCGAGCCTTTAATAAAGAGCAAATCCACTGCCATGCAATGGCATGGTGGAGTAGATAGGATAAGCTTGTAGAAGAGAAAGAAAGTGTTTCTGAGAAGCGTGAAATAAAGCATTGAAGTGGTATGGATATAGTAAGGTTGTCTCTGCCGAGCTAAAGAAAAATGTAGAGAGATCTCTGAAGCAGTCATTAATATGAAGGAGATGACACACCACAGCAAATAATTGAATATATAAAAGCCCTAACCCTCCTTCATCCCTAGTGGGAAACAACTACCTTGTACGCCAATCTAGGTTTCTTACCATTCCATAAGAACTTGTTTAAAACCCGTACTAGGCGTTTATGGGTTTGAGGTATAAGTGCTAAAGGTAACATTTGAAAGAGATACAGCCAGTATATGTTGTATAATGAGAGTTTACCCAGGAGAGAGAGAGGATAAGCCCTCCACACAGATAGTTTCTGTTACATATAGCATAGACGGGAAGCAATGTTAAGGGAATATAATTGAGATGGGTGTCTGTGTGCTTTGTGACCTAAGTATTTTATTGCTCCCTCTGCCCACACCAAAGGAAAATCTCTTTGCCATGCTGGTTCTAATGGGAGGACTATGGATTTATGATTGTTAAACTGAAATCCCGAATAAAACCCAAACTCGTCGACAAGTCCCAAGAGAGCTGTTAAGGAAGGCTGTACGTTAGATAAGGTTAACAATATGTCATCAGCGAAAGCCAAGACTGCTGTCCTCCCAATGCTACACCTTGCACATCACTATCCTTCTGTATGGTGCAAAAAGCACAGTTACTTACCGTAACAGGTGTTATCCAGGGACAGCAGGCATATATTCTCACATGTGGGTGACGTCATCTACGGAGCCCCAGCGCGGACAGCTTTTCAAGCAAACTTGCTAGAAGTTTCAAGTTTGCACACTGCACCACGCATGTGCTAGCCTTCTTGCCACTAGAGGGCGCATCCCCACCTCGTGGTCCTCAGTTCCATAACATAGCAAATAAAGCCATCCCCGGGGAGGTGGGCGGGTTGTGAGAATATATGCCTGCTGTCCCTGGATAACACCTGTTACGGTAAGTAACTGTGCTTTATCCCAGGACAAGCAGGCATGATATTCTCACATGTGGGTGACCTCCAAGCCAACCAAAAAAGGGCAGGTGGGAGGATGGCAAATTATGAAAACAGGTTACGTAACACCGACTGGCCAAACCGGCCGTCGCTTCTGGACAAAGTATCCAGACAGTAGTGAGAGGTGAACGTATGAACCGAAGACCAAGTGGCAGCTTTACAAATGTCCTCCATAGGTGTAGATCGGAGGAAAGCCACAGAAGCTGCCATCGCCCGGACTTTATGACCCGTAACGCGACCCGCAAGCGGGAGACCAGCCTGAGCGTAGCAAAAAGAAATGCAAGCAGCTAACCAGTTGGACAAGGTGCGCTTCGAAACCGGGTGTCCCAAACGATTAGGATCAAAGGACAAAAATAATTGAGGAACCTTCCGATAAGACTTGGAGCGTTGGAGATAAAAGGCCAACGCCCTCTTACAATCAAGGGTATGAAGCGCCGCCTCACCAGGATGAGAATGGGGCTTCGGAAAAAACACCGGAAGGACAATAGACTGATTGAGGTGGAAATCAGACACAACTTTAGGTAAAAATTTGGGATGGGTGCGGAGAACCACCTTATCATGATGAAAGACCGTGAAAGGAGGGTCCGCAACCAAGGACTGTAACTCACTGATTCGACGAGCAGATGTGAGTGCAATCAAAAAGACTACTTTCCAAGTAAGAAACTTAAGATGCGATTTGTCGATGGGTTCAAAGGGAGGCTTCATAAGCTGAGCCAAGACCACATTAAGATCCCACACCACCGGAGGAGGTTTCAGAGGAGGATGGATATTCACTAGCCCCTTCATGAAACGTGTCACCAGAGGATGAAGAGAGAGAGAACGACCCTCAAGATGCCGATGGAATGCTGCAATGGCACTGAGATGCACCCGAATGGAAGTCGTTTTCAGGCCAGACTCAGACAAATGCAAAAGATATTCCAGAAGCGAAGCCACAGGCACCGAATCTGGTTGCAGACTATTCAAAGAACACCAGGAAGAAAACCTGGTCCATTTCTGAGTATAGCAAAGCCGAGTCGAGACCTTACGCGAGGCCTCCAAAACGTCCCTCACGGCCCGAGACACCGGAACCGAAGTCAGAGGGAGAGAAACCAAGCAGTCAGATGTAAAGACTGAAGATTGGGATGCAACAGCGAACCCCGACTCTGAGACAGCAGAGAGGGAAACACCGGTAGAAGTAGAGGTTCCCTGGTACTGAGTTGAAGAAGTAGGGAGAACCAGGGCTGCCTTGGCCACCGAGGTGCAATGAGGATCATGGAGGCTCCGGCCGATCTGAGATGAACCAGCGTTCTCAAAATCAGAGGGAACGGTGGAAACGCATAAAGGAACCTCCCCTCCCATTCGAGGAGGAAGGCATCCGCTTCGAGACGATCCGGAGAGTAGATCCGAGAGCAATAGAGGGGTAACTTGCGAGTCTCCGGAGAGGCAAACAGATCCACTTGAGGAGTTCCCCAGCGGTTGAAAACCTCGCGAAGTACTCGGGAGTTCAGAGACCATTCGTGCGGCTGGAGAAGACGACTGAGTTTGTCTGCAAGCTGGTTCTGCTCTCCCTGAATGTAGACCGCCCGCAGAAAGATATTCTGGGAAATTGCCCAGTCCCAAAGACGGAGAGCCTCCTGGCATAGAGGCCAAGAGCCCGTACCCCCCTGCTTGTTGACATAGTACATCGCTACCTGATTGTCCGTCCGCACGAGTACTACCTGGTCGTGCAGCAGGTGGACAAAAGCTCGCGCCGCCAGAAAAATGGCGCGAAGTTCCAGCACATTGATGTGGCACCGACGGTCCTCGGCCGACCACAGAGCCTGCGTCCTCAGACCGTCCAGGTGCGCTCCCCACGCGTACTCGGAAGAGTCCGTCGTCAAGACCTTGGTGTGAGGAGGAACGCGAAACAGCAAACCCCCTGACAAATTGGAAGAGTCGGTCCACCAACGGAGCGATCGACGTAAACAAGGAGTTACTGATATCCGGGAAGACACCGGATCGCGATCCTGGCGCCACTGCGACGACAGAGTCCATTGCGCGATTCTCAGGTGTAAGCGAGCGAACGGCGTGACGTGAACCGTCGACGCCATGTGACCCAGCAAAACCATCATGTGCTGGGCCGACACCTGCGACTGCCCTCGACAATGCCGACTCCACCGAAGCAGAGTCTCCCGCCGGGGCGGGGGGAGAAAAGCGCGAAGGCGGACCGTGTCCAGCACGGCTCCAATGAACTGGAGAGACTGCGCCGGACGCAATTGAGATTTGGGGAAGTTCACTTCGAACCCCAGGCCCTGTAAAAGACTGATAGTCTGTCGGGTCGCTAAGATAACCCCCTCCCTGGACGGGGCTTTGATCAGCCAATCGTCCAGATAGGGAAAGACCTGTAGACCCCGCGAGCGCAGGGCCGCCGCCACCACCACCATACACTTGGTGAATACCCGAGGGGAGGATGCCAGCCCGAAGGGAAGAACCCGATACTGCAGGTGCAAATCCCCGACCTGAAACCGCAAAAACCTGCGGCAAGCGGGATGCACCGGAACATGGGTGTAAGCTTCCTTCAAGTCCAGGGAGCACATCCAATCCCCCTCCTCCAAAAGAGGATAGAGAACCGGGAGCGATAACATACGGAACTTCTCTCGGACCAGGAACTTGTTGAGCTTCCGGAGGTCCAAAATGGGGCGTAAGTCCCCGGTCTTTTTTGGGACCAAAAAGTAACGGGAGTAAAATCCCAGGCCCATCTGATCGCGAGGCACCACCTCGACCGCCCTGAGGCTCAACAAGGCCCTGGCCTCCTCCAGGAGAAGGGGCAGCTGGTTCCGATTGGGAGGGCAAGCCCCGGGGGGCAAGTCCGGAGGCGGACAGGAGAAGTTCAGCAAATAGCCGTCTGAGATTATCCCGAGCACCCAGGCGTCCGACGTGATCACCGACCAGGCCCCGGCAAAGGCCGTCAGCCGACCCCCGATGGGGAGGGGGTGGCTCGATATTGCGGTGGGGGCCCGCCCCCAACCGCCTATCCCGTCAAAAGGACGGCGCGGCCTTGGCGGCCCCCTGCGCGGCAGGTTTAGAGGGGCCGCCTCTACCCTGCTGGGGCTGTCTTCGAGGGGGCGGTCTGGAGAAGGCCGGTGTGGACTTCTGAGGGTATCTCCTCGGAGGCTGCCTGAAGGGGCGCTGAGCAGGCGCCTTAGGCTTCGGCTTCACCAGAGAGGCCAAAGAGCGTTCCTGTTTGGAAAGTCGCTCCGTCGCCGCATCCAAAGTGTCATCAAACAATTCCACGCCAACGCAAGGCAAATTAGCCAGGCGTTCCTGCAAATTGGCCTCCATTTCGAGGGTACGGAGCCACGCCAGCCGGCGCATGGCCACTGCACAGGCGGAGACCCTCGAGGCGAGTTCAAATGCATCATAAACCGCGTGGAATAAATAGAGGCGCAGCTGGGTCAGGTTGGAACTAAAGGTGGCGAACCGGTCCCTATGCGACTCAGGCATCACCTCCCGAAAGGAGGGGAGGTCCCTCACCATCGTACGGAGGAAGGAAGAGTACGAGAAGGCGTAGTTCAGGACCCTGGTCGCCATCAGAGAGTTCGCATAGAGACGGCGCCCAAATTTGTCAAGGGTCCGGCCCTCCCTACTAGGCGGGACCGTCGCCGAGACCCGGGAAGGCTGAGATTTTTTGACCGCCGATTCCACCAGAAGCGAAGTGTGGGAAAGTTGGCCCTTCTCAAACCCTTTGATGGGAAGGGTGCGATACTTAGACTCCATTTTGGCGGGGACCACAGCGACCGTCAATGGAGCCTCAAGATTCCTCAGAAAGGTCTGACAGAGGACCTTGTTAATTGGAAGGCGCGGCGACTCCCTGGGGGGGGCAGGGAGATCCTGCTCCTCCAAAAACTCCTTGGTGTAAGTGGACCCTTCCGACAAGTCAACACCCAAAGCCGCAGCCATATCCTGCACAAACCTCGTAAAGGACGAGGGTTTAGCAGGAGGAGAGGGAGACCGAGACTTCCCGGCAGAGCCGAAGGGAGAGGCCTGGTTGGAGTATCTGGGCTCCCTACCCGACCCCGACCCCAAAGAGGCACAGTCCTGCGACCTCGACGGAGTCGGAGACCGGGTGCGCCTGGAGGAACCCCTCGGGGATCCCCCCGGGGTCCGAGGCACCGAGGTCCGCCCCTTCGGCCCGGGCGAGGAAGCCCGAGAGCTCTCCCTGGCCGGAGACCGGAACAAAATGGGGTTATCAACCCGCAAATCCCGAACTTGCAAGGCCCCGCCCCTGGCCGGTGACGAGCGACCACGCCGCCGAGGCGAGGTCCGAGACCTCTTAGCCTTCCTCGGCTTGCGCCTCGCTCGAGACCTGCCCGAGGGAGACGAACCCCTCGAGGACCCCGAGGACGAGGACGAAAGTCTTCGTACTCGGCGCCCCTTGTCCTTCGGCCGCACACTACGCTCCGGCGGATCTCGCGAAGCCGGGTCCGAGGGAACCACCGAGGTCGAGGCCGTGGGCGCCTCGGGAGCCAAGGCCCCGGTACCCGAGACCGAGGTCGCCAACTGCGGGGCCACCGGGGCCGAAGCCTCCGAGGCCGAAGCTGCCGAGGCCGAAGCCTGGTGCAGCTGGTCAATGGCCCCGGTGAGCTCCGAGGCGATCAACGCCCGGAGCAATTCCTGGAACACGGGGATTGACATCCCCTGCGGCAAGACCTGCCGCTGCTCCTCAGAGGGCGACCTCGGTCTCGAGTATTCCCTCGGGGCAGCGGACGATGGCAACTTGGGCTTCACTGAGGCGGACCCACCCGCCGACGAGCCCGAGGATGGCTTCTTAGATGGAGCTGAGGAGGGAAGCGGAGACTTACCCGAGGCCTTGGAAGAGGGCAGCTGCTTCGAAGGCACCGAGGCCCGAGGCGACGCCGACGGTCCCGAAGCTGAGGCCGAGGCCGATGTCGAGGCCGAGGTCAAGGCCGGGGCCGAAGCCGAGGCCGAACTCGAGGCCTTCCCCGGCGGGGACTCCACAGAGAAAAGTTCCGCCATGCGGGCCTTTCGGCGTTTAAGTGCCCGCTTCTGAAAGGTGGCACACTTATCGCAGGATGCCGTCGGGTGTTGGGGCCCCAAACACCGCAAACAGCACCTGTGCGGGTCAGTAATAGAAAGGAGTCTTTCACAGCGCCCGCACTTTTTAAAGCCCGTTACGGGCCGGGACATGGGCCCACAAGCGAGCCGGGAACAAGCGAGGTTCCTCGGCCACGGCTACCGGGAGCCCCCGGTAGTAACGAATACGAAGTATTTTTTTTTTTTTTTTTTTTGAAAAAGAAAGAAACAAAGCAAAAAGAGACGAAAAAACGCAGCGACCGTGCGAAAAACCCCACACAGCCGCGGCGACAGAAGGCAATTTTAGCACAATTTCTCCACAGGGCTTCTGGCTCCGCGGATGAAAAAGAACTGAGGACCACGAGGTGGGGATGCGCCCTCTAGTGGCAAGAAGGCTAGCACATGCGTGGTGCAGTGTGCAAACTTGAAACTTCTAGCAAGTTTGCTTGAAAAGCTGTCCGCGCTGGGGCTCCGTAGATGACGTCACCCACATGTGAGAATATCATGCCTGCTTGTCCTGGGATAATAAGGGTTCTAAGTATAGCAAAATAAAAGCAGAGGTAAGAGGACAGCCCCAACAAATTCTCCACTGTATAGGAAAAGTGGGGTAGTCCAACCATTCACCAAGACTGAAGCTACTAGATCATGGTATAAAGTTTAAACAGCCTGGAAAAAAACAGCCAGAAATGCTCATATATTGCAACACTGTGAACAAATAATCCCATTGAACCATATCAAATCCCTTTTCAGCGTCCAGGCTTATCAAGACCACCGGAATGGACTTATGTTTACAGTGAGCTACAGACAAGACCTTACGCACACCGACTACAGATTGGTGCCTCTTGATAAACCCCACCTTCTCTAGACAAATTAAATCAGTGAAAAGGTCTGAGCATCTATCGGCCAATACTCAAGAC
The DNA here is from genome assembly GCF_902459505.1 of Geotrypetes seraphini. Taxonomy (NCBI): domain Eukaryota; kingdom Metazoa; phylum Chordata; class Amphibia; order Gymnophiona; family Dermophiidae; genus Geotrypetes; species Geotrypetes seraphini. The sequence continues at coordinate 6,669,683 of NC_047100.1, forward strand.
AAAATTTTAAATCCACATTGAGAAGAGAAATGGGCTGGATAAGACTCTGGTACAGTGGATCCTTCCCCAGCTTAAGGATCAAGGTTATATATGCAGTGTTGGAATTTGCGGAAAACCCACCCTGAGCCATAGCTTGTTCAAAATAAGATAAGAGCAGTGCGCACATTTACAAAAATAAAAATTTATAAAATTCAGACAGGGGCTATTGAGTTATGCAACAATTTAACCGCTCGCTGTAGTTCTTTGGTCATTAGTGGGGTGTTAAGTTTAGCCATCTGAGCAGCAGTAAGACTTGGCAAACCCAAGTCTAAGTAATCCGTGAGCTGAGAACCCCAATGTGACCGAGGTGCAAAATACATGGATTGAAAAAAATCTTGAAAATGAGAGGCAGTGTCTTGTGGTTTATGTTGGAGGGTACCTGTACCATCTTGAAGCGCCGGAATATATGCGGCACCCTGCCAGATTTTGCAATCCTGGCAAGGAATCTCCCTGGTTTATTTCCAAATTGGTAAAAATTATACTTTTTATGCAAAAGTTGGTTTTTGTATGTTCATGAATCATAGCATTTAAAGCCGCTTGGGTGACCAAATAAGTTTCTTTAATAAGAGTAGTTGGGTCGCAGAGGTACTGATATTTCGCTTTCCGTAGCTGCTTTTCCAGGTGTACAATACCCTGAGAAAGACGCCTGGCTCTAGTAATCATGTACTGTATGATATCCCCTCGCAAAAGGTGGTTTGGCCTTCATCTGCTGTCATGTTTCACTGTTTCTATGTTTAACTAGCATCAATTAACTCAAATTGTTATGATCTAATTGACTAGTTTATGACTCTCTACAATGTGTGTGCAAATTTGAGCAACCTGTCCTATATAGAATCTGGGGGTAAATACCAGAATAAGGTTTGGGATACTATAAAGCAGGGGTATCCAACCTTTTGGCTTCCCTGGGCCACATTGGCTGAAAAAAATGTTTCTGGGGCCGCACAAATGCTGCAGTAAGACAGAGGAGGGAGCCGGCAAGATGGTAAAAACCCAGAGGCAGCAGAGGAAAACAGTGCATCGCCCTCGACTGGGGCCACACAAAATACTTCACAGGGCCGCCGGTTGGCCACCCCTGCTATAAAGTATTGGTGCACCACTTTTGTTTCGTATTATATGGACTTCTTTGATAATCTCAATCCATTTCTAAATGGAATTCACACCTATTGAATGTATCGATTATTGTTACAGCAATATTTCTCAAAATTGCTGATAACAACTGGTGGAATCTTGTTTGCTTGACTTCCAAATCACTGCCCAGACACGTCCTCATGGGAGAAAACATGGGATCCTTTTCTTACAGCTTGGATATCGAAAAGAGACACTTCTGTGCTTTATTTATGTTTGCCGTTTTGCTTTGCTTAAGTTGACATAGTTGCTCTCAACAGCCTGAAACTTCTAAACGAGGCGGCCCTTAACTTGGAGCCGCCTCCCCTCCATGCCTTTGGCAGCCTCATAGCGAAGGCCTCTCGACGAGAAACAGGAACAGAAAGCCAGCTCCTTCACACTTTTAGTGAACTTCCCTGGCAGGATACCTACATTGCATTTCCGCCCCCCCCCCCCAACTTGCCTGCAATATTTGCACGCTATTTCAATCTTCGAACATTCTCAGATTTTTTTTTTTTTGGGGGGGGGTCATTTTTTTTCTCCCTTTTTCTATTTGCTGCACGCTTTCGAGGGCACAATTGCAAAGAACCCCGATGCCCGCCCCGCCCCAAAGCGGGGGGGGGGGGGGGCGAGAGCTCAGCCCGCCACCCTTTTGCCAACAAATAAAGCGAGCCTCACGTTCAAAGTCGGAGTCCTCCTCCTCCTCGCCGTCGTCGTCCCTGTCCTCGCCGTCGCCGTTCGACTCCGTCTGCATGGGCTCGGCCTCGAACTTCACCCCCTTGGCCAGAGTCCGGAGGCCGCCCCCCGCGGCATCGCGCTCGCGATCCCGGCTCTCCTTGAGGCGCGTGAAGTACTGAATGGCAAACTCCACCAGGTCGGCGGGTCGCTGGCGCAGCACCTCCACCGTGTAGCCCTGCAACAAGTCCGTCAGCCCGGGCGGGATCTCGATGCTCATCGTCCCCTCGCGCCGTCCCGGATCCCGCGCGACCCACTCGCTCGCTCAGTCACACATGCACGCTCGCCAACGGACGGGAGTGGGGGGGGACGACGTAAACCTCGAAACAAAATTAAAAAAGGGGGGGGGGGGAGATTAAAAATATACGTGTATAACCAAACGGTGTAATGATAAAAAAAAATAAAGCTTTCTTCTCCCCCCTCCCCAACCCTGAGAACCGGCTACCCGAACGCGAGAGAAACCGTCCTGCCCCGCGGCCCGACGCTCGCGACCCGTCACAGCCAGTCAGTGTGCGCGAGGGCCGCTCCACGTAGGCCCCTACAGCTACGCACGCGCGCGCCGACCCGCCGTCAGCTGTCTCCTCCCTTCGGCGGCCTCTCCTCATTGGCGCGGGGAAGGGGAGGCGGTGCCCGCGCGCCTTCCGGCTCGCGCGATGAATGAGGGAGAGCGGCGGTTAATGCCTTGGGGGGCGCCGCACGCTCGTTTCTGGAGCTGCGCGAGACGACCTTTCCTTTTCGTTTTCCAAATACCGTAGTATATAACCCAACGGAAGGTAAAAAAAAGGGAAAGCTATTTAATGGGAGGAGGTTTCTTACAAGCACTTATTTTGCAAGCAGTGGTGCCGCCTTGCGAGAAGACTCGAGTGTCGCATCACAAAACAAAAAACCGGTATATACTTGTAATGTTCTTGACTAGAAATTTATGGATATGCTAAAAATAAGGGTGATCTTAAAAGTTGTTTTGTGTCCCGAGTTTGACTTTGTGTTCCCGTTATTATTCTGTCACGGGGGGGAGGGGGGTGAAGTTATTAATATGGGTTACCGTTAACATGGGTTATTTTAATCACTGGTTGCTTTTTATACTGAGAGCTACTTACTGTAATAATAACTGGGGTTGACAGCAGCTTATGCTCTGTTACCTCAGGTCCCATTTGATACAGTGAGAATTGGGTTGATAGCACAAGTCTCTTTTTATGCAGTGAGACATAGGTTGTTTTATTAATAATCCAGATTATTAAATAAATATCTTCCACAATAGCCCATGCTATTTATTTATTCATTCAATCAATCAGTTTTCTATACCAGTGGTTCCCAACCCTGTCCTGGAGGACCACCAGGGCAATCGGGTTTTCAGTCTAGCACTAATGAATATGCATGGAGCGGATTTGCATGCCTGTCATTTCCATTGTATGCAAATCTTTCTCATGCATATTCATTAGGAATAGCCCGAAAACCCGATTGGCCTGGAGGTCCTCCAGGACAGGGTTGGGAACCACTGATCTAATGTACCTGGGGCAATAGAGAATCTGGTGACCTGCCCAGAGTCACAAGAAGCAGTGTAGGTTGGAACTCCCCCCCTATTTTAGCAAAGGTCCCTTTTTAGGGCTCCTTTAACTAAGGTGCGTTAGGGCATTAACGCGCAGAATAGCGCGCTAGACCTTAACGCCAGCATTGAGCTGGCGTTAGTTCTAGCTGCGGTAATATCCTGCGTGCTTTAAAAACGCTAGCGCATCTTAGTAAAAGAAGCCCCTAGTTACTAATAACCAAAGTTAATAATAAAATAACCCATCATTGATAAGGGAAATGGGGTGGGATTTGATATATTACTTTTACAATCAAAACAGTTAAATATTATATAAAAGTATCTATTTTGTACCAGTACTTGTACCACTGATCAGATCCTTTGAAGTTCTCCTCAACTTTAGGAAAGCAAAAACATACTTCTTCACCTGTAACTTATGAATGATCTAGAAATTGGAATTACGAGTGAGGTGATTAAATTTGTAGATGACACTAAACTGTTCAGAAGACCGACTGAGATGATAAAGGGGATGGAACTCCTCTCATATGAGGAAAGACTTAAGAGGTTAGGGCTCTTCAGCTTGGAAAAGAGACGGCTGAGGGGAGATATGATTGAAGTCTACAAAATTGTGAGTAGTGTAGAATGGGTATAAGTGGGTTGATTTTTTTTTTTTTTTTTTACTGCATCAAGATTTGCAAAGACTAGGGGACACTCGATGAAGTTAGAGTAATACTTTTAAAACCAATAGGAGGAAATATTTTTTCACTCAGAATAGTTAAGCTGAGAACGCATTGCCAGAGGATGTGGTTAAAGCGGTTAATGTAGCTGGTTTAAAAAAAGGTTTGGACATGTTCCTGGAGGAAAAGTCTATATTTTGTTATTGAGAAATTTATTTATTTATGGTGGAAGCCACTGCGTGCCCTGGATTGGTAGCATGGAATGCTGCTACTATTTGGGATTTTGCAGGTACTTGTGATTTGGATTGGTCTCCATGAAGACATGATACTGGGCTAGATGGACCATTGGTCTGACCCAGTAAAGTTATTCTTATAACTCCCATGCCTACAGCTGATGGATTACAAAGAAATATATATTGGTACTAGATTCTTGGTATGTGTCGCATTAGGATATAAACTTGTATTGATACATTTGCACTGTAACTATGGCAAATTTAACCTGTAAACTGAATATTATATATTTTGGCATTAGACCCTAGTATGTGTCAAGTTAGGATAAAAACTTATATTGAAATAACTTGTACTGTAACTATGGCAAATTGTAACCTGATCTGAGCTCTTTGGGGAGAACGGGATAGAAAACAAATTACCATATTTTTCGCTCCATAAGACGCACCTTAAATTTAGAGGAGGAAAACAAGAAAAAAAACATTCTGAACCAAATTCTCCCTGCCAGGCTTTACATCCAACCCTACACTCCTTGCCAGGCTCTCTACCCTGTCCCACTGCACTACCCTGTCCTGTAACCTGTCCCCTAGTACCTTTTTTAATCCCCCCTCTCTTTTTTATGGTACATTTTTTATTGGTTTCCAAAATAAATTACAAACAGGGCATAGCCCAAAACAGAAACAAGTCCCACCCCCCATCCCCTCCTAGAGCAGGGAGCAACGTCCAGTATTCAGAACAATGAAACAAAAATTAAAACATCCTTTTTTAACCACCATCCCTTTTTAAAACACCCCTGTCCCGTCCGATAGCGAAGATATAAATTTTTAACACCCTCTCCAAGTTGGCCCTTTTAAAAACACCCCCAGTACCTTTTTAAATCCTTGTTCCTTTTTACAACACCCCTGTCCTGTCCCATAGCACTGACGGGAAGAGTAACATTTCAAAAATAAATTGCCTCATTGCTTCCAATTTCCCTTCCCTATCCACTGATACAAACCTTCGCACTAATCACCTTCATCATCCCCAAAGGCTTTCCTAAACAAGTGTGTCTTCAAATGTTTTTGAAATGTGAATTTCCATTACTACTACTAATCATTTCTATAGCGCTGCTAGATGTATGCATTAAACATGTAAGAGACAATCCCCAGGAAGGCATTCCATAATCTTGGCCCAGTCACACACTTACAGCATCCTCCTCCCCAGTCTAGTAACCCACAGCCTGGAATGCTAAATTAATGAGACCCTGCAGATTTTAAAGCTCAGCTTTTCACATGACTTCCCCTTAGGTGCCATGACTTTCTTCATAAAAGTCATTAATAAATCCCAATAAATAAATAATTTTCATACAGTACTTTAAGATAATTTTAAACTTCATTCAATTGCATGTGCAGCCAATGCTGACACTTCAAGATTGGCGAAATTCTGGCAGATTTACTAACACCAATTATAAACATACCAAACCACAGCCCAGAATTTTGTACTTTAATAATAAATGTAATGCACATTTTATACCATTTGAAAGGAGTCTTAGGGCTATGCCGGTGATACCAAGTTGAGCCCATTACAATAATCCAAACAGCCCTAAATCAATGTCTGTTTCTTTTTCAGCCTGAAAAAAGCAAGGCAAGCTTCCAGCATACAGCTTCTGCAATGAAATGTACGAATTAGCTTCTGCTTATCTGAGCACAGGGTTTACATATAAACATTTGTGTGTACAAAATAAAAATAACTCATGAAATCCTCAATTGTTTTCATGGTGCTATGATTTTTGGCAGATAGTATTGAGTTTGGCAAAAGCAAGAAGATGAGGGATAGTACTGCTAATATGAGAAATCAAAAATTGTTATGATCTTGTGTGTTAGAAAAGTAAAGGATAATGAACCAATTTACTGATCCACTGGACTTGATTAGGTTAGGTAGAAATGCTAATGCTAACGGCGCCTTATATACCATTATATCTCCAACTGAATTCAAAGCGGTTTATAAAAAATTACAAAAATTTTACAAAGAATAAATAAGGACAAAAAAACTAGAAATTAAAAGCAACATTATAAGGCATCATGTGTGCAGTAGATCTAATTTCAGCTGGTAGGTCATTCCATATTTGAGCTCTCAGTGCATCCGAGTACAGTTTTTAATACAGTTTTCCATATCTAATATAATAAAACGCAAGGCCGCGCATGCGCACTTCCTATGTGTGCACCGGTTTTCCGTGAGCTGTAGTGACACATAGAAAGTGCGCATGCGCGGCTTACGCTCTGTCCTGCTCCCTGTTGAAAGACGCAGCGTCTCCCTTACAGTAACTTTGCCGTCGCCGCCTCTCCGCTCTCTCTCTTCCTCCACCCCCCTCCCCCCGAGTTGGATGTCAACCGCGGCGGCCCGAGTCGGATGTCTCAAATCAAAATTTAAAAAATGGAGACTTTCAAAGGTATGGATGAGCGAGAAGGCAGAGAGTTGAAGATTAGGCCCCCTTTTATTTAGCTGCGTTAGAGTTTTTTTAATCTCCGCCGCAGCGGTAAAAGCTCTGAGACACATAGAAATTCTATGAGCATTAGAGCTTTTACTGCTATGGCCTGCGATAAAAAACCCTAACATGGCTTAATAAAAGGGGGCCTTAGACAAAAGGGTACTAAATGTCAGACCAATAATGTTGTATTAGTGCTATAAACTTCTGCAAATTTCCAGTTGGAAACAATAGCTAGGCTGGAAGCCTACAGTAATTCCTAACTTTCTTTGCTGTGCAATTGTGGAGGCAGGCCTTGCTGCCTATAATTGAAGCCCCAGTCTCCACTTAATGGCTTGTTCACAATATTGCACAGAATGAGTTCCAACAGCCTACACAGACATTAGGGTGCTATCATGCCTGCTTCACTAAAAAGATTAAATAAAGGCAAAAAAGAGTGATTTACAATATTACTTCTGTAGTGTCATAGTCTTGATTTTCAGTCCTAAGGAATAGTGCTTGTCTGTGGCAGTTCTAGACCTGGAAAATAACTTGAAAATTAAAATGCGACATTTCACATTTATGGCTCATAGGTGATGAGAGCTAGTGAATATTTTTTGTTTTCTTCCATCTGTGGTTACTGGCAATTGGTTGTAATAATAGCAGCATAACAGAGTGGACTGGAAATACAGATTACAATGGCGTAAAATCTTTATAATAAAAAAAAGGATCTCATAAAATGCACAAACTTTTAATGTATCCTGTTTTTCACAATCGCCAAAAGCAAGTAATTATAAGACCACTCTTTTTATCTTTAATATGGTTGCGCTATGATTTTGTTTTGGTACTGTGGCATATTTTTTATAGAAACAGTGAGATCTTATTTGGCTATTCTCTCTCTTTTATGGTACTGAGTCTTCAAATTTATCTTTAACTTCTGTGTAAACAAACAGACACCTTCAAGTCCTTTCTGTCACCTCCAATGTTCTGCTGGTACACATCCTCTCATTGCGAAATTACAGTTACTATTACAGCATTCGATTCATTTTGGGGGTCATTTACTAAGGTGCGCTAGCCGATTTAGTGCGTGCTAAATGCTAGCACGCCCATTACAGTATGTTTATAGCATTCATTTTCTAATTAGAGATCCTCTGTGTTCATCTCGTGCTTTTTTGAATTCCGTCACCATTTTCATCTCTTACCACCGGCATTCCAGGCATCCACCACCCTCTCCTTGAAAAAGAATTTCCTAACATTATTCCTAAGTCTGCCACCCTGCAACCTCAATTCATGGCCTCTAGTTTTATCATTTTCCTTTCTCTGGAAAAGATTCCGAGAATATTTATTTTAAAAATTTATCTACCATTTAAAATGAACACATAGTAAAAACAAATACATAGTTAAATAAACATATAATAAAATAAACATAAAAACAATCTTCAAGGAAATACCAATATGCAGTGGCGTACCTAGGGTATGTGGCACCCGGGGCCCATCATTTTTTGACACCCCCCCCCCCCCATGTAAAAAATTTTTTTTTTTTTTTTTTTTGCAATAACCATGAAATGGAATAAATGGTCAGAATAGAAACAGGCAGTGAAAATTTTCTTTTATTGAACCTCATATATGTAACCATTATTCCAAACATAACATAACATAAATTATGTCTAAATTGTCATGACATTAGAAGTACATATGGAGTAGTTGCAGGTGATGCTTGGGACAGTTCTGATTGTGTTAGTTCGGTTTTATGTGTTTTTTGAATAGAAGGGTTTTTATTTCTTTTTGAAGGTTTTGCAGTCTGTGGTTGATATCAATTGGTTGTAGAGTTGGGGGTCGAGTGTTGCAGCTCGAATGGCTAGGAGGTTGTCGAACAGTTTTTTTCTTTTGACGTTTTTGGTTGGAGGGTGTGTGAATGGTGCACAAGTTCTCCTATGTCTGTTTGAAGTGGATTGAATTATTTAGCTGAAGAAATTAGTTACCCCCCATTCCACACACATTAATTCTCTTCCATTTTTGTTCCCATTATAAAAAACACTGATAAGTTCCCAGAAAAAAAATACATTAAAATAAGAAGTGAAAACAAAGGCCCCTACAGATGAGAACATAACATAAGAATAGCCTAACTGGGTCAGACCAATGGTCCATCATGCCCAGTAGCCCATTCTCATGGTAGCCAATCCAGGACACTAATACCTGGTCAAAACCCAAAGAGTAGCAACATTCCATGCTACCGATCCAGGGCAAGCAGACACTTCCCCCATGTCTTAATAACAGATTATGGACTTTTCCTCCAGGAATTTGTCCAAATCTTTCTTAAAACCAGCTACACTATCTGCTTTTACCATAACTTCTGGCCACTTCATTTTTAAGTTTAGATCTTTCCTTTCAAACAGAGACCTTGCTAGATGTCAAATACAGCACAAGGTAACTTCACATGGACTTAGCTGTGCAGGAAATGTGAATCTCCTCATACACCCACCATATAGTGCAAAAATGTGCAAAGGTCTGTTTTTTTCTTTCGATCACTACATAGCCTAATGCCACACAAGCAGCGCTGTTACAAACATATTCTGTAGGTCAATGCTAAGGATAACAAAGTTTCCTTCCTTGGACCAGAAGGAGATAAACCACTGGAAGAGATCCCAAAACAACACCCAAAGACCCACTCAGTGTGTGAATCAGTTGAGTGGAGTGGACTAACTGGGGGGTGGAAATGGGCCCGGAGTTTGCTCAGCAGAATTTCCCAGACCACCTCTTCCTCTCAACACATTGACACGCTGCCACCATCACCACTAGGAACACCTCACTGGGTAGGCCAGCTATGCTATAAACTTTATAAAACACATTATTATATTTTCTTATAAAGCACATATTTTAACTGACCTCTCTGACATCCTCAGCCTTTCCATTCACAAAAATAGAAGGAAGAAAAGTTCCCATTTCCTGCTGTCTCATGTCCCCGGCCTATACAATATTTTTTTTCTGCAGACCCTTCAAAAGTCTGACCAAATCCTCGTTTCACTTGCATTATAAAGTACTGAGGATGCCATCTCTCCCCAATCCCAGGTCCTAAAGTCTAAGACAGTAGCGCAAACTAATGCTGCCAGATAGAGGAAAAAAAAATTTTGATTCGATTCAGCCCTATTGAATTGGTTTTTCAATTCGATTTTCCTGCCCAGTTGGGTGATTTTTTTCAAAACTCCTGGTGGGTTTTATAGCTTTTTCACCCCCTTTGGCTTCTCCTAACCACACTGGCGCTGTGGTGTAAATAAAATAAAGAAACAAAAAGGACTTTTCCTCTTTCTGTTAAATCTAGCTCACGTTTGCAGTCCAACACCAGCTCTGGCAGGATACACATTTCAAATCTGACATGTTATAATCACAAAACAGAAAATAAAATTAATTTTTCTACCTTTTGTTGTCTGGTTATATTTCAAATCTTGTTGGTCCAAGGCTCTGGTTTTCTTCTGATAACTTGCTTGCCAGGGTCTCCTTCTTTCTGCATGCTAACCATCCATCTGCCAACTCTGTCCTCCCTTTCCATTTCCCTTCCCTTCCCAGGAAGTCTGGTATCTTTCCTTTTTTTCATCTCCCTCCACAGATCCACCTTTTCTTAAATACCCTTTCATCCGGCATCTCTCCCTCCTTCCCCACCATCCCAGAGTCCACCATCTCTCCGTTTCTTTTCCTAATTACCCTCCTATCCAGTATCTCTATCCCTCCTCCACACCATCCCTTGTGTCCAATTTCTCTCCCTTTCTGTTCCTTCCCTCCCTAAATCCCATGGTCCATCATCTCTCTCCCTCTCCTCTATTTTCAGACCCATTATTTCTTCCCCCCCCCAAAGTTTGGCATATGCATGTCTCTTTGAACACCCCCTTCCCTCCGTGTACTTCTAAATCATGGTCCCCCCCCAAAGGCCTATCCCCCCTTAAAGGTCTGCCTGTCCCACCTTGAAGGCCTGCACCCCCCTTGAAGGCCTGTCCCTTCCCCTTGTAGGCCTGTCCCCCCCTTGAAGGCCTGCCTGCCTGTCCCCCCCTTGAAGGTCTGCACCCCCCGAAGGCCTGCACCCCCCCGAAGGCCTGTCCCCCACTTGAAGGCCTGTCCCACCCCCTTGTAGCTTCTCTCCCCCCCCCCCTTGTAGGCCTGTCCCCCCTTGAAGGCCTGCCTGCCTGCCTTTCCCCCCTTGAAGGCCTGTCCCCCCTTGAAGGCCTGCACCCCCTTGAAGGCCTGCACCACCCCCCTCGAAGGCCTGCCCTCCCTTGAAGGTCTGCACCCCCCCCGAAGGCCTGTCCCCCACTTGAAGGCTTGTACCACCCCCTTGTAGCTTCTCCCCCCCCCCTTGTAGGCCTGTCCCCCCTTGAAGGCCTGCCTGCCTGCCTTTCCCCCCTTGAAGGCCTGTCCCCCCTTGAAGGCCTGCACCCCCTTGAAGGCCTGCACCACCCCCCTCGAAGGCCTGCACTCCCTTGAAGGTCTGCACCCCCCCCCCGAAGGCCTGTCCCCCACTTGAAGGCTTGTACCACCCCCTTGTAGCTTCTCCCCCCCCCTTGTAGGCCTGTCCCCCCTTGAAGGCCTGCCTGCCTGCCTTTCCCCCCTTGAAGGCCTGTCCCCCCTTGAAGGCCTGCACCACCCCCCTCGAAGGCCTGCACTCCCTTGAAGGTCTGCACCCCCCCCGAAGGCCTGTCCCCCACTTGAAGGCTTGTACCACCCCCTTGTAGCTTCTCCCCCCCTTGTAGGCCTGTCCCCCCTTGAAGGCCTGCCTGCCTGCCTTTCCCCCCCTTGAAGGCCTGCACCCCCTTGAAGGACTGCACCCCCCCCCCCCCGAAGGCCTGCACTCCCTTGAAGGTCTGCACCCCCCCGAAGGCCTGTCCCCCCCTTGAAGGCCTGTCCCCCCCCCCTTGTAGGCCTGTCCCCCCCCTTGTAGGCCTGTCCCCCCCCCTTGTAGGCCTGTCCCCCCCCCTTGTAGGCCTGTCCCCCCCTTGAAGGCCTGCCTGCCTTTCCCCCCTTGAAGGCCTGTTCCCCCCCCTTGAAGGCCTGCACCCCCTTGAAGGTCTGCACCCCCCCAAAGGCCTACACCCCCCCCGAAGGCCTGCACCCCCCTGAAGGCCTGCCTGCCCCCCTTGAAGGCCTGCACCCCTTGAAGGTCTGCCCCCCCCCCCGAAGGCCTGTCCCCCATTGAAGGCCTGCCTGTCACCCCCTCCCCCTTGAAAGCCTGCTTGCCTGCCCGCCCGCCCCACCCTGAAGGCCTGATGCCCCGACCCACCCCGAAGGACCGCTCGCCCCCCTGGCCTCCCCGCACACCACCTATGAAGCAGCCGCAGCAGGATCGCGAAGTCAGCGTCAGCGATCCCTGCGCTGCTTCCTGCGCCACGGTCCCGCCCCTCCTCTGACGTCAGAGGAGGGGCGGGATCGCGGCGCAGGAAGCAGCGCAGGGATGCTGACGCTGACTTCGCGATCCTGCTGCGGGCTGCTTCACAGGTGGTGCAGGAAGGTCAGTGGGGCGAGCGGTCCTTCGGGGGTGGCGGGGGACTGAACGGCAAGGCCGGGAACACCCCCTTAGGGCTGGTACCCGGGGCGGCCCGCCCCCCCTAGGTACGCCACTGCCAATATGGATAGTTCCCACATTCAGTAACATCAATGTGCCTTTTTTAAATTCTGGATTGTGCATCAGGCTAGTAATAATGTCCGCACTAAAGATTAATATATGGACTCCTTTACCCTATTTAATTATAATCATACTTGTCCTTAATCACTTTTATAACTAAATGCAACATGAGAAACATCTCAATGGTATTTTGTATTCTTACTTGTGCATAGTTTAGGCAAACTGGTAATTGTGAATGTTTCCACACTTTCTCACAAAATGTCTATCTCGGAGGATATTTAATTACATCTGCATTGACTTGGGAACCGAAATATGCCAGACTAGTTGAGAAATTCTTGTTAAAATGGCTTTCCCAGTTGTCAGCTGTGCTTGCACTTCCTGGGCTGAAAGCTTATAATCTCCTGTGGGTTTAGCAGAGGGTTGCCAACTGCAAGCTCTGACAATCTTCACTGTGCCTCATTGATTCACCAACCAAACTTTAGTTTTCTGTTTCGGCTTTGGTTGAAACCAGGCGATTATGTTTTGGCAGCACTTTTAGTTTTGGACAAAAGTGAGTGGTCAGTTTCAGTAGCAGGTCAGGCCTATACTACGTATAGGATAGGCTAGCTACATAATACCTGAACTAGAATGAAATAGAAATATAGAAGATGACGGCAGAAAAGGGCCACGGCCCAACAAGTCTGCCCACTCTAATGACCCAGCATGGTTATTTTTCACCTGCAGTACAAACTTTTAACACACCAAAAAATAGCAACATAGTTTTGAAACCAACAATTATATGTTCAAGAGTAACCACTGAAGTCATTCTCCAACTAAATGATAAATTGGGAATAAGCTTTTTAAATATTTCCAAAAGAATTGATGAGAAGATTTATTGGAGAAAATAAATACCATATAAGCAACATATATGAGTTAGATGAATGTGAAGTTTTGTATTGTTTGAATACTGCAATAAGTAGGCTAATGGAATCTTTACTAAGGTCGGAATATATACCCCAAGTCGTGTTTCTTGCACATTAAGATGAGTACTTATATCCATTAAATATATTTATAAAGATTGCACTTTAAGCACTTGCAAAAAAAACCTCTGGACCGATGACGACTTGTGTGTATCGAAATTTGATTTTCACACAGTTACACCACTGAGGTCTATAAATTGCTATAATAGGTTATTCTAAGTTTTTTTCTGAAAAAATATTGTTTGAATACTGACATATAAAATGTCTACACATCATATTAATTAATATCCCTTGCTGTCTCCCTTGTTTCTGTAATCCTGTGCCTCACATTTTCGAGCATCTCCATCAATGACTCTATTTCACCGGTTTGTGAAAGAGCTTTTAACCTCACTCTCTGAATCGCATTCATTTCCATAGAATAAAGTAGTCGCCAGTTTTACAGCATCACGTTGCTATGCAACATATTACTGAGCTTCCCCGCGGAGTCGGGTTACCATGGTGACACATGGACATGCAGGTGCTCCAGACGAAATTAAATAGGAGCAGCTGCTTTTGAAAGGAACAACCATGGAAAGCGCTGACCACCTCTGCTCTGCTCTATTTAGCCCCTGCAGAACAATGGCTGGAAGTTGCAGGGTCGACAGGGTGCTGTGAAGCAAAGATGACGTAGATGAGCAGACAGCAGGCGAGTTAGGAATGCCTCTGGTGGAGCAGCGGGGGAAGGATTAGAGCAGTTTCAAGACTGAAAGGGTGAGGAGGCGGATATTGGCAAACGACAGAATGACGTGAGCAAAAAGGGCAGAATCACGGCCCAGCGCAGGTAGCAAAGAAAATGCAGGCGGGTAATTCTGGCCTCTGTATTAGATGCATGGTTTATTCTGGCCGACGTGGACTTCATATATAGTACAGGTAGTGGTGAAGAGTATGACATTGCCCTTATTTTCAAAAGTCAGCTTTAGAACACAGTTGTTTTTTCTAAGGAGTGAAAATGACGACTAAACTAGGAGAGGAGCACGTTAAAATGGGATCACACAGAAAGGAATGGAATAATTATATGGCAACATGTTATGTTATCAATAACAAAATTATTAGTGGTAAAAAAGCAATCAAAACTATAGCCAATAAAACCACTACCAACAGAAATAAGGCTACAGCTTTCAAACTGGAAAGCTAGCTCATTTATTGAGGTGGTTTGCCTCAGATAATGGAGCAGAGTCACCAATTCAGGGTTAAATTGTGTGTTATATTAACCAGGTTTTCTATTCCATCTTTACCTATTCAGTTCAAGGTTGGATTACAAGAGAATGGGTCAGTTGCCCAGGAAGTTATAATGGACAGATTGATACAGACATTCAATGGAGATCAGTAATTATTAATACAGTTAGGTCATAGTTACAAATAGGTCATTGTTGGCTCTTTGCTTTTTCCCAGGAGTTGCTTTAGACAGTTTAGAAATAGGCTTTTACAATTACCATTATCATTTCAGTTATTTCAGGGTTGGATTCTTGGTAGAGAAATGCTTTGAGAAGTTTTCTGAACCTGAGAGAGTGGTCACCAGGGCTGTGGAGTCGGAGTCGAGGAGTCGGAGGAAATTTTGGGTACCTGGAGTCGGAGTCAAAAGTACAAAAAACTGAGGAGTCGGAGTCGGAACATTTATCTACCGACTCCATTTTTGAACTTGGCATACCAATCACGAACGATTCTTTCAGCTATAGCACCCACTATATACACAGCACAAATGTTGCGAGCAGCTTCTGCGGCCTTAGAACCTTGATTAAAAGCAAAAAGAAGGTGGTGTCGAAAATGCTCATTTCTCTCAACTTGACATTCCATTTTAACGATCTGAAAATTAACCAGTGCTGTGGAGTCTGAGTCAGAGTTGAGGAGTCGGAGGAAATTTCGGGTACCTGGTGTCGGAGTCTGAAGTACAAAAAACTGAGGAGTCGGAGTCAGAAAATTTATCTACCGACTCCACAGCCCTGGTGGTCACAAGATCATAGTGTAAATGGGAGCAATATATGTATAGCAGGTGTGCTTTTTGAGTGTGGTAAAAACAATAATAATTACTATTGATGTTACTGTTTTCAATCCACAATCATACAATATAAATATCACCAAAGTGCAATAAAAGGGGATATGGAAGATTGCTAGTGTTTCACCTCAGGGTCTTCAGAAGGCCGGCTGGGTCGTAAGATTCAAGCTGGCTGGACTCATTAGTCCCGTTGATTTTTCTGTTTATCCTTACTAGTGCCTAATATTTTTTCTTTATTTCTTTTTTCCTTTGTTTTTAATTTTTATGTTTAATTAGTAAGTTTGATTTCTTAGTTAAATATATACCTTATTCATCATATTAATAAACTGCTAAATATACTCTAATTTATCAAGATCGTGTACTTAGCTTGCTTGGTTTGTAGACAGAATCCCAGCCCAAATGTGACATACTTGCAAAGATTAGTTTTAGATAATTATGAATGTACTGAATTTGCATGTATATGAAAGTTGCAGAACTGAACAGTAGCTATGTATGAAGCCATAATGATTGGTTATCAGTGTACCTATTTTAGAAGAGGAGACCATTGTGGTTTGAAGCAGAAAAGGGTTTCAGACTTGCTGTTACTAATCTGTATGCCCTGGGTTAAACAGATATTTACAGCAACAGTGCTTTTTTTCTTGCTGAAATTTTACATCTGCAGCCAGTAGGAGGGCAAATAGATTTGATTTTTTTTTTTTTTTAAGGTTTTGTCAGCTGCACTTGCCTGGGTAGTGGGTCATGTAGAACTTTATCTGTAAATACTGTGAGAACTGCCTGTAGCTCTTTCTACTCTGCTTGACTCCTTCCATGAATTTTCTTGTCTGTAGTTTCTAGTCTGATGCTTTTGAACAGCAGACATCTTTCAAAAGGGAACATAAGGAGTGAAAGAGAGGCTGGAACTGACCAGTCTGTTTTTCAAGTCCAAAAATGATTACAAATATGGGGATTTTTTTTATAAATGTATTTTTATTGGTGTTATTTTTGTTTGTCTAGTGCCAAAACATTCTTTGAAGCTTCAATTAATGCTGAAAGCTCTCCAATGATACTCCATAGCAGGGTTAGGCGACCATAATCTTCAAGGGCCACAATCTGGTTGGGCTTTCAAGATTTCCACAATGAATATACAGTACATGAGATTGATTTGCATCTACTGCTTCCATTGTATGCAAATAGATCTTACGCATATTCATTCTGGAAATCTTGAAAACCCAACTGGGTTGTGGTCTTTAAAGGCTGTGGTTGCCCACTCCCTGCTCTAGAGAAGAGGCTGCAAAAGGTGGTTCTATTGCCCAAAATATATATTCATTCCTTTTGCATCTGTATGCAATAAGTAATTCCTTCAACAGCAAGTTTGCATCTATTTGCATATAAATGAATTTATGCATAATTGCAATAGTGATTCATTCTGTATTCATGTTTTCATTAATCTTGCCTTCCATTGTTCTATTTAATAATTGCATATATAATCAGGGACTTGGAAGTGTTTAGTTTGCAAATACGCTGATGCCATTGATTGTAGAAAGTAGCTTGTCAGATTTAAAGTCACCCTGTTTGAGTGAGATATGCAAAGTCGTCAAGACTTTAATTTTATGGTTGCAGATGTGGATCAGGCCCCAATCCCAGCCTCTACCGTTTGATATTTTATTTCTTTGTAGTTTGGAATGATTGCTGTGTTCCTGAATGTATAGTTGTCTTTTCTATCAGTATAATGGAGTTTCTTTCTAATATAGTCTTAGATTGTAAACCACCCAGACCTGCACTCCAGACAAAACAGCATAGAAAAACCTTATCACCATAAACCATATCACCTTTTCCACATGTAGGACATGTTTTACGTTTGGAAAATGGCTATTACAAAATAATGCAGGTAAATACACATATGCATGTGCAAGTGTAGGTGTGATGAACATGTTTACTTATATGCAGACTATAGGCATCCATCTGCATACCAGAGATGATGATATGAGAGATATGCTGTCTGCCTGGTGCCAAAATCCAAGATGTTACGGAGAGCTTGCCGAGACTCATCAAGCCTGATGTCTATTATCCGATGCTCATCCACATTGGCACTAATGATACTGACAAATACCCTTTGAACGTATCAAAAGCGACTTTGTGGCTCTGGGAGAGAAAGTGAAGAAGACGGGTACGCAGGGGGTATTCTCGTCCATCCTCTCTGTCAAGGGTAAAGGCCAGGGCAGAGAAGCTCGCATTCTGGAGATGAATGTGTGTCTACATGGATGATGTCAAGAGCGTTTTGGCTACCTGAACCATGGGATGATTTTCCAAGGGCTGCTGAGCAGGGATGGTGTGCATCTATCAAAGAAGGGCAGAAGTGTCTTTGTTAGCAGGCTGGCTAATCTACTGAAGGGGGCTTTAAACTAGACGTGATGAGGCAGGGTTATCAAAGCCCATAAGTAAATCACTGAATACCTCTGCACAGATGGGAAAAGGGGGCAATGTCTGGAAAGCACTATATACTAATGCTCGAAGTATGGGAAACAAGATTCTGGATCTAGAAGCTGTGATGGAAGAAGATGAGTTGGATATAGTGGCGATCATGACTGGGATGTAGTTATATTTGGGCTATAAACTGTTCAGAAAAGAAAGGGTAATAAACTTTCCTCTAGTCCACAACTGGACTGACAGTAAGAAAAGGAGGGGGGAGCAGCATTATATGTTAAAAATCATATTAAAGCCACACAATTGCTGGATCTGCAGGGCAAGGAAGAGGCACTGTGAATCAATTTGGAAAGAGGGACTGGTAAATATATCTACATTGGTGTAATATACAGGCTTCCTTCACGGACAGAGATTTAATATTAGACATTCAGAATATATCTAAAAAAAGAGGAAGTTTTACTAAGAGGTGATTTGAACATGCTGGATGTTTGGGGTATCCCTATTGCAGGGTCTTTTGGATTCTCTTCCTTACCCAATCATAAAATCCACATAAAAAGCCTATATATATTTTTTTTTAACAAGAATACGTTGTGTAACATTCTCTGCTCAACATATTCCCATTCAAGCATATATCAATTTGCAATAGTATCGCATACATATGCTACTGTGTTCAGTAGTGAAATCAGTTGGCATGTACCCACTCTTATTTTGCAATTCTCCACATGCACTCCTACTCACTGAAAATATCAACGGTGCATTGCGTAGGAGGCATTGCTTCTTTCAGGCCTTTATTAAGTTAATGTGATTTCAATAGACCAGATTATTTGAAAGTATTCTTAACAGAATCTGAAATGGGTTTCATTTTTGTATGTGGAGATTCCTTTAAAAATTTTCTTAATACAGTATATAATGGCCAATAAAGGATGCTGCCACCTGTGCTTTAGCCATCTAATATTTTGTTTTGGTTAACAAATCAGTGAGGAAAAAATATCCAAAAATGAAAAAAAAAAAGTCTAGGCAATTTTTTCTGACCAATAAATTTTTATAATACATTGTTCTTGACTTTTTTTCCATTTTGATATTTTATCTTCACTGGTCTTTTTCCCAGCAGATTCGGTGAGGATCTATTCCTTCTTCTTTTGTCTCCATTTTGATTTGGAAGTCATTTGTACTGTACTACCATAGCTGGATTCAGCTCAACAGCCTTCAAACTGTATATTTTTGCATCACAGCTGTTAGCAACAGCAGTATAACATATCATGGCCCTGTAACCTTCAAACTTTTATTAAATCAAGAATGGGACTGTTTGCTAAAGGATTGATTTATTTATATACTGATAGTTCAAGTACAAGCTTAGTCTCAATAGATAAATGCTTAATAAATAAGGCCTTAAGGTGTCCTTTTACTAAGTGCATTAGGCATCAATGTGTACCTAAAACATCTAAAAATGAAGTACTGTGGTACACACTCAGGAGACAATTTATGACATTTTTGTGGTCTGAATCTCAGAATCAGTGTTCTCCCTCCCATTCAATCCCAATCCGCCTCTGCGGCATTTCTCAGTGGCATTGCTCCTTTGCACATGTCCTCGATTCAACCTGCTACTATTCTGCGCTGCCTGACGCTGATCAGGAGGATCCTGATGCAGATGACTTGCTTGCTGACCCCTTATTTGCAGGTGCAGCGCTTCCTAGGGCAGGAGATCAGGGACTGTGTCCTGGATCTCTCTGGGGTAATGGACCCTGGGAATTATCCCACAGTCCTGCGCTTTTGCCGGATCTTATTTAACATAAGAACATAAGCATAAGAACATAAGCAGTGCCTCCGCTGGGTCAGACCAGAGGTCCATCGTGCCCAGCAGTCCGCACACGCGGTGGCCCATCAGGTCCAGGACCTGAACTGTAATCCTCTATCTATACCCCTCTATCCCCTTTTCCAACAGGAAATTGTCCAATCCTTTCTTGAACCCCAGTACCGTACTCTGCCCTATTACGTCCTCTGGAAGCGCATTCCAGGTGTCCACCACACGTTGGGTAAAGAAGAACTTCCTAGCATTCGTTTTGAATCTGTCCCCTTTCAACTTTTCCGAGTGCCCTCTTGTTCTTTTATTATTCGAAAGTTTGAAGAATCTGTCCCTCTCCACTTTCTCTATGCCCTTCATGATCTTGTAAGTCTCTATCATATCCCCTCTAAGTCTCCTCTTCTCCAGGGAAAAGAGTCCCAGTTTTTCTAATCTCTCAGCGTATGAAAGGTTTTCTATCCCTTTTATTAGACGTGTCGCTCTTCTCTGAACCCTCTCGAGTAACGCCATATCTTTCTTAAGGTACGGCGACCAATATTGGACGCAGTACTCCAGATGAGGACGCACCATCGCCCGATACAACGGCAGGATAACTTCTTTTGTTCTGGTTGTAATACCCTTCTTGATTATGCCTAGCATTCTATTCGCCTTCTTAGCGGCCGCTGCGCACTGTGCCGTCGGCTTCATTGTCATGTCCACCATTACCCCCAAGTCCCTTTCTTGGGTAGTCTCCTTCAATAATATCCCTCCCATCGTATAGCTGCACCTTGGGTTTCTGTTACCCACATGTAGTACTTTACATTTCTCAACGTTGAACTTCATCTGCCATCTCGTCGCCCATTCCCCTAGTTTGTTCAAGTCTCTTTGCAATTCTTCGCAGTCCTCTTTAGTCCGAGCTCCACTAAATAGTTTTGTGTCGTCCGCAAATTTAATTATCTCACACCTCGTCCCTGTTTCCAGATCATTTATGAATATATTAAATAGCAACGGCCCAAGCACCGAGCCCTGCGGGACACCACTCGTGACCCTCCTCCAGTCCGAGTAGTGGCCCTTCACTCCCACCCTCTGTTTCCTACCCGCTAACCAGTTTCTGATCCATCTATGTACATCTCCTTCCACCCCATGGTTCTTCAGTTTTCGAAGTAGGCGTTCGTGGGGTACTTTGTCAAAGGCTTTTTGGAAGTCTAGATATATGATGTCTATGGGGTCACCTCTGTCCATCCGTTTGTTAATTCCTTCGAAGAAGTGCAATAAGTTAGTTAGGCACGATCTCCCCTTGCTGAAACCATGTTGACTGGTTGTCAGAAGTTTGTTTCTTTCAAAATGTTCATCAATGTTGTCTTTTATAAGTGCTTCCACCATTTTACCTGGAACTGAGGTCAGACTCCGGTCTGTAGTTGCCCGGGTCACCTCTTGATCCCTTTTTAAAGATGGGCGTAACAGTGGCTATCTTCCAGTCCTCTGGGATCACGCCTGTTTTCAGGGATAGATTGCAAATTTGCTGCAGTAGTTCCGCTATCTCTTCCTTTAGTTCCTTCAGAACCCTTGGATGGATTCCGTCCGGACCCGGGGATTTGTCAGTTTTTAGTTTTTCTAGCTGCCTGCGTACGTCTTCCAGGCTCACTTCCATGGATGTTAATTTTTCTGCTTGATCTCCCTTGAAGATTTGCTCAGGTTCCGGTATGCTGGATGTGTCTTCATTTGTAAACACAGACGAAAAGAACATGTTAAGTCTTTCTACTACTTCTTTCTCTTCCTTCACCACTCCCTTCCTGTCTCCATCGTCCAGCGGTCCCACCTCTTCCCTGGCTGGCTGCTTCCCTCTAACATATCTAAAGAAAGGTTTGAAATTTCGAGCTTCCCTGGCTAGCTTCTCTTCATACTCTCTTTTGGCTTTTCGAACCACACGGTGACATTCTTTTTGATACTTCCTGTGCTCTTTCCAGTTGTCCTCAGTTTTGTCCTTTTTCCATTTCCTGAATGAATATTTCTTATTGCCTATCGCTTCCTTAACTATTTTAGTTATCCATGCCGGGTCTTTTGTATGACTCTTTTTGCACCCCTTTCTGAATCTGGGGATATACAGATTTTGCGCCTCGCTCACTGTGTCTTTGAAAAAAGACCAGGCATGTTCTACCGTTTGCCATTTCTTGGAAGTGTTCCTAAGTTTCTTCCTTACCATTATCCTCATTGCTTCATAGTTTCCTTTCTTGAAGTTGAAAGTTTTCACAATGGTTCTATTTCCTTTCGGTATTCCTACTTCGACCTTGAACTTGATCATATTATGATCGCTGTTTCCCAACGGTCCTACTATTTCCACTTCCTTTGCAGGTCCCTTTAACCCATTTAGGATTAGATCCAGAGTGGCATTTCCTCTCGTCGGTTCTCTTACAAGCTGCTCCATGAAGCAATCCTGTATAACCTCTAGGAATTCTGTCTCCCTAGCGCATTTTGAGCTTCCAAGACTCCAATCTATCCCAGGATAGTTGAAGTCTCCCATAATAACCGTGTTACCACTTTTGCATTCACGCTTCATCTCGTCTTCCATTTCTTCATCTATATCTCTGGTTTGCCCGGGTGGACGATAGTATAGACCCATCTTTATTTCAGGCCCTTTCCTTCCAGGTATTTTAACCCATAGCGATTCCAGGTTGTTGGTCGTCTCTGCTTTGTCCATTTTTGTCGATTGTATGCTTTCTTTTATGTATAGGGCTATTCCACCTCCTTTCTGTCCTGACCTGTCCTGGCGATAGAGCTTGTACCCTGGCAGTGCTGTATCCCATTTATTTTCTTCATTCCACCATGTTTCAGAGACTCCAATGATGTCTATGTCTTCTGCATTGGCCATGGATTCCAATTCCCCCATTTTGTTTCTTAGGCTCCTTGCATTAGTATATATACAATTTCTGACTCTTTGCAGGAGTTCAATGTGGTCACTTAGCTGACTCCGTCCAGTTCTTCCTCCTGGCTTTGTGATGTGTGCTTGCAGTTTGCTACCTTTCCCTGGCACCCTGATATGAGCGTTCTGCTCTTAGAGCAGTTTGACTCTCTGGAGGGTGCTCTGAAAATTGCTAGAGCTATGTCACGTTTGTATCCCCTGGCAAAGGAGTGTCAGTCCAGGGTGGATTCTTTGGTGGCACAGGTGACTAAATGCACTTCTTTCCCCAGTGAGGGTGGTGTAATGTTAGAGGATATACAGGACCACCATGTGGATGTGGTCCTCAGGAAACTTTGACATAGCTGCTTTAAGCATTAAAGCTGCTTTGGTGATGGTTTTTTCATGCGCCTGTCTCTCTCAACTGCGCACACTGGAGAGTGAGGCGGGGACAGATTCTATGGCTGATGATTCCACTTCCAAGGCTTTTCAGGGGCAGTTATTATTTGGCAAAGGTCTGGATGACCTTATGGGTTCTGTGATGGACCGTCATCCTAAGACTCTGCTTGATAGCAGACTCAGACCCTCCTGGGGTTCTGGTCATTCAAATTTTCGTGGCTCATGGCAATCCTGACCGTATGCAAATGCCATGTTGCAGATATTTTCACAGGTATATTGGCTACAGGCGTTCCCAGCCTTCCACCTCCCATTTTAAGCCTTCTGCCAAACAGATACAATGACACCAGGCTGAGGAATGCCATTTTTCAGATTGGGGGCCGGCTCTCAAACTTTCTTCTTGCCTGGATGTGCATTATGTCCAACAAGTGGGTCTTAGACATTATTCAGTCTGGCTACAAGCTGGAATTTGCCCGGCCTCTGCCAGATCGGTTCATGGACTCTCCTACAGGTCAAAGCGCTCAAGGTTCAAGCCACCATTCAGTGCTTGTTGGATATTCAAGCCATAGAGCCAGTGCTGCCCAAGCACTTGAGCTCAGGCAGATATTATATATACTTTCTCGTGCTAAAGAAAGGCTCAGAAGATTAAAGGCCTCTTCTGGATCTGCAGCTGAAGGTTCCACGCTTTTGAATGGAGGCCATGTGTTCAGTCATTGCAGCAGTGACCCAGGAGACTTGCTTCTCTGGATCTCATGGAGGTGCATTTGCACATTCCCATTTTTCTAGCCCACCACAATTTCTTTTGGTTTCAGCATTACCAATTCTCAGCTCTGCCATTTGGGCTGGCAACAGCGCCCCAGACCTTCACCAAGGTGATGGTTGTTGTGGCAGCTTACCTGCGAAAGATGACTCTCCAGGTTTCCCTTAATTGGGCAAATGGCTGATCAGGTTTGTTTTAAATCTACTACTTAGTAGCTTAATCACATGCCCCCTAGTCCTAAAGCACAGTTACTTACCGTAACAGGTGTTATCCAGGGACAGCAGGCAGATATTCTTTACGCATGGGTGACGTCACCGACGGAGCCCACGGTACGGACCTTTTTACTAGAAAGTTCTAGTTGGCCGCACCGCGCGTGCGCGAGTGCCTTCCCGCCCGACGGAGGAGTGCGTGGTCCCCAGTTAGTATAAGCCAGCTAAGAAGCCAACCCGGGGAGGTGGGTGGGTCGTAAGAATATCTGCCTGCTGTCCCTGGATAACACCTGTTACGGTAAGTAACTGTGCTTTATCCCAGGACAAGCAGGCAGCATATTCTTTACGCATGGGTGACCTCCAAGCTAACAAAGAGGGAGGAGGGATGGTTGGCCATTAGGAAACAAATTCTGAAGTACAGATTGGCCGAAGTGCCCATCCCGTCTGGAGAAAGCATCCAGACAGTAGAGAGTAGTGAATGTGTGAACTGAGGACCAGGTGGCCGCCTTGCAGATTTCCTCAATGGGTGTGGAACGGAGGAAAGCAACAGAAGCGGCCATAGCTCTTACCCTGTGGGCCGTGACAGCACCGTCTAGTGACAGACCGGCCCGAGCGTAACAGAACGCGATGCAAGCTGCAAGCCAGTTGGATAGCGTCCGTTTAGAGACCGGTCGACCCAAACGATTCGGATCGAAGGTCAGGAAGAGCTGAGGGGACAAGCGGTGAGCCCTTGTACGATCGAGATAGTAAGCTAGGGCACGCTTGCAGTCAAGAGTGTGCAATGCCTGTTCCCCGGGATGTGAATGAGGCTTCGGGAAGAACACAGGCAAAACAATGGACTGGTTGAGGTGGAAGGCTGAGACCACCTTTGGAAGGAACTTTGGATGGGTGCGCAGAACCACCTTGTCATGGTGAAAAATAGTGAACGGTGGATCGGCAACCAGTGCATGAAGCTCACTAACCCTCCTGGCAGAGGTGATGGCAATGAGGAAAAGAACCTTCCATGTCAGAAATTTGAGCGAAGTTGTGGCAAGAGGCTCAAAGGGAGGTTTCATGAGGGCAGACAAAACCACATTCAGGTCCCAGACGACCGGAGGAGGCTTCAGAGGTGGTTTGACGTTGAAGAGGCCCCTCATGAATCGGGAAACCAGAGGGTGAGCCGTGAGAGGTTTTCCTAGAACAGGCTCATGGAATGCCGTGATGGCACTGAGATGGACTCTGATTGAGGTAGACTTGAGGCCTGCGTTGGACAGGGAGAGTAAGTAGTCCAGGACAGTTTCCACCGCTAAGGAGGTGGGATTGTGGTGATGACGGAGGCACCAAGAGGAAAACCTGGTCCACTTCTGATGGTAACATTGGAGGGTGGCCGGCTTCCTGGAGGCGTCCAAAATGAGACGGACAGGCTGAGACAGATTTCCTGAAGAGGTCAGCCCGAGAGAAACCAAGCTGTCAGGTGGAGGGAAGACAGATTGGGATGTAGTAGAGACTGATGTTGCTGTGTAAGTAGAGTAGGAAACACAGGTAGAGGAATGGGCTCCCTGGAGCTGAGTTGAAGTAGAAGGGAGAACCAGTGTTGACGAGGCCACCGTGGAGCTATGAGGATCATGGTGGCTCCGTCCCTGCGGAGTTTGGACAAAGTCCGCAACATCAGAGGCAGAGGAGGAAAGGCATAGAGGAACCGATCCGTCCAGTCGAGAAGGAATGCATCCGGGGCCAGACGATGAGGAGAGAAGAGTCTGGAGCAGAACTGGGGCAGCTGATGGTTGTGAGGAGCTGCAAATAGGTCTATCTGCGGAGTGCCCCAGCGAGCAAAGATGGAGTGGAGCGTGGGAGGATCCAAAGTCCACTCGTGAGGTTGAAGGATGCGGCTGAGATTGTCGGCCAGGGAGTTCTGTTCGCCTTGGATGTAGACAGCCTTGAGGAAGAGACTGCGGGCCGTGGCCCAGGTCCAAATGCGAAGAGCCTCCTGACAAAGGAGGCGAGATCCGGTGCCGCCTTGTTTGTTGATGTAGTACATGGCAACTTGGTTGTCCGTGCACAGAAGCAGAACCTGAGGGCAAAGAAGGTGCTGGAAGGCCTTGAGAGCATAGAACATGGCTCGTAGTTCCAGGAAATTGATGTGATGGAGACGCTCCTGCGGGGTCCAAAGACCTTGGGTGCGAAGGTCTCCCAGGTGAGCTCCCCATGCATAAGGGGAGGCATCCGTGGTGATGGTCATGGAATGCGGGGGCAGATGAAAAAGAAGGCCCCTGGAAAGATTTGAGGAGTTCAACCACCATTGTAGAGATTGCTGAAGAGACGATGTCACAGAGATGGGATGAGAAAGAAGATTCGAGGTCTGCGACCATTGGTTGGCCAGAGTCCATTGAGGTGTCCTGAGGTGGAGTCGTGCCAGGGGAAGCACATGCACCATCGAGGCCATGTGGCCCAGGAGGACCATCATCTGTCTGGCAGAAATGGAGTGATGAAGGAGCACCTGACGACACAGGCGGAGCAGGTTCCGCTGACGGTCGGAGGGGAGAAACGCCCTCATCAGTGTGGTGTCGAGAACTGCTCCAATGAACTGAAGGCGCTGCGTGGGAAGCAGATGCGACTTGGGGTAGTTGATCTCGAACCCCAGGAGGTGGAGGAGAGAGATGGTATGATGAGTGGCTTGTAGCACAAGCGGAGACGTAGGTGCTTTCACCAACCAATCGTCCAAGTAGGGAAACACCTGGAGGTTGTGAGACCTGAGGAAGGCCGCCGCCACAATGAGGCATTTGGTGAACACCCTGGGTGATGAAGCGAGGCCAAAAGGTAGCACTTTGTACTGATAATGGCGATGGTGCACCTGGAATCTTAGGTAGCGACGTGAAGCTGGATTGATTGGTATGTGAGTGTAGGCCTCTTTGAGGTCCAGGGAACATAGCCAGTCGTTCTGAGAGAGATGAGGGTAAAGCGTGGCAAGGGAGAGCATTCTGAACTTCTCCTTGACAAGACATTTGTTGAGGTCCCTGAGATCGAGAATGGGACGTAGGTCTCCTGTCTTTTTTGGAACCAGAAAGTAACGGGAGTAGAATCCCCGGCCCCTTTGTTCCAGAGGTACTTCTTCGATGGCATTGAGGAGAAGGAGGGATTGGACCTCCCTCAGAAGGAGGGGGGTTTGAGTTGACAGAGAAGCAGACTCTACGGGAGGATTGTCTGGTGGAAGAGTTTGGAAGTTGAGAGAGTAGCCGTGGCGGATGATGTTGAGGACCCACTGGTCCGATGTGATGACCTCCCAACGGCTGAGAAAAATGTGGAGCCTGCCTCCGATTGGTTGAGGGAGAGGCAATGAGGGTGGAAGACTGGCTAAGCCCTGGAGAGAGGAGTCAAAAGGGCTGAGAAGGTTTGGCAGGAGGAAGAGGCTTGGCAGGTTGATTAGACTGTGCACGAGCTTGGTTGTGGTGTTGTTGGCGAGCCCGCCTAGGTTGCTGTGAAGGCGGGTTAAGTGGCCTAGCGGAGAACCTGCGCTGGTATGAAGACTGTGGTTTGTAAGGCCGAGCAGGAGGGGCCTTCTTCTTTGGTTTAATGAGAGTATCCCATCTGGTCTCATGGGCGGAGAGTTTTTGTGTGGTGGTATCCAGAGACTCTCCGAACAATTCGTCTCCCATACATGGGGCGTTGGCTAGTCGGTCCTGATGGTTGACATCCAGATCAGAGACCCTGAGCCAGGCCAGGCGGCGCATGGCCACAGCGATGGCAGATGCACGAGAGGTGAGCTCAAAGGAGTCATAGATGGAGCGCACCATAAATTTTCTAAGTTGAAGCAGGCTGGAGATGTGCTGCTGGAAAAGTGGAACCTTGTGCTCCGGCATGTACTTTTGCATGGCGGAGAGTTGCATTACCAGATGTTTCAGGTAGAATGAAAAGTGGAAAGAGTAATTGTTTGCCCTGTTGGCAAGCATGGCATTCTGGTAGAGCCGCTTGCTAAACTTGTCCATAGTTTTGCCCTCCCTGCCAGGAGGGGTAGAGGCATATACACTGGAGCCTTGAGTCTTTTTTAAAGTGGACTCAACCAGGAGAGATTCATGGGGCAGCTGGGGTTTATCAAATCCCGGGATTGGGATAACCCTGTAAAGGCTATCCAGTTTACGGGGTGCCCCAGGGACAGTTAATGGATTTTCCCAATTTTTATAAAAAGTTTCCCGTAGGATGTCATGCACGGGTAACTTCAGGAACTCCTTAGGAGGTTGATCGAAATCCAATGCCTCCAAGAAAGCTTGTGACTTCTTGGAATCAGATTCCAGAGGCAAAGATAAGGCCCCCGATAACTCCCTGAGGAATTTTGAAAAAGAAGATTGCTCAGGTTTAGATGTGGTATCGGGGGCCGAGGGCTCTTCGTCCGACGACGACGCATCCTCCTCGGTACCGAGGGGAGATTCCTCCCAGAGGTCCGGGTCTCTGACATCGGTGTGTGCGTGCCGAGAGACTGGAGTGGAAGGCTCGGTATGATGAGCTTTAGACCGAGACTTGCCTGAGCGTACCGAGACGGTACCGGGGGATGAAGACCTGTGTCTGTCTCGGTCCCGGGAAGAACGGTGCCGGTCAGGTTCGCGGGAAGACCGGTGTTCCGCTCGGTCCCGAGGAGGATCGGATGTCGTCAGAGCGACGGCCTCGGCATGGGCATGGATATGCGGTGCCGAGAGAATGGGCATGGAGGGGTCCATAGGTACCGATGGCGTGGATACCGGTTGGACGGTGTGGGGCTCGGGCCGGTCTGGTACCGAAAGCAGCGGTGCCAGGATAGAGGGCAAGAGCTGTTTAAGTTGCTTTTGGAGTTGTTCCTGCAACTTATCCTGGAGGATGGCCGCAATGCGGTCATCCAGGGGTGGCACCGGAACCACTTTTTTCTGCTTTGGTTCCATGGGTGCCGCTCTACGCTCCGGCGATGAGGCGGCCGATGACGAGGCACTCACCGATATCGGAGCGGAGTGCTTTTTAGTTCGGCGTGGAGCCGAAAGAGCCGGTGTCGCCACCGAGGTGGGAGGGCGCTCAAGGGTGGAAGGCTTCTTAGCCGGCTTACCTGGCGCCGGTGGCGCCGATGTAATGTCAGGCGGGGTCGAGGTGGTCGGTGCCGACTTCGATGGTGCCGCAGTTGAAGAAGTTGAGTCCATAGTCGGGCCGGTGCCGAACAGCAGACTTTGCTGGATTTGGCGATTCTTCAAAGTGCGCTTTTTAAGAGTGGCACAGCGGGTGCACGAGTCCGCCCGATGCTCCGGTCCCAAACACTGTAAACACTGTGTGGGTCAGTGAGGGAGATCGGGCGTGCACACCGCTGGCACTTCTTAAAACCGGGCTGCGGGGGCATGAATGGAAACACGGCCTCCGCAAAATCAAACCCCGAGGCCTGGATCGTGACAACAGGCCCCGCCGGGGCAAAGACAAAAAACGAAACAAAAAGAAAATATTTTTTTTTTTTTTTTTTTTTTTGGAAATGAAATAAAAAAGAACCCGAAGGTAAATAAAACGAAAAAAGAACGCGAGCGGGAAGGCAAAAAGAGGATTTCAATCGGAGTTGAAAATGCACGTCTTCTTCGCTCCGCGGAAACGAAAAAACTGGGGACCACGCACTCCTCCGTCGGGCGGGAAGGCACTCGCGCACGCGCGGTGCGGCCAACTAGAACTTTCTAGTAAAAAGGTCCGTACCGTGGGCTCCGTCGGTGACGTCACCCATGCGTAAAGAATATGCTGCCTGCTTGTCCTGGGATAATATTCTAATCTAATCTAAAACTTGGATTTGTATACTGGATCATCCACTAAAAGGAGCTTGATTCAGTTAACAAGTGATTCATATCTACCCCTTCCATCAAAAAATATGTCAGTAAGTAAAGATGGGACAAGTTCATGAGCAGAATCCAATGCTCTATATTCTATTGGTTGTTAAAATAATTTCAGTGGTATTAGTGTACAAGTTCAGCTTTAGTACAGAGTATGCTGATTAGTCTCTAAGCTTATAAGAATATGCAAAATGATAACTACCACAGTAGCCTTCTCTACCTTTCTGCCCTGCGCTTTCCAATACTTCCTTTGTATCCCTCTTTCACCCTCATGTATTTTCTGAATATGTACCCCTGGCCTGAACTCTGCTTTGTCTGATGAAGTGGACTCTGGTCCTTGAAAGCTCATTCCTCAATCTGTGGTTAGACTATAAGGTGCCACCTGCCTCTGTCAATTCTATTATGCCCGACAGACGTGGGCATCTCTTATAAAGTATTCATAATAAACGTAGTCCAGATAAGGCTTGTTTTGTCTTTCTTATAGTGGATGGGAAGAAGTTTAAGGGCAATTACTCTGACTAATCCAATAATAATTTTTTATTTGTTTATATATATTTTATTTGTTTTTCAGAATTATATATCACCTGCCCTTGAAAGCTGTGATGTGGGAACAAACATTATTATTCTAAATCAGTTGGAAACAGTCAAGTCTTACAATGCTGATGAAATAGAGGAATCTGCTGTGTTCCAGCTGTAAGGGGAGCAAATTACAAGATATGAAGTTCCGGAGTTATTGACATTTCATTCTATTAAGCATCAGATTTCATTGGCTTTTTTTTTTTTTTTTTTTTTTTTAAATGCTTGATGCCTTTTTTGATGATGCAATTTAAGATAAATTACACAGGCACTCTCACATAACTAAAGATGTGAATTCCAAAACCTGTTTGTATGAAAAGCTGTTCTCTGGGGGGGGGGGGGGGCAGGTAAAGGAGTTTGAATTTGATAGACTGCTTTTTCTGTGTGATTTACAGGTTTTAGACAGGTACTTATTTTGTACCTGGGGCAATAAAAAAGAATCGCCATACTGGGCCAGACCAAAGGTCCATCAAGCCCAGCATCCTGTTTCCAACAGTGGCCAACCCAGGTCCCAAGTACCTAATCAAATCTCAAGTAGTAAAAACCGATTTTATGCTTCTAATCCTAGGAATAAGTAGTGGATTTCCCAAGCCATCTCAATAATGACCTATGGACTTCTCTTTTAGGAAATTATCCAAACCTTTTTAAACCCTGCTAAACTAATTGATTTTACCACATTCTCTGGCAATAAAATCCAGAGTATAATTACACATTGTGTGAAGAAATATTTTCTCTGGTCTGTTTTAAATCTACTACTTAGTAACTTCATTGCATACCCCCTAGTCCTAGTATTTTGGGAAGGAGTAAACAAGCAATTCACATCTCCCCTTTCCACTCCACTCAGTATTTTATAGACCTCTATCATATCACCCTTGAGCCATCTCTTCTCCAAGCTGAAGAGCACTAGCCGCTTTAGCCTTTCCTCATAGGGAAATTATCCCATCCCTTTTTTCATTTTTGTCTATACCTTTTCTAATTCCGCTACATCTTTCTTGATATGGCGTCCAGAATTGCACACAGTATTTGAGCTGCGACCACACCATAGTGTGATACAAGGGCGTTATAGCATTTTCATCTTTGTGTTAAGCGTCTTGCCCAGAGTCATAAGGAGCTGCAGCTGCTCTGACCACTAGGCTACTCCTCCACTCCAGGGTTTATTTTCTGGAATTCTAGCCAACATAAAGAATTTGTTTTCACTGACTATCATATACTTTATGAATAAGTGCCTTTGTAGTGTAAATTTCTATATCCTATGTTTATCTTTAAAGGTATTCTGTTTGTGATACGAACTTGTTTTTGACAAAAATATACTTGACAGATTTTGGAACTCACCTCTTCCATGATTGCATTCTTTTTATTATGGGTTTCATAAAAAGCTGTTAATTTGATGATAAAGAAGGGGATCAAGAACAGATCGGAGAAGGTTATCATGCCATGGTGCACCCTCACCTGAGGTACTCCATCCAGCACTGGTCACCATACATGAAGAAAGACACGGTACTACTCGAAAGGGCCCAGAAAAGAGCAACTAAGATGGTTAAGGGGTTGGAGGAGCAGCTGTACAGTGAAAGATTAGAGAAACTGGGCTTCTTCTCCCTCGAACAGGATGTTTAAGATTGGTGGAATTCAAATAGACTCTCTGTATCAAAGAGGTGTCACACTATTTCTTAGCCCTTCAAATGTCTCAAATAAATATTCTCTCTTATAAGGTAGTGTGGCTCAGAGAATGTTAATTTATATGTGACATTCTCTGGAATTTAAGTTAAGATTGCATGGAATTTACTTTATTATTAAATACAGGTGGTGAAAGTATGTGGAACACGGCTCATGGAATTCTTTGCAGTGCCAATTTGTTTGACGTAGAGAAAGAGAAAGGAACAATTTGAAAAGTAATTGTAACAATGGTGAAACTAAAGTAGATAGAATAGAATTGCTAATCAATGCGATGGATGTGTTTGTTTTTGAGTGCAAATTAACTCAAAACGCAGCTCGATAGTCAACAAGCAAACAGTCATTTCATCATCCACCATCTGCAGCCGTTCTCTTTTTCTCGATTTAATGTCGGTCAGAGCTGAAGATCTAACGGTAACAAAGCCTGGATTGCTTTGTTGCTCAAGTTAGGATAACACTGCACAAAAACAAGGACTAATCACATCAAAGAATGATGCTTGTCTGGGCGGTTGTATCCTTATGCACATAGATGCTCATAACATTGACAGACTCTTACGAACATGACATTCATGTCATCTTTTCTTGTGTATACTTATGAAGGGAATTTTTAAAAATAAAGTAAAATTCTGGAATCTTTCTTGGCATACCCAGAATCTCTTTGGGGTACACCCCTGTGCCATGGCACACAGTTTGAGAAACACCGATGTAAAAGCAGAACTAGGCTCGAGATCTGCTATGTAGGGTAGATAAGTATGGATTCCTTTGGAGCATTTCTGGGTGTTCTTGATAAGAGAAAAGGTGGTAATATGCTTTGTGTCGTGCAAACTCCCAATAAGAAAATGTTTTAGAGCTCTGCTATCTTGTTTCAAAGTGCCAGCTAAAATAATTAGAACTTGATAAGCCATAGAATTAAGATTAAAAGGTGCTATACACAGGTTGCTATTAGATCTCAAGATTGTGAGAAGACTTCTGTTATTCACATTCTTTATCATTCCTAGCATTCTTTTCACCGTCGCCACACATTATGTAGATGGCTTCATTGACTTATCAATCAGAACTCCCAAGTCCTTTTCCTGGGAGGTCTCTCCAAGTACCGCCCCGGACATCCTGTATTCATGCATGAGACTTTTGTTACCGACATGCATCACTTTACACTTATCCACGTTGAACCTCATCGTCCCTGTCAATGCCCATTCCTCGAGCCTGATTACGTCACGTTGCAGATCTTTACAAGTCTCAGCAAAGGAAGTCCAAAGTTGGCTTCTGTAATGAAGCCAGAGTCAGATTTGCCTTAAAAACCAAAAGCTACATAATTTTATTTTAAAAATGCTTATTTCATGCAAGACAGTGACTGGTTTAGAAAAACCAACCCATTCCAGTACATAGCTGAGAAATGCTGATCTGAATATGTAGTATAAATATCTGGGCTTATGATTGACCTAAGGAAAATAAATCAGAACCAAAGAAATTGTACATCTTTCTGAATAAAGGATTTCAGTTCTAAAATTCACCAAGCTGAACAAAGGCACATTGGCAGTTTTTATACCACTTAGGAAACTGAAGACATTTTATGCAACTGAGTTAAGAGTGCCATCTACAGACAACCATAGAGACTACAAACCTGTTGCTGTAGCCTTCAATCTCAAAGCACTAGAGCAGGGGTGTCCAATGTCGGTCCTCGAGGGCCGCAGTCCAGTCGGATTTTCAGGATTTCCCCAATGAATATACATGAGGTCTATTTGCATGCACTGCTTTCATTGTATGCTAATAGATCTCATGCATATTCATTGGGGAAATCCTGAAAACCCGACTGGATTGCGGCCCTCGAGGACCGACTTTGGACACCCCTGCACTAGAGGGAAAGGGACTTTATACTGCCTTTTTGTATTACTTATTTTATACCTGGGATAACGGAGGATTAAGTGACTTGCTCAGGGTCACAAGGAAGTCCAGTGCAAGCAGCAGTATTTTAATAGCAATAATTATACGGGATTTTCATTAGCCTAACAGTATATTGGAATATCACAGATCTGAAGTGTAAAGCCAAGCAAAATCCCCTGCCAATCTTAGCCTGTCTGCTACCCCTCCCAACCATGTGTATGGAGGGGAGGAGGGACTGTGACACCACTACAGGCATTTCCTCTGCTGTCACAAGCTAGGACCTCCTCCCCCCTATAGACAATAACCCCTGACGTCAAAGAAGGTGATTTTTCTCCCAATAGTAGCAAGAGTTCTGGCAGTGGTAGGGGTGGAGAAAGAGTGCTTTAAATATATTTTAAAAAGTAGATGAAAATCTCACTTAGCGAACTGGAACAACTTCAGCAAAAATAAAACTCCGTCTTACCAGAAACAAACCTTCACCCCAGTCCCTACAACTAATGTACAAGTAATCACTAAAACAAAAGCAGGACAACTCGTATTTCTATAATAAAACGATGTACATATAGAAATGTGACAGCAAATAAAGGCCAAATGATCCATCCTGTTTGCCAATCTGCAGCATCTACTATCTCCTCTGCCTGCCCATGCTGTCTTGAATTTAAACAGACAGTCTCATCTAACTGCACTACCACCCTTTCTGTAAAAAAGTATTTCCTTAGTTTACTCCTGAGCCTATAACCTCTTAACTTCATATTATGCTCACCTGTACTTTAATGCCATGGATATATTTAAATGTCTCTAAAATATCCCCTCTCTCCCAGATTATATATATTGAGGTCTATAAGAGTGTCCCTCTACTACACAAAGACAGACTACTGACCAGTTTTGTAACCATCCTCTGGACCAATTCTGCACAAAGTATTCTAAACAAGACTTTACCCGAGACTTATACAATTGCACTATCTCCTCCTTTTACCTACTGGCCATTCCACTCCTTATGCACCCAAGCATCCTTTTGGCTAAATATTCAGATATATTTCTGGACAGAGACACATTCTAAGTGGTTACCTGAGGCAGTGGGCAACAGTGAAAAAGAATGGCAATAACAGAAATGAGATTTGAGGCCTGGTTTCCCTCCGTTAGAAACATGATGGCAGATAAAACCCAAATGGCCCATCCAGTCTGCCCATCTGCAGTAACTATTATCTCTTCTTCTCTCTAAGAGATCCCACATGCCTATCCCACGCTTTCTTGAATTCAGACAGTCTTTGTCTCCACCACCTCTTCCGGGAGACTGTTCAATGCATTTACCACCATTTCTATAAAAAAGTATTTCCTTACATTACTTCTGAGCTTATCACCTCTTAACTTCATCCTGTGCCCTCTCATTCCAGAGCTTCCTTTCACTTGAAAGAGACTCAACCCATGCACATTTACGCCATATAGGTATTTAAACATCTCTATCATACCTCTCCCGCCTTTCCTCCAAAGTATACACATTGAGATCTTTAAGTCTGTTCTCATACGCCTTATGACGAAGACCATGTACCATTTTAGTAGCCTTCCTCTGGACCGACTCATATCTTTTTGAAGAGGCGCCCTCCAGAATTGTACACAATATTCTAAATGAGGTCTCACCAGAGTCTTATACAGGGGCATCAATACCTCCTTTTTCCTACTGGCCATACCTTTCCCTATGCAAGGTCATGCATTTGGGCTGCAAAATCTAGAGGGAACAGTACAGTTTAAGGGGAGAAGAACTTATGTGCATGACGGAAGAGCGGGACTTGGGTGTGATTGTATGTGATGATCTTAAAGTGGCCAAACAGGTTGAAAAGGTGACGACGAAAGCTAGAAGGATGCTAGGTTGCATGGAGGGAGGTACTGATGCCTCTATATAAGACTCTGGTGAGACCTCATTTAGAATATTGTGTACAATTCTGGAGGCTTTGATCACCTGCCCCATCGGTTCTAATTCAAAGCCCTCTTCAATAGATTAGCTAGCCTGCTGCCAAAGACACTTCTTCCCTTCTTTGATAGCACCTGACTGCTTCACCTTCTCTCCCAGAGCCATGAAGTCATTTTTGATATGGTCACAAGGGTACCTGGCAGTATCATTAGTGTCGATGTGGATGAGCAGCAT
This sequence comes from Geotrypetes seraphini, assembly GCF_902459505.1. Taxonomy (NCBI): domain Eukaryota; kingdom Metazoa; phylum Chordata; class Amphibia; order Gymnophiona; family Dermophiidae; genus Geotrypetes; species Geotrypetes seraphini. Next base: position 6,705,543 of record NC_047100.1, read on the forward strand.
TGGATAGTAGTTATCAGGCTTGATGAGTCTCAGCAAACTCTTTGTACCAGAAAGACAGCTCACTGCCGGTCCTTGCTCCACAGAATAGATGGCTACCACCGCAGGAGGAAGTTACAGACTGTGCATCTGGCCCTGCTCCCAAGGATATCCCTGAGGACCCAGACACTAGGCTGTGGACCACAGCGGCTGCAATTGTATCAGCAAAAAAAAGCAGGAAGTTAATTCCCACCCAGTTGGAAGAGAACAGCTGAGCCCTTCCTTTGTGTTTGCCATATGTGCAAACACGCTTGTAACCAATCCCAGCTGGCACACTGAGCCAGCTGTGATGCATTCTTGGCATGTTCTATGACAAAGGTTGTGAAGAACATTAGGTTTCTTATAGAAGCACTCAAAAAGAAACTGTCCTCAAATGTTGGCAATGTAATATATATTGTGTAGATCAGTAAATTCCTACTTTAAAGCATTAATAAAACACTGTGAAACAATGCATGAAGTGCTATGGGGATAATTTTAGAAAGTCATTTTTGGATGTATGTGGTAATACATGAACAATAGACCGTTTAGAAAATTGTTCCAAGTTTAAAAGTACATGCAATAGGATGCAAGTGTCCTTTTACTAGTAGTATGATTGGGTCAGAGCCCCAGACAGTCATAATGTATTCATGCAGATAAAATATCTTAATTGATGCACATACTTCAATAATGCATATGCAGTCACAGACACCTGCATCTATACACAGCAGATTATGGCATGTTGCTCCTCTTAACATCTCCTACTAGGAGATCTTGGTAACACATCACAGTCACCTTGGTGAACCCACGGTTTAACAAGCATCTTCACTTGGAAAGTTATCATTCTTTTCATATTTTCCTAATTTTGGTACAGTGAAGTTTTTTAGACCAATGATGGCAATTTTTGCTGATGACTTTACATAAATTATCAGCTGAAATTAATCAGAGGTCTCTTCGCCACCTACTGGTTATTTAGGGCTCATTTTTCAAAGCTGCAGTAGCGATCCACCCATAGCAAATGCACGGAAGCCCATAGGAACTGAATGGGCTTCGGTGCATTTGCTGCAGGGGAATTGCTACTGTGTCTTTGAAAAAAAAGGGGGCCTTAATTTGGAAACTGACATATATAGAAACACGATAGATAAAGACCAGATAGCCCCTCCGTAGCAACCATTACTAAAGTTGTCATTACACAGATATTTTAATTCTCTTTTGTTTCTCCTCTGTTCCTTGTGGGTTTTCTTTTTTCAATTTCGACACAGTAGGAATTCATCATTGTATAAAATATTTTCTTGTAGGAAAGAAAAAGTAAACTATTTAAATAATTGTATGATCTCAGTTCCTGGAAGGACAAATCAATTTTGTTGTCTAATTCATCAGTCGGTCATTGGCTAAAGAAAGATAATCTAAAACAGCTCTATTTAGAGCTTATTCCTCTCAATTGAATCTTGTTGATAGGACACTTTTAGTCACAAATATACATGTTGTGTACCTTTGAAACCCTGTAAAAAAAGAAATAACTTTGCATCTTCAGCATAAACCATGTCTACAACACAAAATGCACATAATAAACAGAGGCAAAGTTTAATAGATTCTGAAAAAGATAATCGTAATAGCACAGACTTGTCTCATATTTTTCAAAGATTCTGATTTATGAATTTTAAAATAAAAACCCCTCTCCAAACCAACTATGTATCTTTATCTAGCACAGTCAACAGGCTCTTCCAAGGCATTTGAGTGCTCTGTACATCCTCTGTATAAACAGAATCCACAGAGGGTAATTTTATTAAAAAGGCGCCACTGTGTCTTTATAAAAGACTAGTGTAAGCAACAGAAAATACACCTACCTTGCAGGTATGGACATTTACACCTGTACTCAAAGAGATGTAAAATGTCTACACCCAGATTATTCGTGTACATGCATAGATTAGCATATTTTATTTACATGCATACCTGTGAACTTTGATTCTATAGCAAAGTTCATACCAGGTCTCGGCGTGTACTTTCATACTGGTCAGTACTTTGAGGCCATTTACATGCAAAGGTAACTATATTAAATGACCTTTTTCTGCATACTATTTACCCAATTAATTTGGGTTCCAAGAGCTGTGAAGTCTCCTGGAATGAAGAGGTATGAATTACCACAGTTTTAATGTTCGTTATTACCCTGAGAACTAGCTCAGAACATTCAGCTTGATATCTAGTAACACGTAAAGTATGGTGAAAATAAAACTCCTTAAGTGATCTCTGTTATACAAAAGATGAAGTCAAGGTTCTCTTACTGACTTACTAAAAAGACACCAAATAAATATTTTTGCTAGGTTACCCAAAACAGTCAAATATATTTTACTTTGTTTAGAACCTGGATTTTATTTAAACTTATAAGATTGCTAAGAATCATTAAGCTATGGCTCAGGACTGAATGGTACCTATTCACTACCATTCAAAAGTCATCAATAAGGCAAACTGTGTTAGTACTAATTACAGCACTCTGAATTCCCATGGGCTTTTCTCCTTTAGTCATAAACATCCTCTTTTTTTTCTTCATTTTGGTACTTTTTGCCATCCACGAAACCCTCAAACCCGGTTCTTGAAGTTCATAGATTTGGTGCAAGCCAGTTAAGGAATTTCATGGCAAGTTCATAACCAAGGAAGCAGGCCTAAAAACAGATATACAATGTTCAAAGACAACTGCAGAAAAGCTTCTGGAATATGCAAACGATAGGGCTATTGAACCATGGTTCTTAAAGGCTTTAAGAGGTCTGGTTTTCAGGGTAACCAAATTTATGTCAATGAACTTAGTTATTAGGACTACATCTATGCAAAACACACACTTTCTTAGTGAACATACTGAAAATTTAAATTTTATGGCATTCAAGGATTGAAATCATCACCCATATCAAAATTATTATTTCAAGGCTATTCTCTCTCGTCATGTGAAGGGTGAATTTTACTTCTATGCAAAGTCAACAACCTCTTGTGTGAAAGGTAATAACTGTGAAATGACTTGTTATAAGGACACACTCTCTTAGTAAACACTAATATATACAAAAAAACATGTGCTATCAGAGTTAATTTCATGTAGTGAGAGAGGAAAGAGTAAATACACCAAAAAAATTTAATAAATGAACCTCAAAGACTCAGCAAGTATAGACACTGGCAACAACTATGCTGTTAAGGAGTACAGAACACTTATCAGTGGTTCCTTCAACCAGAAAAAAAAGAAGACCAACACAGAAAAAAAAAAGAAATCAAAAAAACTGGTTAGATGCCAGGTTCAGCTGAGAATAATCTCCCACGAAATAAGAGGTCCTTGTTGAGAAAGACTGGAACAGTGAGAATTCAATGTCTTGCTAGGGAGTCATGAGCCTTGTGTGTATGGAATGATTTGTGGGTTCTTTTAGAACTCTTATGAGATGAAGATTTTAGATACAAGGATATAGTGATGAGAGCGGAAGAACTTCAGAATGGGGATACGCTGGGGACTGATTATTATTTTTTTTTTTTGCAATTCCTTCTTCATGACACATCAGCTAAGTTTTCTCACTTTTGGGTTTTTTAGAATGGTTTGGAGAACTGTATGTTTTGTTAGTTTTTGAGGAGTTATTTTTCCTGATACCAGGCCTGGGATTTCAAGTCGGTCATGTTGAGATGATCTTAGAGCTCTGTTAGATTGATAGCGGGCCAGTTTCTTGTACCAGTCCTCTGGAAGATGAAAAAGCCAGGGTTTGATTTTTTTTTTTTTTAGGAAGGAACCAATGATAGTGCTCTGTACTCCTTAATAGCACAGTTGTTGCTGGGGTCTATAATTGTCGAGTCTTTGGAGTTCATTTTTTTAAATTTTTTATGCCTTTACTCTTTCCTCCCTCACTACATGAAATTAACTCTGATAACATGTTTTATTTTACTTTATGAACTGCCATATGACGGTAACTCCAACATCATCTCAAATGCTACACCATGAACCTGCAGTCTGAATTTAGGAGAAAGGTAAGCTTACACATGTATCCAAAACAGGACAGGCACCAGCCTGGCTAGCTGGCTAAGCCTGCAGTTCAAAGTGATTTTGAAAACAAAATAGATGTATCAAAGGTTAAGCTCTCTCCTGAACCTGAATAAAAACCAAAAAAAGAACCATCAACTGTACTCACTGCATTTGCTGGGAAAGCTCTGATCATAACTGCGGTGAAACCCTTATAAAGGGATGCCACTCCTTCCTCTCGAATTAATTCGCGTAATACATCTCTGAACCCATTGGGATATTTTCCTGCAGGAGCTGATGGGAAGAATATAAGGGGCAGCCATGAAAGGTCTTTCAAAGCATTTTAATCACACAGCCTAAACAAAAGAAACTTAAGATGTGCAAATGCATAGACAGGTTTATTTTATCAATCCAATTTTACTTCTTACTAAATTATTCTCTGTTTGGAATATACTTTTCTTCTGGTTATAAACTGCAATATGCAAATGACTTAGAATAGGGAGGCATGCAATTGATTTGTTATGTTAGATCAAAAGTCTCCAACTCTGGTCCTTAAGGGCCACAAACCAGTCAGGTTTCCAGGAGATCCTTTATGAACATGTAGAGAACTAGGCAGTGGGCTTGTAATTCAATTTCATATATACTAGTCCTATTCTCAATGGAGATGGATAAATAGTGGGAATTATCAGAAAAGGAATGGAAAACAAAGATGAAAATGTTATAATGCCCTTGTATTGCTCTATGGTACAGCCACACCTTGAATACTGTGTGCAATTCTGGTTGCTGTATCCCAAAAACAAATATAGCAGAATTAGAAAAGGTACAGAGAAGGGTGACAGAAATGATAAAAGGGATGGGATGACTTCCCTATGAGGAAGCGGCTAGGGCTCTTCAGCTTGGAGAAGAGATGGCTCAGGGATGATATGATAGAGGTCTATAAAATACTGAGTGGAGAAGGTGGATGTGAATTGCTTGTTTACTTCTTCCAAAACTACTAGGACTAGGGGGCATGCGATGAGGCTACTAAGTAGTAGATTTAAAACAAACTGGAGAAAATATTTCTTCACACAACGTGTAATTAAACTCTGGAATTCATTGCCAGAGAATGTGGTGAAATCAGTTAGCTTAGCAGGGTTTAAAAAAGGTTATGATAATTTCCTAAAAGAGGCCTTCCAGATGCAGCCCAGACTCGGGGAGAGACATGAGTTTTGTGTAGGGGTGGGGGGCACTGTCCTTTTTATCTTGTACAAATCAGGTAACCCTAGTTAATAAAACTAAGTTTTATGTCAAGCTGTACATTAGTTTGGGAGAATCTCTTTGTAAGGCAGTTAATAAATCCCAATAAATAAATAAATGATATGCATTATGGCTATCCTGAAACCCAACTGGTTTGGGGCCTCAAGACCAGCATTTGGGATGTGTGTTAGACTTTAGTTGCCTGACATTAGAAACAGTGACATTAATATGCACAGTAAAAGCAGGCATCAACAAAGAACAGCAACAGGACAGAAGCATAAAAGCTTTTCTCCCATACTGTGTTATCACTTCCTGCTAGATGACAACTAATTCTTTATAGAAATCTTAACTGTTTAATCATCATCAACTCTTTATGCAACATAAAAAGGGAAAACAATTCAACTTCTGAATTTTACATATTGTTTTGTCCTTACACAATAAACCCATAAAAAAAAAATAAAATGTTATGTTTCTCTGTGCAGCAACCCACTTAGAAATGCAGAGCTTGTCGTTTAGCAATCCCTTAAAGAAAAATACTCTGATGTACACCACTTCCTTCCAAACCAAACTAGTAGGGATGAAATACTCCGCTGAATAGCACTGAGTCACTCTTCAATGAAGGCTCTTGACAAAGTATTCAAAGGCAAGGAAATAACACTCCAAACGAACATCAGACTTGTCCACATACTCATATTCCAGTGGTCAATTATGGATGCAAAAGCTGGACACTACGGAAACAAGATAGAAAGAAGATTGACTCATTTGAGCTTTGGTGCTGGAGAAGGATTTTATGCGTGCCGTGGACTGCCAGAGAACTAGCAAATCAATTCTGGAAGAGATCAAACCGACTATGCCACTCAAAGCCCAAATGATGAAGTTATGATTGTCTTATTTTTGTCACACCATCAAAAGAAAAAGATCATTGGAGAAGGACATTATGTTTGGGAAGATCGAAGGAACCAGGCGAAGAGGGCGGCCTGCAATCAGATGGCTGGACATGTTGAAAACAACCATTGGGATTACACTGGAGGACCTTACTAGACTAGTACAAAACTGATCTCTTTTTAGATCTGTAACTCATCAAGTCACTAGGACTGAAACACAAGGCAGTGACACCTAACACACCACTTCCTCTCTTCACATAAGCGGGAGACAAACCCCAAGCTTTCCTGCCCGGAATGGTTATCCATTTTTCAGATGCCTGGTTTCCTTTGGTTCTGCACCAACATTGACATCCTTAGAAAGTAAAAGCAATTCCTGACAGGCCCATACCCTCTCCATGTCTTGATGGTTCTGTGAAAGTCTTAAATACTCTCATGATACCTGAGGTTCGGGATAGGGGGGGGGGATGAAGGACAGAAAAACATGATCCATACTTATTCTTTCAAAAAAACCAATCTTGATCAAACTGAAGTGCAGCTCTCTTTATGGCTTGATTTTTTTTTTTTTTTTCCTATTGCTATTCCTAGAACCTCAGGAGCATTCACTCAAGGCATTATGGGAAGATGCGACTTACAAGAACTTCTATCAAATGTAAATCAAATGGGCATCTGAGAAATGAACAGCCACCTCAGCAGGGTAGTTTGAGACGCAGAAGTGATTGACTGGGAACAAAGAAAGCATTCACCTTTGAAGCAGCTACATCAGTTTTCATGGCAGACATTTCCTCCATTAAACCTGTGGTTTAATGTCACTTCTGTTGTAGTGGGAGAAGCGATTTTTCAGTTTAGTCTGCAGGACTGGAAAATCAACCACAATGCTCACAGTACACTGAGAATTGCATTAAATCCAATGTTTTCAGGTGTTAAGGAACTTTACCTAATATTTTAAACTGGACCTGTTTATTTATTGCATAATGAAATATATTGGGACAGTCTATTCAAGATTCAGCTGCTTAACTTATTCTTCCTCAGCCCTTCAAGTCACTTCTTTGGCTCCCCATACTACTATTCATCTTCTTCCTGCTCACCTATAGTCCGCTTCTCCTTATCTTTCCCATGTCCTCCTGAACTCCCTTGCCTTATAACCATTCATTCAGACAAGCTGCTCAGTCTTCTACTCCACTGCCAGTTCTAAAACTCCATACTCTCCACCACATTCCTCAGACAGCCTTCCTAAACTGATGTACCATGCCCAAGCCCTGCTTAAAATGCCACTTTTGCTTTTCCTGACAATTGACAACTTTAGTTTCAATAGGCAAAGATGATATAGAAAGCCCACGAAAAGCAAACAAAAAAAGTGGGGGATCAGAGCACATAGAAAAGTGACTAAATGAAATGAAATGCTCTTTATTATAATTTCTCATATATAGGCCCCAACCATTTTTATTGTAAATGAAACGCAGAAAAATGCCAATACACAGCTCAAGTTATCAGCAGTGATATAAATATGCACATCTTATTACTAAATACCTACTATACATGGATAGCCATTCTTAGCAATTCTACTAGGCAAATATTACACAAAACAAAAAAAAACCCCACTGCAGTGTCTGCTGTTCCAGTTACAAAATAACAGCCCAGCTAATATACCAAACCTATTCCCCCCATCCCCCGAACTGTCTCAATATCCCAACACATTTAGTGTTATAAATGCAGATATCCTACAATAGCTCATTCAACAGTGAAGTTCGACCTTTGGGGTATAAATGATGTATATAAGGTTGCCAAACCAACAGGTAAGCATTCTTTTGTTTTCTGCTTCCCAACAAACCAATTGGTGCAACTGACTGTGCCAGTGCTAAAAGTCAGGGGGCTCCTCCATAGCCCAATACTGCAGGATACATTTCTTTGCTACTAAGCACTTCTTATGACACAAGAGTCTTGGCTCCTCTGGACAAGGGCCCATATGCTCCCGGTATGGCAAACACCAATTCAGTCACAGCATCCCTAAAAGTTACGTTCAATAGCTCTGCAATATAGTCTGTTATCCGAGTCCAGAATAGGACACAACCACAAAGCACGCCCAAAATTATTATCTCCCTGCCCTCATTTAGTGCACATAGCTGTATGCATACCTCCACTATCGTACAACTGTTTCGGAGTAAAATAAGCCCACTGCAGCATTCTATAATAGCTTTCTCGGAGCCGTAAGCTACTGATCAACACGGGAATACATCAAATACTGTCAATAAAATTCCAATGTTTTAAATTTAAATACAAATTTGTAACATATCTTGGGGGGGGGGAAGTTGAAATAAGGAGTTATAAATCCCCGATACTGTGGCTTCCACTTCTTCACAGCATGTAAAAAAGGCCCAAAGTTTAATTCCCACTCTCCGAGTAATGGAGGAACTATCTAAGGTGGATCAATAATGTGTCAATTGATAAGCAAACTGGTTACCCCAACCGGTCCCCACCCTAGTACTAATGGTCTCCAGTGACAACAATTGACAACTTTTAACCACATTTTCTAGAACTGAATTTTCTGGAGTCTTGTCTCATTGTATTATCTAGATTGTAAGGGCCACAGAACAGGGATCATCTCTTTTGTGTAGCACTACAAAAATGATAAAAACAGGAAGTGTGGGAGAATCGCTGTACCATGAGAGAAAACTACTTTCTTCATTCATTTACCCTAAAGCCTTTTTTTAACCATTTTTTTTTCCATAAAACAGCTTAAGTATTTGCCTTTTGTATGTATCTGTACCCATTATTCTGGTAAGGGGGTAAAAGCTGGAAGTCTTCTCAATCAATGTTTTTGCCTTTGTGGAAACACCACTTGTATATATAAAAATGATGGCCGATCTTTGCTCTACTCACCAGTCTGAAACCGGGATTTTAGTACATCAGGAGGAATTGCGACAGCCCAGTTAAAGACTCCAGCCATACCGCCAGCAAAGAGAACTCGGGGAACACTAAGGTCACTGGGACTGGGTTGATAAAAATGTGAAAATACATGATCAGTACTAAAGGAAAAACAAATCAGCCTCCACACACAAATTGGTAATCTGGCAATAAATAAGTATTGATTTATTGTTATGCATTTTAATTTTGATGAATGTTATTCTGTAACTCGTTCTGGGCGCTGTCAGGAGGACAGGCTAAAGAAATCAATAAATCAACCAAACAAGGGCTGATCTGCTGACTCACATGCAGTGCTGTACAATGCTCTGCTGAAGACAGAAGCCTTCTAGAGCTAGGAATACTGAAAAGACAACCCTTAAGAGGAGGGAATCCCAGCCATCAATCGCTGGCATCCCATAGGAGCCAGATATAGGGCTCATTGCAGCCCACCTGGAATCCTGCAATGTCTGCAAAGGAGGAAATATAAAATATGGAAAGAAAACACCTAGATAATTGTGGCCCGGATTCTCTAAATAGCACTGTTTTTTTTTTTAGGCGCCCAAAGTCTGTAAAAAAAAAAAATGCCATTGAAACAACATTTTTAACTGAGTTTTAAGGCACTTACTGGTGCCTAAAAAATCAGCACCAGAATCACACCTTTGTAGGCACTTTAGGCTGCCTACCACCACTGTGGGTGTGGCTAACGCCAGAAATGGCATTAGGCAGCCTGAAGTGCTTCTGTAGGCACGCTTCACATCATAGGTAGAAGCTGGAAATGTAGGCTAGGAAAACCCCTGCCAGTGGCGTGATTCTGTACCCAGTGCCAGCGCATGATTGTCACGCGATTGGCAGCTGCTTTAAGGCGGCCGCAACAACGGCACCGGCTACAGAAACTGGGCCTTAGTGCCAGAACACAGCACCAGTTCTAACCAAGCTACAGGTCCATTAGTGAAACCCTATCAACATACACAGTAATACTCAAATCTTAGTCACCTCTTTCCTTCTGGCGTGAGAGTGGTTTTCAGCCAATCATATGTCATGAAGTACATCCCAGTAGCTGGAACATCTGAAACCCACAACAACTGAGATCTGAGATTAATAGTTTCTTTAAAAAGGAGGCTTTTCCCCTCTAATATACATTTTCCTATGGCCTTCATTTTGAAATGTAAGTTGGGCAGTGGCAGACAAAAAACCCAGAATGTTAGGAAAAGAATAGAGAATTAAATAAAATGTATTGCTCCATGACACCTTCAATATTGTGTGCAAGTCCAGCTACCATACCACAAAGATATAGTGGAATTGGAAAGATAAATGAGTAAGGAGATGGAACAGCTCTCATATGAGGAAAGGCTCAAGGGGCTGGGGCTCTTCAGCTTAGAGACAGATAGATGTCTACAAAATCCCGAGTGGAGTTATTAAATTAAAATCTTTCAAAAAGTACAATAATTAGGGTGCATGCTATAAAGTCAGTAAATAGCAAACAAATAAGAATATTTTTTTCACTCAGTGCATAATTAATCTCTGGGGCTCATTTCCTGAGAATGGAGTAAACCCCCCCCCCAAAAAAAAAAAAAAAACAATAGTATAGCTGGGTTTAAAACAAAACAAAAAAAAGGGTTTGGACAAATTCTTGGCAGAAAAGTTTATAAACTTAAGGTAGACCTGGGGACAGCAGGACAGAATCTGTTCCCATAATGCTATCTTAACTCTCAGTCTTAGACAGTGATTACCTCTCATGAGCGTGAGCACTGTTCCTTTGTAAACGCCTCGAATGCCTGCCTCTCGATACAACTGTTTTGCACAGTCAATTGGACCAGAATATTTGGTTTCGCCTGAGGTAGCCTGGATCTGGAGAATGAGTTGATGGTTTATCTCTGCCTTCATTTTCCCATGTCTCTATGAATTGTCACCCACATGAGGTTCCCTTCAGATCAGTAGTCATAGAAAGAGCACATTTATTCCCCAAAGTGTCACAGAGCTGTTCTCCACAGCCAAGGTCCAGGGATCTGTTACAAACTAGAATGCTCTTCCAGCTACTGCCCATCAGCTATAACAAGTCCAGTAGGATCCATTGCTGCTGGTATCTTGTGCCTCTTCTCATAACTTACTATTTGCATACATACATACATTAATCCTTTATTCACGCCGCATAACAAATCTTGATAAAACATCGTAAGTTGGAAAATTGGACTCTTAAGCTGTCTCTTTACCAACACACAAATACTGGGATTGGTTTTCAGGACTTATAATTTACAGGGGGAAAAAGAGACTTCCACTTATGCTGTTTTACTGAACATTTAAAGATATGCAGTGGAAGGTACTTCACCTGTAGAAGGCACTTAATTCGCTCTCCTGGAGCCATGATCACAGTTGTACAAACACCCGATAACATGCCTGCAGCAAACAGCTGGGGATATCTGCAAACAAATATTTGAGGAATCCAATGATTAGATGAACTGACAGCATCTAATCATTTCAAGCCCTCTTAGAAAACTTTCCAGAATCATATTGTGAGTGACATCGAAAATTATTTTTCTACAGTGGCCTGGACAGCATAAACAGCTTTAAGTAATTTTTATTCCGAATATCCTACAATTCTATGCGGATTACAAATTAGTCAGGCACTCAAGCATTTTTCTCTAACTGTCCCGGCAGGCTCCCACTCTATCTAATGTACCTGGGGCAATGGGGATTAAGTGACTTGCCAATGTCACAAGGAGCAGTGGGATTCGAACCCACAACCTCAGGGTGTCGAGGCTGTAGCTCTAACCACTGCACCACACACTCCCACTTTTAATGATAGGAATTCTATGAGCGTCAGAGCTAATATCGCCACAGTCGGCGAAAAAAAGCCTAATACAGCTTTGTAAAAGAGGGAAATTATGACTACAATTTTTTTAGGAATATTTTGGAGTGAATCAAACAACGTACAGAGGAATCCCCTTTCACTAGCGCATGTAATGTAATGTAATGTAATGTAATTTATTTCTTATATACCGCTACATCCGTTAGGTTCTAAGCGGTTTACAGAAAATATACATTAAGATTAGAAATAAGAAAGGTACTTGAAAAATTCCCTTACTGTCCCGAAGGCTCACAATCTAACTAAAGTACCTGGAGGGTAATAGAGAAGTGAAAAGTAGAGTTAGAGGAAAAATAAAAATAAAATAAACATTTTAACAAGACAGCATTGATCTAAATACTTTGGAAGGTAGAAGAGAGGAGAGAAAGGAATAGAAGCAGAAGGGGGAGCCGTTGAACAGTAGAATTCTGGAGAAATTTAAATGAAAGAAATAGAACAAAACAAAGACAAAAGGCAAAACAATAGATAAGATTAAAGATAAATCATAAGCTGGTAAGAAAAATAAAATAAAACTTTGTCTTCAATCCACGGTTTCAGCGTCAGTGATGAAGTGGAGCAAGTAAGTTTAGGAGGAGCGATTGACGTTTCCATGCTTACCACAGCTTAAAAGGGCTTTCCATAGGTCATCTAAGTTCTGAATGTGCATGCATAAACCATGTGCTAAAAATTTTGCAATTTTTCTGGAAAGGGGCATGTCAGGGGGAGCAGAGTGGGCATTTCTGTTCTAATCAGTTAGCATGAGGTAAAGGGGATGTGCTGATTAGTGTGGGATTAGTATGCGAGCCCTTACCACCTACATAATGGGTGGTCTTAACTTATGCCCATCTTGTAGGAATTCAAGCAGTTGCTGAAGAAAAGGGGGAGGAGGGAAGAAATTTAAAAAGGAATTGGATGGCATGGGGTAATAGCTACTATTATTAATCTTTTTAGGATTATTCATTGTATTTTATTAATCACCTCTACAAAAAAAATATCTGAGGCGATATAAAACAGATAAAATATATGGCCACCCCCACCCAACACAACATCATAATCATATCCCCAGTCTAAAAGATCAGTAAACTATCCTCAAATTTCATATGGCAAAGGCCACTTGCTATAGCCATGCTCTCACCCTTTTACAGAAGAGAAGGTTAATTCACTTCCTGCCAAAGTACAGCAGATTAGGATCTTGCTGGTGGAAAAGACTAAGATGGAAAAGACTTTGTACCTTATCCAACTTAGATGCAAAACCTTACCACAATGATATTGGAAAACATTTCTCCATGCAGAATCTAAATTATACACCGATAATATGGGATAAGCCAGGGGTGCCGAAAAAGTCGATCGCGATCGACCAGTAGATCGCACGGATGTGCTGGGAAGGGGCCTAAGGCTGGGATGTGCTAGGAAGGGCATAAGGCTTCAATTGGCCCAGGCTGTTTAAGGCCCCAACTGTGGAGCATCTGCCGGAGGGGATATTGGGTGGGGGGTTGCTTGACATTGGTGGCGGGAGTGGGCATCTCTCCTGCTGCCAGTGGGGGTGTCAGAGGGGGCATTGCTTGGCAGTGGGAGGGAGTGGGCATCTCTCCTGTTGTTGGGGAGGTGTCGGGTGGGGGGTTGCTTGAGATCGGCAGCAGGAGGGAGTGGGCATCCCTCCTGCCCATCTATGATTTTTTTTTTTTTTTTTTGGGGGGGGGTTGTGTGTTTTATTCTGCACATGTGCTGATCGTTATCACCAGCGATGGGTACATGGAAATTTTGCAAACCTTCGCTACACTCCACCAACCTCATTTGCATGCACGGTTTTTGGAGAATGACTCACTTTTTTGAAATTGCTACAGTACTGGCTGCAACAGTGGCCCATTGTTTTTTAACACAAAGTTTTGAGAATCTAGCCCTAAGAGGGTCATACGCTTAAATACCAAAGGGCTCATTTTATTTCTACAAGCTGCACAGCAGGTAATGCATGCTGTTAATAAATGATCCTTACAAGGGCTAATGCAGGAAGTCAAACTTACGTCAATTTTTCATTGGGGGTCTTCTGCTGAAGCTTTACCCCTAAACCAAATCCAAAGAAGCATATTGCATACATGGGAGTTACTCCAAGGATAGGTGCTGCCATGCCTTTGTACAAACCTTTAACGCCCTGAAACAAACAAGCAGACTCCTTAATTTACCATGTACTGGAAAAAACAAATGTTCTCAAAAACATTTGGGGGCAAATTCTATAATTCCCCTTTTACAAAACTGTAGCACGGTTTTTAGCGCTGGACACATTGGTAACAGCTGCAACACTCATAGGATTCTTATGAGCATTAAAACTGTTACCGCCTCAGCTGGTGCTAAAAACTGTGCTGTGGTTTTGTTAAAAGGGGGAGGGAGGGTTAATTAGTAAATTGGATTCAATTATGAGCTATAATAGCTCATAAGTGAAAAAAAAAATTAATTGGGCCATAGGCTCCTATCTTAGGTGCGATTCTACAAGAAGTAGGTAGATGCCTATCAGCGCCCAACACCAAAGTAAGCATGTTTAGGGGCAGAGAAGGATTTAGGCACTGCTAGGCATAATTCTCTAAAGGACTTAGGTACCTACAACGTAAGTATTTATTTCTTTGTAAAATTTCTTGACTGCCTATGACTAAGCAGTTAACAGAATAAAACATTCACAATGGTTCAACAGGCAACATTCAAGGTACTGTCAACACATCACAATGATATTATAATGTAGAGAATTACATATCCTCAATCTTCAGTAATTACAGAGCAAAGATCATAATTCAAATTTCTCATTAGGTATCTCTCTACGACATAGCTTAAAGAAAGGCCTCCACATAGAGTTTTTAACATTTTCTAAAACTGTAATCGGTCTAAACAGTTCTTTCAAACCCTGGCCTACGTTATCACCAGTAGGCGCGATTTTGTAAAAAGGCAACTAAGCGTGATTGACATATGACGGGCACCATTTACAGAATTTCCCCCTTTGTCTTTTGCAGTAGAGAGAAGTTTATTTTTAACGCATTTAAGAAACTTATTTTAATTTAAAGTCCAGAAGACCTCCTCTTTTCAGTGGCTTTGGTTTTAAACCTCCGATTAAAATCTTAAACCTATTTTAACACTATTACAGACCGAAGACAACTTGGCCCAGATTCTCTAAAAGTGCGTCCCGATTTTAAGCAGCTGTAGGCGTCCTACAGCTGTCTAATCAGCCAATCGGGATGCACGTTTTTTTTAAAAAAATGCTCCCCAGGCAGGCCTGAAGGCGCCTCCGGGAGCCTAGGGAGACCCGCAAGATGCCTAAGCTCGTCTAAGGGCCTTAGGCGGGCTTTAGGCTGAACCTAGGCGGCCCTACGCGTCTCCCTAGTAGATGAGAAGCTTAAAAATGTAGGCCAGCAAAATGCTGGTCTACATTGTAAGTAAACGCGGCCGCTATACTTATCGCGGCAAGGGATCTCTCTGCCACGATAAGTATAGCGGGCCGTGGCCCCTGACCGATCACTGGCAGGAGGGTGCCCAAACCCTCCTGCCCGAAGACGCACCCCCCCCCCCGACACTACCGACCGCCCCCCCGACACTACCGACCGCCCCCCCCCCCCGACAATATCGGTCGCTGGCAGGAGGGTGCCCAATCCCTCCTGCCCGAAGACGCACCCCCCCCCCCGACACTACCAACCGCCCCCCCCTCGACACTACCGACCGCCCCCCCCCCGACATTACCGATCCCCCCCCCCCGACAATATCGGTCGCTGGCAGGAGGGTGCCCAATCCCTCCTGCCCGAAGACGCACCCCCCCCCCGGCGCTAACAACTCCCACTCCACCAAACCTGTTCTTACAGATGGGTCTTGCACATCGAGCAAGCAGGCAAGCCTCGTCGAAGGTCTGGACCTTAGACTTAGTAGGGATGGGCGGACCCGCTATTCCTAAGGCCTGATTGGTCCAGGCTTCTAGAGCCTGGGCCAATCAGACCTTAGGCTTCGGTGGGATGGGCCGGGAAGGGGCGGGCCCGCCTCATTTCGACGAGGCGTGCCTGCTTGCTCGACGTGCAAGACCCATCTGTAAGAACAGGTTTGGTGGAGTGGGGGTTGTTAGCGCCGGGGGGGTGCATCTTCGGGCAGGAGGGATTGGGCACCCTCCTGCCAGCGACCGATATTGTCGGGGGGGGGGGGGCGGTCGGTAGTGTCGGGGGGGGGGGGCGGTCGGTAGTGTCGGGGGGGGGTGCGTCTTCGGGCAGGAGGGTTTGGGCACCCTCCTGCCAGTGATCGGTCAGGGGCCACGGCCCGCTATACTTATAGCGGCAGAGAGATCCCTTGCCGCGATAAGTGTAGCGGGCCGTGTCTAATCTAACCCGATTCTCTAACCCGCGTCTGTAACATGGACGCCGGTTACCGAATCGGGGTTTAGTTTAGGCCGATTCTGAATAGGACGCCTCTCCCGGGCGTCCTATACAGAATCAGGGCCTAGGTGTCTTGCGGGCCTCGCCTTCAATATAGGCGGCCTGCCTGGGGAGCATTTTTTTTTTAAAAACGTGCATCCCGATTGGCTGATTAGACAGCTGTAGGGATGCCTACAGCTGCCTAAAATCGGGACGCACTTTTAGAGAATCTGGGCCCTTATGTCTGCAAGAGAAATGTCTAACTGCAATTTTTCATACATACAAACAATAACTTAAAAAAAAAAAATCAGTCTTAAAAGCTGTACCTCTTTGGCAAGTGTCTTTTTGAAACAGTCAAAAGTGCCTGAGTAGAATGGAAGCTCTCCTGGAGAAGGCTTTGGTTGTGTCTGGATTCGGACCTGCAAGAATTTTGTTTTAAAAATTACCAGTTAGGATAGAAGATGTATATTATATATAAAAAGGCAGTTTGTGCCTATTCTTTTTGCAAATAGTGTGCACTGGAATTACTGTGCGATACCCACTTATGTTAAATATGCTCTATTTTACCACTCATTTTATGTAATAGGACCTAGTTAACAGCAATAGTACACCTTTGTAACTCTAGCTGACCTGCAAATATGAGGGGTCTGTCACTAGTTAAATATTTTCCAGATTTTGCTCATTAGGAGTTGCAGCTCTGAATACAATACTGTCAGCCTAGCATTGCTAGCAATCAGCATTTTCGGTTAGCCTAACCAATGTCAGCAAAGGCCTATGGGAGATCATATCATTCATGTCTGACCTTTGGGGAATGTCATTGCAGACAGCCTTAATTAAATCAAATCAATGCTTTGAAGGTAACAAATGAACTTCCATTCATTAACAGATCTGGTAATCTTTATTTCCAGAGCAAACCTGCAGCAGGTGCTCATAAATAATTCAATGTTCCAGTATAAATTTTACAGGTTGGGAAAATATGTAATGTTAGTCTTCCCACATGTCCCTTCTACCACTAGGTATCAGACAGTATTAAAATGATGTCCTAAATCATCTAGCAAGGTGGTTAAGTGCCATAATGGATTTGATTGCCAGTTCCCTAGGATACTGTGTAGCATTCACAGCCACTGAGATACCTAGGGCTCCTTTTCAGAAGGCCCGTTAGCGCCTTAACACACGGTATAGTGTGCGCTAAAATGCCGCGTGCGCTAGCCACCACCGCCTCCTCTTGAGCAGGCGGTAGTTTTTTGGCTAGCGTGCGCTAATCCAGTGCGTGTGCTAAAAATGCTAGCGCACCTTCGTAAAAGGAGCCCCTAGTGTCTGGATTTAGGGCCTATGATTGTAGGGTTCTGGAAAGAGGCTGTTTAGGCCCCATGAGAAAATTAAATACTCAAAGGACAGGATCAGGAATTGGTTATTGGACAGAAAACAGAGGATAGGGTTAAACGGCCATTTTTCTCAATGGAAGATAGTGACTAGTGGAGTACCTCAGGGATCTGTCCTCCTGGGACCAGTGCTATCTAACATTTATAAATAATCTGGAAATTGGAATGACAAGTTAGGTGATTAAATTTGCAGATGGCACAAAACTATTCAGAAAGAGCTTAGGAAATTATAAAACTGAGCATCCAAATGACAGATAAAATTTAATGTGGACAAATGCAAAGTGAGGCACGCTAGGAAGGGGTCAGCACCTGAGAAAAAGATCTAAGTGTTAACGTAGATAATAAAATGAAACTTTCCGCTCCATATGCGGTGGCCAAAAAAGCAAACAGGAAAGGGATAGTAAATATGACCAAGATTATAATGCCTCTGTATCGCTCCATGATGCAATCTCACCTTGTTCTGTTCTGGTTGCATCTCAAAAAAGATATAGCAGAATTAGAAGAGGTTCAAAGAAGAGCAACCAAAATGATAAAGCGGATGGAACTCCTCTCGTATGAGGAAAAGCTACAAATTCCTTAATAGCAAAGAACAGGAAAATATCAATCAATTTCACTCTTTCAAAAAGCATAAAGACCGGGGGACATTCAATGAAATTACAGTACATGAAAATATGTTTTCACTTAAAGAAGAGTTATTAAGCTCTGTAACTCATTGCCAGAGGATTTCGTAGCAGCAGTTAACGTAGATGAGTTTAAAAACAGGTTTGGGCAAGTTCCTGAAGGAAAGTCCATAGTCTGCTACCGAGATAGATATGGGGGAAGCCACTGCTTGCCCTGGGATTAGTAGCATGGAACCTTGGTACTCTTTGGATTTCATGTGACCTAGATTGGCCACTGTTGGAAAGAAGATACTGGACTAGATGAACCTTTGGTCTGACCCAGCATGGCTATTTTTATGTTCACAATGATTTAATCAATTTCATATTAAGCCAGAAGCTTTTGCTTTCATCAGCGTTTCAGAAAGTAATAATACATATCTATAATGTGTACCACAATGGTAAGAACCACAACCTCAGCACCTTGAGATTCAGGGTTCAAATCCCATGCTGCAAATTGTGAACCTGGGCAAGTTATTTCATCTCTCATTGCCCTGGGTACATTACAGAGTGTGAGCCTACCAGGACAGAGGGGGAAAATGCTCGAATACCTGAATGTAAACCACTTAGGCCCCTATCAATCTATTGATCTTAGCTTCCAAGCTGTACCTAACAAGTCAATGATATGCTTTTGTCCGGGAGGGGGGGGGGGGGAGACCAAATATGGCTCTCAGGAACCCACATATTGATACCACTCCCCATAAAGAAATATCTGGAATTATCTCTTTAAACAAAATGAAAATTTAACATAGTAACATAGTAGATGACGGCAGATAAAGACCCGAATGGTCCATCCAGTCTGCCCAACCTGATTCAATTTAATTTTTTTTTTTTTTTTCTTCTTAGCTATTTCTGGGCGAGAATCCAAAGCTTTACCCGGTACTGTGCTTGGGTTCCAACTGCCGAAATCTCGGTTAATTTATGCTAATGGTGTATTCATACTAAAACCGATTACACCAATAGGCTTGTTTTATCAATTCATTTTATTTCATCCAGGATTTGTTATACCAGGTACCCAGCAATGGATCACAGCAGCTTTCTAGACTAATATAAAACGCAATCAATCAAAGAACTGCAATATAATCGATGAGATACAGAATTAAACAGTGTTCAGGGTCCAGTTCGTCTTCCGCGGGCTCCCACCTCTCCCTCCTCCCTCACCTTGATGGTGTCCAGGGGGTGGCCGGCGAAGACCAGGCAGACGCCGCCGACGCCGCCCGCGAAGAAGTTCTTGGTGACGCTAACGCGCTTCGACTCCTCCGACATGTCCGCGGCTCGTCCAGACGAGGCACTCGAGGGGAACGGCCGCCCGCGGCTCTGCTCACAAGGCTGCCCCTTCCTGCCTTCCTACTCGCCGCCAGCGCACCGTGCCAGGCTCGAGCCCTTTCCCGCCGCCGACCTTTCCCCTACTTCCGCCCCTCTGCCTCCGCCGACCTTTCACCTACTTCCGACGCCCCCCCTTCACTTCCGCCCCGCCGAGCTTCCTGCTTCCGCGGCGCGACCCTGCCGGCGTCGCCCATTGGCGGCCGCCCGTCGGCGCGCGGGGGTACCGGAAGTGACGCCTCCCTGCGTGTGGGCCGTGCTCTCTGGAGAAAGGAGTCCGGCGGCCCCGGGGCCGCCCCTGTTGCCGCTCTCGCTCCGAGCGCGCCTGTTCCTCCCTGAGCAGCTGCCGCGGTGTGGGCGCGGGGCCGGGCCGAGTGAGTTGGGGGCGCGGGGGGGTGAGGGCACGGGGCGAGCCCGAGGTCTGGGGCCTTGTTTACTCCTCTCTGCTGACCTGAGCCTGCGGGGCTTTGGACCCGGAGTGGGAGGAGCTGAGCTGAGGGCCTCGTTGGGCTGCAGTGAAAGCGGAATTCTCCCCCTCCCCCCCCCCCCCCCCCAGGGTCAGAGTTTTCTCCTTAACCCGATTCTTCATCTCGAGCCTTAGATTAGTCTGACCCAGAAGTTGTTGAGCTTGAGCCTTACGGTGACTCTTTACTGTGGATGAAACCAGGCTGCCTTTGCAAAGACTATTTTTGTTTTCACTGAAAGCTTCTTTAGTCTTCGTTGTACTGGAACTACCCACGTTTCTTTTTTATTTATTTGGAGTACTGATGTGCAGAAGATAGTGCCCAGTCTTCAGTGAAGTGCATTTAAAATGCAAAACAACGGCCATACCTTTTTAATAATCCCAGTAAAGAGACTTTGTTAGCAAAATTGTTGTTGTTTTCTATCAGATAAAGATAAATGGCCAATAGTTTTTACATTTACATGACATTGGTGTCTTCTATCCCGCCAATACCTTTCAGTTCTAGGTGGTTTACAACAAGAGTTGGCCTGGGCATTTCCAGGGAGATTACATGGTGTGGTATGCGTCGGGGTCTGTGGAGGGTCAATCGGGTTTAGTTAGATCATTTGACAAATTTCTTGAGTAGAAAAGTTTTACGTTCTTTCTTGAATGTTTTATAGTTGGGCGTCATAGACAGCAGATTGGAGAGGTGGCGGTCTAGTTTTAAGAACATAAGAATTGCCGCTGCTGGGTCAGACCCGGGGTCCATCGTGCCCAGCAGTCCGCTCACGTGGTGGCCCTCTGGTCAAAGACCAGCGCCCTAACTGAGACTAGCCCTACCTGCGTACGTTCTGGCTCAGCAGGAACTTGTCTTAACTTTGTCTTGAATCCCTAGAGGGTGTTTTCCCCTATGACAGACTCCGGCAGAGCGTTCCAGTTTTCCACCACTCTCTGGGTGAAGAAGAACTTCCTTACATTTGTACGGAATCTATCGCCTTTTAACTTTAGAGAGTGCCCTCTCATTTTCTCTACCTTGGAGTCTATTCCCTTCAGTACCGTGAATGTTTCAGTCATGTCCCCTCTTAATCTTCTCTGCTGCTTTGGTGGCTAATTATTTAATAACTTGTTTTTTTATAGACTATAATGTAATTTAAGGACCAATCAGACAAAATGTGGTGCATCTTTTAAACAGCTCAGCAATATTGGATCTGTTGTGGGGGGTTTTAGTTTATTTTAAACAATGCAGTTGTTAATTCTTTTTATGTGTAGCCATATGGAAATACAGGTATTAAATTAATGGTGCATGCATTTCCAATGCCTAGTCAGTTTAATTCAGTATTAGTGCTGTGGGGTTTTCTGCATCCTTGGTTGTAGCAGCCCTAGCAACTAGAGCTGTTGGTTTAAGATTTGAACTAGCTGCATCTGGGGAGATAGGGAGTTCAAAGGAAGTTCATACAGTATGCAGACCTGCTGACACCAGTAAAACTGCCAGAGACCCAGGTCAAGGGGTTTATGGTAGTTTTTGGCGCTAAAAGGGATTTTCTCCTGTCCAACTGGGCACTTCACCTTAAGGACTGGAGAGTTGTATATAAGTTTGAATTAATTCAGAGTTGGAAACATTCAAGTAAGAGTGCCTCTTTCACCAATAAGAAGAGTAAAGTTGAATTTGAATTAGCAATACCTGTTGTGGTCAGTTGCCAAAGTTTCTTTCAGATATAAATTATTTCTTTTCTAAAGCTATTCAGCATGTTTATAGCTGGCATTTTTAGATTTTATACCTAATGATTTTTTCTACAGTCCTCCAATATGAAATCGTGTTTTGAACCAAACCACGCTGTTCAAGGGACCATTTCTTCCATCTCTAATACAGTAAACTACTTTGCTTTAGCATTTCTGCTGCCTGAACTCCTAAAAATTCCTTACGTCTTGTTCTTAAAGAACCTTTTCAAGATCCACATTTTATCCACATTTTATCATTGACGCCAGTAAAGTAGAGGGTTTTAGTAGCCTCTTTATCAGAGGTCTCCAAGATAGTTGAAACATCTAACTGATCATCCTCTTGATTTTGGTTAGGAATTTGCTGGTCTTGTTGAAAGGAGGAATTGAATCCTCTGGCACCAACAAAACTGGAGTAGTTGGAACCTAAGCACAGTACCGGGCATAGCTTTGGATTCTTGCCCAGAAATAGCTAAGGAAAAAAAAAATTAAATTGAATCAGGTTGGGCAGACTGGATGGACCATTCAGGTCTTTATCTGCCGTCATCTACTATGTTACTAGAAGTATCTTTTCAGCATTTTCCTAGGTGTCGCTGCAAACAGTTGTGGGAAATTCAAAAATCGTAAATTATTATTCCGAGAATTTTTTTCTAGTACTGTACTTCTATTTTTCTACGAGAATTTATATTATCCTTAATAATAGCCTCTTGAATTTGATGAATCTCATTCAATTCTTTATCATCTGTCTGAGTCTTTGAGGAACCTATCTCAACTTTAAAACCTTTCAATTATTCTTCGTTTATTCGTTTATTAACGGCCTCTTTTACAAAGTCACATGGCAACAGCCCCGAAGCCCTTTAAATCTCTATGGGCTTCGGGGCCGTTAGCGCAGCCATAAGTCTTCCCTCCAAGACAGTGGATTTAAGGGCTTAAAGATTTGCCTAAATTTACTACTAAGTTCCATAGTGAATCAATTACTTCAGAGGGTTTAGAAAAAGAAAATGGTTGTAAATGCACATTCGAAAGTTGCTCACTACTTTGCTTTCTCTCCTGAAAACCTCCATTCTGATTCTGCTCCTGTTCGGACATTACAATATCTGCTGAGTTTTCACTGGATCTTCTTGACCACAAAGGGGGTCCACATCCACTGGTGTTGATGCTGAAGCCTCCGGGACAGGAATCTCAGCCACATATGGGATTTCCTGTACCCGCTTTGATGGATTGAGACTCTGTGGCTTATGAGGAGAATCTCTAAAGTTGGGGCTTAGCATGGTGTCAAGATCTTGGATCTCCATCACGGCTCCGTACACTACCGACGTCTTCTAAGGGCATCCTTCCAACAAACACGTTTCTCAATGGGGGACATCCAAATAGGTTCATTGAACTTAACTCCTCAGTTAAAGTATTTACTTTTTAAGCATACTAAGATGACTTAAAAGTTCATTCAGAATTCTACTACTCATAAATGTAGAACCAAGTTCTTATATTGGCATTTCCATAGAGATAGTGTTTTTAATGAACACTAACATACAAAGTGTTATAGCCAGACTGGTTGGAAAGGTCTGTTAGCTCAGAGCTTTGTCACTGGAATATTTCCCTTGCTTCCTGTTCTTGGTATCTGTGTATTTTAAATAAAGCAGTGTACATTTTGACTTGGTAAGCTCTAACTGTTAAGGAGTTAACCCAAGTATAATTTCCAATCCTGATGCATCAGGCTCTTTTCTGAGAAGTTGATTTACTAAACAACCCGTCCCCCTAACAAGCTTTATGCTAAATTAGGACTCAACTGATTGAGGGTGTATTGATAAATAGAAATTTTATGGATGAAACAAATATTAACAACTGTGTTTTTCTTTTTAAATTTGCTTTTCTTTTTTTTTTTTTTTTAGATGACCTGAAATGGCCCTTAAACTCTAAACAGTAATACTTTGCATTGGAAAGTCTCTTACAATTTTGGTCTGCAGTTTGATTGGGACAAAAAAATGTCTGTGGACATGAACAGCCAGGGCTCAGACAGCAATGAGGAGGACTATGATCCTAATTGTGAAGAGGAAGAAGAGGATGAGGATCCTGGTGACATAGAGGATTATTATGTGGGAGTTGCAAATGATGTGGAGCAGCAAGGAGCCGATGCTTTTGATCCTGAGGAATATCAGTTCACTTGCTTAACTTACAAGGAGTCGGAAAGTGCATTGAATGAGCACATGGCCAGTTTGGCCTCCATGTTAAAGGTAAGCCAGGGCTGACTAGTTGTGTGTATTTAATCATTCCACAGCACTTTTAGAGTGAGACTATTGCTCTCGGCTGGCTAAATGTCTTCCATTTGCTCTGTTACTCTGCCTCTCCCTTGCATTGAAGTTGCATATGGCTGCCGGAAAGGTCGTCTCTGATGCAACTTCGGTTGCATCAGAGATGACCTTTATGGCAGCCACACGCAGCTGCTGTAAGAAGGCAGTTTAGAAATCACGGCCACGAAGAGAAGGGGCAGGGAGGAAGTAGGGAGATGTTTAGACTCGGTGGCAGTAAGGAGGGTAGGAGCGCGATAGGTGACCGCGTGCGTTCTCTCCCTTAACTGCGGGGACAAGGCCATTCACCGCTCCACCGTTTTGGCGGGGGTAACAGCCATCATGTCATTATCTAGTCTGTAGCTCTAACTGCTATACCACACACTCCCACACTCTTTTCTTCAATAGAGTTTTATCATATAGCCAAGGGGCCAGGTGCAGATATTAGATGGGGACAGGATGGTGGTACAGAGTCCTTTGGGATAAACAGATGGATGTCTAAACTCAAAGCAAGTTTTTTGTACAGTTAAACAAGGTATAAGGAGCTGATAACCCTTCATTGCCTTATCTACAGGCTTAGATTGTTAGCCCTCCAAGGACAGGGTAATTACCTTCTCTACCTGACTATAACTTGCCTTGAGCTACAACTGAAAAAGGCTTTAGATAAATGCCAGATAAATCCATTTTATTTGATCTTTGTCATTTCAGGTGTCTCATTCTATAGCTAAGCTTGTATTAGTTCACTTCCACTGGCAAGTGACTGACATTTTGGAAAGGTAAGAAATCTGTTTATTTTATCCTTTTCTGTGCTCTTCCCTGTACATTTGATGGATTTTATGTAATATGGCTAAGTGAACGGCACACAGCTCTTTGGTTAGTGCTTATTGCTACTGTATTTATGAAATGTTTTGCCATTTGCCTTTCCTAGAGATAAAATTTACTGAGTGGTGTACAGAAAATATTTTGTTGTTGTTCGTCCTTTTGACGCTGGAACAGGATGGCACAATGGACTTGTCTAGGATTCGTGGCTTTTTCTTTCAAAACCACATGTAGTGCCCTGGTGCAAAACAAATCTTAAATGATCCCATGGTTGATGTGTTCTGACATGCAGGAGTGGTTCTTAGCTACTTCAAAAGTTGGGAAGTAAAACTGTTGCAGGCCAGACTTCTACAGTCTGTTCCAAAAATGGCAAAAGACAGGTCAGATTCAAGTATGCATATTTTATAAGAAATTTATATAATCTGATATGACTGTGGGTATTAATGTTTCTCTATTTGTATGGTGATGTGATATTGCAGAATCATATAGGACTGCTTATATGTGATAGGCATGATAATAAATTGCCAGCTGTCTTGGTTGTGATGCCAATGTTCGGTCATGACGGAGTTCGGTCATAACCCATGCAGAGTGGCAGGTGTGGTTCTGACTACCTTTATTGGCCAGACTTGATAGATCATGCAGGTCTTTTATCTGCCCTCATTTACTGTGCTTCTGTGGTAGGTCAGACTAATAGATTTTATTTTGAAACTTATTCCCTGCCTACAAATCTAAGCAGCAGTCAAAACATATTTAAGGCATGTTTTAACCAGCTTCATATGCTTTATCGTTTGAAATTGTTGATTTTTGCCTTCTGATTTTCAGACTGTTGTGCAGGGGATGGTTCTGTCTAGGTTAGACTATTGTAACGCTCCCTACCTTGGAATTTCAAAAACAAGAGGGAGAGCGTTACAATTGGTACAAAATGCCGCAGCTAGGTTAGTAATGGGAGTTGACAGGATGGCACATAATAGGCCAATTCTGAAGCAATTACATAGGTTACCAATTGTATTTTGGGTGCAACATACAGTTGTTTCAGTGGTCCTTCAAACACCAGGGTACTTTCGACAGGTTGCGACACTTTATAATAGCCTAATAGATCTTTACGATCTGAAAACCAAAAGCTATTCATTCCAATAGTGCAGGAAAATTATGCAGACACTAGAGCGATGACTTTCTGTATTGCTGGTGTTAGAATGTGGAATACTCTGGTGGACCAATTGCAGTACCCCGGCCCACTTTGTATTGGATTTGCCAGAGGCTTATGGCCATTTGCATAGGGGGAACTGGGCTCTCTGTAGGAAGATGAGCTTGCTGGCCCAGAAATGTATTCTTCAATACTGAACGGTCCCGGACCCTTTGGCGTTTTGGCATTGGAGGAACCAGTTGCATCAGTTGGCTACCTGGGAGGCGAGGGATGCTTGAGGGTCTAGGAAGCGGAAGATGGTGTTCTTGAATGTCTGGGAGCCATATCTGCAGTCTTTACATCCAAAGGGACGAAGTGAGATTTTACGATGGGTGTCCTGATCTGGGCGCTCAGCTTGCTGGGGTGAGAGAGCAATGGTGAGCTATGGTGGGGTGGGGTGGAGATTACCAATGGGGGTGTTGGGGGGTCATGGGGATGGGAGGGGGGGTCGTATGGTTCTAGCACTTAGTCACAGATTTATGTATTGGGGATGAGTTGGGGGAGGGAGGTGGAGTGGCTTCTTCGTGGCTCATCAGAGTCCAGGGCCTCGGAGGGCCATTCTGCCGACTGGCCTCGCTTGCCATGAGTCGATTTTAGGGAAGAGTTTGTTGCTGTCTCCTGTACATACTTGATATTGTGTTGAATATGATGCATCAATGTTTGTACTATGAACCTTTTGTGTTCAATTGTTTTGCTTGCACTATTGTTTGCATCAATAAAAATTGTTTGAACCTAACAAGGTAATCCAAATAGAATTTGAGAATTCATTTTTTTTTTAAATAGTAGTTGGAAGCCTGGTTATTTGGAGTTTGGTAGTGTTAGGGTTACTACTGTATTAGAGGGGGGAAAAAAGGGACGCATGACCCCGACCACACTCCACTCATTTCCTTGTCCCCCCTTCCATCCTCCGTACCCTTTTAAGTGCGTCTCTTTCTCCTTTCTTCCAACCCTCCTCCCCCAAAGGTGCTTTTCTCTCACGCTCTCTCTCTGTCTCTCCTTCCAACCCCCCTCTCCTGTGGGTATTTCATTTTCTCTCTCTCTCTCTCTCTCTCTCTGTGGGTGTTCCTCTTTCTCCTTCCAACCTCCTCTCCTGCTGTTTCTCTCTCCCCTCCCTGACTCCATGCTCTTTACTCCAGTCTGCCCTCCCTCCCTCCCTCCATGCTCTTCTCCAGCCCTCCTTCCTTCTCCCCTCCATATTTTCTCCCTCCCTCCATCCATGCTGTTTCTCCAGCCTACCCTCCCTCCAACCTCTGATGTTGCTTACCCTTATGATCTCTCTAGTTCCTGACTCCTTGACCGCTGTAGTTTAGTCTTCAGGCATCTGGCAGCAGCGAGGTGAGCCTGCTGCTGCTGGCCTGCCCCGGAAGCTGCGCCTCTCCAGGAACAGGAAGTTGCTGCAGAGAGGTGGCATCTGGGGCAGGCCGGCAGCAGCAGGCTCACCTCGCTGCTGCCAGCTGCCCGAGGATTAGAGTCTGGGAGACCCAGATAAACCCAGATTGATAACACTCCCCCCCCCACATCATCAAAAAGGGTATTACAACCAGAACGAAAGAAGTGTATCAAGCGATGGTGCGTCCGCATCTGGAGTTCTGTGTCCAGTATTGGTCGCTGTACCTTAAGAAGGATATGGCGATACTCAAGAGGGTTCAGAGGAGAGCGACGCGTCTGATAAAAGGGATGGAAAACCTTTCATACACTGAGAGATTGGAAAAACTGGGACTCTTTTCCCTGGAGAAGAGAAGACTTAGAGGGGATATGATAAGACTTACAAGATCATGAAGGGCATAGAGAGAGTGGAGAGGGACAGATTCTTCAAACTTTCAAATAATGAAAGAACAAGAGGACATTCGGAAAAGTTGAAAGGGGACAGATTCAAAATGAATGCTAGGAAGTTCTTCTTTACCCAACGTGTGGTGGACCCCTGGAATGCGCTTCCAGAGGGCGTAATAGGGCAGAGTACGGTACTGGGGTTCAAGAAAGGATTGGACAATTTCCTGCTGGAAAAGGGGATAGAGGGGTAGAGATAGAGGATTACTGCACAGGTCCTGGACCTGTTGGGCCGCCGCGTGAGCGGACTGCTGGGCGCGATGGACCTGAGGTCTGACCCAGTAGAGGTATTTCTTATGTTCTTACAGGCCAGAGCTGTCTTACAAGCTATTTAGGCTATTGCAAAGCACCAAAGACGTGGTTGTTTAGTGCTACTTTTTCTAATTAATTTTGATATTATGAGCTGAATTTTTTTTTTTTTGTTATGGTTTGGATTTTTTTTAATCTTAAGGTATAAGTGATCTTCCTCCAAAGGAGGAACCGCTGTAACTGCCTGGGTCCCTTTTTACATTATTGCACAGTCACGTTTAATCATTTTTTATTTTTTTAAATGAAATACTAATGTAGAGGTTTAGTTATCAACAAGGGCTACAGTTAAGATTTGTTATTTTACTACTGACTTGTGCATTTTTAGGCAGCGAGAGCTACAGCAGTTACTAATAACTGTTAATTATAGCCCACATTGCTAACTCTTCCCCCACCCCTTTCCCCTTAATGTAAAGAATGCTTTTTCTTCTAGGCATAAGGCCAGTTCTTCACAGCTGTTAGTAGAAGCCAGAGTCCAGCCGATCTCCTCCTCCAAACACGTGAGTAATCTTTTGTCTCTTTCTTAGTGAGAACGTAAAAAGGTTTACTACTACTTTTGGTGGTGATTATAAGGGTGTGGACTCTTGCAAAGCCTCAAACATTTTGGGTTTGCGGTACACTGTAAAACACATCTGAATTCTTCAAAATACAAAATCTGAACTATGCTATGAATAAAAGGAACAAACTTCAGAAAGTTTTTAACGATCTCATTTTAATCAAGTGTGGTTATATGAAACACGAGCTTGATGTGTTTTGGCAACTTTTTCAATGTTGGGATGTTTATGAGAGAAGCATTCCCTCGGTTCATCTTCAGTGCATTGAAGTCCTTTTTTTGCATTTAATGTTAGTGAAGAAAATCCTAATTCACATAGGTATAGTTCAGTCATTCACAGGGGAACACTCACAGAAAGGAACCAGTCTTTATAACAGTGTTGCATATGTTCCATTATTTAGTTAGCATAAAGTAGAGGGTCAAAACATTGGTGCCACGTTGCCTGGATGTCTACATCTTGGGTTTGTATAGGATCTGCCTCTGGGGCGGGAGCCACTGCTGGGATTGCAGAAAACGAGGTACAGGGAAGGAGGTCAGCAAAAAGTGGCAATACCTAAAGAAAAGTAAAAAGAAATTCAACTCAATCTCTTTCTCTCTCACTTACTCTTTCTGTCTATCTCTCCTTCTCTCTCTTTCTTTCTCTAACATTCTGTTTCTCTATTTCTTTCTCTCTCTTTAACTCTCTATTTCTTTTCTCTTTCTCTCTAACTCTTTCTCTCTTTCTCTCTAACTCTCTCTTTCTCTCTAACTCTCTCTTTTTCTCTATTTCTTTCTCTTTCTGTCTCTAACTATTTCTTTCTTTCTTTCTTTCTTTTTCTTTTTCTTTCTCTAACTCTCTTTCTTTCTCTAACTCTCTCTCTTTCTTTAACTCTCTTTCTTTTTCTTTCTCTCTCTCTCATGTAGATATAGATATAAAATAGTGTAAATACAGTGTTTTCTCCTCTTCCATGAAATGTATAAGTCATCTTTCAAATTTGCTGTGTAAAGGCTGAACTTGGGGAAGTAAGATGGCGGCGGTTTAGTTGGCTGCTTTACAGCGCGTCTCCACGACTTACAGTTTTTCCTTCGGGCAGTTTTCGGCTCGTTTTGCCAGATGCCTCATTCTAAGAGGAAAGGTGTAACTAGTTTGGACCCCTTACCAACGAGGACTTCCACCCCGAACCAAAGATCGATCCTGGCGTATGCTGCAGCCGCCAGCGGTCCGACGTGTTCTGGAGGTCCTGGGCTTTCGTCAGCGGGTAGAGCTACCGGTGATTTTGGGTTGGAGATATCTCTCTCCCCTCCAGCGACTGTCCCACCACCGCATCCTGCTCCTCCTGCGGCACTGTCAAGTGACCCTTGTACGGAGGGAATGTCAAGGGAGACCCTGTTTGAAGGGGCAGTAGCTGAGAGGGAACAAGAGCAGAGAGACCGGGTTGCTGATGCAGCTGAACTTGGACTTAGAAGACCTGCCATGGTGACTCTTGAGAGCATATGGGACGCTCTCGAGAGATTAAACTTAACGGTTAAAGGATCTTCCCAGGAATTGAAAACTCTTGTAAGTACTGTGGACAATCTGGGGAAGTCATTAAAAGATACTAAAGAAGAGTTTTCTACAAAAACTAAGATTCTTAAAGAAAAACAGACAAATTACAGCATGTAACAGGGGGATTCTGAAAGAAAGAATTCTTTTAAATAGAAAAATTGAACAAATAGAGAATTACAATAGAAGGTTAAATTTACGCTTTTTGAATTTTCCAAAATCCCTTGGAGTCTCTCCTCATGAAATGCTTAAGAAATATTTAATAGATGTTAAAATTTTCTCCTGAGCATATACCACCAATTAATCATATATATTATTTACCTCAAAAAAAAAAGTACCAATTGCCTCTATAGAAGGTGAAGGCTTGGAAGCCATAGAGCCATTAAATCTTACAGAGATTTTGGAATCCTCGGTGGACGTGCAAACAGAGAGAGCCACTTTATTGGTTTCCTTTGTTTTTGAACAAGATTTGAACTCAGTAATGAGACTGTTTTTTCGTAACTCCCAGATGTTGTTTCATGGAAAGAAAATTTGGATTTTCCCTGATGTAACAGGAACGGAGAAAGTTGTTCTTAGCAATGAGGACAGAAACTTTAGCACTTGGAGCAACATTTCTTTTGGCATACCCATGCAAGTGTTCAATTAAATTCTTAGGTGTCAAGTATACATTTTTTATCCTGGAACAACTTAGATTCCTGGATTTGAAGAAAATGTCAACCGGGACAGTTTAATAAGTGATAGTCATGATTTGGGAAATATGAGGACCGTATACTGTTAAGCCAATTTGTTTATTGAGTTGCTCCTCACTCTTAATATTTTTCCTCTGAGGTGATAATGTGGTCTGAGAAAGATTTAATATTTGTTTTCTTGCTTAAATTTTTAAGTTTGTATCTTGGTTTCAATTCTGATTTGCTTGTACAAGAGATCTCTTGTGAAATTATATTAAAATTTCAATAAATATAAATTTTTAAAAAAAATTGCTGTGTAAAGAACTACTTTAAATGGGACGGCATAAAAAGTAGCACAGGATATTTTGGATTTGGATATGGAAACCAGTAATGGGACAGTCTCGAGACTAACAAGTTTTTGTGCCCCTTTTCCCTCTCAGGTAATGGTACATTCCTCCTATCACTGCGCAGTTTGTATGCAGTATGTCAGAAAGGACAATTTGCTGTCTTTGGCTTGTCAGCACCAATTTTGCCGTAGCTGCTGGGAGCAGTATTGCACAGTACTTGTCAAGGACGGAGTTGGAGTCGGTGAGTTTGGTTCAGACAGTGGGGTAATGAAGAAACGAGTCACAGGCAGTATAATGCGGCTGACCTTCATGCCAATTCTTCTGATTCTGTATTCTGTGGCATCTTAGTGTTTACTAGTACATTACATTACATTGGTGTCTTCTATCCCGCCAATACCTTTCAGTTCTAGGCGATTTACAAAAGACTTGGCCTGGGCATTCCAAGGGAGATTACAAGGTTAATAGTTGGAAAATGCATTAGGATCTGGGGTAGGAGAGATCTGCTGAGCAGGAAACTACAAGCAGTGGTGTACCTAGGGTATGTGATACCCAGAGTCAATCATTTTTTAACACCCCCATATAAAAAATATTTTTAATAACACTCCCCCACTTGGTAAGCCACTGCCTGAGGAAGAAGATTTTGATCTCTAAAAGTTAGTAAAAATGTATTAAAATTAGTCCAATGAAAAGATTACCTTATTTCCATTTTCTGTTTATAAATGTTTAGCAATACAGCTACAATACTACTTTATTTTAAAGCAACAAAAAAAATTATTTTTTCTACTTTTTGGCATTTCTGGTTTCCGCTTTCCTCATCTTCTCTTCACTCTCCATTCCTTCCAGCATCTGCCCTCTTTCTCTGTCCCTTCCATTTTTCTCTTTTCTCTCCACTCACTCCCACATGCTTTGGTATCTCTCTCCATTCACTATGAAAAAAGCGCTCTTCCTTGTATCCTCAAATATAAACTGCCACAAAATCAGGAACAATATTTAAGGCCCCTTTTTACAAAGCCATGGTAGCGATTCTCTTATGGCAAATTCATCAAAGCCTGTAGGAATTAAATGGAGTTTTGTGTATTTGCCATGGGAGAATAGCTACCACAGCTTTGTAAAAAGAGCCCTTATTGAACTTTCAAATCTTAATGATCTGACAAGAGCATAGGGTTGTAAAATACCTTCTAAGTAAAGTGAAAGAGAAATGGTTCAGATTTAGCACAACATAGCGTTTGGATAAAAAAAGCTAAGTGCCAAAACCACTTGTGTCTTCTAATAGTGATTAGTACTAGGCCAGTTACTGTGCAGACTTGCACGGTCTGTGTCTGTGTATGGCCGTTTGGTGGAGGTTGGGCAGGGGAGGGCTTCAATGGCTGGGAGGGTGTAGATGGGCTGGAGTAAGTCTTAACAGAGATTTCGGCAGTTGGAACCCAAGCACAGTACGGGGTAAAGCTTAGGATTCTTGCCCAGAAATAGCTAAGAAGAAAAAATTTTAAAAAAAATTTAAATTGAATCAGGTTGGGCAGACTGAATGGACCATTCGGGTCTTTATCTGCCGTCATCTACTATGTTACTATGTATGTTACTATGTTACTAGAAATGATATCGTCGTACTCATAAAAATTAAAGTTTAAAAATTTAAAAATATAATAATTAAAAAAAATAAGGGGCACAAGTAACTAATGATAGCTTACAAGAGGTTGTTCTGATAGGACAAGTTCCAAAAACAGACGGCTGTGAGCACTTGAGGTTACCTAGCCCCTATAAGAAATATTTAATAACAAATAAGAATAGAGAGATATGAGTGTTCTGTAGGAAGAGGACATCTCCCTTATACATCGTATATAAAGGGGTATTAGTCAGATTTAGATAAACCAATAAGACTTTAAACTTAATCTAGAAAGCAACTGGAAGCCAATGTAATTTAATGAAGTGTGGATAAATGTGGTCATATTTAGAAAGACCCAGCAAAGCTATGCAGCCAAATTCTGAACAATCTACAGGAAGCTGGCAATGTTATGTTAATCAGGTTTTCTATTCCGCTTTAACCTATTGAGTTCAAGGTTGGATTACATTACAAGAGGTTGGGTCAATTACCCAGGAAGTTACAATGGACAGATTGACACGGACATTCAGTAGAGTTGGCAGTGGAAGAGAAGGGTACAGATAAAAGGGGCTTGCCTGATGAGTGGAGATCACGGGGGGGGAGGGGGGGGAGACAAGTGAGGAGAGATATTAAGCACAGAGAAAGCCACTCTCTTCCAAATAGACCACAAGGTCATTTAGAAAGTGATATTGGCAATTGCCATCTCCTGAAGCGTTTGGAGACGGACTGAATTTAGCATGTATTTTCTTCTGTTCTTTTCTTACGAGACACAAACCTGATAAATCAGTCCCTATGTTTGTCGAAGAAAGAAATGGGTATGTGTGACCTGATCAGGCAAAGGTCATTCTGTTGATGCTGATTTCATGTGTTGCTGTGTGTGTGTGTGTATAGGGGTATCCTGCATGGCCCAGGACTGCCTGCTTCGGACACCAGAGGATTTTGTTTTCCCTTTGCTACCTAGCGAGGAACTGAAAGACAAATACAGGCGCTACCTCTTCAGGGACTATGTTGAGGTATTCTTACTATCAATTTTTCTTTGTGAATGGTAGTAATTTTTAATACTTTCTGCATTCAGATTTTATCATTAACCATGTGCTAGAATTACTTTTATGTTCTTGGAAACACGGTGAATTTTATAATAAACTAAAAATCTTAAACTGTTTCTGATCAGTTCAATTACTTTTTCAGAGATGTAAAAAATAAATAAATTGTAAATCACAATTAGTAGTAGTCCATATAATTTAAAAGCAAACATTTTCAGACCATATTTGTTCCTTTAAACCTTCATCGGTCTGCTTTTAACAAGTACTACAATGTGAATAACCTATGGGAAAGGTGAAATAACAGATAAATAGTTATATGGCTTCAGCTGTGCCTTACAGGGTGGGCAGTTTTCAAAAGCCATTTATCCAGGTAAATAGCCTGAAAATTGACCATTCAGTACACAGATAAAAGAACACATGAGGGTAAACCTTGTGCATGTTTTCTACTGCCGGGTGGTCATGGGATGCCTTATAGATAGTATTGTATTTTCAAAACTGTATGGGCTCTTTTTTTAAAGGGAAAACCTATCGGCAGAAAAGAGAAGAGCAAATATTTGCTCTTTGCAATTACATTATCTCTACACAGCTTTCAAAGGGTAAAGTACACCCAGACATTTCCTTTGAGAACTGGTGCAAAGCCACAAATTTTGTTTTGAAAATTGCTTCAAAAATTAATTACAAATTTCTGTGGAATGCTGGCTTTCTGCCTTAAAAACCCCCAAAACAAAACATGACAACTTATTGCACTTGTCTCTTGCACCAATGACCTTCTACCCCCCATCTGTTCCCAGAGCCACTATCAGCTCCAGCTGTGTCCTGGTGCAGACTGTCCGATGGTTATCCAGGTACAGGAGCCAAAAGCTCGTCGAGTTCAGTGCAATCGCTGCAATGAAGTGTTCTGGTAAGGATATGAAATGCATCAGGTAGCCAGATGTACTGGACCTACCCAAGGCTTCTTTTCCTTCTCATCAGCCAGATTCCAGGATACTTGTCTAGTATGCATCTCATGAAAGGAGCGAGCTCCTGTCTCATTTATGTTGTCCTAGCACTGGTATAAATAGTTGGTATGTTCTGGCAGTTTTAAATTGTTTTATTAAAATAATTTTGTGCTTGTTAGCGTCCTTCCCAGACTGCTCTTGGCATAATTTGAAACCTAAATGCAATTCCAGACCTGTTACTATATACTGACAGAGACTAGAGAGTGACTGAAACAGCATCAGTGGCCAAAATTCAATACTTGGCTTCAGCCAAAATCAAAATTGTCTGCTGTTACCCCAAATAAGCAGTACGGCCTGGCTGCACCTCCTCCAGGGCCTACTTAGTGGCATAGTTGGGACAGGAGTGATCACCAGTCATTTCTGTCTCTGCTGACAAAATAAGTGCTGCGACCTTTAGATAAACCAAAGCTACGCCAACATTTTCAGCCCAAACAGGACTAAAATTTGGTCAGGCTCTAGTAGAAACAGAAGAGAATAAAACACAGAGCTGAAGGGTTTTAGGATGCTTTGAGATGATAGCTGGTGCTTGTTCCTGGGACTCTGCTTCATTTAATCATTTTTAAATTCTTTAGCTTGGCTGTGGGGTGCTATTGGTATCTCCTGGTGGTGGAGTCCTGCAAGAATCCTAATGCCTGGATATATATTTCAAAACCAAGCAGGATTGCTTTTATTTTTTAAAAAGGTGGTGATGCTAGAAGTATCTTAAAACAAATATAAAAACTCCATTGTCTTGTCTGGTTATTACATTTCAGGATTTTAAGTTTCCTTTTTGGGGTTTAAAATGTTTGCAATGAGGAATTTTAAGGAACCTAAACTGATTCCCCCCTTCACCTCCGTGCAAGGCTTTGGACTAGAGAGAGGTTTGCAGTTAAGATGTTCTAAAAGTGGTTTTAGCAGGCATTAAGTAAATGTGAAAGGGCGAAGCATTAATTCAGGCTTACAGTGCTTTAGTGCCAATTAACCCCAGAGCTGCAGAACCTGCTATACTCGATCCTTTAATTGTCAGAAACGCTGCAGTTTTAATGACATCTGAATGATGGTTATTCTCTTTGTTGTATCCATAAAGTTTCAAATGTCGTCAGATGTACCATGCACCAACAGACTGCGCCACTATTCGGAAGTGGCTCACAAAGTGTGCAGATGACTCGGAAACTGCAAACTATATCAGTGCGCACACGAAAGACGTAAGCGCTTCCATGTTTCCTTTTTTTATGTAAGGGAGAATCTGGGGTGTGTTTGGGACAGGGGGGTTTTCATTTTGCTTTTAAGTTTAGTATTTGAAAAGAAGTGCAGTATTCAGAAGTGGATTCTTACTGACCAGGGTCTGGATGCTGTTAGGGGCAAATTCTATAAACGGCACCTGAGTTAAGAAGGAAACACTATTTGAAACATAACTTAAGTATAAATTCAAAGCACCTACTGGCATCTAAATAAACTGTGCCGAAATTGCACCTCCAGAGATACCGACTGACACATAACCCCACTATAGGTGTGGCTAACACCAGAAGGGGTGTTATGTGTGATTCACGTCAAAGATAGGCTTTGGCACCTATCTTTGCCAGAGGTGCAATTCTCTAAATGGTGCCATCCCCCGATTGGCACGCAATCGGCAGCCACCGACATCAGCGCCCATTGGAGAATCCGAGCCTTAGTACCTCAGATACTTGAATACTAGTGGCTCTGTAGCTGCTTATCACCCTGGGTTTCAGCCCTGCTTATAATGCTCCAGTTTGGCATCCTTATTATTTGTAACCTGCCCAGAGCGCCCTCTAGGGGTGTGAATTAGACCTGTCCCTGTAGGCTTAGACCCGGATCTGCTTTGAAGCAGCCCTAGTAACACTGTAGTATAATGTGCCGTGTGCCAGCCATTTTTCATAGCAGGGTGCCAATTTCTCATTTTCTTTGGTGTCATTACTTAAATGATCACATACTGATTTGTCCACTGTACTTTTCTCCTCCTACCTACTGATTTAAAATACATTTGGTGAATGTTTATAAGAAAATTTTGCATGATTTATGGGTATTAGGCAAATAGTAAGTAAGTGGATGTAACTGATAAATGGTCCTTTTTTCTTAGTGTCCCAAGTGCAATATCTGTATTGAGAAGAATGGAGGATGCAATCATATGGTGAGTGCCTTTCTGCATAGCTCAATTCTTCAGTAGGCCTAAGCTTTTCAAAGTACTCATTTCTCCTATTTTTCTTTTACAGCAATGCTCCAAATGCAAACACGGTAAGTCAATAACCTGGGATTTTTTTTTTTTTTTTTTTAAATATTCCAGAGCCAGAATCTAGTTCTGTTTTTCTTGGCTTCTTGTAGTACGTTCCCAAAATGAATTCATTTGATTGTAGCACAGAATCTTTAGAGAATGACACAGGGACAAATTTTTCCCAGTCCCGTCCCTCTGGAAGCTGGAAGCAGTGTTTCCCAAGTCGGTCCTGGCGTACCCCCCTTGCCAGTCGGCTTTTCAGGATTTCAACGATAAATATGTATGAGATTGATTTGCATGTATTGCCTTCGTTGCATGCAAATCTCTTTCATGCATATTATTTGCAGATATCCTGAAAAAGGCAAAAGGATTGACTTGGGAAACACTGCTGAACTAAGAAACAGGCCATCCGGCTCGGCAATCAAACCAGAGCCATAACACCCGGCCATGCACAACACTTGTTATCAAACCAGAGCCATAACACCCGGCCATGCACAACACTTGTTATCACACTGCCTGAGACTTTAATATTTTATATATAGGTTTGTCCCTTTGCAGGTAGGAAGCACTAATTCAGTATTCTGCATCCTCTGAGAATATTTCAACTCTGCCAGTGTTAGATACTATCAAGGTTGCAATGTCTCCACTTGCATAATGCAAGATTACAGCTTTTTCATTCAACTGAATTGGAAAATAAGGCCAAAGAGAGGCACGTCACTAGCAAGGTGTATTATGATCTTCTGTACACCTAAGTGATGTGTTTGACTTTATGAATTAATAGGAGCCACTTAAATTTAGCAAAACATGCGATCGACTGACTTTCCTAATTTGCATCTCTGCTCTTCCTCCTTTGTCATTTCCCCTGATTTGTCCTTGTTTATATTGTAAATTATTTGGTGTAGAGTCTTGGCATTTTTGTACACCGCCTAGAAGGCTTGATTAGACGGTATAAGAAATTTTAATTAAATTTGAACTTACCTGATCAGAATGCAGATGTGTGTTGAATGCCCAAATCTTTCCTTTTGATGGCCACTCTTCACTCTACTCTTCCCCTCTGTTTTTGTACAGACTTCTGCTGGATGTGTCTGGGAGACTGGAAGACCCACGGCAGCGAGTACTACGAATGCAGTCGATACAAAGAGAATCCAGACATTGTAAACCAGAGTCAGCAGGCCCAAGCCAGGGAAGCTCTGAAGAAATATTTGTTCTACTTTGAGCGGGTAGGAGAGAATGTTTTGTCGCTACATCCCTCTTAGCTATGAAAATTATCTAGACCAGTGTCTCTGAAACTGTGCCCCGAAGATATCCGGCTTTGCCACGAGAGATTCCAGACTTTGACTTTATTTTTAAAAATTCCCTTCATAAGTATACACTAGAATAGATGACTTGCACGTCACATATGCAAGAGTCTGTCAATGTTATGAGCGTCTGTGTGTGTGTGTAAGGATACAACCGCCCGGATAAGCATCATTCTTTGGCATGATTGGTCCTTGAAAACTAATGGCAAGTAATTTTTGTTTTATTTTTTTATGCAGTAGTTATCCTAACTTGAGCAACAAAGCAATCGAGGCTTTGTTAACGTTTGGATCTTTTTATCTTTGTGAACTTGGATTTTCAGCTCTGACAGAAATTAAATTAAAAAAAAGGAGAATGACTTCAGATGGTGGATGATGAAATAAATGACTGTTTGCTTGTCGACTATCAAGCCACGTTTTCTGTTATTTTGCATTCAAAAAACAAGCACATCCATCAAATTGATTAGCAATTCTATTCTATCAGCTTTAGTTTCACCGTTGTTACAATTGCCCATCCATAACTTAAAGAACTTTAAATAAAAACTCTCAAATTATTTTTTTGTTCATTTTGCAATTTTATCATTTCAATTATAATGTGCTGCAAAAAACATTTGCTCCTTTTAGTGTGCCGGAGCTGAAAAAGTTTGAGTGAGTCTAATCTAGACTCATTACCTTCCAGGGCCAAGATTAGATTGTGTCTTCAAGTGAAATTTAATAGTGAGTAGCCTCGGCCAGACTGGATTTAAAACCAATCTGTGATATTAACTGGAGAAGCTCTTATGCAACCCACTACTAAGCTGGGAACAGCAGTGGCAGTGAATTTGTTTGTTTTAACACAGTACAGTGTGTTCTTTTGCTGCACTGATGTGTTATTGTGATTGTCACTTTAATAAACTCAGAGGAAGTGAGGTTTCGAGAGAGACCTAAAGGAGTTTGTCATGACTTTCTGCTATAACAAAGCCACTAAGGGGTCTTTAAGATAAATCCCTTTAAACGAGGTGAAAAAAAAGCTCATAACAGAGTACCTCGAATACTGTGTGGAATTCTGGTCACTTCATCTCAAAAAAAAAAAAAAGATATAGCAGAATTAGAAAAGATACAGAAAAGGGTGACGAGAATGATGAAAGGGTTGAGACGACTTCCCAATACAGAAAGGCTAAAGTGATTAGAGCTCTTCAGCCTGGAGAAGAGGCAGCTCGGGGGAGATATGATAGAAGTCTCTGATACTGAGTGGAACGGAACAGGTAGATGTCAATCGCTTGTTCTCTTTCCAAAAGTACTAGGAATAGGGGGCATGCAATGCAGCTATTAAAACAAACTAGAGAAAATATTTCTTCACCCAGCATGTGATTAAACATGATGTATAACAGCTTAGCAGGGTTTTAAAAAGATTTAGATAACTTTCTAAAAGAAAAGTCCATGGACTTGGGGAAATCCATTGCTTATTCCTAGGATAAACAATATAAAATCTGTTTTACTCTTTGGGATCTTGCCATGTACTTGCGACCTGGGTTGGCCACTGGATACTGGGCTTGATGGACTTTCAGTCTGTCCCAGTATAGCAACTCTTATGTTGTTATGTAAAATATATTATATGGTCAGCCATTTGGTATATAAGTAGGCTTTTAGCTTTGGAAATGGGCCTTTCTTTCCTGTGATGAGTCTGGTTAGTCTGCTGTGTGATATAGAAAGACACAGTTCAAAGAGGTCAGGGAGAGGCAGGCTGTTCTGATGCCATATTTCTTAGATCCAGAGCCTGTGTGTTATCATTGTGTAAGGAAGTAAGTGTATTGAAAGCATTAGAAAATGGACCCATCCAGTGTGGAAACTTGTTTCCTTTATAAGCTTAAATAGTGTTTCAGCCTTTGTATAGATGTCTGTAGATCTTTTTTAATTTCTTTTTTTCTTATTTGCATTTGCATCTCTCTTGTATACAGTGCAGAGCTCTTACAGAAATGTGGAGACTTTAAAGGCTGTGATACCTTTTGATTGGGCCAGTGCATAAATGACCAAAAAATGAATACAGCCTGTGAGTTTATAGGCTCCACTTTCAGATAGGATCTGTTTCCTAATTTAGGAAACTGTAGAGCCCTGTAAATGTGCCAAAAAACTCTAGAAAGAATATTATAAAGCTAACCCTGTAGCAATTGGTGATTTTTTGTACACCTTTAGCATGTAGGGTCAGAATTTTCTTATACTGATATCTGAAGAAACTCTGTGTATAGTTTTGAGGAGGATCTCCTTCAGTTTCTCGCCTGTCTATTCTGTCCCACCCTAGCTCACTAAATGGATGTTGTATATGTATGAACAAGGAAAGATCTCTAGTTCTCACCCTAAAGGAATCCTAAGCAATATTTAGAGGAAAGATCAGATACTATTTCTCTGAATGTTCACTGGTGTAGATTTGTTTGAGGAGAAAAATTGTAGGAAAAAAACAGCATCAAACATTTGCTTCTTAACTTCTGTTTGCTCTGGGCTTTTTTGTTTTTCCGTGCAGTGGGAGAACCATAATAAAAGTTTGCAGCTGGAAGCACAGACGTATCAGCGAATTCAAGAAAAGATTCAGGAGAGGGTGATGAACAACCTGGGGACATGGATAGACTGGCAATACTTGCAAAATGCAGCAAAACTGCTCGCTAAGGTGCGTACAGTCAACAGACGTAGTCTCGATCTTTCCTGATCAGTTACATACACTTATTTATTATTATTATTAATAATATTTATTTTTAAAAATTATACACCACTTAAAAACCTAGGTGGTTTACAAACTAAACTAAACCTTAAGTTTATATACCGCATCATCTCCACAGATGTGGAGCTCGGCACGGTTTACAAGAACTTAAAATATAGGAAGAGAAGAAAAAAAAAAGGTTTACATGAACTTATATATAGAAGAGAAGAGTAACATATAAAATTATTAAAATCATTCCAAAACACATACAATAAAAAACAGTCTTAACACTTGCACTGCTGTCCAGCTCCCCACTTGCTCACATAAATGCACTAACAAATAACTGCGCCTTCAAACTTTTTTTTTTAAAATTAACCCGGCCTGCACATAAGCATAACTGACCTGGTAATGCGATCCAAAGTTTCACTCCTGAAAACACGGAGTCTCTAATTTTAGCATGAAGTACATTTGTGTCTCTGTCCACTGACAACCTCATATCACTGTCAGATCTTAATGCCCTCCCTGGATAGTATGGGGCTCATAATCGAAAGAGAAAAATGTCCAAAAATTGGCCTAAGTCGGCACTTGGATGAACATTTCTCAAAAATGTCCAAGCGCCGAAAATAAAAACGGGTTTTGGACTTATTTCTAAATGACCTAGGCCTTCATACTGCCGCTCAACGTCCAAAGCTAAATGGGGCGTTTTGGGAGGCGTGTCGGGGGCGGGAGTTGGGCGGGACGTGGGCCGGCTTAGACTTAGTCGTACAGCATGTATAACCGAAAGTTTAACAACAGTGCCTTGGACGTTGTGACTTAGACCATGTAAAACAAAAACCCACCTAAAGTCACCAGATAAGCACTGCAAACACATAACACAGACCCCCATCCCCATAAAAATTTTATTCACAACTTTAAATTTCAGCCTCCAGACCATCATCACCTGGCCGCCTGGCATAGGAAAGCCTAGTCGTCCAGTCCAGAGGCAGCTTAAGTCGTCTTGGGGGTGGGTTAGGGACCCATGCCCATAAGCCCCTGTAATCACTGCATTGATACTTAAACATTTGCACTCCCCTATACACCCCAAAACCCTTTTTTACTGGCATATAAGTGGCTCCTGCAGCCATAAGGGCTTTTGGGGTGGTAGATAAGTGGGCCTAAGGAATTCTGGAGGTGGTTTGGGGGCTCACCGTCACCTATAAGGGAGCTGTAGGGAAGAGAAGCCATGGCACCCTTTTTGTGAAGTTCACAGCAGTGCCCTGTTAGGTACTCCACTATTTAGGTGGCATGTCTGGATGTGCAGTCCTTCACTTTGCAGACCCCTCCCACGTCCAACAGGGCTTGTTCTAGGCATTTTGGACTTGGACGGAAATGTGGTATAAAGATGGATGATTTAGTGGCTTGGACGATCAGGTTGGCAGGACGTATAATTAGACGATTTTCGAAGTAAAAAAAAGTTGGATGTATCTTTTGAAAATGTGTCTTAGGCTCTTTTTAACTTTGGACGACTTGCAAGATGGATGTAAACGGACTTAGACGTCCCTTTCAATTATGCCCCTCCACACCTCTAACAGGTTTTGAAAACATACAGGGGCTACATGATACACCAACCTGATGAACTATTGACATCGCTTTATACTGTATGCTTAATTTAATACCTATAAGAGGAGAGAAACCAACTAATTCACTTTTTGAAAGTAGATATGATAC
This sequence comes from Geotrypetes seraphini, assembly GCF_902459505.1. Classification (NCBI taxonomy): domain Eukaryota; kingdom Metazoa; phylum Chordata; class Amphibia; order Gymnophiona; family Dermophiidae; genus Geotrypetes; species Geotrypetes seraphini. Next base: position 6,748,325 of record NC_047100.1, read on the forward strand.
GCTACTGGCATAAAAATATTTTACCCGCTCAATATGCGCTTATAAAATTGCTACTTCGTATACGTTTTTACGGGTAGGCACGTTGAAAGCGCAGAGAATGGACACAGTAAGGATGGTGTTGGCGTTCCTCTAAATATTTTATAAAATGTAGACATGTTTTGCTGATTTCTGTATGCATGCGATTACTTACAGGTGAAGTCCATCTGCCTTTCCCTCTAATAACATTACACTCTGGGTTCTGAAAGTAAGCAAGCTGGGACTGCCACCTCTGGCTTTGTTATCTGTTTACTCTGGGTTGGAATGGGAACGTCATCCATACTGACTATGAGGCCAGTGCCTGCTTTGATTCTTCAGTTCTTTGACTAACAAAGGCAGCAGTGAGCGTTTCCTGAAGCCCGTCTCGGTCTTAGCCTTTCCCTTAGGCAGCTGGGCTATTAAGAGTTCATAGCAGTGATGTATATAGCACAGAGGTCATGAAAAACTTATTTTCTAGATTGCTTCTCTCATTGCAGTGTCGTTACACTCTGCAGTACACGTATCCCTATGCATACTACATGGAGTCTGGTCCCAGGAAGAAGCTGGTAAGACTTGCTTGGCTTATTTTCTTCTTCCATAGGATGTATCTAAAAAAAATGATCGAAAGAGGGGAGTTGCTGTCTCTTAACAGCACAGATAGCAAAGTTGCTTCCCTGTAACAGGGGTTCTCCGTAGATAGCAGGGGAATGCAGCCACACTTGCCCACCCTCCATTCCCTCATTACAAATTGTTAACTAAGCTAGTGCCATAACTGACAGCTAAGGGGTGGAGCTCAAGAGGCATGGTGCCCGCACATGCTCAGTAGTAAAAAAAAGCAACAACAAACCTATGATATCTAGGGGAGAGCACCAGCATGCAGGCTCAGTCAGTGTGCCTGCATTTCCCCTGCATGTCTCCAGAGAAACAAATATTAACGTGAAAAATATTACTTACAAAATGAATTTTAAATAAAATTGTCATTTAATGTTTGTTTGAACATATTTTTTAAGAAAATGTTTAGTCTATTGTCACACAAATCCAAAGTTACGTATTTAAGGGATTCTGACTTTCTTTATCCATGTATGAATATAATCTCATTAGCTGTATTCTGTGTTGTACATCGGAAATAAGATGAGAATAGATAAGCCAAACTGTGCAGAAGTTGTAAAGCTTGTGATCTTCTAGACCCGAAATGCTGCACTTCACAGTGGCATGATGTTTGTGTTCTCTCGTTTTTCCCTCTTCCCCACTCATAACTTCTAGTTTGAGTACCAGCAAGCTCAGCTGGAAGCTGAAATCGAAAACCTCTCATGGAAAGTGGAGCGGGCAGACAGCTATGACCGAGGGGTAAGCAATTCTCTCCACTTACTCTCCAGTTCTACACGTCTTGAAACGAGCATTGTGTAAACTGTTGAGACATTTGCTTCTTTCCCCACAGCTAATGTGGAGAAAACTATTAACAGCATTGCAGATAACATGACGCATTTCACTTTCAACAACCCCTGCATTAGCTGCGAGGTTCAGTTTCCTCCCATTCTGGTTTATATGAGTGGCCTTCATAATAGTTTTGTCTCTCGTCGGCATACAAAATACTGAACCAGAGAAGAAAAGTACATGTAGGGTAGTTATTGATTGGGTATACAAACTGTTTATACATGCTTTACAAGAAGAGCTTCACTCTTGGTATTTCTCAGTACAGAAGACAATATCATATAAGACTTATCGTACTAAAGATGATGTTCTGAAGAATGCTTGATATGCACTTGTGAGGTGATTCCAGCAATTACAGAAACCACCTTTGTTGCCCCTTATCTTATATTTGTATTCTTCATCAGAGGTTATCATCATGTCTTCCATAAGTGTTCTTTTTTTTTTTTTAATACTTCTTTATTCATTTTTTGAATTATCCAAACAAGTGTACAATAAGTCAAAACATAAAATACAATTTCACTTGAATTTCCACAATCAACTCACAATAAGAATTACCCCTCTTCAAATATATTTGTATTTATCTAACACAATTTTATATAATCATATCCCTCTTATTTATCATAAAAATTATTAATCCCACCCTCCCACCCAACAAATATATATACTCATTGGGAATAAATACTATTATTTACTATAGTAATTTATTAATGGTTCCCACACTTCTTTAAATTTATTAAAATATCCTTTTCCATAAGTGTTCTGATAACACCACATCAGTGGAACCCAACCAATCTAGTTCCTTTCAGATTATTAAAAGTTCAATTCCTTAATTATTTTTCAATTTGTCCTATAAGGGGGGAAAAAAAGACCTCGTACAAGGAAGCAGACCTGATGTATCTTTAATGGTACTGCCTAACTATAATCACAGGTCAAAACCCCCCATTTCCATCTGTGTGAGTGAGCAAAATCAAACAAAAATCAATCATCTTTGCTTAAATCTTTATAAAGATTTAAGATAAGCGCTACTTCTTTGCATACAAAGATAATTGATTTTTGTTTGATTTTGCTCACTCACACGGATGGAAATGGAGGGTTTTGACCTGTGATTATAGTAAGGCAGTAAGTACCATTGAAGATACATCAAGTCTGCTTCCTTGTATGAGGTCTTTTTTCCCCCTTATAGGATAAATTGAAAAATAATTAAGAAATTGAACGCTTAATAATCTGAAAGGAACTAGATTTGGTTGGTTCCTATGTTGGTTGGGTTCCACTGATATGGTGTTATCTGTTTGTATTAGTTTAAGTGGACGTGACTCCATTTTGGGGGGGTTGATAGTTTCCATAAATGTTCCTCCATTTTCAATTCATGAACTACTTATGGAAAGCACGAGAAAATGTAGGAATTAGACTGTTTGTTTCTAAAGAAGAGACTTCTCCCAGAAAGATGCAGCAGACATCATTTGAATGTGCATGGGTCGCACTACTGCTTGAAGAGTTGAAAGCCAATTCTTTGAGTAGTATATAGGCATGCAAGCAGTCTGCTAAATTTTTGGCCTTGGCTAAGGAGAGCCTTTTGGTAGGGAACTTGAAATAATTGGCTTAACAGCATTTCCTCTTCCAGGACTTAGAAAATCAGATGCACATTGCAGAGCAACGGAGGCGAACGCTGCTGAAGGACTTTCATGACACATAAGGGGGAAAGGAGAGGAGATCTCTGGAGCAAGAGCAAAAGGCAAGACCCCATTGGTACTGCAAAAACCTCGCTTTGGTGTAGAAGAATGGAAGCAAAAGACACTTCTCCTCATACTTTCACCCCCCCTTGTCGCCACAAGAAAGAAGACACAGAAACAATTTAGCCCACTTCTGTTTTTCTCTTATCTTTCAGCTTTTCTTTCTGCCATAGTAGCAGCCCTGTTTCTAATTGGCACCTTTATGTTTTTAATGGCTGCTGTTGGGAGGGTGGGTAGGTAAGTCTTGGGGCTTTTTGTTCCTTTAAAGACGGCTGTTAATCGTATTAGATCATTACAACTTGTGTACTTTTCAAAGATTGTACAATTAAAGAAGAAAAAAAAGAACAAAACTAGAATAACAAGAAAAATCTTTTTAACAACACATTGGCATTGGAGTGTTTTTTTTTTTATTCATGTTGTCAAACCTTGTTCATCTCTGAAGCAGTTTTTATATGCTGAAGTGATGCCTTTTATCCTCCTAATGCAGGGTCTTGAATAAATGTGCTTTGCAGCAGTAATCTGTGATTTCACTAGGTAAACAACTGCTGTTTTGGCCTGTTCTTTGATCCCTGATATGTACAGCAACTCTTTTCCTTTTAGCATGAAAGCTTCATGTTCTGCATCAGAAACAGAAGCATTGGCACATGTGAAGGGGGAGGGACACTCAAGGTGACATTGTGAATATCCTTCTTGTCCTGTTTCATCCTGGTTAGCTAATGTGATTGTAGCTGATTTTTGGGTTACATATTTGATGCAATTGATTGACTGACCTGGCTCTGTATTGCTGAGGTATTCCCAGTGTCTTGAACTCTAGGACAGGTATGGCAGATTATTTTATGCAAAAAATGTGAGCATTTTTTAACCGTGCTGAGACTTTAGCAGTTCTATGCTTCTTCTCGCTGGTCAGTACTGGAGATTGCACTGGTAATACTTTAGCTGGCATTTGGTTTTTCCAGGTTTTCTTGAACTGAGCGCAGAACAAACTGATAGACCACTCTTTTGAGGCTAAAGCTAATCTCATCTTTGTTCATAATTCATTTTTCCTGAGATTTGAATGTAACGTTGGAACCCTAAACAATCCTGTTCTCTGCTTGGAGTATAAACCTAATTTCAGATGTGCTGGGAGTTAACAAAATTGGTGCATACTGGAATGGTTTATTGTAGCATAATGCCATGTGTAAGAATTAATTTGGGGGACTAGATTTTAGTTTGTAATAGCGAGGATCCACTCTGTTCACCAGCTGACATTGTAGTGTATCTGTCAAACCAGGCTTCTTCTTTTTACCTCCCCCTTATATGATCTCCTGTTTTATTTTACTGAATACCATTGCCAAACCATGTTAAACTTGAACACCGCAGAAAACTTGGAATAATAGTAACCAATTAATAAAGGTGGTATAATTTTACCTTCAGTGCTGGAAATGTATCACAAAAGCAAATGATTTAATTGATGTTATTTTGACTGTGTAGTGTTTTCTATAAATAATTTCAACAATATCTGCAGTAAAGTATGCTGCCCACTTGAATGCACAGATAAAAAGCTTAAATACAACAGTAGCATCTTTTGTTTTGTTTTATTCTGTTGGACCAACACTATATTTACTTCTGAACAGTATTTGTGTATGCTTTAGAGAACTTTTTTTCTGGTAAAACTTTGACTTAAATATTCAGCATGAAAGAAGATTTTGGTTTGTGTATCTCTCTCTTGTGCCATGTTTTAATTTTATAATCTCAATCCATGGATTCAATTCACTGTTGTCACCACATTGTGCCATTAAAACAGGGTGTTGAGCCCGTCAGCTTTTCTGTTCTTCTGAAAAGCTATAAATCTCATGATTAACTTGTCTGTGCCATATTCAGTTATTAATACTCCGTTAATTTTAAGTAAACGATTTAAAAAATGACTGACCAAAATTCTCTACTAAGTCAGTCAAACCTCTTAAAGTTTCTACTGTGGATCTTCAGATGGCCACCATGAGCTTCAAGTTTTCAAGCTCAATCATGCTGCCAAAGTCTTCATAGGTCCATATTTTTATAATTATTATACAGTACTCCCCATGAATTTCAGGGGAGTACTGAAAAGGTGCTGCTAACCTTTTCATAATACTGACCTCGCAACAACCCAATTGCTGTATATAATATAGGTTTATTAGTAATAGACAGCTTTCATGGAACAACAAAGTACAGCACATTGAGTCAATGGATAACAGAGTGGCCAGCTTCTGTTTATGGATCCATCCTAAAGTTAAGTCAGCCGGTATGCAACTTATATACATTTAGTTCAGTAGCCTAGAGCCCTACCTAGTTACAGATTACATACTCCCTTTCTATTGGTTTGTCACATTTATCATTTCTATTGATTGTATGGTCTACATACTTATCACGGAGCCATATTGAAGCATGATGTCACCTAGTGTCAAAATCTGACACACCTCTCTATTTTCCCTGACAATGCATTCTTAATGCTACGTTCAATAACTTCTGAGAGTAGGCCCCCCTCCCTTCCTTCCTGAGCTTGATTGTTGATTGTCAGCATTTCTGATATCGTTTGGTATGGCACTTTGTTTTGGTTTGTCTTCTGGAAAGTCCCGAAATGCTGCTACTGTCAGCAGATATTTGCCAGTTACTGGGGCAAAGATGAACCTTTTACATAAGCATATTGCTTCTTGCTGACAGGGAGAGATATGATTGTCCAGAAACTAGAATTCGATAGCACAATGTCTCTCTTAAAAATATAACTTTTGGGGTCTCATAGGGGTCTTCACCTTCATTCTCATGACGGTCTTATTCCCTATTCTTCCTCAGTAGGAACTTTAAGAGGTTTGACTGACATTAAGGGAATACTAGTTGAGAATTTTGGTCATTCATTTTTAAAGCTATTTACTTAAAATTATGGAGTGTTAATAATAGAATATGTTTTAATTTTATACTGAGATAATCTTGCAAGGAAGAGGCATATTAAGGTGATGAGCCACTGTTGAGTTTTCACTCCATCTGAATTGTATCGTATACATTAAGAGGCTTCCATTTTTTCAGAGCTCTTAAGTTCTTTTCCAAGCAAGCATGGTAATCTTTCATTTTGTTGATTTATAATGGAAATGTCCATAAACAATTATAAGCCAGGTAAACTTGGGGAAAACCACAGCTGATCCCTGGGTGTGTGCAGCAAGGAATGGGTACTTGCCCACTGTCAGGGATAGGATGTTAGCTTAATGAATCTTTAGATAAGACCACCCATGGTATGTGTTATGTTCTTATGGAAATGAGAAACTTCTTGTCTAGTAGAAATATCTGCTGCACCTGCGAGTAATTTTTCTTCAGCTATCACTGGAAAAGAATGAGCTAAAAATAGTTATATAGATACATAGATTATTTTATTGAGTGGTTGCTTTGTTTACAGAATGATTGACTTAAAAAAAGTTGATGCATAATCATAAGCCACTAAGTTTAGTTTACGTATCTTTTAAAATACTATTATTCCCAGTTTCCAACTGAGACGGCAGCTTGGAAAGCTACTCGTGAAAGAGTAGTTTAATGGTTAGAGCAACAGACTGAGAACAGGGAAAGCCAGGGTTCAAATTCCACTGCTGCTCTTTATGACTTTGGCTAAGTCACTTAACCCATCCTTTGCCTCAAGCACAAAATTAGACTGTAAGCGCGCTAGGGACAGGAAAATACCTACTGTATCTGAATGTAACTTACTTTGCAATACTACTGAAATGGTGTATGCTAATTCCAAATAAACACATAAAAACAAAATATTTAGGTCCTCGGCATGCCTTACTGCACTATGGATAAAGCTGCAATACTGCAAGACATGTTAGAAAGCATTAAAACTAATTAAATCAATTAAGCCCTTTCTAACTTTTGATTTCCAAAGAACACCTAATATTTAAAGTCATTGAAAACTCTTCCTACAAAGCTATTCTTACCTGTTACAATTGAACTTATTTGGAATGTGGTGTTGATCTGCTAATCATTAGAATCCTATGTAGATGAGATGCTTTGTTTGCAAAATATAAATATAACATAACCACTAAAGAGAGAAGACTGGTGAAAAAGGAAAAGTATTTATTAACGGGAAGCTTGACTTGAATAGGATAAGAAAAAGGATGCAGAGGAGGAGACCCAGGAATAAGATCAAGAGAGCAAATGAGTAAATTGCTCAAATTAATCTTATTGGATATATCATGTCATAACAGGACTATCTAAACCCATAAGGGATTCCACAGCCGCAATGGAGTATGCCTGACCTAAAGATTGCATGTACTGGGTCTCTTAGGTTTTCAGAAATCCATAACTGGCTTTAGGATCCCTAGAACAGGTTTAGGAAGAAGTAATGCAACAAAGTAATGAGCTGTAGTCCATACTTTATGGTAATCTGTCCTAGACAAAATCTGAAATGTCTTTTTTTGTATAAACCCCATCGTCTGACTCATCCAAGAAAATAGTCTTGATCTTAATTTTTATATAGCTGAAGAGTTGGAAATAAAACTAAATCCAATGTGTGTTCTGGTCATAGCTTTATTCAGAATTGTGCTTCATTCCTGTCTCCGTTCTCCCTCCTCACCCGAAATAGCTCATGATGTTACTTGCTGTTCTTATGAGGAAAGGCTGTCTTCAAAGTCCAAAATATTTTCCCCTGTTCTACACCCCCCCCCCCCAGCCTTGCTGAATTTATGCAGGCAAAATCTGTCTGCACCAACTTTGCCACTTAGAGAGGCAAATTTAGGCGTAGATTTATTCAAGTGTACCTCTAATGCCTTTTACTAAAGAGTGGTACTATGCCCCCCACTTTTAATTATTTTGAGAGTGCTAGCAGATGCACAGAGTCACAAAGGCCACAAGCAGAAATTGACCCTTGATACTCCAGAATCAAAGAGCAACCAAAAACAAGAATGCTGTAGAAAAGATGTCCAAGATGCAGGCTTTATTGAAGACACAGTCATAAAATCCACATAATAAAATGTCTAGGACGCATAAGATGGGAACTATGGACCCAACACGGTCCGTGTTTCGACGACCCTGTCTTCCTCAGGGGTCCCTAAGAGTCGTAAGTCAAAGAACATGGATCAAAGGCTGAGAAGAATCCTGTTCGAGAGCTCTGCGCGATTGTTCTCAGCCTTTGTTCCACGTTCTTTGACTTAGGACTCTTAGGAAGACATGGTCGTCGAAACAAGAACCATGTTGGGTCCTAGCCATCTTAGGATGTGGCTTTTATGAGTGTATCTTCAATAAAGCCTGCATCTTGCACGTCTTCTCCACAGCGTTTTTGTTTTCAGAGTCACAAAGGAGACAGTCCCTGCTCTGTAGAACTTACCAGCCAAACAGGATGCCAGGAAGGGAATACAGTTAGGGGCTAAAAGTGTCTCAGACTAGGGAAGGACTAACTGGCAAGCCTTGAAGGGAAAGGTTAATGTGAAGCATGTTCCTTTCTGGTCCAGGAGAGGAGGGAAAGAGAACTGGTTCACGGAGCTAGACCCCTCTCTGAACGGAGGGACCGGACACGCACGGAAGGATGGAGCGGGAGGCGCGCGCCTTGCCTGAGCGTTTCCTAGCAACAGCCTCCTGGTCCTCCGGCCACGCCCCCCAACTCTCGCGAGCCGCGCTTCCAGCCGGTCTCCAAGGGCAACGGCGCAGCCTCGCCTCTGCGTCGCCTGCCTCGCCGTGTCGGACACGGCGGCGGCAGCGGCTCCGCGCTCTTCCTTCGGGCGGGGACATGGGGACCCCCCGGGAGGCGGCGGCGGCGGAGGATGAGGCAGTTGAAGAGCAGCGGCGGCGGGGTGTGGGATGCGGGGACTCGCCGCTGGACGGGCCCGAGCTGGTGATGGGCGCCAAGGAGCGCCTGGGCCTGCACAAGAACTCGGTCTGCTCGCGCTCCTACTTCGTGGTCGTCATGGTGTTCGTGCACGTGTACATCGTCAATGTCATCGCGCTGCTGCTTTACGTCTACTACAGCAACAGCAATCACCACGGCGACGGCGGCGGCGGCGCCCGCGCGGGGGACGTCGCCGCCCCCCCACCGAGCTCGCCCACCCCCGCACCTTCGACGCTGGAGCCGATCTCGCGCTTGGTCGAGGTGACGCCCCTCGCGCACCTGCGCCGCCTGGAAGGCATCAAGGCAAGGACAGGGCCGCCTCTTGTCATTAGTAGCGTTCATCTCGAATAAGCTTTAAAAAAAAAAAAATCCAGCCTCCGGTGCATGCGCAATGGATCGCTCCTGCTCAGCTACAGTGCAAGCCCTGTAAGTCTTTAGCACTTCCAGGACATGAAAAGCTACCTGCAGGGAAGGGGTAAAACACGGACCTGGCGGATCCGGTTTCAAGATTTCATGACTGCAGCTTATCTCGGGCCCGTGGGCTTTTTGCTAATTAACCCGATCGTCCCTTTCTCCAGATCTCTCCCTCCGCGCCCATTCCGAGAGCCCCTGCTATATGACACTGGATGGCAAATAGCTGGGGTTTGGGGGTTTTTTTTTTTTAAAAAATGTGTGCAAATGTCTGTAGTGCACCTGACCTCGCGGACCTCATGGATCTGAACTGCACATCCTTAAAAATCCGAGGTCTGTGCCACTTTTAGTCTCAGCATAGCTCTGACAGACCTCTGTGACAATTTAGGTCTGACCGGTGCTAATGTATTCCCTCACTATGCTGAGACTAAAAGTGGCACAGACCTCAGGGCAAAAGTTTTGCCACTTTTAGTCTCAGCATAGTGAGGAAATACATTAGCATCCGTCAGACCTAAATTGTCATAGAGGTCTGTCAGAGCCATAACCTATGTTGAGACTAAAAGTGGCACGGACCTTGGATTTTTAAGGATGTGAGGTTTTAGAGGTCCGTGTTTTACCCCCTTCCCCTACCTGCATGACTTCGGGAAACATAGCACTGTGTGACCGCAGTTCAAGGCGGAATAAGCTCCCTGCCTGTGTTGAGATCCTGTTTAAAAAGCAGTTTAAATGGTGTGATGTTATGCCTCCTTTCCTGCTCTTTAACGCATTGAGTAAAGTTTCATGAAATACTACATCGTGGTAATTAATGTCTTCATCTTTATGCATCTAGGTTGGTCACAAACAGAAGGTGGATCTTGTTCCCAACAAAATACATTATTTGAAAACTCTCAGCTTGAAACCTCTCCTGTTTGGTAAGAGATCCAGGGCATCACTGTTAATAGTACAGCTAGTTATAGCATTTCAAATAAAAAGGGATGTCACTGATCTTGTTGATGTATTAATGCTCAAATTGAAAGCTTTCTGTTCTATTTTGGGTTAGAGAGCAATGACAATATAGTTGTTACTTATATATGAGTTGTTTGGCGATTCCCTCCTGTAATACACATTTTTATTGTTATAGATACTTTTATCCTCAACCCAAAATGACATAATCTGGCTTAAGGGCAGCACTGTACACTGACAGATTTTAATTCATGGACCTAGCTTCTGCTTCTTGGGACTAGTCAGAGCTGGGGATTCTGTGATGGTAGCATTCAGAATTATCAGATGGAATGTATCCCAATCGTTACTCAAAACAAGACCTGTAGGCTGAACTTTAAGGTGCTTAACACTATGGTGAATAATGCTGCTTTTGAACGGCTGGGCTCTTTCAAGCCAGTTTTCTGTTAGTTTGGTTTAAAGATAGAATGTATTTACAGTAATAAAACTGTTCATGAATCGGAGAGGGCAAAGGGGAGAAAATAAGAGGTAAAATTGTATGATTGCCATAGTTCTAAGTTTTGGGTATTAACTGTATTTCTGTTTAAATCTAATGTGGTGGCTCATAAGAAAAATAAGAAATTACTTTTGGCAATTGTTCATTTGGAATTGCTTATAGCAGTTCTAGGAAATGAGAACCTAAAAATTGTATTTGTTCAAAAGTTTTGTTATGAATAAGTTCAGTAAAATATTTTATGTCAGAATGTTTGTATAAATATTAATCGAAGAATATGGTCACCGACAGTGGATGTGTATGTTTGTGCAGTAGGAGAAGCTTCTAGTAAATATGATATCATTCTGCTTCCTCTCTCTATGAGCATCTCCAAAATATGCTTGCAGCCTTGTAAATAATTATTCATGATAAGACATTTCTCATAACAATAGCCAGACTAAACAGAACTTCTGCATGGTTAAGTACTATCTATAATTCTAGCAAAAACCTGGCTTCATAGTTGCAAAGTATCACTCTAGTAACACTGGTGCTTTATCAGTAGTAGCACTGGTGCTTTATCAGTGCTATCCTAACTGCATGTTCTAACAAACAGGGGTGGATCAGTGTTTCAAATTTCATATCATTAAGTAGCTACTGTAGTTTTTTATCTTCTTGTTAGGCTCAGGGTAGAATGTGCATTATAAAGGAAAATATGAGATAATACTTTACCATTAATAAAATATTATTTCAGAATAATACTTTTGTTTAATATACTAGTATGTCTATGCACAGCTATTTAAAAGTTGGACAGTGGCCAGAGCTGTGAGACGTGAGGATTTCTACATTCTCCAGGGCTGTAGCTAATCAGAAACTTCTTCTGATATGGTAAAGGTCAGAGCATTTAGTAAAAGGGCCCCTTTGTGGTGGTGTCCTAAAATACTTGCATTAATCACAGAGACTAGCATACAAAACAAATGATCATTTACTATACAAACAATGTACATTTACAGAACTGAAAACCAATAAGGTTCTGCTGCTCAGTTTCCTGTGTCGCTGTATCAAACAATGCAAAGAAAAAACACCCCATGGGCAAAATACACTTCTTGTTGTTCCTCTGTAGCTATGTCAGTCCTGTTTGCAAGCTGAGATAAATAAGTTCTTTTGAACTAATTATGCTTTTATATATAGATAACATGTTTTTTCACTATTTTCCATCACTTAAATTAGTCCATTAATCATCATTTAAAATAAATGATACCTGTGTCCAAAACTTGACAGCAGTTTTTTTTTTTGTACATGTATTACAGCCTAGCAATAAGAGTTGATACTGAACATTGCAAAAACATGGATCTGCAGGAGTAATGAAGCATTCCTTAATTTCTTAAGGAAAAAAAGATATCAATAGTTTGAAATATGCAGCTAGTAGAATATTAGAGAGAGAGATTTATTTTAATCAATTCTTCACTCTGTAGACCTTTATATTCGGCACCTGTGGTGCTTCCATTTCCTAATAGCGACCTGCAGGTTCTTGTTTTTCTTGTGCCAGGCATAAGCTTTATTTGCCACCACCTTGTCAGCCTGTACTGCCCCACTAATGACATAATATCCTGAACGGGTGCCTCGCATGATGTTGTGGACACAGGTGGCATCCAGATCCAGCCACTGCTGAAGCCTTGGGAGGATCTGAGCCTTGAGCAGGGGGCCGTGCTTCACCACCTCCACCTGAGAATCCAGGTCAAATTCAAAGATTGTGCTGGAGCTCATGTTCTTCTTGGAGATCTTAATTTTCACAGCTGCCAGAAGCAAATGTTACATACTTAGTTGTACCTTATTTAATGAGGCATGTACCCTCCATCAGAAATATTTTTGTTTATTAGTATCATGCATTGCTACCAAATCCAGCTCACAAGAAATTCAGCATTTTAGCCTTAGATAAAGATTTGTAGAGTCAATAATTACATCATCAACTTTTTGAAAATGTTGCACTTTAGTTTAAATTTAGTGTTAGTGGACATGTAGCCCTGTACTTACTGAAATCATTATTGCAGAAGGTGTCCAGAATCTCCTTTGTTGAACTTGCTTCTTCTAACTCACAGTCCCTGCAGCTTGCTCTGGGTACTGCTGTAACATAGAACCCAGTTATAATAATTGTACAGGCAAAAGGCTTGCACCCCACCTGCATGTTGTTTTCGGCAAACTGTCCTGGAATCTGCATGATCTTTCTCCAAATGAGCATAAGTAACTTGATCAAACTTTAAACCACCCACACTCGCTAACAAACAGCATTATAAGAACATAAACATAGCCTTCTGGGTCAGACCAATGGTCCATCAAGACCAATAGCCTGTTCTCACAGTGGCCAATCCAGGTCACTAGTACCTGGCCAAAACCCAAAGTGTAGCAATATTCCATGCTACCAATATAGGGCAAGCAGTGGCTTCCCCCATGTCATTCTCAATAACAGACTATGGACTTTTCCTCCAGGAACTTGTCCAAACCTTTCTTCAAACCAGCATAGTGATGATTCAGCCGTTGCTGCAAATCTTTGTATTAAACCTGGTACGCAGAGTTAAAATCACTAGTCATGATCCTGTTCCTCCTTTTTCATGTCTTCAGTTTGATCTTGTTCTATGTTTATCAGACATTTTTAAACGTGGCAGGTTGTTCCTAAGCCTACAGACAGTGTTTCACTAGCATCATTTGTCTGTTGGTATTTTTACTTATCTAGGCTATGTCATTTGAGGCTTTTTTTACATTCTAAATGGTCTACTAAAATGTATTGTTGCAGGTCTTAAAGTCTTTATGGCCCTGATTCTATATTGGCACCGATTCTATAGAATTTAGGTGGCCATTATAGAATCGTGCTTAGCGTCACCTAAGTGTGTTTAGGCAACACTCAGCATCCTAACATTTAAGTGCACCATATTTATGCCAGGGTTTTCTTTGCCTAAAGTGAGGCGCCAGTATTGGAGCATAACAGCACCTAATTCACAAAGAGCGCCTAACGCCCATGATCCACCCCCTAACCACGTCCACTTTTAGTGGAGGCGCTTTGGGCTAGGCACCTACTTTTTATAGAATCCAGCTTTTTGAGTTAGACGCCTAACTTTCAATTAAGTCCAGTTGTGAAATGGTGGGTGCCAATATTGGCACTGATTAAGCCAGTGCATCACAAACTGCCATGGCACACTAGTGTATCCCCCCCCCCTCCCCTCCCCCCCCCCTCAGGGCCTCAGCTGGAGGACATCCACTCATGCGCGTGATGTCATCACATTGACATCCAGGCATTGCCGGATGGCCTCCAGCCACAACCCCGAGATTAGTATGTCGCAGCTTAAAAAGTTTGTGACATACTGGATTAAACCTATTGATCGATTAACTTAGGCGCCAATCTCAGAGCCTAACTTTAGGAAGACTTTATGGAATCAAAGCTTGCCTTCATTTTGCTCTATTTCTATGTAATTGTAAACCAGGCGACCCCGTGGCAGCAAAGGCATAGTTTGGAGTAGGTATGGGGAGGCTGTGCCTCCCTGAATGTTGCAGATGCTAATGCTGAATTGATTTCCCTGCCAGAATGACTTCTTACTCTTTTTCCCTTGAAAATAAGCAGATTTTCAGGCTATTTACAATGAATATGAATGAGATAAATTTACCTACACAAAAGATTAATTTTAAATGCAAACCTTTGCTTTGCCTATTAATTCCAGATAGCCTTTTCACCTCCTAATGGGAAAATCATCTAACCATAGGTTTGTTGACATAAGAGCCTTTTCTACAAGGTTGCTGTTACATGGGAAGTTACCACTTAGAGGGTAAATCTACAACATTGAGCAGGCGTCTATTTCAAGCCAATTCTGTAAAGTAATGTAGGCACTGACTAACATAACTGGCAGAAAATGTGCTTACATTCAAGGGGCAGTAATTTATACCAGCCCTCTAGCTGCTGTGGATGCCTCCACCAGGATATTAGCCAGAACATGTGTAACTTACAGCAAAATATTCCTTATTGAATCATAGTATGTAATTTTTGTGGTACTCTATAGGAGGTCACTATTTAAGTTGCCACTTGCATTATTTGTCCCAGTTCTGTCGGTGTGTACACTTTGTTGTGGGTGTTACTGTTTTGTGTATTTGGATCCCTTTTTCTGTACTGTATTAGAATATTAACATGTGTTTCTGCTGCCTAAGTCTTAAGTGGCTCCCTTATAGAATTACCCTCTTAATGATACTTGGATTAAAAACATGGGACGCCTCTTCTTCCTTCTCCAACACACAATACAAGGTCAAAGAAATAGCTTACTTCTGCGACTTGTGCTTGTTTCGTTTGTGATGGCTGAGATGCACATGCCGTGATCAGCTGGGAATTTGTTACAGTTCAGGATTTCTGGCCATGGGTATCCATAGCAGGCCATTATTGGCGCACAGCTGTTTCTCACTGCCTCGCAGAGACTGCGGCAGGGGTAGATAAACCTAACAGGAGAGACAGGACTTACTGAAAGTGTCAGCAAAGGCAGTGTAAGGAGAGGCTATTTAATTCAGATTTCTGAACAGAACAACTCTCCATATAATTTAAACTGATACAGCAATGACATCGTGGTCCACTCCCTCTGAGCAAGAAATTTCAGAGGGGAAGGGAGCCATGAGCATGCGCAGATGCTCAAGGCCCTGTATCAGCCGGCCATGTTGATTTTTGTGTCAGTTTCAACCAACTTGGGAGAGGGAGGTAAGGAGAGAAATGCTAGACACCATGGGAGGGGAAGGATAAGCAAAAAATTTGCTCTAGCTCAAATATAAACCAGAGCTCATTTTTTCTGCCAGGGAGAGTTGTACAAAAAGTGTATGTATTCAAGTATATACAGTACTTTTGCTTTGAAAATTGGAACAAAGTCTCAGGTGAAAAAGTACCATGTGTCTTGACAGAATTTGCCCCAGAACATCTTTTTGACTACTAATTTATAAATAAATATGTCCAGCAGGAAGAAAAGCATTTTTTTAAAGTAAAACTTGAAAGGAGAGAATGTATGAGTGACACACACAAAAAAAGGATTGCTATAATGCAGCCGCTGGAATAAGTGAGTGGAGTTATTGGTTCTCCTATCCCCACACTATTTTAACTCTTTAGTTACACAGTAGACTCCCAGTTAACCGACATTCAACTAACCAGCACTCTCAACCAACCCTTAAAAATAATCTTTCCACCACCCCTCCGGTCACTGTCACTGCTACCCAACACTCCAAACTCACCCCCTCTCCTGAGGCCACTGGCGCTGCTACCCAACACTCCCACCCCTACCCCTGAGGCCATCGATGCTGTTTTCTTCCCTTTGCACTGCTGTCCACCTCCTCCCCCCCCCCCCCACTGAAACAACCTGCCGCTAAAGTTCTAAGCTGGGCCGCTAAGGGGCCTTGAGCATCTGCACATGCTCAAGGCCTTCTGGCTCCCAACCTCTCTGAGAATCTTGGAGAAGGTGGAAGGCCTTGAACATGCACAGATGCTCAAGGCCCAGCAACGGCCCATCTTAGAACTTTGGCAGCAGGTTGTTTCAGCGCCAGAACGTGGTAAGTACAGTACCAGGCAGTTGGGGGAGGAGGTTGGCAGCAGCGTGAAGTTAGGAGAGTAGCGCTGGTGGCCTCGGGGGTGGGTTAGCGTGTTGGGTAGCATCGATGGTGGCCTCGGGGAGGGGGGGAGTTTGGAGCGGGAGGACAGCAGCAACAATAATTATGCTTATTTTAAAAAATAACTCTTAAGCAACCAGAAACTACACTCATCCGGCATCCACCAATCCCCATAGGTGCCGGATAACTGGGCGTCTACTATATCGTAGAAACTTGCCAGTAATAAATAGAACAACAGACATAAATCTAGAAATATACAAATGCTAAAGCCATTGGTAGATCAGAATCAATAATGGATGTCTACAGTACTTGACAGATATGTGGAAAAGGTGGACAAATTTGTGGGACTTTCCAGTCTCCAACTGATAACAACTTTATATGTCCAGCCATTAACACTAAAATCTACAAAGATTATTTCCTTAAAGTATTTGGTCTGTGCTGTGGAATTTTAATCATTTCAAACATAGGCCCCCTTTTATCAATTCACATTCTAGACTCACTAATGACCTTCCGCAGAGCAGTAAAGACCTTCCTCTTCTGCCAATCGGGCCATTAAAAACTGCCTCCTCAATATACTTCTCCAAGTACTCTTTGTTATGACCAGTCTGGTCTCTAGAATAAGCTCCGTTATTGTCTACTGTAACCTATTTGTTATCATGACTAGTCTGTTTTCAAACGATTGGGAATGTCTACTTGTAACTCTTTCTGAGCTTCTGGGAGAACGGGCTAGAAATCAAAATAAATAAATAAATTAGGGGTTTTTATCGCCAGCTGCTGCGACAAAAGCTCATAGGAATTTTATGAGCATCGGAGCTTTTACTGCAATGGCCGGCAAAAATAAAAACTCTACGCGCTTGATGAAAGGGGGCCATAGTGTGTAACTTTTTTTCAAGTCTGTATCTAGTACATGGTTAAGTTTGTATCTGCTGCTTAATTGCCCTGGTGCATCAGGGAAGATTCTGTCTTAGGTTTCAAACTCATGCCAGTGAGTTGTAAACATGATTGCTAGTTCTATTTTCATTTTGCAATGAAGGCTACCAGAGCTCCCATCTTTCAAAGAAAAAGGGACTTTCTTAACATGAGGTCTATGGTTTAAGTTTTGGAAATGCCCTTTTATTACTAGAAGAACCACAAGGGTTCAAATCATCAAGGTGACTGATGTACTATAATGGGGTAATTGTCTTATGTTAGCAAGTCCTATTAATGATATGCAGTTGACTTGTGCATTAAAGTTGGCATGCTGGAAAATAAATTCTTCCTTTCCAAAATAACAGCAATTTTTTTTAAAAAAAGTTACGTACCTGTCTAAACAGATAGGTGTGAAAAGTGAACAGAGGAAGATTCTGGCATCAGGATGACACTCTCTGGCTAAGAGAGGAAGCCAGCTCGAGGACTGTTGGATCACCTCGGCCATGGTTTCATGCTCCAGCAGATTTGGAATTCTCATCTCTGAATATCCAATGTCATAACATAGAGCCATGCTTCTCGGGATGAGCATGCATCTGGAAGAGCTAATCGAGAAGTCAACCGAAATTCCCTTTGAGCCTAAAAAGAACAGCCAGAAGAACAAGAGAAACACCAGGCTCTGGCTGGTGGATCGTCTGTAATAAACCAAAATCATTTTGTATCAGGATTCCTTAGATATGAACTTTGTTGAAATGGCAGTTAACGTTCCTTCTCAGCTGAAAGCAGAAATGAGTTTTTCTGGCTTTGAGATGATTTTTATAGTGTGGAAGGCACGTCCATAAATCTCTTCTCATTAAGAAACTGCCCTTTTGGATTGTTTAACTGTAAAAACAATACCACAGTTTGCGTTTGCAAATGGGCCTGGCTAAGACCAGCAGGTGTTATAATGAGAGCAGAGGTGGATAGTTTGAATGTTTCCTTTCTCCACAGCGTCTTAGCTGGGTTTTGTTTCATTTGATTAGATCTCTGTTGGATACCATTCCTTGGGTCCGGTCCCCTTCCCTGCCCTGGGATTAGTAATTATCTTATAAATTCAAATGTTTTCCTCCCGTTTTTCCTTCTGTGAAAAGCAATCCTGAGTTGAGCAAGTTCAATTAAGGACTATTTGGATAGCATGTTACCCCATGAACAGGTCCAGAGGAGGGATCACCTCTTCATAGGCTCATCCTACCAGGCAGTTGCTAATAGAATAAACTTCATTTGCAGGTTTTAAGGATATCATTTCCTTACTGGAGTAGCAGAACTTAATCTGCAAGCTTTTAATTTTCCACACATATAGACCCTCTTAACATATTTTTAATTCTTAATAAACAAGAGAATTTGATTCTATTGTGAAATGTAGCTCTTCTGGTTTTAAAAGGGATTTTTGCATTCATATTATATATGCTGAATTATTTAAATGAATTAGTGTCTGTTGTCCAAAAATAAGGTTTAACAAAAAATAGTGGCTCCCTTTTATCAAACTGCGTTATGGGTTTTTTTTATCGCTGGCTGCTGCAGTAAAAGCTTCAACGCTCATAAGAATTTTTACAGCAGCGACCAGCGATAAAAAAAAAAAAAAAAAAAACACCTTACGCAATTTGATAAAAGGGGGTCAATTGATTTATACATTACGATTTTATATATCCTCATCGATCAAGATTGCTGAAGGTGACTTTAAAATGCAAGAGAGAATGAGGCACAGAAATGACCCCCTGTCCATTATCCCCCCTATTATGGTCACAGTGCAGTGGGCTGGGTGGAGGGGGAGGGCGTGTTGCACAGGGCACAATTCCAGCTCAGGAACCTCCTGAATGGTTTACATGTTTTTTGGTTTTAATTAAAATGCAATAAATAAATCAGCAACCCAAGGAAGAAATATCTTATGTGACTTACTAAAGGTTTTGATTAGCTTTGCTGTGGCTTGACTTTCCTTGGAAATGTGTAACTAACTACAGTAGTGTAAGGTATATGTTCTATAAGCCGAAGCATTTAACTCCTGCAACCTCCAGGTTGAAGTGTTATAGCAGATGTGAATTGTGCAACTATGGTAATGTTCTGCCAATTTTTATTTTTTTTGCCCCTTCAATAGAATTTATGGTTTTGAGTAATCCTGAAATACATATTGCTGGACTTAGTTATTAAGAAGTCCTTTTACTAAGCTGTGGTAATAGCCTTGGTGCACCCCTAAATGGATTTTTCCTGCATGCTTAGGCCCTTTTTCCTGCAGCAAGAAAAAGGCTGATTTTCAATCATTTCTATTAATGGCCATGTGCTAATGTTGCTGTTAGGTCCTAGATAAAGTTAAAACTGCAAAAAGGCTTTTGCCAGTTATGTGGCACCAAACTGAATATTTGCCAAGAATTGGATAACTTCTGGTAGCCACCTATGATGCAGATTTTGCCAAGCTGTATTTATAAAAAGTTTCATTTTCTTACTGTTTTAATGTTTTGTTTTTGTGTTATTTGTCTGTAGAAATTCCCAATTTCTTGACAGATGAGGAGTGTAAGCTACTTATTCATCTGGCCCAGCTGAAAGGATTGCAGAAGAGCCAGATCCTTCCCACTGAGGAATATGAGGAAGCCATGGAAAAAATTGAAATCAGTCAGGTGGACATCTTTAATCTGCTGGATCATAACCAAGATGGACAGCTACAGCTGAAGGAGGTATGATGCTGAAGAATTCAATCAGGTGAAAGAGATACTTGAAAAAGGGCTCAGGATTAGTCTTGAGGAAGAGATGTCAATTGCTCAGCCGTGGACTTAGATTCAGGATACAATTTATTGACAGTAGCACTGTGTAGACTCGACACTGACAGTGCTTCGCCAATAATGCCTTTATCAAGTCTATTAAATCATAAAAATAAAGCCGTGGAAAGTCACGTAATATAATAATACTGAATAAAACTTGAAAATGTACATAAAATCAATGGCTGAAAGATATATATATACACAATAAATCTTATCAAAAAAGGAAAAACTGTAGGAGTGGTGGATGGTAAACCAAAAGGTCCCAAAAGCATGTGTGGGTGGAATGCAAAAGTGTTAAATAAGGGACATTGTGGGTCATTTGACCTTATTGGTGGGAAGATAAGGAATACTTCTGATAAGAACACTGACTGCAATTGAAACGGAAAAATATGATTCAAATGAGGAGCTGTCCAAATGAGCCACAAACTTCACTTTAACACTTTTGCATTCCAACCACACTAGCTAAAGTTAGAAGGAAGTTCTTCACCCAGAGAGTGGTAGAAATCTGGAACGTTCTTCCAGAGGCTGTTATAGGGGAAAACACCCTCCAGGGATTCAAGACAAGGTTGGATAAGTTCCTACTGGAACAGAACATACCCAAGTAAGGCTAGTCTCAAATATGCCACTGATTTTTGACTGCTGGGCTGATCCAGCAGCGGCAATTCTTATGTTCCTTTTTTATTTTTTCTTGATAAGATTTATTGTATATAGTATTATGTGATTTTTCATAGTTTTATTTTTATGGTTTACATCATTATTGCCAAAACACTGTCGGTGTCGAGTCTACACAGTGCTACTATCAATAAAGTGTATCCTGAATCTAAGTCCACGGCTGAGTGACTGACACCTCTTCCTCGCGACTCTCTGTTTTGGCTTGCTGCTCTCGTCATCTAGGCCTTTCGGGCTTTTTTCTTCAGTGTCCTCAGGATCAGTCTTAGCATCTGCCTATCAGGTACCCTTGATTTTCACTCATTCTCCAAACGAAAGTATACGCTTACTTATAAGAACATAAGAATTGCCGCTGCTGGGTCAGACCAGTGGTCCATCGTGCCCAGCAGTCCGCTCACACGGCGGCCCTCTGGTCAAAGACCAGCGCCCTCACTGAGACTAGCCCTACCTGTGTACGTTCTGGTTCAGCAGGAGCTTGTCTAACTTTGTCTTGAATACTTAAATAAGGAAAACTTACCAGCAGATTTATACACCTGCTTTTTACTGTGGCTACTTTTTTTGGCAAAAACAATAAGCATAGTTTTAAAAATGCAAAGCTGTGTATGTGGTTGGATCCCTCTGTGTAACCTCACTTCAGGATCACTCGTGGAAATACCAATAAAAGTTTGCACATTATAAGGCAACATGTGTACTTTTACCTTTATACAGGATGGGCAGTTTCCCTACTCCCTAAATGTTGTGGAGTAGCTGTTCTTTATTGTCTTGTCTTCCTACTATGATTCACCATTATAGGTATGCATGTAACTAATCATGATACTGAGGAAGCAATGAGTATCTAAAGTAACAAGGTATAATGCCACTGATTTCAAGATCTTGATGATTGTTTCAGGTTTTGACACATACTCGCTTAGGAAATGGCAGATGGATGACACCAGAGAATATCAGGGAAATGTACGCTGCTGTCAAGGCAGACCCTGATGGAGATGGTGAGACATGTAAAATAAGTCAGTCAGTGGCATCCTTCAATCCCATCTATTGTTTGGAAAGGCCATGTGGAAGGAATATGTCTTCATTCACTTTTTGAACTGTAGTAGATTAGCGTCGTCTTGTAAATAAATAAAGAACGCATTCCATAGTATTGGAGCTAATATGACAAAGGCTGATTGCCTTGTAGAGTCTGGTCTTGCCCAAGACAGAGGTGGTGTTTTTAAATGATTTTGATCCTGAGATTGCAAGGAAAGGTTGGGAATATAGGGGACCAAAGGTGACAAGTCTGCATAAAAAAACCCTTGAGTGCTAATTCCAAAATGTTAAACTTTATGTGAAAACAAATTAGGAGTAAATTGACCAGTATAATGGGCTCCTGTTATCAATCGAATGGCTACATTCTGGATAGATTGAAGATGATGTAATGAATATTGAAGGATATTGCTGAACACAGAATTTGCATAGTAGGCAATTCCGGTCCTCGAGAGCCGGTTCACGGAAGTTTCGCCCCCCACATTTCGCCCCCAGCAATTCGCCCCTCACATTTCGCCCCCGCACATTTCGCCCCCCGGATGTTTCGCCCCCACACATTTCGCCCCCGCACATTTCGCCCCCCGGATGTTTCGCCCCCACACATTTCGCCCCCGCACATTTCGCCCCTGAGTGTCAGACTATTCCTCTCGCAGGCGATTTCTTTGCCGACACGACGGCAGGCTACAAATTCAAAGTGCACAGCTGGCTGTTCTCACTGCCTCTAATGTCGGCCCTGCAGCTCCGGACTTCCCCACACCTGCTCTCTCCCCCCCCCCCCCCGATCACTATTATTTTAAATGTTATGGCAGCCACGGCGCTGTATCCATCGGAGGAGACTTCTAACCTCGGCCATGAAGTTGCTGTTGCAGGAAGAGTTCCGGGGCAGGCCGAGGTTAGAAGTCTCCTCCGATGGATACAGCGCCGTGGCTGCCATAACATTTAAAATAATAGTGATCGGGGGGGGGGGGGGAGAGAGCAGGTGTGGGGAAGTCCGGAGCTGCAGGGCCGCCAGCTGTGCACTTTGAATTTGTAGCGTTTTTTTTTTTTAAGGAGTCAGGGAGTATGCTGATGCGCCCCCGAACGCCGGCGCCGCCTCCCAGCGCGAAGAGAGTCGCTCGGCGCCGCGAGCCGCCAGCCCAAACGCGGCCCGCGCAGAGGCGCGGCCCCCCCCCAACGACCAGCCGACCCCGAACGCCACCGCGAGCAGACAACCCCAACGCGGCCCGCGGCCCGGCAGTAGGGGAGCGCCGGTCCGCTGCGGTCGGCGCCGCCAGCCGCTACAGGGGGAGCGCCGGCACGCGCATTCTGCGCCGCGAGCTGCTGGCCCTAACGCGGCTCGCGGCCTGGGAGGAAGGAAGCGCCGGTCTGGTGCGGTCGGCCATTGGTGCCGGAGGGGGAGAAGGAGCCCCCAAGCGGCCCGGCCGGGAGGAGGGGAGCGCCGGTACGGTGCGTTTTTGCGCCGCGGGCCGCTGGCTCCAACGCGGCCCGCGGTATGAGAGGAGGGAAGACTACCGGCTAAGGGCAGGAATCCGATCCGACGCTCCCGGGCAGGCGGACCAGCCCGCACGTGTGGGGCGACCCGCCCCGCTCATATAGTTGCCAGGAAGAGAGTTGTTCGGTGCCGCGAGCCGCTGGCTCACACGCGGCCCGCGGCCTGGGCAGAGGTGCCGCCCCCCCCAACGATTAGCCGACCCCGAACGGCAAAGCAACCTGCGGCCAGGGAGGAGGGAGTCGGCGGCCCTGAAAGCCGGCGCGGCCGACGCCCCGACTCCTTGCAAGCCGCACCCCCCCTCCTGCACCAGCTCCGCGCGGGGAGAGCCGGCAACAAGTTTAAAAAACGCCGAGGGCAGAAAGCCGATCGGCAAGAAGGCGCAGCGCTCTAAGGCGGGCGGACCCGCACGCAAGTTCCGGGCGGGCCGCCCCCACCGTCCTCTCCCTCATCGAGAGCGCCGTCGTGTCGGCAAAGAAATCGCCTGCGAGAGGAATAGTCTGACACTCAGGGGCGAAATGTGCGGGGGCGAAATGTGTGGGGGCGAAACATCCGGGGGGCGAAATGTGCGGGGGCGAAATGTGTGGGGGCGAAATGTGTCTGGGGGCGAAATGTGGGGGGCGAAATGTGAGGGGCGAATTGCTGGGGGCGAAATGTGGGGGGCGAACCTTCCGGATCCCTCGAGAGCCACAGGCAGGTCAGGTTTTCGGGATATCCACAATGAATGTGCATGCCATTCTATCTCATGAATATTCACTGTGGATATTCTGAAAACCAGACTTTCGAGGACTGGAATTGCCTACCACTGGTCTAGCATATTTGTAATTTGGGAGGGGGGGGGTAAAATAATTGTATATTATTATTTGTAAGTTCATTGTGCTTTTCTTGTAATATTATTCCTAGATGTTACTTGTTTGCACAATTGTAGTTTGGAAATTCAATAAAGATTAAAAAAAAAAGAAAATTCAGTTATTATTACAAAATGTTTTGGGACACTTGTTGAAAGATTTAAAATGAATAAAGAATTTAAAAAAAAAAACCCCAACAAAATGTTTTGGGGTTTTTTCTCAAAACTCCTTATGTCATTTTTCCCTTATTGGTACAATTGTAAAGTGAGGGATGGGGGGAGGGATTTCTTATTTGATATTACATGTTTAGATTAATAAAAAAGATTATATAATATATTATATGATATATGAAATTACATATGAAATAGGGATGGGAGGGTGGGTTTAAATATTATAATTTAAGTTGTTTACGAAAGTTAATCAAGTGATATTGTATAAGTTTAAATGATACACTTGTTGTAAGATGTAAAAATGAATAAAGATTTATTTTAAAAAAAAACAAAAACCTCCTTATTTCTGGCTTTTCATAGGTGTTTTGAGTTTGGAAGAATTCAAGCGATTGAACATCAGGAACTTTCACAAGTACATGGGGACTGAAAATGTGAAGATGAGTGACCTGGTACGCAACAGCCAGCATACATGGCTTTATCAAGGAGAGGGAGCACATCAGCTGCTCAGATCCATACGGCAAAGGTAATTAGTTCCTTCCCCAGCTGCGGGACAGCACCATAGAAATATTTTGTCCAGGTAACTTTGCACAGAATTTCTATGTGGACAAAGTTTATATGAACATGCAGAGGAGCCAGGTAGGCAGTGTGTGACATTTAGTCCGATTGTGCCATGTTAAGCAAGATCCACCGAAATTTAAGCCGACAAGTCAATATGCACATTTTTCTCTGCTCAGATTTATCTAAACACTCAGCCTCATTGTTATCTAGATATGTGTGGCTGAATAACTGGACAGGGATAACCAGACAAGCTTATTCAGTTAACTATGGGCTTCACGTTTGCAGCTAAGTACCCATATTTGCAAAATGAAGCCACGTTAAGTTTTTATTGCCGGCCACGGCGGTATTAACTCCCAGCATTCATAGGAATTCTATCAGCATTGAAGCTAATACCACCACGGCCGGTGATATAAAAGCTAGCTAGCTTTTGCCATTATCTTTTCAATCAGTTTGGCCACCTTAAAATCATTACATACTATCACACCCAAGCCCCGCTCCTCGTTTGTACCCCATGAAGACAACCGCTTGGAGATAGCAGCAACAATTGTGATAAGAGGGAACTGTTGGGGAAGGAGCAAGTGGGGATCGCTCCCAACTCCCATGTATAGACACCAACATTTTAAAATAATTGAGGGTGCCCTTACTGTGAAGGAGCTTACTCAGAATTGGGGGTCCTTTAAGTAGCAGCCATCACGCAAAGTGATTTTTCGTTCAGCAGCTCCTGAGAAAAACAACTACACTTCCAGATGTGCAGAAAGATCGTTTTTGGGAAAACAGGCCTGCAAGACTTCTCAGTTTCACTGCTTTTGGCATTAATGCATTTCTTTGCTTGCTTTTTTGTATCTCGGTAGCTCATTAATGGAAAAGGTAAATAAACTTTTGCACCGAGCAAGCTTCATGGAAACACTTTGTGCTATTTTTCACATAAAGCACATTTTTGAACTAACCACCTCATTCTGTAATTTTGTGAACATATTTGTGCACTTGTCCCCAAATTCTCTATATGGAGCCTAAATAATTATTTATTTTTAGTATTTATATACCACTTATAGCCTAAGTGGTTTACTCAAGCAGTTTTCCCTCTGTACCGGTGGACTCACACTCTGCCTAATGCACCTGGGGCAATGGGGGATTAAGTGACTTGCCCAGGGTCACAAGGAGCAGCGTGTAGCTCAGACCACTGCGCTACACACTCCCTAATCGGCACCAATCAGAATGGCGCTTGGCACGATTCTTTGAAAGGCACACATTATATATAGAACCATGCTGAGCAGCCATGCACGGCCTAACTTTTAGGCCAAGAAAAGCTAGGCCTAAAAACCTGTGCTTAAGTTGTGCGCCCCCTTTTGAGATTCACGCACTGCAAGTGAGGCACACCGCTTTATAGAATGTGCCTATAAAGTTACATAATAACATAGTAGATGACGGCAGATAAAGACTCGCATGGTCCATCCAGTCTGCCCAAGTTGTGCGCTTAACTTCTAATTAGGGCCAATTAGCATCGATTATAGGTGTTAATTGCCAGTTATCGGTGCCGATTGACTTGTTAAAAAATTATTGTGACACTTATTGTAAGTTTTAATAAAGAATTGGAAAAAAAAAGTTGTGCATGCAAATCGGCTACGCACATGTACAGATTTTGGTCCTTAGTCCACAAAATTGTGCATGCAGGTTATAGAATGTGGACAGTTGTGTAACTTAATTGCTTACTTAGGCACAAATTAATACTCAGCAATTATTGGAGTGAGTTCTGCAAGTCATTTTACTTTAGGTGCTATTCTTTAATATTAGTTCCTATGTTCTGTGGTGCGTAAATACGAGAGACGTGGGAGGATGTGGGAGGGGCAGGTAAGGGGCATGGCAACCATTTAGGATACTGTCGGTTATATGTGTAACTGCTGTGTTTTTCTCTACCTGTATGTCAAGTTATGTGCGTAACGGCAATTTTTTTCCATTACAACCCTCAGATTTTATTGTTTTCTTTAGCATCTACCCCAAAGTATTCAAGAATGCTAGAAGAATCTGTTCACCCTAAATTGTATGCCAATATCAAAGCAAGATATGTGAAAAAAATGCACAGATTTGGGAGAGCTCTTGCACGGTTCAGCTGTTACTGTATGTGAATATGGTACAAAATACTCAAGACAGGCTTTAATAGCTATCTGAAATCAGTGCCAGCTTGAGCTATAAGGAATGTATTTACAGAGACCTACGATACCACTCGCATCTCTTTAGATTTGTGGGTATACTGCCAGAAGGATTAAGATGCTTTGGAAAACAATTGTTTTGCACAATTGAGACTAATTGGAGAGAACAGTGGGTAATAAGAGATTAATTAAAGTGAATTTAGTTATTGACAAACAAAATAGGCTGGGTACCTGGAAACAGTTTCCTCCCTGGTGTTTATTTTTAATTAATTACAACTAATTGCTGTTGTAGAATTTACTCCTTTATTGTTTGAATAATGTTTTAAGTCTTTAACAAGGACCACCCTGGTTTGATTACTTGTGATCTGGAAATAAACAAAGAAACATAGCTTTATTTTTATTCATTCTAAATGTTGGTCAGTTTGTAATCAGACTTCTTGTCTTTGCAGTGTTCTCTTTCCAGGGAGTCACAAGAACTATTAGCATCCATTGTGATTGGGAGACATATTTTTCAATGCATGTAACGCCCTGCTCTCTGATAGAAGAGATCCAGGACCCGTTTTGCCCAAAAGGCTTTCTCAAGGGTTCGTGGAGGAGCTCAAATGCGGCATCCTTTCTCATTTGGGGCTTCTGCACCTTTTAGTGTTTACTAAGTTAGAGACGTTTAAATACCTACGTGGCGTAAATGCACATGAGTCGCGTCTCTTTAAAGTGAAAGGAAGCTCTGGAATGAGAGGGCACAGGATGAAGTTAAGAGGTGATAGGCTCAGAAGTAATGTAAGGAAATACTTTTTTACAGAAATGGTGGTAAATGCATTGAACAGTCTCCTGGAAGAGGTGGTGGAGACAGAGACTGTCTGAATTCAAGAAAGCGTGGAATAGGCATGTGGATCTCTGAGAGAGAGGAAGAGATAATAGTTACTGCAGATGGGCAGACTGGGTGGGCCATTTGGCCTTTATCTGCCATCATGTTTCTATGTAATTAAAATCTCATAAGGTCTGTGTCCAGACTTTTCCATTGTCTTGAAGTATATTTATATAATGCCTTCCCTGGCTTCAAAGTGGTAAAAATGAAAACTATTCAAATATTAGTGTATCCAGTTCTTTGTTTCCAAGTACATCAGGAAGTGATGATAGAGGGTGTAACTGAATCTATTTGTTATCCCCTAAAGACAAACTGGAAAGAATTATTTTTTTTTTTTATAAATCTTTATTCATTTTAGATTTTTCAACAAGTGTACAGAAAATCATCAATCAATATATAACATCACTTGAAACTCTACAATTTCTCAAGAAGATGATTTAACCCCAACCCACCCCCAAAATTGTAATCACACAATATATACTATATAATATAATAACATATACCATTTGTTCTAAAATTTATTTGTGAAATTCAAAAACCCACCCCCACCCTCAAACAATATATATAGTAAGTACGGAAAAATGCTGATTAATCATTATAATAACTTAATAATGGCCCCCACACATCCTTAAATTTATTAAAATATCCTTTTTGAACTGCTAGCGCTCTTTTCATTTTATACATGTGACACACCGAGTTCCACCAAAAACAATAATTTAATCTTTTACAATCTTTCCAATTATATGTTATTTGTTGAATGGCAACTCCTGTTAAAATCATTAAAAGTTTATTTTTGTTTAAATTTCTTTATTCATTTTTTCATATTACACAAGTGTATCAGAAAAATACATACAATCTCATAAACACACACTTGATTTTCCTTCATGAATACTTTAAGTACAATATATCATATTTATATTCATATTTTTATAATGTTTTAGATAATATGTAAAAGTTTATTATTATTAGAGGATAACTGACTTTTAGCTCTCATAGACATGCCAAATAAAATTGAGTCATATGACAATGCTACATGATTTTCTAGCATACAATTTATTTGATCCCAAATTGACTGCCAAAAAGCTTTAATAAATGGACAATAAAACAATAAATGATCTAAAGTTCCAACCTCAAGATGACAATGCCAACATCTCTGTAAAGAATTATTGTCATTGTGCTATCACAGATGGTGTTTTTAAGAGTGTCCACCACTTGTTCCTTACTTTTGTTAGGGTGATTCGGTTAACTCGCTTGCCCCCTGAGATTGTGGAACACAGTGAACCTCTGCAGGTAGTGAGATATGACCAAGGAGGACACTATCATGCCCACACGGACAGTGGACCAGTCTTCCCTGAAACCGCCTGCAGCCATACCAAATTCATCAGCAATGAATCAGCTCCCTTTGAAACATCTTGTCGGTGAGTTATAGCTCAAGTGGAAGACATTAATTCAATACACTAGAATTTGAACATAAATATCTTTTGGTATTAGTTGGATTTATATATTGAATATATAGTACTAGAAATAAAGTATAATATGTTAAAATGTTGGAAATTACTTATCACAAAGATATTTCAATACAAGCTGAATATCTTAAATAGTTATATTCACACAAAGATGATATTCTTGTATTTTCTTAATAACAGAAACTATATGTGCCTTGCCTCTTATAATGGAGAAAAAGACCTCAGTGTTTCTCAGAGAAATATCTGGGAAACTTTCTATGGCAAGTACTTAGTTGCCACAGAGAAATACATCCTTGGTCTCACAGAAAAAACTCCGTTGTATAGCTTTAGAATAGTCGTAATCACTATTAAAGCATATCGTCAATATATTTCAACAGAAAAAACAAGCACTTATCTTATTTTCTTCTGGTATTAAGCAAAATCTCCGCAGTTTACAGTTGAAACCAGGTGCACTCGGGGGAAAAGTCTAAAATTGTTCAAAATGAAGATAGGCACCTAATTGTAGGTGCCTCTTATAGACTTTATCCCTTAGAGCTGGAGGTGTATGCTTCTATATCCTTGAGAGGTGGCATTTTTCAGGCTGGCCTTCAGAAAACTCTGCACACCTTTATTTAATCTCAACTGCAGCCTCTAGCAAGAAGGTCATAGCAAAGAACTTTACTTTGCTTTGGCTATACTTTGAATTTCATGTAGCGAAATTTCCATAGTTCTGCTTTCAGTGTATGTACCTGGTTGTTTTGTAGGTATGTAACGGTGCTGTTTTACCTAAACAATGTAACTGGAGGTGGAGAGACGACCTTTCCCATAGCTGACAACAGAACCTATGATGAGATGGTAAGGCGTGAATCTGCCCTTGTTTCAGACAATGTTTAGCTTAACTGTAAATACCTCCAAGATGTGCAGTGGAGAAAGGAATTAAACTGACAATTTATGCAGAAAAGACAAAAAAGGAAGTTAAAAGAGCAACTGAAGGAGGAGTTAACAGCTTCCACTTAAAAGATGGGACTGTCAATACAATGCTATTTGCATGACCTGCCCTAATGGAATATTTTCTACTCATTAGATCTTCTGAAATACAGCAACTCAAGTGACTAAGGGCTATACAAACCCATGATCTATGACAGATTTTAGATTTGGTATGATTAAAAAAATAAAAAGAAACTCCTCAAACCTTTTTTTTTCCCTCTCCTTGACTGAAGCCATTCCTTTGAACAGGTAAAGTGGAAGATGGAGTAAAGAGGAGAAGGAGGTATCTCAAAGCCTTGTCTCTTGAGCTCTTCTTTGTTCCTTTCAGTCCCTGATCCAGAATGATGTTGATCTGCGAGACACACGGAAGCACTGTGATAAAGGCAATCTGAGAGTGAAGCCACGGCTTGGAACAGCAGTTTTCTGGTACAATTACCTGTCTAATGGAAAAGGTATCTCTGCCTACAGAGTTCTTACCACTTTAGTGTGGAAAGAAAAAGTTAGTACTAATAGGCAGCTTTATTTATTGAATTTTATTTTTGGTATTTATATACCGCCTATCAAAATTATCTAAGCGGTTAACCATCGGGTACTCAAGCATTTCTCCTATCTGTCCCAGTGGGCTCACAATCTATCTAAAGCACCAGGGTCATTAATTTATTTAAACAAAAACCTATGTAGGAAACAAAAGAAAACACACAAACACAGATGAACAAACACACCCTGATCTTAAACTTCCCCAAAATACACAATCATACAAGAAATAATAATAATAATAATGATCAAATTCTTCAAAACCTATATCTAATACAACTATAATGCCAAATTCTAATAAAGTCAAAACCCATCATGGATTTTAAAAAGCCTACTGAAAAAAAAAAAAAAAGATTTTATGTTTAGAAGAGAGATATACTAAGATACATTGTGGAAGATTAATGAGTTTATCTTAAGAAATGATAAAGGGGATATTAATTAATATTGGTTGCCTGGGGGGAGGGGGATGTTGGGGTTGCTGTTCCAATGTGTGTCCTTAAGCAGTCATTATATTGGGGGGGAAGGGTAGGAAAAAGATGGGTTTTAAAGGTATTACTAGAATGATTAAGGAAAAGATCAATAAGGGGTTGGATATTTCAGGGGTAAAAATGTGTGTCATTGAGAGAAATTTTTTAGATCTTAAATATGAAGGAAGGAAGGAAGAAGATTATGATGAGAAGTTTAAAATATATAATGTCTTTTAAGATATTTTCTATTAATGTCAATGGCCTGAATCATGTAATCAAAAGTAAAAAGGTATTAGCATTTTTAAAAAAGCAAAACGCGGATGTTTATTGTTTGCAGGAGACTCATCTGAATATAAAGGAATCACAGAAATTAAAGGGTGGGTGGGTGAAGGAATGTTTTTTTTGCTCCAGCAGCAGGTAAAAAAGCAGGGGTAGCAGTTCTTATAAATAAAAAGTGTATGGCCAATTTTAAGGTAGTAAATTCAGATCCACATGGAAGATGGATACATATCCTTTCTCTCCTCTCTTCTACCTTCCAAAGTATTTAGATCAATGCTGTCTTGTTAAAATGTTTATTTTATTTTTTCTTCTATCTCTACTTTTCACTTCTTTATTACCCTCCAGGTATTTTAGTTAGATTGTGAGCCTTCGGGACAGTAAGGGAATTTTTTAAGTACCTTTCTTATTTTTAATCTTAATGTATATTTTCTGTAAACCGCTTAGAACCTAACGGATGTAGCGGTATATAAGAAATAAATTACATTACATTACATATTGATATAAGTATGGGAAATAATACCCTGACGTTGTTTAATATATATGCCCCTAATTCGAATCAATCAGAATTTTTTAAAAAGTTGCAGAGTATGTTGTTACCACTGGCTGCTTCTAATTTAGTGGTGGCTGGAGATTTTAATGCTGTAATGGATCCATTATTGGATAAGAAACCAGGTAAAAGCATAAAATCTTTAGGTTTAGATAATTTGGCTCAATCATGTGATTTGAAGGATATAAGGCGTATTCTTCATTTTAATGATCAGGAATTTTCATTTTGTTCACAGGTTCATAAATCATTTTCAAGAATAGATTATATTTTTATTTCATCACATAAGGTGCAACAAGTGATTAAAGCTTCCATAGATCCTATTATTATTTCGGATCATGCGGGAGTATGGATAGAATTACAATTAGATCAATTAGAGAATAGAAGACCTAAGAACATAAGCAGTGCCTCTGCCGGGTCAGACCATAGGTCCATCCTGCCCAGCAGTCCGCTCCCGCGGCGGCCCAAACAGGTCACGACCTGTCCGAATCATCAGAAGGGGCTCCCTTGCCACCTTGGTTTCCCATTTAAGTCCTGCCTTCCTATCGAAGTCCTAGCCCTCCGGTCTTGCACATGCACGACCTGGTTGGTTTTGGAGATTTGATAATGCATTGGTTGTGGATGACAAATTTTTGGAAAATTTTAAAACACAAATTAATGATTTCTTCCAAATGAATTTAGTGGAGGATACATCTATTGAAAATGTATGGGATGCATTTAAAGCAACTATGAGAGGTAATATTATATCATATTCAGCTTTTGTTAGGAAACAGATTAAAATACAGTATATAGAGTTAGAAAAAGAAATTAAAATATTAGAAACTAAATTGGTAAGTAAATGGGAACATGAGGTTTTGCAAGCTCTTTTGAAAGCAAAAGGTAAATATAATGAATTAACTTCAAAAATGATAAGAAGAGATTTGTTTTCCAAGCAAACAATGTATTATGGAAATTCTAATAAGGCGGGAAGATTATTAGCGAATTATCTTAAAGCAAAAAAAAGAAAAACTAATATTAATGGGATAAAAGATGATAATGGTATAATAACAAATCAAACAGATATAATTTTAAAACAATTTCTAAAATTTTATAAGGACCTGTATTCTTCCGAGCCTTATTTGGAGAGGCAAAAAGATGGTAAAATTTTTTTAGATTTAATTAATGGACCTAAGGTTCCTGATCATATAAAACGGAGTTTAGATGAACCTATATCATTAAAAGAATTAGAAACAGCATTGAGATCTCTTAGAGTTGGATCCGCTCCA
Source organism: Geotrypetes seraphini (assembly GCF_902459505.1). Classification (NCBI taxonomy): domain Eukaryota; kingdom Metazoa; phylum Chordata; class Amphibia; order Gymnophiona; family Dermophiidae; genus Geotrypetes; species Geotrypetes seraphini. Next base: position 6,781,739 of record NC_047100.1, read on the forward strand.
GGTGGTGATGGTTATACAGTAGAATTTTATAAAACATTTCAAAATGTCCTTTCCCCATATTTACTAAATTTATATCAAACACAACTTATAAAAGGTGATATTAAAGGTACTATGGCTGAATCAGTAGTAATAGTTTTGCCTAAGCCAAATAAAGATCCTACTTTGGTTTCAAACTACAGGCCTATATCTTTAATAAATGTTGATAACAAACTTTTGGTGAAAATTTTGGCTTTGAGATTAGCCAAAGCTCTCCCACATATTATAGACACGCATCAGACTGGTTTTATTGCTAAAAGGCACTCCTCTAATAACTCTAGATTATTGTTTCATATGTTAAATTTATCAAAAAAAATGGATGAACCGGCTTTTACAGTTTCATTGGATGCAGAAAAAGCGTTTGATAGAATAGAATGGAATTTTATGTATCAAGCTTTAGAATGGTTTGGTATAGGTTCTGGATTTATACAAATGGTAAAAACATTGTATAGCTTCCCGATTGCAAGATTAAGTATTAATAATATGATATCTGAAGGTTTTAAATTGCAAAGGGGAGTTAGACAAGGTTGTCCTTTATCTCCTTTGTTATTTGATGTTGTATTAGAACCCTTATTATTAGCAATACAGCAAGCAGGGGGGATACAGGGTATTCCATACTCTGATATGGAATATAAAGTTTCGGCATATGCGGATGATATTTTACTTTATTTGAGAAATCCAGAGTCTACCTTATCATGTCTTTTAGAATTAATTGATATGTTTGGTAAATTTTCAGGTTATAAAATTAACTGGAGTAAGTCGGAAATTATACCTTTAAATGTTCATTGTGTAAAAGGACTATTTGACGATTTTCCGTTCATATGGAAGGAAGAAGGATTTAAATATCTTGGCATTCAAGTTAAAAATACAATTGAAGATACCGTAAAAGAGAATGAAAAATTTGTATTAAAAAAAGTTACGGAGTTGTGTGAGCAATGGAACCCTTTACATATTTCTTGGTTGGGGAGAGTTCAGACTATTAAAATGATGATGTTGCCTGTAGTTTGTTACCAAATGAGTATGATACCTATTTATTTTCAGGGGTCCTTTTATAAAAAGCTTAATATCATTTTAACGAAATTTCTTTGGCTTGGTAAAATACCTAGAATAGCTTTAGTAACTTTGCAAAAATCAATTAAGGAGGGAGGGGTAAATTTTCCAAATTTTTATAGGTACCATCAAGCCTATATTCTACGTCAGGGTATGTATTGGATCCTCCCAGAACTTATAGATAATGCACCAGATTGGTTGTATTTGGAATGGCGCCTTATGTTTCCCCTAAATTTAGTTCATCTTCCAAGTATTAACATGCCTAGAAGATACAGAGAAAATAAGATATTAATGGATACTTGGAAAACGTTGAGGTTTATTAGTAAATTAACACCTATCCCAATAAACAAGTCAACTAATCAGTCTCTATGGATAAACTCCAAGATCAAAATTGGCGGAGCTCAAATCCTTTGGAAGAACTGGATTATTGCAGGCATTCGATCTCTAAATGATGTTATTTCAGAAGGTAAACTGCTGGAATTTTCACAATTGCAACATAGATTTGGTCTTAGTAAAACACAAAGTTTTAAATGGTTGCAATTGAAGCAGGCCATTCAGGTTGGGTTCCCTGAATGGAAAACATTGAATAATCAATATAGTTTAGAGTTCTTATGTTTTCAAGCAGACTTCCTAGGGCATCAAGCCGCATTGTGGTATAAATTAATATCTGGATATTTGAATAAAAAACCAAAAAATGGTCTAAGAGACATTTGGAGCATTGAGATTAAGCATCAAATTACTGCATCTCAATGGCCACTAATTTGGTCTTGGAGAATGAGATGTACAGTGTCAGCATCTATGAGACAAACTTGGTTCTTTTTATTACATAGAGCTTTTTGGACCCCTACACGTTTGCAAAAATTAGATAGTTCTAAGTCCAATAAATGCTGGCACTGTAATCTGGAACCTGGGACGTTGGATCATTTACTATATCATTGTCCCTACATTAAAAGTTTTTGGAATGCAATTTGGCCACAAATTAATAAATTGATGGAAAATCATGTAGCAATATCATATGATACAGTGTTATTTGGAATGATGATGAGAAAAAAAAGTCAAATTTCACCAGAAAATAACAAGCTTTTACTAGTCATGACAGGGGTTGCCATTCAGCATATAACCAACAATTGGAAGAATTATAATAACCTAAATTATACATTTTGGTGGAATACAATATGTCATATATTCAAAATGGAAAGAGCAATAGCAATACAAAGAGGGACATATACTAAATTTATAAAAATATGGGGGCCATTGACAAAATATTGCAATGAATAAATAATAGGATTTCTCTTCTTCTTTTCAATATCTTCTTTGTGACACACATGAAGGGGAGGGTTGTGAAAATAATAAGCTGGAGAGGGCTTCAATGGCTGGGAGGGTGTAGATGGGCTGGAGTAGGTTTTAATAGAGATTTCGGCAGTTGGAACCCAAGCACAGTACTTGGTAGAGCTTTGGATTCTTGCCCAGAAATAGCTAAGAAAAAAAATTAAAAAATTTAAATTGAATCAGGTTGGGCAGACTGGATGGACCTTTCGGGTCTTTATCTGCTGTCATCTACTATGTTACTCAGTTTTGCAATAGACATTTTCCACACGCGAGACGTGCTTTACAAGCAGAAAATGTATAAAATTGCCTCCTTGCTGTTTTCCCGTTGCAGGTTGGGTAGGAGAACTTGATGAATACTCGCTGCATGGTGGCTGCCTGGTCACTAAAGGGGTGAAATGGATCGCCAACAACTGGATCAATGTAGACCCCATTAAACAGCGGCAGATCCAATTTCAGCAAGTGATGGCTCGCTATGGTGAAGATGACAGTGAGCCGCAGACAGACTGGACTGTAGACAGATCATACAAAGAAGTGCATGTGGACTTATAGGAGTACAGACCCGCTGTTCTTGGAGGCATTGAGTTAGCAACACCGTGAGTATCTTCAGACTGTTAAGCTTTAAGCTCCTGGAATGCCCTTTCCTCCTCCTATGATCTCTATTTTCAAGCTGTCTTATGGTTTTTACATCCACATTCATATAGGTGGTCAGTTCACCAGACAGGCCAGGATGTAAGTAGTTGACATTTGGAGACACAGCCACTCACTTTGCTACAACTAATAGATAAAAACACATCAAGGACAATACCATGACATAACTGGCTTGTGTATGTTTATTTGGTTTTGCCAAGTCATAGGGTTATGCTAAAGACAGATTTAATACAAATACAGGTAAGCATTTTTTTCTACAAATCAGGGATCCAAATGTTGACATTCTATTCATCTTTTCCATTGTAGGAAATATATAGTAAGGGACTTTAACTTTGAGGAAATGTTTTCATAAACATATTTACCTATCATGTTATCCCCTATTGTAAGATTTCACAAGTGCATTATGGGAGTAGCATGTAGTTAGTACAACCTGTTCCCATACAACAGCTGCCATTAAGCCAAGAGATTGCATTTCCTACCAGTTCATCTTATTGTGACAAAGGAATCCTGCCAGCTCAGCTGATCATGGATTTCCCTGCCACAATCAGCTGAATCGGCAGGGAGAAGCAGCAGTGGCAGAAGAAAAATTGCTTTTTGACAGGAGGGATGGAGTGGGGAGGAGCTGTGCCTAGCGAGTGCTTTTCTGTGCAGGCGCCAGGCACAGTTCCTCCCCCTTTTACCGCCACTTCGTTATTTATGCAGATCATCACCTGGAAAACAAAAATCACTCCCGCCGCAGTATTTTTTTATCATGATGTTGGAGCTTTGTGTAGTGGGGCCTAAGTGTCAGGGAAAGGACATTCAGTGATGAGGGCCACCCCTATGAACCTGTAAGCTAGGTATTATGAAACTGCCACTGCGAGTGGCCAGTCATAACAGCTCTTTTTCCATCATTAGGAGGAGAGGTTTGATGTTGGTAGCTCAGTGTACCAGCAATGGTGAATTTAACTAAAAGTACTCAGTAAAAACCAGTTTTCCTTAATTGATTGCATTTCTTTTTTCTTCCTCGTAGCACTGAAGTGTTTCCCTCCCCATAGTTTCTTCTGCTAGAGGGATGCTGCATTGTCTGAATAGAAGAGGAAACAATCAGGAGTAACTGCAGGTGAAGATGGGATAAACAACTTAGAAGAGAAAAATATTGCAACTGGTCTTTTATTTTTGGCTAAAATTACGGAAGCATTGCAATCACTGGAAAAAAACATTTCATGGTTAAAAGAGCTTTTAAACTATGTTCTCTGATCATCTTTGAGGTTGTTACCAGACCATTAAGGGGAGTCTGATGAGAGAGCCATAGCTCATACAGATCGATTGATTTTGCAGAAGACTGGACACGCTATCTCACAGGTGCTCCGTGTTCGCACATCTTCCATCAGAGACACTTTTTGCACATTCCTGATCTTATTCCATGCATTTGCCAAGATGTGTGCTGAATGTAGGCAGTCTACTACATCTGCATCATTTCCTGCGATGAATCGGAATGGCTTTTGTGTTTCTTCTTTCTACTTCTATAAACTCTTACAAGGGTGAAGCCAAAGACCACTGTATTTGTATAAACAGTGGATACCAATAGCACAACCAAATGCTGCTTTTCTGTACACAGCTAAGAAAGCATTGTGGCTTTTCCCCACTAAGTCTGAAGAAAACAGCAGATTTACAGTATGTCAGTAATTGGCAAACTCGCACATGCTTGGTGTAAAACAATTTCTGTGCGATTCATCTCTTAAGGGAATTGTGCAGCCTTAGAATGCTCAGTCTGCAGCAGATGGTGACGAACAGACTGTGGAGCATCTAGACTCGTTAATGAGGCAGCTCTTAGCCCATTTGGAGAACTGGGTATCAGTCAAGCAAAGGGGTACTTCAATTGGGGTTTTAAGTTCAGTTTAAAAAGGCATAAAGCAATTGAATTGGACATAGAGCAGAGCTGATAAATAGCAGCTTTCTGAAATCATTTTTAGATACGTATGCAATATACACATGTGCTTACTGGTATTTCCATGTAGAAATCATGAGTAATGCTTGCAAAATAACTTCCTTGGTGTGATAGCAGACTGGATAGGCCATATTGTCTTTTTCTGCTATTCAGACCTTTAACAAGATCTATAAGAGACTGCATATTAAAAGGGATCTGATTGTAGGACTTCTTGCTCTGTGCCATTGTAGACATAGGTCTATTTCCTCTGACCTTTACTTTGCTTCATGGCCCTGCACATCCAGGTGCCTTCTTTCTTAACTTACTCGGTGCCCCATTAATGAGTTTGAACTTGATAAGGAGTCAGTCAGAACAAACATATAACTCCATGCAAGGTAGATGAGAAAACAAAAGTCACACCAGAGTTTAAACGTTTTCCCTTTTCTTTGTCATTTGTGTGGTATTTATTTAGGTGTGATTTGTGACATTTCTTTTTTTTGCATTTATCCTGAAGCATATGCTATGCAAAAATACTAAAACTGGTGAAGATTGGACCAGTAATTGGTCCAATAATTAGTTTAAAACTCCTGTTCCTAATGACATATGATTTTTCATCAGCTTCTGTTCAATTTATTTATGAGTCTGGTAATGTAATATAAGATCAATCAGTGATCCACAAATGAGAGGGCAGTTGATATTGCTGGGGAGCTGGCCTGTCTTCTCTCATATTTTTTGAGAGAGGCTGGTTGAGTAGTCAGGAAAGCAGAGATGCAAATGGAAGAAAAAACTGCTGACACAGTAAAATGAAAGGACAAGACATTTTTTTTTAGATATATCACTGATAGGAAGAAGTGCAAAAGTGGCATTGTGAGACTCAAAGGTGAAGGGGAGAAATATGTAGAAGCTGATAAAGGCTGAATTGCTTAACAAATAGTTCTGTTCTATGTTCACAGCTGAAGCGCTGGGAGCAAGACTGCAAAAGACAAACGTGAATAAGGATGGAGAAATGGTAAACTCTGATCAATTTTCAGAGGGTAGAGTTTGTGAGAAGCTAGCTGAATTAAAGGTAGGTAAAGCGATGGGGCCAGATGGGGCAATGGGGCCGAGGATGCTGAAGGGAACTTAGGGAAGTTCTGGTGGCTCCACTAACTGACCTTTCGAATGAGTCTCTAGAGTCGGGCGTGGTACCAGAGGACTGGAGAAGGGCAGATGCGGTCCCTCTCCACAAAAGTGGAAGTAAGGAAGAAGTAGGGAATTACAGGCCGGTAAGTAATGGGAACACTTTTAAAATAGAAAATGGTGAAGTGTTTGGAATCCAGAGGATTACAGGACCAGAGGCAACATGGATTTACTAGAGAGGTAGGTCTTGTCAGACAAATCTGATCAATTTCTTTGACAGGGTGACCAGAGAATTGGATAGAGAGAATGTGCTTGATTTTAGCAAAGCCTTTCACAGTGTTCCACACAGGCATGTAATAATAAATTAGTGTCCTTGAGATGGGCATCAAAGTGACAGGCTGGGTCAGGAATTAGTTGAGTGGAAGGCAACCGAGGGTAGTGATCAATGGAGATTGCTGTGAGCAAAGGGATGTTACCAGTAGTGTACCTCGAGGTTCGGTTCATGGGCCTGTTCTTTTTAACATTTTTATAAGTGATATTGCTGAAGGGCTGTTGGGTAAGATTTGCCTCTTTGAGGATGATACCAAAATCTGCAATAGAGTAGACACCCCTGTGAATAACATGAAGAAAGACTAGTGAAACTTGAAGAATGGTCTGAAATTTGGCAGTTAAAATTTAGTGCTAAGAAATGCAAGGTCATACATTTTTGGCTGCAAAAGCCCAAGGGAACAGTACAATTAAAGGGGTGAAGAACTTATGTGCACAACGGAAGAGCGGGACTTGGGTGCGATTGTATGTGATGATGTTAAGGTGGCCAAACAGGTTGAAAAGGTGACGGCAAAAGCTAGAAGGATGCTAGGTTGCATAGGGAGAGGTATGGCCAGTAGGAAAAAGGAGGTATTGATGCCCCTGTAGAAGACTGGTGAGACCTCATTTAGAATATTGTGTACAATTCTGGAGATAAGATATAACATATATCAAAAAGATATAAACAGGATGGAGTCTGGCCAGAGGATGGCTACTAAAATGGTGTGTGGTCTTTGTGATAAGGTGTATTGGGACAGACTTAAAGATCTCATAGATATGATAGAGATGTTTAAATACCTACATAATGTAAATGCGCATGAGTCAAAGTCTCTTTCATTTGAAAGGAAACTCTGCAATGAGAGGGCATAGGATGAAGTTAAGAGGTGATAGGCCGACGCCTCGGCTCCTCTCTCGATCCCCGCCGCGGCTTTGAGCTAAAAATGAATTTTGACCGGTAATTTCAAGTGTTCAAGCCCGATGCGTGGTAAGCGCGCATGCGCACTCTTGTGGCCACATCCCGACAGATCAGATCTCAGGGAACATGGCTTAGCATTTTATTATTATAGATTAGCTGTTTAATTCTGCTTTTACTAAAATATTATCCAGTTAACTTTAGGACAGCAGATGTTCTGAGCAGAGTTAGTAGGCTATCTTTAACCAGATGATATCAACATACAGCACTGTCTGGTAAAAAGATAACCGTGGTCCTGACTTGCCTCCAATCCCATCTCCTTTTAACCAGTTATCTTTAACAGCTAGACAGGGAGTTACCTGGACAAAGAATAACCAGCCATTGGGACAGGAAATTTTAAAGTGAAAATGTATCCACTTAACTCCCAGACAAATCCTTTTTGATTATCGACTTCTTGGGAGCATGACAGAAATTCCATGCTGTTTTTCAGATTAAAAATGTTACCCTGCTTGCAGACCAGAATACAATTACAGATTTCAATTAACTGCATGTTTGCATAAATATGCAAAAGTAAGATCATATTTTTTTATGGAAATCCATGTTCCATACCTCCTTCCCTTCAATGCATCAGTTTCTTCCATTTTTTTGACCTTAACATCTATATATAGTAATAACGTTTTGTTTTGTTTTTAAGATTCACAGCAATACTTTGTTTATAAGAGAACACACTATTTATTTTGTCAAACAACAAGAGCATTAATGGGGCAGTTCTAGAACTGGGCGTGTCCAGCTAGGAGAAGAGAGGGCTTATGGGAGGAGCCTAATCTATAAAGGAAAGTAGGCATGGCCTTTCCGTTATAGAATAGTTGTGAAGCCAGCAACTGAAGTGAGGTAGGGACACATGTACTTTACAGTACACTCTCCCCTCCATATTTGTGGGTTTAGGATTCGTGACTTTGGTTATTCGTGAGTCTCTAAACCACCCTGCCTCCCTCTCGTATCTCTCCACACTTTACTTTTAAAGCCTGGTGGTTTAGCAGTGAAGCGGGGCAGGAGCGATCTTCGTACACTCCTTCCCTTTGCAAAGCCATGATAAAAAATGGCTGCCGTGAGTTCCTGCTGCAATCTTGCAAGACCAAGAGAACTCACGGCAGCCATTTTTGATTGCAGCTCTGCATGGGGCAGGAGCGTAGGACCCACCAGGCTTTAAAAGTAAGGTATGAAGAGGTCCGGGCGGTGGGGATGGGTCAGAGTCGGCCCTAAAGTTATTTGCGGGCTGGCTTTTCCCCTAACCCCCACGAATATAGAGGGGGGAGTGTATTCTTTAAGTTATGCACATAAGCGGGAGCCCCCACACCCTATTTTTTCTCCATGCTCCATCCCTGTGTAGGCCCTCTTTGCAAATGAGGCACTATGTAAGTGAAGCAGGTATTTGTAGAATAGTTTAATGGTGCCATGCTGGCATTTACGCTTGTAGGCTCACACATATGTGTACAAGTTGGTATTGTGAACCTTTACATGCAAAACTGAGCACCCAGCTTATAGAAGCTTCTGAGTCACCCTCACAGATGGTTTCACATTGTAGGTGCATGTGTTCTTCACAGATGTCAACCTTTTTCATTTTTTGTAACATTTGCACTCTAATATTTATTTATTTATTTATTATAGTATGGATAAAAATGACACCATTTGTTCAAACAATAAAAACTTTAAAAAATTGATTTCTTATTTCATTTAGTATGTTTCAAAGTGTTTTCTTACCCCATGATATAACTTGATTTTTCAACTAGCAAAAATATATGAAATGGTATGCAAAAAGAGTTGAATGCGTATCTTTTATTTTTTTACAGATAAATTTATAGAGAAATTAATTAAAACGAGGCTACCTGATTTTAAAAGCAGTGTTTGTCAATTGGGTTCTAGTTACCAGTGGAGTTAGACCAAACCCCATCCATACAGGTAAATAAATATACATTCTAACCACTGTGCTACTTCGTCACTCCAAAGTCTCAGTATTCAACATGGTTTAAGGAGGCAGGAAAACGCCTTGCCTAACTATTGTTATTCAGTGGCATTTAACTGGATCCTGATACTGAATGTTTAAATTCTGGGTAGCAGTGTCAGGCTCTGTGATGCTTGCTCCCTCCCCATAAAGAATAGTTTACTTAAAATTTGATAAAAACGTTGAAGAAAATCTTCTAAGCGCTGTACAATTTAAAGTAAGGGTACCAAAGTTTACAAAAATGTACATTAATACAAATAAAATTTTCTTTAGATACAGAAGACTTACGTAACATGTTATTTACGGAGGTAAAGACATTGAAAACAGATACTTGTTTTATCCAGGAGCACACCTCATTGAAAAAGAGGATCAAGGATTTTCCTAACATTTTCTTGACCTCCATATTATTAGGAAGAGAGGGGAGATGAAGCTTTCAAAGGACTTTAGATTTATGCTGCATCAAGCTCTAAAAGAGGTAGAGGTGATTGGTTATTTTCCTAAAAGTGACTATGCTCAGAACCTCACCTTGGCAAATATATATGCCCCAAATACCACATATAGGACTTTTTTTTAAATTTCAATGGTAACAAAAAGTAATTGTTTTAAGGAAGGGAGCCTCCTGGTAGGAAAAGGGGAGGGATTATAAATTAATACCGAATCCACGGGCTAAAAATACAAGAGATATTATTAAGTGGGGATGGCAGCATTAGACAATTTGTGGAATTCTGTAGGTAGCTATATCCTCTGGAAAGGCTTGCCTCTGAAGTGGAGAGAATCTACATAACAAAATTCCTCACCTTGGATGAACATGGAAAAATAGACCATCACCTAATAAAGACTAAAACGATAAAAATAAATATGCATGAAAAAATGAAATGGAAAAAAAGACTCGGTATCAGTACCAGCATTATCCCCTCTCCATATTAACAGAAGAGTAGGGGTTTATTGATGGACCAATAACAGCTGGAGAGGTATTGATGGCAATTAATTAAAAATAGATAAGGCCCTTGATCTTGAATACTTCCAGGTACTTAGTGATATAGCAAGGGTGAGAGGTTCCTAGGGTGGTGGTGGTTCCCCTCCCGTTTCTTCCCTGATCCCACCTGTTGTGCACGCCTCCCCCCTTCCCCGGCTCCTTCCCTGATACTGCCTGCTGTGTGTGCACCCCCTTCCCTTCTCCCATACCTCTAGTTGTATCTTTAAATATTATGTAAACTGTTTTGATGTAAACACTGAAAGATGATATGAGTATATCAAATCCCAACCTTTCTTTATATGAGATTAGCAGTTAATCACTATGTTTCATAAAAAGGAAAGGGGTTCTAAGTCAGGCAGCAGTGATCAGCATTCAATTTCTGGGCAAGTCAAAGATCTTCCTTTTCCTTAGCAGTATGATTGCTAGGAAAGCAAAAGTCAAAGAATTTAAAACAGAACTGGGTGTTTATGCCAATCACAAGTTTCCCTCCAAGGGGGGGGGGGGGTAGTATTTGCTGACAAGTCCACTGGAGAACAAAGTATTGGGTATGGGGAGAAGATAGACCTGTGAGCAGTGATGGCTCTGATCCCCCTATTTTTTTCTGCCAGGTCACTCAGTAGGGTGTAGCCACGGGCTGGCATAGACCCATTCACTTTCACCGCAGGCCCACCCAGCAGCAGTGTGTAGCTGGGGAGTATCCCCAAACTTCAAAATGCACCCTAAATAGAACACTCAAGGGTCTTATGGGACACTGCAAAGGCACCCAAACATCACACATATACATACCAGCAGTCTGAAAAATGAAGACACAGAAAAAGCCTCAGTTAAGCTTCATTTGGCCTAGCAGTGTCCCATAAGACCCTTGAATGTTCTAGTTAGGGCACATTTTGAGGTAAATGATGATTATTTGTGTCCCTATCCTAAGTTAGTTTGGAGTATTCCCAAACTCCATAAATGGAAGACATCCGCAGACCACTGAACCCGCAGCAGAAAAGTGCCGCAGTCAGCTCACCTGGCAAGCTACCCAGTTCCAGAAGGGAGATTTGGAGCCAGGCCTGGATTTCTAACAAGCTCATCAATGAATTATGGAACCTGCAACCCAGATTTCAATAAGTGGAATCGAGGAGTGCAAATTCGCACACTGCTCTGAGATGTAAATTTAAAACCAGGAGTGGCCAGTCTTCGTCCTGGATGTGGTAACCTGAAAGAGAGGACATGCTACCCACCTAAAGTACAAACTGCCTCCTGCTTATGCTGCCCCTGAATCAGATCAGCCTCCACGCTTTGCACAATTCTGCCCTATTATGAATGAGCCTCAGCGCGCTGCTCTTCCACGCTAAAGCCCTAAGTCGGCTCCCGCGATGCCAGCTCGTTTATGTAGTTATAAGTATGCTATTATTATTATTATTATTTTTTAAATCTAGCTATGTTGACTCCTATGGCTTATGAACCTTAACCTCGTTAGCAAAGTGACTCCGTTTCGCAAAAGAAACGCCAAAGGCTTCAGGCACCAGCTTGGGTTGCATTTCCCTTCCGTTCAGGACCCCGTCCTCCTGCTACTTCCGAGCTGGCCGGAAGAAGGTGGGCGTGATGGCTTCTCTCTTTTGTTATTTGATGTATTAGTCTAAACTGAACGACCCTCTTGCTGCTGTGGTCCAGCACCTCAAGCTGTACGAAAAAAAAACCAAAAACGCGGGCTCATTTCAGAGCTGCTTCTGAAGACCCGGAAGCAACAGAGTTAAAGCAAATAAAACAGCTACCGGCTTCTTTAAATGGTAAAATGGGGGGGGGGGGGGGGAATAGCTAACTTTTCTATAAAGTAGTTCACTTAAGAAAGGCTGTCTATTGAAGCTGTTCTGTTTCTGGGTTTTTGAGCAGTACGCAAGTGAATAGGAGTCAACTAGATTACAACTTCCAAACAAGATAATCGAGACAGATAAAAAATATTGATACAGCCTGAGCAAGAATTATTGCTATTAGGCGCTGAAGGGTTCAGCATCTTCCTTCCAAGCCGTGCCAAATTCTGCTGCACGATACATGGTCTGTGAGGGCTGCCATACTCACCCCTCTCCTCAAATCACTTCACTGGCTCCCCATCCCTTTCCTTATTTATTTATTTATTTTTATTTCCTGTCCTCCCCAAAATAATATACAGTTAACAGGTTACAATTTTCTGGTCGTGGGCGGGGAAATTGTGTGAACAGGTATGTTTTTATTGCAGGACTCCTTCAATCTGCGGGGGGAGTCGATTCCAGTGGCTCGGTATGAAGTGGGAGTAGGAGCGTCGACAGTTCAATCTCCTTTTACTGATCTTCAAATGCATTCACTCTGCAGCCCCTAAATATCTTCCCCTATGCTCCTTCCGCTCCGCCCCCCCCCCCCTTTTCCCAGTGAATTTCGTTCATCGGCAAGGCCCTCTTATCCGTACTCTCTCCACTACCAATTCCAGATTCCATTCCTTCTATCTTGCTGCACCGTATGCCTTGATCAGACTGCCTGAGTCATTACGCCAGGTTCTGTCTCTAGAAGTTTTCAAATCTAAGCTGAAAGCCCATTTTTTCGAGGCTACTTTTGGCTCCTAACTCCCACACACTGTAAAATTACTACTATTACTATCCATTCAGCCATGTCCAACCCTTGGATACTCTGTTGGCCAGTCTTTGTCATGCTTCCCTGTTTTCAACAGCTTCTTTCAGTTGCTTAATGTTCATTCTTGTGTCATTCTTGATGGTATCCAGCCAACAGGCCTTTGGTCTCCCCTGCTTCCTTTTACCACTGACCATTCCAAGTAGCACCTCCTTTCTAGTGTCCAAAATAGGTTCGTTTCTGTCTGGTAGTCTTACCTTCCAGGGACAACTCTGAGTTTATATGATCAAGAACATCTTTGTTGATGATCCTAGCTGTCCATGGGATTCATAGAAGTCTTCTCCAGAACCAAAGCTTGAAGGCATTGATTTTTCTTCTATTTGCTTTCGTGAGTGTCCATGTCTCACAGCCATATATCGCCACTGAGAACACAATGGCAGTCTCTGATGGTGATTGAGACATTCTTGCACTTCCATATTTGGTCTGTGCTCATCATGGCTGCATGCCCTAGTGCTAATCAACACTTGATCTCTGCTGTCGAACTACCATTGTGATCAATGAGGGACCCAAGAAAAACAAAGCTGTCAACCACTTCTATTTCTTCATTGTTGATCTTTATGTGGACTTTCTTGTTGGCAATAGTCACGATTTTGGTCTTCTTGATGTTCAGGTAAAGTTCCATAGAAACATAGAAATTGACGGCATCTTCTCACTTCTTTCAGCTTCAGGGTCAACTTCTTGAGGTCCTTCTCACTCTCTGCCAACAGGATAGTATCATCTGCCTATCTCAGATTACTGATGGTTCTTCTACCTATTTTCACCCCAACACTCGAATCATCTAATTCCAGCTTCCTCATGATTACTTCTGCATAGAGGTTGGAAAAAAAAAGGAGAGAACCATTCTGTATCTCCATACCTGCATCACACTGTAGCTTTCTCTTTGCAAGGAATGCTCCTACCCCTATATGTCCTGTCTGTCCAAACTAGATTGTAAGCTCTTCAGAGAAGGGACCATCTTGAACAATGCTGTGTATGCCTTTCAGTGCTCTAGAAATGCTAACAGTACTAGGAGAATAAAAGCCTAAAGAGCCTGGATTACAGCTTTTATTTCTTTCTTACTAGGTGACTTTAAAAGAAAGAGAGAGATACAGACTCTTACAATCATGTCAATGGACTCGATGCTCTTACTTGCACCTATCACCGCCTTAGAGTTTGTAGGTGACTACCTTCTGTCAGGTAAACCTGGAAAATCATGCCTAGGCTACTTCATCTTATCTGATATGGGTTACATGAGGTTTTTGTATTTTTCGTATTACATGAAAAATAGTATGTCAAATTTGAGTAAATACACAATGATTGCAGTGTTGTTAGCTGGTTGTTTTGTATATTTGTTGGTTTGTTCATGTCATATTTCAATGGCCCCGTGTCTGTATACCATCTGTCCATCATTTAAATGAGCTAGCAAGAGAAAGTTTCTTGTGCATTATGTCCCTCCAGTGTGCTTTGAAGTAGAGAATGATACAGGGACAAATTTTTCCCCATCCCCACGGGCACTCATTTTTCCGTCCCAGAAAGTTCTTTTCTTGTCCCTGCCCCATTCCTGCAAGCTTTGTCCTCATCTGCACAAGCCTCAAACATTTTTTTTTTAAAAACTGTTTATTCAGGAAACAAATCATAGAGCAATACAAGCAGATATAACATTTTCCAATAAAAGGAGAACATCAAAACCTAACAGATATAACAAAAGTTAAACAATCAGAGTCCAGGTTTGTGTTCTTATAACCCAGACTTGGCCAAGTCTCTTAACACTTTAAATTCATAAGTGGCAACATTATAGAGCTGAGATTGTGATGTCATAATGCCTCATTCCACCAATGCCTAAGCTCCGTCCTCATCTGCACAAGCCTCAAACACTTTCAAATCTTAAGTAGCAACATTCTACAGCTCAGATTGTGATGTCATAATGCCTCATTCCACCAATGCCTAAGCTCTGTCCTCATCTGAGCAAGCCTCAAACACTTTAAAATCATAAGTGTTTGAGGCTTGTGTGGTTAAGGCAGAGCTTGCAGGGACAGCGACAAAACTCGCAGGAACGGCATAGGGAAATTGAGTTCCTGTGGGGACGGGGACAAATTTATTTCCATGTCATTTTCTACTTTTGAAGTTAGAGGTAATATAGCTCATATGAACTGAAGAACAAACAAAACCACTGTAAAGCAGGCCATGCAGGTCAGAAAACAGCTGGAGTGACAAAAGAAGGGAGGAATGGCAAGTAGGCTTCTTTGCATACACAGGAAACCCTTTTTGATGGTTCTTTTCAACTACTAGTGCTACTATAAAGTTTCCTTGCAGTTCATTGTGGTACACTATTTCTGTTTAGTGTTTTGTTGTAACTGACTTTTCCCATTTTAGGTGAAGGGCCAAACCTTACTGTGCATACTTTAAAACAAGGAAGCAAGTGTACAGTGAGGCACTCGCAGGACCTACTCAGAAATTATCACATTCATGGCATTAAACAGCGTGGCTGTCGCCGTCCCGGAGATGAGGAGACTGTCTTGGCAGTGTTTGGAGGTAAAGGCCTTGTCATCCTGCAGTTGATCACCTTTGATGATAAATTGAAGTTGATTGAAATGTGCCCATTCCAAGAGCTGCATGACTGGATTTGGGATCTACAGTGGTTAAAGGATAGATTGGAGATTTCCTCTTACATTGCTTTAGCTCTTGGCCACAACTCGGTGGCACTTTATGACTTTTTGACACAAAGGACACTTAAAGAAGTTCACTGTGAAGAAAAATGCATTTTGTATTCTGCTCATTTTGTTGGGGACTACTGGGATGAATTGTCTTTGGTTGCTGGGACAGTCTTTAACCAACTTGTTATCTGGCAAATGGTTGGTCCGATCAGCGATGAGGGAAGGATAAGGCCCAGATGCCGGATCAGTGGACACAGCGGTGTCATTTTTAGCATTTTCTATTTAGAAAGCAAAGGCATGTTGGCATCTGCATCAGATGACCGAAGTCTTCGTGTGTGGAGTGTTGGTGACCTGAAGGGGACCGAAAATCCTGTCCAATGTTCTCTTGTATTATATGGTCACCAGGCTCGAGTTTGGTCAGTTAAGTTGCTTAATGACTGTATCATTAGCACTGGAGAAGATTCTGCCTGCATCGTATGGAACTACAGTGGCGATATTGTGCATCATTTTAGAGGTCACAAAGGATGCAGTGTAAGAGCAATGGCTGTGCACGAGACCAATGGTTGGGTGGTCACTGGTGGGGCCGATTTTGGTATCAGACTCTGGAAGATCAATGGATCTGATGGATCTTGTGTTTTGCAGCTAGATTTCAATGCTGCCAGTAGGCAAAGGACACCAAAAGCTGTAACGCTGGTTAATACAAGTTGTCTTCTAATCATGACAGATATTGGTGGCCTATATACTTATGATTTGACTCATAAACAGTTGAAATTTGTTTTGGAGGACACAGACTACCAGTCTTATAGTTTGCTCAAAGTGCTTAAATTAGATAATAACTGTGTGATATGTGCTATTGGCAATATAAAAGGATATATTAAAATATTTACTCTTTGCCACCCTGAAGAAGCCAAAGACTTAAGACTTCATGAGGGAAAAGTACATAACCTGAGCTGGTTGTTGCCTGAGGACCAGCCTTCGGATCTGTGCAATCTCTTTTCTTCTGGCCCAGATGGACTAATGGTTTGGTTGGAAATATTTTGCTCTTCGGGACAGATCAAATGTATTGCCCAAAAATGCCGCTACTATTTACCACTGTGCAAACAGAGATGGCATACCAGCGTAGCGTTTTTACCCACCAAAGAGCTGATTATGGTTGGTGACCGCAGAGGATCCTTACTGCTGTATTCATGTGTTACAATACAGACACCAGGTAGGGAAACCTTTACAGAAAACAATTCTGTGTGTCACCATTTAGAATTTGCAAGCATATGTGTCTAAGATATTTCTTTTCCAGGGCAGAAGCTCCAAGCTGAAGGTCCTACCTCTGTTCTGTTTGGAATTCATGGAAAGCTAGGAGTGACATCAGTGAGCCATCATGATGGTCTGTTATACAGCACTGGGAGAGATGGCTGCTACTGCCAAATCAGTGTGGATGACGGTCAGCTGAAAATCCTGAGAAAGCAGAAACCCTGCAAAGGGATGGACTGGATTGAGAAACTTTACTTCACATCCGATAATGACTTGCTGGTGATGGGTTTCCATTCCACAAACTTTGTGCTCTGGAGCACAAGAACGAATGAGAAGCTCCTCTGTGTTCCTTGTGGCGGAGGTCACAGGTCATGGAGCTACCTCCACTCTTTATCCACCAAGGTCTTTGCTTACATCAAGTCTGGAGAGATATTCATCTATCAAAACAATTCTGCCTGCAAAAGTCAATCTGTCCTTAAAGAGTCTCTGCATGGCCGAGAGCTCACCTCTGTAAGGCATGTAGGGATAATACAGACTTCTACTAATGAGCCTGTAAATATTTTGCTTACAGGAAGTGAAGATACAACTGTGAATATTGTAGCTTTTAATGAATCGTCAAACACAATGTTCCCACTAACAACCATTAGTAATCACATATCAAGCATAAGAGCCCTGGCATTTTTGAGACTCTGTAATAGCGACCTGGAGAATGCGACCATATCTACGGTTTTCTTTTCAGCTGGAGGCAGGGCAGAAATTGAGTGTTACAGGTTACTGATCAGCCATGAGTGCAACACCAATGGTATCAGATGCCAGGTGATCCATGTGGCCTCTCACAGGCTGGATGAACACTGGGATCATATGAAGAACAAGCACAAAATAATCAAGATGGACCCGGAGACCAGGTATTGCTGTAGATGTAAGAGCAGATAATGGAAATTATGTTGCTTCAGTTAAGTGCCACTGGGATGTGGCTTCTCTTAACCAAATCTAGACGTAGGCACATCATAACACTTCACTGAAATGGAAGCCATTCTTGAAAAATAAATGAGTGGAATGGGGAGTAAAATGTTAATACAAACTAGCCAGCCCTCTGTCTGGCTGATAGAAACCAATTAACTTTAAGACAGTCCATGGCAGCAAATGTAGTTTAATTTATTAATATTTGTTTATCTGCCTTTCAACAGTAATTACCAAAGCAGTTTACAATAGAAAACATGGGAAACCACTATGTAACATGATTTTTGTTCCTGGGTAATTTTCCTAATTGCTCATGCCTAAACAGTATAGAGAATGCAAACAACTGGATGGTTGGATAGTCTGGAGTGAGCTTAGATGGCAAGTTCAGAAGTTGGAACCTAGACAATACCAGGTGGACTTTAGTCTATGGCCCAGAAATATCAAAGAAGAGACAAGTTAATTTAATCCTGTATTTTGAATGGGAATACAGTGGAGCCACACACTTGGCGGGAGAAGGCAATGGCAAACCACTCCTGTCCTCTGCCTTGAAACATCACAGGGTGGATTCCTCACTGAGCGTGTTGCGTGATCCATTCTACATATGAAAGGGACAACACCGGGTTAAATCTCCTTGCGTGGAAAAGCAGTTTGAATGTAGCAGTTTGAATTATTTGGGCTTTGTTTATGATAGAAGGTCTAAGTAGATACCTTTAAAGGTGGAGGAAGGTGAACAGGATGGAAAAAGATCTAAAACATTCTTTTGTAAACCTGCTTTTCAAGGTACATGTCCATTGTGGTGGTGAATGAAAGACTGGATCTGGATTCAAGACGGCCCATTTCCTCCTTGTTCCTGGCTGCAGCTTGCAGTGACGGCTTTGTGAGGTAGGTATAGGAGAGACAGGGCAACATTACGGTCTTTTACTGAGCTGTGTCTGGATAAATATCCAGGCGTCATCCGTTAGCTCCTCGCATATCAAAATGAACTTGGATGATGTCATGCAGTCTGTTTGCAATGTTTCAGGTTATTCCTAATGTCGGAACCCTCCCAAAAGCTGCTTCTCGTTGCCGAGTCTTTTCATCACCAGCGCTGCGTTCTAAAAGTGGAAACATTCACGCATAGATCTGCTGCGGGGAGCAGGTGAGACTCTGTACAGAATTTCTGTCAACTTCAGTGTAAGACATTAGAGAGGTATTGTTCTGACGTGACAGGCGCAGTATATCTCATTTCTTGGGAAACATACATTTGTGTAAATTACCCCCCCCCCCCCTTTATCAAGCCGTGTTAAGGTTTTATTTTATTTTAAAATATTTAACCTATTAATCACGATTAATTGCTACTGCACAATGTGATTAAAATGTTTAATCTTCCTTCAGCCCTACTCTGTATATTTTTAATAACATTTTTGCTGTGAAGAAGAAGCATGTTATCTCTGCAGACACAAATTCACTGTTTTGAGAAATGCAAAACCAAGCGAATGTGGTAATAGCTTCTAGCTAGAAAAATTGCCTGGGACATTATGAATGCATTAATGGAATTCATTTACCAAAAATGTTAAACATTGCATGAATATACAGCCTCTTGCTACATAATTAAAAACAAATCCTTATTTCATGATGAATAACATGTGGACTGTAATGTATCTTAAATAAAAGCTATCTTTAGATAGATTTTCCTCAAAAAAGCATTTTATTTTTTAAAAAATCCAATTTTTTATTGATTTTTATCCACCCTGAAGGAAAGTAGACATCTACTTTCCTTTATATGATATTAGCATAACAGAGTACTTTCTGTGAGTACTTACACCAGACACAGAGCTGGTGCAAATGCACTTGAGTTCTGATAATGTAACTTAAGTATTCTATAAATTACGCATCTAATTGTGTTCCCCAATTACACTCCACCCAGGTTTCTTCCCCTTTCTCCCCCTCCCCCCCAAAAAAGAACCAGCTTTATATATATGTGATATCCATAAACATTTGCTAGTAACTGGCTTATACACGGTTGCGTGTAGTTGACAGAATTACCCCTAAACACTCCCCTTTCCTCCCTGGCTGTTCTCCCGTACGTGACTGACTTGAATTTCAGGGGATTTCTGGTGCATTCTTGATTTAACCCTTGGATTTACAGATGCACTGAGGGATGTACAGTTTGGGGGCATTAACAGTGATTCCTGTTTCCCTATCGGTGTATGAAATGAAAGTAAAGCTCTGATGTTGGTTTTTAGGACAGTGTTTCTGTGTAGCGCAGCCACGGATGGCAGCATTGCATTCTGGGATATCACGCCCACGGTGGACTTCGCTGAGAACACTTTGGAGCTCTTAGATGGAGAGGTTCAACCACAAAGTAAGAGACCTATCTTTGTATATTTCTGACACTGTTTATATTTTGATCATTTTACTTATGCTGTTAACAAAATTGTAAGTTCCATGTCAAGCTGTAGCTCTATATTTATTTAACACATTGCCAGAGGTTGTGGTAAGAGCGGATAGCGTAGCTGGTTTTAAGAAAGGTTTGGACAAGTTCCTGGAGGAAAAGGCCATAGTCTGTTATTGAGAGAGACATCAGGAGAGAGAAACTGCATAAACCTCACTGCTCTCTCTTGCACCAGCAGCAACATCATGTGTGGAATGTGAGTGTGTGAGGAGGAAGCTGGCTTCTGTCTCTGTGTTTGATTTAAAGGGTCAAAGGTAACAAATATAGAAATAGCCCCAAAATCTTTAAATATTTGTAATAAAAAATACAGACTGGTTCCTAGATGGGGCTGAAATAAATGCAATAAGAAGTGTCTGTCTAGAGGAGCTGGCTGGGAAGCACTTGCTGATTGGCGTGGTGTAAAATCTAATCTAATCTTCTATTTCTGTGTCGCTTATACCTAGGTAGGCTCACGGCAACTTAAAGAGGGGGGGGAGGAGGGAGGAGGGGGAAGGAGAGGATACAGGTGATTAAATGTCAAATATATGAGTTTTCAGTTTGTAGTTAAGTTCCATCCTGGTCATTTCAGTAAGGTCATCTATTGCCTGCCTAAGCTGGCTTGGCATTACAAGTTTCATGTGGGCTCAGCCTTCTAAAACTCTGAAGCCTCACTGAGCTACTGAAGCATGGTTGGGGGGTTTCCCCCCATAAAGCAAATTTCTGAGTATGGTTTGGTTTTTTTGTTGTTGTTGGTTTTTTTTCTCCATCTCCTACCCTATTCCATAAATATCCTTTTTTCCCCTCGAGAATAAGTGAAAAAACCCAAAATCTGTAAGAGTTTTTTTCTTATAACCTTTTAACTTCCCCCATTCAATAACACCCCCTCCCTTTTTAATACTAAAGACACTGAAACACGAGGAAGAAAACACCTCAACTAATAACTGAACTTGATATTATTTTGAACAGATCTTGACATCCCGGCTTTGATAGTTCGGGCCCATCAGTCTGGGATAAACAGCCTCCACGTTGAAAAAACGTCAGAAGGCCATTACCTCGTGGCAAGTGGAGGGGATGACAACTCCATTCATGTCTGTGTCATCTCCACCGAAATGACACCAGGCAACCCTGCGTCATCTGAGCAGTATCGGCAGAACTGTGGTTCTTGTATCCGGTTACTCAAGAAATTTGTCGTGTTGTCTGCCCATGCAGCCCCCATCACAGGACTCCGGATTCTTCGCCCAGAACTGCTGGTATCGGCATCTGTGGACCAACGTCTGACTCTGTGGAAGCTGGGTGATGGTGGCCTTCACTCCATGCGCAGCAAGTTCTGTCATGTGGCCGATGTAGCTGAATTAGACTGCTGGGAGGATAGGGAGCTGGCTCATTATGCTGTTATATGTGGTCAGGGGCTTCAGATTGTCAAATGTGTAATGTGACTGAAGGTTCAATGTCGCCCAAAGAAGTGCAAGCAAAATTAGCATGATGAAGAGAGGGACATTTTGGTCAAATAAAGGAAATACAAAATGCCTCTGTGCCGAAAGCTGTTATCCACAATAGATAAATAGTAATAATCCAGCACTTCACCTCAGAAATTCATGCTGTCCCCTTAAATACTACTACTGTTTATCACTAATGTACGCAGTGCTCTATATTTTGACATTTACTAGATGGTCCCTGGGTTAGGAATGAGTTCCATTTTTTTTTTTTTTTTTAAATCGTTATAAAGTTGAATTTGTAATGTAACTCGGATCCTGTAAAGTATAGTCTATAAAAACATTAAAGACATAGTCCTCAAAAT
Source organism: Geotrypetes seraphini (assembly GCF_902459505.1). Taxonomy (NCBI): domain Eukaryota; kingdom Metazoa; phylum Chordata; class Amphibia; order Gymnophiona; family Dermophiidae; genus Geotrypetes; species Geotrypetes seraphini. The sequence continues at coordinate 6,803,725 of NC_047100.1, forward strand.
AAACTGTCGTTTAAGTAGAAATAGATTTACACTTTTTTGTTGTTCATCCGTCCCACTGTTCCGTCTCCACATCCAACATTTCTCCCTCTCATCCCCATGCATTTGTACCTCATGCCTCTCCCACGTCCAATATTTCTCTCTTCCTCCCTGTGCCCAACAATTCTCCCTTTCTATTCCCTCCCCCATCTCAGCATCTCTTTCCCCCACTCCCTCCATTGTTCCAACCTATGTCCCAAGTTCATGCTCTCCTCCCTCCTTTCTTCCATCCTTTGAAGTTTGTGCCCCCTCTTCCTCCCTTCCTGTCCAACGCAACCCTCATTGTCCTTGTTTACCTCCTCTGGCCGGCTCCCTCTTCCCAGCCGTGGTTCCTACACGTGGCCTGCAGCTTACCCAGAAGCTTCCCTCTGATGTGGCTTTGCAAAGAGAAATGCAGCTGGGAGGAGGGAGCCAGCTAGAGGAGGTAAACACCAGAGGGAGGGTCACGTTTTGAAAGGGAGGAAGAGGGGGTGCATTGGCACAGGAGAAGCAGGACCCTGGTTTGTAAGTATAAGTTGAATGTTCTTATCACAGAGACTGCCTGTACATGTCCCCCCGATAGTCAGCAGTACTTAGCCAACTGGGAATAGCTCCCAGCTGACTAGGTATCACTTAACAAGCTATCTGCCACTATTCAGCAGAAAGTAGCCAGCTCCAAGCTATGTTGCGTGACCTAGCCTGACACCAATATTCAGGGGTTGGCTGGCTAAGGCTTGTGGCAAGATAGGCCTGTCTAACAAGCAGGCCTATCTTTTGCCATCTTGGCTTGGACAGCTAAGTGCGAGGCAGTGAACTTTGCCCCAGATATTCAATACTGGTGGCCAGATATAGCCCTGGCACTGAATATCTAGGATCATCATGGGGCATAGCCAGGCTGCCTCCCACAGCCTGAATCTCAGGGCCACTTCTGTTTGTTTACAGTAGACAACAACGTTTCTGATGGTTACTGCGGCTTTTTCTTTAGCAACCTGCATTTCTTATTGCACTCTGGATAAGTAAGAACACGGAAGCTGCTGTAAGATAACGGAATCTTTTATAAACAAAAACTCACATACTAGAATGAAATTTAAAAATGAAGAGACACATGAATCAGGCAATGTGCCATTATGAACAGGTTCTCATGCGATATAGTATGAAAGACAGCTGGGCATACTGTAGATTTTTTTTAAGTTTTATGGAATATTCTTGAATTTCCGGATATTTTCTTTGAGCAATAGCTGAGAATAGCAGCATATATTGGGAAGATTTAAATCTGGTTGATTGGAGGGATATGGAGTGTAGCCAACGCGCAATGAAACACCTCTTGCAAGGCCTTCATTAGCTGTAGCCGAGCAAACATCTGATTGAACAGGTGAGGTAGGGACTCCTGTACAAAGCAAGAAAATAAGTCAAATCGGAGAGAACACAGCTGTTATCAGATCTATTACAATAATTAGGGATAGGGAAAGGAGTTCAAACCACTAGGAAAACATGAGGCAAGATGGCAGGGGATAGGTAGAAATGATCAACTAGTGATGCTTCTGAGCTACTAAGAACATAAGAATTGCCTTACTGGGAAAGACTGAAGGTCCATCAAGCCCAATATCCTGTTTCCAAATGTGGCCAACCCAGGGCCCAAGTACCTAGCCAACTAAAATTCTAATTTCTAGTGATATAACCATGTCCGGGATTGATTTCTCTCCATCCATTACTCCCATGTACATCTCATCATGCGATGCTTTCGTGTTATAGTCTAATAGAGAAAGAGAATGGTAGACTCTCGTCTTGTGACCTACCCCAAGAATGTGGACTCGGTTGTAATAGGAGCTGAAATCCATGCTCAGATTGACCAGGAATTTGCATATCTGAAACAGAAGAGATTGTGTCCTTACTTACAAACATTTTATCATGCTGGCAGTTTTCCTCTTATTAAATGTGATTGACCCAATTTTGACAGCTACCTTTCGTCCCTTATAATATCTTATGTACCTGTACGTTCCCTCAGTGATCACAGATTAGTTCTTCCTAGCCCATCTCATGCATTTTTCTTTCTGGCATTCTGCCTCTGTAATAGTTTGCATGCACTTTTGTATAAAGCCTTCACTTTGGCATGGTGTTCAGTGAACCACTGGGAATCTAGGCGACTGGCCTAAGGGTCTGCTGGTTCAGCAACTGGATTATTGCAATATTGTCTGTGGCTGGTACTCAAAAAATCTCTATAGATTGCCGCATTCCGAAGCATGCACAATCTGACTGATTTTCAGTTTGAAAAGTTTCAACCTTTTCTGTAGAGGCAGAGGCATGTGTGAAATTTAAGTTTTGTGGATTCATTTACATTTGTTAATGTAAAACGTTCTAGACCTTCAGATGCTTTTTTCTCCTTCCCATCCGTTAAAGGATGTAAATTCAAAAAATATCATTTACTACCTTACCAGGCAGCGTCCTGGGATAAAGACTTGAATTATTTAATTGTGACCACTAGCATTCAGCAACAGTTTTTGTGTTATGTTATGTAAGCTCTGGTCTGTCTGTGTCTTCTAGTTGCTTGCAGCTTTCCCGTCACACTTGTTCCATTCCATTTCTTGATTTAGCAATACAAAGAGGGACATATACTAAATTTATATAAATATGGGGGCCAATGACAAAATATTGCAATGAATAAATAGTAAGATTTCTCTTCTTCTTTTCAATATCTTCTTTGTGACACACATGAAGGGGAGAGTAGTGAAAATAATTTTTATATAATATGATATACAATATGTAATGTATGATTGGAAAGTACTAGAAGGGTGGGGGGAGGGAGAGGGGATAAAAATATATTTAAAATATGATGTATTAGATATAAAAGTGATATTGTGTATTTATCAATTGTATTTTAATATTTTGTACACTTTATGTAAAATTTGAAAACGAATAAAAATTATAAATCAGATTTTAGCTTGTATACTGCTTTGACTTGCCTCATGAATGTTTTTATCTTTAAATGACTGTCTCTTTTCTGTAAATTATTGTACTTCTTTTCTGCTTTGATTAGACCAGTCACCAAACTTTGGGACTGGAAGAAAAAAAGTGATCTTTAAAATGTGTGTGGTGCAGTGGTTTAAACCCACGCTGCTCCTTGTGACCCTGGGCTAATCACTTAATCCCCCCCCCATTACCTTAGGTAGAATGTGAGCCTGCCGGGACAGATAGGGAAAATGTTTGAGTACCTGAATGTAAAGCAATGGTATATAAATACTAAAATAAATAAATAATGAAAGTAAGACGACAGGCTCTTACCACTTCGGTGCTTACTGTAACTCTAATCCCTGGAGCTGACATTGCGCTCTGGGCTGATTGGCTAAGAACCTCTGAGAAGGGAATGATGTAGTTGAACAATAAAAGCCATTCGCCCTGCCAAGAGAAAAAACAGAACATACAGAGTTCTGACCCCATTACGGACAACAACCTTTAATATCATCCCATGTCTTCTTTCAGTGATTTGTATCAGCCTGCCACCCTTACAACACCAAGCCTGGGATTCTTGGCTCCTTAAAGATCAGATAGGAAATCCCAGGACCAACCATAACACTGTTAAAAGCAGATCTCTGAACTGGTTAAAAAACTTCTTGTTGATTGGGCTTGTGCTGTTTAGTTTAGTTATTACTCCAGCTTTCAAGGACAACCTGACTTGGTTTCTATGAACCCAGTGAACAGCCCTGGGTTCCTTGGGGGCAGCAATGGAAGCAGTATATGCAAATAGATCTCAGGCCTATTCATCATGGAAATCTTAGACACTCAAGAACTGAGTTTGAAGGCCCCTCTTTAGAAGATGATATATTTAGGTCTCATCATGTTATTTGTGACCTCCAATCTTCCCACACTCTCACCTCCTCTTGTAAAGATGAGAAGTTCAATTCACTTACAGGGGGAAACGCTGGATACAAACCTAGAATTAAAATTCAAACATTAATAGAGGGTAGATTTGGATTTTCAAAATGTTTAATTTGGCTGCAAGTTGCATTGATCAGTATGAACTTAATCAGCTAAAGCATTTAGTACATTCTTGCATTCGTCCAGTCATGTCTATGCTCACCTTTTGGTTTTATATAAACAGCCATGGTCATATATTAGGCCTGGTCAGCTGGATATTTACCAGTTTTCAATGGCCCTTAATCAAGCTGTGCAGCTGACCATCAGCACTGACTTCCCTGGAACAATGTGAGCAGTGCTGGAAAAGACCTAGAAGCGGTTCTCGGAAATATTCATTGCCTGTACCCACATGGCTAACTGGGCTCACCATCGCCAGCTGAATGCCGACCCAACTGTTTTGAGTCAAACTGAAACTACTTAGATAGCTTTGTCGCCGACAACCCTAAGAGTTGATTCATTTCATTTATTTCTTATATACTGCACACCCAGCAACAAAGCTGCTCAGGTTTATTATTTCCAAACCAAATTGTTAAAAGCTTTTGGGCTGGCTGGGCATGCTATGGGGGATGCGTTTGGAGCTCTGAGGGATAAGCAGCACAGCTGTCATGCAAAGTGACTGGCATATCTGTGCTGTGTTCCAGTGAGCCATCACCACGATAACTGTGCTAGATGATGGAAAATGTCTAGGTAATTGTGAATAAAGGTTCACCCTACCATAGCCTCAATAGAAAAAGGTTCAAATAGAGCAGGAGAAAGGTGATGGTTCATTAAATCCTAAATTACTTGTAGTGTTAACTAGCCAACAATATCAACTGTTGCAGGTACTGCTTTGCCCCTAGTTATTAGAGGAAGACGAGGTCTCACCTTGGTGGACAGCACTGTGGTAACTTTCAAACAGTGTGGCGAGACGAGCACAGTTATACATCATAAAGGCACCGCCCTTCGTGCCCTTAGTGGAAATGGTAGCATCCTCCATGTTGATAATGATCTGAATTGAAAAACAGGCATTGTTCTTTTAAAAGGTTAGAGTGATTGCATGGAGTGAGCACCAGACATCTGTATAACAATGCAAAAGGGACGGCGGCCCTACTAGTTACAGAAAATCCTTTCCATCCAATACAGGACTTTGGAGATGTGCATATACTATCTTCTGAATCGTTGGTTCTCAACCCTCTCCTGGAAGCACCCCCAAGTCCGCTGGGTTGTCAGGATGACATGTTTGCATAAAATGGCTTTTCCATGCCTGGCTAGGTGTGTCCCCAGGAGAGGATTTAGAAGGAGAAAACAGTGGATACCCTTATTGTAAACACAGTACCAGAAAAGAAATGGCACATTCTCACCCGACTGCGGTGTGCTGTGGCCAGCATCTCAAACCTGATAGCAGCAGCTGTTAAGATACCAATGATCTCATCCCAAGAACTGCCTGTGTGGAAAAGAACCAATAATACAATATTACTAAATGTAAGAATTGGCCATCTATGCAGGGCCATTAGACTCACTCAGGCTGAAATTTATTTTACAATGAGTTGTTCACCATAAGTGTCACAGATGAATGCCATAAACAGTTTAAAAACTGAGTAACAACAATTGTATCTCTGTAAGTGGAAAAGCAGTCACAGGAACCATGTGCCTTCTAGGAGGAGTTTCATCAGCAGATGCTGCCCCCTGCGATCCAAAGAACATTGGAAGCACGAGAATGAACAGAAGAGCACAAAGGAAAGAACTTAAAAAGAAGAAATTTAAATATACCTTGAACAAGGTCTCCATATTTCATAACAGAGGCTTTGCGCATCTGAGTCCTGCGAAGCCTGCCAAAGAGAGAAAAAGATACGAGTTGATCCAGTGTACGTTGTCTGTTTGGTCTGAATGCAGGACTGCATAGCAGGTTAACATACTAATCGGGAGAGATGAGGCAAAAATTCTGTGTTTAGCATTCAGATCTTTCTAGCAACACAAGTAGGAAGTAAACTGATGCAAAGACTTGTCAGAATCATAAGAAGAATCTGACAAATAAAGCGAAGCAAACTTTTATAATTCTTCCATCAAAAGTCTTTGCTCCAGTCCTTCATGGAAATGCAAACCACGTGTTGCTATTCCACCTCTGCTGGTGCATAGATCAAAGTGGTTTACAATATTAGAAGAAAAGGTCACGATCTCCTGAGGTTCTTTGGAAACTGTGTATCAAAGCTTACTGTGGAAAGTGGTGGCTGAGCTGTTTCTCAGTCTATTTACTTACTGGAAGTAGTGAGAAGCACTGACAGGGGAGGCAGCGGACAGAACCTTCAGTGGCCCGCAGACAAGGTGCTTCTGAAATAAGAAGCCAAAAGACAGTGAGGATAAAAGGGGAACAACTTAGCTGTGAAATACATTTGAACCTCAGGGGAATGCTTTAGTGAAATCCTGCTTCTTTGTCCACAGTTCGTTCATTTCTGGATCAGTCATCCCAAACTACACTGGTACTCTCTCTCTCTAGTAATCTCGCAACTACACTGCCGTTAAACAATATCTACGTTGGCCTTTCTCAATTCCTTCTACAAAGATTGCAATCTGTTCAGAATATAGTTGTTAGGATGTTCGGTCACACAAGTCACTTTGACCACATTTCTCCTCTCCCTCTCCCTAGCTCATGACTCTGCTCTGGCTCTCCTCTACCTCTCTCACCTCATATCCCACCCCCCATACTCTTCGGTCACTGGATGATCATCATCTTCACTTTCCTCCTATATCTTTCACTCACCTTGAATCTACCTGATCTTTCAGCATTGTTTCATCTTAACACCATCCCTCTGGAACTCTCTCTAAACTGAAGACATTCCTGCTTTTAGTCACCTTTGATGCATAATCCACTGACCATCCCATCCCCTTATTGTCCTGACAGCGTTTCTTTTTCCACCCTCTTCTCTGCTTCATCTTTTTTTCTCTTTCGTATCTTTTCTATCCCTCCTGATCTTATTGTCATTCTTTTCGTTTTCCCTGTTAATTGTTTTGTTGCCCATGAAGAGTGGTAAAGATATGTGTAAAGCACTACATACGTCTAGCAGCACTATAGAAATGATAAAAATAATAAAACAGAAAGGTGTAAGTCACACATGACACGAACTGAAAGCTCCCAAGAGATAAAGGAAGCATGTAGAACTCCTGAGAAGCACATTCAAATTGAGTGAATTAGCTTTACGGCCTGTCCTTCCCAGGAGTCCAGAGCGGGTTGCAGCAATACATTCACAATATTTTGGAGGCACAGAATTCAGGGTACTTGCGCATTATACTGAAGGGTGACGTAAGGGAAATAGAGGTGCAGTCACAATATATTAGGGGCAAAGCATCATGGGTACATTCACAATACACTGGGGGCATCTTTGGACGTACTGGAGGCATTTACAATGATTTGGAGGCATTGATTACCACTGATCCATGTCATTATCATACACTAAGCTTTCGTAAGTAGGGCCTTATTGTTTCAGTATTTTCTACAGAATCACTTGTTCAAGATAGGAATTTTGTATTTAGTTTATCAGAACCTGTGATGCTGTGTGTGATCCTCCATCTACCATCCTCCAGAGCAGATCCATCTTCTGCTGCTGAAATTCTTCCTCACAGGTGACCACGTGAATCACTCTGCAACTCTCTGTGGCACTCTGGAAATATTAAATGTTAGGGTTAGTCAAAGCTGTCTGCCTACCCCTCAACCGCTGCTTACAGAGCTGAAAACCGGCTGTGTTGCAGGGAAGCATGATTTGTAAGTCACCCAGGAATGGCATGAACTAAATAAAAAAGATACAGGACCAGTGTAACTTTTTCAAAACAGACCAGTAGTGTGACTGGGACCAACTTTATCAGCAAAATAAGATAGTTAAATATGCAACAAATTGCTTTGCTTATTAACTGGACTTGCAAAAGTTCCTTTAATTGTGTTGATGGCATTCCCCTTGTTTACAAAACCATGTTGCCACAAGAATCCAACTTTTTGCCTTCCTTTGCTTAAAATAACTGGGGTACTTACTGTGCATTCTGCCACTGCTCTCTGTAACTCTGCCAGATGCTTCAAGTTTCCCTCGAGCACTTTATAAAAAGAACAGAAGTACTGTCATTCTGTGTTCCCTCTCTTTAAGTAAATACATTCTGTGTCTTTCCCAGGCTTCAGAAATTCTCTCTACTTTGCATACCAGAAAAACAATGTTTAAAAGGGAGGCAGTGGGCCAACAGGTCCCCAAAGATCCTGTTTGCCAACTACTGGCATATGAAATATTAACTACTTTTTTTCTGTGACACCATATGAATTTGAAAACAGACACTTCCCTAATTCAAGGCTTTTCAATAATAGGCTTATTGTTTTTTTTATTTATTTATTTAAAGAGGAGTTATGTTCAGTTAAATGATTAAATAAATATATATATATGTATAAGTATTTTCATATATCATTAAAGCCAGAGCTTGCACAAGTTGCCAAGTGACGAGTACAGGGAGAAGACAGGTTATATTCAGGACAGACACAATGTAAGTAGTTTTCGTGCAAGCTTCCAGGGTCAAGATCCGGATCCGCATCAAAACAAACAAACGGAAACAGGTAACAACTCCACAAAACTACTTCCTTTCAGGCACTCCCAGTGGTACATGTAGATTAAATGAAAATAAGTCATTACACAGAAAAATAAACAGAAACTCTTTACTTTTGTTCTATTGGTTAAAGGTAATGTTTAGATTATGTCAGGGTTTTTTAATTGAAAAATTACCATCTTTGTAACGACTGCATACAAGTACTAGAAACAGAAAAAAAAATGACAGCAAAAAAAGACTATATGATCATTCATACCAGAAAATGAGCTCTACAATCCCTTTCTCTTCCTTAGAAATGGCTCTGTGTTTCTCCTGTGCTTTTCTACAACACTCTACTCTGGAAGTCGGTTCCACAAATCCACCATCCTTTCTAAACTATTAAAAGTTAAATACTAGTGCAAGTCAAACCTGCCTGTAATGGCACCAGCATCAGCTGATCTGGTCCAGGATTCTGAGAATATTTACCAGGAAACGCATCCAGATTTGGATCATATCCCTCCAGGTTCTGGTGTTTTTCCATAAACTCTTTTAACCGCACTCTGCAAAAGGCATTTGTCTTAAGCATCTTCTGGTCCTGCTGGGGTCCCATCTCTGCCTCAATGTCCTCTGCATAAATGCACTCCAACAGGCCTTGTTTAAGTGACAAAACTGTATCTGTAATAGATGATGCGACATGAGCTGGCCAATCAATCTTCAGCTGACACAGGAAGTGCTTGATCTCTTCGTCATGTACTGCAGGCACAAGGTGAACTTTCGCTCTAAAACAGACATTTTTTTCCATTACAAATACACAAAATGCTAATCCTTTTATTCCAGTGCAATAACCACAGGGTTATTCATCTGTGTTCACAAGAATACTGCAGAAGTTGTCAATCACACCTTTTCACCTCCTCGGTTTCAAGTTCAAGTTTCAAGTTTCAAGTTTACCTTTATTTGATGAATCGCTTATCACAGTACCTAAGCGATGTACAATTAAAAACCATCAGGGTGTGGTAATACATTTAGTTTCTAATAATCAAATAATAGACAGACATACATTTAGTTTATAAAAATCACTTAAAAAAAAACGACAAAGATTGACGAACATGAAGGGGTGGGAAAAAAGGGAAGAAGTTACAATTTTGTTATTTATGAAGGTTTAAACATTCAAGGGTAGAGCACATTAGGTAGACATGGGTTAAGATGGAATAGAAGAGAATGGAAAACTTAAAAAGACTATGTTTTATAGATCAAATGCGTCCTGAAATAAATATGTTTTTAAAATTTTCTTAAACGCAACAAGGTCTTTTTCGATTTTGATAAAATTTGGAAGGGAGTTCCACAGTGTGGGCGCTTTTACAGAGAATATATCATTGCGTCTGGTGCCTATGATTCTTAATGAAGGGACTGAAAGCAAATTTAAAGAAGAAGATCTTAAGGAACGAGCAGAATTGTATGGGATAATTAATTTTGCAATAAATTGGGGTTCGTTGAAGCATAATGTTTTGTAAACCAAAAATAATATTTTAAAGGTAATTCGGTGGGTTATAGGAAGCCAGTGAGATTTAATGAGTAAGGGGGTGACATGATCGAATTTCTTCGCATTGAATATTAATTTTACTGCTGTGTTTTGGATGATTTGGAGACGTCTGTTTTCTTTTTGAGTTATGTTAATAAAGAGAGCATTGCAATAGTCCAGTTTGGAAATAATAAGAGAGTGAATTAAAATATTAAGTGATTTAGCTTCCAGAAAAGTAGAAATTGAGCGTAAGAGACGTAATCTGTAGAAACAGGATTTAACTATTGCGCTGATGTGGTCATGAAAAGATAAATCAACATCTATTATTACGCCGAGGATTTTCAAATTAGATACTGATTCTAGTGGAATGTTATCAAGAATGAATGGTGTTTTTTGAAATATGTCTCCTTTCCAGTTGAAAAGCATAGTTTTTGTTTTTTGGGTATTTAAAGCCAGTTTGTTATTATTTAACCAGATTTTTATTTTTTCTAATTTATCAGAGATAGTTTTTATTTCTTCGGTGTTTTCTGGATTGAGAGGGTGCAATAGTTGGATATCATCAGCGTATGAAAATGTTGTGAATCCTAGTGACTGTGACATGGTGATAAGTGGGGATAAGAAAATGTTAAATAGTAGAGGGGATAATATTGATCCTTGTGGAACTCCGGAAGATAAAGAAAAGTTTTCAGAATAGGACTCATTAAATTTGACTCTCGAGATTCGGTTTGAAAGAAAGGATGTTAACCACTGTAAGACTTGGCCATCAATCCCTAGTGATTGCAGGCGATTAAGAAGAATTTCATGATCTATGGTATCGAAGGCTGCGGATAGATCTAAAGAAAAAAGTGCTACGGATTTATGATGGTCAAGAAAGTAATGAATGTTTGTAACTAGACCAATCATAGAGTATTCTGTGTTGTGATATTTTCGGAAACCTGTTTGGTTGGGGTGTAATGCATTAGTGGATTCGATGAATTCCGAAAGCTGTTCAAAAACCAATTTTTCTGTCAATTTCATTAGGAATGGTAAGTTTGAAATGGGGCGATAGTTAGATGAGTCATCTGGACTGGATTTGAAGTTTTTTAGGATTGGTGTAATAATAGAGGATTTCCAAGTGGTGGGAACAGTAGAAGAAGAAAGGCTTTTTTGTATAAGTGATAGAATAAATGGACCAAAATAAGAAAAATATTTCTTTAAATAGAACGGCGGAATAAGTTCAGTAGGAGTGCTTTTTAAGTTAATTGATTTAAGATGTCTTTCGATGTCGTTTATAGTTGGAGTTCTAAAAATTTAAGCATTTGGCTGTTGGTATGAGGTTATCTGTGGTTAAGTTTTCACAAACAGAAGAGGTAGATGTGTTGGTCGAGAAAGTTTGTCTTATTTTTGATATCTTTTGGCAGAAATAGTCTGCAAGTTCTTGTGATGTTAGTATCGATTTTTGCATTGATGTGGTTTTATTTTTTTTTTCCGGATTAACTGATTTTAGAATATTAAAGAGAACAGAAGAATTTTTGGTCTTTTGGATTTTGTTGTTATAGTAAAATTTTTTTGCTTGTGAAATTTCACTTTTATAATAAAGAGAAATGTCCTTAAATTTTTGTAAATTAATGGGTGTTTTAGCAGAGCGCCATTTTCTTTCTGCAGCACGAAGTTGAGTTTTTATTAAAGAGAGCTTTTTAGAGTACCACGGGTTTTTTTTTGTGCTGTTGACTACTGTTTTTGTAATTAAAGGTGTTTTAGTGTTTAGTATGGATTCTAGATGAGAGTTCCAGTAATGGAGTTGGTCGTCGATAGATTCAAATGAAGGGATAATAATAGAAGGGCTAAATATAGGTGAGATATCTGAACTTTCTAATTGAGAGAAATCTCTGTATGAGATTGTTTTGGCTTGGGAGAAATGGTTTAATATCTTTTGATGAGGGAGATAGAGGTTTAAAGAGATTAAACAGTGATCAGACCAAGGAATAGAAAGAATATTGGGAGTAGAATGGGGTAAAGAATGAGAAGCCGGGATTAAAATCATATCTAATGTATGTTTGGCTTGATGGGTAGGTTCGTGTATCAGTGTTTGTAGGTCTAAATCTTTGAATAAATTGATGGTATCCAAGGTTTGTGGGTTATTGTGATTATCGAAATGAATATTAAAGTCACCCAGTATAATTGGACAGTTAGCTGCTGAGCAAAATTCAAAGAGTAGATTATGAAGCAATGATAATTTAGAGTAATCCATTGGAGGGGGAATATATAGCAGAAGAAAGTCAGTTTTATTTACTGTATTTATTTTGAAATGTAGGTATTCGATAGTGGAATTGATAATTGATTGGTCCTGAAGTTTAATTAGATTTTTTTGAAAGATAATGGCTAGTCCACCGCCTTTTCGTTTATGGCGATGGTTCCAAATAAAATCGTAGTTAGGGGGACAGCAAAAGGAAAGATAGGCTTCGTCTCCGTCGGATAACCATGTTTCGGTTATACAAAGGATGTGAAAATTTTGTTGAAGAATGGTATCTTTGATGAGGTGATGTTTAGTTTTAAGTGATCTTGTATTAATTAAGCCTAATTTTAAGTTAAGAGACTTGGTATGGGCGAATGATTGGGCCGATTGAGTAGATTGTGGTGTTAAGTCAGTAGAGCGAGGAGAGAAGGTAGAAATAGGCAGGAGTGAGGAAGGGATTGATCTGAGGGGTTTATAGAGAATGGGTCTATTATTTAGTTGAACTTGAATTTGTTGTGGATCCATATCTAAGAATTTTTTATTATAACTGGGATAATTTAGAACGAATGAAGATAAGAAACAAAAGAAAAGAAAAATCAAAGCGATGTGAGTGATATGAGTGAGAGTGAAAGTTGGCCTTCTGAAAGGGATACTCGAAAGAAAATTTTTGGCGGCGCCCTCGGGAGGCGACCGAAGGAGCGAACAAAGGAGCAGGTCCTGCTCCTTTTGTGCGCTCCTTCGGCGTGCGCCGCAAAGGGTCTTGTTAAATAGGACATGCGCTGACCTGATTGGGGGGAGGAGTCCGGCGGGCCGCCGCTTCGCGGCGGCTGAGGTAAAGAGAACAAGCAGGCTACAAAACAAATTAAAACAGTAAGTAAAAGCTTAAAAAAGATAAAACAGGTAAACCAAATACAATTAAAATTAAAGTTGTTCTTCGTGCAGGCAGGAGGTGAAGTGGGTAGTAGTGAGCAAAGTCAAGGCGTGCGCCGCAAAGGGTCTTGTTAAATAGGACATGCGCTGACCTGATTGGGGGGAGGAGTCCGGCGGGCCGCCGCTTTGCGGCGGCTGAGGTAAAGAGAACAAGCAGGCTACAAAACAAATTAAAACAGTAAGTAAAAGCTTAAAAAAGATAAAACAGGTAAACCAAATACAATTAAAATTAAAGTTGTTCTTCGTGCAGGCAGGAGGTGAAGTGGGTAGTAGTGAGCAAAGTCAAGGCGTGCGCCGCAAAGGGTCTTGTTAAATAGGACATGCGCTGACCTGATTGGGGGGAGGAGTCCGGCGGGCCGCCGCTTTGCGGCGGCTGAGGTAAAGAGAACAAGCAGGCTACAAAACAAATTAAAACAGTAAGTAAAAGCTTAAAAAAGATAAAACAGGTAAACCAAATACAATTAAAATTAAAGTTGTTCTTCGTGCAGGCAGGAGGTGAAGTGGGTAGTAGTGAGCAAAGTCAAGGCGTGCGCCGCAAAGGGTCTTGTTAAATAGGACATGCGCTGACCTGATTGGGGGGAGGAGTCCGGCGGGCCGCCGCTTCGCGGCGGCTGAGGTAAAGAGAACAAGCAGGCTGATTGGGGGGAGGAGTCCGGCGGGCCGCCGCTTTGCGGCGGCTGAGGTAAAGAGAACAAGCAGGCTGATTGGGGGGAGGAGTCCGGCCCCCTTCAGTTCTTCCTTTTGCAAGCGAGAATGAAGGCATCTCTCTGATCTGCTCTATTTCTTTATTGTCTGCAGTGTTTTTCAGCTTGTTCGCGGATTTGTTTGTGTGGCTTAAAGGAACTGCTTTGCCTGCTTGAAGAGGAGCAGATGTTTAAGTCTGGAAGATCTCTCGGGGACTTGTACAGCCTGCCTGCTGAAGATTTGTGGAGCTCAGGATTCTAGGCCCTCAGCACTTGCTCGCTTCCTTGACATGGTCAGGAGCTTAAGCACAGGCTTTTAGGCATCAAAAGCGGTCCTTCAGGGTGCTGCTGCAACTTCGACTCCCCCGCTTTTCTGTGTCATGAATTGCATTCGGGGGGGGGAAAGGGGTGGTAAGAGGATCAGCTCGACTGGTAGCCTGAAGATCTCAACTGAACAGCGGCGTGAGGCAGAGAACCACTCCAGATTCAGCTACAGTTTAAAGAAGCTGAAGGAGATGGCAGCACCATTTCCCCAGTACATGGTCTGCAAGTGCAGGTTGGGACAGCCCATGGGGAAAATCGGGGGGGGGGGGGATGGGGTCTTGAAAAGTGATTTTTGACTGTTTCTGCAGTTAGTTCCTTGGTCCCTCTTCTCTAAAATCCTATTTTTTCAATTTTTTGGTCAGCCCTAAAGCATTTGCGCCAAAATGCTGTCATAGCAGCCATCTTGGATTTTCTTTTCTACGTTCTCCAAACCAACTTGTTTTGCCTCAAAATTGACAGGGATGGAGTCCTTAGACCCCAATACCTGTGTCATCCCTTATTTGCGCTGGGTGGGTGCCTGAAACGCATCCTTGTGCCACATGCCACTGGCATGGGATGGAGGGGCAGGAGCTTCGAGCCTAGCCTCTCTGCAGTCTTCTGGAGCTGGAGAAAGGCAAGGGGTCCCATTGGAGGGGGGGGAAGAAACACCTCCTGGAGCCCCAGGACAGTGGTGCAGATGCTTCACAGCTCAAGGAAAGGTGATTACTCCAGACTGGATTCTGATGGTCCATTGGACAGGGATGAGGGGTCAGATATAATCTCTATACTGTCTCAAAGTGAGGCTTCCTTGGTGGGAGAAGCAGCCTCTCATACCAAGGACCAGGAGACTATATCAGCCAGAGACCAGGGAGATGATCCTTCCGTTCGCTGACTCTATGTCCTCTGCATTGTTCAAGATAATTATCGAGTCCCTTCAAAAACTGTTAGACCCTCCACAAACTCTAGCCTCCCAGTGTTCTCTTCTGAGCGGGGTGTGGGCTCAACCTATGTCTTTTCCATGGCATCCAAACATAAAAATCCTAGTCACAGAGCCCTGGGAAACCCCTGAAGGTGGCTAAAACCATGATTAAGCTGTAACCCATGGATCAGGAATTCCAACAAATGTTTGCTATGCCAAAGGTATATTCCCTGGTAGCCCAGGTGACCAAATACCAAGTAAAGGAGGTGTAGTTTTAAAAGATGCACAGGACTGCACAGTGGATATGGTCCTCAGGAGGCAGTTTGAGGCTCTAGCCTTAGGGATTAAGGCTGCAGCCATGGCCTCCTTCAAGGCACACACTTGTCATTCCAGGCTATGGAATCAGGATCTGGTGAAGCTGAGCTCCATAAATGTTCAGTCTGTTTATATTTCCTGCTCAACTTGTATTTTCTTGAATTCATTGTTCTTCTCAGATGTTTGTTAATATTTTACCTATATTACTATTTCTTTATTGATTGTTTTAACTTCATTTGAGCAGATTAGCACCTGGTTTGGGGAATTCCCCGTATCTTTCCTTTTCCTGTCTTCTTCTGTAGGGCTATCTCCAGCTTTGGTATGAACTGAAGGAGGAAGCAGAGACTGTGGCGAAGGAGTAGTAGTTGAAAAGCTGTGGTTGACATCTTCTGCAGTATATTCGCAAGCACAAACAAATAACCCTATCTGTTGGAAAATATAAGGTAAGAATCTAATCTCTTTTTTTTCTCTTCTTACTAAAGCTCCCATTAAGCAACGCTGGCCTGGAAGAGGCCAAACTTATCAGAAACTAAGCAGGATCAGGCCGAGATAGTACATAGATGAGAAAACCTAGGCACTATGGGCGCAAAAGGCAGTTGCAAAACTCTGAAGCATTCTGTCATGAAAATGTCACAGATATTATGGCAAGTGAATGATCATTTGTCTATTAACATCAGGAATGAGGAAAAAGAGGAAAAGAAAAAGAAACAGCTTCTACTCCCTCTGATCCTTTAGAAAAAAACAGGTTTACTATGAGCTATTTTCACTCATCTTTCCCTAGAAGATCATGTGTGAAAGCCGCAAGCTCTTGAACCAGCTCTGAAAACTAGCCTTGGAAAAAACATGTTTCTGTAAAGCACTCATGCTACTTTGTAAGCAGCTTTTAATAAGCATACCACTGACCCTTCTGCTCCAAGCACGGCAGCCAGGTGATCTGCTACCAGCACAGTTCTCAGATGGTTCAGCTGTAGGGATTCTAGGCTTCTGCAGCCATGCAGAGGAACGCAGTTCAAAATGACATTCTGCCCGCTGGATGAAGATGAAGATTTCATGTAATAAGGTATGTGAGTCAAGACCTGCTGGAATACTGCAGGTCTTTCTAATTGAACTATAAGGCCTGTCTCTGTCTGCTTGCAGCTTTGAATAGGAGGAACACCAGGTGCTTGCAAGTGAGTCACACCATCTATTATGTTTTCAGGAACCTAAAGGAATAAAAGACAGGAAGAGTTAATTATAGACTAAGGTAAACCGGTCCATAAAACTCTAAAACCAGGCTAACAGTAACGGGGACAATTCTATAAAGGGTGCTAAACGTTAGACCCCCAAAATGCTGCATTCTGATATTGAATTCTATAATGGCATCTGGGCACTCAGAATCTGTCAGAGTAAACTAGCTTAAGTCAGCTTTGACGCACTAATATTTAGGCCCACTTATGCCATTTACATGCCTAAATGCAAGTATTCTGTAACCTATGCACATGTTTGACATGCCTATGCCCTATCCATGCTCTTCCCCCTGTGCATACTCCCTGGCAATCACACGCTATGCGATTTGTCTGCTCATATTGTAGAGAACGACAAGGTGGCAAAATTTGTCACTGTTCCCGTGGGAAACCATCCCATCGTCATTCTTTAAAGAGAGAGGGAAGAATCAGAGTATGAATGGGTACAACCACTGACTCTCAAGCCTTGCATTGAAGAATGACTGAGGTTGCGATAAGACACTAAAGAATGACACAGGATTATTTCCAGCAGTTATTGTTGCATTCACGTGCGTAAGTACTAGTTTTCTGAGTTCTTGATACTCAAATGGCTCCAACATTTACGAGCTAAGTTCCAGCCTGTCATTCTTAAAGTAAAGGCATAGGACAAGTTCCTTCTCTTGAAACAGGTAAACCTGCATGTCACCTAGAGCTGTTGCTAACTGCTCCTCTCGCTGGTGTAGCTCCCATTGCAACTTGTGCTGGTCCTCATAGGTCGATTTGTATTTTTCTCGTCTTTTCACTAGAAGGAGGCGGCTAGTTGGTGCAATTAATTACCAGCACCACTGCTTGAGCTTCTGCAGCAGTTTTAGAACCTAGCTGTATTCATTACAAATTGTCCTTGTGTTGACAGAGACTACTGATTTTGCTGGAAACTCGTGCATTAGCTCCTGAGCATTAAACATACTGGAGACGCCAACAATTTAGAAAGCTGGGGCCGTAGTAAAAATGTGAAGGGTAAGTAGAAACATAGAAACATGACGGCAGATAAAGGCCAAATGGCCCATCTAGTCTGCCCATCCACAGTAACCAGAAAGCAGTTACTACAATCCTTGCTCTGATGTAAACAGTAAAGGGATGTCATTAACGATACAAAGCCAATGGTGAAGGAATAAATTGATTTTTTTTTCTAGTTTTGGAAATAATAGGAGACTTAAATGCAAAATTTGTCCAATACAGACTTTACAGCTCTCTAATTCCTGGAAACTAAGCCCATAAGAATGCTTCCAGGTGGGACTTTAAATCAAAACAATCTATTCTGCAAACATGAAAGGACTCACTTTTTGAATCATAATCCTGGTATCATAAGCAAATTATAACACAAGTTGTACAATCTGCTATACAGTAATTGCTCCAGTTTGGAGAGCTTAACTAGACTCCGCAACCTAAACTCTGCTCTGTTGCATATACTCGTATAACCAGCTTAAAAACAATTCTGTTAAAATGAATTAATCCTGTCTCCACCAGGTGTTGCTTCACACATTTCTACATATGAACACCCTGAGCCCTTTCCCAAAAGCAAAGTCCAAAGTACTGTAATCTCCAGTAATCCCCCTCCTACATAACAGAGAACAAATATTCCTCGTAATATTCAGATTCTGAATACTGGAGCACAGATAATGTGTCAAAATGGCAACCCAGTATATGTCAGGGTCTGACAGCTTCTTTATCCGCCAGAATCTAATCACTGCACACGTTGCCTTTGCAGCTCAAATCCTGTCCAAAAAATCCTTTAACCCAGGCTAGGTGAGTTCCTGGAAAGAGATTTTGGTCTAGTAACAGCTTTCTGATTTTTTTCCATTTATTCTGGCATCTGTGGTACTACTGATTAGACATATAAGGGCAAGTCTGTAAACTGGGTGCTAACAACTAAATGCCCATTACATGAGTAAATGTTTAGCATATATGCGTGGCAGTGCGCATTTAGACACACAGATACTTGTATACTGCTTGAGTGTTATTCTGTAGACACGTCTTTCATAGCATTTACTTGCAAGGAGATGTGTACACATGGGCAGTGGCATAGCAAGGGTGAGAGACGCCCCTCTCCCGTCCTCATCTTCCCCCCCCCCCACCCCTTCCCCAATCCCACCTACTGCGCGCCTTCCCGCTAATTCCCCAATCCCACATGCCCTACACACCCCTCCCCTTCCCTCTTGTTGAAGTTGTTGCTCAAGGCAGTCAACAAAGTGCTCCTCACAACCCCGTCGACTCTCTCTCTGACATCACCTCTATGAGCGGCACCCCAGTAGCAGAGCCAATGGGGTTGTAAGAAGCACTTTGTTGACCACTGCAAACAACACGTTCAACTAGATGGAAGGGAGGCGCACATGGAGGAGAGAAATGGGAAGAAGCAGAGAGTATGAGAGATTGTGGTGCCCCCCAACATGGCACCTGGGGCGGACTGTCCATCTTGCCCCCCCCCCACCCTTACTATACCACTGCACATGGGCGATACACACAGGGCTCCCACTTACGTGTAACTTATAGAATACTGTTAAGTTACATGCACCCCGTCACACTTACACCAGCTGTTTGGCTGGTTATGCCAGTACTATAGGACGAAACCTAGGTTTTGCTACAGAATAAGATCCTACCTCCTGCCCTCATGGTGCCCAAAAGGAAGCACCCAGTTATAGAATTGGTCCCTCAGGGCAGCATTTCCCAAGTCGGCCCTTGCCAGTCAGTTTTCAGCATCTCCAAAATGATGCCCTCTGCGGGTTTTCCTTTCATCGAAAGCAACAGGAAGTAAAACCTGGCTATCTCAATGCGTCCTTTTTCTGAAACTTAGCTGATAAATGTTGGAGCCATTTGGGTACCGAACACTTACGCACCTGAATGCAACGTCACCGCAGTGTGCACAATGACACAGTGACAACATTCATCACCGCTCAGGGAAACCATCCCTTGTCCTTTAGTGCCTCTCTCAACCTCAGGCCTTCTACACCAGCAGGCTTGAGGCTCAGTGACTCTGAAGCCAAACAGGGGTGACAAAGTCCCTCCTCGAGGGCCGCAATTCAGTCGGGTTTTCAATGAATATGCATGAGATCTATTAGCATACAATGAAAGCAGTGCATGCAAATAGATTTCATGCATATTCATTGGGTAAAAACCAGACTGGATTGCAGAACCCCTAGGCCCAGGTGCTCTTGCAAATCGGCCTATCTCTCCTAAGCATGCATGCATTGCCATTCTGCCCCTTTCCCCGCCAAAGAAACGAAAGGTTCGGAGCGCACCTGCCCCAGGGGGAAGAGAGCCTGCAAGGCGTCGCGCGGGGCCACGAAGTCGCGGCTGCGCAGTTTGCGGCTCCTGCTCTCCTTATACCAGACGGAGCCGGCGGGCAGCCGAGCGTTGAGAACCCGCAGGGTCTCGGACCAGCGGAAACAACCGGCGGGGCCTTCCGCGCCGCTTTCCGTCTCCATGGAGGCCGCGAGTCCCGACCAGGGCGCGAGAGAACGAAGCGGGAACCGCGCGGCGCTCGCGCCCAGGGCCAGCAACGGCTGCTCTTCCGAGGTTGGCGGGAAGCGGATACGACGTACGAGGCGGTGGCCATTTTTAAAGCGGGAGGGGGCGGGGGTGGATTCGGTACTACGGTGGCCATTTTTAAAGTGGGCTGAGTGTGTGGGGGCCATTTTTAAAGTGGGCTGAGTGTGTGGGGGCCATTTTTAAAGTGGGCTGAGTGTGTGTGTGGGGGGGGGGGCATTTTTAAAGTGGGCTGAGTGTGTGGGGGCCATTTTTAAAGTGGGCTGAGTGTGTGGGGGCCATTTTTAAAGTGGGGCTGAGTATGTGTGTGGGGGGGCATTTTTAAAGTGGGCTGAGTATATGGGAGGCCATTTTTAAAGTGGGCTGAGTATGTGGGGGCCATTTTTAAAGTGGGCTGAGTGTGTGGGGGCCATTTTTAAAGTGGGGCTGAGTGTGTGTGTGGGGGGGCATTTTTAAAGTGGGCTGAGTGTGTGGGGGACCATTTTTAAAGTGGGCTGAGTGTGTGTGTGGGGGGGGCATTTTTAAAGTGGGCTGAGTGTGTGGGGGCCATTTTTAAAGTGGGCTGAGTGTGTGTGTGTGTGTGGGGGGGGGGCATTTTTAAAGTGGGCTGAGTGTGTGGGGGCCATTTTTAAAGTGGGCTGAATGTGTGTGTGTGTGGGGGGGCATTTTTTAAGTGGGCTGAGTATATGGGAGGCCATTTTTAAAGTGGGCTGAGTATGTGGGGGCCATTTTTAAAGTGGGCTGAGTGTGTGGGGGCCATTTTTAAAGTGGGGCTGAGTGTGTGTGTGGGGGGGCATTTTTAAAGTGGGCTGAGTGTGTGGGGGACCATTTTTAAAGTGGGCTGAGTGTGTGTGTGGGGGGGGCATTTTTAAAGTGGGCTGAGTGTGTGGGAGGCCATTTTTTAAAGTGGGCTGAGTGTGTGGGGGGGGGCATTTTTAAAGTGGGCTGAGTGTGTGGGGGCCATTATTAAAGTGGGCGGGGATTTGATTGGTGAAAGAAGTAGGGTATAATTGCATCTGAATTTGAGCGGGGCACCTTGTTTTCTATGTTAGATTCATTGTCGAAGATTTCTCTCTCTCTCTCTCTCTGTGGATTAGATTGAAAGGTTCGGTTCTAAACCCTAAGGATGGCTGAGCTGCTGTAGTGAGGTCTCATTGTAGGACTTCCTCAATTTAAACTTTCCCCAAGCCCCTGCTCACCGCCCTTTGGGCCTGTCACTTAAGGGGTCCTTTGACAATAAGAAATGGCCCTTAGGCAGTGTTGGGCAAGTTTTATAATATGCATGGGTTTTTTTTAAGCCACTTAGATTTAGGCGGTATATAAAGTAGTATCTTATGGTGTATTGTTTGATATAATTTACCATACCAGGAGATAACAAAGCAGAATTCTGGCATAATTGGTGAGAAACCTAGGGAGGGTGTTGAGTTGGGCATTGATTGTAGGTTTTTACGAGGGGGGTGCTGAAAAGTTCTCAGCCCAAACAAGAAGAGAATGTGGTGGATGTGGTTCAATCGATGATCTGAAACAATGTCAGAACAGAGAATTTTGTTTCTGCAGATTGGCAGTTAACGAAATAAGATAACACTCTTTTCAGCTACAGTGGCAAAATAATGCTCAGAATTTAGGAAGTTGGTGCCAGATGCACTAAAGCCAGTGCGCGTCACTAAGCGTGTTTTAACAGCATTTGCCAAACCGATGCAGAAAATGGCTCACTGCATGGTTTTCTGCACAATTGCTCATTCCTTGATCTGACCTTGCAAATAAGCTCATTAATATTGAAATGCCATGTAAACTAGTAGAGCGATTGATGCTCTAATATGGCTTGCCGATGCACTAAAAAAAGCGATCGCTTTTAGCGATCCAAAAAAGCGACTGGTCAAGACCAGTTGCTTACATGTCTTAATCTTTTGTTTTAATGGGCACAGATGCTGTGCATGTTATACATGCACAATATCTGTACCATTAGGAAAAAAAAGCACCCGCCCTCTGCCAATGATGGCCCTCCCCGATGAACCAGCACTTGGAGCCGCTCCCTCCCTCCCCCACCCCCCGCCCACTTCCTCCTGCCATGCTGACCTTACCCACTCCCTGCGCAAGAAAAAATGGCAGGAAAACATATTTAATTGAACGGTAGCAGATTATACACTTGCATGGATGCCCCTCCCTCCTGCCACTGGATGCTCTCCCAGAAAGCCTCCCTATACCTTTTCTGTTGGACGTGAGAAGCATGATCCCTCCACCTTCATGCACCTCCTTGGTGCATCATGTGATTGGCTCAGACTCCCTCTGTGTCCCATGTGATGCATGGAGAGGGGCCTAAGGCCCTGATTGACTCAGACGCCTTGGGCACCTCCTGCTGTATCTCATGAGATGCATGGGGAGGGGCCTAAGGCCCTGATTGACTCAGATGCCTTGGGCTCCTCCCTCTGTATCCCATGTGATGCACAGAAGTCATTATTATGTGGCAACGTTGCATGGAGACCACCTGAAGTGGTCAGGAGGAGGTGGGTGGGGGAGTAGAGCCATAACTGACTCTTCTGACTTTCAATGTTTGGGGAGGCCGTGGCCCATATGGCCTCCTCTGTTCCGATGCCTATGGAGGTGGTGGAGACAAAAAGTATATCTAAATTCAGGAAAGCTTGGTACAAGTACGTTGGAACTCTAAGGGAGTGAAAGGAAGAGTAGATAACATAGATGGGCAAACTGGATAGGCCATATGGTCTTTATCTGTCTTCATTTTTCTCTCTATGATTAAATTTAAATCTATGGTCAGTGGCATACATTCCAAATTAAGAGTTCCCAAATAATAATTTTGGAAAGGTTCCCCAAAATATGGGAGATCCATTTGAAAGGATTGTGGTGCAGCTTGTCTCCCCCCCCCCCCACCCCCCGGGATTGCTTCGACAGTTTATGCCAGGGTTTCTAAACGCGTGGGGGTACGCAGGCTGACCGTTGGCCGCTTGCCGCTCATCTGACCGCTATATTTAATTACAGCCCTGCTGGTGCCGCAACTACAGGAAGGGAAGGGCCAGGCGCACAAGCCTTCCCCCGATGTCAATCCTGACGATGGAGAGAAGGTCCGATTAGCTGGCCTGAGTGCAGAAAGAAAGGATGCACAGTCAGAAGAAAGTGCAACCAGAGACTCATGAAATCACCAGACAACAAAGGTAGGAAAAATGATCTTATTTTCAATTTAGTGATCAAAATGTGTCAGTTTTGAGAATTTATATCTGCTGTCTATATTTTGCATTATATTTGTCTATTTTTCTATAGTTGTTACTGAGGTGGCATTGCATATTTTAAAGTCATTTGTCTTGACTTCTTTGAAAACCACCCGAATATAAATAATTAACATTTTCTCTGCGTATAGTGTGCTTTGTGTTTTTTTAATTTTGTGATTACCATTGTGTATTAATAAGATTATATTGTGTGTATATGAAAAATGGATGGAAGAAATTGCATTACAATTAGTATTATTATTATGGGGGTGGAGTCAGAGGCGGAGTTTGGGCAGGTAAGGGGTGGAGCTTGGGCAGGGGGTACTCGGTTGGTATTTGTTAGGCTTAGCGGGTACTTGGCTTGAAAAGGTTGAGAAACACTAGTTTATGCCATTCTGTCATATTTCAAGTGATATTGGGCAAGTTACTCTGATTTAATTATTTACAGACCACCTATATAAATTGTAGAATGTAGACAGGATGATGTACATACAGTTTAAAACAAATTAATTTAATATAAAAATAGTAATAAAAGTACTACATCAAATCAAACCTATCCAGTACTTACCTAAGCTCATTGAAATCAATTTCTTCTCCCTTCCTCTAATTCTGTCATCATCATCATAACCCACTAGGTGGATTGCTTTGTGTTGTTTTACTTGAGGTAATATCTCTAAATAAGATAATTTTGTATATAGCATGACAGATGTATCTCACTCCTATGCCAAGGTATGTTAGAGATTATTTCCACCATTTTTACTCAAGTAAGGCATCCTGGGAACACACCAGATATAGTCTTTTATTTTATTTTATTTAAACTTGCATTTGCCACATTTTCCAGTAGAATCAACAAAGTAAGTAATGTTCATTTTTCGTTTATGACTTAGAAGGGCAAGGGGTGTCCTCTTTCTCACTCAGCTACTATCAGATATAGAGGCCCTTTTATTAAGCCATGGTAAAATTTGCAGTTGCTGCTGCTTAATGCGAGACTTTACTGTGCGATAGTTGCAAATTTTAAAGACCATTTTCCCGGCATTTGCCCTTATAGGAGCTGTAATAAATTTGCAGACAGCACACGGTACTGCGCTTGGAGTTAGCACAGAAGCACTTAGCACTTCCAATTTAAGTGATGGTAAAAGTCCCACATTAACTGCAAAAGTGCCAATTAGAGCACTAATTACAAAGCATCTTCCATGCCAATTGCTGGCCCGACACCCCCCTAATATAAAAAGCACTTAACGCATAGTTTATTACATTAATTGTAAAAATATCCCAAATCCTCTATACATGATTCTGGAGTAGTGGTTAGAACATGGTAAGCTGCAGGTTAAGTGAGCTCCTTATCTTTCCACCTAAACCCATCTCTCTCCCCATTCTCTATTTCTGTGAACAAAGCCCTCATCCACCCTGTCTCGTCGGTTCGCAGCCTTGGGGTAATCTTTGACTTGTCTCTCTCCTTCTCTTCACATATCCAACAGACTGCCAAAACTTGTCGTTTCATTCTCTATAATATCGCTAAATTCAGACCCTTCTTTTCTGCATTAGGCGCCAGATACAGAATTTGGGCCTAAGTGCTTAGTGTGGTTTAGTAGGGCCCTATAGAGTCTTCATAGCTGAGAGGACCTTTCCTGGTCCACCTCCAAAGGAACAACACCTTCTATCCATTCCATCTTTGAGGATTTTCAATACACGGCGTACCAATATTTTTTTTTAGGCGCAGCCCCCCCAACTTTGGAACTCCTTACCTATCTACATTAGGGAGGAAACAGTACTAGATAGATTTAAAGGCTCCCTAAAAAGTTCTCTATAAAGATGCTTTTGAAATCTGAGTTTTGGCCATTGCAACATTGTACTCTCCCACTCCAGTAATCTGATAAATTCCTACTCTCAGTCTTATTTTTGGCTTTACTTGTATCCCTCCTGTTTGTTTGCACCTTACATGTTCTGCTGTCCTTTAATCACTGTAGTTCTCCCCCTTTTCCCTAAGTATCTTTGTTAGGCTAGTTTTGTTAATTATGTAAGTCTGTTCATATATATTATTGTGTCCCCCTTTTTAATACTGTACATCGCTTAGAAATCTTGATAAGCAATTGAATCAAATTTTAAATAAAAATTGAAACATTTCCGTTTAATGCATTTCTGTACTGGGAGTTGCATTCAGAATTGATATCTGTCATCGCTACCATCAAGTGCTCCGTTTGCAACAACAGCGGGCTGGCTTCTCTCGACTGCCCTTAGGAAATTCAGTCAGGAAGCACTCAGCACACTGCGCACAGGCAAGAGGTGATCTGAGATTGAATGCTCACGCCAGACCAACTACTGACTGTCTGCAGTGGAAGGCGGGTCCTCTGTATCCCTTAGGCCATCTTCCAACTTGAGGGCAGCCCAGGAACAAGCATGGAGAGAGGAAAAAGAAACAGAATATTAATCTCCCTTGGAAAGAGGTTTTGACTTTGGAAATTGCTTGAGCTAAGCAGCTCCTTCCTCTTCCTCTACTCAATAGAAAACAATCCTATTTGGTTGTCACAGAGATGCCAAGTTACCCCGTTCCAGGCTGAACTTTTTGGGACAATCCTAATCACATTATGAGACTTATTTCATTGGCAAAATCAGGCATTTCAATTAGAGAATGACACGGGGACAACTTTTTCTCCGTCCCCGCGGGAACTCATTTTCCTGTCCCTGCCCCATTCCTGCAAGCTCCATCCTCATCTGCACAAGCCTCAAACACTTTTAAAATCATAAGTGTTCAAGGCAGAGCTTACAGGAATGGGACAGGACAGTGAAATTGAGTTCCTGCAGGGATGGGGACAAATTTGTCCCTGTGTCATTCTCTACTTTCAAATATCACACTACTTTGGTATGTAAGTTCAAACTAGGACCGGCCAAAAAAGTCTCCAGCCTGGAACAGGGTAGCTTGGCAGTTCTGTTGTCATCACTGAGAAATAACTAGCTTCACTTCAAACGAGTTCTGAATTTGGACATGTGTTTACTTTTATCCAGGAATGGAAAGAACATAGTGGCATATGGGGGAAAATGGTTAATCTTTCACACAACTGTCACAAGAAAACAAGTGGTGAGAAGGTCTTGTTGCTTGTTATGTCCACATCCTCCTTTGCGTCACCGGCCCAGATCTGGCGTCTCTGCTGGCTGTACCCCTGTGAGAGGTGACGAGAGAGCTTTGGACAGACACGATATTCCCGATGGCGTCCTTGCTTCCTGCTCAACGGGAGTGATCGTGTCATTCCAGGGCAGGTTCTCTCCAACAAGCTTCATTCCTTTCTTGGCCAGCAATGCAGAAATTGGCACTGTCCTTTTAAATCATAGCACAGAAAGCGAACACATCCAAGGTACAACAGGAATTACGAGACTAAAAGATACAAAGAGAAGCATCCTGCAGGTTTTCAAATCTCCCGATCAGACACAGGAGCGGGGCACTTTATCTCAGCATTACAAAATAAGAACGCTAGCTAAGGTTCACTGCAAACACATCCAATTTATTTTCCCTCCCCCCAATGAGGGAGAAAGTCCAAGAATATGTCTCCCATTGCCTTGCTTCTTGAACTAAAGCCCTTTAAAGCAAACCTAGAGTAAGTACTTTATTTTATATGGTTCTCTATAAGTGCAGGAAACACAATTAATTTTTGGAATAGACCTCGCTTTTCCTTCTTGTATCATAGCCAGACCCTATCAACCAAATTCCAACAGAGCTCCTAAGCCTGTTGACCATAGGTTCTCCTCTTTGCACCATGGATCACCTCTCATAAATATGTCATTCCACTGATTTACTACAAAATGCAACTGTCCAATCAGAACTCTGCTGAGACCTACCTCACATCCTAAAATGCAATGTAAGGGACAATTCATCAACGGGTGCCCATAGGAATAGCCTACCAGGGTGCTTCCCCCTAGCTAGAAACTTATAGAAGATCTCTCTTCATTGTCATGGGACCTAAACTTTGGAACGCTATGCTTTCAACTCTCCGTACATTGTCCAGCTTTGGATCTTTCAAGAAAAAGCTCAAGACTATTCTTTTCCTTTCTGCCTATGTGGTCTTCATGAGTGTATCCACTGTCTGTCTTGGTTCGGTGTTTTTGATAATTATCACTAACTGGTCGTCTTTTGTTTCATTTAACCTCCCTCCCTCCCCCCCCCCCTTTTTATCAAGCTGCGTCAGGGTGTTTTTTTATCGCAGGCTGCATTTGAAAAGTTTTGACGCTCATAGAATTCCTATGAGCGTCGGAGCTACCTTTTCTCTTTCCAAACCATAATCTTTCACATGTGACACTGAGCTTCATCCCATTGCCTTAGAGCAGTGGTCTCCAACGTGGGGCCCCAGGACCACATACAGCCCCTGAGATCCTCCATTGCGAGCCTCAAACAGCTGAAATGCTCTTCAGATCCTGAAGTTGAATATCAAATTGCCCCCTTGATATAATAACCGCAAACAATCTCTTAAGTGTGTTACTCAGGTGTCTTTTATGGAATTTGCTACTTTTGACAATCCAAAATAAAGTGAGCTTTTAAAATTTATCCTTGAAGTGTTGCTGAATCAATAATAGTATTAATTTTTAATGTTTAATACCCAGTCTGAGCAAGCAGTTCAAGGCAGTTTACAAAATTAGTAGCATGTGTAAGCATAAAATCTTTTGAGAGCAGAGTTCCAAGATTTCCTCTTTAAAAAATGAGGACACCAGGCTCTGCCCCATTCCACCCCCAGCCTCCCCTCCACATGAACCTCATGTCTCCTTCCCTGAACTCTGGAGGACCTCCACTCATGCGCGAACATTGGCACAATGATATGTGCATGCATGTGATGCCATCACACCAAGGTCCACGCATGTGCAGAGGTCCTCTAGATGTGGTCTTGACCTCGGGGCCTTCCAAAACCCAGACAAACTGGGTTTTGGAAATCCCTCCGAGCTAGAGAATGACACTGGGACAAATTTTTCCCCATCCCCGCGGGAATTCATTTTTTCAAGTTTCAAGTTTAATATGTTTTTGATTAATCGCTTCATCTAAATTCGAAGCGATGTACAATATGATAAAATTACAATGTAAAAACAAAATCATAGAAGATAGTACTAACAAGGATAAAAAACAAATTTAACGAAACTGGAGACAAAAGGAAAATATGGGGATGAAGTTACATTTTAAATAAGGTAGAATATACATAAAGGGAAGGCACATAAGGGAGGGATAATGATAATAATTATAAAAGATAAAATTTAATAGGAGAGTAAAAATTGGAAATGAGACTCGAAAGAATAACTTTATGAGATTCTCATGATTATCAAAAAGACACTTAGGAGCATAATTAGTTTATGAATGCGTCATTAAACAGGAATGTTTTTAGATTACATTTAAATTTTCCTAAATTAGTTTCTTCCCTTAGAAAGCTCGGTAGAGAATTCCAAGTCTGGGGTGCAGTGACTGAAAAAATAAACTGACGACACGTATTTATTATTTTTAGCGATGGAATCGTTAGAAGATGCTGTTGGGCAGATCTTAAAGTTCTATTAGCTGTATAAGGGATTAGCAGTTTGTGAATGAAAGCTGGAGTTTTATAAAGAAGTGATTTAAAGGTGAGCAAACTGAGTTTATATATTATTCGATGATCCACCGGAAGCCAATGGGCTTCCTTAAGGAGCGGCGTTACGTGATCAAATTTTTTTGCTTTATAGATAAGTTTAATGGATGTATTTTGTATTATCTGTAAGCGTTTTATTTCCTTTTGTGCTATACCTTTGAACAGGGCATTACAGTAATCTATCTTTGAAATGACAAGTGAATGAATGAGGATGTTTAGAGAATTGGCATTAAGGAACTGTGATACAGAGCGGATTTGTCGAAGCCTGAAGAATGAAAACTTTATAACATTACTAATATGCGAGTTCTTATCTATATCTTTTGTTTCATGAGTAAATCAAGAAAAATGTTGTTGTTTACCTGCAATTACATCACTTTCTTTTCCAGAGATAAATAAAAAAAAAAAAAAAAGATTTAACATCGATATGTGAACATCTCTTAAGAAAGAACTGAATATTTCATGGGGTGTCCTAATTTTTTCACATGACTGTATATGCACACATACACACACGCACACACATACATATTTATTCAGTTTTCTATGCCGTTTTCCCAGGGGAACTCAGAACGATTTACACAGATTCATTCAGATATTCAAACATATATACACATATACTTTAAAGCAACGCATAATGATTACTCTAAAATCTGACAACCTTTTTTGCTTTTCAAATTCTCTGTACCCAATGCTGGATTATTGGAAAACATTTCACGTGAAATTCAGAATAGCTTAGAAATCCGATTCCAGAGCAGGTGAGTGAATAGATTTAGGCACAGGTGAAAGGAGTGCATTTGAGGTGTGATACAGGCTACTGAATGATATGATTATAGTGCAGAAAAGAGCTTTAGTGTAATTACAGAGGTCTGGTGAGATTCAGGTAACCCCTGGGAAAAGTGATTTGGATGCAGGTGTGACATATGTCCTAGAGAAGGGGTTCTCGACCCAGTCTGTGGGACACAAATAGCCAGTCAGGTTTTCAAGATATTCATAATTAGTAAACATAAGACACATCTGTATGCATTACCTCCATTCTATGCAAATCTATCTCATGCATATTCATTGTAGGTAACTAGAAAACTTGACTGGCTAGGTGTGTCCCGAAGACTGGGTTGAGAACACCTGTCCAAGAGACATGATAATTTAGCAAGAAAATTAAGCAGGGGGGTAACAAATTAATGTTATAGTACAATGGATAATATCAGAAATGCAGTTGATAAGGCAGATAAATTAATAGTCTTGGTGTATAGCCACAAGGATCCAGATCATCTCTTGAATGTTGGATCCCTTTTTGTAAGTGAAGGCTGAATTGTCTTGTCTGCAGCAGCAGAGTTGGGGTAGGGGTGGAGGATGATAATTCCTGGCTATGTATTCTCAACGATCGGCGCGAGTCCTTACCTCGTTCGCAGCCTGTCCTGACCTGGAGCGGAGAAAGTGGGTGTCTGTGCAGGAGAACAGGTAACAGAATCCAACAGCAGCTGTGATATTCTGAAAACAGCTGCTTTTGGGATTCCGTTGTCTGCTCTTGTGCTGTTCTGTGTCGTGGTGGGTGCTTTGTGCAGGCTGGGACCTGTTATTCAGACCTAAAGAGAGACCTGGAATTTGCACCACAGTCGTCACCTGGAAATGCATCCTGCATTCTGAAGGCTGTTTCGCTGACAAATTAACAAAAGAGCTGAAGGAAAAAAGGAGTAATTAGCCCTGATTCCACAATATATAGGCTCCTTGTGAATCCCCAACCAAAAACAGTGCTGCTGTTCCATACATACAAATGGTAGGCATAGAGGACGGTGGGAGAAAAAACAGGCCCCTATAAAATATAGGCCGCGAGTTCTTCCAGATTTGAGAAAGGAGGTGATAAGAAATTGTGGAAAGCCTCTGAACTTACCTCTGGCTCCTTTCCCTTACAAGCAGCTGAGTAATTTAGTTTTTACAACAATAGGCTAAGAACTGGGGAGCCAGGGTTCAAAACCAGGGCTCTGTGGCTGTGGGCAAGTCTAGGGTTACCATATAGCTCTAGAAAAAGGAGGAAAGATTGAAACATCCGGGAGTTACTTCCATTGGTTCAATGGAAGTAAAACCCAGATGTCTCAACATGTCCTCTTTTTTCTGGATCCATATGGTAACTCTAGGCAAGTTACTTCTCTACTGATTCAGATCCAGCTGAAATAAGTTAACTCAGGCAAAGAGTTTAACCTTTGATCCCAAATGTAACTCATCTTGAGCTAGGATTTGGAAAAATCAACATACAAATCCCCAAATTATCCAAACAGGTACGTAGAGAACATACTCCTAGTACGTAGGGTAGATTTGAGGAATACTTGTCTGTACTGCTGAAAGTGAATTGTTCAGGATAAATACTGCAATTAGATTCCAGCTCTTGTATCACATGCTCACTGATCACTAACAGTGAAAGTCAGATGTGCTCACCAAAACAAGCAGATATTATATTCACAAGTGGATTCTAATATTCAGAAAGTCCCGAATTGACAGCTTTGAAAGCTAACGTCTTCCATGTTCTGCACAAGCACATCCACGTTGACCATTAAGTTTCCCCTCACACTACCCTCATAAGAGTATCGCAATGCATAACAGAGTTGGCAGCGAGGTATCATATCCTCAAATGTCTGCTCCTGAGGAGGAGTAACCCTAATGGTTAGAACGGCACACTGACAAATCTGCGTTGGACAATTGCGCACACGACAATGACGCCCCGTCAATTGCGGCCTGTGACTTAATCTGCCATAAGTGGATATCTGGAAAGCCCTGATTTGCTCAGACTCCTTAGGCCCCCAACACTAGATATGAAGTGAATCTTTTAAGTGTAGTGGGGAGGGTCCCTACACCCCCCCCCCCTCAAAAAGAGGGTTATTTTGTAACCCTCAAAAAAACAAAATAGTATCCATTAAGTGTGCACATTTCTCGTGCACGCAATTGTCGTGTGCGCATTTGACGGGTCACCGGTTAGAACCAGAGGAACTAAGTTACATTCCCACTGCAGCTCCTTAACCCTCCGTTGCCCCAGGTGAGATACCTGTTTTTACTGCAACCCCAGAAAGGTGATATATCAAATCCTATCTTCTTCTCAAGCGCCATAAGCAAACTGTTCATGGCGTACGGAATACATTCTTCGTAAAGGCATAAAGCTTACCACTCTTGGTGCCGGTTGTAGAGATTTTCACCAACCGCATGAAATCCAACGTCTTCTGCTAGATGGTGCATGCATCCCGGCTGTAGAAAGTACAAGCCAGAGCTTCTGCCAAAGGATAGTTCAAGGATGTAGTCTAAAGGGAATCTTAACAGACACTCCTCTCTGTAAGGGGAATAGTGGGGAAGGTAAGCCCCACACAGATGGCCATGTCTCAGCCACTCCCAACTAGACTGACTATAGGGAGAATTGATGAAGCCTGGGCTAATTCTGCTCTAATCTGTATTCTGAAACCTGAAGTTGGAATACTGCCGTTTCCAGAGGGGGGAAGGGATAAGAGAATAGCATACAAGCTTGCCAGTCTGGCAGATCTCCCAGCAGGATTCAGTGCAGTTAAACCTGTAGAAACACCTGTTGGAGCCAAGGAACGAATGAACCATTTTAACCCACACAGAACAATACAAAGTTAGAGAACAAAGCAATCACCTGTACATTTTTAAAGAAACAGCAGATAATTTAACTTTTGTACAGACCTTGCTGCTCAGTCTGGGCACTTTCCAGCAGGGACTGATGGAGCGGTTTTAAAACACTAGACAAAAGAGCCAGAGAACCAAGAAATTCAACACTGGTGAGGGGTGATGAACAAAGACAAACATTTAATCCAAAATTAGTCACTGCCCCGCTCCTCACCTGAGGAATTAATTCACCAGAGATCTCTCCGTTTAAGAGAAAGCTAGGCTCAATTAGATGTGGAGGGGCATTTTCAATATGACGTCTTAAGTCCAATTTTTGCTGAAAACGTCCAAAAACCAAGTGGTGAACATAGTGATTTCGAACCTGGGAAAGGTTTTTTTTTTTGGTTTAGAAAATCACTGTTTTCTGGACATTTTTATGCTCAGTGCATCTATCGTTTGGTACTATTTTTGAATAAAAAAAAATGTCCTAGGAACAAAAAAAACATACAAATATAAGCAACTGAGATGATGTGTTTTAGGGTTGGCCAGTTTTCTTGGTTATAATGATGTTCATCGTCAAAGCAACCTGTATGTTTCATGTAATTTTATATTTGGTATGTAAGTGTACAATTTGTTTTATAGTGTGTTCATGTCAATGAGATTTGTACGTTAAATGTGATGCCTTAATTTGTATGTAATTGTGTAACTCGCCCTGGATAAGGCAGGAATAAATAAACAAACTGGACACCACAACAATAGCCCTTATGCCTACAGGTGTCACCGATATGTATATACAGTAGGTATTTGATGGTTTTTGAGACCTGACACTACCAGATCCACCCAAAAACTTAAACTATCTTACCCCTTGTTAAAAGGCGTCATCTATGCAGGAAAATTAGGGAAATCTCTTTTCTTCAAAACCACTGAACTTTGGAATAACCTTCTTGCCCTGCTGCGGAATCTGGGCTCCTTCCAATTATTCCGAAAGCATCTGAAAACTTGGCTATTCTCAAAATTGTAAATCTCGCTACCCTCTTAACAATCACTAATTCGTATTATGTTTTTCCTTCCTTATATTAAAGTTCCTGTAAATCGTGCCGAGCTCTGTCTTTATGGAGAGGATGCGGTATATAAACTTAAGGTTTAGTTTAGTTTAAGCTTTCTACCACAAGTGTACCAGTTAGAGTGGGTTATGGGCCTGGCTCACCTTCTCTACAGGCCACTCCATTGACCACTAGACTACTACTTTTAATTATTTCTATAACGCTACCAGACGCACACAGCACTGAGAAGAAATAGTCCCTGCTCGAAAGAGCTTACAATCTAAACAGGCAAGACAGACAAAGAGGATGTCATGGATACAGTTAAGGGGAACGGTTAATCAGTGGGCTGGGTTGGAGGGAAGAAGAGTAGATTTAAGGATTGAAAGCTACTCCGGGGACCTGCTTGTTGCTCTAAGAGGAATGGCCAGTATATCTGCAGCTGTACTGTCACTTTCACCTTTTAGGGGGGACAGAGGTTATCACCACTGGGGGATTAAGAGGGGAGGGTAATGATTTTATCCCTCCAGTAATCATCTGGTCAGTTTGGACACCTTTTTGACACTTAGTTGTTATTGAAACAGGCCCAGCCTAAAACATCCTCTTTTGTGGCCTGAACGCTTTCTACAATCAAGTTTCAAGTTTTATTTAAAATTTGATTAAAACACTTATAAAAAATTTCTAAGAGATTTACATTAATAGAAATGGGCATATAAGAACATATAAGAGACAGACATAAACCATGACTAACTTGAAGCTTTATTACCGCAGAAAAATGTCTAAATCATAAGTCCACCCAAGTCCCACCAAAACACACTTCTAACATACCCCCTAGAGATTTAGATGTACTGCAGACAAACTGCATAAAAACCATCTTAAAAATGGGTTATGAAAATTTTAATTTGGATGTTTTGGAGAAAGAAAATGTTCATCTCCTACTTTGTGCCATTTTGGGGGGATGTTTTTCTTTTTTGAAAATGAGCCCCTTAACTATTGAACACACAGAGGGTTATTTGTACTGTATTTGATTTGGTTACGTTGGTTAGTTTAAATCTCTCCTTTATGAACACACCAAAGCAATGACGAGAATTTGAAGGATGTCTAGGGAGAGACCCCAATAAATAAAAGAAGGTAATTGCAAAGGTTGTTGGAGAAATCTCATCTGGAATATTGGGTCTGGTTTGGGGGGACTACACCCCCAAAAGGTTCTAGACAAGAAGGCAAGCCAGACGAAGGCTACCAAGAGCTCTATTAAAGATCTGGGGGCCATTGACAACTTATTGTAATGAATAGACACCATTTCCAGTGAAAGTATATTTGCAAATGGGGGAGGAGGGTGGTTTATAGTTTATTGTGGGTTTAATCAAAAGAAAAAGAATATTTATATTGTATATTTTTGATTAAATGTTAAAGGAAAGGGGGGGTGGGAAGGGAATAAATGTATATATTTGATGTTATATTAGAAAGAAATTCAAGTGATGTATTTAATATCAAATGTTTTATTATTTGTACACTTGATGAAAGATTAAAAATGAATAAAGAATTTAAACAAAAAAAATCTATTTCCTCTACAGGGAAAACAAAAAAGCGAAAAATAACTCATAAGAAAAGTTTTTGTCAAACAGATAGGATATTTTAGAACAGTGCTTCCCAATCTTTTATTTTATTTATTTATACTATTTATAATCTGCTTAAATCCTAAGCGGCTTACAATAAAAACATTAATAAAAAGAATGGGTAAACATCAACATCAGATAAGGTGAAACCCTTATATCTTCCCACACAATTACTCTATTGCAGAACTGAATCAAAACAAACTCTTATCCTAAAAAGAAATTACTGATGTTACTTAAATTTCTGAACAAAAAAGTATGTTTTGAGCAGTTTCCGAAAAATGTAAAACACTTTTACATAAACGTATTACTCCCGAAATTCCATTCCATAATATTGGGTCTGCTACCGAAAAAAAAAGGACTTTCTGGTCAAAGCATATTTCACAGCCCCCCTTTTTACACCCTGCCAGAGAATGGTTGATTTTCCAAATTAAAAGCCATGTGCTAATGTTAGCATTAGCACATAGCCAATACCAAAAGTGAGTGCATGAACCCTTACCATCATCTATTTTGTAAGCGGTAAGAACGCACATGCCAATCCCAAGCTAATCAGTTAGTGCGCGGAAATATAGCTGTGATTTGTACTGTCATGCCTACTCTCTGCCCCCAGACATGCCCTTCCCCCCAAAATTTACAAAAATTATTTAGCACGTGTTTTGCATGTGCACATTTGGAACTTACCGCAGCTTAGTAAAAGGAGTCCTTAGAATGATATGTGTTAAGTCACCAAAAAATAATCTAATCTAAGGCTTGGCTTTATATACCAAGTCATCATTCTAAGAAAGCTCGACTCGGTTTACAATAATTAACTTAACAAATAAAAAACATAAAGAATAAAACTAAGTTTCGGGAAATTAATTTTCAAAGTGTTTAGCAAATAAAGTGGTTTTTAAAGATTTACAAAAAAATTGAAATGAGCCAGGATTCCTTAAAAGAAATGGAAGATCATTCCAAAGTTGAGAAAAACAAAGATTGACTAAAGATCTTGACTCCTTTAATCCCTTTCTTGGAAGGAAGAGATAATTTAAATTGTTGATTACCTCTTGCAAAGGAGAATCTGTAAGCATTCCAAGATAAAAGAAGGAGAGGAGTGAAGATATCATATAGGATTTTAAAGACAACGCAAGCACATTTAAATTGAACTCTAAAATAAACTGGGAGCCAATGGAGACTCTGGAGCAACGGAGTCATGTGATCAAATTTACGTTTCCCAAAGATCAATTTTACAGCAGTATTTTGAATCACAAGTGTTTGTAGTACTGAGGTAGATAACATTACAATAATCGAGGCGAGATAATATAATTGACTGAATTAATATGGAAAAATGTCGATGATGAAAGAAATGTCTAACCTTCCTCAACAAACGCAGGTTAAAGAAACATTTCTTGACCACAGAGTTAATTTGATCCTTAAAAGAGAGAGAGAGGAGTCGAGGAGGACTCTCAGAACCTTGGCAGAAAGCTCAATCTGTAGAGAGGATCCAGAAGCGATATACTAGAAACCAAGTCTTTATTTAAATCAATGAATGTTGTTTTTATGTGGTTCATCTTTGTGATAAAGGAACAAGGACCTGACATGGTCCATGTTTTGATTAACACATCTTCCTCAGGGGTCTGAAAAAATCCTTAGGAGGAAATTTTTTTTTACTCAGAGAATAGTTAAGCTCTGAAACACATTGCCAGAGATTGTAGTAAGAGCGGATAGCGTAGCTGGCTTTAAGAAAGGTTTGGACAACTTCTTGGAGGAAAAATCCATAGTTTGTTATTGAGAAAGACATGGAGAAGCCACTGCTTGCCCTGGATCATTAGCACGGAATGTTGCTACTCTTTGGGGTTCCGGAATCTTTTGTTATTCTTTGGGATTCTGGAATGTTGCTACTCTTTGGGTTTTGGACAGGTACTAGGGACCTGGATTGGCCACCATGAGAATGGGCTACTGGGCTTGATGGATCATTGGTCTGACCCAGGAAGGCTATTCTTAATGGGTCAAAATAATGTACTATAAATCCGAATCTCATAGTAAAACGTTTTGTGGCCCATAAAGGATTTCTTCAGACCCCTGAGGAAGATGTGTTAATCAAAACATGGACCGTGTTGGGCCCTTGTTCCTTTATCACAAAGGTGGCCCACATTGAAACAACAGTGTGGCGTGTGGAGTGTGTGGCGTGTGGAGTGTGTGGCGCAGTGGTTGGATCTACAGCCTCAGCACCCTGGGGTTGTGGGTTCAAACCCCGCACTGCTCCTTGTGACCCTGGGCAAGTCACTTAATCCTCCATAGCCCCAGGTATGTTAGATAGATTGTGAGCCCACCGGGACAGATAGGGAAAATGCTTGAGTACCTGATTGTAAAAACCGCTTAGATAACCTTGATAGGCGGTATATAAAAATCCTAATAAACTTGATATAAACTTGAACATTCATTGATTGAAATAAAGACTTGGCATCTAGTCCATCGCTTCTGCAGTATTTTTCTTAGGTTTTCTTTTTGACGTCTACTGAAGCTGTGTTGGATTCCTCTCTTTGTACATGTGTTAAATCACTCCAGCACTCTTTATATCATTTAACCCTCCACTGCCTTAGATTTATAAGCCCTCTGGGATCAGAAAAATACCTAGTGTACTTGAATGTAATTTCACCTTGAGTTATTACTCAAAAAGGTGTACACTATCGCCAAATAAAATAATAAACAAACAAATAACGAACATAAATGGGATTTATTTTTTTATAGAAGGTATAATTCTCCTGTTTTGGCACTAGTTGTGATGTAATGTGTGGCTAGTTGTTACTCCCCTCCCCCTTCCCCCCCCACCCTTATTGTACCAGCCTTCATTTTCAAACAGCCAGGAAGGGCCCATCCTCATCTCATAGCTCAGAACCTCCTTGGCCTTTAGCCTGTGTGGTCTAGCTGGTTTTAGATCCTGCTTATTTGGAACAGGGTGTTCTGTACACATGATGGCACTGTAAATAAGAGCTCCTGACGGTTTTTAATTCCTGGCCAGTGCACTTCTCTTTGAAGGTGGAACGAATGCTAATGCTTTCAACATGGACAGAAGAGATCACTGTTCTCTCTCTGAAATACAGAAGTGCATCCACCTCAGCATAATTCAAAGGGTGGAGCTTTCTCTTTCTAAATATGATCTATGCCTTAGACCCACTGCATTGGTTTGGGATGGTCTTTTTCATTTCCCTTTTGTCTTTTCATTATGGTGACGCCACTGAATTATATCTAAGGCCTTCTGTTCTTACGTCTTTATAAATTCTACATTTAAGTGTTTATTTTCTAGCTAATTGGGAGGCGCATTAGGCACTAACGCAAGCTTTACACAGCACAAAAACTGCTTAATGTGGGATGTGCTAAAGCCTTAAATGTTAATTTAAAAATGTCCATGCAGTAAATACTTTATGGAAATTTTTAGGGAACATATCAGGTATAAAGAGTGGACATTCCTGCAGAAACCAATTAGTGTATCTACCATAGATGTCGGCACGGGGGAGGCCACGTGGGCCTTGGCCTCCCCAAAAATTGGCGGTCAACGGTTAATGCCTACTCCCCCACCCCCTCACCTGTTTCCCAATGTTGTACTTTATATCTTTGAGGCAGCATCAACGAGCAGGCCTGCCCCGGAACCCTTCATTCTACTTCTGGGGACAGGCCTGCTCATAGATGCTGTGTGGCGCCTGCCCCAAAGATATAAAGTACAATTCTGGGAGGAGGTTGGAGGTGGAGTCGGGAGCTGGTGACGGGCCATTCCGCAGGATTCCGCTGGGGTTGGGGCGGAGCTCCTGGGCCCACCCCCAAACCAAACAGTGTTTCGCTGCCTATGGTATCTACATTGCCACATGCTAATTGACTAGTACATGGATAACACAGGAGCTCTTAGGCCCAGATCCTATAAAAGACCCCTAAAGTTAGACATCGATTTAGGTACCTAACATACCCCTCCTTTTACAAAATTGCTGAACTGTCTTTTAGCGCAGGCTGGCGTGCTGAATGCTCTGCGCTGCTTCCGATGCTCTTACGGTTTTGTAAAAAGGGGGGTGGTGTTAATTTAAAAGCTTAATCGGTGCTTATAACAAGCTTACCTCCCCCCCCTCCCTCCTTTTATCAAGCTGTGCTTCCCAGCACCATGAGCTAAATGACGAGCTGCCCATAGGATTAGCAAGGGCAGCTTGGCATTTATTTTGCATTGCTTGACAGCGTGACTTGATAAAAAGAGGGGTTAATTGGCTCAATAATTAACATAAACTAAAATGAATTACTAGTTAGGCAGGGCAGCTCTTGGGCGTGTTTTCCATGCAGGCGCTTAAGGATTTAGGCGCCGGTATTTAGGCCAAGAAAACCCTGGTATAAGTAGGGTACGCCTAAGATTTTGACACCTACCTAAGTACAATTTAAGCGCCACTAGGCGCAGTTCTAGAAATGGCGTCTAACTGAAGATTGACAGCCACTATGCGCCGCATTCCTTGTAAGCGTCATTTATAGAATCAGGGCCTAACTGCCTCCAAATTAGATGGTATAAATTAGGGGTACCAGATTTTACTTGTCTTGTCTGGTGGAATCAAATATGCATCTTTGAGTCACTTAACAATCATCAGTGCAGAAAGGGCAGAAAACCTGAGTGGAGGATGCAAGATAAACCAAGGAAGGATGAGAACTGGGGGTTTTGCAGTATTTATCCAATAAACACCTATTTGAATCATTATTATTGGTTTTTGGGGGTTTTTTTTACATAGGGGATCTGTTATTGGTGTTTATTAGTTACAAGTTAGAAGTCTTAATTGTATTAAAACAAATCAAGCAGAGAAAAGGCTGAGCTCTTTAAAATATATTTGAAGATGAGACCAGTATGGTTGGAATAGATGAAACATCCTGTTTTTGTGGCCCACATTTATTTATTTGTTCAATTTTCTATACTGTTCTCCCCAGAGTTCTCAGAACAGTTTACATTAATTTATTCAGGTTCTCAAGCATTTCCTGATGGGCTCACAATCTATCTAATGTACCTGGGGCAGTGGGGGGATTAAGTGACTTGCCCAGGGTTACAAGGAGCAGCGTAGGTTTGAACCCACAACCTCAGGATACTGAGGCTGTAGTTTTAACCAAGAGCATTGGAGATAAGGTGGCTTGAAGCATTTCTGGTCTCCCTGCGCTCATTCCTGGGCTGCAGAGAAGCAGATGCAGAAACACAAGAGAAGAGGCTTGAGCTACATGAAGTGCTGTAGGACAAAAACATTTCATTAAAGCAGCACTCCAGCTTATATTTAAGGGCATATAAAGTGATCAGCAATTAACAGATTTAGGACTGGTGGGTTTTTAGTGTCGGCATTAGCTGTCAGCAAGAGATCAGTTTTAGCCATTTTTACGTATCACGCTCTTTTCGAAATCAGATTGCTCTACTTTTAAACAGAATGTCTTTTCTGTAAGAAAAAGGAAACCACAGCAGAAGTGCTATGAAGCCACAGCTGGAAAGAACCTTCCCTTTTGGCAAGTAGCTGCTTTCATTAATACAACAGCACAAATTAAATATTAAATTATTTGCCAATTAAATAAAAACCTCTGAAAATCCTGACTTGAACAAGTCATTCTCCTGCCCCCTCACTTTGCCACAATGATCCACACCCTTGGATCCTAAGTGGGGAGTGTGATTATGGTTTTATTTGATAACCTCCAATAAAACACCCCAGTGCAAACATTAAATAAAACAAGGAGAGGCTCCTGGCTGTTTAAATCAATTGTGTCGGGCTAACTGGGCTCATTAAGCGGCACTTAACGAGACAGGGCCACCGAATATGCCAAAACAGGCTATTGTGTGGATGGTCTGGGGGCGGAGTCAGCACTTATGTGGTTATGTGAGTTTTTCAGCACATAACTGCAAAAAGTAACCACATAAGGCACAGTCCTATCTTTATGTGGTTCACCTTATGCAGTTAACATTCAAGATCCTACATGGAGAATCCCCCGATAGATTCCCCAGATTTGATGAACAACGCAACACTAACCGTTTGATATCCTTTTCATCCATGAAAGGAATAAAATATAGAAGGATTCACTGTGACTCTGCTGGTGCCGGTGAACGTTTCAAGAGGAATGCAGGGGACGGAGAGGCACCGGCACACCTGCCCCCACTTCTGACTGCGCCACTGTTTCTAGGTTGCAATTCATAAAGATATAAACAGGATGGAGTTGGTCAAGAGGGCAGCTACAAAACTGGTCAGTGACTTCCGTTATAAATTACATGGGGACAAACTTATAGACCTCAATACATGTTCTCTGGAAGAAAAACAAAAGGGATGGGCTACAAAAGAGGCATTTAAATACCTCCGTGGCATTAATGTAAAGGAGGTGAGTCTATTTCAATTGAAGGAAATCTCTGGAATGAGAGGACATAGGATGAAGTTAAAAGGTTGTAGGTTCAGGAGTAATCTAAGCCAATACATTTTACGGAAAGGGTGGTAGATGCATGGAATGGCCTCCTAGTGGAAGTGGCGGAGACAAAGACTGTCTGAATTCAAGAAAGTGTGGGACAAGCACATGGGATCTCTTAGGGAGATGACATAGTGGATG
Source organism: Geotrypetes seraphini (assembly GCF_902459505.1). Lineage (NCBI taxonomy): Eukaryota > Metazoa > Chordata > Amphibia > Gymnophiona > Dermophiidae > Geotrypetes > Geotrypetes seraphini. Next base: position 6,845,440 of record NC_047100.1, read on the forward strand.
GGCTATTTGGCCTAATCTGCCATCATGATTCTACTTATATATTTGGATACTGACATTTTTTGCTGACGAAGAAGTAGGTTCTCGCCTTCAATAGCTTGTCATAAAATGTATGAAGTTAGTCCAATGAAATAATCTTTTTGGGGGGTTGTGTTTTAGCCTAATCAGTGCAAATGGATGTATACTGTATGTTCTCATGAAAATGGGTTGGATTTTGAGGAAACAAGATAAGCATGTTTAAAAGCCAGCAGAGAGAGGGGATGAGAAATAGGAGAGGAAGAGAGGCCAGTACCAGCTGTAAACTGCTTTGACATTAACTGCAGAAAGGTGGTATATCAAGTCCCCTCTCCTCTGTCCAGCTTAGTATAATGATGTCCATAGGAGGGCAAGGTGTATACAACCTTCTTTTTAACTATAGGAACATCAGCAAGATCTGGAAGTAAAATGCTCTGTGAAAGGTAAGCAGGCAGATGCCAAAAGTCATTTCATCCTGTGCATTTGAGTGTGTGGGAGCAGGAAACCAGTTTCTCTGCCTCAGATGTGAAAACAGCCGGGGGCACAGTCAGAGAATGAATGGTTCCAGGGCATGTCCTCAAGCACACCCGTGACTTCTTCAGCAATGGTGCTTTTTAATTTGAATTCTAAGCTGCTGTGATGGGCTTCTTGTTTCTGATGGCGGTCAAGCAAATTGTTAAATAAATCTGCCCATCGGGTTGATGTCCCAAGAGTACACTGAAAATCTGTGTTAAACTGTTAGTGCCTGCGTACTGCCTTGCCCTGTGCATCTCATTACTTCAACACTGGAGGTTAACAAAGGGATGAGGTGCACTGAGGACTTAGTTAAAAAAAAAAAAAAATCAGCAGTAGGTCAGAATTGTGTTTGTGTGCAAAACCAAAATAAGCTGATCGTCTGTGCTAAAGTGTACTAAAACGTCCTTACAGTTTATTCACTATAAACTGAAAAAGTAAAGTTTTCATAGGAGGGCAATTCCTGCAAATCATTTTCCTGCCTGTGTATTTTTCTTCTGGTTCCATGTGGATCATTGAGGGTTGCATCGGTGCACTGAGTCATAGTGCCTTAGGGTATTCTGAGGCTGTTTTACTGAGCTGCAGTAAGTGCTAGCACGTGATGGCAGATAAAGGCCAAATGGCCCATCAGGTGACCCATCAATTGCGCCCCGACAATTGCGCTCCATATTGCCCCGATCACAATCCACAGTGGATACTTTTTGTCTTATTGGGGCGTGACGGGGCAGGGATTGGGGTGGGTCTTGGGGGGTCTGGATTTTCCAAACGGAAAATCTGGTAACTCTAGTAAAAGACACAACAGAAGGGAAAACTTCAATATCAAAGAACCCCCCCAAAGAAAAATCCTAAAAATAAAAACAGGGATAAAAATAGCAAAATTAAACAAGCCTAACATCTGGAGCCCAGGTGTTGGAAGGGAAGACAGGGTCCTGTGACTGTCATCTCTACTATTTTGCTCTTCTGGGTTTTATGCGCTCCTGTCTTATTGTGTTATGTTCATATTTTTGCCATGCATGTTGCCTCAGATTTTGCAAAATACAGGATGTCGATCAAACGTTTTCAATTACTACCATCTGGATTATTGACAGAAACAGACTGAAAGATCCCCATATAACTTTAGGTTCATAAAGTCACTATCTGATATGGTGGAGGTGGGTGAACACAAATCTCTACCATTTTTATAACAAAAAAATATATACATATATATATGTATATATTTTATATATATATATGTGTGTGTGTGTGTGTATATATATCCTGTGTCCAAGAAGCTCTAGCAAGTCAGGCTCCTTACCTGTGCTATTGTCCCATAGGTGTCTCAAATTTCCCATCTGGAGAATGAATGCATGCCAGCCTGTAGGAAAAACACCATATGTCTCTCCTTCCCCAGGATGAATGAATTACTTAAGACAACAGAAGCTTGTTCTTTTCTCCTATTGATATAGAAGGATCAGCTTTTTTTTTTTTTTTTACCTCGGTGCCACTGTGTGTAAATAATAAACTGCTGCACCTGCAAAAAAAACAAAACCCCAAAACCCCCAAATTATTAACTTGATAATTTCTAGTAAAATCTAATCAAAATTTCTTAATCGCTCTTTTCCAGCACAGGTTCAAGGCGATTTACAGGATGAGGCCCATGAAACAGCATGGGGAAAATTTACAATATCAGAAAAAAATAGTCTCCTCTCCTCCAGAAACGTCAGAATCACTGTCACTATTTTATTTGTTTCTTTAAAATGATTTCTTTTTCTGTGTTTCATGTAACAAGGTTTTCTCGTGTGAATTGTATTTGAAACTTGATAATTAAAAATAAAATAAAAAAATCACTGCCACTAAACACGTTCAAAAACAGTGGCGGACACTCTTACTGTGCGTTTCATTTCATTTGCATGTTTAACCCCCTCTTTTAGCCGTTTTCGCGCAGCACACCTTCGTAAAAGGAACCCTGAGTGTCTTTGCTTTTTTTGTGTAAATATTTCTACCTATGGGATTTGTTAGGAAACTCTGATGCAACTGATACAGTTTTTCCTGAAGTTAATTGAAATCACCGTTTACATATAATTGATGAGTGCAGTATTTTTGGCCCATGATTGGTGTGCGTTCGCTTGACTGTTTGGCATTAGCTTGAATTAAGCAGAGCCCTATGTTCACTGAGGCCTTTTTTTTGCCACTGTTTTTAAATGTGTTTCGTGACAGTGATTTTGACGTCTCTGGAGGAGAGGAGAGTTTGTTTGTTTTTCTGATCATTTTTCCTGCTCTAGCCCTTGGGACAATTTTTCTGTGATTAGGAGAAAATTTACAATACACAGATGAAGAAGGTTATACAATGGATAGAGAGGGAGGGTTACGTTGCAGTAGGAGGAAGTGAATGAAATGCACTGGGAGAATAGCATCATTGTTGGAGTGAGCACATGGTGTTTAATTAGAAAGGACTTTGTCAAATAGGTAGGTTTTCGGGGAGGGGGGGGGTTTCTTCTGAAGGTGAAGTAGTTTAGTTCAGGTCTTATGGGTGTTGGAACAGAGTTCCAGGTTTGCATGGCAATAGAGATGAAAGAGAGCACTGAATGTTTGCTTGTACTTCACTCCCTGGATGAGCATTTAATGGGTGTTGTTTATCCCGCTTGAGGTGAAGAAAGAGGAGAGCAAATGGAGTATGTCCCCCGGTGCGTTGGTGTCCCATGCATGACTGATTAGATTCAAACAATTTTTATTGATGCAAACATCATCGAATACAACAAATAGAACATCAAAGCGCATCAATAATGCATCGACTTTTATAATATAATATACATAATAAAAGACAAATTCCAATTTCAATAAACCCCCACTTTATCTATATGTGTTTGAACCTTTACCGTCCCTCTCCACACCCACCCTTCCCCACCCAATAGTACTCTCTACCCAATGATACTCTCTTCATTTAACTAAATAAAAACCCAATTAAGAGATCCAACTTAAAATCGCACTACAGCCCTTAAGCCTCAGGCCTTTATAGGTAGCCAGAGACATGGGGGTCCTTTTACCAAGGCACCCTAGCTGTTTTTAGCGCACACTAACGCATCTATTATAGTTTAGCGTGCCTTAGTAAAAGGACCCCATGGTCGTGTTTCTGTAAGCCGAATATCAGCCTGATAGCAGTGTTTTGGATCAGTTGGAGTTCGTACATTAGGGCCACATAGAGAGCGATAGCCATGTTACTTCACTTTTAAAAGTAATATATTGAAATTAAACAAAACATAACATAAAGGAGATAAGGTGATACTTTCTTATTGGACTTACTTTCTCCCTTTTTCTCAAGCTGTGAGTTAAATGCCGAGCCGCCCATTCTATTCTTACGGGTGGTTTGGCATTTAGCTCACATTGCTCGGCAGGTGGCTTGAGCATCTGAATAAATGCATGTAAACTGTTCTGAGCTCTCCTGGGAGAACAGTATAGTACAGGGGTAGGGAACTTCGGTCCTCAAGAGCCGAATTTCAGTCGGGTTTTAAGGATTTCCCCAATGAATAGGCATAAGATCTATTTGCATGCACTGCTTTCAATGCCTATTCATTGGGGAAATCCTGAAAACCCGACTGGAATACGGCTCTCGAGGACCGGAGTTCCCTACCCCTGGTCTAGTACATTGAATGAATGAATAAATAAATAAATAAAGGAGGGGGGGGGTTGAGGTTCATGCATTTCTATGGAGATTTGGTGCCTTTATAAGATTTGGAGCAGTTTTTCTTTTAGTAGATGGTCAAAGAAGAACAACAGGGAAAGAGAGAGCTAAAAAAAGGAGAAATATGAAAATAAGTGGGATTATAGGGTTACCATATGGCTCCAGAAAAAGGAGGACGGATTAAGACATCCAGGCTTTACTTCTACTAAAAGCAATGGAAGCAAGGAGGACAGATAATAATAGCTTTATTCCGTCATACCTTTTCAGTTCAAGACAGTAAGGACATGTATTGAAAGCAATGGAAATAAAAGCCGGATATCTCAATCCATCTTCCTTTTTCTGGGCCATATGATAACTCTATCTGTAGGAGCTCCTACTTTCTTCATTCTCCCCATGAGCCATTAATTTCTTATTTTCACAATCATTTCTAGGGCATGTCCAGGTGTACACAGCACTTTCAGACACTAGACTAGACAGTCCTTGCTTCTTGAAGCTTACAAAGACAGACAAACAAGTGAAAAAACACAGAAAGAACGTGTTGGAGCACGGTCTTTGAGCTAAAACAGTATGGTTAATTATCCCTGCCTCACCACCCATCAAGACCCACGCTGTGTATAATACAGTATATGTGCTGCTTCAACCACCCCCTACACTGATCTATGGGCACCGAATCCCACAGCTGCCAGCTCTGGCCTATCATTTCCTCTTCTCGACGTGCATATCAGATAACGATCCTCAGCCCCCTTCTCTCTGCCTAACAGACAGCCTGCACTAGGTTCACCCTCTGTCTTCCTGCTCTAACTGGTCGCAGGACTCCCAGTCACATATGCTTCCTCACTGCAACCACATAGAGTACCATGGATGTTATGCAATCACTTATGCGCCAACAGTCTCGTTTTCTCACAGTTCCAATTGGAAAAATGCCTTGCAATATATGTACAGGCAGTCCCCGGGTTAAGAATGAGTTACGTTTTTAAAGCTGTTCTTAAGTTGGATTTGTATGTAACTTAGAACTTGTAGATTTTAAGATTCTTGCTGCTTACCTCTGCTCCCAGCTGACAAAAGGGCCAACTGTCCCTACCAGTGTGCTCCCTCTAAGGTACAACATGCACAACCACACATTGTTCTTAATGTGGCCAAGCGTCATTCCTGAATCTGCTACAGGAGAAGTGTAGGAGTCTAGGCCACTGGAAATACTGCTCAGTGAAATCAAATGCAGTCACAACTGCGTTCTTAAGTACAAGTTGTACTTAAGTCAGGCGTCTGTAACTCGAGGACTGGCTGTACATGACTCACATAAGAACATAAGAGTTGCCATACTGGGACAGACTGAAGGTCCCTCAAGTCCAGTGTCCTGTTTCCAACAGTGTCTAACCCAGGTCACAAGAGCATGGCAGAAACCCAAAGAGAAACAACATTCCAGAGCTGATGTCATAATGCCTCATTCCACCAATGCCTATGAGCCAACCTCATCAGTGATGTCACAATGGCTTGATTATTTCTATACAGGCAGTACCTGGGTTAAGAACGAGATATGTTTTTAAAGCTGTTCTTAAGTCGGATTTGTATGTAACTCAGAACTTGTAGATTTTAAGATTCTTGCTGCTTACCTCTGCTCCCAGCTGACAGAAGGGCCAACTGTCCCTAAAAGTGTTCCCTCTAAGGCAGAGATTCCCAACCCTGTCCCGGAGGACCACCAGCCAGTCAGATTTTCAGGATAGCCCCAATGAATATGCATTGGGAAGATTTGCATGCCTGTCATCTCCATTATATGCAAATCTCTCTCATGCATATTCATTAGGGCTATCCCAAAAACCTGACTGGCTGGTGGTCCTCCAGGATAGGGTTGGAAACCACTGCTCTAAGGTACAGCATGCCCGACCATGCATCATTCCTGAATCTGCTACACACACATGTAATAAGACTGCCTCTGGTTTTCTTTCCAAGAAGTGGACATGGCAACACTGTGCCGGTTCTTGTGAAGCTCATACATTGATGTTTCTGAACCTGCAGTTGTACTGCCGTAGTCTTTATTTTTGGGTCACAGTGAGAGGAAGAACTTTGTACGTCTATTGAATGTTAAATGTACAGCATTGCTTATGATAAATTGTAGTAGTACATTTTGTCATGGCAGGAAGACGCGTCTATGAGAGTACGCCAGAGGTGTGTGATTGAATTTTGTGTTCAACGTGGAAAAAGTGGCAATGAAACTCTTGAAAATGTTAAGGCAGGCATACGGAACTGCATGGAAAAAGTTCGCTTCAGAGGATGACGTGAAAACCATCACTGCTGCTGCGCTAAAAATTATAAGAACATAAGAACATAAAAATTGCCGCTGCTGGGTCAGACCAGTGGTCCATCATGCCCAGCAGTCTGCCCACGCGGCGGCCCTCTGGTCAAAGACCAGCACTGTTGCCAAAGAGTCTACGGCACGTCTTTGAATAGTTTTTGTAATACTGGAAAAAAAAAAAAAAAATGGATTGAATGTGAAGGATGCTGCTTTGAAAAAAGAAAACTGTTCCGATCGTGTGGAGTCATCTGATTCTGGATTTTTTAAAAACCCAGTCTCGTTACTTTTCAATCAGTCTGGGTATATAATATCTGTCTGAAGATACTGCTTCTCTCTTCTCTTTTTCTGTTTTCATATGCCAGTAACAGGTGTACCCTATAGAAGCTTTTGTTCCAAGACTCTAAATGGAAGATCCTGTGTCCTGGTAGATGCAGGATTTCCTCCTGTGCCTAGGGCAATTCAGCGTGAAGCTCTTGGGTACCAGCTACCAGTTCCACCACTGGGCACCAGGTCTAAAAGTTACTGTAGTTTAGAGCTGGATTTAAGGTTTTGGCAGCCACAGTGAGAGCAGACAGCAGATCCCAGAGGAGATCCAGGAAAGGGGTTGGAGACTCCAAAGAACAGAGGAAGGCCGTGGTGCCCCTTTGAAGTGGCACATTCACATTGCACTATATATATCAAGTGGGATTAGGCTCTGCTTTGGTGTCTTCAAAATCTGATATCCCAAGCATTTCCCTATGTTCCCTAAATCCAGGACTATTACAATCTGCATTAATTTTGCACTCAAGCCAAACTTTCTTCAAAAATCATTAACACTTAAGTTTGCAAACTTATAGGTTTCAAAATTTCAACGCCCTGAAAAGTTCTCTAAGACTTACTTTAATTATTCCCCCAAATGCAATTCTAGGATCTTCCCATAGCCCTTGATATCTAGATTTGTCCAGCTATTAATCTAAAAGTGTTCCCAACTCATGCACAGGCATAATGCCTCCTCGGTCTCTCTCACAGCTGAACTGACCTTTTGAGACATCACTTACTATGGCCCCACTTTAATCAAAAGGAGACGAAGGGGGTCGTAACTCACCAACATTCCTCTTCTCTGCTCTACCTGTCCTGGGAGCTCCAAAATCTTCTCTTCTCCTGCAACACACAGGCACACAAATACCTCCCTCCCTCTCCTCCCCTCCCAACATAAAAAAACCCAGCCTTCCAATCAGAGGCCGATCAAACCCATCTCATTTACCAACTTCCTCTTTCTGTGCATTTGCAGGCATTTTCACTTTTGATATGATGCCAGCTGTGCAAGTCTGGACCTTCCAATCTTTTGTTTAAGCTTTTCCTCAGTGCCCGAGCTGGGCAGTGGTTCTGGGTGGCTTGAGGTAGAGCTATTGCATTAAGAAAACGTCTTGTGTTGAACACAGGGCAGTTCAGATGGCTGCTCTGCCCCTCTAGGTCCCTCTTCCCATTTCTTTGAGCAGTACCAGGTGCTAAGACAGGGTTCAGCAGTCAGAGAGTGCCACATCAGCCTAGGCAAAGAGCAACATCTCTCCTCTCCTCCCATAGCCACACACGCACACACACACTTCTTGTGCTCTGCTTCTCAAACAGTTCATCCTGCATGCAGTTAGGCTCATAGAGACAGACACACACACCTCCTCCTATGTCATGCTTCTCAAATGTAATGAGGCTGAAACACACATGCACACAATAATGTATTGTCTCTCTAGCTGCAATACTTATATGTAATGTAATGTAATGTAATTTATTTCTTATATACCGCTACATCCGTTAGGTTCTAAGGTTAGGTTATATTGCCTTATCTTCGCCTTGCTATTGTTCTCATCCCCCTACACGTGCTCAGTCCTTCTGTATATCTGCCATGTGTGAATTTGTATGTAAAATTGTAACCTGTTCTGGGCTCTTTTGGGAGAACGGGCTAGAAAATTGATTTAATAAATAAGAAGAGCAATTCCATAAAAGGCGTCATAAGTTAAGCACCAACATGCAGCGCAGTAAGCACTAATTTTATAATGGCACCTGGACACCCAAATTCCGTTAAGAGAATACTTGCCTAGGTCAGCATTTGCAGCCACGCAGGTGACCCACTTACGCCATGCCAAAAGGAGGCCTAAATACAGCACTTCAGCTCTTTCCAGTATCAAGTGATTTCCATATGTAAATGTTGGGTGTGCCAAGGCCTTGCCATGTGCCTCCCCCTGTGCAAATCCCCTTGCCTTTCTGTGCCAAGCTAATTGCACACTAAAATGATGCCACCCGGTATTCAAAAAGGTTTAACCGGGCAGGAGAGGCTCTTGCCCGGTAAACCCAGCTGAGTGACCCAGCACATGATTTAGCTGCATGTAACTGATTAATGCCACTGGATATCACAGCTAACCAGCATATCCTAACCCAGTGTTTCTTCTCAACGCAGTCCCCTTGCCAGTCAGGTTTTCAAGATATCCACAATGAATATGCATTAAATAAATTTGCATATGATGGAGGCAGGGTATGCAAATCAAGTGTATGCAAATTCAATGTGGATATCCTGAAAACCAGGACCAAGTTGAGAAACACCAATTAGGATAGGGGTGGGCCAGGCAGTAGCCTAGCCAGCACTACAGTTTTTTTGGGGGGGGGCAGGAGTGGACTGGGGAGGCAACACATTCCTTGCCCCCATGCAGGTGTGCTGGCAGAGATGCTGAGCCCCACCAGTGAAACTACAACAGTGCAGCTGCTTCCTTTCTGGTCCTAGCATGCTGGGACTTCTCATGCAGGCTTGTGTGGCACATTGGTTAGAGAGCTACAGCCTTAGCACCCTGAGGTTGTGGATTCAAATCCCTGGGCAACTCACTTAATCCCCCCCATTGCCCCAGGTACATTAGATAGAGTGGGAGCCCACCTGGACAGACAGAAAAAAAATGCTTGAGTACCTGAATGTACACCACTTAGACTATAAATACTAACAATAAATACAATTTTTATTTTTTTCAAACGTTACAAACTATTAGTGACCAAATTCAGTTTTGCATGCTGAATCTAAAGCTGTCATCAGAAACTGATTCAAGTGAATCTTACCTATATCAAATCACAGTTGAAATATGTAGAAATAAAGTAATATTTATTTGAACTACATCTACAGCCACATAATTGTCCTTAAAATGTCATTTATGCAGTTCATTTAATGTTAACAAAACCCATCAAGGAGGTCATATCTTGTTTGCTTCTCTTTCAGCTCATGAGCTCCCTGCTGACCATCTGACCCCTAACATAGAGTCTCTTTTATGAAGCCATTTAGCGCTGGCTGCTGCAGTAACTAACCCAAAGCCCATAGGGATTTAAAGGGTTTCGGGGTCATTGCCACGTGGCAGCCACTAGCTCAGCTTTGTAAAAGGGGATATAATGTTTCCTCCTTTCCTGATTAGACACATGACATAAGAGCATAAGAATTGCCATACTGGGACAGACCAAAGGTCCATCAAGCCCAGTATCCTGTGGCCAACCCAGGTCCCAAATACCTAGCTAGATCCCAAGTAGTAAAACAGATTCTATGCTGCTTATCCTAGGAATAAGCAGTGGATTTCCCCAAGCCATCTCAATAATGGCCTATGGACTTCTCTTTTAGGAAAGTTTCCAAACCTTCTTTAAACCCTGCTAATCTGTTAAGTAATTAGGCCTTCAAATCACTGCATAAGAAGAGTAAAACATGGCCCAATTCAACCTCTCCCAACAGCTATATCATAGGTGAAGGAGTGTGAAGCAGACACATGGCCGTGTGTTAATGTTATTCTGGGCTTCTCTATGTAGAGAAAAGTCTAGATTCAAAACATAAAGGATTCTTTTAACAGGAGGATTTTATCTCCCCCCCCCTCGGCTTTGATCATGGTCATTACATACTCGTGTCTCCAGTGGGGTTGGGCAGCCAGGTATTCATCCTTATATATTTACAGCTAAGCCTCACCTTAGCTTGAGAGACTCTTCTAGACTGCAACTCCTAGGGGAAACCTGAAATGGGGTTTTCAAACAATTCTTAATTACACTCCAGGGCTTTTGGAAAATAAATGATCCTATCAAGGTCTGAAGGAAAATCAACCACCTAACTGCTCTTAAATTACACCAACTGGCAGAAATAATGAAAAAAAATCTTGTCACATCTCAGTTACCCTATAATTTGCTGTTTGGTTACTAGGGCTGGGCCTGGGGTACAAGAAAGAAGGCTGGGAAGCCAAGGCATGAAATCTGAGAGGATTAACGCTGACTGTCTTGCTCTGTTGAGTAGCGTTGTTTGAGGCCACAGGTGTTCATCCAAATGTTCTGGTCTTATTGCCACTTACCCTCTCCTCCTTCTTCCAGGTCACTTTACACCAAAGAAAGAGTAGAGCCCCCTCCTCAACTAGCATTATGGCAACCTGGCTGCTTCCCTAGGGCATCTCCAGAAGGAGACAGACCATGATATTATTGTGCATGCTCTCTCCTCCCAGATTCTGTTTATACTGGTACTTACTGTTACTGTGACACAGCTCAACCCCATCCCTCTTCACCAAATTTGCACAGATCTCTAGTATCTTTCCCCCTCTACATTCCCAGCTGACAAATGGACGGTGTTCCAGAATCACATTTTTGTGTGCTTTTTGCAACTTATTATAGTTCAAAATATATTCAGTGCTTCCTGGTATTTAGAGATGCCGCATCAATGATAAACAGGTAAAGGAACAAATAGTTTACCTGGAATATTTAATCTTAACTCACAGGCTGGCATAGAAGATAGGCCAAGAAACATCCTTTGCACTGAAAAAGGAGAATACTGCCTTAACCAGATTACAATCTAGGGACACGATACAGAATGCAGAGAGCTATGTAAGTCACTATCTGCAGTGGTACAGTTTAAGTCTTTCACAGACGGAAAAAGTCCCAAAATTTCCCAGGTGATCTGGTGCTTTCCATAAATCACACAGACCATTTATTTTATATGGAAATGCGACATAGCACTGGGATTAATTACAGCGGCAATATGTCTTCTCAATGATGTTTTGCTGGCAGAATCTCCAGGAAACCCCTTATCAGATTATTTTTAGAAAACAATGTGCATCTCAAACAGTGGAGCAAAGCCGGTGAGATCCTTTGGTAAGAATATGACAGCTCTTCTCTGGGTCTTACATTGATCGATGCCACTTGGAAATTCATTCAGCATCATTCCACGCGCCTCTCAAAGTTGGTTTATGGTTTCAATTGTCAATGAAATTTAATCAGGGAAATTTCCAGTGCAGTAGGCACATTAAAATTTACTTAAAACCATGCTTTTTAAAACAATATTTCCTAACAGAATACAAATTATGTTTCAATAATTTTTATTAAATTTCAAACCAACATGAACAATAACTTCCAAATCACAAGCTTCCTGCACTAGAGCATGTCATAAAACTAAAACATGTTCCATGAATAAAATCTCCACTTAAGGAGCGTTAAAACGAACAGAGACCAGAGAAGCGATCCAAAACTACAAGGAAAAAATAACAACCCCCATCCCTTCCCATACCCCTCCCTCCAGCATCCCCTTTCCAAACCCCTACATCCTTCATATGTGAGTACTATGTTAGACAACAGAATAGCATACAATACAACCAAGGAAAATTCAAAATCCTACTTTGAGTAGTAGGCATGAGGGTGGTCCAGAAGGGTCCCCAAATTTGTCAGAAGCGCTCTCCTTTCTCTGAAATCATGTCATGAATTCCTTGTCTTTCCATAATACATAAATGTTATCATTTGTGTTCACCAGAATGATAATGATGACAACTCATCACTAACCCACAAAAGTAGTATTGATTTGTTGTTTTGCCATTAAAATGACTCTTTCCAAAAATTCTGTTAAGCATCTTGGAATAGGATGCATCCAAACAGTACTGTTGGGTGTGTCTCAGTTCTTTGCTTCCACTGTCGATGGCCAAATTCTAAGGCTTGAGTCCAAAAGACTAAAACAGGGGTACAGTACCAAAACATGTGTCCCAGGGTACCTCCCACTGCTTTGCATTTATAAACTTAATTTGCATACATTTCCTCCATTATATGCAAATTTCTTTCATGCATATTCATTGTGGAAGAGCGGAAGAGATAGATCTGAGCTTGTTGGGGAGGATGGGATATAAAAGGAACCAAATAAATAATATTCTACACTGGCAATTACTGGAGAGAGTGTGGTGTAGTGGTTAGAGTTACAGCCTCAGCACCCTGAGGTTGTGGATCCAAACCCCACACTGCTCCTTGTGACCCTGGGTTAGTCACCTACTGCCGCAGGTACATTAGATAGTGCCAGGACAGATAGGGAAAATGTTTGAGTACCTGTTTTGTAACCTAATATAAGTTCCCTTGGAAGGATGGGCTTAAAACCCCCAAATAAATGAATGTTTTTGTTACAGGAGAGGTAATTTCCATTGGGTTTAGCACCCCCAATCATTTTGAAAAGCTGGCTCTTACGAGAAAGGTGACTTTTCCATTAAATTCTTAAAGAAAAGGTGGGACAAAATAACATAGGCACTGTGGCACCGCTTCCATCTACTGTGGACAGTTTGGCACCTTATGGGCCAATCAATTGATGGAGTTTTGACCAAGAGGAGCCAGCTTTGGGGGTGCTAAGTGCAATGACCTCTTGTTCGATATTGGGGGTGGCTGGCTCCTGCCCAGCAAGAAAAGAGAGTCAGCTTGGGCGTCCCCCCCTCTTTCCAGCCAGGGCTCCAGGAGTCCAGGCTGATGCAGTTCGCACCTCCGGCCGGCGGGGGGCGGTGGTAGGCGCCCGACCGAGCACTGCTGGGCTGCAGCAGGAGCCGCTCTTAGTCGTCTCTCGGAGGAGAAGGCGGAAGAGCCGGCGGCACGTGTAAGTGGGCGCAGGGGAGAGGATTCGGCAACAATAATACGAGTCAAAGCGCTGTCGCGTCCATGCTCCTTTGCAGTGCCTGAGCGGCAGCCTCTGCCCTGGACAAACGGTGGGTAACAGACAGTGAGGGTGAGAAAGTCAGAAAGCTTAAAGATAAGTTTGGGGATATAAGCTTTCTGACTTTCTAAATATAGAAATGAGGTCAATATATTTTTGACATGAACTTGGATTAACCTCATTACACTATATATTTTTGAAAGTTTGCCATTAAATTTAGCAGGTACAAACTTGCATCTGTGCCTCTCCTCCACCCAGGATCCAGTAGCTCCTTCCATCTCACCCCCCTGTCATCCCCCCCAGGATCCAATAGCTCCCCCAATCTCACCCTCCCAAGGATCCAGAAGCTGTCCACCATCTCACCCCCAGGATCCCTCTGTTTCCCCCCCCCCAAAAAAAAAATGCTAATGATAAAGGGTGCCAGAATCCTGAATTCTAATCTGCCATTTCTCCCTCCCCGCTCGCAGAAGTGAAGGAAGAGATATCAGCCTGGAATTTTGGCACCCTAGTCCATAGATTGAGCCAGCCCTGGCTGTCTTCCTTCTCCCCCATGAGACCGTGCGATTGGGAGGCATCTGACCTCCATATATGAACCAGCTCTGAGCACCCCCAGTATTGAGCAAATTCCTTCTTTTATGACCAGAGAGGAGTAATAAAAAAAAAAAAAAAATTGTGTTTGGCAGCCCCACTCATAGGAACCAACTCATAACTCTCACAACAAATTTCCCCTTACCCAGCAAAGAAAGAAAAACAAAGTGCATCTGGTAGCATATGATAGTGATGACCAGCCTGTATCTAAATGTCAAGGGCAGGGAATGTGGACAAATCAAAAGCTAGTGTCCAGCCATTCTCCTTCCCCTCTCAGCTGTCAGCATCATTTATTCTCTCTCTTCCTTCCTTCCTCCATCCAAGCCATTTATACCTCTTTTCCCTCAGCCCACACTCTATTTCCCCAATTTTTAAAAATAAATTTTCTCTGTACTTCTTAATTTTTCTCCTCCTGCATAAGCATAATTTGCTACTTTATATTTGGGGGCAGGGAATTTAATTCCTCTTGTCCTACTCTACTCCCTAAATCTTCTTAACCTGTTTTGGTTTTTATTTTCGCTTTTCCCAGACTTCTATTTCCCTCTGCTCCAAAGCAAGGTCGAATGCACTTTTCCCTAGCCAGTTGCCATTCCAACCAGGTTTGACTCACCCACCCCTTTATTGATTCCCACTTACTCTCCTCTACAGGTGACACTTCCTTTTCTTTGTAGATTTAACTTATCTTCAACTTTTGACTTCCCATTGATCACAGGCTTGGATCATTTCCTTGCTTTGCTCTCCCTGGCTCTAGGCATTTTCCTGTTTGGGGGGGGGGGGAGGGGCTGGTGCCTCATCCCCTTTTGCACTGCAGCACTTACCCTAGCCCTCACAGATTCCAGACCAATGGCCACCTTTCTGCCAGCAGAGTTCACATCAGATTCTTTGTGACATGTTCACCCTAAGCTTTGGAAGGCCAGAGTGGGAGAGCATGTTCTAGCAGACCAGGGCATAAGAGCATGTACCTGTACTAAGCCACTGTGTTCTGGGCTGCCTACAGAATATTGTATTGTTTGAGATTATCTTTCATCTTGCCCTGATTGTTCTACATTTGGGGTGTTCAACGGGATGGGAATAAAGGAGGGTTTTGCATTACTGATCATCAGAGCCCTGATAAAGATGTGACCGCACTCTTAACTTGTAGTTGGGATTAGGGGATGGCTGTGACCTAAGAGTTAATTTGTCGGTTAGAACTCGGGGGTGGGGGGGGGTTGTTGCTTTTATATTGTATGGATGGCTGCATTTTATATTGTATACTTTTATATATCATAAATAAAAATGTTTAAACTTAACATAATAAACCAATGAAAAGAACTCTATTAAATTAGGAAGAAAAGAAAATCACTTACACATCTATATAACATAAAATAACTCATGCATACTTTATAATACATCTATATAATCCAAATGTATATTATCAATTGAAACTATGAATTCCAGTCCTATCAATTTTAAAAAGCCAGCTGAAAATAATGGGTCTTTAGATGTCTTTTAAAATGTATTATAGACTCTTCTTAACTGGAACTGGAAAGGTAAACTATTCTATAAAACAGGCACCAAATTTTAAAAATGCACATTATGCCTAGAGGGGCATCTTCAGTTGAGATATTTTGAATCTGATTAGGCATCCATACAACTTGTGACCCTGGGCAAGTCACTTAACCCTCCATTGCCTTGGGGACAAAAAAGACTTAGATTGTGAGCCCACTAGGGACAGAGAAAATACCTGCATTGAATATATGTAAACCACTTTGGTTGCTCCACAAGAAGCTGTTATATTAAACCCTTTTATGGACCTTTGATGCACCTCAGTCCTTTCAGCCTTTTCCCACTAGACAAGCTAATATCATGGGTTAAGCAGTTAGGGCCAAAGTTTGATGTGCTAGATTGAGGGCAGAAATTGGGAAGGGGTCCCTAAGCGTTCTGGAAAGGTGCATCAACTTTGGTGGTTGGCAGGCTTGGGGGGGGGGGAAGGGACAAGGAATTTGCCTCGGTTGCATCCGTCCTAATGCCTGTTCTATGAGTAGTAGAACAGACTGAGAGGCCATATGTATTGACAATCCTACAATATGTATGGCTGAGAGAAATCTACAGGCATTGGAGATAGGTTTTCAAAATATCAATGCATTTGAATCTGACTGGCTGTGGGGGCCAGGGGTTAGGAAACCCTGCAGTACATAAATTGTATTAAGTACTTGTTTCATTAGTAAGGCAAGTTCTTAGAATTTCATGCCTTGCACTTCTTTTGATGTGTAAGCAGGTGGTCAGTATGACTGTTCTGTGGCTCCGTTCACTTGGGAGAACTGCGCATCGCTGGACGTTAGGAGGAGCTGCTGTTAGAATCCTGAACTGGTGAGCTCCTTAAACTGAAGACAAACGCCTGTCTTTGCAAAACAGGCAGCTGTGCATTTTTAATAAGAATAATAATAACTTTATTTTTCTATACCGCTATAGTCAAAATGCACTTATAGAGTTCCTATGAGCATTGGGAGCAGCGCGGGCCATTCAGTGCAGCTCTCTGCACTAAAAACTGCTAGCACAGTTTAATAGAAGAGGGGGTTAATGAGTTGTGTCCGATGATCTCAAGGTGGCAAAACAGGTAGAAATGTTGACAGTCAAAGCCAGGAGGATGCTTGGTTGCATAAGGAGAAGAATGGCCAGTGGGAAAAGGAAGGTGATAATGCCGTTATCTAAGTCTCTATATATGGGGAAAACCAAAAAACTGGTACTCTACTAAGAAGAGTGATTGAAGGGAAACATACAGAAGTAAAAAAAAAAAAATCACTCAACAGATGTAATAATAGAATTAATACTTCTGGAACACACACTTTGAATTCAAAAATATGCTCAGAGGCACAAAGGCAGCAATATGGAGCCGCAGCCCCAAGAGAAAATTGCCTCACCACCCAATCCTTGCATATTGTAGATTCCAGTAAGAAACAACATTCATTGCTGCAAACTAGCGTAGAAAAAGTTCTTATACTTTGAACTGTCACAAGCAAACGCTTAGCTTGATCAAAGGTTCCGAAGGGGCCCGTTTTGATCCTGCATCAGGGAACCAAATGGAGCACTCAGCAAAACTCTCAAAAAGTGGTGGTGTCTCTGAAAGCATAAATAAAATACTTCAATTATTATTCAAAACAGTCATTCAGTGTAAAAAAATTTCCTTAATTACTAATTCCCGGCAAACCAGAGGGTACCCACCAAAAATTCAAGTTTCATTCATATATACAAGCCTCCTCCACTGATTTCTCCAAGGGCGAAAAACCGGCAATGCTACTGATTTTAAAGATAGCAGAACAGTTGGTGTCAGGACGCAGGGGCGTCAGGGACGTGTGGAGCACGTAAAAAAGCATATCAGAATGTAACAGCTATTCACATGCAGGCCGTTTTCCACTAGAGGGCTCCCTTAACCTAAAAAACTGGTAGAGCTGTAAAAAAGACATCTAACCAGTTTCCAGCATCTTGACACTGCTGCTATCAAACTTTCCCACCTTACCAGAAATAAATCAAAAAGTGTAAATCACAAGATTAAAAAAATAATAATTGAAAAAATGAATGAATGAAAAAAAGGAAAAAAAAAAATCTAAGATTGGGTCAGCATTTACAGAAAGGCACGCCACTCAATTTCACTGTTCAACCCTCCAGGAAATAGAGTTCCTAATCTGAAAATCTAACTTTGTTCGTTGACCAGTAATCGTGCACCAAGATTGCCTCCACGTGGGAGGGCAGGAGCCTTCAATACTGAAAATCTTAAAGATGAGGCTAGATGACCTTCAACCAACCAATGGGGCTTCCAGCACTTGGGTTCCAGAAGTATTAATTCTATTATTACATCTATAGTGTGATTTGTTGTATAAGTCTCTGGCAAAGCCCCATTTGGAATACTGTGTGCAATTTTGGAGACCTCACCCTCAAAAAGATACAAAGAGGATGGAGCCGGTCCAGAGGGCTGCTACAAAATTGGTAAGTGGTCTTTGTCATAAATCGTATGTGGATAGATTTAAGAGACATGAATATGTATACTCTGGAGCAGTGTTTCTCAACCTGGGCAATGCGGGCTGGCAGCCACCTGGGATCTCTCCCTGCCCCCTCCCCCTGCTGCCACCCGACACGCTCCATCCATCCATCCATTCCCCACCACTGCAACTGCAGCTGGCCCACAAGCCTTCCCCCTAATGTCAAACCTGACTTCAGAGAGAAGATTCCGGGCCAGCCAATCTTGAAGGATCATTTTGAATTGGTAATACCAAAAAGGTCCCAACACTTTTTATCTTATTTTACGTTTCCTTCTGTAAAGGAATGTTGATACAAAAAAATGTTCAATAGACTAGTCTGGTACCAGGCTGCAATCAGAGACAAGGAATTTAATCGGCTAATAGCTAATGCTATATCATACAAACATTTCAGGAAACTTTTGAAAACCTACTTATTCGATAAATTTCTTTCTGTAATACATAACTATGACATTAATTTGTTTTTTTGTAGTTCCTGAGATTGTCTCAGATTCTTCAATTGTGAACCGCATGGAACTAAACTAGGTTATGCGGTATATAAATGATAATGTAATGGGATATGATAGACATTTAAATATCTCTGTGGTGTAAATGTACAGGCGGTGAATCTTTTTCAAATGAAGGAAAACTCTGGAAGGAGAGAGCATAGGATGAAGTTAAGAGGTGTTAGGCTCAGGAGTAATGTAAGAAAATACTTATTTACAGAAAGGGTGGTAGACGCATGGAGGCAGTGAAGATCAGAACGGAGAAGATATGGGACACGCATGGAGAGCCGGGGGCAGGAGGGGAGTTGGTGTTTGCGTGTATAAATTCCCATGCTTAATCATGTAGCCAAAATGGTATCACACCAAAAAAAAAGGAAGCTGGCTGAGGTAGCTAAGTTGATTTTAATATATATTACCATGTTATGCCCCTTACAATTGCTGGGATTTAGATCTTTCTCCTTCCATAGGCAACAGCAGCGGAGTCATCGCCTCACTCCTTCTGATGATGAGTTATACCAGAAGACAACAGTCAACCTGTTGGACAAGGACTTGCCTGGCATGATCTTTATTGATGGCTACACTAACCAGGGCTTCACCATTAATGGGAACAGAGTTATTGGGCCCTGTGCTATAATCCCACGAACCATCCTGCAGTGGAATGTGAGTTGGTAGAATGAGCAGAAAAGTGGTTACTTGTGTTCATATACAAAAATTGAGGATGTTATTGATCCTTGGGCATGAGTTAACCTACCCAAGAGACTGCATGTTAACCTACTTAGGAGGGAGGCTAACTAACATATTGTAGACCCCATCAAACCCATGTGTCAGAGTCCAAGATATTTGACCACACAATAACTAAATCCATATTATATGTGGTCTGCAATTTAATAATGTGCACTCAAAAAATACAATCCAACCCTCAACTGGGTTATAAAAAATCCCATAATTATATTAATGCAAAAGTCTAGAATGAAAAGAAATTGAGTGGACTGGCAAGTGCTGCCATGCCAAGGGACCAGTCCCTAATGATTCTGCCAAGGCGGCGTTCACATGGTGAGAAAGTCACTGCAGTGACTGTGAATTAGGAGTGGAGAGTAAACTGAGGGAAGAACCTCATGTAGTTGTTAATGAAAGCCTGCAGCACCAGTTCTCAGCCCAGTGATAGGAAGAAGTTCAAAAGTGAAGGGGAGGAATATATAGAATCTGATAAAGAAATGGCTGAATCGCTTAACAAATATTTCTGCTCTGTGTTCACGGCTGAAGATCCAGGAGCAGGACCGCTGAAGACAAATGCAAATAGGGATGGTGGACTGGTAAACCCTGATCGATTTTCAGAGGGTTGTGTTCATGAGGAGCTAGCTAAATTAAAGGTAGACAAAGCGATGGGGCCAGATGGTGTACATCCGAGGGTGCTGAAGAAATTTAGGGAAGTTCTGGTGGTTCCATTGACTGACTTTTCCAATGCTTCTCTAGAGGCGGGAGTGGTACCGTAGGACTGGAGGATGGATGAAGTCCCTCTACACAAAAGTGGAAGTAAGGAAGAAGTAGGGAATTACAGGCCAGTAAAAGTCTGACTTCTGTGGTAAGCAAATTAATGGAAACACTTTTAAAATAGAGAATGGTGAAGTTTCTGGAATCTGGTGAATTACAGGACCAGAGGCAACATAGATTCACTAGGGGTAAGTCTTGTCAGACAAATCTGATCAATTTCTTTGACTGGGTGACCAGAGAATTGGATAGAGGATGTGCGCTAGATGTGGTGTATTTAGATTTTAGCAAAGCCTTTGACAGTGTTCCACACAGACGTCTAATAAATAAACTGAGTGCCCTCAGGATGGGTCCCAAAGTGATGGGCTGGGTCAGGAACTGGTTGAGTGGAAGGCGGCAGAGGGTAGTGGTTAATGGAGATTGCTCTGAGGAAAGGGATGTTACCAGTAGGGTGCCTCAAGGTTCTGTTTTTGAGCTTGTTCTTTTAACATTTTTATCAGCAATAAAAAAAAAAAACAAAAAACAAAAACAAGAGGGCATTCGGAAAAGTTGAAAGGAGGCAAATTCAAAACTAATGCTAGGAAATTCTTCTTTACACAACGGGTGGTGGACATCTGGAATACAATTCCAGAGGAAGTTATAGGGCAGAGTACAGTACTGGGGTTTAAGAAAGGTTTGGACAAATTCCTGCTGGAAAAGGGGATAGAGGGGTATAGATAGAAATTTACTGCACAGGTCCTGAACCTGTTGGGCCGCCGCGTGAGCGGACTGCTGGGCGCGATGGACCTCGGGTCTGACCCAGCGGAGGCATTTCTTATGTTCTTATGTAATATTGCTGAAGGGCTGTTGGGTAAGATTTGTCTCTTTGCGGATGATACCAAAATCTGAGTAGACACTCTGGATAGTGTGAATAATGTGAAGAAAGACCTAGCGAAGCTTGAAGAATGGTCTGGAATTTGGCAGCTAAAACTTAGTGCTAAGAAATGCAAGGTCATGCATTTGGACTGCAAATGGAAAGCACACCATTCAGTGGAATTGAATGGTGTGCTTTCTATTGATTGACAGCTGAAAGGATGACCTCAGCTGCTGGACTTGAAGAACCGGAAATGGATTGTTACATGCCTTTTTGAACTAGCTGAGTGTTTTGGTCTGTAGTGCATGGCGATACAAGGGAATGAGTAGCATGTGAGAATCCCTGAAGAAGCCGAATACCTGTGAAACAAGGCCTTGTTGGAGTTTGATGTAGCACTTTCACTTGGTTTTTTAAAAATGTAGTGTTTGCAACGGCAACAGCATTGTACACCGATAGAGAGAGAAGACTGTGAAAGCAGTGCAGATGGAACATTACCATACGTCTAAGTGAAAATTTTCCCTATATTGTATGCACAGTGATGGATGATTATCCCTGTTAGATCAATACATTTTGGGGGGTTGGAATTTTTTTGCCAAAAAGAAAATTAATGGCAGCTTAAAATCAATTACAATTGCTGTGTGAAATACTTACCTTGAGACTTTTTCTCCACCCTTTTCTGTTAAATGTAGATCTTTAGTGTGCAAACCCACTGCTGGTGAGTAACATTCTTTGGATATATTTTGGAATTAAATTGTTACTACATATTTGTTCTTGAGATGTTTAAATACATGCGTGGCATAAATGCGAATGAGTTGAGTCTCTTTCAAGTGAAAGGAAGCTCTGGAATGAGGGCATAGGATAAAGTTAAGAGGTGAGAGGCTCAGGAGTAATCTAAGGAAATACTTTTTACAGAAAGGGTGGTAGATGCATGGAACAGTCTCCCGGAAGACATGGTGGCGACAGACTGTGTCTGAATGCAAGAAGGTGTGGGATCTCTTGGAGAGAGAGAGATAGTGGTTACTGCGGATGGGCAGACTGGATGGGCCATTTGGCCTTTATCTTCCATCATGTTTCTAATTCCAACTGAGCTGGAAGAAATGACTGGGTCAAAATAATAAAATTCATAGGCATGAAAGTCTCTTCTTTGCATGAGCTATCAGCCCTTTGGGAGAGCGCTCTCTCACTTTGTTAAGATATTATCTGACAAGAAAGAAAAAAAACAACAACCCTTAATCATTGTAACCAAACCAAAAACATTTTGTCTTTGATTTTCCCTATTCTGGCCCTCAAGAAACCCTCAACAGCTTAAGGTGTATGGAAGATGGAGGATGTTTCCTTCCCTTCCCTCCCCAGATTTACCAAGCTCTAGGATTTAAAGACAGACAGGTATAGCATTTACAGTTCTAACTTTCAAGAACAGAAGGTAACCTTACAAGCTTCACTAGAGGAAAGCCTTGAGTGGTTTGACATGATATATTTGTGGATAGCTTTGATTCTGAAACCTAATTTTAGTCCAGCTGGTTTCAGCTCAGTCTCCATAGGTAGCCTGTATCACTAAATTACCAGCCAGTTTGTCAGCATTGGCAGTTATCCCAAGACCAAGACTAAATTTAATCTTGTAGTTTGAACTGTATCCCTTACAAGAAAGGCAAATACTGTATGTTCTCTGAAGACTCATCGTTCTCACTGCATCCTGCTGCCTCTCTTACCATCAAAAATTCAGATGAGTTAATTTTCAAAAGGAATAAGGGCCTAATTCTATAAGCCACTCGGTGTGGTTGTCAATCTAACCACTAGGCCCCATTTATAGAATCGTGCCTAAGCAGACTTAGGCATCACTAAGTCTCCTTAAGGTAGGCACCATTCCATTAAGCTAGAGTTTCACTGGCATAATTTACCATCACTTACATCGGATGCCTGAAGACATCTAACTCAACCACACCTAATCTCTGCCCCTAACCATGCCTACTTTTTCAGATAGGTGTCCTTGGGTGTGGGAGGTTGCCTTCACTTAGGTGTCACTAGGCTTCCTGAGAGTTCAGCATTGTTTGTTTTGGTTTTTGATTGGCTGAAAACAGCATGATCAATTACCACACTGATTAAGCCAATAAAAAAAAAAGTTCTGCATAGATCCCAAACTAAGGCAGCCATAATTATGATGCCTAGCAGCACCTTCTGTAGGTATCCTGTATAGAATCCAGGCCTAAGTACCTACCTTAGAGAGTTATGTGCCTAAATCAAAGCCTTTGACCAGGGATGCTAAGCCCCTTGATGGAGGTTTCTAAGTATGAGCAGAAAAGTGTGAAGGTGCCTAGTGCCAATTTTTAGAAATATGTACCTTAACTTAAATTCCTAAATCTGGGCAAATGGAGTTGCAGGCTGACATGAGGTTGATACCCATCTTTAGACATGAGATTGACCCATCTTTAGACACCCAGCACGATATAAGAGCAAATGTCAATATTAAGGATTTGGAAAATTGGCAACAAAAATGCAAGTTTTGCATATGGCATGAGGATTATCCCTCTCTATACTTTTAGGGCTTATCACCATGCTGTCTTAAGAGATTTAATATTTGTGCCATTGTTAACCTCTTTACTAATTTTAGTTTTGTTTTGTTTACAGGTTGGCTCTTACAAAGATATCACTCAGGAAAGTCTGGCATTGTATTATATGCTAGAGCCTAAAATCGGTGTGTACAAAAAGACTCCTAGTAGCCTGTGATGAACTCCCTGTGGCCCACTTTGGCTAGGATATGCTTGGGAATTAGACCATGTAGATTTGAGTTTCAGTCTTGAGTTTTAGCTATGGAGACCTTTTCCAGTCGAATGCAAGACCATTCTAAGGGTTTGAGAAAATAAGTTTTCCTGCTTTATGAATAAGTTAAGGGGGATGATGTGGGCTTTCTCCACACCCCCCCCTCCAAAAAAAAAAAAAATCTCTCACCAGAGGCTTGCTGTAGTGTCTCAGGTTAACAGGGAAACACTAGGAACTATTGGTATGAGTCACATAAAACCCATTAGTGTAATATCTATTTATACACCACTTATAGTGGTTCACATTCAGGTACTCAAGTATTTATCTAGGATCTTCAGAAATGCAGTCCAGGACTGGTTCTATTGGAAAAGAAAATCCAGAATCATTTGGAATAAGATTAAGGGGTTCTTGTGCATAATTTGCAAAGATTCTGCCGAGCCGGTGTAATGAATGAGAACATGGAGAAGCTAAGCAAACTTAAAACAGCTCAGACTTATGTCATTTTGCAAATATACAACGCACAAACCCCATAAGTAGTATGTAAGATCTTTGTTATATTATTCTTAGTGCAGGGGTGTCAAATGTCGGTCCTCGAGGGCCGCAATCCAGTTGGGTTTCAGGATTTCCCCAATGAATATGCATGAGATCTATTTGCATGCACTGCTTTCATTGTATTCTAATAGATCTCATGCATATCCATTGGGAAAATGTTGAAAACCCAACTGGATTGCGGCCCTCAAGGACCGACATTTGACACCCCTGCTGTAGTGAAAAAAATCCCAAACAATTTTATTAAAGTGCATTTTCTTGCAGACAATGCATAATATTAATGCCAGATACCAGCAGAGCACAGCTCAGCCTAGCTAGGATGATATGCTATTTTCATGTCTAGCTAATATGTCTGCTGCTTTTTAAAGCTACCAGCACCTGTTTTTATACTATAGCAGTTTTATCACTTACATAAATTCTTTCTTTCTATCTGTAGAAATCCTGGTTCTGGGAACAGGGGAGAAAGTTCAAAGACTTGACCCTAACCTGCTGATGTTTATGAGACAGAAGGGGATAGCAGTGGAAGTACAGGACACGGTAAGATTGAGATTAACACAAGACTGTTTAATACCTTCCAGAATCAAGCAGCTTCTCTAATATCAACTCATACAGAATCTGTGACTGATCTCTTTATGTATAGGGAAACTAGTCAGGCTGACTATTGTATGCAGTAATATGGAATGGGAAGATCATATGCAGGAAACCTAGTTTAAGACGCAGCACTTTTTTTCCCCCAAAGCGATTTCCGTGGACAGAATGTATTTTGCTGTGCAAGTCAGGCTTACTCATTAGTGGTGGCTGAGTCTGGAGTAGAGAGTTGTACGGGAACAGGGGACGCTCCCTTGGGTCACAGGGATCCTGCGGTGTTGGAGGCAGCTCAAGCCAAGAGATTCATCTTCTTTTCCTGCCTGCAGCACGCCACACGACCCTGCACGTGACTGATGCAAAGCCTTC
Source organism: Geotrypetes seraphini (assembly GCF_902459505.1). Lineage (NCBI taxonomy): Eukaryota > Metazoa > Chordata > Amphibia > Gymnophiona > Dermophiidae > Geotrypetes > Geotrypetes seraphini. The sequence continues at coordinate 6,870,522 of NC_047100.1, forward strand.
TGGGTCGTGTGGCGTGCTGCAGGCAGGAAAAGAAAGAGACTAAGGTTGCTATTCTTGGAAGAGGGGCAGTGAAATTTGCTTGGTTGTGTTTCATCATAGATTATTTTTAATAGAGGATTAAGGAAAGGAAGGGAGCACATCTTCCTAAGATTAATCTGAACAGTGGCTAGGAAGGGACACAAATGCCCTTCATGAGTCTGGGTGAATTTTTGGTCATAGGAATGGAATAAGGTACAGATGATAGGGAAGAGAAGGATGAGAGGGAGAAATGTGGTGGTGGAAAGGGAACAGTGGGATGGGAGGAATGTTGGACATAGTGGTGGAGGGAGATATGTGGCATGGTGCTGGAGTGGGGTGATAGAAGGAGAAATGCTGGACCATGGAGACCGAACCAATGGACAGCAATAGAAGACGGGAAAGTGGAAAAAGAAACTGGGACCAACTTTATGGAAAAATAAGTCTCCAGATGACAAAAGTAATAAATGGAATTTATTGACTAAAATATGTTAGCTTTGGGAAATGTGTATAGCAGATGCTTTGTATTGTGTTCAAAAGAAAAGGAAATGCATTTCTGGCTTTATTTCTTCAGTGTTGAAGTACTTGCTGACCCTTGCTGTGACTGGTGGGGATCCCCAAGCACCACCAGCAGAGGACCTCCTCTAGAGACAGCCAGAACTCCCCTCCACCAAGCGCTGGCAACATCCGTGAGCCACTGAGGTGCCAGCATCTGTGACTCAGGGACGCTACTGCTGCCTGGCAAAAGGGACCCCTGGCCAACTGCAAAGGAAGTCCTCAGCTGACAGCATTTATATTTTATATTTACATTAGAGGCTCTGGTAGAAACCCGTTTACAAAGTATGTATTCTTCCCAATTAATATTTCCAAAGTATGTATTCTTCCCAATTAATATTTCCAAAGTAATAAAGTGTCTTTGCTTATTTGTAAATGGGTCTCTACCAGAGCCTTTAATTCAGTAGCATAATTAAATGAAATAACTACTTCTGAAGTTTATAGAAGAGGCGGGGACGGATTTGATTTCTGTCCCTGTGCAACTCTCTAGTCTGGAGCTGGCACAAAGGCAGCATTCACAATTCCTTTCCATCCACATCAGGGGAGTCTTGCTGATTGTATAAAGGTGGCACCTAACATATGTTATGATGGGTCTGACCAAAGATCCATTGAACCCAGCAACCAGTCTTTAGCTACATAATACATTCTAGATTGCCATGTGGGACTGAAAGGGTAGGGGGGTAAGCTTAAATTGTAACTGATCTAAGCTTTATAGTTCATGTGTACCCTTTTGTTTAACAGCCCAATGCCTGTGCAACCTTCAACTTCTTGACCAGCGAGCACCGGATCACAGCAGCTGCCCTAATCCCGACTGGTGTTGAAAAATCTATCGTTTAATCATTAATGCACAGATTCCTGCCAAAGGGAACCTGGAACCATTTGCAGGCCGGACTGCAAGAAATGCAGGCTGCGATTCAGAAGTTAAGCCTGAATTGTCATAACTGCAACAGAGGACTATAGAGAACCTTTTGCACATTTGATGAACTGTATGCAGGAATGCATGTGGTTAAACAAAAAAGGTGTTTGACTTTAGTATCACCAATAAAGCTTCCTCCATTCTCCAAATATTTTCAGTGTTTAAAAAAAAAACACCACCACTCTCTAGCTATTCCTTTTGGAGTAACAGGCCCAAGCTACAATCAGCTCTCATTCAGAGAAATCTTTTAGCAAAATGACAGAAGATATGATTTAAGCAGATTGCACTGTTCCTGCGCCCTTTGGGGAGTATTGGAACAACTGAGAAACACACACTAACAACAGCTCTCGCTACACTGTAGGGACACACCAGAGGAGTGGAGAGAAGCCAATGATAACTGGATTCATCACTATTTCCAGCTCTTCCGAAGAAAATGCTACTGAACAGTAAGCTTTAACCAGGAGGACAGAAACGAGCCTTGTGGTATATTCTTTTGTTTAAATACTTGTTATATTGCCTATCAAAAGAAAAACTTAGTTTACAACTCCATACCAGAAAGTAAAAAGAACTCCACTTTCCAATAGGACAGGGATAGAACAGTCGGAACCCAGAAAAACAAGGCAGTGGTGTGCCTTCTTGATCTAACCCCAAGTCATTTCTGCTATTAGTCAGTTAAAACTGCTACTAGCGATAGATTCTTGACCTAACCCCAAGTCATTTCTGCTATTAGTCAGTTAAAACTGCTACTAGCGATAGATTCTTGACCCGAAGAAACTGTCCTCCCAGACACCGGCAGTCATTTCCACCTTGCTCTGTCAGATCCAGGGTTAACTAAAACAATGCTCCTTGTTTCACCACACCAAACTTCCTTTGTTTCTTGGAAATCTTTATTTGGACATATGCTTATAATATCCATTTCTGTTCACCACCACTGCAGTGGAAGTCTTAGTGATTTCATGACGAAAACAGTACAATGGTTCCAAGATATGAGCCAGCTGAAATAAAGCCGCCAAGCACTGGTGCCGGTGGCAAGAGCAGGTCTGGAACTGGGTTCTGTAGTCCACATTTCACCTTTGTTCAGAACAGTCTCTTTTCAAATCTAAAGGAGCAAGGGGAAAAAAAACCCATTCATTAAATACCCCAAATTATTACAATTCAAGGAAATAATTTTTCATGCTCCTTCTACACAGTATTATTGGATCTGATCTACTTTACACCAATAGCACATATGGACTTAGGGCTAGATTCTCAAAAATTTGCATTAAAAACTAATGGGCCACTATTGCAGCCATTATAGTAGCGATTTTAAAAAAAAAAAAAAAGTCATTCTCTAAAAAACTGAGGTTGACAGAGAGTAGCAAAGATTCGCTAAATTTGCATGTGCCCATCGCAGGGGTCATCAGAGGCACAAAGGTTTACATGGCAGCAGAAGAAAGTGGGCATCTCTCCCACTGCTGGGGGGGGGGGGTTATTAATGTCAGCAATGTGGCAGGAGAGAGTGGACATCTCTCCTGCCAAACTTCAATTTGGGGTTGTTTTATTTGTGTGGGGGGGGGAGGTGTGACATGGCAGGAGAGCGGGGGCATCTCCTGCCAATCTTCAATTTGTTTTTTTTGGTCTGTTTCTTTATTATTTTAATTTGCGTGGGGGGGGGGGGTCTGAGCTGTCAAACCTTACTTTCCTGTCAGTGCCTGAGCCAATCAACACTCAGACACTGATTAGAAAGACGATAGCTCAAATTCTGGATGCAAATGTGGCACAACGAGGTTAGATAATCGCTCGGAGTAATCATTTTAATGACTTCGTTGTACTACATTTGCATGGTAGTAGCAGAGACTGCTAGAAAACTCGGAAAAGACCGCACTAAGCCATTTTGATAATCTGCTGCTAAAATACATGCATGCTAAATCGGCTGGAACAGGTTTAACGAGCAGGTTATAGGCAGATTTTAGTTTTGAGAATCTACCCCATACTGGTCCATACTGTCTATAATCCAATACTATCATTGCAATCTCGTTAAAACAAGAAGCTATGTTCTTCCACTGTATTAAACAGCAGATGTTTCTATTAATAGTATATAAGAATAAGATTACAGGCAGAAGAACATACGAGTGGAGTCCATGCACGCCTCCTTCCACCTGGGCAGACATTGTCCTCTTCTCAAACTTTAGCTCTCCTGAGTACATCATGGCTCTGAGATCAAGAAACAAAGCAGTTAATGGGTTTTTCAACAAATACTAGTTCTTTTTCTTGCTTTTGTTATAAATTATTATACTGTACACTGCTATGATCTGCTAGTTAGCAACAGTAGGATAGCAGTTCTTAATAAATCCATAACCACAAAACTTTGTCTCTCTATATCCCCCTCCCCCCCCAAAAAAAAGGAAAAAATTCTAGATAGCATAGCACCAGGATCCTGCTCAGATTCTGTCTGAGCTGAAAATAAAGAAGCAGGAGGAAACTTCCTGGTCCAAAAATGATATGGTTGATTTTTATTCACCCCCGTCACCCCAACTTTATTCCAATCACTGCAGCGAGTGTCTTTTGTTGTGGGCTTATCAGGCTCATTTTGTAACCCTGCCGTCAGGAATTCTGAATGTAACCAGCAGGTATGACCCTTGAGCAAGGATCCTGACATGTATACCCCCTCCCCCAGGGTCTGTGCAACAATCCAGCTAGCCACAGGGGCAGAAAACCTGACTCGGGAGTAGAACAAGTGATTTTCCTCCAGGGAAGCAACATCGCATTTCCTACATGAGTCAGTGGGCTAGTCCCTTGCTTTGCAGATTTCTCTGACAATTAATTTTAATACATGCATATTCTCTTTCATTTTGAATAAATTTGAACTGACCATTCTGTATCTGCATTTGCAGAAAGTTTTCAGACTTCAGCGCCCAGCAAGACATGGCTATTTCATATACATGTGCACAGAGCCCAAGAGTTGGTAAGTTAAACTCCACATGAAGGCGGATAACTCTCCCCCTTTTGTTATCATGTGCCCGATATACACTTATTTTTGTTCAATGTATTAAAAAGCTTTGCATCACAGAACAGACATTTGTCGAGACACTCCTACTACATGATATCCTGCTTTTCTCCCAAATGATTTGTCCCCCTATTTGAAATACCTTCATAAATGTAGGAGTGTGTGGCATGGTGGTTAGAGCTACAGCCTCAGCACCCTGAGGTTGTGGATTCAAACCCACGCTGCTCCTTGTGATCCTGAGCAAGTCAGTTAATCCCCCCAGGATAGATAGGAAAAAATGTTTGAGTACCTGAATTTAAACTGCTTAGGCTATAAGTGGTATATAAATACTAAAATAAATAAATAACCAAGATTCTCCATCCTGTAGTTTTACTTAAGGACTATAAATAGAATGCCTCATACAACAAAGTTTATCACTGTTAGACTGGCACTGCCCCATACGCTGGCTTGGAATCCACAGACCATCAAAATGGTAGATTTACTCTGGATCCAGCAGGTCTCAAAGCCAATGATTATTAGTGCCGACACATTTTCTTACCTGACCTGTGTGAGGCTCTTGGCACCGATATCCTGGCAGGAATGCTGAATCCCAGCAATTAAGTATGGAATAAACTTGTGGATAGAGCCTTTATCTTGCACAGCACCTGACACACCCTGGGCCACCTTGATCTTATCTGTTTCACTATGAAGGAAGGAGGTTAGACAGGAAAGAAAAAAATTCAAATTACTGTTGGTTAGTCATGATTCCTCTCTCAGCAGAAACCTACGTAATGGTTTTAAAACATTCATAACTGAGCCGTAAACACAGTTAATGAAATTTGTGTTAACAAGAAGGGAACATGTTTCTTCTCCAGTTGTCCCCCACAAAGTTTAAGTATATTAGGTCCATCGTTGATATCAATAGAGGGGAGTGTGTGGCATAGTGGTTAGAACCATAGCCTTAGCACCCTGAGGTTGTGGGTTCAAATCCCATGCTGCTCCTTGTGACCCTGAGCAAGTCACTCAATCCCTCATGGACCCAGATTGTGAGCCCACCAGGACAGATAGAGTACCTGAATGTACACCACTTAGGCTATAAGTGGGATATTAATAAAGTATATTGTAGATAACATTATAATGCCATCATTTTTGTGTTTTATGTACAAGACCAGGTATAACTTTCTATAAACCGCATGTAAAAGCTGGTGACTTCAGTAGAAATCTTGGCACCTGTCCTGAAGCTGCTTCTCTGGTTAGACAAGAGGAGGCTGTATTCCCAAGAGATTCAAATACCTTAAAAGGTAGAAATGCCAAATAAGAGGCCATTCCTGCTTGAAAGGAGGATGGAATATGGGGTGCATGCGGGTGTAACTTACCCAGAAAGTGGCAGATACTATATGGAAATAACCTTAAAGGGGTGTGGGACAGATCGAAGGGAGAGTTCAGTCTGACTTTTCCCACGCGGAAGCAAAATAAACAGGACTGAAATGTCTATCACGGCTAGTATGAGATTTTCCCTGGACTTTCTTTTAATTATACACAGGAGAAAGGAAAAGTAATCAAAGGCAGATCATTGCCAACCTGAAGTATCTGTTCTGACTGCCCAAATTCTTATCCATGGCATCTAAGGATCCCATTCCTCGATACTTCTTCAGCCGGATTCCATCAGAGAAGAAATACTCCCCTGGAGCCTCGCTGGTAGCAGCTAGTAGGGATCCCATCATAACTAGATACCAGCAAAACACAAAATCACATAGGTAGGCACTGCAGCAGAACGGTTAATTACTTGGACAGAGGAAAGTGATCAGAACACAGAGTAAAATTTCCAGTTAGTATACTGTGACATGTATTAAATAAGCAACAGACTGCCAGTGGTAGACAGAGCTACGCCTTCTTGCTCAGACATTCCCATGCTTTGGGGGGCGGGGAAGTAGCTTCTCCCTCAGTCAGTCAGGCTTCACTTAAGATAGTGAAGTCTTAAGTGAAGACTTCGCTACCATAGTTGGCCTTTTGATTGCATCAGGAAGGAAAGCCTGCTTTTAGCCAATCTGGGAACTGTGTACAGAAAAATCTCATAATCTATACAATATAAAACTAAAAACCTAAAGCATTAAATCAAAGCATGCAAAGCAACTACATTGGAGTTTCCCCCAAAGAAGATCGTTTCAATCGAAACGCCTTAAATGCAACTATGTGAGTGTTGGGATCCTCAGAAATCTGACCAGCACTGGAATCTCATTGAGATGTTGAAGGTAAGTGTTGCTTCTTATGCTTAGTTATACACAATACCGACATTTATCACCAAGGGATTCATAGTTAAAACTTTTTCAATACATTTGTAGAAGGGTCATTGAAACGGATTATTGAACAGAAAGGACACATGATTCGAAGTTTAATCTCAGGATTGGGATTTGAAATAACGGTGTGTTCTAAGAGATCCTATGACCTGAATTTTTAACACTGGCGATGGCTTCTCTGGTACAAGGTTTCAGGATTAAGTAAAATAAAAGTGTAAGCTTTGCTTTTTGAATTGGTGATTGAATTTTTGCACTAGATATTTTACTCTACTCTGTATATTCTATGGCAAATTGTACACTGGCGTCACATAAGCTGCCAAAGATTTACCATTATCAAACAAAGCTTCTCAGATGTTTAGGCTAGTGGTTCTCAACCCAGGCTCCTGAATGCACCCTGCCGTCGGGCCTTTAGAATTTTTTTTTTTCGTAACTGTTTATTTAATATCAATAGGGTACACAGTGATACAAGGAGAGCATGGTCCGCCCCAACCCAACCATATAAAAGTAACAGGTAGTATTCAAAAATACACCATGACCCCGTGACAGAAGAATAACAGAAACCCCCTAAAACAAAGAAACCAAGAACCCCCCCAAAAAAACAAACAACCACTCCTAAGTAACAGTCGTTATTCTATTTCTAAGTAACCATCCAAGGAAATCTAATAGCCAAAATATCCCCATCCGAGTGGGAGTAGCCCAGATCCCCCAAAACTGTAGAACCAGGTGTAGATAGTAAATCTAGTCCCCGGTATCAACTTCGGACCTTTAGAATATTAACAGTGAATATGCATGAGATATTTGCATATACCATATCCCTTGTATGCAAACATCTCATGCTCATTCAGTGCAAATATTCCTTAAAACTCAAACGAAGACTGGCTTGAGAATTGCTGTTCCAGTCAGTCACTTTCCTCCTCACCTGTTGAAGCACCGAGGGCAAGAGCCTTTGCGATGTGTCCCACGGACTGAATCCCGCCATCTGCTATCACAGGGACACCAAACCTTCGGGCATATTCTGAGACTTTGTACACGGCTGTGGCCTGGGGTCTGCCACATGCCAACACTAAATTCACAGGAAAAAATAAAAAAAAGAGGAACAGTGACAACACTTAGAACAAGCTCTTCTTTCAGCTGCTTACAAAGGAAGCAGCAAATTCATGTTTCCTTAAAAGATCAGAGATCAAATGATTCTTCATTCAGACAGAAATCCTAATCTGTGCATTTGCTGGAATAAACATGAATAGAAAAACACCATCTTGTGTGGTTTTGAAAACTTTTTGGGTACACAATTCCATTAGGTGAGATGCATTTATTATATTTTCATTAGCCAAAAAGAAAATTATTCAAGGGATCAGATGTTAAGAGTACCTGAACTCAGCACTTAAGAGTCATTTTTAGAACGCAATAATCAAAGAGCCTGTTGAGGTGGCAGGTCCATGAATACTTGGTATTCACAGGCCTGCAAACACATTTTCAGAGGGAACCAGCAGCTGGGCCTGTGCTGTGGCTACCTCAGTACCTGCAAACTAAGCCCACATAGTAACACACATGTGATCCCCTCCTCCCACTGCCCCTTTGTGGCGCACGTACAATAACTAGGACTTTAGACACCAAGGAATTTTCCTTGCAGAGTGGAAGGACAATTTTCAGGCCCAGATTTTATCTGTGTACTTTCTTTCTGAGAACTGCACTCAGTCCTTAAGTAACTTGTCTTTTGTGTCCCACCCTCCTTCCATTCAATGGGCATTAGATGTGTAAACATGCAGGATTAGTAAAAGAAAATGCAAAAATCATACTTAATGCAGGATGGTCCAAACAATTTTGCAATACTTCCTAAAACTGTCCTACTGGAGGCCAGTCTAAGACCTGAAGACTTAACAGCTGTTCAACCCAGATTCAATTTCCATTAGCCCTCTGCAAAATGCCATATCAGACTGAAACCACAATGCTTATATTCATTAACCCCCTCCCTACCCCCCCTTTTATCAAAACTGCACTAGAGGTTTTTAGTGTAGGCCGGCGTGGTAAATGCTCTGACGCTCAGCTCACCGACCTGTACTATAAACCTCTAGCACAGCTTAATAAAAGGGGAGGGGGGTATATTTGGGATTTTAAACTGTTTAGTTAGGACTAGGAGGATTACAATGACATGAGTGCCCCTTGGTATTAAACAGATGGTCTCACTTTTAGGAACAGTTTTGACATAGTTAGGACCACCAATATCACAAGTTACTCTTCACAGCAGGGATTCACATTCTAAATAAAGCACATTTGTTTAAAACACTGTAAGTGAACTTAATGCAAACTATTAACTTGGTCTAAATGGATTAGATCATCACTACCAGCTCGTAAAGATGGAGACCAGCCCTTTATGAGCGGAACTTGGCATCAGGTAGGCTGGGAATTTGCTTATTAATGCATCAGTCTGGTTATACTCTCAGTGATTGATGCAAAGGCATTAATACTGATACACATGCCCAAAAGCAGGGTTCAAAATACATCTTTTCTTATAAATATATATTATTTTGTTTTGGAATGGAGATGGTGGACATTAAGGGAAAATTTCAAGACATCCGTTTACCTGTCGTAACAGAATTTTGTTTTAGAAAATAAATATTTAGAATATTACATTTATTTTTTTAAATTGGCAATACTATTTTACAAGTATCTTTCATAGTACAAAATTAGTTTCCTGAGCATTTTACTCAGTTTAATTTTAATCTGCACAATTCAGAAACCTGCTTTTGAAATTTTACAAAAGCCGTGGGAAAAAAAATGATTTTTTTTAAATTCACATCAAACCAGTATCCAAAGCCACAAAACCCCAACTGCAATCTACAACTACTGAATTATCAAATCAAGCACAAGGGCCAATGAGTCAATCAGGATGCGACTCCCAGGCACAGAGCATAGGTGGGAACAAGGCCAGTGACTTACTATAAGTGCCCGTGACTGCAGAAGGGCATTTGGGGCTGTGGGACTTTAGGTCTGGAGGGACCTGTGGAGCAGCTAAACAGTAAAAAAAAAAAAAAAAAAAATGAACACAAAAAGTAAGAGTAAACACAGGAGTTACAAGAGGGGGCAGTGCAAGCCTGAAGGATCTCTTGTCCTCATCTGGAAAGATCCCAGTGTAAGGTTATTTGCCGCCATGTATACAATTTATTCTATTATTAAACTACATGTGGCTCTGTCAATGATATTTACTAAGGGTATATTAGAAAATATGGACTTCTGCAGGGCATAAATTTGTTTATGAAGAGCTTGCATTTTTTCCCCACATAATCTACACATGCAAAAAAAAAAAAAAAAGTCAAAGGACCTCCCAGTCACACTGGCTAGAAAAAGGTTTAATTCTCTCCAATTACTGCATACCTTGTAATATGGCCTGGATTCAGGTACAGGTTAAGTATTGCCACTATGCCTCCCATCCAGGCCTTGCCTTAACCTTACTATGGCTTCCCCAGCAGCAGTAGCATCCAAGTTGAAAGTAAAACCTGAGCATGGGACCTGCCTGTCTTTGTGCTCCAACAGACCTTTGTCACCCCACCTGGTGCACTTCAGGCCTGTCAAGAGTGTGAAGGCCGAAAACAATGCAAAAGAACCCCCCAAAACAGCCTGAAGAATAAGAACTAGCATGGCTAATACATGTGACCTGACATGACCCATGTTTTGGTGTGAAACCTGCGTCAGGAGTCTGACTTAACTGTCGCTTTTGATGAGGGAGATTTTGTGACAATCAATTGAAAGTGTATAATCAACTCTATGAGACTTTGCTACCTTCCAACTCCCTGAAGCATGGAGGGACAGTTTAATTCATAGATCCATGACGCAGGCTTCATGCCGAAACATGGGCCATGTCGGGTTACATGTATTGAAGTCATCCTTGTCTCTATTCTTCAGGCACATAAATTCCTCTTTCAACTTGCTGCTACTGTTGCCCAACATCAAAGCTAAGAGAAAGGGGGATTTCCCGCTCTTGTTTACAGGAGCTTCAGATATAAATCTGGCACAGTTTAGAATATGAAGGCGAAACGCGCTAGTCCAGTTCTCAAGTTTCCAGAGCAACTACAACATGCACATAATCTTGGTTTTTGTACTAAATGTATGCAAGCATACCTCACAAGAAACAGTGGGAACGGACAAAGAACACTCCACGTAGGATCACTGATGTAAAAGAGTCTTGTTTATGCCAATAAAAGGACATATATAACTGCTGACCTGACACAGCACTGTTTCAGCGAATCAAAACACCTGCATCAGGGGTCACTATGATGTTGTAATCCACAGTTGACAAGTCCTTTGTTAGTACAAGGCTGGGTCAATCCAACAAGAAGTCGAGCACTAAAAATTATGCTGTGTCGGGTCAGCAGTTATATATGTCCCTTTATTGGAATAAACAAGACTCTTTTACATCAGTGATCCTACCTGGAGTGTTCTTTGCCCGTTCCCACTGTTTCTTGTGTGCTTTTATACCCGTGAGTTTTTTTGTTTGTTTGCAAGCATACCTCACCATAGACATTCTGACAACCAGGAACTGAAGCTCAGAACTACTATACACAGCACTGTCAAAGCGTTTAAAACCTTCCAACACAAGAGTTGCCAAGTTCCTCAGTTCCAGGAAGGAGACACTTAGACCAGTCTTGGTATTGAACTTACATCCCAATGTGGTGTGCTATTAGTAGCCCCTGATTCTACCCATTGAAATCAGTGCTGCTGTTCCCACAATGCATCAGGACAGAGTTGTTTAGAAGTCCAGGGCTGGCCCAAAATCTCCCTCCTAGAACCTGACAACTTGGCACCTCTGCAAAATCAAAAAAATATATTAAATAGACTCCAACCTTGTCTAATCCTGCCAACAGAGATCTGACAGCTGGCTTGCATTTGCACAGTTAATGACGATTCTGAAGTGGCAAAAGGAGCCCTTTTACAAATGTACGTTGCACATGTTAATTCTTAGTGCACATGCATGGTAATTTCCTGCACTGGCATGACAATGCATGTTAAGGAGCAAGAATTGGGTGGGTTGAGTGGAAAATGGGCATGGACACCTATTATGCACTGTTACAAGCAGCTAGCACAAATGTACTGAACTGCCTCCTCAAGAGCAGATAATAAGTGCATTCATTCTAATTGCAAACACATGCGGTAAAGAACCTTGCAGTTATCGCACTGAAGATGACATGCTGGACAAACCTCTACCAGTTACTACGCAGCCTTTGCACTTAGCTGTTAAAAGCATGGTGAAAAGGGGCCCTAAAGCAATCTATTCTCATGGTAAAGGGATGACTGGTTTATAACTGATCAATTTCTTTGACTGGGTAACCAGAGAATTGGATAGAGGGATGTGCTGTGTTTAGATTTTAGCAAATCCTTTGACAGTGTTCCACAGATGTGTCTAATAAATAAACTAAGTGCTCTCGGGATGGGGCAGGAATTGGTTGAGTGGAAGGCGACAGAAGGTAGTGGTCAACAGAGATCGTTCTTAGGAAAAGGATGTTACCAGTGGTGTGCCTCAAGGTTCTGTTCTTGGGCCTGGGTTTTTTTTTTATTTTTTAACACTTTTGTAAGCGACATTGCTAAGATTTGTCTCTTTGTGGACGATACTAAAATCTGCAATAGAGTAGACACCCCTGATTATCATGAGGAAGGACCTAACAAAGCTTGAAGAATGGTCTGAAATTTGGCAGCTAAGATTTTATATTAAGAAATGCAAGGTCATGCATTTGGGCTGTAAAACCCTGCGGGAACTGTACAGTTTAGGGGGCGAAGTGTTATGCACGAAAGAGGAGCGGGACTTGGGTGTGATTGTATGTGATGATCTTAAGGTGGCCAAACAGGTTGAAAAGGCAACAGTGAAAGCTAGGATTCTAGGATGCAAAGGGAGAGGAATAGCCAGTAGGAAAAAGGAGGTATTGGTGCCCCTATATAAGACTTTGGTGAGACCTTATTTAGCATATTGTGTACAATTCTGGAGACTGCACCTTGAAAAAGATATAAATAGGATGGAGTCAGTCCAGAGGAAGGCTACTAAAATGGTCAGTGGTCTTTGTCATACGGTGTATGGGAACAGACTTGAAGATCTCAATATGTATACTTTGGAGGAAAGGTGGGAGAGGGGAAATATGATAGAGGTTTAAATACCTATATGGCATAAATGCACACAAGGGGAGTCTCATTGGAAAGGAAGCTCTGGAATGAGAGGGCATAGGGTGAAGTTAAGAGATGATAGGCTCCGGAGTAATATAAGGAAATACATTTTTTATAGAAATGGTGGTAGATGTGTGGAATAATCTCCCAGTAGAGGTGGTGGAGACAGACTGAATTCAAGAAAGCGAGGAACAAGCACATAGGATGTCTTAGGGAGAGGAGGAGATAGTGGATGCTGCAGATGGGCAGACTGAATGGACCATTTGGCCTTTACCTGCCATCATGTTTATAACATGTAATAGCCTGCAACTGATGCCAGATCAAAAGCCTCATTAGAAAAAGTTAACTGAGGATGATAAGACAAGTCTTTCCAGACTCAAGAGGATTGTAGAACTCATTCCAAGAATTAGGTGTCAGAGATATATAGGCAACAGAGGCTCTTTACACTAGGTTCAGATGTAATTTCTTTATTCTAACACTACCTTTAGTAATAACTTGGGTTCTTCACTTATTGAATCCAAACATAAACCAAGAATACGTGAGCAGGAATTTTGCACAATTTTCATCTCTTCTGTTTCAGATTTTAAACTTCTCTACACTTCTAAATTCAGAAATAAAGGTGAACAAGTTGTAAATTATACAAATATATTAAGTGCAAAACAGACAGTTTTCTTTCATATTTTAGGGTATACAAGATGACATTTCATTTATGCTTGTAAACCTGTTTTATACAGTATAATACAATTATGTTGAATTACTATCTATGTATTATATATGTAACTGTTTAGCTTTTTGCTAGATGGATGGGATACAAATGTTAATAAATTAAACAGTTTAGCTCCAACAGATATGAACCAGTTCCAGACCTGAGAACCTAAGGGGCCAGACTTCTGACAAAGATTCCCTGTGCTCCGTTATTTGTGAAACATAACCGCAGTTCCCTGAATCAGAACGTCAAAAGGCTGAAAGCTTTGAAACATTCTTTTTACCTTCTTGTGTGATACAGATAGAGCCACTGCCCATCCCAACCCGTAAGGCATCAACACCTGCATCAATCAGGTTCTTTGCCTGAGCAGCTGTTACCACTGCAATACAAAAAGGAACAAAAACAGCTGCATGAAAAACTAGAGCTGAAAACACACTTGCCTACCCAGTCTGCCCATCTCCCTTCCAGAACCAAACACCTCCCCTCCTGCCCCTTTTAAAGAATGAGTGTTGGTTCCCACCAGGTTTGGTAGAAGTGTCTCTCAGATGTCTACCTCTGTGAAAAATCTCTTCTGCCTTAGTATCTTACTAAAGCCTACTGGATGTTCAGTATCTGTCCTGATCGCTCCCTTTCTCCCAGAGATTCTAAACTACAAACATCCTGAAGGGGGGGAATATTTAATTTTGCACAGTAACATCAAATGATACCATTTCCACCACAGATTAAACTTTTGAAAACAGTGTAAAGACAGTATCAGGTGGAGTCCAGTGAAAAGAAATCTTGCATGTCTTAATTCCCTGGGATGTTATAGCTCCTAAAACTAACCCTGAACACATATAAAGCCTTTATTTGCAAGATTTAGGTCTCCACAGAAGAGACCTCTGTGGAACATGTGACTATAGTTAGACACCAAAGACTGTGTATTAATGGACCCGAGCGTCAAGAGTTTCTTCCTGCTATTTGCACACAATGAATCAAGCGCTAGAAGGGCCAGAGAAGCTGCTGTTTCAGAGGACAGAGGAACTGGAGGGGAGACCTTTTCCTGAATGTTTTTACCATTGCCACCAATGACCTGTAGGTCAGGATATTTCTCCTTGATGTATTTAATCATGTTGATCTGGAAAATGGAATTCCCTTGAGATGAATCCTAGAAGAAAACATTGAAGAAACAAAAAACACAGTTGTAGGTTTCATTTATAGAATTAGGTTGAGCTAAATCTGATGGAGAATATGTACTTGGAAAATGGAAAGACTATTAGGCAAAATACCTTTTTTCTTTTTAAAGAAAGAGCACACTATCAGGTGTTTAAGTCTAATTTTCATTAAAGCCACAGAAACTCACAAGCACAACTGCATCGACGCCTGCCTGGACCAGCAGATCAAGGCGGTATTTGTCATCCTCATGGGTTCCGATAGCAGCTCCACACAGCAGCTGCTTCTTACGGTCTTTGGATGCCAGCGGGTAGTCTCGGTTCTTCTTGAGATCTGTCCGAGCAATGATCGCTACCAGCTCGTCGTCCTCATTCACAATGGGAAGCTTGCCTGAAAACCCAGACAAAGAATATCAGCAAAGAAGCCATTCACGAGACAGTGTCGGTACCTCCAGCCCCGGATAGGGATCCTAAATCATCCAAGGATGCAGGTGATCCTTGTGATAATAAATGCACGGAAAGGAATTTCCAGTCCTGCTCCATTCCCCAAAAATCCATGCAGTGTATCAGGGGGAGATGATATGCATACGGCTCCCTGATACCCAAACGGTTGTTACATAGGGGCTCCTCAGCCTGTGCTCAAGCCTCTGATAAATTGGCAGGTAAGAACCTAGGGAAACAAACCCAGAGCTTTCAATGGATCCCAAAACAGGCAGGTTCCACAGGTACTGCAAGAAATTGGCCTGAGAGCAGCAGCCAGCTGTCAAGGGTCTGTGTCCTTTCCCTGGCAGAGTAACCCACAAAAGGGGACCTCTGGGCACCAAAGCCACATAGAAAAAAAAAAAAGAAACCAACGGACAAAAATCCCTGAAAATAATGGGAAGATAAAACTCAATGGGAAACCAAGGTGGCAAGGGGGCCCCTACTGGTGTCTCAGACAGGCCGTGACCTGTTCGGGCCGCCGCGGGAGCAGACTGCTGGGCAAGATGGACCTGTGGTCTGACCCAGCGGAGGCACTGCTTATGTTCTTATGTTCTTAAGCAGAACACACCTTCTCAATTTGTTTGCAGAAGGGAAAACTGAAGAGGGAGCCATTCTTCTCTGAAGGAGAAGAGTTGAAAGATATGAGCGACATCCTTCTGCAAAGTTCACGACTAGAGGACAATAGCTTCAGTACAGAATCCTATGTCTTTGCAAAAGAATCATCTTTTAATGTTCATCACACAAACCTTTTTTGCTTCTTTGCAAAATTTCATTTGCCTCTTTCAACGTTACTCCAGCTGGAGCGACAACCAGATCCTCTCGTTTTGTCATAATCTAACAAAAGTGAGCAAAGAATTAATTTCATACAAACCTAGAAAACGACCATATGGTCTAGCCCGGGGGTAGGCAATTCCGGTCCTCGAGAGCCACAGGCAGGTCAGGCTTTCAGAATATCCACAATGAATATGTATGAGATGGATTTGCATGCACTGCCTCCTTGAAATGCAAATCTATCTCATGCATATTTATTGTGGAAATCCTGAAACCCTGACCTGCCTGTGGCTCTTGAGGATTGGAATTACCTACCCCTGGTTTAGCCAGTTTGCCCATCCATACCAACTACTAAGTTCTATAATCCTTCCTCTTCCCTAGAAATCCTTTGAATTGTCCTATACTTTGACTTTCTTGAATTAAGATACAGTCCTCTGCTAGGAGGCTGCTCCATGCTATCTACTACCATTTCCATAAGAAGCATTTCCTTCCTAACTCTATCCCCTTTCACCATCATCCTATGCCTCTTCATTCCAGCGCTTCCTTTCTATTGAAAGACTCGTATCTTCTGTGCATTTATGCCACAAAAGTATTTAAATGTCTTTATCATATCTCCACTCTCTTGCTTTTCAACCAAAGTTTACATATAGATATCTTTATGTCTCTCCCATACACTTTATAACGAGGACCACTGACCATTTCAGTAGCTGCCCTCTGGACTGATTTCATCCTGTTTATATCTCGTTGAAGTTGTAGTCTCCAGAATTATATATTGTAAGCTAAATGAGATCTCGGAGACTTACAAGGATGCACTATCACCTCCTTTTTCCTCTCCCACACCAATCCTCCCCAAGTTAGTTATGAGTTTCCTCAGTATGAATACTAGTAGAAACTAACCTCACCGAGGGGGCAGTCATGCTCCTCTGGTTTCAGGAAGTCTATGTCCCTGGATGAAATAATTCCCACAAGTTTGCTTCCCATTTTCCCTTTGTCTGTGATGGGAATGCCACAGAATCCATGACGAGCTTTGGCTTCAAACACATCTCGCACCCGGTCGAATGGACTCAGTACCACTGGGTCTGTAATAAACCCTTGTTCGTATTTCTAACGTTCAAGAGAAAGAAATGAACAGAAAAGTATAAAATTGCCACTTAAAAGATAAAATGTCCAAGCTGAAGTAAGTTTGTCTCATGACTTAGAAATTCTGAAGGGGTCACATCTTATTAGAAAAGGCATTTAAACAATGCAACAAAAACTTCCATTAAAAAGGGCAAGAAAACCAAAATATTTGATAGTAAAGCATATTATAAATTGGTTTATATCTGGTCCCGTCTGGACCCTTTAGGAATAACCAGAGCTTTGGGTATCACTGCACTGCTATAGCATCCTGCCCCCAGCCTAAATTTCCATCAGCTTTCTTTTGGGATAGATGCTATAAGAACATTAGAATTGCTGCTGCTGGGTCAGACCAGTGGTCCATCGTGCCCAGTAGCCCTATGGTGGCCAGCATGCAATCTGTAAAGGGCCAGAAGACATAATGCTCTCCATCTCCCCCCCCCCCCCCCCAATTCTAAATTCTTTAGATTTTAATCCGTTTTTAATATTCCTTATGTGATTTTCTAATCTGCCAAAAAACAGTGGATTGGTGGATGAAAAGTAACCCTGAAGGGCCCCCATTCTTCAATATAACATAACATTTTATTTCTATCCTGCAAAACCCCTGCAGATCGATGCAGGTAACAAAGAAAACTGTACATACACAGCGAATTACAATAAAGCACAGTTCACAAAAAGCAGTCTTACCAACTTAATATAATCACCCCCCCCAAAAAAAAAAAAAAAAAACAACCAACAAAAAAAACCTTCCTAAATAGGTTAAGATTTTTTAATTGAAAACAATTTTTTTATTGAACACAGACAACAGCAGGTATTACAACAAAAGCTACAATCCCCCCCACCCCTCCCAAGAAAGACAGCAAAGAAGAAGTAATAAAAACCCAAGACCACGTGGGAGAAGTCCCAACAGCAACAATAGAAAAATGTAAGTTTTCTGGGAATTGAGCTTTGATTTCAATGAATGAATTCACTCTTCTACAACTGACATTACTAGGTGTGAGTGTGTGTGTGTATGTGGAGGGCGGGGGGGGGAGTTACTCCAGGCCTGTACCTCCTAGGGTCAAACCTTTTCCTGGTTCTGAAATTAAATGACAGATTATATATGAAATTTTGTGAATAATATGTTCTCAGTTTCAATGTATAAAAAGTCAGTTTATGAACTAACCCCCCCTCCCCCTTTACAAAACTACGGACTGCGCACTGAATGCTCTGATCTGCTCTCGACACTTATTGGAACTCTATGAGTGTCGGGAACAGCACAGAGCATTCAGCGCGCCAGCCAGTGCTAAAAACTGCTTTCGCGGTTTTGTAAAAGTGGGGAGTAATTTAGGAGAAGAAAATCCACCAATGTTGGGAGAATTGAGAAACTTTTAGATGTAATGGCTGATTCTTATGTTTTATTTCTCTTGTTCTATTTTTTTGAGTTTTGAATTTTAAAATGTGGGGCTAGGTCTATACGTTATAGGTGAAACCATTATTTTTATTCCTAGTCTATATATAAATATATCTATCTAGAAAACTGGGCTGCTTTAGATTGAATATTTAGAGCATCGTTTATTTTGTAGGATGAAATACTGAAAAAGAAATACTAATTTTATCTGGAAAATATAATTTCCTGATACAGGCTTTGTTTCAGAAATTTTAAGGCATATCAAGTTATCACCTTAAAGCAAGAAGCTGTCTTAGGTCTTGATACAGTATCTCCTTACTGCACAGACTCAAGGTCATATTACCAAGTCACCACTGTTAATGGCTCTACCATGGAGAACCGAGATAGCATGAGCAAAGTTTGCAGGTCAAATGCCATCAAACAGAACTATTTATAAGCTACCTCTGCATGCCAATTTAGAGTTTGCCTAATGGGAGCCTGAAATAGCAACCACACTTGCTATGAAATAGCCAGAGGACTCTAAAGATGAGCAGAAATCCGTCTTTTGGTGATTTCCCCCTTATTTTACTCAACAAAACAAGGCAACGTTAGCAAGAGTTATCTTAAATTAGAGAATGAGGTTTTTCTAAAAATGAAATTTTAAACAGTTTTATCGAGAATAAAGTATAAATTGAACTAAAACACATTACATTAGTGACTTATATTCCGCCTTTACCTTGCAGTTCTAAGCGGATTACAGTATAAGACAGCTGGACATATCCAGGAAGTTACAATTCAGGGGATGTTTACAGTTCTAAGCGGGAAATAGTAAAAGATAGCTGGGATTTTCTAGGAAGTTACATTTGGGGGATGCTTACATAAAACACTCTAATTTTATACAATATTATAAATTCTCCACCCTCCCACTCATCCTTCTCCAACTCATCCCTTTCTACAATACAAAATCAGAGCTGAAAATCCAGTAAAAAGTCCACTTTCTTATACCCCCCCCAAATCCCAGCTCTCTACCCTCCCTTCCTTCACTTACTCCTTTAAGGACCAAAGAGATTATACTATTTATATAAACAGATATAAAAGTAAATAAAACAAAATCAACAACTATAGGCCCCTTTTTACAAAGCCATGGTAGAGATTTCTACTATGGACTGACGAGGTAAATGCTCGGATGTGCATACAAATTCTATGCGTGCTGGAGCATTTACCTCGCCAGCCCACAGTAGAAACCTCTACCGTGGCTTTGTAAAAGCCAGCGTTTATGCAGTAAGTATCAAGCTGCAAGCCCGTGGTGCTGGAAGTTGCAAATAAGGTTTCTAAATAAGTAAAAATTGCTTTTTCCATCAAGGAGTCCTAAAACCAAATTCATCTTATTTATCTGATTGTTGGCTTCAAAATTAACCATACGCCAATTTCCTGTGCAAGTATGCTGCTCATAAATTGAAATATATCTTTTAAACTATCCACGTGTTCCAACAATTATAGCTTTTCTCCCTTTATTCCCTAGGTTAAATTTTCCATCCCCAAAAAGTGCACTGTTTTCTACATTTGGCACGGACAAATTTTCTTTTAGCTGTGCTTGCCAGTCTGCTGTCACCATCGAATGCCAGCAATTCATTTTCTAATCAATACGTAGGGCTTTCCTGGAAGAACAGCTTCCAGAAGCTACGGCAATTCTATCTGCATTATTTGCCTTTTCATTTCTCCAACTATTTTCAATCTCCAGTTCAGTTTTACCTTCACTTTCCGTACTTCATTTGCTTGGAATTCTGGGGTACAGTTATGATGAATGAATCCAATCCCTCCGGTAAGCTAACAAAAGAAGAGCACAGATGACTAGAGCTTCCTAAGTTTTTGACTTTTACAGTCTCAGTTGCAAAGTTTCAAATTTTTAGGTGTTTTATAGACCGCCGATCAAGGTTATCTAAGTGGTTTCACAATCAGATACTCAAGCATTTTCCCTGCTCACAATCTATCTAACATACCTGGGGCTATGGAGGACTGAGTGACTTGCCCAGGGTCACAAGGAGCAGCACGGGGTTTGAACCCACAACCCCAGGGCTGAGGCTGTAGTGCCAATCACTGGAAGTAACAATGGGGCCTTTTTACTGATGCTTAGTGCATGCTAACAGAATTAGTGCTCACTAATCTCATAGGTATAAATGGGCTTCTTAGCAATTGGAGCATGCTAAGCTTTAGTAAAAGGGCTCCAATGTTAGAGACATAACACCAAACTGTCCATATTCCAAAGGTTATTTTTCAGGAAAACACTCGCATCACCAGCTTCCTGTGTAGCTCTCCACAAGGCTTTTATTATGCTAAAGTGTGTGAAATTATCCTTCCCCATGGTGCTCATACAGGCCAAGACATGCAACTAAGCGCATAAGCTTCACAGAATGAGGGATACAGAATTAAAGCTAGTAATTTTCCCTAGTTTGAGAAAGGACAGGCATGGCCACAATCTAAGGCCACTGTGTCTTAGTTTTTCCCACTTAAAAGAAAGAAAAGCAATTTAGTTTTATATTTCAGTTCACTGCATTCCAATTAGAGAGCAGCACGGGAAAGGGAATTGCAGGATTCCCACAGGGATGAAAGTTGCTGCCATGGAATTCCCATGGGAATGTAGTCAAAATCTCTGGCAACTCCAGAATGAGGCTTGGTATGCACAGAGAGGCAACTGGAACACCAGACTGAGACTTGGAACATTCATTGGTTGAATAGTAAATACCATCCAAAAAACCACAGGAGACTGTAAGGGTTGGGAGGAAACAGAGCTGTGAGCAATTAAATAATTCCTGAGGGTACAGGTGAGATGGAGGAGATTAATTGTGGCAATTGCTGGGGATGGAATGGATCTTAGAGTATATAGGAGTGGGGTTGGGCTAGATTCCCTTGGGGATGAGTGAAATTTCTGTCCCTGTGCAACTCTCTAATTCTAATACCAAACATGTTTTATACAAAGCTTCTGTGTTCTCTCTACAGGAAGCCTTCTTTGAACACCTACCGCCATTGCAATGGCCATATTGGCTTCTGAAACTGTGTCCATTGGGGTAGAAACCAATGGGGTCTTCAAGGTGATCTTCTTGGTTAATGCTGAAGTCAGGTCCTTAAAGAAGAGAGAAGCTTGCATATATCAAGAATCAGACCTATAATTTTAGCTCAAAACAAAAAAGCCTCTTATGCACAGATCAAACTTAGAGCATGTTGACTGGTAGAACCACCCTTAATTTCATTATAATCACCATACCACAAATTCACTTCTATGCTCAGCTGAAGGGGCAGTCAGAATATAACAGCAGTAACTAGGGACAGCCTTAGCTTGGCTGACTATGGATTAAAAGCAAAATGGGCTTCCTAACGTACTTGTTCAAGAAAACATGAAAAAGCCTTCTGAACTCACCACTTCATCTGCAGTGAAATCAATGTATCCTGGCAGAATTAGGAAGTCACTAGAAAGAGAGAGGAAAAAACCCTACTGAATTGGGAGAATCTCTAGCATGCAAGGCAGTGTGAGCCTCTCACCCAATGTACCTAGAAATTATTTAAATGCTAAAAGATACTGGAAATGGTTTAAAGGTGTATTTATTTTAAAATTACAACCAACAACAAGCAGGAATGGAGGTCTAATACTCTTATGGATAATCAACCTCCAAAATCATATGTAGCAATAATTTCATTTAAGGTTTCTGGAGGAAAAAAAACCCTCAATTTCCACAAACACCACAATTTATTTTGTTAATTTCTCATTCAAATCAATTGGCAATAAAAAGCCTACTTTACAGTCCTAATTCAGTTTTATTTATAGTTTAATCTTATTTAATGTGTAATTCTTAGAATTTAATTTTTTTTAGCTTTGGGATAGACCTTTAGAAAATAGCAACATTGGCCAGTGCTTCGTGGTTTAGTCTCCACTGCCTCAGGGATTTCAAATCAGACCATTTATCAGGACTTCAATGTTTCAGCATTTCCTTATAGCAGAGACTAAACTGTGAAACACTATTGAAACTTAAATAAATTATTGTTCCTAATATGATTTTGGAACTTGATTAGCTATAATATTGTTTATTTAAAATTTATTCTCAGCCAAAACGGGCTGTCCAGAATCAAAATAATAAAGTAGTCTATCACTAAGTAGTTTTGGTAAAATCTTAGACTGCTAGTGACTTACAATATTGTGGTTATACTGGGATGCTTCTGTGCATAGAAAGTGACAGACGGCTCCATCTGCTTCTACATATAATGCCTTTAGCTCAGATATTATGAGTGACATTTTGATCACTATGATATCTCCATGCCTCAGGTCACATGCATTTGTTTTGATAGAGGACAGCTTTAAAAATAACTCAACTTACACAGGAAACTTCGAAGCACTTTTCTCCTGAAAATGCTGCAACCCCTCTGTCATGACTCAAGAATTCACTAGGCAACAGCAGCTGTCCTGGGAAAGAAGCTGTATCCTGTCCTTCAGCTTCTGGATAACTACCACATACTACCCATGTAATCATTAATAGAACCATGATGGCAGATAAAGGCCAAATAGCCCATTCAGTCTGCCCATTCGCAGTAACCATTATCACTTCCTCTCTTAAAAGATCCCACATTTTCTTGAATTCAGACACAGTCTTTGTCTCCACTGCCTCTTCTGGGAGACTGTTCCACGCATCACCCTTTTTGTAAAAACGTATTTCCTTAGATTAATCCTGAGCCTATCACCTCTTAACTTCATCCTATCCCCTCTCATTCCAGAGCTTCCTTTCAAAAGAAAGACTTGCCTCATGCACATTTACGCCACATAGGTGTTGTTACAAGTGAAATCGTCACATCCTTAAATGTAACCAGAGTTGGAAAATCATGAATAACATGACTCAAAAGCAAAATGGTTTAAGACGATCATCATACAGCCAATTGCAGATCTTATCTAGAAAGACATTCATGAAGTCTGAACATCTCAGCATGAGTTGGCAAAATGTTAAATGCAAACTGAATGTCACCAGCATATTGCTTAAAATCGACACACGTAAAACAATTACTATTACTACCACTACAGAAGTCCAGCAATGGCTTGGACACATGAGAGAAACTGACACGAGAAATACAAACACAAGACAGTGGGCAGAGAAAGACGTGCACGCTGTGTAAATGGTGCATGTGGTAATAGGGGTTGAAATGGTGTAAGATGGTAAGTGGGAGAGAACCCCATCCTGTATAAATTGTGATAGAGACTATGGTGAGCAGGGACCTACAGACCATGCAAAAGTGCATACTGTGATAGGGACTGAGAGTGAGAGTAGGGAAAGGCCCCCCCACCACCCCATATTAATTGTGATAGGGGATGAGACAATGCTACTACTAATCATTTCTATAGCACTACTAGACGGGAAGGGGTAAAACGCGGACCTCACGGACCTGACGGACCTCGCGAATCTAAACCCGTACGGCCTTAAAAATCTGAGGTCCGTGTCGGTCCGTGTCCCTGCCGCTTGTACTTTCTGTCGCTGACAGATATTGATTGAGATTTGAGCGCTGACGGATCCTTCTCAGCATAGGGAGGGAAAACTGTTAGGATCCGTCAGCGCTAAAAATCTCTTCGAGGTCTGTCAGAGATAGAGACTAGTGCTGGAGTTTGGAGACTTCTTTTCCCCACTCTCTTGGCTTCTGCTCTGCCGCTCCAGCACTAGTCTCTGGCTCTGACAGACCTTGAAGAGATTTTTAGCGCTGACGGATCCTAACACTTTTCCCTCCCTATGCTGAGACGGATCCGTCAGCGCTCAAATCTCAATCAAGATCTGTCAGCGACAGAAAGTACAAGCGGCAGGGACACGGACCTCAGATTTTTAAGGCCGTACGGGTTTAGATCCGCGAGATCCGTCAGGTCCGCGTTTTACCCCTTCCCCTACTAGACATATGCAGTGCTGTACATCATAACACAGAAGAGACCGTCCCTGCTCAAAAGAGCTTATAATCTAGTCAAGACAGACAAACTTGACAAGAAGGTGCATCAATGCACAGTGCTCAAGTGGAGGAATTACACTCCCCCCCCCCCATTCGCGGTTTTAGGACTCGCGATTTCGATTATTCGCGATTTCCTAAAACCAAAATCACCCCCACCTCCCTCCTCGTGGTCTTTGGGGGCAGAAGCGATCTTCGAGACGACGACGGGATATCATGGCAGCCATTTTGGATAAGCGATCTGCACGGGGCAGGAGCGTAGGAAGATTGCTCCTGCCCCGAAAGACCGCTAGACCACCAAGTAAGGTCCGGGATGCCGGGGAGGAAGGCGGGGGTGGGTCAGAGGCGGCCCAAAAGTTATCCGTGAATTTTCAATATTCGCGGGCCGGCTCTGCCCCTAACCCCCGCGAATATTGAGGGAGGCGTGTACGGAGGGCATGATAAAGACAGATATTGGTGCTTAGCAGGTGGGTTGGCGTTTGGAATTGAAAGCGGCTTCAAAGAAGTGGGCTTTGGGTCTGGATTTGAATACCGCCCGAGGCGGAGCCTGAGGTGGCGAGAGTCAGGATTCCGGAATGTTACTGTTCTTTGCGATTCCGGAATGTTGATATTATTTGGAATCTGCAAGAAGTAGCCAAGATTCCATGCTCCTACTACTAATCATTTCTATAGCGCTAGTGCTGTATAATCCAAACAAAGGAGACAGAGTCCCTGCTCAAGAGAGCTTATAAACTGGACAATAAGACGCTCAAGTGGGGAAATTAGAGAGAGAATGATAAGGCAGATGTTGGTGCTTAGCAGGTGGGTTGCACTTTGGACCGAGCCCCTCCCCGTGACAAGGTCAGCGGCCCGGCCAAGCAGGAGGCGCCAAAGGCCGCGTTCACTCACTTATAGGTCAGGCCGTCGCCGCCGTTGAAGAGCTGCTGGGCCGCCAGGCCGTCGTCGGGGGTGTAGCTGGTCCCGCCGCTGATCAGGTAGTCCGCCATTGCCGCCCGGGGCAGCGCTGAGGGAGGCCGCGAACGCCTCTCCCTTCCCCCCACCCCCCACGTGCCGCCCAAAAGACCAGAGAATGAAGCGCCGCGCGCTCCTGATATTTAAAGCCTGCCTTCGTTCGTCCCGCCCTCTACGTCACGAGAGATACCAAGTCACAAGCATATGGGGGGGGGAGCGGTAGTGTGACAGAGGCATCGCCCCTCCCCACAATTGGCACGCCTCCTCCTCCTTTGACTTGACGTCCTCGCCTCGGAAGAGGAAGTAGAAAAGAGGGCGGGGCGTGGAGCGAATGTGTCATTTTGCTGTTTCTAAATAGAGAATTTTTATTTATAAGAGCAGGAAGGGGCTGATTTTTTTTTTCTTTTGCAATATGGCACAACAAAACATTAATGAAAGCAAGCAGCCGGTTAGCTATAAAATTATACATTAAAAAAAAATTAATTAGCCATTTTTCGTCCTTAGGCCAATAAGCATATTTCGTAGAAGAAACAATTGGCACCTGTAAATCCTGATTATATCACAAACGTAATCAAACCCTACAAAAGACAAACACATTCCAGGCCTATTTAGAAAACAACACGAAGGTCCAGGGCACCAGCACATAAACCAAAAGGGAGCAGAGATTACTACCACTATAGGCAAGCAAAATTTATTAAAATGGAACATATGCCTCTCACCCAAAAGGACCAGACCAGTTTGGCAACAGGCATAAAATTGCAGAGGATTTACTACGGATTTTTTTTTTCCAAATACTACTCTTCATGATTTTGGCCATTTCTGTAAATCAATTTGTATTATCAACATTGTACACATACATTTCAAATTCTGGTGGAGGACACACTGCAACATGGCCTGTGGGTGTAATGTATATATTCCATTGGCCCAAGTCAAGCAACAAAGAAAGCACCCTAGGATACCAATATGCTTTCCTGCAAAAAAACCCAAAATATGTCAAGAGTGCTACAATCCCAAACACAAAAACTAAACACTAGCACAAAGGTCAGCAACCTATTATACCTATACCATGCATGCCACTTTTTCCAGATTGAACTACATGGTGGCAATACATAGCAGCACACAATTTCCTCTATCACCTCCCACTGCCACTTTAAAACTAATACCTTGGCGAGAAGGATGCCTAAGCCCTGGCAGCAGGGAAGTCAGCAGGTCTTCTAACTGCTAATGCCAGCATTCCCTGCACTTAAGCTAGGATTCTCAAAAACCCACATTAAAAAATGATAGTCTGCTAATGCAGCCGTTTTAATACCGAATCTAGAAACCCGAGACATTCTTAAAAAAATAAATAAATAATCACACATGCAATTAAGATCGGTGGACAGCAGCAAAGATTTCCTACATTCATTCGCATGTGCCCATCGCTGATGGGTGCATGCGCAGAGAAACCTCCGTATTAAAAAAAACTCTACACTTCCCCCCTGGCAGCAGGAGAGACTTATCAATCGTGCATAAAACATGCCTTTCTCTCCAAAAAACTACTATAATTCAGGTAAATCTTGTAATTTGTTTTTAATGTAAAATTTATCAAGATCCACAGCCAGAAACACACAAGAGTAGCATACAAGCGCTCAAGAAGAAACGTTGGCTTTTAACAAGTGCGCATAAAACATGCCTTTCTCTCCCAAAAACTCAAAAGAAGTGTGATTTTACTCCCCTCCATTAGATACACTTTTTTTTTCTTTAGTCACAGTCAAAACACAAGTGCTCGCTCGCCAAAAGCCAATGCCACGCTTCGAAAATGCCTCAGTACTTTTTTAAGAATCCAACGGAGCGCTCCTTTTAATGTTAGAGAGCACATTTGCATGCCATTGTCGGAGACTGCTATAAACCTTGCTAAAGACAGAGATAATCCATTTTGATAATCCGCAGCCAAAATGCGTACATGCTAAACTGCTGGACAACAGTTTAGCGATGGTGTTAAAGTTTTGAGACTCTTGCCCTTAGCTCATGAATTAAGAATGCTCAGGGGGTCGGAAGCTGGAAGTACACTACCAATGACCTTGCTTGCTTAGACAACATCCATAAGTGCCAAATAACTTCTTGTGGCATGTGTGACATACATTGCCAACCTCCACACTAGCAGAATACCACATGGAAACTACATGCTAGCAGAAATCTACATCACATGTGCAAAATAGATAGACCTTTTAAGAAAAAAATGAAACAGAACCACACAAAAATAACTACCTATATACAGTATATGTAAACTGCTTTGATTGTAGCATCAAATTCCACCCTCTTTCCTTTTATTTATTTTTTTTGTTGGGGGGGGGGAGAAGCACAGTTACCATAGAAATCAAGTGACAAAATTTGGGCAAAGGCTGTTATACCCAAACCAAAATAGAAAAAAAAAATGGTTTCAGTTGTCCTCTATATACCAGGAGGAACAACTTTATTTATTTATTCTATTTTCTATATCATTCTCTCAGGAGAGCTCAGAATAGTTTACATGAATTTATTCAGGTACTAAGTGACTTGCCCAAGGTCACAAAGAGCAGCGTGGGATGAACCCACAACCTCAGGGTTCTGAGGCTGTAGCTTTAATCACTATGCCACACTCTCCATTCCCATGTCCCTTTTTAGTATATGGCACCTGAAATAAGCATTTATAGACATGGAAATATTATAATTACTAATTACTAGCGCTACCAGGCATACACAGCACTGCACAGAGTCACAAAGATGACAGTCCCTGCTCAAAAGAACTTACAATCTAAGCAGACAAGACAAACAGGATGTCATGGATACAGTTAAGTAGAACAGTTAATCTGCTGCCTAGTTTAATGGCCAGTGGGGAGTAGGGTTATGGATTGAAGGCTATATCAAAAAGTGTTTTTAAATGCAGCTGTACAGAGACATTCTTGCCACAAAGTCCATTTTTGGAGACCACCTTAGTTTTAAAGATCTTAAAATGGTGCTGGTAGTAGAAAACCAGGCTTCTGAGGGTACTGCAATCCTGCTGTTCCAACTTATACATATCTGTAGTGACTTTAAAAGATAGTGACAAATATATTTAACCTTCAAGAGGCTTTGCTCCCTTATATTAAGGCAAAATGATGTTTTCATTGTCTTGATGAAGGGAACCGAGCTCTTATTAGTCAGAATTATTTAGTTCAATAAATATATTTTAAAAATAAGGGTAGTAGGACTTGAATAGTGAAACCTGCTGATAACTTTACCGTGTATGGCCTGGTTATTAGAAAATTAATTCAATGCCAAGTTTTTAGCAGCACAAATGAAAATTTAATTCTATCTCATGGTATCAATTTGAATGTGAATTTTCCAGACTGTATTTTAGATAGTGTGGGCTATACATTTTTAAATAAATAAAATATGATAGTAGTATGATGCTTTTAGCGTTTCAACCACCGCCTTGCCCATACTGGCATTTCACTCATTTGTCTGCCCCAAGGGGCTTTGCACCCTGAGCAGCTACTCTTCTAATCCAGTCACGTGACAACACTCTTTATAGACAGAATGGGATCAACAGTTGACTTGTTCCATGTCTTCTGGCAATTTCTACAAGTCATGCTGCTGGAAAGGTCATCTCTTGCTTGCTTGAACTATTTCTTCCTTTTCATTGGTGTTCTAATGGAAATGCTCCTTTTTAGTCCTCTCTATACTTCAGACATGCCCTCACCTTTAAACCTTTTCAGGAGGATCTTAACATGGCAACCATAAATAACTACTTTGCTGTTGAATAAATCACACCAGTAACACTTCAGGGTATTTGAATGTTTTTACCATGATTACCAATCTATGACTTCCTCAAATTATTGTAAGCAACTATATCAATGATTATGGTATCGTAATATTAGGCTGTACTTCTCCTTGGCCTGTATTTCTCCCTGCAGGATAGGCTAATTGATAAAATGCATCAAGATTATGCTGCAATCCAGCAGATGGACCTTTTGGAAGGATTCGTGTAAATATTAAATAAGAAAGTAAGGTGGGGAACTTTTATACAAACAACCCCAGTTGGACATAAGTTGAGAACTTCCAGCAGATTTCTACCTTAAGACCACTGGTGCATCCAGCTTCCACAGCCTAGCTCTTATTTTGCAAGCTCTTACAGATTACCCCATCTTTTCCTTTAAAAGAAGATAAAACACAAACTACATTATCCATATTTTAGTCCAAATCAGCAGATTAGAAAGAAGTCTGGTGCTTGCTGAATTTTCTGTGCAACAGATGGGTTTGACCCAAGTAGTTCAGACTGCAACATGCTTTAAAAACATAATTGAGACCAGTAATTTTTCAGCCTTGAAGGAGCCATGATGAGGGAGATAAGGTAAGCATTTAAATAACTTTCCAGTTATGAACTACATATGATCCTTGCCACAAAAGCATTTAACTTGTTAAAGCAAAGAAAGGCTCAGCCGACCATCACTGGCATTATAAAGAGATTAGGTTTTTACCTTGATAATATCTTTTCCAGTAGATAGGGATTGTATGCTGAACTGTAGGGTTGTCCATGCCTGCGCATGAGCATTCTGCAGATGTTAATTGCAGCTTTTCAACGTCTTCTCCTCCTCCTCCTCCCCAGTCTCTGCTACCTCCTTCAGTTCATATCAAAGCCAGTGACAGCCCTACCGAAGAAGACAGGAGAAAGAAGGGTATGGGGAATTTTCCGACACAAGTGTCTGATCTGCTCAGATTAATTTTAAAAATGATCACTGAACAGTAATGTAGTGAAAACATTAACATGCTTCTGAGAGAAAGAATGAATGTAAAAAAAATAAAAGTTAAAGAAGAAATAGCCTGAACATTTATGGAACTCAACCATTCCTTCCTTCTAATCATATACACAGACTCTTCATAATGCAACAGTCTGATTGTCAGTAAAATCTTGGCTATGGAACTGACCATTTAGCTTGAGTCATTAGGGTGGAGCAAACACCTTTTCTTGGGCTGTGAAGCATCTATGTCCTTAAGGTGCACAGAGATGTTGTCCCAGGATTCATTCTGCCTAACAGAACCATCTACCTTTCTCCAACTGTAGACTCCTGTGGAGGGCTAATTCCGAAGCTCCCAACCCTCTATCCCATGTGGTGCCAAGGGTTCTCTACAGCCATCCATCCAGTGCAAATAAAGCATTAAATAGGGGTTTTAGGGCCTGAGGACTCCATCCCTACCAATTTTGAGATAAACGAAGTGTTTTGAGAACTTAGAAAAAAAAATTGGGACATCAAGATGGTTGCTACGGCAGCATTCTAATGCTAACCCCCCCTCCCCCCAAACAGCTTAAAAACACTTCAAGGTTGGCCAAAAACATGATTTTAGAAAAGGGGGGTGGAACAAGGCCTTAGCTGCAGAAACAGTTAAAACATAGTTATTCAGACCTTGCCCCCTATATTTTAAAATAGGCTGTCACAGCCCATGTGCTGGAAAAAAAGTGCTGCTGCTTGCTCCAGCTTCATGAAAGAGTAGCTGGATCTGGAGGGATTTTCTGCCTCAAGCCGCTGGCCAGCTAACATCAAGGTCTTCAGACTGCCAGTCGGACCTTAAAGACTGAGCCCCTCCCCCCCCCGCCTGCAACAAACGCCGAAAGGAGGTGACGGCCAAACCGTTAACTGGCACCATGAGTGCCCCAAAGGACGCTATTGATGCCTAACAGCCTATGCTCAAGCTCCTGACCAAGTCAAGGAAGCGAGCAAATGCTGAGGGCCCTGAATCCTGAGCGCCACAAATCTTCAGCAGGCTAAAGTCTGTTTGTTCCTCTCCAAACAGGAACAGCAGTTCCTTGACCCATATAAAAACTGAAAACAACTAAAAAGAAAAACATAGCAAAATAAGAAATAAAAGGATCAGATCAGCACAACAACTTCATGCTCACCTGCAGAAGGAAGAACTGAAGGGGGCAGCAGAGACCGGAGAGGAGGATGAGCTGAAAAGCTGTGATTGACATCACCTGCAGAATGCTCACTAGCACTAGGCATGGTCAACCCTATAGTTTAGCATACCGTTCCTACTGCACTAGAAATAGGTTTAATCGCGGAGGGGTTTAAGAATAAATTTCACACTAATTAATATAAATTCATTTTGATTAATTTCTATATACAGTATGAACAGTATTCTATTACAAAACCAGAACTCAGTGCCCTTAAACTGAGCATCTTGTTATCAAACGGTCAACAGTCGGTCTATGGGAAAATAGATTGCATTTCTAAGATAAAATCCTCTCTATTCCTTATTCAAAGGAAAGAATCAGAAATGGGCAGACCTCAAGAGCTTCATTAGGGCAAACCCTTCTAAACCAGATGCATATTATCATCTTGTCCCAAAATAAACACACTGTTCAAATAGCATGTTGAAAAGACGTGCTTGTCATTCTTAATAAACAGCTAGAATAAGAATACATAAGAGAAACAGGGTGATATCTTTATAGAATACACAAGTGTATGTTACAAGAATTTCATTAGGCATTAACAGCCTCAAGTTTCAGACCTCATCATTTCGGCCAAAACGAAAAGTGTGATAAAGTTTTTCACTTTAACATCTAAAAATGTCACGCTTTTTAAAGATTTGAATAGAAATTTTTCCTTCTTTTTTTTTTTTTTTTTTAGTAATATAAACCATAATTGAAGTTCACTCTGCTCTTTGTCCCCTCCTTTTTTATATTATTTTCACAAAGATAGCCAATTTATTTTCCTTGCTGCAGAAAAATGGAAACGTGCAACTCCAATAAGCAAAGATTATCCACCACTTGCACATTTTATCTGTTCTTAAGCTGTACTCTGCCAAGGGGACTGTGAAGGTGGAAGGACCTTTTCTGGTACTGTTCATCCCATTTTATTTTTCTTTAAAAAAAAAAAAAAATAAACAAAATAGCCAGCAGCTTTACATTGCATCCAGCCTTTTTTGAAATGTGGAACTCAGTTTCAACAAGCCTTGTTTATACTAGTTTTGTTATGGTGCACATTGGTACTTTTCTCTTTCATATTTTATTTTAAACGGAAGAAGCCTAAAAGGGCTTCATAACTACACCAATAAAAAAAGAAAGAACAGAAAAGTTAGGCATCTTCTTTTAGTGTAAAGGTCTATACAATTTTCCTTCTCTGTAGCTGGAAATATCATCCTAGTGCATGCTGTTGGCGTTGGCAAGAGCGATGACATCCCGAATCTCTCGTATCACCAGGATCCGGGTCAGCATGTGCTCCATTTGCTCTCTGCTGATTGGCAGGGTGGAATACCAGATAGGGCTGTTGGGAGCCACCACAGGCTCTGGGGTCAGGTAAAATGTGTCGTTCCGTCCTTTCACACTTTGTGGGCTGCAAAAATTGAGACACATTAGCACTCGAGAACTGAGAACTCAGCTACCAGCATTGCTTTGATGCTTCAGGAAAGACATTTAATAACTCATTCAAAATCGCAGCCCATCCTTACAATGTAAGTAAGCAAAATCTATTTTTAACCTTGCTTGAACAGGGAATTCAAGAACTATCACAGGACTGATGGAAATTTATGACAGTCTCTTAACCTATAGCTATTGTGTTTTTTTTTCTATAAACACACAAACAAAACACCTCTCTCACCAGGCAGGAGGTGAGGTAGGGTTGGGCTGACAACCCCTAATACTTACAATTGCTGGCTGTGGGCCCAATACCTGCCAGGACCACACAAGAGGATAGCCCAGAGGCTGTTGTTTTGACCCCTTAAGATTCTACTAGGCATAGTTCAATGGGATCCAGGAGCCAAACTATGCCTCATCAAGCCATGGTCAGTGGGACAAAGCTTGGACTTTGGAAGAGAAGTCTCTGCATTCCATCAGGGTGATGGTCCATACACTAACTCCTGAGAGCCTACTTGTCTGTGGGATGCAGGCTATAGCCTTTGTCCCAGGAGAACTGCTCGACAGTGAAGAAATCACATTGCAGCAGACCAGCTGCCCTATCTGCTGAAGGCAGAGAAAATACTGGCAAGTTTCAGTGCTGTATCACTTCTTATACTGATGTCACTGTAAGCTTAAGTGTTTCTCTGCCTCCATCTGTTGGTTGGGGATCATAGCCCACTTATCCAGACTGATCTAGCAGGAAGAGTTTAAAAAAAAAAAAAAAAATTCCTCCCTGTAAACAAAATTTTTAAAAAAAACCCTCCTCTCACCATTTGAAGAGGTAGAAATCGTAAAGTTTTATAGGACACCTCAGTGGATTCTCAGGGTTCTCTGTCTGCTCTGCATACATGTCATCTGTAACTAAAAACAGAACATTAAGAATTACCAGCATAAAGTACTTGCAAATGCAAAAAAAAAAAAAAAAACCCCAAACAAAACAAAAAAACAGCACACAGTTGCAATGGATAAAATTTCACTCATTTATAAGAGGAAAAAAGCCAATCTGAAAATCTGTCCGAGAGCGCAAGATGACTTGTCTCTTTGTGGTGATGTCTGCTGTAGCAGGTATGCACACTTGGCTGACAGTCGGACAACTGGTATTCTGGGAGGATTTAGTGCACTCGGACAAAACTGCAACACAGATTTAGTCTAAGTTGCAATTCTAGCCACATTTATTAATTTAAGATTTTGTCGTCATTTCTATAGGATAATAAAATCTGGAGGCTCAAACCAGAAAAAAAAAAAAAAAATCAAGGTTCAAATCCCACTGTTGCTTCTCAAATACAAACTAAGATTGTAAGCCTTCCACTGTACCTGAATATAACTGCCTTGCACTTCTGAGCTGGGTGCGAGTTAAATCCATATTAATTGCCAGTACAGAACAAGACCTGTTCACCAACACTTGTTCTGACAACCCAAGAATTAAGCCCTCAACCCTTGGAAGCAGATAAACCAACAGTTAAACCATTAGGAAACTCATCACCATTTCTCACATCACTGCTTGTCAGATATCTACAAACATTTGAAGGCAGATTTTTACCTTTTTGCCCCGTCTGGTGGAGGCCCAGTGCCTTCAGGTATCGTATACTTGTGCTCTTATCCTTTGGGTTGGAAGGATTCTTCTTTGTCTGCCGAAGAACCTTGGAGAATGCCAATTTCATATGCTGGTCAACTGTTTTCAACAGGAAATATCTGAGCAGCAAAAAAGAAAAAAAAAAAATCATAATGGAGAGGAAGAGACTTTATTAAATTCGCAAACTATTTCTTGATTCTACCCGTAAAATCATTTTTTCGGTCACTGCTCCTATGCTATGGAACAACCTTCCATTAGATCTCAGACAAGAAACATCCCTTGAAAAATTCAAATGTAATTTAAAAACATTCCTCAATTTGACTCTTCTCCACGAGCCCAAACAGCTTCCTTGTATTCGGCAGTACCGAATCAAAAATAAATATTAAAAATGCTTCTTCTGAAGCGACCCCTAACCTAATGTATTAATGCCTTCCTGTTTCTTTCCTCCCTTTTTTGCACTTTATTTTTGCCATTGTATTTAAGCTCTTCTCATCTTCCACTTTTCCCTTTTTATTCCAGTATGTCTATATGTCTTGTCATCCCCCTCCCACTTTTCTCTTTTTTCCCCCTATTTTAATTTAAAAATTTTTAATTTAATTTTAACAATACTCTGATAATTGTAAACCATTTAGGTATGTTTTTGATAAATGGTATATCAAAGAACAAATAAACTTGGAAACAGTGCATGCACAAGCCACCAAGCGTAGCTTTGCAAGACTAAGTTCCACCTGCTGGAGCCGCTGCTTGCAGCTTTG
This sequence comes from Geotrypetes seraphini, assembly GCF_902459505.1. Taxonomy (NCBI): domain Eukaryota; kingdom Metazoa; phylum Chordata; class Amphibia; order Gymnophiona; family Dermophiidae; genus Geotrypetes; species Geotrypetes seraphini. The sequence continues at coordinate 6,905,649 of NC_047100.1, forward strand.
ACAACAGAAGCGCGGCTGGGAGGAGGAAGCTGGCAAGAAGGTAAACGCGGGAGGCACGAATTTGGGACGTGTAGGGGCAATCGACATCTGCAGCATGCTCACGAGCAGGCATGGAACACGGAAGGGAGGAGGTGAGTCGCGTTGGGACAGGAAGAGAGGTAGTATCCCGGTTCATTAAGTACGAGTTCGACGTAAGTCGAGCATTCGTAAACCGGAGACTGCCTGTATACTTCTACAATGTTTTTTTTTTAAATGACACTTATCCAATATTCCCTTTTGCACCCTCATTTGTTAAAGTATCGTTCTGAATTCTGCTTCTGCTGGATGCCATGGAAAAAGAACCTTTCCGTTCCTTTCTAAAAGTACTTACTTTGTGTTAAAGAACATCAGTGTAGTGAGAAGCGTGGCAGGAGAATGAGCTCCCAGTTGCTTGCACTCCCACAGCATCTCTTCCGTTACATGACTGGGGATAACGTAACCTGTAAACGTCAGAAAGACACCCCAAACCCCCCAAAAGTCAATGTATAAAATTAAAATCAGTGTTCACCTAACAGTGAAAACAAAAAGTCATATCTGCTACTAAAAAGAGAAAACATGTCCTGAACTTGATTTGTTAACAGTTCAAGAAGAAACTGAAAGCCACTTTTCCCACTGGATTGAGGGGTAACAGATCATAAATCTAGCAGGATGAGGAGGATCTAGGCATTGGTCAAATCTTGTGTGATTTTATGCTATTATCTAAATGCAGGACTTAAAGACTATAATGTATGTTTTTCAGGCTTTTATGTTGCTGTAATTATGTTTTGTTGATGTACTGTAAACCACCTTTAGTGGGATTTTTTATACCAAGTGTATAAATGTTTTAAATTACATATACTGTGTATATATCAGGATTTTTAAAGGCCAGATTCAGTGTAAAACATTAGAAAAAGAAAACTAAAGGTAAAAGACATATTTGGCATTGTGCCTGTGATGGTCAGAAATTATTTTGCACTACTCGGAATGTCACTGGAATAGCAGTAAATTTTGAACTTTGTTAATTCTTTTGCAAACCAGGGATGATCCTTTTTTAATTTTGTAATAGTTTATACTATTTTAGTGAAAGCCCTATGAGTTAAAAGTAGTAACTTGTATTTATGCCTAAAACATAGCAAAAGTCAGTGATAATGCACATAAAACAAAACACACACATTTAGGGAGGCTTCAAATCTGGAAACTTCCCAGTAGACAAACAGCGGTGCTCTGCAGGATCTGCAACTTTTTCAAACTTACATCTAGCAATCTGGTCAAGCGCAACATTTCCATAGTCAATCAATGACACAAGCAGTCATGTGTTAAATGTATAACATGTAGGCTCATCAATAAGGCCATGAACAGTAAGCAAATTACGCAAAACCAGAAACTCTTTCGAAACTAGAGAAGACACCTGTTCCATAAGAATAAGCCTGGAGTCAAAACAACCATCAAAATATTTAAAGTTTTACCCCAGAAAATCCAAATGCAATTAAGGACAGTCTATACCACCCATCAAGTTTAAGTTCAACCAACACGAAGTGGCTTTAGACATATTCAAGACCAACCAATGGTCAGCGAGCCACTGACAGTCTGCCAACAGGCAGGATCTCGGGGGATCAATACACAATTGAGACCGAGAAAGATGTGCCACCAATAGCAGGTCATCCACATCACCATTTAACTGACCAAAAACCTTGAATTAAATGTAATTAAGGGATGCTAATAAAATGTCGAAAGGAGAAAAGGCAGAACCACAATCCAGCAATTTTTTAAGAACATGTTTCTTCAACAGCTACCAAAAAAACTGCTTGTTAAGAAGGAAACAAACCAAGTGAACACAATACCCTCAATCCCCCAGAGACTGCAAATTTGACATGGGGACAAATTTTTCCTGTCTCTGCGAGCTCTTTTCCTGTCCCTGCCCCAGTCCTGCAAGCTCCATCCTCATCTGCCCAAGCCTCAAACACTTTAAAATCACAAGTGTTTGAGGCTTGTGCAGTTAAGGCAGAGTTTACAGGAATGGGGCAAGGACAAAACTCAAGGGGACGGGATGGGGAAATTGAGTTCCTGCGGGGATGGGAACAAATTTGTCCCCCGTGCTATTCTCTACTGCAAATGAAGCAGTAACAACCTGATGGTCTACCAGGTCAAAGGCAGATGACAGGTCTAATGACACCATCAATATAACATCTCCAATCAATCAGGATTCTTCAGACCATTTTGAGAAATTCAACAAGTGCTATCTCAGTCTCCGCAAATTCTGCCAGTTGTTGAAGAACTACTTTCTCCACAGCCTTAGCAACAAAACAAATTTGATATCTGTCTATAGTGGGCTGGTTGCAAAGAGTCCAACAAGACTCTCTTCCAGACTGGTCGTACCTAAGACATTCTTCAACTCACTAGGAACCACCCCCTCTTGCAAACTTTGATTAACCATCAGGAAAAGTAATTATGGACTAATTCAGTAATTTATGACGTTTTTCAGAATTACAGAAATCAATAATTACTTGGTTGACTTGAACTCCTACCCTCGTGTCCTTCTGATATGCTTCTGCATCAACAGATCTCTTTCAAAAACAGGAAGCACTAAGGTTAGTTACCAAGAGGTGTAAGGCGTGGATGAAAGTCCTTCAGAACTTCATGCAGCCATTCTGTGAACTTAGTGTAGTAAACATCAGAGAATATGTCATCTACTCTTCCATTTTCAAAGAGGTACTGGAAAGGAAATAGATAAAAATCGTTCAGTTTATAATTTGGTAGTACAACATTTCAGGCAGCTACCTCCTCAGAAATCTCCAAATCTGACTTGGTCATCATACATTGTCCTACAGAACTGCTGGGATTTGGTGTGATTTAAATGCAAAAGTAATTTGACTTTTACAGTCATATCACAGATGATATTAATTGTTGCACTGAGCTTACAGCTTTCTGAACAATACACACAAGCACTATACAGCTGCAACTAATCACCACCAAAGCTGAAAGCAGTTATGTTGAAATTCTCTACTGTAAAATTGTGTCATTTGCCCTGGAACCTTTCTGTAATTATGGACTTGTTCAGAGTGCTATACTCTCAGACGACCCACAACAGGTCTCAAAAGGAAGCACACAATTCAGTTTGAAGAAGAGATTTTGCACTGCAAAGAGCCCCGCCAAATTTTGGGACTTTAAAAAATGTACCACCAATCACAAGAGAACAAGACTTAATAAAAAGGGAGTTGCGTATATGTTTGAAATGATCTAATATAAGTAACAGACTTTCAAGTTGAACCAATTGGTTTCACATAAGGCTGCATGTTAGTCGCTGTTAATGTGTGCAGCTGACTTTCATCCACCCAGTCATCTCTCCTCCCTCCCCCAAGGATCCCTCGTTTCCTTCCCCAGACCCAACACTGCTCAGTCTACCGGTCTTCAGTCCTGCAGGCCAGCAGCAGGAAGTTATGTCAGAAAGGGCTCAGAGTCAGAGGGAAAGGCCTGGTGCTGGTTGTCCCTCTATAGGGCCGCTTCTGGCTTGCAGGGCTGAAGACTGCATTTAAAAAGGTAGGCCAAGCAGCATTGGATCATGTGAGGAAAGGGAGAGGTGAGCACTTGCATTGCAACCCGGCGAGGGGGGTCAGATGAAGCCCATTAACCAAAGAAATCTGCTGCCCGAGTTGCTCCTTTCCTTCTCCTGCCTCAGGAGTGAGAAAGTCAGCAAAATGCCTTGAGCCAGATGCTTACAATCTCTAAGCATGCTCATTTCATACATGACCTGAGCATTCTTGGGGAATTACGGCACTGGTGGCTGGAGACATCCTGCTAACTTCCTCGCTCTTGAGGTAGCACCAAGAGGTGGCTTTGGCAGTAGATTTTGTTTCAACTGTTGGGGGGCTTCAACATCCCCACCAACAAAGGTATGATACCTAAAGTGAGCCCCCATTGACTCCTGGCTATTCCCTGAATATTTTAATCGAAATGCAGCCCTAGTTTCACAAAAATTACAGTACTTAAGCTTGTAATTGGAATCCAAGTAAACAGCTGTTTTAGAAACCCTGGGATCATATTCTCTCTTACCTTCTGAATACAGAGGAAAATATAGTAAAGAGCATCGGCATCATAAGACTCTCCCTCTGCATTCCGAGATTCTCTCGTCATTAAGCACAGCCCATAATTCAGTTCTGCAACTGCCGAGGAAATCAGGTTTTCTTGGAACCGCAAAAGCTGACGTCCTATAATACAAAGTGAAATGTCAAGTTCCTAGTCCTGTACTAGAGAGAAACTTACAGGTCCTACACTGATCTTTGGCAAGTCAATGCATTTAGATTGGTTTTCCCAAGTTTCTACCAAGATCACTGGGATCAACAAACTCAAGGAAACCAGACAGAGGCTGATGCTTGTGGTGAGCCACAAAGTAGAACTGTTAATGCCTACTACATCAATCCTGTGGGAAATAAAGTTACAGGATTGCTTTGTAAAATGTATCATCATGACATGGTAATTGACTAAGGCACACAAGGTGATAGAGAAATATAAAACTTGCTGTAAGATTACCTTTATTAAACATTAACAAATAGCATTATTACAAAGAGGTATGAAAATGCAACTATAGTACAGCTCCCCTTCCCGATTTGCAGTTTTCCCACTCGCGAATTCGGTTATTCGCAATTTTTTTTGCTCCTTGTTTTTTAATGGAGAAACTCTGCCCAGGACATCCCTCAGACCTTATCTGGTGGTCTAGCGGTGACGCAGGGCAGGAGCAATCTTCCTATGCTCCTGCCCCGTGCAGAGCCGTCATCAAAATGGCTGCCGTGAGTTCCCGTTGTAGTCTTTCTGTAGTTGCAATCAAACTAGCTTGCATATTATGTCTAGGTACTTATTTTGTACCCGGGACAATGGAGGGTTAAGCGACTTGGCCTGGGACTCAAACCCAATTTCCATGGCGACCAATTCAATTTTATAGCTCCCAAAATAACTAAAAGATAGTGGCTCTGCACTGGGCAGAACTTTTACGGAATTTGATTTCTAGCTTTACCGATTATCTCGATGCAAGTTATAATTAATAAAACAGCATACACTGCATCAGTCATTACATTTTTCAAATACAGTACATTAAATACTGCTACAGTAGACTCACTTTCCTATAACTTTCCATGGTGCACACAAGTTTAAGTTTCAAGTTTATTGGATGACTTGATTAACCGCTTAATCCAAATTTCTAAGCGGTGTACACTTAAAATTTACATATGTTAGGGAACAAAACAGTCCATACATTTAATAAATAAAATTATTATGATAAAAATTAACATTACTAAACAATAGGTAAGGAGGGATGAAATACAATTCGTAAAGAAAAGAAGAGACATCAAGGGAAAATACAAAAGGGAAATAAGACATACAGGGGGAAGATTCCCTTAAAAAAAACCCTATCCCAATTTTAAGAAGTATCTTCTAATCTAGTCTTGTCTCTCGCTCCAGAACAAACCACTACCATTGTCAAAATGTTTATATCTTGTTTATAGTCGAATCATATTTTGCATCAGAAGTTGCATGCAACAGTAACTGCTTGGATAATATGCAAGTCAAATTTCTGCTGTAATATTAACATGTCAGAAAAGCAGTGAAACTGTGGTGAAACAGGTGTTTTTACGTGTACAGAGATCTTTTCAGGACCAGCTCAAGGGTATCTGATGCAGTCTTCCTTCCCCCATGCATCCCAGTGGCTCAAGGAAGTCTATTGAGAGGGAAAGGATGAAAGAATGGTTTTGTTCTTCACTTCTATGCCCTCTCATAGCTTTGGTTGGAGAGTTAGAGGGGGGGAAGGAGGAGGAGGAATCCCACTTAGAACACTGGCTATATAATTACCTCAAGGAAAGAAAAAAATAAATGAAGTACAACTTATATTCCCAGGCTATATAGAAAGGAAATGAAATTTTTACAATTTCTGATGATTGTAACTTCAATTATGTAGCCTAAAACTCTAGTACAAAAAAAAACAACAACAAACAACTGACCCTGAACTGTTATGGATTCAATTACAAACATGTATTCTGCATCAACTTAAGTCCCCCTTACCCAACGATGGGTGCAGAGTAGAAGTCGGATGCTTCCCTATAGAACTCGCAACTCGGTAGGAAACAAAAAACTGCATCTGGATAGATAAGAAATTTTATTGACCGTGTCCAATGTATAAAACAATCCTCCAATGCAAGGTGATCCCATAGAGCTGGTAAAAAAAACAGAAAAGACCCTGTAGCACCATGATGTGAATGTTTATGTCTCTTGTACGAGTGTGTCCTATTTTTAATGGGGTTCTATTTCTATTTTAACTTGTTTTAAATACTGTGAACTGCCTTGATTTATGTTGCAACAATAGAGGTATATTAAGTTTAATAAACGATAATACAAAAACCTACAAAAGGGATTAATTTGGAGTCTATGAACTTTTTTCAGAGTTGCAGAAAAAAACAAACCACTCAGAAAAAGGCAGAAAACTGTAAATAGTGCAGTGGGCTCTAGAACATTAATACACCTACCAGGAAAAACTGAACAAATCAGTTTACTACAGAGCCCTATAATACCACCCTGACAGAATACCTGCCCTCGGTCGCACATGCTGAACATAGACAGAGCCTCACCAAGTACAGAATGAATTACCATAAACCAAGAACAGAATGTAGGCAAAAATTAAAGAAACTCCAAGAAGCCACACACTGCATGCTATAACACAGAAATTGAAACAGCAATATACTATATATCTAAATGGGTTGCAGTACAGGGCTTGAAGTAGTATATTAAGAATACCTTCCTATTTGTCAGATTGTATTTTTGTAATTCCCAAGCATTATTCTATGGGGGAAAGGTTTGGATGTTTCCAGATGTGACAAGACAAACACAGGAAAGAAGAAAACAATTTTTGGCCATGAGATCTGAAATGGTGACTCTTGGTGCCTCCTTTTTGTTGGCTTATCCATGTAAGTGTATGATTAAATATCTGGGAGTGAAATATATATTCTTTTCACCTGAACAGCTAGCTATGAGCTTTTCTGGTTTTGAAGAAATTGGTTTCTGGAACTGTTTAATTAATATAGAATGGCTATTAGGAAAAGTGAGACTCAAGCTGTTATGCCAATTCTTATTCATTCTTATCATGGCCTTCCCCCCTCTCTATGGTGGTCTAATGAAGATATGTTGAGAATTTAATTTTCTTTTCCTTAATGAAACTTCTTTATGTATTGCCTGAGTAAGATTATTCTTGTGAAAACTATTTAAAATGCAATAAAGAATACCTTCCCTTCCACACCACCAAACAGCTTCCCTTTTCCCCCTCCCAAAAAAGCTCACCAAAATTTAGAACTAAAGAACTTACTGCCAATAGGTGCCAATCTATTTTGGGCCTCTTTTTCCAGTTCTGCATTCTTGATCTGAGCCCAATTTTTCCACACTTCAAGACCTTCTTCTGGCTTCAAAGAATTTGGAAGCATGAGTTCTGGAGAAGGCTGAGGCGGCGGCTCTATCTCAGTGACCTGAACTGTCTGAGCCTGTAACAAACAGCCATTTAGTTAGGTTCAAATTTTCACCAAGATACAGACAACGGAGAAGTCACTATATTCATTTCTCCCATCTATGCAAACTCATCCATTTCATTATGCCCATCTTGATAGTGAAATTAATAGCAATAAACAACCTGTGCCATTAATTTCATGACTGAAATTCAAATTTTGCTTTGCAGAGGTTCCTGGCCATTTAAAATCATCTGTACGGGGCTATCTGGGCATTTGCAGTGGTACTTAACTGGACAGAGCCACTGAAAATGCCTGGTTAGCACCCTTAGCTGACACCGACTTTTGGGGACATTCTGGGGACGGGCCTGGCATTCCTCAGGAAGTTGGGGAACAGATCAGATCGATACTGAAAATGTATCTGCCGTATTGGAACAATCAATAATGGAAACAGAACAGGCCACATTATTAGTTTCTTTTGTATTTGAACAGGACTTAAACATGGTATTAAGGTTAAGCACGGTCGGATCCCTTTAGGAGGTCAGATGATTTGGATTTTTCCTGATGTTACTAAAGTTACTCAAGAAAGGAAAAAATGTTTTAATCCACAAGACATTAATCTTGGGGATACAGTATAATCTCGAACGAGGTCCACTGGTCCCGGCCGAGCGCCTTTAGAAACATGCAGAAAATCTTCGCATATAACGGACTTTCGGCTATAACGGACAACCAATCTGGTCCCCAGAGCCGCTTTTAGCTGTAGTTTTCTTCGGCTATAACGGACATGCAAGCTCCGCCTACAAGGCGTGTGGCATGCCGGTGATATAGTATCGAAATGTAGCCCAGAAGAAAATGACAGATTATTTTTCTTTCCAGTACAGTACGACATCTTTTAGTGTTCTGGTTTTGCAATCGTTTCGTGCCATACCAATGAGTTTTGTTCTTGATGTTGCTGATACGCTTGTGCAGTGACTGTTGTTCATTGATTGAACGTTGTTTCAAGATGCCCTAAATAAAGTTTTGTAAAAATGCAACTCTGGATATAACGGACCGTTTTTCCAGGTCCCTTGAAGTCCGTTATAACGAGATTATACTGTATTGTATTTACAGGGGTAAGCCAAAAAGAAAGCAACACACACGTCTACTAGTGTGTAAAAAGAGAAAGAAGGCATTAACAAGACATCAGACAGAGAAAAACAGCCATTCTATGACCAACTAAATGCTTTACAGGATAATGGTCTAAAATCCACAAGTGTAAGATAAACTATGGAAGAAAAAGCCTCAGAGCTCCGCCTCCCCCCTACAGAGAGCGGGTGATAGACTCAAGGGGCAGAATATTGGAAGTATTTTATGCCGATGAGGCGTTTCTGCCCCTTGAGTCTATCATCCGCTCTCTGGAGTCTACTTGCCCTCCTCTTTCCTGAATAGAGCTACTTGTGTGTCTTCCTTCCCACCAGCATCACTCTCCATCCAGTGCACTTTCTGTCCTGTGTCCTCCTCCCGCAGTGCGTTACCCCCCATCTCTTAATTTCTTCCTGCTCCTTCGTTTTTATTATCTAAACCGCAAATAACTTTTCTAGGCTTTGATTAGGCAAGCAGCAATTTCTGGGCTTGGATTAGGCAAGCATGCTGGGAAGAAGCCTTTCTCTCTATGGATGCTTGGAAGCAGCGAATTTGTGGGAAAAAGCAAGGAAGCAGCGATTTTCAGAGTGAATGGTAAGCGATAAACTTTTTTTTATCGGTACAGTAAAAGGAAAAAGAACTTTAGTGATCGTGTAATTTGGGGGGGTGGAGTCAGCATCCGAAAAATCGCAAATAAGCGAATCCGCAGATAGGGAAACCGTGAATACGGAGGGAGAAGTGTATTTCTTATTTAATTTGCTCCTTTTCCTTCTGTCCAGCAACCTACTACTCTTCCTCATTCCCCCCCCCTCCCAGTCTTGTTCCCTTTCTTCCACCTGCACGCTTCTTGTTCTCCCAGTTGCAGCTTCTTACTTATTCTGGGAGGGCAGCATATGATGCAGTGGAAAGCCTTGTCAGAGGCCTTAAACCGCTATGCATTATGTCTTCTCTCCGTTAAGATTTAGCAGCTGTAGAGATTTAAAGAATTCACTTTGATTCGAATTAGGGGCATATATATTTAATAATGCCATTGTAGTATTACCCATGCTCATGTCAACAAGTACCCACCTTCCTAGAGGATCTGCCTTAACCATATTAAATGTTGCCGAACAATTTTGTTAACCAAGATTGCTACTCCTGCCTTTTTTTTTTTTTTTTTATCGCTGGCGCATATAGACATTGTTTTATCCAATTATCTGACAGCTTCATGGATTCTGACCCAGACAAATGTGTCTCCTGTAAAAAACAAATATCTATATTCTGTTGCTAAAATGAATAAAGATTTGGAAAAAAAAAAAAAAAAAAGATTTATCAGCTGATTTCTAACATGTATCCTTTCTTTGTCCCATGTTCACATATCAAAGACTTGCATACACCTTCCATCTACCTCCAGACTTATCTTTTTTTTTTTTTACTTCAATCAGGCCGACGTATTGTTTTTATAGCAACAGTCAAAATGTATCAAAGCAATGGCTACAAACCCGTTTTTAAACTGAAAAAGCAAATTACCCCCATAGAAATGATGAAAAATGCTTAATAAGACTTTGAAATGGAGAAGAAAATGAAGCTAAAACTCTTTTGGTTTTAAACAATCTGTCATCTTTCTGCCTTCTAAGGAAAAGATACTGTTTTCCTGCCCGCTTCTGTCCCAGAGAACATTAAATGAGGCTCCTAATGAAAAGAAAGAAAACATCAACAGTAAGCTTGTTCTTTATCACCCGTGTTGTACTGTGTTTGTCATGACCAGGGCTGTGGAGTCGGAGACAATTTTGGGTAACATAGTAGATGATGGCAGATAAAGACCCAAATGGTTCATTCATTTCTGCCCAACCTGATTCAATCTAAAAATTTGTTGGGTTTTAATTTTTTTCTTCTTCTTAGCTATTTCTGGGCAAGAATCCAAAGCTCTGCCCGGTCCTGTTCTTAGGTTCCAACTACTGAAGTCTCCGTCAAAGCTCACTCCAGCCCATCCACACCCTCCCAGCCATTGAAGCCCTCCCCCAGCCCATCCTCCACCCAAACGGCCATATATAGACATAGACCCGTGTAAGTCTGCCCAGTACTGGCGTCGGAGTCATGGGTACCAGAAACTGAGGAGACGGAGTCGAAGGATTTATCTACTGACTCCACAGCCCTGGTCATGACAGCAACCAATTTGCTTTCAAGGAGAACCAACTTTCTCACTTCCTACAGATCACATTTGAGACAGAATTTAAACCTGCCAGAAGTAACTTTCTCCTATGATACACAACCTAGACATGCAAAGAAATCTGGCTACAGAAAATGTGATCTCAAAATGCTGAGGATTTGGACCCTCAGTATTGAGAGAGATACAGGTGATCCCTTCTATGCAAGAAGACAATCGTTACCTAATTCTGAACAACACTTCCTGTTGCCAGTGCATTTCACTTACTGAACAAGCCACCTGCAGCTGCTCCTGCTGTTGCTGCTGGACCTGCTCCTGCAATGTGGTCTGCTGCTGAGGGTCCCATATGTGCACCGTTTGGGCAGCATTCTGGTACGCCCCCGCTACAGCTTGTACCGCTACTGGAATGTGAATATTCCCGTTCATGAACTGTGCTGGAAAGAGAGAGTTTGCAAGAGTCTGCACCACTTCCTCGTGCGAGTTTTTCACAACAGATGTGGCAGCCACCATCTTATCCTTATCGTCCTCCAGTTTTACAGCCGTCGCTGTTGTGGGGGAACTGCTCACATGGACGGCATTGTAGGCCTCTTGGGGGATGGCGATATGAGTTATGTTTTGCTGCTGAAGGTCACCACGTGGCTGTGCCGAGTAAACGGGGATGGTCCAGGTTTCTCCTGTTGGGCTGGTAATGGTCCCAGTAGCACTGTAAAGATGGGCACTGTCCACTGTCAGTAAATCGGGCCTTAAAGACACATAACTCTGTTGTTGCCCTTGTGGAATGGTCAACACAGTGGCAACAGGCTGCCCTGAAATAGCATACGACACAGTAATGGGCATGTCCACCTTACGCTTTTTCACTGGCTGAAGAACACTTGCAGTGCTGATTCGCCTTTCCCCCTCTCGTGGTGAGCCTTGCTGAGAAGGCGGCGGAGAAAGAGCCCCAACCGCTTGGATATGTATCTGCTGGCCACCAGCAATTGCCTGCCCTACCAGCTGGGCCTGGATCTGCTGGTGCTGTATATGCTCTTCCTGAATCTCTGCAGCTTGCACATGCTGGACCTGGATCTGAGCTGCCTGGAGCTGTGGGTTGGACAGCTGTTGAGAAGGGCTGGGGCTCTGCAGTACCTGAGTCTGTATTGTTTGAGGTGCCTGTTGTGGCGGTGGCGGCTGCTGCTGGGCTTGGCCTTGGATCTGTACTTGCACCTGGATTGGCTGTTCAGAGGGCTGATGGACAGCAAGTTGTGGGGATAGCTGCTGTGCTGTGACCTGCTGGGGCGACGGCTGGACCTGTATCTGCAAGAAGAAAACAAAAATCTAAGCACAATGAAAGACATAAAACATTATTATATAAATGTGATTTAGACTATGTCTTGCAGCAATGTTTAAAGGCATATCGAAATGGTCTGGTTCTTCAAGTACCCCCTAATGCATACATTGGCAACCCAATGTATTCATATTTCTTGTGCATATTCATTGTATCTATTCTGAATACCTTTGGGAGACGGTTGGGAAACAGTTTTATATATATATTTTTTTTAATATATATATATATATATATAAACAGAACAAACAGAGCCAAAATATACCCATAGCTTGACCTAAGTTTTACCTGAATGCTAAAATACAAGTCTCTAAGGAAACGTTGCTGTTTAAAAGCTACAGTAAGGTGAACTCACAGCTGGAGAATGGTATTGCTGGGGACAGTCAAACCCAAGAAGGGAAAAAGCTGGGTGGAGGGAGATGTCAGGCCTGATGATAGGGATATTCTGCACAAAAAAAAGAAAAATTACAAATAAAAACTATGCAGAATTAAAAAAACAAACAACCCTCCCCTCAATGTGAACAAAAATTTAAGTTTAGTTTTGTGCAGAATTCCCCCAGGAGTACTAAATCGTGCAAGGAGATTAATAGCAGTAAAAATAGGAGTGGGAGGCTGTGCACCCAATTCTACATAATCATAGCTCAAGAAATGCAACCACTAAGAAAGTATCTGCTGCTAGAGGGAACCTTCATATTTAAGGACGTACGATCAACTCAGTGACTTCCCTCAACTCAAAGATAACTATGAAGACCACAGCTTCCCCTTTTCTATAAATGATTGTAGTTCTACCTTTTTTCCCTCGTGTCTTGATTTGTCACGTAATTAACGCTATGGTACGTTAATAGTTTTATATTGTATTTTTAATGCAATGTGCATGGCTTTGACAATTTTAAGGTGGTATATCAAATTTTTAATGAACTTGGGAAACTAATCCGTGGTCGAAAAGAGTAGCGTGGAGCTTGGTAAAGGGAGGTACAGCCTTGAGAAAACTGTTTGGTGAAACATGTCTGCTACGCTATCCCTGAAATGATGACCACATAAAAGATAAGTCACTAGCCCCTTTAAGATAACCCTAAATTGAACTATTTATTTATACTATAAAACACATATGGAGAGGAAACAGCATATAAAGCCTAAGACAATGAATATTATGAGTCTGAGGGACATTAGAAGCATGCTGATTAAGTATAAAATATTTAAATGAGAACAGCAAGTGGAACAAGAAAATATTGATCCACCATTAAGGAATAAATGATAGAATGCTCTCATTATAAACAAGAACAGATATTGATAAATATACTATCAAATTAAACAAACGCAAAGTTCATTTTACTACAATATTGCATAATAAGTACTGTAGACTAATTTACTCTTGTATTCTTTGTCCAGCAGTTTCCAGTTCTACCTGAAGCAGCTTCTATTAGGCAAGAACACCAGAAGCTTTCATTCACAATTGCCTGAAAAGGAAGGGGTTTTTTTGTTTTGCCTTGTCTTATATTTTCTTGTTCTTTTTTGCCACTGGACAAGTCCCGATCTCCCACAACATCAATTCGATTGCAAAGACAAATTTTATACTTAACACAGCAGTGTTTACAAGTGACATGGGTCCATAAACAGTCTGAAAATGGCTCATATTTGAACTTCTGTAAATTTTTCACATAAAAAGAATGGATTTCGGACTGTTGTATTATAATATCAAAGAGCATTTTTCCAAAACTCAGTCTTATTTGTTTATGTCAATTTTGAGTTATGTGATTTAAAGTTATTCATCAAGGCAAGTCTAATTTACTGTAGCTTATTCCTGTGCCAAAACTCAGTTTAAGTCTATTTTTTTTTTAATGACAGTGTTGAATAGTCCTTGTCTAATTCTGCTATATTGTTTTTGAGATCCAGCAACTGCATGCATGGTGCAGTGCCCTCACATTTGTTGTAAATGAGCCAGAGCAGGTTCCTGTGCGAGCTCTGTGTAATGACTTCTTGCAAATGTAAGGGAGAGTGTGGCACAGTGGTTAAAGCTACAGCCTCAGCACCCTGAGCTTGTGGGTTCAAACCCACGCTGCTCCTTGTGACCCTGGGCAAGTCACTTAATCCCCTCATTGCCCCAGGTACATTATTTGGCTATTATGGGGTCTCAGCAAGAAAAGGACCGACAAATTTTATTCTATGATTATGTCCATCAACCACTGGTTCTGGACCGGTCTGGTATTGATACCAAGGAAATTCTTTTGTATTTTTAGATTGTAAATCAACTAGATGTGCCTTATTGGTGGCATATTCAGTCTGTGCACATAAAGAAAATAGTACAAAACATTAAAAAAAATTCCCCATATACAAAGTCAGACCAATATTTTTAAATCCACTTAAGGCAATTTTTAACTATCAAAATGAAATGAGAATATGAAAATGAATTTTTTTTTAGCAAGTTCATATTTTCTAAATAGTCTATTTTTGTGCATGGGGGTATGAAGGATAACTATAAAGCACAATTAAATGAATAATCATATTTTTTCCGTGTAAGAAATACATCTTCGTATATGGAATTAGACTTTAAAGTTGCCTTCTGTGTCCTGTTTCTCTTTACCTGGACCTGCTGTGGTTGCTGCTGAACTTGGATCTGCTGCTCCTGCTGGCTCTGCTGCTGGACACTGGTCGTGACTGGACACGCGAGTTCAAGCAAGGATCCTGCGACTTCCGTGCTGTCTGTGTAAATGCAGTTGCCCCCTTGCTGGTACACCATTGTGGTCGTGACAGGCTGCTGGAACTCCTGAAGGGCTTCGGGTCCCTTGGAAGAGAGCGAGTCTAGGAATTCTTTCATCCTGTGTTGTGGGATAGTCCGCGCTTTCATGCGGACATACTCTTCAAATGAAATGGTGTTCTCCAAGGAATTATTCATAGCTTCAAACCGTTAAGAATCCTGAAAAACAAAATGAGTTACAATTAATTTCTTGCTTTCTGGGCAACAAGAGTATGGGTAACAGCGGTTAGAATATGAAACGGGAGTCAAGATATTAAGGATCATATCTGTTTCCGCTACTGACAAATCACTGCCTCCTGTTACTTCAGAACCCATCTAAACTGGAAGTTCTCTGGAGGAAAGAATTCATTACACAAATACATAATTTTTTTTTTTTTTTGTAAAACACCCTGGTTTATAATATTTTAAACACCAAAATAAAAATGTCCAATGGGAGGAGTGGGTTTCACATGCTATAGAATCTTAGGCACAGAAAGACCACCAGTCTATACAGCCCATCTAGCTATCTCCACATAGAATCTCCACCTCTGAAAAAATTTGCCTAATCTGTTTTTAAAACCCCCAACTCCAAAAATGTATCCCTCCCCTAGGCTGTATATAAAGTACATTAATTCTTTGTCTTCTCCTATGAAATCTTCCATTTTCCAATCAGCGCCTTCAGTCTATCTATCCCCTGTATTTCAGTAGCCAGACTAAAACGTTCATGTTACATAGAATGTGTAATAAGAACAACAAAAGTTTCTATACTGCAGGACTGTGAAGCTCTATGCGGTTTACAATGAACAAAAGATGCTACAAATTGAGTAGAATTATGAAAGTTAAAAGCTAGTGATTAACAGCTCTAGAGATCAATTATTGTAGAATAAGATTGTGCAGGTCAGTTGCCTAAATACTTCAGGAAATGATATGTTTTTAGGTGTTTCCTAAATTCCTCATAAGTAGTAGACATAAGGAATTGTTCCAGATCTTTACCCCCTAATGCTGCCTGATGTGAGAAAAGATGCTGATGATGTCTTTTAAATGTACATCCTCTAACTGGTGGGGAAACAAAATTCAAGTGTGAGATGCTCAGGTCAGAACATGTTCAGTTTTAGAGGTATTTTACAAAAAGCTCTAATGAAAATGGAACCTTTTGTAAAACACATAAAAAGATGCACAGGAACACATGTGGTATTTGTTGGCACTCCCAGCAGGAGCAACCATTTTACAAATATATATGTAGAAAAAATGAGCAGCAAGAGGGCCACTTCTACCTATGACAAGAAATGTCTGGAAGAATGAGCATGTCAAGACACCTGGAGATCCCAACAAAGAACAATCAGCAGAAACACTTCCTCTGACAATACTGGTTAAGGGACTGGAGAAGTTGCTGTACAATGAGAGGCTAGAGAAACTGGGCCTCTTCTTCCTTGAAAAGAGGAGAGAGAGGGGACATGATCGAAACATTCAAGATATTGAAGGGAATTGACTTAGTAGAGAAAGAGAGATTGTTCACCCTCTCTAAGATGAAGAGAATGAGAGGACACTTGCTAAAGATAAAAGGGGATAAATTCCGTACAAATGTAAGGAAGTTCTTCTTCACCCAGAGTGGTGGAAATCTGGAACGCTTTCCAGAGGCTGTTATAGGTAAAAGCACCCTTCAGAGATTCAAGAAAAGGTGAGATAAGTTCCTGCTGGACCAGAGGGGAGACATGATCGAAACATTTAAGTACCTCACGGGACGTGTAGAAGTGGAAGATGATATTTTCTTTCTCAGGGGACCCTCGGCCACAAGAGGGCACCCGCTCAAACTCAGGGGCGGAAAATTTCATGGCGACACCAGAAAGTATTTCTTCACAGAGAGAATGGTTGATCATTGGAACAAGCTTCCAGTGCAGGTGATCGAGGCAGACAGCGTGCCAGACTTTAAGAATAAATGGGATACCCATGTGGGATCCCTACGAGGGTCAAGATAAGGAAATTGGGTCATTAGGGCATAGACAGGGGGTGGGTAAGCAGAGTGGACAGACTTGATGGGCTGTAGCCCTTTTCTGCTGTCATCTTCTATGTTTCTATGTTATGTTTACCCAGGTAAGATTAGACTCAAATAGGGCACTGGTCTTTAAACTAAGGGCCGCCACGTGAGCAGACTTCTGGGCATGATGGACCGCTGGTCTGACACAGCAATGGCAATTCTTACGTTCTTATTCCTTGAAAAACATGCAATCATTAGTAGAAAAAGTGACAACACTCATCACAGCGGTGCAATGAGACTTAGGCGGCAGGTGACAGTGCCCCCATCTTGCAACCCAATAAAATCCTGAACAGTCACTTGCTAAAGGATGGAAGCCCAAGCATAACCATCAAATGCCACCATCAGCAAGACAGAAAAGGAGTGGAAACACTCAAAACAAGCCATAAGAAACCAAAAAGCTCACTGGCAAGAGAGGCACGCCAATAAGAGCAAGACAAGAGCTCAAGAGAAATAAACTCAAAACGACTGGAGAAATAAATATAGGCAAATGGTATAGCTCTGGCACAGAATGGCAAAGAGGGCACACACTTTTATTGGAAATAACCCAGAAACCAAGGAAACTCCTGAATACAAACAAAATAAAGCAAAAAGGCGGCCATGGTGTCTTAGTGGCCGTGCCACAGAAGCCTGGTTAAAAGTCCTGATTCAGGTCTTCTGTTCCCTTAGATGGCAGAGAAGAAGCAGCACTCAGTCCCTGGCAGGAGTTATTATGCTCAATGTGCAATGAGAACATTTAGGAGCAAGATTTTCAGTCTACAATTGCAGGGAACCCTAGTCCATGGCATCCAATGAAACCTGACATTACAACGCACAGACAGTAAAATGAGATGGACCACTGGTATCTCAGCCCTACCAATATTTTAACCAATGCAGCATCTGCAATAAGAGAACCTGGATTGGCCTGTTTGGACCCACCCACAAAAAAATGTGTTCCGCTACCCCTGCTACAATGATGAAACCTAGGTACAAAAATTAGGAGTTTGAGAAAATATGGAAATAATCCCTAAGCAGCTGTGAATGAATTCTCATGGGGGCAGATCCCAGTCCTGCTTCTGACTGAGCTGGAAATTCAAAGAAGCAGGAAGAAAATCACCAGCCTGCCTGAAAAACAATCTCTCTACCACTGAAGCTGGAAATTAGTCTTTCCAAAAATAATAAAA
Organism: Geotrypetes seraphini; assembly: GCF_902459505.1. Taxonomy (NCBI): domain Eukaryota; kingdom Metazoa; phylum Chordata; class Amphibia; order Gymnophiona; family Dermophiidae; genus Geotrypetes; species Geotrypetes seraphini. Next base: position 6,923,660 of record NC_047100.1, read on the forward strand.
AAAAAAATTATAAGAGGATGCTAGAAAAACCCAAACATCCTGCAGGGTCCAGGAAATTAACTAGTAGTCTGGAAGGGAATTGCAGTTGATTCAGGATCAAGGCAACTCACTGCTAGACACAAATAAGAGATGCTCCCTGAAGTTTACAAGGTTGGTTTATTTGCTAATCTGCAGCTTTAGTTGAAGTGGCAGAGCCTCTAGGTCTGAAATGTATAAAACCAGGCAACCCCTCTTTGCCTATACTATTTGGAGGAAATCACCTTGAAAAGTGATCACAAATCCACTACAGTAGGCTTAGGCTGCTTCCCTCCACTCCCCCTGAGGAAGAAACGGACAGCTGGGGATATGCACAGGTGACCTTAAGTACACTCAAGGGAAAATCCACCATCTCTACCATAGTTACCCTTAGTGCCAACATGATGCAAGCATCCTATGCAAATAAATAAATATATACACACACACATACAGTACCACACATTTCCTCCTCAATTAGTAAGATAACATGCATCATATTTCTGAGGTAAAATTGAAATTATCAGTTCCCCTCAGCCAAAACAAAAAGACCAAGATGATCCTTGATTCTACAATGACACATAAAGGACTAAAATTGCTAAAACTATCTAATTTAAGAAAGCTTGGGATAAGCACTAAGATCTTTGAGTGAAAAGGAGTAGATGGCATGGACGGGTAGATTGGATAGGCTATATGGTCTTTATCTGCCTTCAATTTTCTGTTTCTATTACTGGACTTATTTACTAACAATGTGCTAACATAGTAGCACACTCAGTAATTCTGGCTCAAAGATTTCCTGCAAAACACAAAGTTACCATACAACAATTTTTATACTTCATAGCCTGTTGGTTGCTAGATATATGGAGAATGCACCTTAAAAAGGAGGCACAACCTTCAACAGGCAAGAGCTCCCCAAACCATATGGCCATGCCACCTGGGATGTTAAGAAAGGAATCAAATATGGCTGATGATAAAGGGAGAAAAAGCAAGCCAAAAAATGTGACCGGGCATCCAAGTGGCAGATGAAATTTAATGTGGCCAAATGCAAAGTGATGCACATTGGGAAGAATAACCCAAACCGCAGTTACCAGATGCTAGGGTCCACCTTGGGGGTTAACACCCAAGAAAAGGATCTGGGTGTCAATGTAGATAATACGATGATACCTTCCGCCCAATGTGCAGTGACGGCCAAACAGGATGCTAGGAACTATTAAAAAAGGGATGGTTAACAAGACTAAGAACCTCATCAGTATTGTATTCAGTTCTGGTCTCCTTATCTCAAGAAAGATATAGCGACACTAGAAAAGGTTCAAAGAAGAGCAACCAAGATGATAAAGGGGATGGAACACCTCTCGTATGACGAAAGGGTAAAAAGATTAGGGCTCTTCAGCTTGGAAAAGAGACGACTGAGGGGAGATATGATTAAAGTCTACAAAATCCTGTGTGGAGTAGAACGGGTACAAGTGGATCAATTTTTCACAATGTCAAAAATTACAAAGACTAGGGGACACTCAATGGAGTAACAGGGAAATATTTTTAAAACCAATAGGAGGAAATATTTTTTCATTCAGAGAATAGTTAAGCTCTGGAACGCGTTGCCAGAGGAAGTGTAGCTGGTTTTAAGAAAGGTTTGGACAATTTCCTGGAGGAAAAAGTCCATAGTCCATTATTGAGAAAGACATGGGGGAAGCCACTGCTTGCCCTGGATTGTTAGCATGGAATGTTGCTACTCCTTGGGTTTTGGCCAGGTACTAGGGACCTGGATTGGCCATTATGAGAATGGGCTTGATGGACCATTGGTCTGACCCAGTAAGGCTATTCTTTTGCTCTTATGACAAACCTATCAAAATATTTAAACTTGTATAAATGTTAAAATAAAATTAAAAAAAGCAAAGCAAAGCTATCAATTCAAAACATTTTAATAGCTATTACTTCAATACTCATTTCACTCTAAAATTATTAGATTTCCAACAAGATTGTATTTTTCCGAGGCATTCTTTATACTGAGTGCAAGTTTCCAAAACAGGTTTGCCTTTGATATGTGGAGGTTGTGTTTGTGTATGAGCAAGAAGAGATTGCTCATACACTAACACATATGTATTGCAGCATGGTGAAATGGGAAGAGAGGTCAATTAACATAAGTAGCAGAACAATTGCTGGATAAAACAGTATCCTATTCCCTTTGGGTTTCTGTGTTCACAATAAAGTAGTGTGGTGCTCCTTCAGCAGTTTAACATCCTATGCAACAACCCCTCTTGCCCTTCTCCAATCCCAACAGATAGACCCAGGGAGTGATTCTTTGCATAAGATGAAGTGATTATGAGAAAGAGACAGATTTAATCAGGTCTGTTTGTGAAACATGTCATGCAAGTATATCAAGACTATGTGACCGAGTAATCAGCATGAACAAATGCCATGTTGTTGCATCCGATGACTGATGCACGTCTTTCCTAGTGCCATGGTAGTTGCAAAGTTTTCCTGGCAATGGAAAGTTACGCAGGTAAACCGAAGCAAAAATATATATGCCTACACAATAATCAGTATTGACCTAAGACATTTTCTCTGCTTGCTATAAAAGTGTTTCTTAAGTTAAGGGCCCCTTTTACAAAGCCGCGGTAGTGATGCTGCCGTGATTATCAAAAAGATGTGCTGAGAATTTGAGTCGGTTCAGCGAATGGCCACCAGGATGGTCTCAGGGCTCAAGAATCTCCCATATGAGGAAAGACTGAATAAATTGCAACTATACTCACTCGAGGAACGTAGAGAGAGGGGAGATATGATTGAGACGTTTAAATATATCACAGGCCGTATCGAGGTGGAAGATGATATCTTCTTTCTTAAAGGACCCTTGACCACAAGAGGGCATCCACTAAAAATCAGGGGCGGGCAATTTCATGGTGACACCAGGAAGTATTTCTTCACCGAAAGGGTGGTTGATCATTGGAATGAACTTCCCCTCAACCTCTCCTCTCTTCCCGTAATATTCCCCTATAATTCATCACAGCTTCCAGCATCCACTTCGTAACTTCTCTGAAACGTAATCCTTATTCTTCTACCTATCTTTTAATCCCTCCTCACGACTCTATTATGTAACCAGCTCTTTAAATTGTAATTTTTCCTGGAAATGTCCAGTCATCTTTTGATGTAATCCGCCTTGAACTGCAAGGTACAGGCGGAATAGAAGTCAGTAATGTAATGTAACGATTAAGGCCAGCAGCGTGCTAGATTTTAAGAAGAAATGGGATACGCATGTGGGCTCTCTGGTAGGGTGAAGTTAGGAGGGCGGGTCATTACAGTGGGCAGACTTGATGGGCCGTGGCCCTTTTCTGCCATCATTTTTCTATATTTCTATGTGATAAATGCACCAAAGCCCATGTGAACCGAATAGGTATCGGTGGATTTACCATGGCAGCATCACTACCGCACTTTTGTAAAATGGGCCCTATGGTAAACTGAGCTACTATTTCCCAGAAGCAAATGGAATCAGAAGCACACCACTTTGCTTATTAAATCTAAATCATAAAAAACAGAACAGCAATCCACAGTATAAGTTATACTAGGCATAGTGTTCTATTTCCTACATAGCTGTAAAAAGATTCTATTTTGTAATAAATCCTTAATTTTGCTATGATTCCAATGACAAGGTTATGAGTTGTTATAAAATCTGCCCAATTCCAAAACGAACTTCATGAGCAGTAATGCCGTTTCTAGTGTAAACCTCTGTACAGTGATACCTTGGAATCCAAACTTAATCCGTTCCAGAACCCCATTCGTGTTCCAAGACAATTTTTCCCATTTAGAATAATAGAAACTGGATTAATCCGCTCCTAGGTCCCAGAAACTCAAATTTTAACAGTAAACACACTGGATTTTAAGGTAAAATATTAACAAATAATAATAATGCAGTACAGTATTTTGCTCACTACTTAAAGGCGAAAATCACACGGGATGCTTTCACTACAGTTTCCAACAACGAACCGGACGGCGTATGGGTGGCCCGAGCGCTGGGGGGGGGGGGGGGGAAACGTACGCACAAACGCACACGAACAACGTGCAGGGGCGTTCAGATTCCAAAGCAGCGTTCGGATGGCGGGGCACAAACACCCACGAACGTCGCGCAGGGCGTTCGGAGGGGCAAAATTTGCTTGAATTTTTCGTTCCGATTCCAAGTTGTTCGAGTCCCGGGGGGGCGTTCGGATTCCAAGGTACAAACGCGTGAGGAACTCAGCGCGCTGGTCTGCGTCTCGCAATATAATGCGTGATACTTTTACTATATGCCATGAAGGTGTGCCAAAGTGCTTGGGGAATACAGTTGAGTTCTTAGCTTGCAAGACGAGTATGTACCACAGTCAAGGAAGCTCCTTTGCTAATACGCCCAGTGTGGACCCTCGCAGGACATGATCGCACTGTTACACCTCTCTGCAAATAAAATAGAATTCAAAGTGTGAATAATTTGTTCCCCCTTTTCATGGGGCAGATCGGCCTAGGAAGGTCACACAACCTTCTGCAAACTAGGAGCTCGCCAGCTGCAATGGCTAACGAGGATTTTTGCCTCGCGAATCCCCCTGACTCATTCACTGCAGTCCTGGAACCTCCCCCCAGGCCCTGTTAGTGACCCGGCCTCCCCCGGAAGAAATTTCCGTTCCTTCGGCAAAAAAGAGCCCCCCCTCTACCCTTTCCGTGCAAAACGAGGGGAGAAGAGCAGAGAAGCGGCCTAGGCCCCGGTCCCCGCGCTCCCCCGCCCCCTCCCAGGCCGGGGCAGCGGGCGAGCCGCTCGCGCTTCGCGGAGGGGCCAGGAAGGAGACGCGAAACCGCTTCAGAATTCCGCCCCGCTCGGTTTCCAGGAGCCCCCGGGTGGACAGGCGCGCGCCCCCCCCCTCCTCCTCCCCCCCCCCGGGGCGTCGGAGAGCCAGTCAGAGCGCGCGCGCGTGTCCCGGGAACACAATGGCGGCCCGCACCGTCGCAGGCGGCAGCATTTCCAGATCTGAACTAGGCTATTCGCTGAAGAGCGGAGGGGGGGGGAGAGTGTTGTCGGCTCGCGGGCGGAGACCTGTCACCGAGGGCGCGTGCGCGCGTACCTTTGGTCTCCTCATTTTTATGATTCTCCTCCTCCTCCCCCCGCCCCTCCGTCGAGGCGCATCCCAGATTCGCGCGCCCCACCTTCCCCTGCCCGCGCGCCGCACAACAAACAGGGAAAGCAGACAACGCGCACGAGACCGCCCCTGCAGGGAGCGTGCACGTGAGGAGACAGAGGAGAGCGTGCGTATGTGTGTGTGCGCGCGCGCGTAGCCCCCAGGGGGACTCTCTCGTCTACGACGGCGGCGCGCCCCCTCCCCTCGCAGCCGCCGATTAACTCCCTGCAGGAGAGCCCAGGGTCCAGGCCTTGCTCGCGATCCCCTCGCGCCGCCCTCCCTCGAGCTGCGCTTGCTTTCCACCACGGAAATCCCGCCCGAGCGCAGGCTGCTGGAGTTTCACTCACCTCCGCCCGCGCTCCGGCGCACGCCCGGGCTCCCGCTCCCTTCCCTGCTCCTGCGCGGCGTCCTTAGCCCGCCGCTGGCGGCCTCGGCTCCGGGATCGCGCGTCGGCTTCTCCTCGCGTCGGGATCTCTCCTCCCCAGCTGTCTGATTTTCTCCTTAGACCTCCCTGGGCGCCATCTTACATTCAACCCCCGTCGGCCAATCGTGGCGCGACACTCGACCCTCGCGAGAACTCCTCCCCCAGATCCCGCGATGGCGGCGCGCTTGCCCGGGCCCGCCTTAAAGGGGACACGCGCGCCTCGAGGTGGCCGGCTGCGGGGCGGCGATCAGGAAGCGTTTCTCGCCGTCAGACCGGTCAAAAGTTATGCCAAACTTTTCCTTTCCTGCTAAGGTTTCTTTAGGTCTGCTCCTATGGAAGATGTTAGTTACTAGGCTGCCTTTATTTTATCTATAGATCCCACGAGCGAACGCTCATTATTGGAATAACGGTGCTCAGTAAAATCCCAACTGTTTGCTTCCTCTCCTTTCCGGGATGAGTTGTCATTTGCCAGGCTAGCAAATAAGGCAGTTGCTGCCAGACAATTATTCGTGCACGGTAAAAATACATTGTCTGAGCTGTCAGGTCACCCTGTTCCAAGCAAGAGACCGTTGGACCTGTCCTGGATTTCAACCTCGTTATTTCCAAAGCAGTGTGGCATTTGTGGTCCTTGCTGCTAACGATTGAAATAAATGCTGCAAATCCAGTGCATCAGAGTAGGTGTTAGACATCCGGGACTGGCCTAAAGTCAACAATCTCCTTCTCGAGAAATTAAAATATTTTTTTTATTGGACTAATGATACATATTTTTTTTGGCTTTCAAATGTAACCCTTCTTCTTGGAAGTTCTACATATCATGATATCCTTCAGTAAAAGGATATGATAATGTTGTGATCTATAGAGCGATGCCTTAGAATATATGAAAACTATCTGCAATTGCAAATAAAAATATTTTAAGGTATATGTAGCATGAGATTGGTAACAGAATTCACAACAATGGAAGATGTCAATGTGATTTCTTTAATGCTTTAAAGGCCTATCTCTCAGCTTTCCCTCCACTCTCATCCCACTTCAAATTTAACTTGCTTAACATTTATTTATTCATTTTGCTATTCATAGAGCTATTGCTAGTTGGATCTTATAAGGCCATGGACATGCACCCACTCATCCAAATAGGTTCTATAGACTCGTATGCAAATGACAGTATGTGTTGCAATGACTGTGGCAATTGTGACAGAAAATGGATGTAGCTCCCACTGCCAGAACCAAAACCTCTGGCACCCATTCTCTACTCCAGCAAATGCAGTTTCCTATGTTATATCAACAGTGTGAAGACAATCTGGAGGCATTCTTATCCAGTGGTGCCTGCACCCCCCTAGGTCAAACAGGGTGCAGAGAAGGGTCTTGAAATCTAAGTGAAATTTTAAAACTTTCTGTGCAGAGTGAAGACAGTTATTGATAGTATAATTGTGTTTGACTGTATTTTAGCAATGTGTTAGCAAATAGCACTGTTAGCAGCTAACAGAGATGTGTTAGGAGCCATCGATGCATGTTCGAGTCCTAGCGACTTGATGAATTACAGTTCTAAAAAGAAATTGATTTTGTGCTAATCCAGTTAGGTCCTCCCCATGGTTGTTTTCAATGTGTCCAGCCATCTGATTGCAAATAGAACCAAAAAAAGGTTAAGAACCACTTTTCTACAGGCCACAACCCTGGGTAGGGTAATATAGAGAGCTTCCATTGCCCAAGTGTCAAAATCCCCTTGATGCTAATAGTATTAGCAGAGAGAGGCAAATACAGTTTGTTACTAAATCTATGATTGGCATTCATAGAGCACCACATATGCAGTAATCATTTTAAATACAAGTACAGTTCTCTGGAGATCTTACAGTGTAAGAGGATGGATTAAATAAGAGCAAATAAAGTGGTTTGCCCAAGATCATATTTAGCATCACTGGTAGAAGCAAGATTTGAACTCTGTGTCTAATTACAATTACCAAGATTAACAAATAGTGTGGAACACTAAATGTTGCATATAATGTGCGTTTAAAACAGAGGAGAAAAGACCTCAAAAAACCCCTGGACTGCAATCAAATAGATCGTAACCAATTGGGGTTGGTTTTCATCACAGGTCAAAAACCCCTGTATATAAATTATTTCAATAATATTTTATAATTTTTATGTGAATGAATTTTTTATAATTCTTGTGTTAATCAATAATGATTGATTCTCGAAATCTCTCATGACATATGAGCATCAAGTAAACCAGCTTCAAGATATAATGCTATTCAAAAATATATAGCTTTGTAATGTCAGGCACTTATCTTAATAACCCGACGGAGGCCCCATCCGTTTCGCTCCAACGGGCTTCTTCGGGGGTATTGATAAGGCTTTTTATAGCGCTGGACAAAATCAAATTGTGCTCAAAAATTTCTGCGATTTTACTATATGATTCTGCTTTCGGAACCGGAAGACAGTGAAGCTTTCTCAATAATGGTCATACTTTCTCTTTCCAAATATAAGTTTAGCCACTGTGTTTTGTATCAATTGTAATCGATCTAAACTACCCTGTTTGATGCCCAAGTAAACACACCCAAAAACTACTCTATATATATATATTCACTGATCAATATGAGAGAAAAAATGGCCCTCAGCAGTGACCTTAGAAACCCAGATTGTCACACTGGGAACTATATTGGTGCAGAAAAAAATCCCAAAAGTGCTGATAACATATATTCATAGTTTTTTTTCTATAAGTTCCAATCCAATAGCAAAGCCAAATTGCTGAAAATACCATCCCTTGAAGCAGGTTTAGAGCAAAACAAGGTTTCCTGTCTCCTGACAGTGTTTGTAGCACAGATGTGGATTTAGCTCTGTTTTGGGTTTGTTTTTTTTACAGCAATGCTGGATATTCTTCAAAATAAGGGCACTTTTGAACATTCTTTAAGTATTTTTAATGCTGTTTTTTACTGCTACCAAATTGGGAAAAAAGTTTGACTTATACAAATAATGAAAAATGTGAATGTATATTATCAGCACCTTGGGAGTTTTTTCTGGACCAACGATGGTGGAACACGTGTAGTTCCCAGTGTGATAATCTGGGCTTCTCAGCTCACTGCTCCCTTATCATTTATCAGTGAATAGCTGCTAATTTTTGGGTGTGCCATACTTTATTGTTGAAGAAATATAGGAACATGAGGGCTAGGTCGCCTATTTATGACTAATATTTCACCTCTGGAGTGTGCATGTTGCTTTTCTGACGATATTGTTATTTTAATCTCACTGGAAACTGTTTTGATACGTGTGCCAGCTAAGGAGGTATATCAGGTATGAGTAAACGAACAGTCTAGATGCAAACAACCAAATTTGTGCTCATCATTCACACAGCCATCCTGAAAAAGCCAAGAGGTACCTTATACCCTGCCCCAAAAAAATACATCGGCAGCGTAAACACTTGTGGACAATCGTGTCTGCATGGTGGAAATGTAGGTCTATGAGAAAACATAACTCTTTGACATGTTGATGTTATAGTGCAAAGTATATTGAAAAGCAAGAACACAGGCTAGGCAACAACTCCCAGGACAGCCATGGGCAGATCATCTTTCTGCAGCTTGCAGCAGATGCTTTGCCCTCGGATGCTCGTGGAAGAGGTGAAGTCAACCCACGTGCCCAGTGCAAAGCCGTCCGCGCGACCAACTCGCCCGCCGCCCCGAGCACGCGCCGAGCCCCGGCCCTCACCTTCCGTCGCCCGCGGGGAGCAGCGACATGACTGCTTTAACATATCCATGTGCTATTTGACTACCTCCCACTCCACAGGAGCAACACTGCTGCTTAAGGTGGCGCAACGCCCCGCCAGGCTCCAGCTGCTCTTCCTCTAGGACAGCCCTACCTGACCCCCCCCCCTCCCCGAAAGGAGGCGGAGAGCGCGCGAGCCCTTGCCCGGGCAGAACTGGGAGGGAGGGGGGGGGGCGACATCGCGGCTCTTCCGGGGCAAACCCGACGCGAGGCCGTGGCGCGGCAAGCGCAGCCGGACGACCTTAAACTGGGCTCGGGAGCGAGGGACCAGGCGCCGGCGTTTGTACACAGCCCTTTAAAGCCGCAGCGCCCGTTGCGCGCTGGCGACGAACTTTAAGGAGCGTTGCGCGCCCTCTTCCCCAGTCCACTTGCGGATTGGACCCAGTTCCGAGGGCGCCGGCGCCTCCTCCCGCCGCGGTCCAGAAGCGCAGCTGGAAACGTGGGTGGCCTGAGTTCTGTTCAGCCGCCGAGCGGCTTCCCGATTGGCCCCCCCCCGCGAATTCTCGCGAGAATTCGCGAGAGCCAATCAGGAAGCCGCTCGCGGCCGAAGCGCCAAAACGCTCTGGGGCTCGGCGGCTGAGGAGAACCGCGGCGGCCTCGACGACCTGCGGGGCCGGTAACGCGCAAAGCTCCGCACCACCAGGGATTGGAGAAGAGCGCTGGAGCAGAGAAGCGGCCGAGGCCCCGGTCCCCGCCCGGGGAAGAATGACGAAGGTGGTGCCTTCAGTGATGCTAAACTGCCTCAGAGTTAACGAGGGTCGGACACTATCGCCGGGAATATTCGAAAGACGTCAAGGATTTTAGGTAGTTTGAAAAAATGATTATGATATTTCCTTAGCAGCTTATTAAAGAATTTGCTTCCTAGGCTTTCCCTGCTAGAGGAGAGTGTGGCCTAGTGGTTAGAGCTAGAGCCTCAGCAGCCTGAGGTTGTGGGTTCAAATCCTGGCTGCTCCCTGTGACCCAGGTCCATTAGACAGACTGTGAGGGGGGGGGGGGGGAGCTCCAGTACCTCATTTGTATCAGGTTTATTTAAAAATTTGATATACCGCCTTATCAAAACTCAAAGCGGTTACACATAATATCAAAACAAAGTATTAAAAAAAGCGTATGTTAAAAATAAATTATGCTACAAACATTAACTTACCGATACAGGATGGAAAAGGGCAGAAATACGATTTGTAACGGTTCTAAGCTCCTTTGAGAGGATGGGCTAAAAAAAAAAATCAAGTAAACAGTAAGCTCATCTCCGTCACTACGTCTGGATACAGGTAAGCTGTATTTAAGGTTTATCGTAAAACAATTTTTAAAAATTATTAAATCAACATCTTACAGCAAGGCAATGGGGACAAGTATAGCCTGCTGAGTGTGTTATCAATAAACAAGAGCCTACTGAACCCAATGAATCTGGAGCCTGAGTCTGGGTTTTGATAGTCTATATAGGGAACATTATATTTCTACTTTACTCTTGAATAGCTCATACCACACATAAATATGAACAACTTTCTCAATAGATTTATGCTCCATAACACAATATAGCAGTAACAGAAATAACCATCTTTTCCCACTGCCTCTACCCACCCTCCCCATCCAAGAACATGATAATGTAACAATCATATGATCATTATGTCCCCTGCTCCCTTAAATGAGTTCTATTTAATGAACAGGACAGTAATAATTGGAAAAGGATGTACTATGGCTTTGCTACTTGAAGACCTTTTGGTTTCTTCTTTTTTTTACATTTCTATAATCATCCTTTCCTGTTGAAAAGAGTACATTTGTTTGTAGGTCCCTGAAAGAAACGTGTATTTAATGCACTTAAAAGTTTGAAGACAGCAGAATATGAAAAACATACAAGGGTGTGAAGATTTTACAAATAACTTTACCTAAGCACTACCTTTAAAAGGGATAAACATTTGACACAGCCTCATGGAAGCCTTGTCAACAAACACTTTGTTTAGTGCCAACTTTGAGGTAACCATCTCCAGCTCTCCATCATCCCTGGATTTCAGTTATTAACAGCTGTTCTCTTCCCTTGATCAGACACATCTATGCTTTGTTTTACCAACTACTTTTTGCTCTTAATCAAACAGGCAGGGGGAATGATGCTAATCAATGAATGTCATGAAACTGATTTTGGTTTATATAGGCCTAAGGGAACAAAGTCTTAGAATGATTTTGTCTAGTTTTCACCTAGGGGCTTGGATTTTAAAATGCCTGCCTGCCAGCACTGCCTCCATTCTTCTTACTTCTTAGAAAAATTAGTCCATACAGCACTCAATACTTTTGGGGTCACCTTACTTATCTTCCTTTTCTGCTACAACAATCAAATGATGATCTTTATTAACTGCTGCACACAGTTGTATGAATCAGCAGTGAACATATCTGGCCACTGTACCCTCTGTTCAATTCCTGCCTCAGCCACCCTAAACTCCTGCTAACGCTGTCCTTGTTGGCATGTTAAAAAGTGATGCATAAAACATCCTGCTGCTGTAGTGTATTCTCTCTTTCTGTTCCCATGGCACAAGTATAGATAAATTGTGGTGCAAGTTACTTGTTACACAAGCATACATGAAGCAAACTTCAGAAGAGCACATCTAGACAGTTCACCGAGCGTTACAGCATGTATTCTTAAGACCCGATTTCCTTGTTCTGTTCTAATTTACAGCTGGCTTATATGAAGCTTCTGATCATTTGATAAGAGTCTTACAGTGGGCCCCTATTCTTAAAAGGAATAACTTCCAAATAAAACTGCATGTAGTTTGAAGACATGCTTTAATAGAATGGTCAAAAAACTATTTGTATTTAGTAGAAATATATGAAAGTCAAGGGGCAAGCAGTGAACACACATGAGAAAGCAGATTCCAAAACCTATGAACTAGATTAGGGAAAACCTCAGGGATCCAATGGCTTTTCCTCAGACGATTTGCAGGAGAGTAGAAACTGTTAACTTTGTACAGTATGATGGGGAGGCTGCAGCAGCCAGGCCAGACCACTATTCCCACTTTATACCATGTAAATACTGTAGACCAGGGGTCAGGAACCTGTGGCTCTTTTAATGGCTGCATCTGGCTTGCTGCCAATGTGAGACTCTGACTTCCGGGGGCGGAACCAAGGAGAGCGGCCGCATATACTACGAGCTCATCTGCTGCAGCAGAGAAAAATCTTCTCCAAGACATGCACTGCAGCAGAAGACACCTGAGCAGACCTACCCAGACCATCAGGAATATTCTGCCTGTCACCTGGAAGTGGGAGCTGCTGACAAAGAGCCGGATCGGATCTGAGCCAGGACGGGGACAGCGGCGGCCATCTTCCGACGCTCTGCACAGTGTGGCACCTCCCCCAGCTGCAGATTCTAGCCTGGACCGCAGCAAGCTATACCAGTAAAGGGGACAAGTTGTGTGAGTGTGCCTACTTCATTTGTTATTGCTCCAGAACCCCCCCTAATCTCCCCAGTGTCCCTCTGTGACTATATTTATTCATCATTGGTTAGCAACAGCATAACAACGTTATTAAAAAGAATTCAGAGACTTAAAATGCACACATTTACTTGTATTTAGTTTTAAACATAGTGTATGGCTCTCATGGAATTACATTTTAAAATATGCTGTATTTATGGCTCTCTCAGCCAAAAAGGTTCCTGACCTCTGCTGTAGACAGACCCTCCTTGTTTAATTACATACATATATTACTGTAAATGTCCCCTGTGAAACAAGGAAGCGGTCAGGAAGCCAAACTGCATTTTACTGCCCACTTTCATGAAACTGCAAAAGAATGAGGTTTCCATTCAGAAGATATGCTCCAGTTTATTTTATTTTAATTTGAAGCTGAAAAATACCAAGCAACCAATGATTACTGTTTAAGGCAATTGTGCATCTTTCCTTTGGACACTTGATCTTTGCTCATCTCTTCCCCCCACCCATGGGCAGTCCAAATATGCAGAGGTAAGTTATTCCTAGGCAGAGTCTCAGAATGGAACAGTCTGGCACAAATCCCTTCACACCTTCCCAGGATCCTCCTTCAGGGTCACAGTCCTATTGAACACGATCTGTGGAAGCATGAGGAAGAGTCAGGCAGTATAACACTTGAAAAAACTTGGGTACAGGCAGGGTTTTAAGTTGCAAGGGGAAGGTAACCTCATTTGTGGCAAGAGATTCACTAATTACAATAAAGCTAATTACAATAAATAATATCAAAATCCATCAATTATTTATTTAAGCATTTAATAATATAGCCCCCAAGACTACCATCCCTTGTAAGTATTAAATTATTAAATGTTTAAATTATATCTATTGAATGTATTTGAACAGAATAATAATTGATGGATTTTGATAAAATCAGCTTCTTTATTGGAATAAGTTGAAAAATAGAAGTGATGCTTTAATTAATTTGTTTTCCCAATAAATTATTATTTTGTTAACTCAAGAGATTCACTAATGCCATAATGCTACTTACTGGCAAACTTCACAAAACAAAGTGTGTTGTTATTCAACTGCAACTGAAGTCATCCCAGTTCTTCTCATCCTCATCTGATCTGTGCCCTCACAGGCGTATAAGGTCACTGCTCTCAGGGCTAAAACTGGTTCTTCTAAGAATCAGCAGTAGATTTAAGCCTCATTGCTTTCTACTCCAAAATTGTGGCCACGGAGGGCAGACCTGGTCCAATGACAGGAGCTAGCTCCATGGTTTGCAAACCATGAGGGTTTACCAATAACCAGAGCTGTGAATTGGCACTTATGCCTAGACACTGCACTTGCTGCCACCACCCATATATCTATTGATTTTTTTTGCAGACAGGGCGATGTAAAGTGTGCCTTTCCTGTACAAATGTTCCAATTTAGTTTGACCTCTCCTTTATAATAAATAAGGCTTAGACTAGAAAAATTTTACAAAAAACCAAAACTGACCTTTTTCTCGGTGGTGTCGGGATCCACAGAAAAATATCCAAGTCTCTCAAACTGGAATTTATCAAAAGCTTTTGCATTTTTTGCTGACTGATCAACCATAGCATCTTCAATCACGTACAAGGAGTTCTACATGAGAAAGGAAGATTGAGACTTTGTTCACATGTGAACAAACAAAATAAATTTTAAGAGGACCTTGTAATAACCTGGTAAGAATAAAGTGCTAGATGCACTAAAGTCAGCGATCATTAATAAACCTGTTTTCATAGCTTTAGCAAGGTTCACTTTTACCGACCCAATGCACAAAATGGCCCACTGCATGTTTTCCCCCTCGATCGCTCATTTTCCGATCCAGCCATGCAGATTAGCTAAAACTCCATGCAAAGTAGCCTAGCGATTGATGCACTAACATCGCTTGGCTATTCCCCCCCAAAAAAGGAGTTTTAGCGATCAGAAAAACTGACTGTATGTTACTGACAGGTCTGTATGGTTATTTTTTTTCCAATGGCACAGATTTTGCATGCATTACACATGCAAAATATCTGTCCTATAAAAAAATTTTAAAAGTCCCCCACCGCTATGACAACCCTTCCTGACAAACGTAGCATGAGAGAAAATTGCCCCCTCCCCCCACCTGCGCCAGGCACCCCTTAGCCACTGTCCACCCAAAACAGGCAGAAGTGATGCCCACTCCCTCCTGTCACCAGATAACCCACCCACCCACCCATACCTTTTTAAAAAGATTGGAAGCAGGAAGCCCGCTCTGAGGTTCCTGCTTCAGGACGCCAGTCATAAATTATGGGCCTGCACAGGGCCCTGTGCATCACATAAATCATGTGATGCACAGGGAGGGGCCAAAGGCCCGGACTGGTTGTCACCTAAGGCCCCTCCGAAGGAAAGGGGCCTCAGGCACCTCCCTCTGTATCCAGGATACTGAGGCAGGAGCCTAAAACCCTGATTGGCTTGACCAATTGGTTAAGGCCTAATCGACTCAGATGCCTAAGGTCCTTCCCCTTGGAAGGGGCCTTAGGTATCTGAGTCAATCAGGGCCTTTGGCCCCTCCCCATGCATGATGCATTGGGGATGGGAAGGCCCGTCATTTAGGACTGGTGGCATGAAGCAGGAGCCTCAGAGCGGGCCTCCTGCTTCTAACTTTTTAAAAAGGTTTGGGGTGGGGGCTGCCAATGGCAGGAGAGAGTGGGCATCCCTCCTGCCATTTTTGGGGATACGGGGGTGGGTAGGCAGAGCTTTTTTCTTTTTTTTAATGGAACAGATAGTGCGTGTGTAGCACACACAGAATTTGTGCCATTAAAAAAAATATATATATATGGAGCCCTAACAGCAGTGACAGGAGGCTGCTTCCCCTGTCACTGCTGTTAGGACTCTGCACGTGTCAATCAATCACTCACTGAGCGATTGATCAGTCACATTTGCATGCAAATAATTTGCATACAAACTTGATAGTGCATTGATCGCTGCTGGAGAACTGGCCAGAGAATCAGTGATCCAGTTGGTATTTTTAGTGAATCTAGCCCAAAGATTTTTACAGGGTCAGTGTGTTAGTCATCAGCTAAACAGATGACAATCTCTTCTCTCTTTTTATTTTTGGTTTTTTTTTTGGGGGGGGAATAGTTTGGAGGGAGCGGTGATAAAAAGATCTTTGAAAAATGACTTAATATATCACCATTTAACTTGTTTACTTTTCAAGTAGTTACAATGCTATCAGGAATCATTTACATCTAGGCCTCTGAAGGCCACATGTAGTTGAGTTTACAGGATCACACACATTCATTGTGAAAATCCTAAAATCAAACCAACCAAAACCCCCAAAACTGACTAGAGTGTGGTCTTACAAGGACCAGAATAGGGTAACGCCTGACTTAAGGAAACAGAACTGTTATCACAGTGTAGTACAGAGTTTCTCAACTTCTTCAAGCTAAGTACCCCCTAAGTCTAACAAATTAACCGAGTACCCCACCCAATACTTACAGGACTCAAATCACTTAGAAATCCATCAGGCACATCTGAAGGATCCTCTGGGTTTTTATGCAGGAACCTGTAATGAAAATGTTGCTTTTAGAACTGCTCATTGTGCTTAAAGGAAACTTGCTTGCAGTCACTAGCCAGCAATTCTAAAATCAGGAGACATGAAAGACTGTGGAAGATATGCAATGTGTAAAGTAATGCAGGAATGTACCATATATGCAGGAATGTACCAATGTTTGAGCTGCCCAATCCTCACTTCAGAGGTATCAGTATTACAAGTGGAGTTTCAATGTATGCAGTAAATTAAATATCAGCTAATTAGGCTTGAGTGACAGATCCTAAAATCAAACCACAGCCGAGGGAGACCTTTCTAGAGATATTTTATAAATTCTATTCAGACTCCTATAGTCTAGATATAGTACTATTTGTCCCCCTCACTACCACTTTAAAGTTTCCATGTGAGGAAACTCTGTGGAACAGGCTAACCTACAGACTGAGTTGGATGGTATCTCATAGATAAGGATTGTTAGGAATCTGGTCTGCTCATATCCCCTTTCTTTTGCAGATCCAGAGATCCCAGCTGAGCTCTACCATTGCCCTCAAAAACAAGTAAAGATCCTCTGTACCTAATGCAAGCCAGGAGAACTCGTCCTGTATCAGCTGCACTGTCTGCCAAGTTCAAAAGGTCTTTGTTTTCAAAGCATTGTACTTGGGTCAATCTGAGTACTTTTCCAAAAAATTGTTCAGATATGTTCCTTCATGATCACCATTTGTCTCAAAAGAATCACTAGCTACCCAACTTAAAGAAAATAAAGCTCTCGCCGACTAGAAGGACCAGTACTTTGGAATTTGGGGCTGGAGAAATTTCAAAATGAATTCTCTTATTGTATTGGAAAATTAGTTAATATTATTCCATCAGTATTACTATCGACATCAAGGATTAAATAATAGGCAGTGTCGAGGCCAGCTCTAAGGAGAAATTAGGTTCTTACCTGCTAATTTTCTTTTTAGTCCCTCTAGACTAGTGAGAATTGATGGGTTTATGGTCCTCTGCCAACAGGTGGAGACTGAGACATTAACTTTTGGCTAAGTTGGGTGTGCATTTGCATCTACAATCAGTCTGACGAATAGCCAAGCAGAAACTAACTGTAGTAGGTAGATTGGAATGTTTCCAGTTTTAACCTTTCAGACTGATTCTCTGATGAAGCAGTGGGTGAAACAGGCCCGTCGGAATCAGCATTTAGAAATTCACATTACATTATTTATAAATCTAAAAATGTTTTTGTGATAGATATTTAAAAATTTGCACAATCAAGTCAAGGTGGAGGAAGGAGACTGCTGATTACAAAATTGGTTCAATGTAGCTGAACAGCTATTTCGCTGGTCTATTCTTTTAAACCACTTGGCAAAGAGTGAAGTAGGATACATGGAAATTGAAGTAAATTTGTCCAGGTTATAAATAGTCAAAGTAATTTTTGCTTATTCAAGATTCCACTTTTCTGTTCTAATTTGGTATTTTGTAGTGCGGAATCCCAAATTCAGTTTTTGAACAGTAAAAATGAGCCATTCCTCCATATATTGGACATATTTGAAACTTTGGGTGTAACAAAACTTGCTGTTATCAATCATTCAAAAGAAGAAGTCCCTATTCATTGTTATGGAAATTAACCTGTCTGTTCTGCATATACTTACAGTCTTTCGTACACCCGTACTTCACAGAGAATAGGATCTGAAACCCAGTGGATGAAGGCTTTGGGCTTTTCGGAAACGTCAGACTTAGTGCAAGTCACCTTTAGCTCCATCACTTTGCCACTATCATTCTATACAGGAAACAAATAGCTGTTAGGAGCCCTGAAGTGGTCATCACTGCTGAATGCAGTACAGGGACATATCTTTAACAAGGAGAGAAAAATGCTTGAGTACCTGATTGTAAAAACCGCTTAGATAACCTTGATAGGCGGTATATAAAATCCTAATAAACTTGAAACTTGATTTAAAGTCTGCACATAATCTTAATGTCCCTTTCATTGAGGTTCAAAATCTTGGGACCGCTACAAATACAACAGCCATGCTGGTTTGTTGTTGTGTTTTTTTATAGTGTACATCCTGATTTTTTTTCCTCAATCAATCTCAAGGTCAATTCTGATCATAAATTTTAAAAAGCAATGGGTAATCAGTGTAAATTTGTTTTTTTTAACACAAGTGTGATGTGATCATATTTTAGAACATAAGAACATAAGAACTGCCATCACCGGATCAGACCTTCGGTCCATCAAGTCCGGCGATCCGCACACGCGGAGGCCCCGCCAGGTGTACACCTGGCGTAATTTATAGTCCACCATATCTTTATATGCCTCTCTTAAGGAGATATGCATCTAGTTTGCTCTTGAAGCCTAGGACGGTCGATTCCGCAATAATCTCCTCTGGGAGGGCATTCCAGGTGTCAACCACTCTCTGAGTGAAGCAGAACTTCCTGATATTAGTCCTGAACCTGTCCCCCCTCAGCTTCATTCCATGTCCTCTAGTCCGTGTCAAATTGGACAGTGTAAATAATCTTCTCTGCTCTATTTTGTCGATTCCTTTCAGTATTTTGAAGGTCTCGATCATATCCCCACGCATTCTCCTTTTCTCAAGGGAGAACAATCCCAGTGTTATAAGTCTATCCTCATATTCCAGTCTCTCCATACCCTTCACCAGTTTTGTTGCTCGTCTCTGCACCCTCTCCAGCAGTTTTATATCCTTCTTTAGGTAGGGAGACCAATGTTGGACGCAGTATTCCAAGTGTGGTCTGACCATTGCCCTATAAAGCGGCATTATAACTTTCTCCGATCTACTCGAGATTCCTTTCTTTATCATGCCCAACATTCTATTTGCCTTCTTTGCCGCTGCCGCGCATTGTGCCGACGGCTTCAGGGTCTTATCTATCAGTACACCCAGGTCCCTTTCTTGTTCACTCTTCCCCAGAGTTGCACCTGACATTGTATACTCGTATTCCTTATTCTTATTGCCTAATACATCAGTAATTAGTCTGGCAGCTGTATTCTGTATTACCTGTAGGGCATGAATTCTTGCCTTTGTAATGCCCAAAAATAAAGCGTTACAAAAGTCTAATTTGATGATAACAAGACTTTGGACCACAATCTGAAAATCTAATATTAACATAGGTTTGACTCTTGTCAAAACCCCCATTTGCATAAATGCTCCCTTAATCACATGCGATATGTGATTCTCCATCAACAGGTGACTATTAAGGTAAACACCTAGTAATCTCATCCCAGAACAACCAATTTTGTATCTCGTAGTTCCACATCTTTCACCCTCAGTAGGTCTTCATCATTCCCAATGAACATCAATTCTGTTTTCTGTATATTTAGCTTCAGAACATTCTCATCCATCCATTTTTTTATCTATACAGTCTTGTCAATTTTTTCAGTACATAAACAATCCCTGATTCCACAGGGGGAAAAAAGCAGATATTGTCTGCATAAATACGGTATTGTACATCAAATGCCATCAGAACCTTTCCTAAAGATGCAAAATACACATTAAACAGCAAAGCTGAGAGTGTCGCGCTTTGCAGCACTTATGCTTTGCTGGAAATGTTATAGACACATTCTCAGTATTCTTCAAAGTAAACCCCAAAAAATGTAGGTAAAGACACCCCACGCAAGCAAAGCTAATTAAAAAAAACAAGTGGGGAGTGGAAACAGTACACATCAATCCGAAGGACAACCAAATTTATTTTATAAAATTGCAAATCAACACAAGTATAAAATGGAAATCAATATATAAAGTCCTTAGTCAGGTCAAGACAATAATAAAAAAGCTCGGTAAACACAACTGCACTTCAAGGAAGCCAAGAGAATGTGCTGGAGAGGGGGCATCATGTGGGAGTGGCTGCCCTGCTCTGGCTGACCTGTCATTTGGTAATTCTTAACATAGCCGAGTCTCAGTCTGGCTGAATTATATTAAGTAAAAATCTATACAGGTAAATATGTTGACAAGATAACTGGAGACCCAAAATGAGCAACCGCAATCAAACGCTTAGGCAACATGTAGAAGATTGTTCCAATATGCAAGGCAAATTTTGGACTAGGACAAATCAGTGTGGCTGTTTCATCAGGGCCCCTACCATCATGGCTAATTCAACATGGCCCTTTCATTACTGGCAAGCACTTACCTTGCTGAAGCCGTTCCATCAGACAAATATTGTACTGAAAGAGGGGGCATATTGAAAGTTGCCCCCTCCCCCACTGGTGCTTAAGTCCCAAATGGACAAGTGAAAGAAGGCTTCCGGGGCAGACCCTACTGCCCCACCACTGGTGTTTCAGGACCAATTGCTTCAATAAAGTTATCTGAGACAGCATAGGGACAACATGTGTCAGACTCCTCAACTCTTCAGATGAGCTGGGTGGGGTTGACAGCACGATGGGGCCCAACTCAGGACAGCATCTGTCAGACTCCTTGTGGCTACCCGTTCAGGTGAGCTAGTTGGGGGCTGATTCAGCATGATGAAATAGCTGTGATTAAACATCCCACACGGAATCGGCCACGATGAACTGGCTGCACTGAACTGTCCCATTTCCCCGTTAAGCTTTCTAAACAGTACTTTACATTTTTGGGCAATGTGTCAATAAACATTTATCTGCTGGAAGATAATAAAGCAAATAGATCTTTCTAGCCTTCTGCATTCAAATAAAGTTTCCATGCTACTAGTGCACCTTCATGTTTCAACAGGTTCTACCTGTGAGAAGGGAAAAAGGTACCACTGCTCAGCCCCACCAGTTTGTGCAGGGAATTCTCAGGTTTGTGTCCACAGGTTAACAGATCTCACACCATATATTGTCCTCCCATCCCTTCTCCTTACCTTAACAACGCTCTGCACAGAGATTACATAGCCAGCATGTCTCAAACCTACTGGCTGATCTGGGGTCAGACGTTTATAACCCTTCTCCATAATCTTCAAAAGAAAAAGAATTGTAAGAGAACTCTTTATCATCAAATATAGTCAATTCTTTATTTTTTTGACTCAAAATTTGTTTTGTTTAATGCAAAGAATTAGTCACTAAAAGAAAGAGTGCTAATGTTTAATCCAGGGGGTTCTCACTCCAGTCCTGAAGACTGCGGGGATGCGGACATTCTCTATTGATAAGGCCCCCGCAGTGGTGGGCCTCTTGTGTTTAGAGCTCAATAATGCAAAGGTACCCTAGCTTGTCATCCAGGGGCACTAAGACTCAGATCATTGGTGAAACAACCCTTTCCGTTGTGTTAGAAACTCTCAAATATACCCTTTTGAGACACACCCCCCTCCCAATTTTCCCCCTAGGCTGCAATGGCCTTGTTCACAGTACCATGTGCAGGGAAAGTGCTTCATCCTGCCTCAGCTCTAAAATGTAGTTTAATTTGGAGAAGAATCACTACTTCAACTAGAAGACTGTCCAAACGCTGAAATCTTTGGGCTGCCAGTTGGACTGGAGATGGACTGATCCTCAAACTCCTGTGGAACCGCAAGTGCAAATTGGGGAGGCAAACTTGCAGCTGGCACTCTGAAAGCCCCTCTGGACTACTGTGGGTGTCTCACAGCCTGCACTCAAGCTCCTGATAAATGAGAGTACAAGCAAGCTACAAGGGGCATGGACCCAGAGCTCCACAGTGTTCCTTGTAGGCTGGCCAGATAGGTCTCCAAGGGATTAACCAGCCCACCTGCTTCTTTTCCTTGCAAGCAGATATATCCCCCTGAGTAGGGATCTCTGGCGTTCAAAGAACTGCCAAAATCTCCAAAAATAAAGAAATATACAGAGAAAATCAGAGACACCTTCCAGCTTGCGTGTACAAGGAAAAACTGAAGGGCGCAGCAGACTCTGGTGAAGGAGTTGAAAAACCTGAAATGGATTCCATCTGCATACCCCCCAGTCAGAATGATACACCTATTGCACTAGAAGACACATGCTATACTGGTCTCTTCTAATATAAAAAAAATAATGTACACAGATTGAGCTTACAATCCCATTTCCTGTAATGGTAACATCTACTACACTGTCCAAAGCACATCACAACAAAGAATCTGGTGCAGAATTTACCTCCCTGAAATCCGTCTGCTCGATATAGATGGTGGAAGAAAAAGGGATTTTGTGGAAGCCCCTGGATTCATCTGCTGGAAAATTTGGAACAGATACATCTATTGCCTGGAGGACCAAAGCAGAGAGCAATTTAGAAAAGAGCATAATCCAAACAGTACTGAAGGAAATTCAAGGACAAGGAATTGTGATCTACAGCTGCAATGAGAGAGAATATAACATGCTTCTATATTAGCAGGATGGCATGAGCTTGGAATATAGCCCAAAAGAAGGGATCTCCTTATACTATGTCTAGCACAGAAGCTCTATAAAACACATTTATTTATTTTAGTATTTATACACCACTCATAGCCCAAGTGGTTCACATTCAGGTACTCTTAAGTATTTCTCCCTCACAATCTGACTAATGTGCCTGGGGCAAGTGAGTTGCCCAGGATCACAAGGAGCAGAGCTGGGCTAGAACCTGCAACCTGAGGGTGCAGAGGGCTGCAGCCCTAACTACTGGGCCATTCCTCCACTCCATCTGCTCTTACTTCCCTATACCTTGGGAATACTGAATATCTAGGTCTCTTGTGGCGTCTAAAGCTTGTTTATTTTTAACCAGCATGGACTGCAGTATTCATACAGTGCCATGATTTAACTAAACAAAAAGCCTCCATAATTCAGACCAAGTATACCTTGACTAGAAGACATTGTTTGGGAGAGCTGGTATTGACTAAATATGGACATCTACTCCTACATCTCTGTTCTGAGAAACTCTCCAAGGGTGCTGGGATAACTCCAAGGCCAGAGGGCTTAAGCAGCTAAAAATCATCCACTCCCACTTTTTTACGCTGTCCATGCTTTATTTCTCACAAATCTTATTTTCCAAAATTTATTTTTCAGTAAGACAACACTGGTATCTTTCTGTCACAGTAAACTCAACCTGGAAATCTCAGCATCTATGGTACATGTTTAGGTAGCACCAAGCACAGATCACAGAAAGCACACTCACATGCCTTATAGTCAGTAAATGTACAGTTTCACCTCAAACCATATGAGAAACATATGAATGAGGTTAATAAGTGAGCTGTCAGAAGGACACTTCGTTCATAGGCTCTGGAAGCCTTTCCATTACATTACCGTTCACAAAGGTAATGCATTATAATTAGTCAAGAAATTTGTTTGAATGTTTGTTTGTTTTAACTGGGATGGTATGTGGTAGTTAAAACTGCCAAAGGACCTGGTCTAATCCCAGTTCAAACTCTGCCACGTCAGCTCTACCTTCCTCCAGCGCGCTAGAGGGAGAGAAAGCCACAGTGTGCTCTGTGTGGTGTTCTGAGCTCTTGTCTTCCGCCCAGTTTTTAAAAAAAGAAAAAGAAAACCCTTGGCTGCATATATTTGATAGTAAATTAACTTTTCATGAACATATCAGTAGTATCGTCAAATCATCATTCTATAGACTCCGTCAAATTTGCTCCCTTTCACAATATCGTTGTTCTAAATCACTAAATATCCTTATCCATTCCCTAGTAATCTCTAAAATCGATTACTGCAATGCCCTTTTTAAAGGGATTGCACAAAATGAAATAAGACGGCTTCAAATCATACAAAATACTTCCATTAAACTTATAACAAAGAAAAAAAAATTTGACCACGTAACACCACTTCTCAAAAACGCTCACTGGCTTCCGGTATCACATAGAATAACGTATAAAATGATAAATTGTCTTTATCTTCTCAGTTACTGCCCCACAAATCTGGAACTCTCTGCCAATTTATTTAAGAGAAGAACATGATATTGATAAATTCAAGACCAATTTAAAAACATTCCTTTTCAAAGACGCTTTTGATTAATAAGTCTTACTCTAAATTCATTAATGCTGTATCTGACCATTCATTTTAATTCCCATCCTTGTGTTTTTGCCTGACCTCCTTTTCTATAATAGTTTGTAGTTCAAATCCCCTCTTCCTATTACTCGTGTTTTGTTAACGTTTGATATAGTCTAATTTATTTTAATGTTATGTTTAAATTAATGTTTTAATTTTTTTTAATATTGTAATTTTAATTGTTTCTGTTCATCGCTTTGAAGTAAGATTAAGCGATTCATCAAAAATTTTAATAAACTTGAAACTTGATAACTTCTTATCAAGTGTTTCAATTACTTAACTGGTTCAGCACCAAGTTATATAACTAAGAGGGAGCCGAGTTGTTTTTGAATATTAAAGTTTGACTGTGAAGTAAAATCAACTAAAAAGCCACTGCTTGTCCCTAGAGTTAAGTAGAATGGAATCTTGCTACTTTTTGGGACTCTACTGGGTACTTGTGACTTGGAACAGGATTCTGGGCTAGATGGACTTCTGGTAAAATAGGCATAGATTTGATATACATGTACTGCCTTTCCAAAGCAGTTTACATATATTATATACAGTACTTTCTCTATCCCCGATAGGGCAACTCTTACATTCTAATTGTTCTACTCATCCAAGCTGTAAAGAATAAAATTAGCCCATCCTAGGGATTTGAACATAAGCTTCTCTCACCTTGGTAGCTGGGAAGTTTGTGATGCTAACTTTCAATGGCTCTAGCACTGCCATGACCCGAGGAGCGCTTTCATTCAACACTTCCCGCACACATGCTTCCAACAAATGGGGCTCCATGGTTGCCTGTGCCACAGTGACCCCAACCTACACAGCAGAAATAAGCATATTAAAATCAGGGGAAGTAATCTTTTTGAGCCCGACTCACCTACCTTCACCTCTATTCCATTCACCGTCAGCTATAATTGGAGGGGGGGAGGGGGAAGAGATCTAGAGCAGTGACAACACAAACCTTTACTTAGTTGATTATGAGGTTATTACACTCTTCTCCCTCTGTAACCAAGCCACTGTAGAGACATTCTCCGTAAGGATTTGACTGTTTCATGAATTCCACCCATGGCGGTTACTGCTGCCAAACGACCGAGATTCTCTCTCTAATCTTTAGGACTACAGATGCCACCTCTGCTCAATTTTCAGGCCAGGAATCAGAGGTGTAGTAAAGGGGGAGGTCTGCCCCAGGTGCCATATTGACGGGGGCACCAGCACCCCTCCTCCTCCGCCGCGAGCAACAACTTCAACGTGCTCCTCGTGACGGTGTCGTCTTTCCCGCTGATGTCACTTCTAGGTGCCACGCGTAAGAAGTGACGTCAGAGGGAGAGCAGATGGGGTTCTTGCTGCTCGTAGCAGTGAACAACTAGAGGTAGAGGGGAAGGGATGGGCACGCATGGCGGGGAGGATAGGGGTAGGGACACCTCTCACCCTCACTATGCCACTGACAGGAATCAAACCCATATCTCCCCACTGGCCCAGTGTCATACTTTTCCAAAAATCTGTTCAAAGCTAAATTAGTTAACACAGCAGTCTACTTTCTATGCACTGAACAGGTAATGCAATAATAATAAAAAAATAAATAGATAACCCCATTTTCCCCATCCGATCCACAAAGTTCACACATTCCTCTTTCCAGTGCTTTCAGCTCACCTACCCTGGCACAAAAATTGTTAATTGCCTCAGCAGGAAATCCCCGTCGCCTGAGAGCAGTCAGTGTAAAAAGCCGTGGATCATCCCAGTCCCTAGAAACAACAGCATCAGTGGTACACTCAGGAAGCACTTCTTTCATCTTTAAATACACATACACAAAACTAAAATGTGCAAGATGTGAAATAGCACAGAGGCAATAACACCCTCTGCACTTTGGACGTCTCACTGGTTTGTTTTAGCATTCCTACCTGTCTTGGCAGCTACATTGAAGACTGCTAAGGGGTTTTAGGAATGCATGTCCCAGTGAAATGAAAGGACGGATGAGAATTCCCCAAGTAAATGGATCTAATGTTCGTTAGAAAATCCTGCTGAAGTATTTCGAACACCTAAGTAAACCTAAAACAAATCTGCACAAATTCAGAAATAGGGCACAGAACTACTTTGAGGCAAAATCTGCAGGTACAGTTGATGAAAGAATTCACGTGTTAACTGCCTAGGGAAATGTAGTTGTCTGCTTTACTTTACATTAGTGATTTCTATTCTGCCTTTACCTTGCAGTTCAAGGCGGATTACATAAGAATTGTTATGATATTAAGAAGTACATATTGTTAAGAAATTAAGAAGTTCTTTAGGAATAGTTTGAACATTTTCTAATCTGCTAAGGAGGAGTTGGTAATTGCAGGAGTTCGGAACATGTTTGGTTGTGTTATATTGGTTTTATGTATTTTTTTAGGGTTTTTGTTTCTTTTTTGAAGGTTTTGTAGTCTGAGGTAGAAATCAGCGGATTGGCGAGTTGTCAGTCCAGTTTCGCTGCTCTGGTGGCCAATAGGTTATCATACTCATAAGGTATTCACTGAAGACCTAACCCATTGTCAAAGCACATGCTTCACTCGCACACAGGGTGAACAAGTTTCACAATGTGACCCCCCCCCCACCCCAATGAGACACCTGGGGAGGTGTGCATATTCTTTATAAAACAGGCTTCTAGATTCATCTCCCCATGTTCTGAAACAGGTACAAATTCATGTGCTAATGCAGATGATTCTAAAGCTTGTGCTATTCATTGGTTACATGTACTGTTGGGAGTGTATACCCCCAAGCAATTTTAGGAGTATGTTTGGCGGTTAGGCAAGGTTTGAGGTTATAAGAGTCATCAGACTAGTTGCTCTGCTCGACACCTTTTGGTATATCTTAAGGGAGGGTGCTGAGGGGAAACGATGGTAGGAACGCGACCCTTTTGAGTGTGGCACCCCCAAGATCAATAGGACCCGCAAGCTCTACCTGGACAGGAAAAGGGACCAGAAAAATTCCCTAACCAGATCCAACAGGCCCAAAACAAACCTCAGCACAGACTGCACAATCTTACCACTCCACCTGCTGGAGACTGAGAAAAGACTGAGTGTAAGAGGGACTGCACAGCTCACTTGTACTGTAGTCAAATGTCAGTGTCTCAGTCTCCACCTGCTGGCAGAGGAGCATAAACCCATCCATTTCTGTGCCAGTCTGGAGAGACGCTAAAGAAAAAGAAATTAAAATTGTCTGGAAGGGGAGGGATAGATGTAACAAAGAGGAGTTAAAGGGGGATCCTAATTCAGGGTAAGGAATTAGCAGTAGGGCAAATCCACTCTTCAACATTAATTTTGTCTGTCTCTCAGAGACACCCCATCTCACTCATATGCTAAACACCATGCTTAGTGCAGAGGCCTGAGAACCCTGCAGTGCAAGTCCCGTAAACTTTCATTACCCCAGGTACAAAGTTACCTGTATATAATATGCATCACTACATTGACCCCCATCACCCTCCGTTTTGGACTCAATGCTAGAACTACGGCAGTCTCCTCTGATGCCAAAGGTTGAGTGTTGCATTATGAACTGCGCGGTACCTCTCCTGCATAGTTGAAACACACCACTTCAGCCTGGGACAGCAAAATATGCTGCTTTCTGAAGCGCTGCAAGACACTGATGTCCCAGTAGCAACCACTGACGAGCAAAAAGGCAGAGATGAGCACAGCATTGCCAGCAATGCTTTGGCCTGACCCCCTAGTTTCATGCTTGGAAGGCTGAATTTTACAACTCCTATCATGGGCGAGCAGAATCCCTGGATAGCGAGACAACGGCGAGATTCTAAGATACAGTGCAGCATAGTTTGATATGGGGGGATGGGGTGGCATGGAGGGCATTGAGATTGGTTATGAACATCCCTTATCCTTAGGAGCCAGCTCTGTGCCTGAGCACCCCCAACATTGAACAAAACACCTAGAAAGTGTGAAGGTAAAGGTAATTTCTGTTGGGTTTAGCACCCCCGATAATTTTGAAAAGTTGGCTCCTATGACCTTACCTACCCATGACAAATAATTGGGAAGCCTGTATGAACAATTGTTTATGTAATCTCTTTACTGTGCTACTTATATTTAATTATACTGGGTCAAAACAAAAAAGCAGTCTAGGGGGGAAAAAAAATCATCAAAGTGTAGAAACAGAACCATATACCTAAGAAGTTCCTATCTGCTGGAACTGGAAGCATTTAGCCTCTGTAGGTGCTTTAAGTGCAAGATCTCTATATGGGATGGGATGGGATGGCTTGGGGTTGGAAGTGCTGTGACCCCTACGAATCTCATAACAGAAAGCAAACATTTTGGAAGTGTAGTTCACCTGACAGCGCCAGTTTCCACTAGTTTAATAATCTTCCTCTTCGAGACAACAGTGTAATGGAGGTTCAAGCGGCCGTATTCCCACTGCACAGGACAGTACACATCCAGCGCATTGCACAGCCAGAAATAGGAGGATCGTCTTCAGAACCATAAGAGAGCAGAAGATGAAAAAGGGTTATTAAATACAGGTAGAAGAGAAGAGCACAGACTATGGGGGGACAATGAACATGGATAGGAGCAAAGAGAAAACATATGCTTGGGACCAAGTGTGCTACCACCCATGGCCACAGAAATAATTAGTTTCAATTTTACTAAGGGGGTTGACATTTAAAAGGGTTAAACCCCGCTGAGCCAGCCTGTCCTCGATATTCAGTGGCGCTCAACCAGTTTGTGCTACTGAATGTGTCTTCCCTAGGTTAATGGTAGGTTAGGTGTGGAGTGTTGGTGGCATGTCAATTAATCAGTCAAGGACAAAATTCAGCTATCCTAGTTTTCCACCCCTTTTACTAAGCCACTCAGAGTGCTAAATGCTCCAAAGGAATTCTATGAGCATTGGAGCATTTAGTGCTCTGGGCCACTGAGGAGGTTATGTGCTTGCTGACCCCGAAGTTAACTGGGCATTGAAGTACCTGGATACTCGATGCTGGAAGCTTCACATGCCTCGGCATTGAATATTCAGGGTTGGGAAATGGCTTGCAAACTGCGTATTTATTCATTTTAGGTACTTATATACCACCTAGCAAGGTTTTTGAAGCGGTTTACAATCAGGTGCTCAACCAATTTCCATCTGTGTCCCGGTGGCAGTGGAAGATTGAGTGACTTGCCCAGGGTCCCAAGGAGCAGCGTGGGATTTGAACTCACAACCTCAGGGTGTTGAGGCTGTAGCTCTAACCACTAGGCCACTCCTTCCTCTATTTACTGCCACAGGCTGACTGTTAGCAATTCTTGCTAGCAACAATAAAAGACGCAGCATCATTTAGTAAATGCTCAGCTAGAAGTAATTTTTTTTTTAATCATCTTGCAATATAACCCATAACCTATAGAATTGTATAAACAGTGAAGCAGCAAATGTTTAATTTTTATTTTTTGGTATGGAGGTATTATAGCTGTTACAGTCGGTCAGTTTGACACAAGAAAGCTTGGAACAAGAATGGAGGAGCTCTGAAGACTGGGATGTTGATTTAGATGACTATACAGTACAGTATAGGTCCTACAGTCTTTTGCTGATGTAACTTGCTCTTATTTCAATATATGTACCAGGGGTGCAGCAGATGAAAGTGAACCACAACAGAGGATTAAAATGAACTATAGTGGCTCCGACAGGACATCCACAAGTTATTTCAGCAAATAGAGGTTTTACTTCATCCAGTTATCTACTATACTGCTTTCACTTTTGTTCCACAACAAATAATTCTTTTGCTCAGTGCCTTCTCTGCCAAAACAGTACGTGTATACACCCCAGTGATGAGACAAGGTAGGGAAACAACATCATGACACAGCATTGTGTGTTACGTAAACAGTCTAGCCGGATCTTACCTAGCCTGGAACTCTTTGGTACAAAGTGAGTGACTGATGTGCTCTATGGAGTCACACAAACAGTGGGTGTAGTCATATGTAGGATAGATACACCTGTAAACAAATCGGGGCTTTTTTTTAGCAAGACATTATTTCCCATATAACAATCCCACCACACCCCCAAGTATGCAAAATGCTAAATTATCAATCTTGCCGATTCATTCTTGCATTCCATTTCTTCTTCATCATAACTATGGCCTAAAGCAGTGGTCGCCAACGTGTAGATCCTGAATTCCTCCACTGTGGCCCTCAAACGCAGTTGGCTGACCCAGCAAGAAAATGCAATACTCCCCTTTGAAAGATGAAACATACCATTTATCTCCAGTTCGGTGATGGGGTGTATATTTGATACGATATGCTACAGGGTCCATCTTTCCATCCTCCATTACCATCTTCATCCGCAAGGTGACTTCTCCCTCTGCGAACTTCCCTTTCCTCATTCCCTAAAGAGAGAAAATCAAAGTAGCCCTGAGAAAAAAAAAAAATCCATCACTTCTCATCTGGCTTTATGGAACAGTAACAGCCAGAATTGGATTTAGCCAAACCACCAACTACAGATATCCCAAAAGTTCACTCAAAAGGGGTAACAGAATAAATAGAGAATAGAATGGTTCCGACTTCAGGGAGAAGGGCCGATACCACACATATTCAAATACCCAATTACTGTCAAAAATGTGCTAAACACCAAACTTTCTTCGGTGGAGTGGGAGCCTCATCTTCTCATTCTAGAATTTCAAGGAGGCAGATTCAGGAGCGACATGGGGAAATATTTTTTCACAAAAAGGGTGGTAAATGCATCAGCTGCTAGTGGAGGCACGAGCTAAGCACAGAAGATCCTTAGCTGCACAGGACCAAAGGGCACGTGTTAGAACTATTCAAAAAGCAAGCACTGGGGGCAAAGCGGCCAACATGAAAGGATGAAATGCAGGCACATCTTGAGTTATTATGACGGGCTGCAAATATATTATCTAAAAATCCTAACAAGTAGTTGTCTTTCTAGAAGGCTACAGACTCTTGTATCAACTACTCTGTGTGCAGGTTGATGGGGACAAGGTACTGTCCCCAAAATTTACTGGAACCTAGACGACTAGATGTTTTGTGGCACTGGTAGATATTTAAATTATTATTACAAAGTTGGGGAAGAAGTGCTGTGCGTGAATCAAAAGGGGGAACTTTATATGCTTATTTACCATGGGGGTGGAGCAAAATGGAGAAAGAGGATTACACTGTCTTGCATAAGGAATAGCAAATATGAGAGAAGCTAGCATAAGCTTACAGATAAGTTATTAAAGCGTAACTTTTTGAGGACAAGACTCCTTCATCCAAAGCATGTAAGGTCTCAAACTGGTTATTTTTCCTACTTCAAACTTTTCTTAGCCTAAATGTGAAGGAAAACACGTCTGCAGAAGGGTATTCTATAGGTAAGGTTCATATATATTCTGGATTCAGTCCATAAATAAATAAATAAAAGTCAATTAATTATGTAAAAACAAGCCAGGGGTTGATCAGACTAGAGAATGACACAGGGACAAATTTTTCTCCGTCCCATCGAGTTTTGTCACTGTCCCATTCCTGTAAGCTCTGCCTTAACCACACAAGCCGCAAACACTTATGATTTTAAAGTGTTTAAGGCTTTTGCAGATGAGGACGGAGCTTGCAGGAATGGGGCAGGAACGGGGAAATATTTGCCCCCGTGTCATTCTCTAATTCAGACTCTCCAGAACTAGCTTCCCAAGCTTGTCATTGCAGAAATTTTCTTCATTATAAAAAGAATGCTTCACATCTTGTACCTCCAAGAGAAGAAGGGATTCTTCAACTGGTCGATCTCTCCATGGAGAAGGTGGAGGGTTGTGGCCTTTTATTTCTTCTACTTTCTGATGACAGGCATAGGCATGGCCTCTAAACAAAATAATTTAGAAAAAAAGGGTATTTGAGAGATATATACTGAAAACAAGTTGGGAAAGCATGCAGAGCATCCCTCATGGATTAATTTCCAAACCTTATGTGTTAGCTCAGTGTTTCCAATTTCTTCAAGCACCCCCCAGATCAAAAAAATTTTCAACCGAGTACCCCCCTGAGCTCTGAGCAGCAGAGGTTTTGAATGAACATTTTATTGTTACACAGTAACTAACTAGGCAACATGCATAAATACAGTCCAATACAGGACTGAAAGCAGCCATTCAGGAAGTTGTGCGGGGCCAAGCTGGAGTGCGAAAAGCTTGCTCATGCCCTGCACCGCTGGTCACGAGATTGGAGGAGGCAGCTGGCAGCCAGCCAGCAAAGGAGAGACGAGTGAGCCTTAAAAAGGTAAGGGGGGGAGGGGATGATTTTAAAAGGTACGCCGGGGGGGGCATTTAGTGTCATTGTTCATAGATAGGCCGCCCCATTTAAGCAAGCTGCACCCAATATGCAGGCTTATATAATCAATGTATAAGCCGCGGCCTATCACTGGGGAAATACGGTACACTGCCTCGATAGGTTGATAGGTGGTATTTCAAAATAAAATAAACTTGAAACTTGTAGTGGCTAGCATAGCAACATTTAACCACATCTCCATCCTTCCTTCCATCCTCGGATCAGGCTCATCAGACTCTAGCCAGCCTCCTATGAAACATTCACCTTTTAATAAGTTCCACAGCCCATTCGTACAGTTGGTCAAAATAGTCTGATGCATGGGTAACTGCATAGGGCTTGTAGCCTAGAATCAAAACACAGCAGCAGTTGATCAGAAGTCATTATCTATTGAACTTCCAGTCTACCATCCATGAACATCCTGCTAACATGGTATCATGGCGGGGCAGAATATTTGATTTACATTGTGTATTATTTTAGGTGAGCTGCACTTTGAAGGTACAAGTTGATTTTTAAAGTGACATGGTTAGAAGAAAGAATAACAGATTCTTTCAAATCGCGTTACTAAAGTAAAGTCATATATAATTTTAGCCAGCAAATCATTAAGCATGCTCCCATGCCTTGACAAACTAAAAATAACTGTAAAATGCATGACACCCAGGGTTGGTGTTAAAACATGCTGGACCCAAGACATAAATTTGGAAGGGGGTTTCAAACCCTGTCAGTAGGCTTGGTGCTCCTTGTTAGCAAAGGGCCCAGGGCTAATTGCCTGACAATGGTTTCCAAACTCTGTGGCTTTAAGACTTTAAAGCTGAGTAACTGAGCAATAAGATGGAGTCTTGGAAAGACCCTACCTAGCCATTCTACCATGTCTCTGATGGCGGTGAAGTACTTCTCCTCCTCTTTCTCTGGATTCGTGTCATCATACCTCAGGAAGCAGATACCACCATTTGCCTGGAAAATTTTCCAGAATGTAGTTAGACATTTCCCCTGCAATGGAGTGCTCATGTGCTCTTCCATACTTATGCTTGCGTTCTGGAACCTAGGAAATCCTTATCGGTTTCCAGATAAGTAGGGCAGAGCCAAGGTGCTACTAGGCAATTATAATGGACTGATTTCTCTCAGCAGTAAAACTGGCTGTGTGTTTTACATTATAGGCGATGAGATGTGTATGTTTTAAAGTATAAAGGGGATGGGATCTGATATACCACTTTTGCTGTGTGGTTTACACCAGTGTTTCTCATCTTGGTCCTGGAGTACCCCCTTGCCGGTCAGGTTTTTAGGCTATCCACAATGAATATGCATGAAATAAATTTGCATATTATGGAGGCAGGGTATGCCGATCAAGTTTATGCATATGCATATTCATTGTGGATAGCCTGAAAACCTGACCGGCAAGGGGGTACTCCAGGACCTAGGTGAGAAGCACTGGTTTACGCAATCAAAGCAGTTTACATGGGGGAGTGAAGTGTTACGTGACTTGCTCAGATTCGTAACTAGGCCACTCCTCTCTATGTTGTGATCTGCTTAGATTGCCTAGAAATGATTTTAGGGACCACTTTCCTCCAGAGAGTAGAGGCCAGAACAACAACTATTTATTCAAAATCTCAGCACTACCTAAGCAAATCCACAAAAAGATACAGGATTGCTGCATTTTTAAAATTTTTATAAATTATGTACTTATGGTTGGAAGCTGCCTTGTTTAGAGGCGGACTATAAATAATAAACTATATACCCAACTATAGGGAATGCCAAGATATCATCAAAAAGGCTTCAGGTATATTTTTCTCTCTTATCTTGGATGGACTCATCTTGGATGCAACCAATTTTTGCAATGGAATGACTGGAGTCTCCTCTAAGCTAGGTATGAATTCTCCAGATCAATGAAAATCCTTGCAGAGATTTAGCATTGTGGGTAGGGGTACAAAGGCGACAGCCACACCTGAAATGAATTCACCACAGATAAAACTAAAAAACTGAGGTGGGAGGACTGCCTTGTCCTAGACTACAGCTCGCCTATCTTTTCAATGAAATCTCATGAACTCACCTTGGCATACCCAAAGTTGAAATTAATGGCTTTGGCATGGCCGATATGTAGGATACCGTTGGGTTCTGGAGGAAACCGTGTACGCACCTGAGGGGAAAAAATTAGGTTAAACCAGCATCATCTAGAACCTTATTCCAAGTCTACTCTGGATAAGAGTCACCAATTAAAGAACATTTTGAAACACTTTCTTTGCTTTGTAAACTCAAGGCCATTATTTTGAGGAATGAGTAAATAACGTACTCAGACCAGCTTTGGAATTTCGTCTTTTTTTGCTTTCTGGAAGAGAAATATTCCACAGAAAAACTATAAACTATACTGCCTTTAAGGATCAGCTAAAAATTGTCATGTTTTCCTGCATGATTTTTTTTTTTAAATCTGCACAATTCTCTTTCTAGAGCTTTTTCCTTCTCCAAATTTCAGGAAATAAAGTCATAAGTAAACAACTCACTTAAACAACTTCAACTGATTCAAACTACAGCAATAAAGCTTATCCATTCCTCTCACAGATTTGAGAGTAAACTCCCTTGCTTAAATTGGAACATTGGCTCCCACTTTCCGCTCACATTATTTTTAAAATTCTGATAATGGTTTACAAGTCCTGCTCTGTTTCAGCCCCATTATATTTTAGTAAACTGATTAATCCCTATGTTCCCTCTCATACTTTCTATTCTGTAGATAACATTTGTGTACTTCCCCCTCTTTCTGAAATTAGACTATCAACATCTCGACAATCTATTTTTCGTTATATAGGCCCCAAACATTGGAACGAACATCCATTATCGATACGAAACATAACTTTGTTGTCTGAACTTTAAAAACTGCTTAGACTCACTTGTTTTCTCAGACATTTGGAAAACTATAATCTCTCATTGGCCTCCTCTTTGTTGGAGACATTTTTTGAGTGAATATTTCCCTTTGCAGTAAGACTAGATATTTTTATCATCTGTAGCCATTTGTATGGTTCATGTTAACACCCATGCCTGATCATTCAGCATACAACACACGCACACACCTAAGTAGTGGCTAATACATAGGTGTGGTTTATGCAGAGGCACATTTATAACATAAAATTTCTAGACCCCATAACCATGTTCGATGCGGTTTAACAAAAGATTACAATATGAAAAATACGAGATCTATTTAGTCAAAAATTTTGAAAAAAAGGAAGGTTTTCAACATTTTTCTGAAATGTTTATAAGGCAGAAAATCCACAGCTTATATTAGGGTGTGGCTTATTTGCATGGCCTAGTGGTTAGAGCTACTGCCTCAGCACCCTGAGGTTGTGGGTTCAAATCCCACACTGCTCCTTGTGACCCTGGCAAGTCACTTAATCTCCCCATTGCCCCAGGTATGTTAGATAGATTGTGAGCCCACCAGGATAAGGGAAATACTTAAGTACCTGATTGTAAACCACTTAGATAACCCTTGATAGATGGTATATAAATATCTAAACGAAATAAATAAAATAATTCAGGGTCTACAGGGCAGAGATTGAACAAAGAGCTTACACCACTACTAATCATTTCTAAAGCGCTACAAGTTATATGCAGCGCTGTACACATTATATGCTGGTACTTTCTCTGTCCCTAGTGGGCTCACAATCTGGGGCGATGGAGTGTTAATGTAATGTAATTTATTTCTTATATACCGCTACATCCGTTAGGTTCTAAGCGGTTTACAGAAAATATACATTAAGATTAGAAATAAGAAAGGTACTTGAAAAATTCCCTTACTGTCCCGAAGGCTCACAATCTAACTAAAGTACCTGGAGGGTAATAGAGAAGTGAAAAGTAGAGTTAGAGGAAAAATAAAAATAAAATAAACATTTTAACAAGACAGCATTGATCTAAATACTTTGGAAGGTAGAAGAGAGAGGAGAGAAAGGAATAGAAGCAGAAGGGGGAGCCGTTAAGTGACTTGCCTGGGGTCACAAAGAGCTGCAGTGGGAATTGAACCCAGTTCTTCCACTCTACTCAAGTCTGCATGAACCCTCTTTCCCAAGACTAGAAACAAGCTGACCAAACCTGTCCACCTGTGATCTCCAGGTGTTTCTTCATCAAGTTCATGGTATTTGGCGTCACAATATATCCTTCGGTCTTGTAATTTTCACCTAAGAAAATTAGGGGTGGAGGACAGAAGTGTTTTAATATGATCTATTGAGACAAGGACCCCCAGGCAGTCCAAGGTCCTTACGAAACTCAATGGGAGAAGAGTCAAAGTTTTGAAAGAAGTTGACAGAGGACTTCAAATCAAATTTGTAAGAATTATACAATTAACTTACTATAAGACAGCATTTCAGCTTGTACATTCATTTATTCAGCTGCAACAAATTCTCTGCCATGACACTCACACCACCAGCCCCCTACTTCTAAGTTTTTTCAGTGGCGTCCCATCAAGTGGCACTCGTGTAAATTGGCTTCACTCATGATACACGACACAAATTTGCATACAATAGAGGCAATACATGCAAATTTCTCTCATGCATATTCATTTTGGGTAGAGAGAGAAAAAAAAAAAGCAGACCAATGTAATAAACACTTAAATATTTTTGCAATAAATTACATACACTTTCTAAAAGCGAAACATGGCCTTATCAGGCTTTTAGAAAATGTTATATATTTTTAAAATATTTTTGCAATAAATTATATACAAGTTTATTACATTGGTCTGCTTTGTTATTTTCTGGACTGGATATCACAGATCGTTTGCTTATCTGTTTTTTTTGGGGGGGAGGGGGAATTCATTTTGGGAATCCTGAAAACCCGACTGGCTGGATGTGTTGCAAGGATAACACACACAACCCACCACCACGTATCTCTATTCTGTACCTTACCCTCCCCTCAGTGGTCATTGCATCAGACAGGCTACCTTCCATTTCAACAACTGTAGTGTGCATTCCTTCCCCCCCCCCACCTGTCACATTTCAACCGTGTACATCCAGATACCCAATTTCTGTTCTCTTTTTCAATGTTCGTTCCTCAGGTCTTTACTAGTCTGTTGCATTTAGGAAGTTCACACTTTTATGATTACTACCATGAAATACCCTAAATAGGGTGACATGTAAAAACTTAGAATACAATTCCTTTAAAATAGCCTTAGCTCCTCTTTTACTAAGGTGCACTAAGCTTTTTTAACGCGCGATATTAGTGCGCGCTAATTACGAGCTAAATGATAAACGCGTGCATGTTATCCTATGTACGCGTTAGCGGTTAGCGCACGTGTTGATTTAGCGTGCGCTAAAACGCACGCTAAAACGCTTAGCGCACCTTAATAAAAGAAGGCCTTAGAGAGCAGAAGCCAACTATAATACCTGCAGATGAACGTAAGAAAAGTGGCCGCGATAGAAAAATAAGTGAAACAGGGAAGAATTTCAAAGTTGTAGATTCAAGAAACAGATCCACTAAGGAATAAAAGTAGCAGACTGCAAACACTGTGCACTTTTAACCCAGCATTCATGCTCTTAAATTTTTAAAATAAATTACCAGGACATCTTGGTTTTCAGCTCAGCGTGAGAAAAAGGCTGCTTGATAACCCCAGGCATTGAAAGGGGCAACAAGCTCACACTTACAGAATGCGGTACGCTTTTATATTCATGACACTGCCATTGAAAAAAAACCTCAACTGGCTCAATGACAAAGGAAGTGCAGAGAAACATAACTCGTACATCTCTGGCATCGTGTCCCACCAAAATATCATATGCATCAAGAAGGAGACTCTCAAGAGACTGCAAGCCTGTAAAGAAGAAACAATGCATCCACGGAAGCATACCCCCCCCCCAAAATGCACCAAGTTGCAGACTCACCAGGTTTGTGAAATTTAAGAGCTTCCCCTCTCAGCTGATCCATAAGAGATAAGGATTCTAGTTTCATGTCACCTGCAAAGAGAGGAAAAGCAACAATGGGTAACACTGCCCTTCCATACTAAGGAAAACAGCATACACCACTTCCTTCACTCATTCTGAGCAACAAAAATACTGGAAGCAAATGTAAGAATGCTGAATGCATGAGCCAACACCTCAAAAACAGAAACAAATTAAAAAAACTCGCACTCCCCTTTCCATTTTTAAAAAATAAGATTGCAACAATGAAAATTTTACAAGCTTTATGCTAAGAAGTTATATAGTATGTTTAATCGCAATGGACCAATTTAGCACTAGGTGAGAACCGCCCAGGCGGAAACAGGAAGCTGTGTCAGAGGGGAAGCTTTGGGCTGAGCAACGCTTGCAATTCCCGTATATTTGGATTCCAAAGCAGTGTTCGGATTCCGGGGCAAAATTTTATTTTAAAATAGTTTGGATTGCAAGTTGTTCGCGTTCTGGGGCGCTCTGATTCCAAGGTACCACTGTATTTTCTAATAAGACACAAAACAAAATTTAAAAACTAGACCCACTCCCAAAAACCTAAACCTGCACACAGCAACACCTGTCAGGATTCAATGGGATTAGAGAAGAGTGGATATAGTTCCTCTTCACAAAAAAAGTGGTCACAGAGATGGAAGTAGGAAACTACAAGCCGGTAAGCCTCACTTCGGTTATTGGAAAAATAATGAGCGGATAGTGAAATTCCTAGAATCAAATGGGTTACAAGATCTGAGACAACATGGCTTTACTAGAGGGTAAATTGTGCCAGACGAATCCGATTTTATTCTTTGACTGGGTGACCAGAGAAATAGATCAAGTGCGCTAAATATAATTGACTTAGATTTCAGCAAAGCCTTTGACACGGTTCCTCATAGGAGGCTCTTGAACAAACTCAACTGGCATTAGATGACTTTTAAACTAGTTACAGCAGGTTTTGACAAGATGGAATTCTAGGTAGCTGAGCTTCTCCCCCTCTGAAAAATTGGACATATTATACAAAGAGCAAGAAACTGGGAGGATTCTTACCATTTTCCGCCACATTTTCCTTTTTATCGACAGCTGCAGGTTTCTGCTTCACAGTCTAAGGGAGACAATAAAATGAATGAGTGTGCAAAGTTACACTTGCTATCAATAAAACCCACAGAGCTCAATTACAACAGGAAGAACAAGTTTCCAACTTCATCTGCAAAGAGATACACTTCTCCCTCAATATTCACGGGGTTTAGGGGCAGAGCCGGCCTGCGAATATTAAAAAAACGCAAATAATATTTGGGCCGGTTCTGACCCATCCCCCGCCTTCCCATAGAATCCTGGACCTTACCTTAAGCCCTCTGAGACTCCTCGGAACCGTGAAATCTCAGGAGGTACAGTTTGTGATACACTGCATGCGTGAAGGCCCTGAGCTGCCAGTGTGTGCGCGCACACGCTGTAACAGGAGAGGCGCTCACAAGGAGGAGAGGTGCTGACGCCAGCTGACTGCCTACAGAACGTGCCTCTTACACAGTTTGTGATACACTGATCTATATACAAGAAACCAAACTGACAGATGGATCTACGGTCTCAATTCCAGGTTCCAACCTTCACATACAAAAGTGTCTTATCTTTGCAGTGGAGTGATCAGAAGTGTGATCATGTATCTTCATACAGAGGAATGATGTGATTCTCGGTTTTGTTTTATATTTCTTGCCAAACACTGGATTTGCTTTTTTTTTTGACCACTGCTCCTGCACAGTGCTCTGGTACAATTCTTAATAAGGAGACTGGCATCATGTGCAAGTAGGACTGTTTTTCCCCACATGCATTGCTTTGCAATTGGACAAATTAAGTTTCATTTACCATTTAGACACCTATTTTACAAGTTGTTTTTTTTGCAATTCAGTGGTGTGCTTATGTTTGAAATGGTTCCGTTTCAGATTAATGAATAAAAGGAACATTCCGGAAAGATCAGCACTGGAATCAGTATCTTTTTCCTCACAGTTTTACCCTCCTTGTCCAATCCATCATCCTCTCCAGATTGGACTATTGCAACTCTATCTACTTAAGCCTAACTAAGAAAAACCTCCACAGACTCCAACGGATTCAGAATGCCACGGCCAAGCTCATCTTCGCTAAAAGTAAATTTGACCATGTCTCCCCGCTCCTGGCCAAGCTCCACTGGCTTCCGATAATCGCCAGGGTCCACTATAAATGCGCCTGTTTAACTTTCAAAATCCTATATGGTATCCTCCCTCCCTTTATCCCTCTTTCTTGGAATTCCTCAAATCCTAATACCACCAGATTCTCCCACAAATTAAAACTATCCTTCCCCTCACTAAAAGGCATTTCCCACACAGGAAAGCTAGGGACCTCCCTCCAGTTCAAAATCACTGAGCTCTGGAACAACCTTACTTCCCCTCTTCGGAACTTGAGCTCTCTCCAAGTTTTCCGCAAACATCTGAAAACCTGGCTTTTCTCAAAAAATGTAAGTCTCCCTCCAACTTAGGAATCAAGGAAACTCTTATATCTTGGCATCCCAAGTCCTCTAAATTTTCTTCACACTTCTTCCTCTAACCCTCTGTTGTTGTTCCTTCCTATTTCTCCTACTGTAAACCACGTGGAGATAATGCGGTATACAAACCTAAGGATTAGATTAGATTAGTTTCAGACTGTTAAGAAATCAATCCACATCTATCTTATGATCACTCTTTTCTACTGTGAATAGTAAGTATTATTGTTCAAACATAATACCTTTGGCTTCTTTTCCAGGTCTACCTCTGTCTTTGGGCCCAGTAAGTGCAACACCTGAAGGGAAAAACAAAACAACTTTTAAGACTCATGGCTGTATGTCAAAGCAGCTCCCGATTGGTAAGGCCCGACTTTAGTACTGAAGAGGAGGTCAGAGCATACCGCGAGTGATTTCCTTCACTCGCCGGTGCTCCGGCTGCCCTCTCCTGTCTCCCCTGCTAAAAACCGTATTCGCGGTTTTTCAACATCGGGGAGTACTGCATTTATATTTACATTAGAGGCTCTGGCAGAGACCCATTTACAAAGTATGTATTCTTCCCAATTAATATTTCCAAATTAATAAAGTGTCTTTGCTTATTTGTAAATGGGTCTCTACCAGAGCCTTTAATTCAGTAGCATAATTAAATGAAATTACTACTTCTGAAGTTTATAGGGATGGGCGGGGACGGATTTGATTCCAGTGGGGTCGGTCGGGGATGGGTTTGATTTCCAGCGAGGACAGGCTCGATTTCTGCCCCTGTGCAACTCTCTTCTGCAGACCCAAAAACCATGTGCCACCCAGGATATTAATTTTAAAAGAACAGGATCTTTCCTGGCCACTGTACTCCAAGTTTCTCTTTATCATCATTACACCTTTTCTTCAAGTCAATGGCCATGCTACATTTTAAATGCCTACATATGAGCAGTTACAGGCAGAATATCAAATGACTGAATCCAATTTGATACTTGCCTCAACAATTCCTTAATAAAAAAGGCACAAAGGTTACCCTGAAGAAGTTGAGTTTTACTACAGAACAGTCCATTTAACAGACATTACTTACATCTGCAACAAAGGTCGTCATTAACTTCATTTATAACACCTTAAATGACTTCATACACTGTTCACTAGAGACAATCACAGCCCGACCATAGCAATCTTGACATCTTTGGCAGAACATTGCAGAGGTCCCTCGTTGCTTTCTGCAGCCTACATTGTCCATCTGCTCCAACGGTTCTTCATGCAGATACCAGCTAGGCTTGACACTGCTCAGCTTCCAAGATCAGACAAGCTCAGACTCTCCTAAAGCAGTATTTGGGGAGCTCACTGGAGCACAAATACCTAAAAGCTAACTCCTAAAACTGAACAGATATTTTTACCTTTTAATAAAGAATAGGTGTTTTATAAGCTTCCAATTTTTCCCTCCAGCTAGGGTATGTGAAAAATAGCAATGTTTTACAATTACATTTAGATAATAGCAATGGAGGGATTTAACAATGGAAATATTACACCATGAATCAAATGACTAGTCGCAACTGCAATTTGAAAAAATAAAAACAACCCAAGTTTGAATCTGTCAAACCTCCAACGGATGCAAATATAATCCA
Organism: Geotrypetes seraphini; assembly: GCF_902459505.1. Classification (NCBI taxonomy): domain Eukaryota; kingdom Metazoa; phylum Chordata; class Amphibia; order Gymnophiona; family Dermophiidae; genus Geotrypetes; species Geotrypetes seraphini. The sequence goes on from NC_047100.1 coordinate 6,966,019, forward strand.
ACATTCACACTGTGAATATCCTAACTTGATTGGCTATGGGTTCAACAAGCACATTTTGGATCTAGCCTGTTCTACATGGATTCCTTAGATATACAACTCAAAAAGGGTCAATATTCACTCACCTACCTGCATGTCAACTTCATTCTTGAGAATCTTTCCATCTGCCCACTTCAATTTGCTTCTTGCCTCTCCTATTCAAATCAGCAATGCCAAACAGTTAAGCCTCCTTTTTAACATTAACAGAATTTTAAAATAAATAGGAAGAAAAAAAATTAAATTAAACCAGCAATGATAATCCATGAGAAGATGCATTACGGGAAGGGAGGGGCTGGTAACCAAAAATAAACAGAAGGTTATTCAAAGACTTCATCTTTAACCAATATCTGGACTATCTCACTGTAGCCCTTCCATCCAGAAAGTAACATAACAGAAGTCAGAGAAATTATGTGCAACATTATTCAAAGTTACAATATACTTGCAAGCCAATCTTAACTGAAATCTTGCCCTAAAGTTGGGGCTTCCAACAAACAAACGTTTTCCTTCTCTCATGTCCAGAAAGACATAGAAATATTTAATATCCCCCCAAAAGTTACATTAAATTATTTTGGAGCTTTAATATTTCATTTAGTACAAACATGAATGAAACCAATAAAGTGGTTTTCAAACTTGTTCTGGGGGACCAACAGCCAATTGGGTTTTCAGGAATCCTTAATAAATATGCATGAGTGATTTGCATGCCTACTACACTTCCCCCTCCCCATTCGCGGTTCCTGCACTCACGGTTTCATATAATCGCAATTTTTTTCTGGGGAGGGGGAAAATAAAAAAATCAGTCTTAATGTAAAAAAAAATCCATCTTTTTTTCCTCCCTGCCTTACCTGGTGATCTAGAGGGCTTTTGGGGCAGGAGCGATCTTCCTACGCTCCTGCCCCGTGCAGATCGCCATGAGGAAATGGCTGCTGGGAGTTCCCGTAGTCTCTCGAGACTACGTCGGGAACTCCCTACATCCATTTCCTGATAGCGATCTGCACAGGGCAGGAGTGTAGGAAGATCGCTCCTGCCCCGAAAGCCCTCTAGACCACCAGGTAAGGCCGGGAACGCGGCAGGGAGGTGGGGGTGGGTCAGAGCCGGATAATCACGGTTTTTAGGCATTCGCGGTCCAGCTCTGCCCGTATCCCCCGCGAATGACGAGGGAGAAGTGTATTGTAGGAAAATGTCTTTCATGCATATTCATTAGGGATATCCGCTTTCCCTTCCCTCCGAAACCTCAGACACCGAGTGCCCCGGCCCCCTGGCCTTCCAATCTCCCCAATGCCTCCCACAGGGATTAGTGTGCTGCGGCATCGGTGTTTGCAAAACACCGATATAGATGTTTTTATTTAGGCCCCTCCCCTACGGGACGAGTCTTAGGCACCTGAGCCAATACCTTAGGCCCCTTCTAGTGTATCTAGGTAGCAAAAGATGACAGAAAAAGACCCTCTGACCCATACAGTCTGCCCAGTTATTCTTCCCACACTAATGAAATTCCAGCTGTGGCCACCAAACATGACTGATGGAACATCTGCGAGATTTCTCTTTAGCCAGAGCGTCTTTGGATAGCACAAAAACACATTGATACTGGGTTGCAAGGAAAACTGCTTTCTTCTAAACCAATGGTTCCCAACCCTGTTCTGGAGGACCACCTGCCAGCCAGATTTTCAGAATAGCCCTGGGGGCAGATTTGCATGCCTGTCACCTCCATTTTATGCAAATCTCTTATCATGTGTGTGGCGCAGTGGTTAAAGCTACAGCCTCAGCACCCTGGGGTTGTGGGTTCAAACCCACGCTGCTCCTTGTGACCCTCAGCAAGTCACTTAATTCCCCCATTGCCCAGGTATATTAGATAGAAACATAGAATATGATGACAGAAAAGGGCTATAGCCCATCAAGTCTGCCCACTCCAATGACCCACCCCCCTGACTTTACTCCCTTAGAGATCCCACGTGAATGTCCCATTTTCTCTTAAAATCTGACACGCTGCTGGCCTCAATCACCTGCAGAGGTAGACTGTTCCAGTGATCGACCACCCTTTCTGTGAAGAAGTATTTCCTGGAATCACCACGAAATTTCCCTCCCCTGATTTTCAGCGGATGCCCTCTGGTGGTCGAAGGATCTATAGGACAGAAGATATCATCTTCCACCTCGATACGGCCCGTAACATATTTGAACATCTCAATCATGTCCCCCCTCTCTCTTCGTTCCTCTAGTGAGTACAGCTGCAATTTATTTAGCCTTTCTTCATAAGTGAGATCCCTGAACCCCGAGACCATCCTGGTGGCCATTCGCTGAACCGATTGTGATAGATAGATTAGATAGATTGTGATAGATTGTGAGCCCGCTGGGACAGACAGGGAAAAATGTCTGAATAAATTCATGTAAACCGTTCTGAGCTCTCCTGAGAGAACGGTATAGAAAATTGAATAAATAAATAAAAATAAATTTGCTGCTTGTTCATTGGAATATGAAGTACTGCTCACCCATTAGCATTCCCATATTGAAGCGATAACGTTCCATTAGAAGCTGGGCTCTGTATTTTTGTATAGCTGCCTCCACCTACAAAGGAAAAAGAAAAGAGATTTAAAACAAATCAGATGTGCTATAAGAAACACATTCAGCTCATGCACAGTGACAATTCTTATAAATTAATATTGACTAGTAAGGAATTTCTCAAGGAAGCTGAAGGACAAACAAAGTATTGCATGCCTCAATAATATATCCCTTAAGACTGGTTGAAACTTAACTTCTTAATGGGTTTGATCTAAAGCTTCCATCACTGGCAAATGGCAAAAGGCAACTCATTTAGGGTCAGTAATACTTTTCAACTCGTTATAATTTCATAAGATTCCATCATACGATTCTAACAATTTGAAACGTATAAAACAATTTATAACTCAAGAGCCTTCGGAGGCGACACTCCAAAGGGCATGAAGTCCTAAAACTTAAAGAGTTTTCTGCCGCTGTGCTAAACATAGTCATACTGCAAGTATAACCGAAACTTTAACTAGGCTGCCTGGACGGAAGTTGTATTTTGTGACTTAGGCCATGTAAAAACAGGTCTAAGTGGCAAAAAGGTATCCAAAGTGACCAGATAAGCGCAGAAGACACAAAAAACAGCCCCCACACACTGCCCCAGTGATCACTAACCCCCCCCCCAAACACCATAAAAATCAGAATAAAAACGTACATACCTGCCTCCAGAACATCAGCGCCTGGCATAGCAAAGCCTAGTAAAGCACTATAGAGGTGGCTTAAGTAGTCTGGGAGGTGGGCTAGTGAACCATAGAGAGGAGGAGCCAAGTCCATAAGCCACTCTAACCATTGCATTCATAGTGAACATGTGCACCCCCCAAACCCTACTGTACTGCCATATAGGTGGCACCTGCAGCCATAAGGACTATTGGGGTTGTAGACAGGTGTGTCTAGTATGTTTTGGGGTGTTTTGGGGGGAGTTATGGTGAGATGTTTATGTGGCACCCTTTTTGTGAAGTTTGCAGCAGTGCCCTGTAAGGTGCCCCACTACTGTGTTGCCATGTCTGGGTGTCCAATCCATCACGCTGGCCCCTCCCACAAGTGCTTGTTCTAGGCGTTTTTGACTTGGACAAATTTTTGGACAAGAATGAGTATAAAGATAGATGACTTAGCGATGTATCCAACCAAATGGCTGGTCGTCCAACTAGATGATTTTCAAAAAAAAAATTATTTTGGACATATTTTTCGGGAATGGACATTTTATTTAGCCGACTTTGGGCAACTAGCGACTTAGGCTTTTCTTTTGACTATGCCCCTCCACGACTCAACATTGTGCTGTAACGAGTAAGAACACACCGATAGGTTCTCAGTCAGTCAATTTATCCACTCTAATGGTAGACAAAAATTTACTCACTGCTTCTTCTATCTCCTCTGGTGTCACAGAGACACCAACACCACATTCATTCTCAAACTCCACAGTGTTGATTGGATCCACAGGGTGACTCTTCACATAATCCAGTGCAGCTGGAAAAAAAGAAATACATTTATTCAGAGGATAAAACCTACAAGCAGAAAGAAATAAAAATATATATGTGAAAACAAAACAAATTTTTTCAAATGTGAGACACATTGCTTGCCCATTTCATGCTGGGAACACCCAATATTTTTTTAAATGACAATTACTCTACCTTACTTACACCTTGCTGCTATCCCTAAATATAGGTTCAGAGTGGGTGTACAATTTAAGAGAAGTGACAACAATGCAGAAACTACAACGGATTAAAAACATAGCAGACTTCCATTACAAATAAATTATCAAAACAAGTTGTCACAACAAAAATTTAGAAAACAAGACTTCATGAATTTATGATAAGGGGGAATAAGATAGACAAGATCTTATATCTATTAGTAACTCATTCCATAAATTAGCTCCTTGAAATCTAAAAGATTTTTGATAATAAAAAAAACTTTTCAACATAATAACCCTAAAAGATGGATAGCATAACAAACAATATGTATGCATTCTTTGTCTTTTTGAACTATTCAATAAATGCAATCAATATTGGTTGGACAGAAGCCTTCCAAAACCTTAAAAACAAAAACATATTTTAAAATAAACCTGTGCCTTTACTGGCAACCAATGCAGTTTAAACAGCAACATCACATGATCAAATCTAGCCTTGCAAGATATTAGCCTAGCTGCTGCTGTCTTTATGAATCAACTGCATCTTGTGCAATTGCTTTTGACTAATTCTCATATATAGAGAATTACAATATCATCTAATTGTGAAAAAAATAAATAAATAAATAAACAATTGCATCAGCATTTCAAAATGATCAAGGGGAAAATAATGAAGGAGGAAAAACAAAGTAGACAAAAGATACAGCACATGGGTTGGACCTTGGACAGACCGCCAATAAGTGACATAACCCAGGCCAAGGTCCCAAAATGAAAGAGCTGTAGCTATGAAGCTACAGTATGCACAGCTCATTCATTTTAAAATTTAACAACAACAAAAAAAAAAGGGTAGAGTCATAGGCCTAGCTTTGAAAATAACTATACCTCCCTGGGGTTTATTTTGTGTGTATGCAGGGAGGAAGCAGTTACTAACACTGGGACAGTTTGTCACCGTCCCCCTCCAAAATTCAGCTGCCTATGTTTTTACCTCATCTAGGAAGGTAATTAGATTGTCTTTCAGACATGAGTATAGAAGAGAACCTAAATTGTATAATGGATGAACAGGGGAAAAAGTATCTATTAAATGTTGGAAATGTTCTTTGATGCCAGCAAGGATGGATGAATCTGTTGTGGTAACAGTAAGATGCTTAAGCAACTGGGCACATGATGGAAGGACGTTGCAGATGACAGGAGTCTGATCAGCAGACAAGACTCGTGTTGTCACATCAAAGGCTGAAGTTCATTGAAATCCAAAAGCAGCTTCTTCAGTATTTTTAATCATTGAATTCAGTTGCCAATTGTGTAAAGATGCGTTAAGTTTTTAACGTACAGATAAGTCAAGTTTTTAGAGAATGACACAGGGGTAAAGTGTATCCCTGTCCCTGCGGTTAACCATGGGTACCCATCCCCATCCCCACCCCCACCCTGTTTTCTACCCAGTACCTATGTTGCATTATAACAAACTCTCCAACCTGGAACTCCTAGAATTAGTACATCATTTTCAGGAGGTTAGCAAGTCTAAATTCAGAAGCAGTTTCCATACCATTGAGCTGCAAGTCAGTGGTGATCTTTTTCCCAGCAATATATCCCACCAGAAAACCCAGCCGCTTGTGGTCCTTGAGACGAGAAGCCACATTATACAAGAGAGTGCCAGTCACTTTGTCAACCGCTGAACCTTGTACTCCCTGAGCCTAAAGCCAAATGGTGAGGAAGGGAGCAGACGTTAGTAAGATCCATATTTGTCCCAAAACCCTAATCAGTCCAATCCTACAGTATGTTCCCAGAACTAGGGATCAGGAGTTGCCTGATTTTCTACTGCAGAATCTAGGAGGGGGGATTAGAAAGTTAATCAAGTCTGGGAGATGAGCGTGGGTCCTGTTTTACAGTCCTTAAATCTACTACTACCATCATTTATTATTGCTATAGCGTTGAAAAGACATACGCAGCGCTGTACATTTTAACATACAATACAGTCCCTGCTCAGAAGAGCTTACAATATAATTTAGACAGGACATTTCAGGGTTGAAGAGATTATGGTAGAGGAAATTTTACAGCAGGTATAAGTATTTGACAGCAGTGAGTAGGAAATAAGAGTTGAAAGCAGTTTTAAAAAAAAAGTGGGCTTTTAGCTTGGATTTGAATACTGCCAGGGATGGAGCAGGCAGCCTGTTCCAGGCATATGGTGCCCGAGGCCGGTACAATCGTGGGACAAGCGTTGCTGCAGGTTTATCTGCCTGGACCTGATGTGCCAGTTCAGGATGATCCGGGAAAGCGGCCCGTGTTTTACCATATCGCCAACCTACAATTCCCAGCATGCAAGGCGGGCCTGAAGCGTCTGCTCCGGAGGCGCTAGGCCAGCGCGAGCTTTGCCAGCACGCGTTGCGCTGAAAGCCAGGCTCGAAGAAGGTCGGTTCTTGCACACTGCACGCGCCCTACAATTCCCAGCATACACTGCGCTGCGGTTGCACAGAAAGCAAGTTATTTGGGCATCGCAGCCGCCGCTCCCGCCTCCCGGCCTTGCCTGTAGCACGGCGTCCCGCAGCAGCGCGCTCAGCGCCTCGTTCTTCAGCGTCTCCCGGGCCTTCTGCTCGCTCAGCCCGATGGCCGTGAAGAGAGACACCGACTCGGCAGCCATGGCGGACCCGGCCGAAAAGGAAAGAGGAAATGCGGCTCGCGCTGGGAACACCAATGGCGACGGGCGGGGGCGGAGGTAGGTGACGTCAACCGTTAGGATGGGACGAGGGAGCCCTGGTGGGCGGGAAAACGAGGGCTTTAATGGGACGTTTCTCGCACGTGCTTCGTTGGGCGGAGGGAGGGAGGTTCCCTGTTAACACCCTGAGCTTGGCTGCTGCTGCTGCTGCTGCTTTTCAGGTCAGCCTGAGCTTCCAAATCCTGAGGCATTGTGAGGGGAATTCTGCAGAATTCATGTTTCTTTTCAGGCACCTTGAAAATCGGTTTGAAACGTCGTTTTTCACTTAGCTTAGGATTTTCAAGATGCCTAAAAAACATTAATTCTGTAACAGCAGCACTAGAGCAGTGGTTCCCAACCCTGTCCTGGAGGAACACCAGGCCAATCGGGTTTTCAGGCTAGCCCTAATGAATATGCATGAAGCAAATTTGCATGCCTATCACTTCCATCATATGCAAATCTCTCTCATGCATATTCATTAGGGCTAGCCTGAAAACCCGATTGGCCTGGTGTTCCTCCAGGACAGGGTTGGGAATCACTGCACTAGAGAATGACACAGGGGACAAAATTGTCCCTTATCCCTGCCCCGTTCCTGCAAGCTCTGTCCTCATCTGCACAAGCCTCGAACGCTTTAAAATCATGTGTTCGAGGCTTGTGCGGTTAAGGCTGAGCTTACAGGAATGGGGCACGGATAGCGACAGCGACAAAACTCACGGGGATGGGACAGAGAAATTGAGTTCCTGTGGGGACAAATTTGTCCCCGTGTCATGTTCTACTAAGCACCATGAGTCTAACTGTAGGCCATTAGAGGTTATAAATGTTAGTATTACTCGCCTGCCACCCTCTGACCCACTCATGCCCACATCCCACTTGAAATTGTGTGCACTGGAATTTGAATGTGTAATTTATAGGATTGGCAACAATTAACAGTTATGAGGTGATAAGGCCATTTCTCATTATTGTTATGCATGTAACTGACTGTATTCTGTACCGCATGGGCACACTAGTCAGAAATTTGGACCCACAGCTTTTTAGAATGAAGGGGGTCTCTGTCTGGCAGATTATGTCAGCTCAGGTAGGGGAAGTGACAGGGGGACAGGGTGAAGCCTCAGAGGGCAGGGCAACATTTTGTGCCCACTCCCACTTTGTGCTCAGGCCACTGCCCCAAGATCTGACGTCTGGCTATGTGGCTGATGAAAAGTGTGATCTACAGATAACCTTCCCCCCCCCTCTAGTGGAAGCCCAAAAGAGGAAACCGTGATACTTCTGCCCCCCCCCAAAAAAAAATACATTACATAGTAGGTGTACATTCATCACTGCCTTCTCCAAGTTTATGAAATTTAAATGTTTCCCATCCTTTTCATTCTACTGCATTTTCTCTGAGACGCTATCGCGCCAGTATTAATTTTTTTTATTCCTAACAATTTAATTGTATATTTCCTCCTTTATGTACATTGGATAATCTAACAGATGCCTGGAATGTGCTCCCGAGAGAGGTGGTGGAGAGGAAAATGGTGACAGAGTTCAAAGAAGCGTGGGATGAATACAAAGGATCTAGAATCAGAAAATAATCGTAAATATTGAAGGACTAAGGCCAGTACTGAGCTGACTTGCAAGGTATGTGTCTGTATATTGCCTTTTGGTTGAGGATGGGCTGGGGAGGGCTTCAATGGTTGGGAGGGTGTAGATGGGCTGGAGTGAACTTTGACCGACACTTCAGCAGTTGGAACCCAAGCTCAGTACCGGGGTAAAGCTTTGGATTCTTGCCCAGAAATAGCTAAGAAGAAGAAAAAAAAAATTAAATTGAATTGAATCAGTTTGGGCAGACTGGATGGACCATTCGGGTCTTTATCTGCCGTCATTTACTATGTTACTTTAGAATAAGTCCATAATTGACTACTGTTTCACAGTATTTCTGGTTTTACAATCGGCCAATTCTGTCTGTCTCCTGAAGCAGGCAGTTCACACTGCTGAAACTTGGAGCCTTATTGGGACTCTATGTTATTACGCTTCTCTAATAAAAAACTGCCTTGGTTGGATTGGATATAGTACTTGCCTTTCTTATGAACTGGTTGTTTTCGTAAGGCAAATTACACTTCATCTTGTTTGGTGTTGCCATCCTTTTGTGAAATCCACTCATGCAAGTGAGCTGCCCATCATCTCAAGTACAGTGTTCCCCCAGTCATTCGCTGTTCGCAGTCTCGGTCATTCCCAGATTTTCTGACTGCAAATGACCTGGCAGGAGAGGGCAGCTGGAGCGCCGACAAGTGATGGAAATCACTCGCAGTATGCTCCTACTATATCTTCCTGTACTAAAGTCAGGCCTCACCCATCAGCATCTGTGTGTCAAACAAGTTTCTGATGGGTGAGGCCCGACTTTAGTGCAGGAAGAGGCGGTCGGAGCATACCGCAAGTGATTTCCTTCACTCGCTAGCGCTCCGGCTGCCCTCTCCTATCTTCCCCACTAAAAACCGTATTTGTGGTTTTTCCGCATTTGCGGGGGTTCCTAGAACAGAACCCCTGCAAATATTGGGGGAGTACTGTATATCAATAATTAACAAGTAGCCAAGAACATGGTAGTACTTTCTGGTAACAAGGGTTATGTCATTTCTAGCTAAAAATTCTTGAAATCCATAAAGAATGTAGACCATGATCATATGAAACTGAGTGTATTCCCTTCATATGCGATGTTGCATTTCTGTGCTGTGGAATATGACTGGGAAGTGTTTTGGTGGAAAATTTAAGACATCCCATTATTTAAATGGGCTTCATCTTCTTGAGAGAGAAGCTTCAGCTGCGTAGATAAGTTTATTATTATACGAGAGAGAAGAGCAACATAAATTCTGGGGGATGACTCTTGCACAGCCTCAAACACTTTAAAATCATAAGCGTTCGAGGTTTGTGTGGTTAAGGCAGAGCTTACAGGAATGGGACAGGGACAAAACTCACAGAAATGGGACAGGGAAATTGAGTTCCTGTGGGGACAAATTTGTACCCGTGTCATTCTCTACACCGACCAAGAAGTAAATTATTACAGTAATCAAAAAGAGGGATTACTGTACTTTGAACAACCATATGAAAATTTGTAGCTAATAAATGTTCTTTTAGACACCTAACTATTTTAAGTTTACAAAAAACTACCCCGTTTTTTGGGGAACTGTCTTTCATAGTCAATGCCTGGTCTGATATAACACCCAGAGACTTAATTTTGTTAGCCAACTCTAACATCACGTCGTCAATAGTAAAAAAAATGTTGGAAAAGATGACATTTCACGGCTACTCAGAAGCATTACTGGCATTTTGCTCATGTATGCATCCACTAAGTCACCATTTGTCATGATTAGAATAGTTGGGGGTTTGATGGTATTTCCCCTTTCTTGTGGGCTTTGATCTTGCTGCTGTTGTAGGCCTCATTACTATTCCTGGAATGTTTATATTGCAGATGAATCATTTTGTAGCTTGACTTATGTACATGTTATCGTATTGGCTGCTTTACCAATAAAAACTATTTAAAACAAAACAAAAAGTTTAGATTTTGGTAGGAGATGCAAGCGAGTACTTGGAGACTGAAGAAAAATTATTAGATCAGTAGGTGTGTTAAAAGATAGGTGCCATCTTTGCCGGTGGGGGGGAGGGGAGAGATGAAGGGAGCCCAGCCCACATATATCTGCTTCCATATCCTCTGAGGGGGCTCTTATTTTTAACTTCATCTACTGAGCTATGCTGTAATGATTGAGCCCTTGTAAACAGGCTGAGGAATTGAGCTGTGTAAATATAGGACTGAGGGTGGACAGGGAGGGAGAGTCAGTCCAGCATAAATATAAGTAAGAGTGAGCTCTAAAAAGCTGATAGTAGCTACATCTGTACTGCAAAGGTGGACAGAGTCATTGGGAAAATGGAAATAGCAGCTAGGCTAGCATAGAAAAATCAGAAAGGCTTGCACTTCAGAGCAGTCGATACAGAATTTTCAGGCTAGGTTTTCCCTTCAAGCCCCAGCCGGAAAAGCTCAGGGGATCATCGTGGCTAAAAATAATACTGCAGCAAAATCAATCTTCCTCTGCATTAGGTACTGAAAGCATGCAGTTAAGAGAAACACAAACTATCCAGTAGGGTGATCCAGCGTTAATGGGACATCAGGAAACTGAAAAGTAGGTGAATCTTGGGTTCTTTAAATTGCAGGGCCCTCTATCTTCCTTGTTGCTCAGATTGGGTATTTTGTTTCAATTGTCTTATGTGGATATTATAGATATAATGAAATTTGATTAAAATGCAACCAATTTTGTATTAAAACTAAGGGCTCCTTTTACAAAGCCACGCTAGTTGGAAATCTACCACCTGCTCAAAAGGAGGTGGTAGCGGCTAGCATGTGGCAATTTAGTGCACGCTAGTCCCCTGTACCTCATTATAGAAGCCAGCAAGAGGTATGGCCACTCCCTTTTGTCAACAGACCCGTCTCTTCAAAATGGCAGGTCTTCCCCTTCACGGTACATTCTGGGATGCACCGGGCAGGGGCCTGGATACCTTAAGCCCCTCTGTAGGTACCCAGACCAACTGGAGTCCCTCCCGGGGCCTAAGACTCTGACTGGCCACACCAAAGACATGGATCTTTTGCTGGTGTGATCAATTCAGTCTTTGAGATTATATTACTATACTTTTTAAAAACTAAATTTTATTTTAAAGTGAGGCACACAATTATAATTCAGTCAAAGTAGATATCAAATCTTTTAGAAGATCAACCTGTTGACATATCAGATGGCCTCCCAGAAATTACTCCAGCCCCCCTCCCCCCACCAGGCCAGTGGCATTGTATTTTCAAAGCAGCCTCTAAAATCAAAAGATGGTGGGACAAGAGGAGAACCCAGCAGTCAGTCCAAGATACCCACCTGTCAAAGAGTTTGGTGAGCATGGAAGGGGCTGGGCTGGGTCAAAAGGCTTTAAAAAAAAAAAAAAAAAAAAAGCAGACTGTTATTTCCATGGGCCCCTGCCCGAACTCATCTTTCTAGAAAACAGCTGCTTACGTGCCCATCTGCAGATGCCAAAAGCTCACATCTGTGAAATGCAGCATGTGTGCACCTGCCCCTTGTGCAGACAGAGACCCGATTGCGCTATCTGGTCCCAAATGCCTGAAATTTGCAGCGCTTCCACCTTCCCCCTCTCCCCGAGCAAACCCATCGCCGTCGTCGATTTACATGTTTTCCTGTCTGCTCAGGAAATGCGTCTCGTTTCTGCTGAATTATTGATTTGCTTCCTTTTGGAGCACTCAGCCACAACCTCTCAGCATAAAGTCTTCCGGTTGTACTGGCTTCTTTTCAATCGAAACCACATCATTAAAAAAAAATAAATAAGGGGAGAGGGTGAAAGATACATTGTTTTGACAGTAGATGGGATGAACAGGGAGAAGAGTACAGAAAAAAAAAAAACCACACTGCTACTGAAACATAGAATCACACAGAGACGGGAACTAAAGCGGGTGGGGGAGTGTTTCATGATATGATATAGCTCACACAGCACTAACACAAACACATATGCACACTGCAGTGATACAGACACACACTCATACACAATCAGTCTTACGTACAGAAACACAAATCTCATATATACACAGTTAGTACTAATACACAAGAACACAGCACATAATGACACATATTTCAGAAAGGTTAGAACAGAAGAATTGCCATACTGGGACAGAACGAAGGTCCATCAAGCCCAGCATCCTGTTTCTAACAGTGGCCAACCCAGGTCCCAAGTAGTAAAACAGATTTTATGCTGCTTATCCTAGGAATAAGCAGTGGATTTCCCCAAGACATCTCAATAATGGCTTATGGACTTCTCTTTTAGGAAATTATCCAAACCTTTTTTAAACCCCTCGAAGCTAACTGATTTCACCACATTCTACGGCAATGAATTCCAGAGTTTAATTACATGTTATGTGAAGAAATATTTTTTCTGGTTTGTTTTAAATCTACTACTTAGTAGCTTCATCGCACATCCCCTAGTGCTAGTATTTTTGGAAAGAGTGAAAAAGTGATTCACATCTATCCTGTCCACTGTGCTCATTATTTTATAGACCTCTAGCCCTAACCACTTTAGCCTTTCCTCATAGGGAAGTCATCCCATCACTGTACTTTTAAAGCTGCCATGCAGCAGCCAACAACTTGCAGGACTGCCCTGGAACCCTTCTTTCTACTTCTGGAGGGCAAGTCTGCTCGTTGATGCTGCCCGAAGATTTAAAGGCACAGTGCCAGGAGGAGGTGGGGTGGGGGAGTTGGGAGCTGGTGAGAGGTCATACCGCAGGACTGTACTGGCCCCCCCAAATAAAACAGCGTTTTGCTGCCTATGGGTGTATGGACTGGGAAACCGTGACAATTCAAAATTTCAATTCTGCAGTCCTGTTTTTGTGAATAGGTGCCCTATGTTCAACAGTGTACACACAGTGAATTTCTGAAGAAAAGGAGGACTAAGAAAATCAACCACATGCTTTAAATTAAACAAAAAGATTTAATAGAACAAAGATCAACATTTAAAACTGACTGGAACACAGCTGATCTCAGAACCTCTTCACATCTCATAAATACAGATTGTTTCATATTTAAAACGAAAACTTAACATGTTGCTTTTGTATAAATAACCCTTTTAAGCATCACACATTAAATGGGAAAATATTGTACAAAGTTAAAAAAAAAATAATTTTATGCAACAAAAACAGGAACTTTCAAGAGACAAAAACTAATTAAATTAAATAAGTTATGACTTGCCAACACAATGAAAGCAATGAACACTGCTTATGCTAAAGGTCCTGATGAACTTTGCTGTCGAACAAGGTGCCCGAGAAATGCCTTCCAGCTCAAATGAACACAGCCATGTCCTGTTCAATTCTGAAAGCCAAATACAACACTAGAACGTTCCAGGGCTCTGCTTGGGTATCATTGTACAGACATGTTCTTTTTCTCTTTACCAAATCAGTAACTAGAGTTCAGAGCTGGTTGAGATGCCATCCAATTTGGTTCCCAGAATTTAACCATCTTTAAAACTACTAAGAATGTCTTATTCTCATGGAATGCCCAAAGCTCTCACGTTACTTAGAATAAGGATCCCCATGCCGGTAACAGTTTAGTATCATGAAAACCGGGACTGCTAATCCTCAGACCTTCATGAAGAACAGAATTTGTGACCACACTGCACATTACTGTACCACTATGACTTTCCTGAAGTATTTGGTGTGGCCCTCCTTCGTACCACCCCATACATGTGAACAGTCTTCAAGTTTTCTTGTTGGAAAAAAAATGAGGTGAGATGGGATGTTTCCCAAATCTTGTAAACAGTCTGGAAAGTTTAGAAATGCAAACCATATTTGAAATCTTCCCCCCCCCCCAAAAAAAAAAAAAAAAACCCCCAAAAACAAACCAACCTTCACTGTCTAGAGCAAATAACCAAGGACCCAACCAGCCATAGGAGTGGACTCAATTTTGCCAGTGGTAGTGCAATGAGAGGACAATATTAAGACATGTGGAGAATGTCTGCCTATCTTAGTAAAATCAGTTCTATACCTGATCAGACGACACCCCTCCTAATATCACCTTTTCCTTTGAGGTAGCAAAAGCTAGGGCAAGGGGAAAGTACTGGAAGAAAAGCTGACGCTTAAAATTCATTCACAAGAACCTTCCTTAAGAAATTCAGAGCCTCATTCCTCACAGTGTTTCTCTCAGAATCACACAACCTGAGGCTTTTTAAGTCTGATGAAAATTCACTGTGTGAAATTCATTACCTGCAACAGTGCATCATTCCTCCTCTTAGTTTTGAGAGAGAGGAAGCCATTTTACTGCACTGGCTCACCAAGGACATCTTCCACCATCTCAGTGACAGAAGAACCAGGCACCAGGTTCACTAGTTAATAAGGAAAAGCAGTACTCGGCTTTTGGAAGGTCCCCTGGCCCAACTCTCAAAATGTGAAATGCCCTCTTCATCGTAGCCTAGTATCCCATTTCTCAGCCGTTTCCATATCACTCTCACAGCAGCAGGCCGATGTGCACAGGCACACAAATTCCCTTGTGTTTCCTCTTTAAATTCAATAACTGGGGGGGGGGGGGGAGGTTAACAAGAAAGGAACTGCTAACATTTCATAGTCAAAATATATGTAGATTTGCATGGACCGCCTCCACTGCATGCAAAGTTCTGTTATTAATACTCATTATGGATATCCTGGGGTGCCTCCAGGACCAGGTTTGGGAACCACTGGTTTAGGATACGACATGGACTCGGGCTTTCTAGCTTCCCAAACCTGGAGTCAAGTATAGCCTAAATGCTATGAACCCACCCTCACATGGCCCATAGAGATGGACAACATTGGTCCTCGAGGTCTGCAACCTTAGGTTTTCAGGATTTTCCCAATGAATATGCATGAGATATTTTACATACAATGAAGGAAGTACATGCAAATAGATCTTGAGCATATTCATTGGGAAAATCCTGAAAACCCAACTAGGTTGTGGCTCTCAAGAACTGAGGTTGCCCACCCCTGGTCTAAGTCAGACCTATTTCCATTTCCAGTCTAGTTTTGCTCCATACCTGGTCTATGAACTTGCCTGTTCCAACGCAATGGAAGCTCTGCTTTTGTCCAGCATTAAATGAGTGAAACGCAACCCTACGGCACAGTCACTGTTAAGTATACAAACGTCACAGGACTCCTATCTTTTCACTCAAGGACATTTGCAAGTATTGAGTAAACTCAGCCCCCATTTCACTAATGTATATACCATGGGGAGGGAGGAGCTCTTTGAAAGGCTTTAAGCAAGCTTGTTTCTCACCATATCCAACATGTGTGGGAACAACACCTTGGGAACTCACATTTTTTATACTTATGTGAATTTCACATTTGTCAGTTAACGCCTTAACATGAAAACCAGGTTAGCCAGAATGGGTAAGTTATAATAAATACACATATATTTGCATCCAAGAACCTACTTCTTAGGGTCAATACATGCAAATTGTTTCATGCATAATTATCATGAACAAACCAAAACTCAGAGGAGCCCTGGAATACCCAAAGGCAGGGCCAGACACTACTGGTTTACAGTACATTTGTGAACATTATGTGAGGGCACAGTGCTTCTTTAAAGAAAAGAAACAAGCCTACACTTTTACTCCATTATTATCTTTAGACTTTCTTTGTGTTATGTCCACAACTCAATGGCCATTCCAACATCTTCTTTGTCCGTAGCTTGATGGCCACCATCTTCTCTTTCACTGTACTTTGGGTGGCATCGGCAGACACACAGATCCACCCCTAATCCCAACTCTGTACTGGTGTATCCAGCTTCACTACAGCAGCTCTTGTGAAATTTCTGATCAGCAGGATTTGACGCCTCAACACCTCGATCACTGTCTCTCTCATTCCTCTTCCGGATAACAGAGAAAGATGAACGTTTCTCAAGTCCCACTAGGCTTGTGCGCCTCCCTGTCTGGCTGTGCCTGTCCTCGCTGGATCCTTCAACCCAGTCTGCAAGATTTCTTTTTTTCTTGGATTAAAAGTTTCCAATTTATGATCATAGGCTTTCCTGACTCGTGCTGGTTCTAGAGGCCTCATGTTCCAACTTTCTTCCCACTTGACTGTCTGTCTGGTCAAGGAACATGTTCTGGGTCATCCAAGGATGAGTTAAGATCTGTTCCAGCGAGGGTCTATCTGAGGGTCTTTTTGCCAGGCACCATTCCACCAGGAGCTGGCACTCTGTAAAAAAATAAAATAAAAAAATGCCATCCCAACATTAAAATACTGTCAACTGCAACAGCCATCAGAGCTCTACCATTATTTTTTAAGCTGATCAATGGACTCTTGAAAGAAAAGCCCTAGTCTACTGCCTCAGTTCATATGTTCTTGCTCAAACTCTTCATCTACTTGTCCACTTAAGACTAGGGATTACAGCAGCAAGCTAGGAGCCAGGGTTATGGATTGAAGGTTATATTAAAAAGGTGGATTTTCAGTCTGGTTTTAAACAAAGGAAGGGGCTTGGGGGACAAACCCAGGTAACTTATTCCAGGCATAGAGGGAAGCTAGATGAAAGGAACTAAGGGTAACGTTAAGAGTGACTTACCTGAGGAACGGAATTTTCTGGGAGGTGTATAAGGAGAAAGAAGCGAGGAGAGATAGAGGGGCAGAAGAATAAACATACTTGAAGGTCAGCAATAGGAGCTTGAACTGTATGCGAAGGCAGATAGGGAGCCAGTGAAGTGATTTAAGGAGAGGGATGACACGAGTATAGCCTCAGTCTTCACAACTCAAACGGGGGAGGGGGGGGACAACCAAGTTGCCACTCCAGTAAACCCAGGGGAGGGATTGTACGGTTTCCCCCCGTTTATGAGTTGTGAAGACTGAGGACACCCCCCCCCCCCATTAACTATCAATAATTTCTTTAGCGTTATTATATTTCAGGGTTGTACATTTTTTTTTTTTTTAATGTTGTTCTATTCAGATTAAAGGAAATCTATTAGTGCTAGTATTTTTTCATCTTTTCCTACTGGGTCTTTTTTAGTCATAAAATTGCAGAAGAATCACTTTGTTTTCTAAGTGGAAGAGTACGCTATGTCAGGGGGTCACGCACAGAGCATACATGCACTCACCTCTGGATACCCGTGTGCGGAAATGGACCTTCCCCTTCAGAATTTCTTCATCATGTTCAAATGGAATATCCCCACACACCATGTCATAGAGGAGGACACCCAAAGACCACACTGTGGCTGAACGGCCATGATACCGGTGGAACCTGACCCATTCTGGAGGACTGTAAACGCGGGTACCTGAGGAGGTCAAGATACAGAAAGACTTTTAATACTAAAAAAAGAAGAACAAGGGCTTGCACCACAAACTCAGAAAAGCAGATGGGGCTGTGGAGCGGACTGCTGGACACGATGGACCACTGGTCTGACCCAGCAGCGGCAAATCTTATCTGCCAGGTTTCCAGGACTGCACTTTGGGTTGAGGGGCAGACTCTGAAGCCCTAGAGTTCAGCAGTCAAGACCCCCTGCCCCCAAGGGAAATCTGTCGCACGGGAGAGTGTTCAGCTTTTCTGTGCAGCCAATCAAAAACTTTTGCACTTCTAAAATTTGACCCCACACTAAAAACCTCATTCTGATCATTTTTATTCCACAATAAGACAAAGTTGTGCAAAGTATGGGAAAGATCTTGTTACTAAAATGTCATATTATCATTCTATCAAAATTGTGTGTTCTTGTGCAAATTATTGCTTCAGTTTACCAGTGGTATTTTATCTCCCCTTCCTAATAAAAATTATTCTTTATTTAGCAACAAAAGTATTCTCAAATTTTACAATAAAGCAATGTTTTTGATCATTATAAAAGGACACGGACAACAGCAATTTCAGTTGCATGGCCACGATTGTGGAACCAGTTGCCAAGTCATTTCAGATTATGTAGGGAGTTAAAATCTTTTAAAAAGGAATTGAAAAAAAAAAAAAACCCACTTATTTGTACAAGCTATTTTCTAGAGCGAAATGTTGTGAAATGTTCTTTTGTGATTGAAATGTCTGAGATTTTATATTTTAAATTTTAGAAAAGGGAACGATGGAGTAAGGTTATTTGTTGCAGTCCGTTTTGTTGTGAATATTATGTAAAATTTTCTGTGTTTGTTTATTTATTTAAAAAAATTATTTACACCTACAACCCAGGCGGATTACAATAAAAAAAACAAACAGTCTACCCTGGTATATTTGAGAGACCCAATTTAATGGAAAATTTCACCCAAGCTTCCGACCGAATTAACATAACCAAGAAAGCAAAGGGATTTGTTGAATAAAAGCAGTGTCAAGAACATTGGATTTCCAGTCTTGTTTGTATTTTTCCTTTATATCCATAGGGACCCTCAAATGACCCCTGACCTCTTCACTAACCATCAAAATCTGTGTACACTGTATCTCGCAACAGTGCTCCGGACCCAAAGTCAATAAGTTTAAGCTCTCCCGTTCGCAGGTCCACCAAAATGTTTTCATCCTTGATGTCTCTGTGCACTACCCCACAAGAGTGGCAGTGCCGGATAGCTTCCACCACCTGCCGGAAGAACTTAGCAGCCAGCTCCTCAGAAAGCGCACCCCGCTCTGTGATGAAGTCAAAAAGGTCCTGCGCAGACTCTAGCCGCTCCAAGACAATAATATAACTGTCTGGCCGCTCGTACCAGTCCAAGAGACGGATCACACCTCGACAGCCTGTAGACACTTTCTTCAGAAGCACAATTTCCAAAGGGACCATAAGCCCATTCTACAAGGAGAAGAAAAAAACTCCAAAGGGTCAACTGAAGTGCATTCAATTACATCCAGAAACCTTCTGTCCAATATAAAGCAAAGTACAGTATACTCACCATGTGTTTAAATTCGCTGATTCGATCTTTGGCCACATGTTTGATTGCCACCTACAATTAAGCAAAGCAAAATTTAAAAACAGGAAACAGACTTGAGAAAAAAAACATTGCTCAATTACTGGACAAAATTAAATTAGAAATACTACCGCATGTTATGTTTTACTTGCTAGCTGGGCAATGGGGGGGTGCCATCTGCTCCCCTTTAAACCCTATAAGAGATTGTTCCGGCAGCTTTAGAAAACTGAAGCTAGTAGTTTCTCTCTATAAGAGAGTTGCATTGAAGATTTCACAGGATTGTAGGGTGCCTTCCTAAATCTAATCTGGTGGTGTAAGCGTGAAGGGTCCTGGGATCAGTGGCACAGTAAGAGTGAGTGGTGCCTGGACTGGTGGCGCCCCGCCACACGCATGCCTCCTTCCCTTTTAAACTTCTCTGGCATGAGCAGTATGGGGCCTGCATTGGCTCCCTTTCACGTCACTTGCTAGGCATGGGTCCCGCAAGTGATGCCAGAGCATGGCAAAAAGGTACAGGGAAGGCAAGGGGTGCCCACTTATACAATTGGGCGCTATTGTCTGCAAATGTGTTCTGGTGAAAGTGACCTATTCAAAAAGGTTCAAAGAAGAGAGACTAATATGACAAAGGGGATGAACACCTCATATGAGGAAAGGCTAAAGAGATTAGGGAGCTTGGAAGAGAGATGGCTGACGGGGGATATGATTGAGGTTTACAAACCCCCCCTCTTCTACAAAACTGCGATAGCAGTTTCTAGCGCAGAGAGCCGTGCTGAACGGCCCGCGCTGCTCCCGACACTCATAGGAACTCAGTTTTGTAAAAGGAGGCCAAAATTTAAAACAGGTAAAAAGCAAATCAATTTTTCACCATTTCAAAAAAAAATACACAGGACATTCAATGAAGTTACATGGAAATACCTTTAAAAGCAAATAGGAGGAATGCTGTGGGTTTTTTTTTTCATCCCAAGAATAGTTAAGCTCTGGAACTCATTGCCAGAGAATGTGGTAATAGCATTGCTGGATTTTAAAAAATGGTTTGGACAAGTTCCTGAAGGTAAAGTTCACGGTCCACTATTGAGACAGACATGGAGGAAGCCAGCAGTGGCATGGTAACGGGAGGAGGGGGCAGTCTGCACCAGTCCTCCTCTCCACCCACCTCACTCCTCTCCACACACCTCACCCCATGACTCCCTGGACCCGCGCCTAAGGAGCGCTTTAAAAGGCTTTGCGTTTCCATAGTCTTGGGAGACCACAGCAGGAAATCACGGCAGCCATTTTCGTTTGCAGCTCTGCACGGGGCAGGAGCATAGGAAGATCGCTCCTGCCCCGCTTCGCCACTAGACCACCAGGCTTTAAAAAGTAAGGTGTGGAGAGGTCCGGGAGGCGGGGGTAGTTGCGTCTGCCCTAAAGTCATGCACAAATATATAAATATATTTTTTATTCGCGAGAGGGCTGTGCCCAGGGCAGGATTAATTCATCGAGGGCCCCTAGGCACACAAGTACACTGGGCCCCCTGCCCCGCCCCACCCAACATGCGCCCAGGCAGAAACAGGAAGCTGCGTCAGAGGGAAGCTTTGGGCAAGCAGCACCACTTGCAAAATGACAGTTCCCATTGCCTTTCTTACCCGAATTGCTTGCTTGTCTTACTTTCCATCGATTGGGGGGGGGGGGGTGGCGCATTGCCGATCGATGCTGGAGGGGCCCATCGACATTTGGAAAAAACAATGTTGATGCCCTCCTTCATCGGGCCCCCCTGACCATTTTAGGCCCTAGGCAGGTGCCTATTGGGACTATTGGTTAATCCTGCCCTAGCTGTGCCCCTAACCCTCGCAAATATGGAGAGGAGAGCGTACAGACAAAACACTGAAAAATAACTCAGGAAGAGTTCTCTTAAGTTAAAACTGCAGAGCCAGCTGCAAGGAATGGTGCGTTTTTAGGCTGGATTTGAAACAGAGGTTTTGGTATGAAGGAGGACTAGTGCAGGAGTCTCCATGGAGAGGGACAGAAGAGACCTGTATGAGGGAAAAGTCAAAGCTCACATATTAACAATGGCCTCTGTTTATTGAAAGGTTCTATTCCACTACTAACGACTGGGGAGCTGGTGACAGATCACACGCTGCCCCATAAAGCTCCTTTATTGTCCTTCGTATACACTACATCGGCTAACTCTAAATTTATGCATTTCTGCTTTTTTATGGGGAGGCAGCAGTATGAAAAGCCACTAGTAAGAGCCAACTCATTCACTTACCGGTAAGTTATCAACGATCCTCACTCCGGAATAAACGGTACCAAATCCACCACTGCCAATCACGGCGCCCACTTGGTAACACTTCTCAAAAGGCTCTTTTACTGCAAAGAAAAGCGCAAAATGATCAGCTGACTCGGTGAAGCAGGCACATGATTAAAAACTCTTCCCGCACACCCCACCCTGCCGAGGTTAATGCCTTGCTAGCACTGATCAAGGAAAGTGTTCCAGGAGCAATCACGCTAGAAGGGAATTCATTCTATAGCATAGGTGGAGGGTGTTTTATCAATAGCCTCCTGGTGTTCAGTGGCCATGTTGGTGGGGGCGCCAACACCCCTCCTTCCCATTCCTCCCCTCCGCGTGCCCCCTGCCCTTCCCCTGTCCCGCTTGTTGAAGAAGTTGTTTGCGACAGACAATTGCGTGCTCCTTTCTCCCGCCGACGTCGCTTCCTACGCACGGCACCCGGAAGCGACGTCAGAGGGAGAGCCGACGGGCGCGAGGAGCAACTTCTTTAACTAGAGGTACGGGGCAAAGGGAAGGGAGTGGAGACCCACTGGCCCTCGCTACGCCACTGCTGATGTTCAGGGTGCATGAACAGTTGGCACAGAGTCATTCTGAAGCGGAAACAAAGGGTTTTTTTGTTTGTTTTTTTCCCTAGATCAGCAATAATTTTATCTTGGTAAACAGGTAGATATAGTTTTCTGGATCCCAGATACTCCTACTTACTACTCATCGCTTCTATAGCGCTGAAGAGTGTATGCAGCGCAGAATATTTTGACATTAAACAGAAGGTCCCTGCTCGAAAGAGCTTACAATCTAACTTGGGACAGACAGACATGATACATAGAGGGTTGGGAAAGCAGAACCCAAGGTGAGACGAATTAGGAGTTGAAGGCAGACTTTGAAGAGATGGGCTTTTAACCCTTTAATTGGCAGATGGTGAAACGGCTGCGTTATGTAACTTGATGCTGAACGAGAGCAACAGGGCCAAGTAAACAGGCATTTGGAAATGCAGATCTCCCATAAGAGCCATAATAGACACATTGCTTCTGGGCAACAATGCCAAATAAACGGCTACCCTGTCAGAGACAGAGCCTGTTGTGGCGATTCGGGCAAGTTTGTTCCAGGCATACGGGCACAGCGAGACAGAAGGGATGGAGTCTGGCGTTGGCAGATCAATGGAGGTGGAGGAGGGGGAAGCCAACTAGTTCAGGCAAGCTAAGCTTGGGGTTTCTCAATTGGGTTAGCACCAGGGGTGCCTCCCAGAAGAAAAAAAAAAAGTAAGTTTAAATCAAGTTATTAGATGGGGGCTCATCTACTGAACACCTGGAAAACAATGGTAGGAGAGTATGGCGCAGTGGTTAGCGCTTCCGCCTCAGCACCCCGAGGTTGTGGGTTCAAACCCCACAATGCTCCCCGTGACCTTGGGCAAGTCACTTAATCCTCCATTGTCCCAGGTACATTAGACAGATTGGGAGCCCACCGGGATAGAAAGGGAAAATGCTTGAAATACCTGTAAACCGCCTTGAGTGCATTTGTAAAGTTTAATTTTGTTGGCCTCTCATTTTCTCAAGGATGACTGAACTCGTACATTAAATCTCATTCATAAATTGTCAATGACGCTTGTGTGCTCCGCTATCTAAAGCCCTTGGCCTCATCCACGTCAGGGGTCACCTGCTCTCTCTGACCAACATTTACACCTAACCTCAGAATGACTAGCGTGCATTTTGGGAATAAGAAATCCTACGCCCGAAGACCAACAAAAACACCTCCTAAACTGGCTCTGACAGGAAGTATTACTTGCAGATTTATCGATAGTGACAAAGCCTGCATTTGCTCCCATTCATCACCACCATTCTTACTGACAGATGCAAATCCTGCTCACACCCCTTGGGGTTGCATCACACTCCAGACCTAAGCCTCGTTCGTGGAACCTACCTTATGAAAATTAGTGCATGCAATGCACAACAGGGGTCTTTTCACTAAACCGAGGTTAAGTGCACGCACTGGGATCTCTCTTAGGTAAGTTTGTCTTTTTGCATGCATATGCCATGCGCTAAATACTTCCTATTTTTCTTGAAGAGGGTGCATTTGCGGGTGGAGAGTGGGCATGATAGAGCTAAAGCGCAGGGTTAGCTTAGCCTTTGGGCCCTTAGGGCTTCAAAGTAGGGTCGGTAGAGGCTCATGGGGTAATTTTTCTTTTTTGAATGGCAAAATTAGTGCATGGCCATTAATTTGGAAAATGGGAAAAGTGTTTGTCATTTTCCGGCCGTGGCACAACTTAGCGTGCAGGAAAGACAAGTAGCAGCGAATTAAAGTCACTTTTGCTGCAGCTTTAGTAAAAGGACCTCAGTGTAATGTGTTTTAGCCTAGAATAGTTTTATTGTCTGATATTTTAATTTTAAAAATTATCTGTGAAAAAACCCCATGAAAAATGCTCAAAAATTAAGTGAACTGACAATTTTTTCTGGCTTGTGCATATTTGTGTTATATCAGCCAAAGAAGAAAGAACCCCTAAATGCAACTCCCTGCACCCCCACACACACCCAGGCAGCTAGCAGTTAAGCAAAGGCCCGATATACACTGTATTCTTCTGGGCTCACCCAGTCCCAAATGAAAAACAAAGCGCCTTTAACATTACTACTGTGCCAACAGTAATTTTTTCTATAGCGCTACTAGACTCTGGACGCTATAAGAAAAACAGATGCAGTCTTTAGACTGACAAAATACTCAAACTGCTTTCACATCAGTACAACTAAGTTAATAAAAACTTTTGCAAACAACCCAATGGATTAAAGAACCTGAAACATCCTATTTTGCAAAGGTGAAGAAGCTTTGCAGGTTCTGCTCATTACTCTAAACCAGTGGTCTCAAACTCACGGCCCACCAGGTACTATTTTGAGGCTCTCAGTGTGTTTATCATAATCATAAAAGTAAAATAAAACAGTTTCTTGATCATATGTCTCTTTGCTATAAATGACAATAAGATTTATAAACTATGCAAAATTGTCATTGCTTTAATAAGACATTAACTTTTTTTTCTGAGGCCCTCCAAGTACCTCCAAATCCAAAATGTGGCCCTGCAAAGGGTTGGAGTTGGAGACCACTGCTCTAAACGCTAGCCTGGGACATATAATGTGGCTCCCAATAGGATGCCTCAGATTTGGCCTCAAAATGCACAGGTTCGGGTCTAGCTTTTAAAAATAAATAAATAAATAAAATGCGCTGCAACCTCTGCGAACGTTAAGCAATTCATAGAAAAAGTTTTGAGTAACCATCGCGCAATACTTTCAGGCTCGCTAGGGGGCAGCAACGCCCTCAAAATTAGTCCACAGACTTGCTCTAAAAGACTTCGCTCGTTTGACACACGTGTGGCTAAACATGACGCCAATGCACCTGATTTCTATTACAAAGGGGGGTCGTCACACTTTAGCCTCGCGCCACAAAGATCCTAGCTACGAATGCATTGGGCGTGCAAAAAACAACCCTCCCCACGCGCGACCTCCGACTGGAGCCATTTGAGCGCGCAACGCGTCTTGCAAACGCCCGACAGCCAGAGGAAGGGGGGAGTCGTTGCAACCGACCCCCCAGCTCCTCACGTGCTCTCAGCTCAACCCAACCGACTTGTCCAAAGTAAGTGCTGCCATTTCTGTAACTCGAACGTACCTGCAGGCAGGTCCTCCTTGGGAAAGACGGAATTGAAGAGGTAGTTGTGGAGCTGGTGGTGACGGATGACTTGCGCCGACGACATTGCACGGAGGCTCCAAACAACCCCTAAAGTTCTCGCAATCCTCCGATTAGGGCGGCAAAGTTCAAGCAATCTTGTGGATGGCAGATTCGGTCACGGCTCGAGCTCAAGGACTCTGCGACCCGAACCTTTCCTCGCCGGGAGGTAGGAGCCGGAGAGCCCCGCCTCCGGCCCCGCCCCGTCCCCCGCCATTGGCTGGGTTAGGGGGCCGCGTCGACGAATCCCGGGCTGGGGCTGCTGAGCCCGAAAGGGTGATGCTGCTGCTGCTTTTATGCGCGCAAAGGCACATGGCTGCATTTGTGCGTCCTGTCTCCTCATTAAGGGACCATAGAGCTGCCCTTCTCGGCAGAAACACAGTGCAATCCAAGCTTAGGCTTTGCTTTCTTTTGCTTATTAGGTGCATCTGGCAAATTTTCATTCTCCCCCTGTCTCCCCTTTATACACTTGTCTACCCACCTATCTACAATTGTCTGGGATCATCTCTAGAAACCCCCCCCCCCCCCACCTCCGAAAAATACATTCCACACATATCTTGCATACCAAAACAGCAATAACTTCCTGGACTCGAACACTCAAGGGACTGAAGTATTCCTGCACCTTTAATTTGAATGTACTGATGGAGCAATGCTCAGATAGTTTCATGTTAATGTGGTCATTTGGTATTCCCTGGAGCTACATGTACCTTGGAAAGGAGGCGGCTGAGGGGGAGATAGGATTGAAGTCTACAAAATCCTGAGTGGAGTAGATCGATTTTTCACTCCGTCTAAAATGACAAAGGGCTCCTTTTACTAAGCCGTGTGACTTTTCATCACGCGCTAACCCCTGCGCTGGCTGAAAAACTACCGCCTGCTCAAGAGGAGACGGTAGCGGCTAGCGCGGCCGGTGGTTTAGCATGCGCTATTACGCATGGCTTTATAAAATGAGCCCAAAGACTAAGGGACACTCGATGAAATTACAGGGAAATACTTTAAAAACCAATTGGAGGAAAAAAATTTTCAATCGGAGAATAGTTAAGCTCTGGAACGCGTTGCCACAGGATGTGGTAAGAGTGGATAGTGTAGCTGGTTTTATGAAAGGTTTGGACAAGTTCCTGGAGGAAAAGTCCATAATCTGTTATTGAGAAAGACATGGGAGAAGCCACTGCTTGGCCTGGATTGGTAGTATGGAATGCTGCTACTTTTTGGGGTTCTGGAATTTTTTGTTACTCTTTGGGATTCTGGATTGTTGCTACTCTTTGGGTTTTAACTATGAACAAATAGGGTTATGGGAAATTATTGAATTATTATTTCATGTATTTATAATAGTCACATACGTACTTTATACCATTCACTTTGCTTTTTATAAATAAATTCATCATCCCATTTTTATCAATTTGATGAAACACTTGAACTGATTAAAAGGAGGATGGTTTATCAAACCTGATAACAGATCTCAGTGCATAGCACCTCCCATAACATACTTATCCCAGGTCCGATTTCAATAATCATTTATATCAAACCTCCTTCCCTTCCCTTAATTGATTAGTATCTTTATTTAATTTATTTTATATTGTATTTCATTAAAAAAATTCTAACTCTATGATGAACAATTCATGATATTTCTTCCTAATTCATAAATCTAACATTATTCAATCAATTCATTATTGTAACTATATCTATCAATAAAAAGTCTTTTTGTAAACTTTATCTCTTTTTGTAAACACTTATCTCTTCACAGCGAACTGTTGGTCCAACGTTGGCTTTCTTAAATCATAACTGCCCGACGCTCGATTTTTTTGTGACCTTCATCATAAAATCTAAACTGAACCCAATCTATATGTAAGCAACAATTAATTTATATCTTACCTAAACGTAACCCGTACCATTCATACCTCACTCTCATCAATACTCCCAACATAAAATCGAAGATACTAGAACTAACATCTAAGACCAGAATACCACTTAGCCTTGAGAGAGAAAACACTCCGACTTCAACAAAATTCAAATCAGCAATATTTGAATCACCAACTTATGGGTCAAACATATATACCAGCTGGAAGGTTTGAAACGATTTCACTGCCAATAAAAGTGCCCTTCAGTATAATCTATAAAAAAAACTTTTATTTTACTTACAAAAAAGCCTCTCTCCTCAATTGCGCACAACGCTGCAACATAATACAGACGGGGGAGGCCTCCATTTTATACTTGCGTACTTCCTTTGCAATGTGACGTCAAATATGTATGACGTCTGTAATTTGTGTGTGCCGACGAAAGGAACCAAATCACGGAAACCCACTCTTTGGGTTTTGGCCAGGTACTAGGGACCTGGATTGGCCACATTGAGAATGCACTACTGGGCTTGATGGACCATTGGTCTGACCCAGTAAGGCTATTCTTTTTTTTTTGTAAATAATTTTTATTGAGAAAGCAGCCTGGAACTTTTGTTTATCGCTTGTTACAGGGCTACTGGCTCTGAGTCTTGTAAGGCTATTCTTATGTTCTTATGTGCAAGGGAAACATTATGACAGAAGCAAGTGTCTAGCAGTATCCCTTCTCTCCCTCTAGTCCCACCACCCTGCCCCAGAATGCTTCATACACCAGTCCCTAGCAGCTTTCCTCCCTCTCTCCAACCTGACCCAAACATCCCCTCCCTCCCCAGTAGTCTAGTGTGCTCCCTAGATTGCTTTTTTACCTAGCCTCCCTACCTGACATTTAAAAAGAAAAAAAAGTTTCCCAGGTGATCTAATGGCCCCACTCCCAACTGAACTCCCCTCCCCCTAACAAAATTAGATGCCCTGGTGGTCTAGTGGCCCCCAACAAAGTCCCTATTAGTCTATAGTTCCCTTCCTCCCCTCAGTGCCAAAAAATTCTTGGTTCTCTTTCAGGATCCCCCATGACCCCAAGCCTAGCTCTCCTAACTCTAGTCCTTGAACAAGGCAGGAGTGATGCCCGCTCACTCCTGCCTCTGGCTCTAATTTTCAAAAAGAAAAGGGAGAGATAGGAACATGATGGCAGATAAAGGTCAAATGGCCCATCCAGTCTGCCCATCCACCATTCTCTGTTCCTCTAAGAGATCCCACGTGCCTATCCCACGCTTTCTTGAATTCAGACACAGTCTCTGTCTCCACCACCTCTTCCGGGAGGCTGTTCCACGCATCTACCACCCTTTCCGTAAACAGATTACTCTGGAGCCTGTCACCTCTTAACTTCATCCTATGCCCTCTCATTCCAGAGTTTCCTTTCAAATGAAAGGTATTTAAACATCTTTATCATATCACCCCTCTCCCGCCTTTCCTCCAAAGTATACAGATTGAGATCTTTAAGTCTGTCCCCATACACCTTATGAAGAAGACCACACACCATTTTAGTAGCCTTCCTATGGACCGACTCCATCCTTTTTATATCTTTTTGAAGATATGGCCTCCAGAATTGTACACAATATTCTGAATGAAGTCTCACCAGTCTTATACAGGGGCATCAATACCTCCCTATGCACCCTAGCATCCTTCTAGTGTTCGCCGTCACCTTTTCAACCTGTTTGGCCACCTTAAGAGCATCATATACAATCACCCCCAAGTCCCGCTCTTTTGTTATGCACATAAGTTCTTCACCCCCTAAACTGTACCATTCCCTTGGGTTTTTGCAGCCCAAATGCATGACCTTGCATTTCTTAGCATTAAATTTTAATTGCCAAATTTCAGACCATTCTTCAAGCTTCACCAGGTCTTTCTTCACATTGTTCACTTTTTTTTTTTGCCTTCATGGCAATATATCAAATGTCTATAAAGTATTAAATATATATGTTACAGGTCTGTGGTCCCTTGTTTCATATTTGCTCAGAGTCTGTGTTTTAAGTCTGCAAAATACTGCTAGCATGTACCGAGATCTTTACCAGTCCTGTTTGTTCTCCGTTCTCACTATGGGTTTGTGGGTAGTTTATTGCGGTGGAGGGATTGTACGCAATTCTGTACGGAGTCGCGAAGGAGACGGTCCCTGCTCAGAAGAGCTTACAATCTAAACAAACGAGACAGACAAATAGGACGCTGTCAGGCAAATGCTGGTCTGAAAAATGAGATGGGAATTGGAGGCACAGAGCCTCAATGTGGTTCCCTCCCTCTTCTCCGATTTTACCCCTGTACCTGCACTCATTAATCCACTGATACTTTGATGTGACAAGTCTGAGATCAGCAGGGCTAGGTCTACGCAACCAGGACTTTGCTCGGGATGGTTTGCAAGGACTTTTGTGTGGGTGGGTGCAGAATAACAGGGTAAATGTTTTCACAAAGCTTGTTTAAGACACACAGTATTCCTGTATGTGTTTGTAAATGTACTGCGGATAACTTTATAACTTTATTCTCTGTTTCCCACTAGTGGGTCAATGCAGGGCATACTGGGTTGCCTTAAAGCACTCCTTCCTGTTTGGGCTTATGTTTTTGCTGTCTCATGGGCTGATTCAAAAGGACAGTGTTGGCCCTCTTTCCCCCTCCCCCACCCAGCTTGGCGCACAGAGTGGTCTCCCTTCTCCACATCTCATGTGTCAGCCCTAGTGAATGTGTGCATTGAAGCATATTTATATATAACGTCTAGATCTGTGATATGATAGAGGTCTATAAAATAGACAAGTGGAATTGGTAAATGTGGATTGGCTATGTGACCTTTCAAAAACTGCAAAGAAAGGCAAAGGGATGAGACTTGATGGGGTTGCAATCAAATCAGTTTCCATATTATATACAGGTTCATATTTTGTTCCTGGGGCACTGGAGGGTTAAGTGACTTGCCCAGAGTCGCAAGGAGCTGCAGTCGACATGGAACCCAGTTCCTTTGATTCTCAAGCTCCTCTTCTAACCACTAACCTCCCGTCTTCTACGAAACCGCGCTAGCAGTTTTTAGCGCAGAGAGCCGCGCTGAATGGCCCGCGCTGCTCCCAACGCTCATTGAGTTCCTAAGTGCGTCAGGAGCAGGACGGGCCATTCAGCGCGGCTCTCTGCGCTAAAAACTGCTAGTGCGGTTTCGTAGAAGAGGGGGTAAGTTACTCTCCCACTCGCTCAAAGATTAGAGGACACACAATGAACTTTCTAGGTAGTGTGTTTTAAATAAATCGGACAAAATATATTTTTTTGCACAATGCATAATTGAGCACTGGAATTTGTTGCTGCAGGATCTGGTGAAAATAATTAGCATTTATTTACTTTTTCTTGGGTTCCATCTTCCTATGGATTAGTAATATGATTCCTCTTTCCTCTCTTCCTTATTGTGGACTATAATTGGTTGTATATTTCATATGTTACTTGTAGGGGCATAATCAAAAAAGTAAGACCTCCCCCCAAAAATTGCTTAAATTGGCACTTGGCCGTCCAAATGCCAATTTTCGAAACTGTTTTCATAGACGTCTAGTGAGAATATACAGTTGTTGTGTGTGTTGGTGTATGATTGTCTAGTCTAGTCGCTAGGTATCATGCAACTATCTCCGTTACTGCTGATTTACTGCGGTGACCACGGTTTACTGCGGTAAACAGTCCCTGTGTCATTCTCTAGTCAGCAACATGATCTTGAATGTCAACCTGCTTTCAATCGGGAGCCAGTATAACTCTTTCAATAGCGGGATGACACTTGTTTGCTCTGATTTTCCCAGCAGAACTCTAGCTGCTGCATTTTTTGTACTATTTGGAACAGGATTGCATTGCAATAGTCGAAGATTGAGAATACCAGGGATATGGTGCCACCTACAGCCATAAGGGCTATTGGGGTGGTAGACAGGTGGGTATAGTAAGTTTTAGGGGGCTCATGGGGTATACGGTGAGATGTATATCTGGTAACCTTTAGGTGAAGTTCACAGCAGTGCCCTCTAAGGTTCCCCACTGCTCTGTTGGCATTTATGTGTCCAGTCCATTAGGATGGTGGCTTGGACGCTTTTAACTTGGATGTTGTGGTCAAAAATGGTGACGGTCTAGACATTTTGGTGGCCAAGACGTCCAAATAGCGATTTTTCAAAAGAAGAAATTTTGGACGTCCCGTTTGAAAATAAATGTTTCTCTGCTGCCAACTTTGGACATTTTGTGGGAAACGTCCAATTGAAAATAGCCCTTCACGTATATGTATATTAATTTGTTTTCTATGCTGTTCTCCCCAAAGAACTCAGAACGGGTTATAGGTTAATGTACATAATATACAGTAAACGGGCTGTAATTTGTCATAACTACAGTACGACATTTAAATGGTGACATTTAAAAAGTTGCTGAAATGCCGCCGTCTTATATAAAATGAAATACAGTCAAATCTTGGATAGCGAGTTAACGTGGTTTACGAGTGTTTTGCAAGGCGAGCAAAACATTTTCTTAAATTTTAACTCGATAAATGAGCGTCGTCTTGCAGTACGAGCACATAATATGTGCGTCACATCAAAAATCTTTGAGGGCAGTTGATTCCAGTGGCTTGGTATGAAGTAGGAGTAGGAACATCGTTTGCAGTTGAAAGGCATGTTTTCTTTCAAAGTTTACTGTTTGAATGTATATTATAAATGAAAATTAAAAAAAAAAAAAAAAAAGGTAAAAGGAGTTAGCATGGCTGAGTTTGAAAAACATTTGAAGAAATTCCTGGAGGTAAAATCTATGAACTATTACGATAGGACTTGTGGAGAGCTATTTCTCATCTCTGGGGACACATAGTGCCTGCCTCATTGCACATTAATAAGAAATGAAAACAAGCAGACAAAACCATGACATTTTATGTTTATCAATAATAGAGAATCAGTGGCATTTATTTATTCAATTTTCTATACCGTTCTCCCAAGGCAGCCCAGAATGGTTTACATGAATTTATTCAGGTACTTAAGCATTTTTCCCTGTCTGTCCTGGTGGGCTCACAATATCTAATGTACCTGAGGCAATGGGGGGATTAAGTGACTTGCCCAGGGTCACAAGGTGCAGCCTGGATTTGAACCCACAACCCCAGGATGCTGAGGCTGGAGCTTTAATCACTGTGCCACACTGAATTTTAATAGTTTTTACAAAGACAAGTAATCGTTAAACCTTTGGCACTTACCCCCTCTTCTATTAACGCAGAGAGCCACGCTGAATGGCCAGCACGGCTCCCTGCGCTAGAAACTGCTAACGCAGTTTAATCGAAATGGGGGTTAGTGAGCATGCAAAACTTTTGTAATCCTTTGCATTCCTTCGAGGTTTTATTTTGTAACCGGCGGAAGAAAGACGCCCATTTGCATCGCGATCTTATGACCAATCAATTCATGGTCACATCCATGTAGATACTTTTATAGTTATTTAAACCCATACATTTACTTTTGTAAGTAGTTGTGGCTATCCTTTGCCCTTCCGTGCTTTTTATTATGTTCCCAGAGTTGACGTCATCCGTTTTAGATTGTTCCCATTCCTTTGACATATGAGGCAATCATATGTGGGACGATGTTACATCTGAAGCCCTTGTTGGACATATATAGAGGGCGGCATTTCCTTATCATGACCGGGGTAGCCATACAAATGATTACGCATAACTGGAAGAACTGGGATCGCCTTAACTTTAATTTTTGGTGGGCAAGTTTATGCTTAACTTATAGATTTGAAAAAATGAATGTAGATATAATGGGAATAAAGTCAGGGGGGTGGGTCATTAGACTTGATGGGCTATGGCCCTTTTCTGCCGTCATATTCTATGTTACTAAGAGATTTAAGTTAATCTAGGGCCCTTTGATATCTGTTATGGATGCGTTGTAATTGGGGGGGGGGGGGGGTTCCTTTGATCCTGTTGGTATATTGCATACACCCCCAAGGGGACGGAGGGTGGGAGTGGGATATTTATGTCAGGGTTTTATTCTCTTGCAAGGTATTGGTTGGGTGCGGGTTTTTTTTGTGGGGATTTTGATTATAAATGCATATATGAATAATGTTGATTGTGTAGATACTGTACTGCATTTTTGTTAACTTTGGAAAATTAATAAAAGATTTAAACAAGATTGTTCTTATTTTGGGGGGGACACGTTTCAGCGGCAGTGGGTTGATTCATATTTTATTTTTTGACTGAGGACTGATGTAATTTATTGAAAATTTTTCTATTACCTTGATTATTGTTTTATATTATATTCTTTTAAACTTTGTTAACCGGCTTGAGTCCTTGCTGGAATGATCTGGTATATAAGATGGAAATTAGATTAGATTAGGACTTTATAATTTGTGGTTGTATTTATTAGCCTTGATTCCTACTGATTTTCATTAGCATGAATTTGAGCTATTTGGCGTTTATTCTTTTGGTTTAATTTCAAACAACCTTCAATGTTTGGTGATATTTCAGCACATTTTTATACATTTTATATAAATATTTAGCCACTTTATCCATGGGGCAAAATTAATTTTACTTCTCTGGTGGTGACAAACACTTGTTAGGTCCTTTTTGATCTGTCTCAACTGTATTATTCTCTCACCGAGATCGTTGGTAAATACCATAGATTTTTTTCTATGTCGCTTCATGACTTTTGAGTCACTTGGGCACATTATTGGTGAGTTTTAAAACTGCACACCTACCTATCATATCTGGTATTTTTTGGTATAATGATAATCATAGATTTAAATTATCTTTATTTAATGATTGGTCTGTATTTTGTCTTATCCATTGCAGTCTGTTGTTTTTCATATATTTGACTTATTGTTTGGTATGACTGTCATCGAATATAATATGTTTTTATATTTACTTATGGAATTATATTTGGTTTTATTTATGTACCCCTGATGCAGGTCTTTTAGAATGAAGCACGGACAGTGTCAGGTCCTTTTATATCAAATAAAATAGAC
This sequence comes from Geotrypetes seraphini, assembly GCF_902459505.1. Taxonomy (NCBI): domain Eukaryota; kingdom Metazoa; phylum Chordata; class Amphibia; order Gymnophiona; family Dermophiidae; genus Geotrypetes; species Geotrypetes seraphini. The sequence goes on from NC_047100.1 coordinate 7,000,036, forward strand.
TTTCTTTATTCCAGTGTACTCATTTCTGGTTGATGTGTGCAGTTCAATCCCCATTTTTTGTTGTGTCTGTTTGGTCTTCGTGAGGTTTTTTGCCTTCCTTGGGGGGTTTATGGGGAGGAGATTACTTCAAATAACAGATCTGCCACGTCTCTGGTTTTCAGCGGGAGAGTCCGCTTTTTCAGGTGTTCTCCTGTTCTTCCGCTGACGGGCCGGGATCTCCTGCTGAGTTAGCACCCTGTGCTGGAGTAGCAGGAAAGGCCTTCATACGAGGTCATTTCCTGCGGGTCTAGAGGGTATGCTGCACAGGACGCATTTCTGGCTCAGGGCAGTCATTTCCCCCCTGTTAACCTCCACTAATACGTTTCGGAAATTCAAGGAGTGTGGGCCCCTGCCTTGCTCTGACCAATGAATTTTTACGCCTTCCTTCCATCTAGTTGGGTTTTGCAAAGAAGCGTCGCACTGTCAAACGCCATGCTCACCACTGTCAATGTCATTTAGCAGTGGTTGATAGCAGTGCGATTTGTACCCACAGTAAAGGTTCCCACTTATAGCAAAATCCCTCTGGGAGAAAAAAAAAAAGCCCCTCTCTTAGGACAAACACATTCCTTGCCCTCCAAGGTAATTCTTCGGCACTGATACAGAAAATACATTTTGTTCTGGGAAAACACTCTTTCAGAACTGACAAATCTGCTAGAGCAGGGGTACCATGGTATGCTCGTAAAAAGAGAAGTGTTATTGAGTTTGCCTCATTCCTTTTGAACTGTGTCATTCTTCCTTTTCTTTTCAACTTTTGGTTGGAATCCCCGAAGCTGGTGGTTGGTGTTAGCCCCTTCCCTTGTTTAAAAGCAGACTGAAAACCCACCTTTTTGATATAGCTTTCAATCCTTAACCCTACTTCTCTGCCTTCCAACCCAGCCAGCTGATTAACCGGTCCCCTTAACTGTATCCATGACATCCTGTTTGTCTGTCGTGCCTGTTTAGATCGTAAGCTCTTTGGAGCAGGGACTGTCTTCTTCTTTATGACTCTGTATAGTGCTGCGTGCGTGTAGTAGCACTATAGAAATAATTAGCAGTAATTTTTCTTAAGTACCTAATTTCATTTTAGTTTGATACATTGTAAACCGCTTAGGTCAGTAAAATGCAGGAGCGGTAGATCAAATCTTAAAGAAACATAGTTGAAGTAGTGTGCTGACCCCCTCCTCCCCCCCTCAGCTTTTCCTGTGCTTGTGGTTTGCTTGCATCTCTGGACTCGGGGTGGGGGGATAGGGTTGTTGATTTGGACTTGTTAAAGCTCATGTGTCCCTTTGTATTGGGAGTTCTGGGGGGTGGGGGCAAAGGGTCCTTTCTGTTTCACTCTTCCTGTTTTCCATCGTTCACTGCTGTTTTTTTCTCTTTAATGAAAAAAAAAAGTTTTATTCTAAAACCGGTTTATAAAGATACTGTTTGATTGGGTGGTCTGCTGAGAAGTTAGATCTTGCTTTGGAGGAGTACTGGAGGCTCGCGCTCGGTGTTTCTTGTTCCTGCACTTGGATTTCATCTTTTTTAGAGGGTTAGGACGGGTTAGTGGGGCTTCAGTATAGTACATAGGGGAGGGTTTCCACATTTGGCTTTTCTTTCTTTTTCTCTTTCTTTCTTGTTCTTAGGCAGGAGTAGTGGAGAGGAGGTGGGGTGAGAGGTACTGTACTGTGTTAGTGGGTGGGAGAAATTGGTTTGGAGTGGATTTAGGGGACTATTATAATATTATCATCTCCAATTCCTCCCCCCCCCCCCTATCAAATGTTCAGGAAGTCAATCAAAACCTACCTTTTTGACAAATTCCTCTAACTTCTCCCCCCCTCTTCCTTGCCTCCTCCTCTGACCTCAACTTACCTCCAGACTCTCCGACCCCTCCAATCTTGTTAGCCACTAAATGGCTTAACAAAATGGATCACTCAATCTAACTAATTATCCCGTCTTCGTTACTCCCCTTACTAAATGCCTCTGTTCTGCCTTATCGAACACCGCAGTAGGTATCACCCCCTATGTAACACTGCTGTAGGTAATACCGCTGTATGTAACTTACAGCAAATGTAACTTCACTGTAAATGTAGCATCGCCGAAAATGTAACTTCGCTGTAAATGTACAGTCTGTTCATCTGTTAACCGCATAGAACTTCCATGGTAATGCGGTATACAAGAATAAAGTTTATTATTAAGTTTCCAGTATAATGAAGGGGGTTACAACCCCCCAAACCCCCACAAAGCCAGGTTAACTGACATTCCCTGGGGGTCATAAGAGTCCAGGCCCCTGACAAGTTTGGCCTTTGCGGCCTTTGTTACGTTTACAAAAAAATTTTCCCCCTCTTCCCCGGGTAGACTAAACTTTGGGTCGGTATTGGGTGGGGGTGGGGAAGGGAGGGTGATATTTTGTCAAAATGTTTGATGCCTTTGAATTGATTACTGTGGATGATTCTTGTTTGGTCTGGTTCTATGCTTTGATTGTTGAAATTGTATTATGCGACATGTACGGTACTTGCCATCAGTAAAAATGGTTTGAAATAAAGATACCATTTGAAGGAAATTTTCCTCTTAGGGGTCCTTTTACTAAGGCACGCTAGCCGATTTAGCGCACGCTAAATGCTAACGTGTCCATTATCTTCTATGGACGTGTTGGCGTGCAGAACGCGCCTTAGTGAAAGACGGGTTTAGTGTTGCTCTTTTAGTCTGTCACACCCAAACAGGAGCTCCTACCTCCTCAAGGAAAGGGTGCTCAAGACCAGCACCTACATGTTTTGGCCGTTTTCCTCAATGTGCAATGGTACGGCCGCATCTGGAGTACTGTGTCCAGTACTGGTCGCCGTACCTCAAGAAAGACATGGCGGTACTTGAGGGAGTACAAAGAAGAGCAACTAAACTGATAAAGGGAATGGAAAATCTCCCATATACCGACAGATTGAAGCAGTTGGGACTTTTCTCACTAGAAAAGCGGAGACTTAGAGGAGACATGATAGAAACCTTCAAGATCCTGAAGGGCATAGAAAAAGTAGACAGAGACAGATTTTTCAATTTAAGGGGCACCACAAGTACAAGGGGGCACTCGGAGAAATTGAAAGGGGACAGGTTTAGAACAAACGCTAGGAAGTTCTTTTTCACTCAGAGGGTAGTGGACACATGGAACGCGCTTCCAGAGACTGTTGTAGACAAGAAAACATTAAATGGTTTCAAAGAAGGTTTGGATAGATTCCTAGAAGAAAAAGGGATTGGGGGGTATAGATAGGTATAGACCATTGCTCAGGCAATGGGCCTGATGGGCCGCCGCGGGAGCGGACCGCTGGGCAGGATGGACCTATGGTCTGCCTCAGCGGAGGCAACTTCTTATGTTCTTATGTTCTTAGACTACTTTCTGCGATTGTCCTCTTATAAAACCAAACAATATCTGATTCAACGCTGAGTGATCCAGTAGAGACAAGACCCTGCTTGGTTTTTAAAGAAAAGCCATCTTATTGAGTCCCTCAGCGTTGAATCAGATATTGTTTGCGTATTATAAGAGGACAATCGCAGAAAGTCGTCTACACTGAGGAAAACGGCCGAAACATGTACGTGTCGGGTCTTGAGTGAATAAAAAGATTGAGTAGCAGAGGTTGTTATTTTTTTTGCTTTTTTAATCTGTACCGTTGTCTCTTAAACTGTGTGCCACAAGAGATTCTAGAATTTTACTTTATTTTTTTTTAATTTCCATCCTTAGTATACACTAGAAGAGATGACATAGGCAAGAATCCGTCAATATTATGAGCGTCTTTGTGCGTAAGGATTCAACAACCGAGACAAGCATCTTTCTTTGACGTGACTGGTCCTTGAAAACAAATGGCAAGTAATTTTAGTTTAAACTAGTTATTTTTTTTTTTTTAATGCAGTAATTATCCTAACTTGACTAACAAAGCAATCAAAGCTGTGTTACCATTTGGAACTTCTTATCTTTGCGAACTTGGATTTTCAGCTCTGACAGAAATTAAATTAAAAAAAAAAAAGAGTGTGACTGCAGATGGATGATAAAATGCGTGTTTGCTTGTCAACTATCGAGCCACATTTTGAATTAATTTGTACTCAGAAACAAGCACATCCATCGCATTGATTAGCAATTGTATTCTATCTACTTTAGTTCACTGTTGTTACAGTTACCCATAGATAGCTTAAAGAACTTTAAATAAATAACCCTCAAATTTGATTTTTTTTTTTTTTGGTTTTGCAAGTTTATAATCAGAATTATAATGTGCCACAAAAAACATTTGCTCTGTTTAGTGTGCCGGAACTAAAAAAGTTTGACATATATTGGTCTACACCAGTGGTCTCAAACTCAAACCCTTTGCTGGGCCACATTTTGGATTTGTAGGTATTTGGAGGACCTCAGAAAAAAAGAGTTAATGTCTTATTGAAGAAATGCTAGAGAACAAAAAACAAGAGACAAAGCCTTGGCCTACTATAGAAAGCACAGCAAAAAGAGGCACTGACGATGTCACAACCGCCAAATGGATTCAAGTCTTTTATTTGAAAATAAGTCACTAAACTGTGTAGAAACAAAAGAAGTCCCAACTAGGAACCCAGTTTCGGCAACTGCGTCACCTTCTTCAGGGGACAATATCAATCTGGAGTTATAGGACCTGTCCAACTCTGGGTCCCATGCTGTGTTAAAATCCTCGCCGATCCACAAAAGTTTGTTATCCTGATCTCCCTGTGGAGTATTGGTTTCTGGGTTTTAAATCCTTAGTGGCACCGGTCTGCTTCTCTCAGAGGATTCAGGAGCTCTGTGGGTTTTGTGGCTGCCTCCATTTGGGCTCTAGGACAGATTCTATAACTCCCTCCATTTTCTACCTAGTTCTACCTTACTTTTGCCCTGTCACAGGAGTGACAGTTTCTAGCGGGGCCCATTCTCTAGGGTTCCTTGCAGTGAATAAAAAGATTAGGGAAAAGGGAATAGACTTAGCAGATAAAGACAGATTGTTCACCCTCTCCAAGGTAGGGAGAACGAGAGGGCACTCTCTAAAGTTGAAAGGGAATAGATTCCGTACAAACGTAAGGAAGTTCTTCTTCACCCAGAGAGTGGTAGAAAACTGGAACGCTCTTCCAGAGTCTGTTATAGGGGAAAACACCCTCCAGGGATTCAAGACAAAGTTGGACAAGTTCCTGCTAAACTGGAACGTACACAGGTGAGACTGGACTTATTTAGAGCACTGGTCTTTGACCTGGGGGCTGCCGCGTGAGCGGACTGCTGGGCAGGATGGACCACTGGTCTGACCCAGCAGCGGTAATTCTTATGTTCTTAACTCTGTAATCAAGGACCCTAAATCTGGTCACCAGGTGTCGCTCTTACACAATGATGATGACCGTCCCTCACTAGGGACCATGAATGCTGCTAAGTGGAATGAATCAAGCTCAGGACCCTCTGCATGGCAGCGCGCAGCTGAATGAAAACCTTTAGAAAAAAAATTGATATTAGTAAGGGAGAGGGTGGTAGATGCATAAAACATACTTACAGTAGAAGCAGTACAGGTAAATAAAACAAGAGAATTTCAGAAAGTCTGGGATAAATACATAAGATCCCCGACTGCAGAGATTAACTGAGATCTGCTTCACAACAAACAATAGAGGCCCTCATTGACTACATTCATATTCTCTATTTCTGTGTTATTTGCTCTATAGCCCTGGGACCGGGGATACTAGCAAAACTTCTCTGAAAATGTGACCCCTTGCTGGCGTACACTCCCATTGTTCAGAAATTTGCCTTAAATGGCCATGCTTTTATCCCAATATATTTTTCTTTTGGTTGTAATCTTTTGTATTGTGTACAATTCTTGAGGCCACGCCTTCAAAAAGATATAAAAAGGATGGAGTCGGTCCAGGGGAAGGCTACTAAAATGGTGTGTGGTCTTCTTCATAAGGCGTATGGGGACAGACTTAAAGATCTCAATCTGTATACTTTGGAGGAAAGGCGGGAGAGGGGAGATTTGATAGAGACGTTTAAATACCTAAGTGGCGTAAATGCACACGAGTCTCGTCTCTTTCATTTGAAAGGAAACTCTGCAATGAGAGGGCATAGGATGAAGTTAAGAGATGATAGGCTCCGGAGTAATCTGAGGAAATACTTTTTTACAGAAAAGGTGGTAGCGTGGAACAGTCTCATGGAAAAGGTGGTGGAGACAGAGACTGTGTCTGAATTCAAGAAAGTGTAAGATTGGCAAGTGGATCTCTTAGAGAGAGGAAGAGATAATGATTACTGCATTTGGGTAGACCGGATGGGCCATTTGGCCTTTATCTGCCATCATATTTCTATAAAAGTAACAATAATCAAATTGAATGCTCCTTACAATATTCACTAATACAGTGCATTCAGGAAAACACCCTCATGAGAAGAAATACCAATCAGTTATTCTGAAGAGTGGAGAAAAGACCTCAGTGTCACGTTGGATCTAGTAAAATATGACCTTACAATGGAGGTGTAAAGAGCTTTAGCCAATAGGGAGAGGAGGAGATAGGTAGTTGTTGCAGATAGGTAGACTGGATGGGCCATTTGGCTTTTATCTGCCATCATGTTTCTATGTTTCTGTGTATTTTCCATCACCTTCCAATGCGGGAGTTCCCAAAAGGATGTTGATTTCTTAGCAAAGAACTGTACCTGCTCTGCTCCTATCAGTGAGACATCCTCTTTACCAAAAATATTTTAATAAGTGGCCTCCACAAGCCCCTTCCATATGAAGTATCCAATGTAATAATCAGGACTTCAGCAACCCCACTCTCTCCAGTTGATTTTAGGATGGATTGGAAGACATTTTGGGAAAAAAAATCCTTTTATATGGGATCCTGGCCCTACCCAGTGCATCCCAGTATGCACCTTACAGGTAGGGTGCCACCATTTTGAAGATGACAAGGCCAAAGCAGGAACAAGTGGGCATCATTCCTGCATCTTTGATGGTCTGGTTCTGGAGGGGGAGGGGCTGAACAAGGGATGAGGGGGTCCCCACTAGACACCATGGACTTAAAAGACAATGTCAGTTTATGTAGGGGAGAGGGAAGGGTGCCATTAGGCATCAGGAAATTAGTTTTTGTTTATTTAGGGGTGGGAAGGGTAATGGGCGGAAAGTGCCTTAGACACCAGGGATTGGGGTTGAGTGGGTGCAAGTCAGGTCGGGCTATGCTTGCCCTAGACCTGGTAAAAAAAAATTCACACAGTAACCACGTGTTAGAGGTCACTTTTATGTGTGTGCATCGCTACAGCAAAGGCATTCATTTAAATGCAGTGTGTGGCTATGCTAGGTAGACCTGGACTCAGGCTCTTTTCTGCACAGCTGAGCCGGCAGCAGTTTCTGCACCAGCCCCATCGATTGTGAGCCCTCTGGGGCAGGGAAATTTGCCTTGAGTTTGGATTTCGAAAAGGTGAGTAATGCACCTCAAATCCAAATCCAGCCTAGCGGAAACACTCTCCGCTCCTTGTGAATGAAGGGCCCAGGGTGCCGTAACCCAATTTAAAAACTAGTTCTGCTTCAGCTGGAAGCTCAGAAGAACAGTAGACAAAACTGCCTGGGCAGAATCAAACAGAAATTGCCAACAACCACACACACTCAGAAGAAAAACAAGAGGGTGAAAAGAGACTCAAGGGTGATGGCTGACGTAAGAGTTCAGTGCCAGAACACGCTAAACAAAACACAACAAGCTAAGCAGCATGACTGCCTAGAGATTTCCTAAAACCTGCTTTTCCAGTGTTTACACAAGCCCTGGGATTCTAGGCAGAGGCCACCTGATTTCATCTTTTCTCATGTATAGCTCCCCCCCCCCCCTCCACTCAGGGAGCCCCTGGGGAAGAGTTTCCTGGTGTATGGTACTGGTGAGCAAAAATAAAATACAGTACATTTAATTTGTTGACCTGGTTGGTCAGATTAAACGAATGCCTTGTTTTCAGTTGGGTTTTTGGAGATAAGAGACTTACCCAAGGGCGCGCAGGGATCATTGGCAAAGGGGAGCCTTGAACGTGTGTTCCAGTGTTGTATAATCCAATGTTATAGCCAGATGGCTACTGGATTACTCCTCTCCCTTCAAAAAAATCTCCCTGGGGAACAGATCTTGTTTTCATTAACCTGGTAAAGATAAAGAAAGAGAGAAGGAAATTTAAATGTAAGAACATAAGAATAGCCTTACTGGGTCAGACCAAAAGTCCAGCAAGCCCAGTAGCCTGTTCTCACGGTGGCCAATCCAGGTCCCTAGTACCTGGCAAACCCCCCAAAAGTAGCAACATTCTGTGCTACCGATCCAGGGCCAGCAGTGGCTTCCCCCATGTCTTTCTCAATAACAGATTATGGACTTTTCCTCCGGGAACTTGTCCAAACCTTTCTTAAAACCAGCTACGGCTATCCGCTCTTACCACAACCTCTGGCAACGTTAAATACAGAAGAGGAGAACAGAAAGATCTGTCTGCCTGGCAAAGCAGATAGAATAGGCCGGAGAGGAAATGGGTGGAAATGGAGATTGGGGTGGCCTGTACATGCCAACAAGGGAGGTTTTTGTGGGGCCGGGGCTGGGGAGGAATGGGGCTGAGCCGGAGGCGGAACAGGGTGGGGCCAGGCGTTCCTTTCTCTCAAAGAGGAAATCTGGCAACCCTATTGCTTACCTAGTTTACAGAATTGCCATATTAGAACAGACTGAAGTTCCATCAAGCCCAGTATCCTGGATCCCAAGAAGTAAAACAGATTCTATGCTGCTTATCCTAGGAACAAGCAGTGGATTTCCCCAAGCCATCTCAATAATGTCCTATGGATTTCTCTATTGGGAAATTATCCAGACCTTTTTTAAACCCCGCTAAGCTAACTGATTTCACCACATTCTTTGACAACAAATTCTAGAGTTCAATTACTTGTTGTGTGAAGAAATATTTTCTCTGGTTTGTTTTAAATTTACTACGTAGTAGCTTCATTGCATGTCCCCTAGTCCTAGTGTTTTTGGAAAGAGTGAACAAGTGATTGACATCCACCCCTTCCACTCCACTCAGTATTTTATAGACCTCTATCATATCAACCCTGAGCTGTCTCTTCTCCAAGCTGAAGAGCCCTAACCGCTTTAGTCTTTCCTCATGGGGAAGTCATCCCAAACCTTCTATCATTTTCATCGCCCTTCTTTGTACCTTTTCTAATTCCACTATATCGTTTTTTGAGACACGGCAAGCAGAACTGCACACAGTATTCGAGGTATGGCCGTACCATCGAGCGATCCAAGGGCGTTCTAACATTTTCATCTTTGTTTTCCATTCCTTTCCTGATAATTCCTAACATTCTATTTGCTTTCTTAGCCTCCGCCGCACACTGAGCTGAGGGTTTCAATGCTGCTATAACAAACATGTAAGATTATTGCAAACATATTTCATGTCGTTATGTTGGACCCAGTTCAGCTGGTTTATTTATTTTATTTAGTACTGAACTGTTTACGGCAATTCAGTTTCAAGTATTGATACTCCCTCGCTTGCTTTCTCTTTCATTATTGCGTGGTACGTTGCCTGCAGTTCTCTTTGTCTTGTTTTTAAAACAGGTTGTGTTGTTTTTCTGCTCTTTGTTTGTCTTCAGAGGGCATTTTCTTAGCCAAGCAAAGTGTAACAAGTCCGTTACAGGTCCAGGCAACTGAAAAGAAGAGAGAGAAAGCTGAGACCATTGATGACCTTCCAAAGCAGAAGAATATGATACATAAATAGGGCTACCAGATTTGACTATTGTAAAATCCAGGACCATGGGCCCGCCCTGTTCCACCCAGCCCTGCCCTGTTCCGGATTTCCCCAGACGGCTTTTCAAAACCCGGCACTTTGTCCGGGTTTTGAAAAGCTTCCCGAAAAAATCGCATCGGGATGGGGCATCCTCCCATGTGCGGATGCAACGTGGTGATGTCATGCCTGCACATGCTCGGATGCCGTGTGGAGGCGGGGTTGGGGGGGGGGCGGAATAGGATGTGACAGAGGTGGAACTGGGCGGTCCTGGGAGCAAAGGAAAATCTGGTAAACCCCTAATCCAAGGTGTTGCTTGATGATGCCACCCTTCTTGTCCATGGAGAACATGGAAATTAGGAGTGGTAGGTGTGAAAACTTCATTTGGGGCCTTTTTTCAACAAAAGAATCTGAAAAGCTCTTCTCTGCTGCTTTTGTCTCTTCTTTGCTGGGCTAGAATTCAGGGGTGTCAAATGATCCTTGAGGGCTTCTCTGGCTTCCCGCCACTGCTCTAATTCCTAAGCTATCCTTTCTGCCTTGTTGGATCTGTTACGTCATCCTTGTGCATGTCCATCCTAGAGATAAGCTACCAGGTACAGTGGTACCTTGGAATCCGAACCTAATCCGTTCCAGAACCCCGTTTGAGTTCCAAAACATTCAAGTTCCTAGACAAGTTTTCCAATTGAAAAGAATAGAAACTGGATTAATCCTTTCCTTGGTCCCACAAACTCTGCAAGATAGAGCCTACCTGGCAGAAACGGCAAGATCAGGATCCCCAGCGGCAAGACAGCAAGATCGGCAACGGCAGCTGCAAGTGGTGTTCAGCCCAAAGCTTCCCTCCCAGGCGGAAACAGGAAGCTGCGTCAGAGGGGAAGCTTTAGGTTGAACACTGCTTGCAGTTCGGATTCCAAATCGTTCAAGTTCTAGGGCGTTCGGATTCCGAGGTACCACTTTATAAGAATATTCTTCTTGGAAACAAGCCAGGACATGCACTAAGCGACATCATGACTAACTTGGCCGTGAGCTATTATGGAAGATGAAGGGGTGGGTTTTGCATTGGCAGGATGTCGGTGTTGGGTTGGATTAGTGATATCGCCTCCATCAAAGTACTTTTTCCTGATATGATTTTGTTTTCCCCGCTTTTGAAACATTTTTTGAGGACCTATAAAATTGCAGCTTGTCATGTGGTTTTTAGACTTGCAACACCACTAAAGGCGTGCAGGGCTGTTCTGTACCCTAGGCACCTACATTTGCATGTCAACTGTATCCGTAAATGTCTAGAACCAGTGGTTCTTAACCCTATCCTGGAGGACCCCCAGCCAGCTGGGTTTTCAGGGTATTCCTAATGAATATGCATGAGAGAGATTTGCATATAACGGAGGAGATGGTGCTTTCGATCTCGTTGACCATATAAAATTGCTGGAAAGTCTGGATGCCATGGGGATCCATGATAAAGTCCTCTGTTGGATTAAGGGATTTCTAAAATCTCGTTTATACCAATAACACTCTCTCGACTATTTGGAAGAACCCTTGTGGAGTCCCCTCAAGGTTCACCACTCTCACCTACACTGTTCAATATGTACCTTTCCTCTCTGGGTTTCAAACTGAACAATTTAGGAATAAAATTATTCAGCTATGCTGATGATATTACAATCATTATTCCTTACAATACGACACTAGTTCAAATCACTCACACCATTGAACTTGGCTTGAATCTGATGGGCTCAAGGATGTTGGAATTTTAAACTTCAATTGAATAATGAAAAGACCAAATTTTTTCTTGCTTCCTCCCAAAAGAATCTCCATCTATTGTGTTAATCACAATTCAATACACGATTTGTTCTTCTATAAAAAATATTGGAAGTCGTTTTCGATCAAAATCTAACTATGAAAAATCAGATTGCCACCGTAGTCCAAAAGGGGTACTTTACATTATGGAAGCTCCGTACTATTAGTTCGTACTTTGAAACTTCTGCATTCAGACATAAGTACTGAGTCTTCTGGACTATTGTAATAATACTTATTTAACTACGACTAAGGAAAATATTACCAGATTACAATTGATCCAGAATACTGCAGAAAGACTGATTTATGGTCTAAAGAAATATGATCAGGTAACCTCTTTCTACCGTGAGTTGCACTGGCTTCCCATGGAGGCACGTGTTATCTTTAAACTGGGTTGCATATGTTACAAAGTCATCTATGGCCAAACCCCACTTTATTTAGCTGACAGATTTTCAATTGCATCCCATAAGAATATTAGAAAATCACATGCTATGTTTGTATTTCCCTCAGTTAAAGGCTGCAAAGGCAAGAAATACCATGACCATCTGCTTTCATTTCAAGCAGCTTTCGTTCACTGTGACTTACTTCTCACTCTTATGAACTCTTTAGGAAACATTTGAAGTCTCATCATTTCCCTAAGTACTTGTCCGAGTAGTTATCTCTGGCCCTTTTTTTTAGATGATGTAATTTTTGGAAACCGCATTGAACTTATGGTTATGCGGTCTAGAAATACGATGTTATGTTACAGTACTGTAAATGCATGCAATAATCTCCTGATAGGGGTGGTGGAGAGAAAGACTGTGTATGAATTCAAGAAAGTGTGAGGCAAGCACATGGGATCTCTTATGGACAGAAGATAGTGGCTGCTGCGGATGGGCGGACTGGATGGGCCAGTTGGCCTTTATCTGCCTTCATGTTTCAATAGTCATAAAGCTCTGTGACCTCACAATGCAGGTGTTAAGAGCCTTAGCCAATAGGGAGAGGAGGAGATAAGGGATGCAGCGGATGGGCCAGTTGGCCTTTATCTGCCATCATGTTTCTGTGTAATAGGAAGGAAAAATTTACTAGGAATTCTGCAACTTCTCAGTTCCCAGTCAAGCATAATCTATGGTGAGAAAGAAAGGTCAAAACAACTGGAAAAGCAAATGCAGTCTTTGCACTCAAGCCTAAGTGACAAGTTTCCAGTTAATATACAGAAATTACTTCTTACTGGAAGTTGTTTGTCTGATGGGACACATCAGTCTTATTAATTTCTGCCTCTGCGGAGGAGTGGTAAGGGAGGGAGGAATGTCTTTGACTGTCCTTATAGATATCCCACTGGTATCCACATTCACTAGGTGTTCATAAACAAGGGAACCCATAAGGTAGGGTCAGGCATGAAAGAATCACAGACTGGTTTGGTCCAGTTATGGAAGAGGAATCTGCTTGTTGGTTGAAATCAGCAAACCTGAACAGCAGGACAGTGACCAACGAAGCATCTCATTACCTTTCCCCCACCAGGACATCCACAGTCGCCTCAAGGAAGATAGATTTCTCTGTTTTTATTCTCCGATCCGGATAGGAAGTGACTATAGTGGTTGGAATGGCAAAATAGGGGTATGGGTAGCTGGAAAGGATGGGAAGAGAGTCTTGTAAATCCCGGAGTTCATCCACCAAGCCCCTGCTCTTACCCACCTTTTTGATATAGCCTTCAATCCATAACCCTACTCCCCACTGCCTACCAACCCAGCCAGCAGATTAACTGTTCCCCTTAACTGCATCCATGACATCCTGTCTGTCTGTCTTGTCAGTTTAGATTGTAAGCTCTTTCGAGCAGGGACTGTCTTCTTCTTTGTGACTCTGTACAGCACTGCATACATCTGGTAGCGCTATAGAAATAATTCATAGGAGTAGTGTGAAGAATTTCATTCTTTGGGAAGCAGAGCTGAGATTGTGATGTCATAATGCCTCATTCCACCAATAAGAGCCAACCTTATCAGTGATGTCACAATGCCTTGATTATCCTGTTCTCCCCTCTGCCCTCTAACCCAGCCAGTTTTTTTTTTTAACTTTTGTGATTAGGATAAACATACCGAGGGCCTCAAAATAGGACCTGGTGGGCCGCAGGTGGCCCCCGGGTCGCGAGTTTGAGACCACTGGTTGAACCACTACACCACATCTCTGTGGGAACCCTATGCCTTGCATTCTCAGCCAGTGCAGTGCATAGTTTTTACGATGGTTCCAAGCCAAGCCAAAGAAGAGAGAGGGTCTTCACAGCACAAAGCACAGGGCGGTGTGCACTGCTTTAGTCAGGGAGTATTAAGGCTTAAAAGAACCTAAGAGCTGAGAGCATGAGCAGGAAGATGTTAAACTCTGTGTATTTTCAATGTCATTCCTACACTCTTTGGCCCCTTCTGCTGACGCACATTTACACCCTGCTGGAATGCCAGGGATTTATGGCACGTTACAGCTTCTTATCTGCCATGTGATTTTAAAACTTGTTCCATAGAGACATACACGCCCTTTAGTCTACAGTTCTGTACTTTGGGGGTATGCAAATTTGCAATCATTTTACACCTTTGAATACAATGACAATCTTTATTATTTTTGAAAATTTGTCTTAAAATATCCACACGCATTTCTAAGCAAATGTGAAGCTAGAAATTGTTATAGAAAGTGCATAAAACCAGCCTCAAACTTTAGCATTAGAAATACAAAAGCAGCCTATAAAAAAAATAAAACCAAGAACAAAACACAGGACACTCTAAGGCACAATAAAAATGACAACCGCCACCCCACTCCCCGAATGAAACCAAGAAAATAGAAGTCTTATGTTAATTTCACCCATGCAGCTGCTACAAAGTGTGATGAGACTTTATGAGTCTGATTTATGAAAGTTAAGTCCCAGATGTGCTACAGCGTTGGGATTATGGCAACAATGTATCTTTCCTGAAAATATGAGAATATTATCCCTGATGCATTTCAAGGCACAACACTGAATAAAATACAGTAAAAACCTTGGATTGCAAGTAACTTGGTTTGCAAGTGTTTTGCAATCCAAGAGGTATGGAAAATTTTGCATACGCTGACAGGTTAAAAATGCTGGGGCTGTTCTCCCTGGAGAAGAGGAGACTTAGAGGGGACATGATAGAAACCTTCAAAATCCTAAAGGGCATAGAGAAAGTGAATAAGGACAGATTCTTCAAACTGTGGGGACCCACAACCACTAGGGGTCACTCGGAGAAATTGAAAGGGGACAGGTTTAGAACTAACGCTAGGAAGTTCTTTTTTACCCAAAGGGTGGTGGACACATGGAACACGCTTCCGGAGGAGGTGATAGGCCAGAGCACTTTACAGGGGTTCAAGGAAGGTTTGGATAGGTTCCTAGAGGGTAGGGGGATTGAGGGGTACAGATAGAACTAGAGGTAGGTTATAAAAGTGGACAAAAACCACTTCACAGGTCACGGACCTGGTGGGCCACCACGGGAGCGGACCGCTGGGCGAGATGGACCTCTGGTCTGACTCAGTGGAGGCAACTTCTTATGTTCTTATGTTCTTAACTTAATATACAGGCAAGGTCTTGCATTATGAGTACATACAATATACACACATCACAACTGAGCCGATGGTTCTTCCCTGATTAGTGCAGGATTTAGCATGTGATCCTGACGAACTAGTTGTCGGTAAGCGCTCCTGTGGTCATTTTTGTTAAATGCTACTTGCTAATGGCAACCTTAGAGCACAATCAACAAAAACAGGGAATTTTCCACTGAAAAAAAATATTGTTCAATGTATAACTGTTCGCATTATATCTTTTAGGCACTGCACTATTGACAAGGCAATCCACTGAAGAAGCCGTTGGTGAAACGGGTCCCCGTTGGGATGTAATTCAGATAAGTGTTTCACCCCAACAAATTTTTCTTGTTGAGTTAATATTTACATTTGTGGTGATTTGCTGACCTACCCTTCATAAATGAAGAAAGTCACTACATCATAATCACTGCTATATTGCTATGTAGTTCATACGATATTTGATAGAACTCTGCTCAGAGACATGAAGGCAATATGTTCCGCCTCACCACCCAATCATTGCAGTGTTCAAAAAGTGTAACTTTACTTTAACTATTATATTGCTAGCTACTACAGCTATGCTTGAGCTTATCATCCAAATAACAGATATTCAAAAATTGGTTTGAAAAACTTAACTTTAGTATGTAGCTGGTTCCGACGTGCCACGTTTCGACTCTGCATCAGGGAACCGACAGCCAAAGTAGTTACTATAAAGGTGAATAGCTCATGAAAAATACCCGCGATTTCTCTGTTTCATTAAATGCTGTATCTCTGAAAGTGTAAACCAAGGGTGCCCACACTTTTTGGGCTTGCGAGCTACTTTTAAAATGACCAAGTCAAAATGATCTACCAACAATAAAATAAAAAAAAAAACACAACGCACACTGTACGCATAGAAAATGTTAATTATCATTCCTATTCCAGGGTTTTTCAAAGAGGTCAAAGCAGATGACTCTATGCACTATCACCTCAGTAACAACCATACAAAAATAGACAAATATACCCCCCTCCCTTTTTACTAAACCACGATAGCAGTTTTTGGAGCGCAGGGAGCTGCGCTGAATGCCCAGCGCTCCTCTCGACGCTCATAGGCTCCCTGCGCTAAAAATCTCTATTGCAGTTTAGTAAAAGGGGACCTTAGTGTAAAATATAGACAGCAGATATAAATTCAGACACATTATGATCACTAAATTTAAAATAAAATCATTTTTCCTACCTTGTCTGGTGATTTCATGAGTCTCTGGTTGCACTTTCTTCTTCTGACTGTGCATCCAATCTTTCTTCCCTTCTTCTAGCCTGTATGCTTCCTCTCCTCCAGACCTCGTTCCCTCCCCCCAACTTTTCCTTCCTCTCTCCCTGCCCTTTCTTTCTTTCTGCCTCCCTTTCTTTTTTTTCTGTTTCTCTTCTTTCCTTCTGTCTCCCTGCCTGCCCTTTTTCTTTCTTTCTCCCTGCCCTCCCCCAAGCCACTGCCACTGCCATTGCCATCGGGGACCAGGCCCCAAACCGCCACTAATAACAGGCCCCAAACCGCCACCAATAACAGGCCCGAAAGCCGACCCGCCCCAAGCTCTCTCTGCTTCGGCCGACCAGCATTCCTCTCCCCGACGTCAATTCTGCCATCAGGGAGAGGAAGGCTGATTGGCCCAAGATCGCGATCGACCTATTGGGGGAAATGCTGCCGGGTCCTGCCTTCGCGGAAACAGAAAGTAGGCAGGACCCGGCAGCAAGAAGAGCAAATGCTTCACTAACCTGTCTCCCGCCTTAGCCCATAGCGAACGCTTGCTTCAGGGCTCTCAACATGTGCGTGCCGGCTTCCCTTCTCCCCCCCCCTCCCCGGACATAACTTCCGGTTTCGGAGGGAAGAGAAGGGAAGCCGGCACGCACACGTTACAGCCACGGAGCATAAGTTCGCTACGGGCTGAAATCTCCAAGCCGATTTTTTTTGTTTTTTTTAATGTTCAGCAGCGGCGGCAGCAGCAGATGACAGCTGGGCGGACCGCCCAGCTAAAAGGCCCTAGAGAGAACACTGGAGAGGAAGGCTGATCGGCCCAGTAGATCAGGACGGTAACACGAGTCTATCACGGAGCCCGGGATGGGCTCCGCGATCGACTCGCGTTGCCTTCCTCAGCTACTGGTCGATCGCTATCGATGTGTTGGGCACCCCTGGTGTAAACCCTTCCCTTCATACCTACCCTTCATAAGCAGTCCTTTATGATTGTAACGTTTTGCATTGTGGACATTTACTAGGGTGTCTTGAGGTTTTTCCACCACTGTATTGAAAAAAATTGAGTGAACAATGTATTATGCCTGTGATGAATGTGACAATTGGTTCCAATATTAGCCCATGGCCATTAATTTGGCAAACGGAAACTCAGCCTTTTTCCGTCTGTGCTAAAAATGGCTTTAGCGCATGGGGAAAGACCTGTGACGGTTAAGCCAAGGCCGCCTTTTAGAACAGCTTAGTAAAAGGAGCTCCCAAAATGGAACATCTACAGGTCAAGTTTATGAAAATGTTGGGGGTTTTTTGTTTCTTTTTTTCAACATATTTTTATTGACAGTGAAAAAGTCACAACCATACAGAGTACAAACTCAACAGCAGAAATGCAAAAATGATCAAATACAAGTGATAGTCAACAAGAACGGCAAGCCCATCAACCGAACCCAGCCCAGGTGTCGAACAAAAAAGATGCTAACGTTTCAGTAGCTTCTTCAGTTTTAAGATATACCCCCTGTTTTACTAAAGTGCGCTAACTGCAAACGCGTCCGTAGACTAACATGGATGTGTTAGCGGTTAGCGTGTGGTTAGCTATTATTTAGCATGCACTAAAAAGCATATCTTGAATTTAAAACTCAATGTTTTTCTGCATTTTAATTGCTGAAATTATGTTTTGATAATGTTTGTATAGATATTATGATTTGATAATGCCTGCTTTGATATGGTATTATTTTTCCCCTGGGGGATGGGATATCTATGTTGGTGTTATATGTTCAGCCCTAGCAATAGCCCAAAATAATAACTGGAATTAAATAAAACCCCCTGAGAGCTGTCAGGAGGAAGGGTTATTAAGTACAGAAAGAAAGCATCAACCTGCGGCAGAAATAAAGGCCGGCCTCCAATTTATTTGAAAGGCCATAACCCCTTTTTATTGCGCTTCTTAACACTTTTCTGACGCATATATTTGATAAATCTGGCCCAATGTGTCAACAAGTCAAGTTTCAAGTTTATTAATTCTTTTGATGAATCGCTTAATCATAGTTCTAAGCGATGAACAATTTAAAATACATTCAAAGGGGAACAATACAATACAATACAATACAAACTTAAACAATACAATAGGTTAAAAATTAACTCATCATATTCATAACATAAGGCAAAAAAGGGATAATGAAATACAATTTAATATAGGAAAGTAGAACAAAAAAGGAAAGGTACTTGAGGGAACAAAAAATAAAAGCATATTAATAGAATAAAATCAATGACCTGGGTATTAAGAAATTAAATATCAAAGGCATCTTTAAAAAGAAATGTTTTTAAATTACTTTTGAGTCCCACTAAAATGGTTATTTCTTTAATAGTATTCTAACTTGGAATCGCGTAATACCTCTTATTCCAAGTGATAAATATCCATTGTGATTTATGATTCAACCACTCTTAATAGCTATAAATTTCATAACTTGACTGAAGCTTCGGACCTCAGAAACACCGCTCATAGCTCAAATGTTTATCATAGCGATAAGCTTGACGTGTTGTCTCCTCGCTGGCCCGCTTTTTTTTTTATCCTAATCGCATTTCAATATTTAAAGTGCAGTTTTTAAAGTGCAATAGTTTCAAAGTGCTTAAAAAGTGCTACTAGTCAAGTGCTTTTACATATGTACTAAAGGTTTAATGACTTAGCTCAGTTTTTATGATCGGAGAAACTCGGATCCGACATGTTTCGCGGATTCAACGCTTTGTCAAGGATCGTCACCCGACCAATGTGTCAACAGTCATACTGCTGTTAAATAGTAATGATTCCCTCCCCCCCTCCCTGTGGTCTTCCACAAATGGACATGAGTACAAGTGGCAGCTCTGGCTTTCTGCAGCCTAAAGAAGGCAATTCCTTCCCCTACAGCATTGTTTGATCAAGGCATTCTCTTGATCAGGCTAGACCTTATAAGGCTGAGGCATCCCAAATCCAGTGCCACCTCCTTTCTAACAATGTGTCGCATCTGATTACATGCAGGAAGCTCCTATGTTCCTGGATCGCAGGCAGCCTTGGAGAAGCAGCACTGTGAGGGTAATTCTGTAACACGCTATGAACCAAAACACACCAAAATGTTTTTTGTCACATCTTCCACAGAACTCGACCGATTCTTATGAAATTTAGAGCGTCGTGTCCTGAATGAAATTGATGTAAAATGTTGTAAATGTTTCCCACTGCACCACAACCCTACCTTGTGAAAATGAATTGTGAACTGCATAACAAAAACATATCAAAAAGGTTTATGGCGTATCTTGCTGAAAAATGTAAAGTCAAAAAGTCATGTTTCAATTAAGCAGCTGTTCGAAGTGCTCCCTTTGCACGAAGGCACGCCCTCAGCCTGATCTATGAACCTGTCAACGATGCTCTGCTTCAGCTCAGCCCAAACAGAGATGAGGCGCTGTTAAAGGTCTTTGACGTTAGATATCACTGTTCCTGTATCGCCCCCCAGCTGGATTTAAATCTGATGAATTCGCAGGCCAGAGGTCTGGACCTATGAAGTATGGGGTCTCCCAATGTGGCAGTTCTACGGTGTCCTTTGCCCAACCTGCTGGGTAAGGAGATAAAGTAGTCTCCTGACATGCGACAGCTGGCAACAGCTTCTGCGTCAAGAGGTCATTCGGTAGTATGCGCCAGGATTGATGAAGAACGGATTTGTTAGTCCGAGTTTCAAGATTGCGACTGAGACCTTGACTAATTGGCTGCAGGTCGGGCAGGGGTGTAGTAGGCGTGTAGCATTAACCTCACATTTCCGTGTTGTCGAAGGATCATTCATAAGAACATAAGCAATGCCTCCGCTGGGTCAGACCTGAGGTCCATCATGCCCAGCAGTCTGCTCACGCGGCGGCCCAACAGGTCCAGGACCTGTGCAGTAAACCTCTATCTATACCCCTCTATCCCCTTTTCCAGCAGGAATTTGTCCAATCCTTTCTTAAACCCAAGTACTGTACTCTGCCCTATAACGTCCTCTGGAAGTGCATTCCAGGTATCCACCACACGTTGGGTAAAGAAGAACTTCCTAGCATTCGTTTTGAATCTGTCCCCTTTCAACTTTTCCAAGTGTCCTCTTGTTTTTTTATTTTCTGAAAGTTTGAAGAATCTGTCCCTCTCTACTCTCTCTTTGCCCTTCATGATCTTATAAGTCTGTGTGTTAATCAGTGGAGCTACTGTAAATATCTTTTCCTCTATAAACCAGATGAAGCAAACGCTGTGGTCAAAAGCTGCACGCACCGTTTCAAGCATGTGTCTTTGTTGTGTAAAGGTAACCCTTGGGCATGACGCTTTCTAAGACATTTTAATTTCAGATCATCATGAATTATCCTAACCTCAGTCGTCTGGCTTATTCCTGCTTCTCTTGCTATTTGGGTGACTTGTTCTGTTTGCGTGCGGCGTATCCTCTTGGCTCAGTACAAGATTGCTTGCACGGTCAGTGTGCTTTTGTGTGCGAATCGAGCGTGGTCGTCTGCTCCCTGGCTTACGATCCACAGTGCCCGTTGCTCAGATCTTGCGTATCAGCACATCAAGGCTTCTTTCAACAATTCTTGACCGCTGGAACCGTTTAACGGTGCCAAGTTCTTTCTCAGAAATTCAGTCTTCTACAGTGAAAAACATTTTGATACGGAGACGGTTTACAAGCTGTCGTCTGCTTCTGTGTGTATCTCATAGCAACAATTCATTTTCACAAGGTAGTGTTGTGGTGAGGCGGGAAATATTTACATCTTACATCAACTTCATTTAGGACACGACCAGGGCAGGATTGATTCGTCGAGGGCCCCTAGGCACACAAGTACACTGGGCCCCCTGCCCCGCCCCACCCCACCATGCGCCCAGGCGGAAACAGGAAGCTGCGTCAGACGGAAGCTTTGGGCAAGCAGCACCGCTTGCAAAATTACAGTTCCTGTTGCCTTTCTTACCCACGTTGCTTGCTTGTCTTACTTTCTGTCGATTGGGGGGGGGGGGGGTGTTGCTGATCGGGAAGGGGAGGCCCGCGTTGCCGATCAATGCTGGAGGGGCCCAAAGCCATTTGGAAAAAACAATGTTGATGTCCTCCTTCATTGGACCCCCCTGACCATTTCAGGCCCTAGGCATGTGCCTACTGGGCCTATTGGTTAATCCTGCCCTGGACACGACACACTAAATTTCATAAGAATCAGCCGAGTTCTGTGGAAGATATGATAAATTTTTTTTTTTTTTTTCAGTTCATAGTGTAGAAAGACTGCTATGGGCACCAAATGTGGTACCTATTTGAAGTCTATTCTATAAAAATTCATAGGTGCTTACTTTTCTCTTCAAAGTCCTAGTTTAAGGAGCAGAGAGCATAGGTACATCTAGGCCAGCGGTCCCAAACTCATGGCCCATTGGCCGCATGCAGCCCGCCAGGTACTATTTTGAGGCCCTCGGTCTGTACACGATTGTCCACTCCACAAGTGTCCGGTGGTCGCTGTAACCTCACGCAAGCGCTTTCCTGCGTCTGTACGTGATTGCGCAGGAAAAGCGCTTGCGTGAGGTTACAGCGGTGAGGCAGGCAACGTTCCAGAACGTAAGGTGACCATTGGAGCAATGGTTGGAGGCAGTGCAGCTTGTGCATTTGTCTGGTGCTGGAGGAGGTGAGAGCTGAAGGCAGTTGTGGACGCCTGTTATAACTGTTAAAATCTTTTGTTAATTCAAAGGAAAAAGGAAGATGTTAAACTTTAACTGTGAGGACCACAGAAAAAACAGGGTACTTGGAGGGCCACAGAAAAAATAGTTAATGTCTTATTAAAGAAATGACAATTTTGCATGAGGTAAAAAAAACTCTTTATAGTTTATAAATCTTTCCTTTAACAGTTAAAGGAAAGATTTATAAACTATAGAGGTTTTTTTACCTCATGCAAAATTGTCCTTTCTTTAATAAGACATTAACTATTTTTTTCTGAGGCCCTCCAAGTACCTACAAATCCAAAATGTGGCCCTGCAAAGGGTTTGAGCTTGAGACCACTGATCTAGGCATAACCACCTACACCAGCCCTAGAGTTGGCATAAATGTCTGCCCCTAGATGTCTGCATGGGCATGCATAAATGATAATATTCTATAATTTAGTTGTGCACATGTGCGCTTCAGCCATGCTTTGTCCAAACTCCACCCCCCCCCCCCCTCCCAGTGTGCATGCCGATTGGCAAAGCAAGCACCACAGATAACTAGAATGATGCCAATTCCACGTTGTCTTGCCACCTAAAACTGCGCAGCTCTTTATAGAATTATCCCCAGAGGAGTGAAAAGGGCAAGTATCTTTTGAGAGGCCCAGATCAGTAAAGCCTGAGCCAGCCTATCCTTAAAGAGCTGAGGTACGTGAGCTGTGTGCCGAGGCTCTGGCGGCCCCCCAGTACAGCAGGGCTGGAATGCCGACAGCTTTGGCAGTCTTGCTGGTGTGGATCTGCGGTGGTGCTCCCCTATCCCTCCTTCTCTCTCCATGACATCATCAGCATCTGGGGAATGTGCAGCTGGAGCAGGGAAAGGGGGGGGGGGAACAGTGGCAGTGGCTCCCTATTTAGTATTGCAAGTGGAAAGAGAACTGGGAAGGCACAGAGATGCACTGCTTTACTGTGCAAAGCCCTAAATCTCATGGCACATGGGACTGGGTTTACATCGGGCCTTCTTCATCAGTTAATGTCTACTCTTCAGTAATTTGGTTGTGTAAATGCACAAAACCAGTCAACCCTGCTCTGTTTTTCTGTTTCTCTTGCTCCCACCATAAATCTCTTAGCTCATGGAAACATCAGGATTGTTTATAGACTCAGCTGTTATTTTCCCCTTTCTTTATCTCCTGTATGCACATGCAGTTGTGGTAATTGTCTGTGTTAGACACTAAGCTGGTGTGTCTCATGGTGGCTTAATTTGTAGACAAAAAGGAAGTGAAATTGTGGAGCCCTGAGACGGGGAGGGTAGGCCAGGGGACAACAGAAGAAGAGGACTGGATTAGGCAGTCAAATGAATGCTCTTTGCTCTGCTCTGCTCCAGCCTTACCTCCTCTGCTCTCTCTCTCTCTCTCTCTCCTGCCAGTTGCTTGGAAATTGGCCGATCGTTTTTAACACCCCCTCTATATAAAAATTAGTAATAATCCACGAGTTACACAACAAGGGTGCACTTAGGAAAAGGCAGCATCTTAAACACTGCAGTCAGCAGTAGAACATCAATACATTACATTAGATTGATGTCTTCTGTCCCGCCAATACCTTTCAGTTCTGGGCGGTCTACAAAAGGAATTAGCCTGGGCGTTCCCAGGGAGATTACGTGGTTGATAGAATATGCATTGGGATCTGGGGAAGGGTCAATGAGGTTTAGTTAGATTATTTGACAAATATCATAGTTTTCAATTTTTTCCTGATCAATCCTGCACAGTCAACAGAAAACTATGTTCACATCATACTCACAGAACACAGATATACCCTTGCCCAGTATGGAATAAGTAATCACAAACTAAAAGTAGAAATATGTAGACAAAAGTTAAAATGAACCGCCAAGAAACCAGATACTGCATACAATACAACACCACAGAAACAGTGACGCATGTCCCCTGATAACTGTGCAAAATATAAAGATAGCTGATGTAAATTTGAAAAACACTGACAAATAACAATCAGCACTTTACAAATTAACAAAACAAAATAAAATATAGAAAATAGGAAAGTACATTTTATTGGACTAAACCATTTTTCAATTAGTTTTCAGAGGTCAAAATCTCCTTCTTAAGGTCAATACATTATACTGCTGTTATTGTATGCTATCTTGACCTGAGGAAGGGGGTTTTGGTCTCTGAAAGTTAGTAAAAACTTACCTTATTTCCATTTTCTATTTATAAATGTTTAGCAATACAACTACAATACTACTTTATTCTAAAGCAATACAAAAAAAAATCTTTCTTCTATCTTTTGTCATTTCTGCTTTAATCATCTTCTCTTCATTCTCTTCTTTTCAGTGTCTGTCCTTTCTCTCCCTTCCATGCAGCATCTGCCCTCTTTTTCTGCCCCTTCCATCCATTGTAACTGGTATCTCTCTCTTCTCCTTCCCTTCCATCTCTCCCTCCTCCTCCATGCTCTGGCATCTCTCCTTCCTTTCCATCCCTCCCTTCTATCCCCCTGGTCTGGCATCTGTCTCCTTTCCTTCCTTTCCCTCCCCCCATGCCTTCCCCTCCATGGTATGGCATCTCTTTTCCTTCCTCCCTTCCATCCTTTCCCATGGTCTTTCCTCTCCTCTCCCTTTTCCTGGTCTTCCTACTCCCTCCCCTCCCTCTCCATGCTGTACACTGCCTTGGGTGAATCTCATCATAAAGGCAGTTAATAAATCCCAATAAATAAACAAACTAAAAATGATGAGCTATATCCAAAATCTCTTTCGTTCCCCTCCCCTCTTTCCCTAGCACTGAGCATGGTCCATGGATGGTAGCCAGTTTCTGTTCTGCAGTAAAGAAGCATGTTGTAAGGGTCCAGTTCTCGTGTTCAGCCCTATGTTTACTGCATCCAGACCTGAGGTAAGAGGAGTTAACCTCCAAAAGCCAGGAAAAGATGTTTAAAGTTAAGCCAGTAAAAAAGTATCACCTTATTCTTTGTTTTAACCTTTATTTCTGTGCATTGGTTAGAACAATTTGTACAGCTCTGGGGTAACCCAATACAGCTTTCTGATGAAGTAAAGTATTTAGGTGTTGTGGTGGATTCGAACCCAACTTTCAAAAGTCATGTACAGGAATTGATAAAAAAGATTTATTTATTTAATTATTTTTTTTTTTTATAGATTACGCCTATTCAATAGGATTCAACCATATGTGTCTCCTGGTATTTTCAGGGTCATTTTGCAGTCAATGGTCCTGTTATGTTTGGACTATTGTAACCTTGTGCTATTGGATTTGCCAGGAAATCTGTTGAGTGCATTACAGGTCGCTCAGAATTCAGTGGTTAGAACCATTTTCCGTTTGGAAAGGATTGAGCATGTCACTGAATATTATGTGACGCTATTCTGGTTGACATTAGGAGGTCGTATACATTTCAGGTTGCTTGTGATGGTATATCTATGTTTGAATGGTTTGGCCCCTGCAAGTTTGGTGGGCATGACTCATGCTTATGTCCCTTTGTCAAAATTGCGCTCTATCCCTCATGGCGATTTGTCTGTGCCGTCTGTAAGGGACCTGAGATTGAATTCCTCATGTGTGACTATGTTCTTCTATAGGGGGCCCCAGGAATGGAATCTCTTACCTTCAATGTAATCTCGATGGGTTCAAAAAGGTTTTGAAGAGACAGTTATTTTGCAATATGAAATACGGGCACTGAGACAGCTGTTTATGTGTAAGCGCTGGTCGCTTATTTATCTGATTGTTTTTAATATGTATTTTATGTACTTTTTATTATGTATGTTTATTTTTCTGAGCCACTTTGGGAAAGGCGGGTTATAAATAAAACAACCCCCCCCCCTCCAAAAAAAAACAAACAACCCAAAACTAAAGAAGAATCTTGTGACCTACATTTGTAAGTTCAGAGGATTTAGACACAGCTGTAGCGGTTTTAATGTTGAAGGTCGTTCTCATGAAAGTCTGTCACTGTCCTGGGAACGAGAACGGGACGTTGCTCAGCCTGTTTCTGCAGCAGAACATGGATGGGGTCACGCTGTCATTTTCTTCCTGGAGCAGTCGAGCATGAGGGACAGAAGCCACCGTCTTGTGAATTTCAGCTTGTGGGAAGTACAAGATGGCATTCCGTATAGATGCAGGGCCCTTCCCTATCCCAACCTGTATCCAGCATATCCCCCTTCTTCCCAGACCCCATCACTGCTCTTCTACAAGTAGAGCCTGAAGTTGGAAGCAGATTCAGTGCCGACCTGGGACTTTAAACACAGATCTGGCATGCATCTTGCCCTACCTCCTGTGTTTAAAGGCCGCACACTTGTGCTGGGTCTATTTTCAACGTCTGCCTGGGTCCTAGAAAAGATAGGACATTGGCAAGGGAGGGGACTAGGAAGAGGGGAAGATGCTGGACAATGGGATGGGGGAGAAGATGCTGAATTGAAGGGGGATAAGGAGTAGAAAGGGGGGATGCTGCCAGTTGTGGGGGAGAAGATGCTGAATTGGAGAGAGATAAGGAGTAGAAAGGGGGATGCTGCCAGTTGTGGGGGAGAAGATGCTGAATTGGAGGGAGATAAGGAGTAGAAAGGGGGATGCTGCCAGTTGTGGGGGAGAAGATGCTGAATTGGAGGGGGATAAGGAGTAGAAAGGGGGATGCTGCCAGTTGTGGGGGAGAAGATGCTGAATTGGAGGGAGATAAGGAATAGAAAGGTGGATGCTGCCAGTTGTGGGGGAGAAGATGCTGAATTGGAGGGAGATAAAGAGTAGAAAGGGGGATGCTGCCAGTTGTGAGGGAGAAGATGCTGAATTGGAGGGAGATAAGGAGTAGAAAGGGGGATGCTGCCAGTTGTGGGGGAGAAGATGCTGAATTGGAGGGAGATAAGGAGTAGAAAGGGGGATGCTGCCAGTTGTGTGGGAGAAGATGCTGAATTGGAGGGAGATAAGGAGTAGAAAGGGGGATGCTGCCAGTTGTGGGGGAGAAGATGCTGAATTGGAGGGAGATAAGGAGTAGAAAGGGGGATGCTGCCAGTTGTGGGGGAGAATATGCTGAATTGGAGGGGGATAAGGAGTAGAAAGGGGGATGCTGCCAGTTGTGGGGGAGAAGATGCTGAATTGGAGGGAGATAAGGAGTAGAAAGGGGGATGCTGCCAGTTGTGGGGGAGAAGATGCTGAATTGGAGGGGGATAAGGAGTAGAAAGGGGGATGCTGCCAGTTGTGGGGGAGAAGATGCTGAATTGGAGGGAGATAAGGAGTAGAAAGGTGGATGCTGCCAGTTGTGGGGGAGAAGATGCTGAATTGGAAGGAGATAAAGAGTAGAAAGGGGGATGCTGCCAGTTGTGAGGGAGAAGATGCTGAATTGGAGGGAGATAAGGAGTAGAAAGGGGGATGCTGCCAGTTGTGGGGGAGAAGATGCTGAATTGGAGGGAGATAAGGAGTAGAAAGGGGGATGCTGCCAGTTGTGGGGGAGAAGATGCTGAATTGGATGGAGATAAGGAGTAGAAAGGGGGGATGCTGCCAGTTGTGTGGGAGAAGATGCTGAATTGGAGGGAGATAAGGAGTAGAAAGGGGGATGCTGCCAGTTGTGGGGGAGAATATGCTGAATTGGAGGGGGATAAGGAGTAGAAAGGGGGATGCTGCCAGTTGTGGGGGAGAAGATGCTGAATTGGAGGGAGATAAGGAGTAGAAAGGTGGATGCTGCCAGTTGTGGGGGAGAAGATGCTGAATTGGAAGGAGATAAAGAGTAGAAAGGGGGATGCTGCCAGTTGTGAGGGAGAAGATGCTGAATTGGAGGGAGATAAGGAGTAGAAAGGGGGATGCTGCCAGTTGTGGGGGAGAAGATGCTGAATTGGAGGGAGATAAGGAGTAGAAAGGGGGATGCTGCCAGTTGTGGGGGAGAAGATGCTGAATTGGATGGAGATAAGGAGTAGAAAGGGGGGATGCTGCCAGTTGTGTGGGAGAAGATGCTGAATTGGAGGGAGATAAGGAGTAGAAAGGGGGATGCTGCCAGTTGTGGGGGAGAAGATGCTGAATTGGAGGGAGATAAGGAGTAGAAAGGGGGGATGCTGCCAGTTGTGAGGGAGAGTAGGGAGTTGGGAGGATGTCAGCCATGTGGGGGGGGGGGAAGTAGGGAGGTAAAAGGAGATGTTGGCCATCTGCAAGGCAGGGAAGTGGGATGTTGGATTACAGGAGATTAAGGAAAGGGAATAGATAGGGCTGCCCTGAGGAAGGGATTGCATGGCTGAAGATTCACCTTTGGTATCAGACACCCACTGATCGGCCTTGTATGGATGTTTTTCATCCTGTACCTTTATTGCCATAGGGAGAAGACATGCTTGGAACAGCGTGTTTGCTGTTTCTATGCATGACTTTGCAGTGTGTTTTGAGAAGATAATGTGCTTGCAGATTTTACACGTGAAAATGAACCCAGGCTTAGAGTCACCCTGTGCAGTTATCAATTAGGCACTTGATGGGTTTTGTGCCTGCTTGAAAGTTCTCGTGTGACTCTGTGGTTATGTGAAAATCGAGCCCAGAACATTTGTTCTCTTTCCCTGAATTTAACATGGTCACATTGTAAGAAAGAAGCTGATAAAAAGCAAAGTGGCCCACAGAGTCTGTCCCGTGATGAGGCTTCGGCTGTGTCTGGAGGGCCTGGAGCATGCACAGATGTGTGTAACGACAGCCGCACATGCTCAGATGCCCTCTAGAAATGGCCGGAGCTCATCAGGACTTTCTAAAACCTGGACAAACTACCAGGTTTTGGAAAGTCCATCTGGGACCCTGCACAGTCCTCTAAAAAGAGAACGTGTCCGGGTTTTCCCAGACGTCTGGTAACCCTAATTGTGATTATCCTGAAAGCCTGACTGACTAGGTGTGTCTGGAGGACTGGGGTTGAGCTGAGCGGGTGTCCTCCATGTACATTCCTTTCTGGGCGGGGGAGAGGTGTTTTGCTATCACATTTTCAATAGTGAAGAACAGGCAAATTTCTGCAGGACTCCCGGGAATCTGCTTGTGCTGAGAGACTGAAAACACAATATAGAAGCACCACTCCCTACTGATAGCAATGCAGTTGGAGGTCTCTCTCACACACATACACGCATGCATACGTTTAAGAAACACACACACACACGTTCATACATTTAAGAAACTCACATGCGTGCATACATTTAACTCACACACACACACGCGTGTATCCATTTAAGAAACTGACACACGCGTGCATCCATTTAAGAAATTGACACACACGCGTGCATACATTTAAGAAACTCACACACATGTGTGCATACGTTTAAGAAACTCACACACGCGTGCATACGTTTAAGAAACTCACACACGCGTGCATACATTTAAGAAACACACACGTGTGCATCCATTTAAGAAACTTACGCACACACACACGCGTGCATACATTTAAGAAACTCACATGCGTGAATATATTTAAGAAACTCACATGCGTGCATACATATAACTCACACACACACACGTGTGCATCCATTTAAGAAACTGACACACACGTGTGCATCCATTTAAGAAACTGACACACACGCGTGCATACATTTAAGAAACACACATGCGTGAATATATTTAAGAAACACATGCGTGAATATATTTAAGAAACTCACATGCGTGCATACATTTAACTCACACACACATGCGTGCATCCATTTAAGAAACTGACACACACGCGTGCATCCATTTAAGAAACTGACACACACGCGTGCATACATTTAAGAAACTCACACACATGTGTGCATACGTTTAAGAAACTCACACACGCGTGCATACATTTAAGAAACTCACACACATGTGTGCATACGTTTAAGAAACTCACACACGTGTGCATACATTTAAGAAACTTACGCACACACACACGCGTGCATCCATTTAAGAAACTGACACACACACACACGTTCATACATTTAAGAAACTCACATGCGTGAATATATTTAAGAAACTCACATGCGTGCATACATTTAACTCACACACACACACGTGTGCATCCATTTAAGAAACTGACACACACGTGTGCATCCATTTAAGAAACTGACACACACGTGTGCATACATTTAAGAAACTGACACACACACGTGCATACATTTAAGAAACACACATGCGTGAATATATTTAAGAAACTCACATGCGTGAATATATTTAAGAAACTCACATGCGTGCATACATTTAACTCACACACACACGTGTGCATCCATTTAAGAAACTTACGCACACACACACGCGTGCATACATTTAAGAAACTCACATGCGTGAATATATTTAAGAAACTCACATGCGTGCATACATATAACTCACACACACACACGTGTGCATCCATTTAAGAAACTGACACACACGTGTGCATCCATTTAAGAAACTGACACACACGTGTGCATCCATTTAAGAAACTGACACACACGCGTGCATACATTTAAGAAACACACATGCGTGAATATATTTAAGAAACACATGCGTGAATATATTTAAGAAACTCACATGCGTGCATACATTTAACTCACACACACACATGCGTGCATCCATTTAAGAAACTGACACACACGCGTGCATACGTTTAAGAAACACACACGTGTGCATACATTTAAGAAACTTACGCACACACACATGCATATATTTAAGAACATTTTACCATCATCATAACTTACCAACCCCAATTTTGCTCTATCTTCTATCCCTATCACCTTGTGCTTTCTGGTATTGGAAGTCCGCAGAAAAGCTCCATCATGAAGGGGCTGGGGGTTACCATGTGGGGACAGGGCAAATGTTTTGGTTTGTAAGTGAACACCGTTGGGTTATTCTTAGTAAGTGTCAGCAAAAAGACCTGACGAGGGAGGGCCAGGGCTTCACTCCCAGGAACACATGGTACTTTGGGTGCACAGCTGAACCCGGCAGAACAGGTGGACCTGGGCACCCTGCCATTAGCAATTGAGGCAACTGGAGGGGGAGGGGGGCAAAGAAAAGCAAGATCAGGATTTGTAGAGGACTCTGATCTTGAACTGGTGTCCTTAACAGCCTACCTCTTGATTTTGATATATATTTTAGGACCTTATCGATGAATTAAATATGGAGTCCAGGGACTTGTTTGTTTTTAATGTGTACTTATGATCTTCTCAGAATGTTAGCCGAGTGGTATAACAACTTTTTTCAATAAATATATAAAGAGCAATTCATTTAAGAGTGAGGTACCAATTGTGCATGCCAACTTACAGACCAGGTGCACTTATGCGTGTGAATGACCTCAGAGATTGTATCGGAGCTATTCTAAAAAACTGATTTTTTTGAGTAGGAATTAAGTAAATCTTTTTTTTCATTGTGTTGTGTATGTTTGTTTTGGTAAATGACCGAGGCCAGGATTCTCAAAAAAAACCATGTTAAAAAGCGACGGTCTGCTAACGCCATGTTGATAGCGAATCAAAAAAAGCGAGACATTCTCAAAAAATCACGCATGCAGATGAGGTCAGCAGACAGCAGCGAAGATTCGATAAATTTGCATGCGCCCATCGTTGGTGATAGTGATAGGCACTTTGCGCAGAAAAAAAACATGAAAAGAACCCCTCCCAAAAAAAAACACAACAGTGGGCGAGATGTTCAATCTCTCCCACTGCCAACCAACAACCCCCCTCTGCAACAGGAGAGATGCCCAATCTCTCCCGCCGCAACCTCCCCCTCCCCGCAGCAAGAGAGATGCCCACTCTCCCCCGCTGCCAAGTAACCCTCTCACTGCAGTGGGAGAGATGCCCACTCTCCCCCGCTGCCATACAACATCTCCATCCCCCTCCCCCCGCTTTTGACGCCCACCCCTTACCTCCATGTAGATGCATGTCCTGATGGACGCGGATTCCCTCCACTCAGCTGGCCCGCATCTTCCAAAATGGGCTTTCCCCTTCTCAGTGCATCTTGGGATGCACCGGGGAGGGGCTTGAGGCATTGATTAGCCCAAGTTGTTTAAGGCCCCTCCCATAGGAAGGGGCCTAAAGCTCTGATTGGCCCACACACAATATTCAAAATGATTTCTCGCCAGAGTCTTATACAGCGGCATCAATACCTCCTCTTTCCTACTACTAACCGTACCTTTCCCTATGCACCCTAGCATCCTTCTAGCTTTTTGCTATTAACTTTTCAACCTTTTTGGCCACCTTAAGATTATCACATACTGTTTTGTCCTGCACAAAAGTTCTTCACCCCCTAAACCAGTGTATTGCAAACTGTGCCCTGAGATGCCGGTGAGAAGGAGACATCAAAATCTGAAAGTCTCAGGATACACAGCTCACAGACCTTGGCGGTGCAGCATGTGTGAGCATCAAACTTTTCACCTACAGCATATCAGCACCAGAATCGTCATTGGTCTCATGTTTTTTAAGTAGATCATTAATAAATATGCTCTAACTGTACTTTTCTTTCAATAGTTTAAAGTAGAAAAATACTTTTAGAGTAAATCCATACTCATCTTAGTCTATGCGGATGGGGGTTAGTGTTCCGATATATGTAATGTAATGTAATTTATTTCTTATATACCGCTACATCCGTTAGGTTCTAAGCGGTTTACAGAAAATATACATTAAGATTAGAAATAAGAAAGGTACTTGAAAAATTCCCTTACTGTCCCGAAGGCTCACAATCTAACTAAAGTACCTGGAGGGTAATAGAGAAGTGAAAAGTAGAGTTAGAGGAAAAATAAAAATAAAATAAACATTTTAACAAGACAGCATTGATCTAAATACTTTGGGAGGTAGAAGAGAGGAGAGAAAGGAATAGAAGCAGAAGGGGAGCCGTTGAACAGTAGAATTCTGGAGAAATTTAAATGATAGAAATAGAACAAAACAAAGACAAAAGGCAAAACAATAGATAAGATTAAAGATAAATCATAAGCTGGAAAGAAAAATAAAATAAAACTTTGTCTTCAATCCACGGTTTCAGCGTCAGTGATGGGGGTTAGTGTTCCGATATAGAACTATGTTTCGCCCGCGAGGGCTGTATCAAGGAAATCCCCCCTTAAGTCGCATCAAACAGTTTAGACTTGGAAACATGGCTGCGGCGTTTTTAAATATATACACGTGTTGGAGGTGAGGAGAGGCCCGGCGTTGGCTGGCTGCTTACAGGACGCGCCTATGATGCGTGACGCCACAAGCCTGAGATTAGGGTGTTGCAGCTTAAAAGGTTTGCGACACACTGCCCTAAACGGTACCATTCCCTCGGGATTTTGCAGTCCACACGCATGACTTTGCATTTCATAGCATTAAATCTTAGCTGCCAAATTTCAGCCCATTCTTCAAGCTTCGCTAGGTCCTTCCTCATCTTATTCATACCATCAATAGTGTCTAGTCTTTTGCAGATTTTGGTATCATCTGCAAAGAGGCAAATTTTACTGACAGCCCTTCAGCAATATCGCTTACAAAAATGTTAAAACTAACAGGCCCATGAACCAAACCTTGAGGCACACCACTGGTAACATCCCGTTCCTCAGACTGATCTCCATTGACTACTATCCTCGTTGCCTTCCACTCAACTAGTTCCTGACCCAGTCCCTCACTTTGGGGCTCATAACAAGGGCTCTCAGCTTATTTATTAACTTGTCATGTTTCCATTTAGGCTCCACGTTATAGATCTGGCCTCTTAAATAATAAATATTCACATTGTCATACAAGTAGACAGACCTATTACTTTGTCTTGTTCATGGAGCAATTCTTACATTCTGCGCTCAGTGTTTATTTGAAATTCCGGCTGCAGTGTTTAAAGTTTGGCTGCGGCCAGTATCTAGCTATGGCACTGACTACTTCGTAGCGATATCTGGGGCATGATGAAGTTCAGCACCTTTAAATGTGGATTAAAATCTGAAAAATTTAGGACATCGGCCAGGCCAGTGCGAGCAGCAGCTAATGGATAGCTTGCACTGATGAACATTTTAAAGAGGTGTGGGGTGGGGGCGGAGAGGTGCCGGTGCCCCCACCAAAATTGCGCCTGTGGCGGTCCACTCCCCCCTTTGACTGCCTCCAGGGCCAGGAAAATGCTTAATGTACCAAATGTAACTCGCTGTGAGTTTCTACTAAAGAATTGTGAGTTAAATCCAAAATAATGCACATGCAGCTTGACTTATCCGGCATCTTCCATCAACCCCTTCATCCCTCCCTCGGCCTGG
Source organism: Geotrypetes seraphini (assembly GCF_902459505.1). Taxonomy (NCBI): domain Eukaryota; kingdom Metazoa; phylum Chordata; class Amphibia; order Gymnophiona; family Dermophiidae; genus Geotrypetes; species Geotrypetes seraphini. The sequence goes on from NC_047100.1 coordinate 7,034,053, forward strand.
CAAGCTTGCTCCCATTTACAGAAATTTGTTGATTAGAAAACCCAGATCATAACAAGCCTCTTGTTTCCAGCTGAGACCTGGAAAGACAGCTGGGTACACGCAAGAGGTTTCAAAGCAAAACAATGGAAGAATTCCAGCGTTATCCAGACAAAACATCAACTTGTTTAATATTCAAATAATCATTGTGTGCTCCAGGCTGACGAGGGATAGCAAAACTGCGCAATAGTGTTTACATTGTTCATCGAGACCAGCATTCTCTGGACAGTAAGTGAAGAAACGGTCTGAGAGAATGAGGCAGACTATCATAAGTCCTTTTTTTTTTGTTAATTTATAGCTTGAATTTACTAAAGTGTTCTTCCCATTTATAGGGTTATTGTTATAATGTGCAAAACGCGTCTTATAAATTTACACCACGTATGCAATGACAAAAACGCATTCTGCTCAATAGAGCTGTTTCATTGGCCGGAGCGGCTCCCGGCCGACTAAATAGCACATAGCCACCTAAGCGCTAATATTCAGCAAGAGATGGCCACTGAACAATAGCAGTTAGCAGCTAATGGATAGCTGCCTATCTGCGAGATTCAGACTGCTGGCTGGTTAAGTTGAGTAGCCAAACCAGGCCCATACGGCAAGTATTATATTGGCTACACTGTCAGAAGATCAAGATTCGCATTGAGTAACATTCGCAGAAGTCGGGTTATGGCTCCATTGGTTTCCTCTGCCTAACTCCATCTCCATCCTCTGACCATATAGAAAGATACTGCTCAAAGGGAATTACTGTATTTTCATGCATATAAGATCCATGTTATATGCATGGACACATTATACAGTTTATTTGAACATAGACTTTCAATTTGTGCACGTTATATGCATAAAAATATGGTAGTCGGCATAGCTTCATCAACATCTTGTCTTACCATTTATTAGTTTCAAGTTGTTTGGTTTTTTTAAAAATATATTTTTATTGAGAATGGCAAACAGCCCGTACAGATAGTGATAAGTCGACTGATGTATTGTATTTGGATTTTCAGAAGGCATCTGCAAAATCTCTCTTTCAGAAATTAGATGGGAGAGAAGGCAATGCCCTTCTGGGAGTGTGCTGTTTAACGTACTTATCAATGATCTGGATATAGGAATGACTAGTGAGGTCATCAGATTAGTGGATGGCATCAAATTATTCAAAGTCATTAAGGGGTCCTTCCATTAAGCTGTAGTAAGAATTGGCCTTAGAGCGCCCTTTCCTGGATAGGGTTACCAGATGTCTGGGGAAACCTGAGCTCAGGGTCGCATCTGCGGGGCCTCTGAATGCACTGGTTACCTATTAAATACCGTATAACATAGAGAATGGGACCATGGGAAGTGGCAGGGAAGGAGGGAGAGATGCCAGACCATGGGAAAGGAGAGAGATTCCAGGCTATGGGACGGAAAGGAGAAAGATGCCAGACTATAGGAGGGGGGAAAGGGGAAGACAGGGATGTCTGACCATGGGAAAGGGAGAGAGTGGGATGAGATGGTGCACAGGGTGTGGCAGGGAAGAGATAAAAAGAAATGCTTCTTATGGATAGATGGGAATAGGGAAGAAGAAAGATGGAGGAGATGGTACACATGGATGGGAAGTGAAATGAAGACATGGAAAAGGTGATAGATTATGAGAAGAAAGCAGAAAAATGGAAGAAAGTGAAATGTTAAAAGTTAATGCTAAAGATGGTTGTAGATAAATGGTTTCTAAGGTACTCAGTAAACGTCTTATGTCACCTTAATAAATGTTTCCAACTGAAACTGGCTTGAATATTACCTTCAGTTGGAACAGACGTTTGAAAGATGGATGTAGGGCAGAAAAGTGAAAGAGAGAAAAACAGCAAATGGATAAGGTGGCCCTGGATACACAGTTAAGAGCACAGACAGAAGGAAGTGCAGCCAGAGACTGGAAAAAGATGGTTAGGAAAAATAAAATCACTAGATAACAAAGGTAAGGCAAATGATTTTATTTTCAATTTAATGATTGAAATGTGTCAGTTTTGAGAATTTATATCTGTTCAGGAAAAGTGTTGCATCTTAGGGTTTTGTTTGCATATATTAGTGCTTTTAGTTTGTGGTCCTGTGTTTGCAGAGGGGTTATCTCTGTTCTGCATATGTGACCGAGGTCAGGTGTTCTGGTAGGAATGAATGTTGAGAAGCATACAATGTGCTTTGTGCAGTTTACTTTTATTTTTAACTATTATATGTTGTTAATAAGATTATATTGTGTGTATATATGAAAAATGAATGGAAAAAATGGTATTATAATTAGTACTATTATGGGGGTGAGTTCAGGGGCAGAGCTTTTAGATCCCCCCAAACAAAAAAGCATTCTTCTACACCTTCAAGTTGCTTTTTAAAATTATCCCCAGCTTGGCTGTCTGAAAATGACCCTCCCTCATGCAGTGACAAGTATTTTCTGTGCTTTCATATATATTTTCAATTGCATTAAGAGACAGCGTTCCCAGGAGATGAAAATAATGTTTAGATTGCCTTTTCATTTCTACCTGTGCTATTTTTCAGGGTGGGGGGAGGGGGGCAAGAAAAAAAGTACAAGCAGAAAGACCAGACACAAATGCGTTTTTAATAGGCTTCAAAGTCGAAATACACAGGTCCCTTCTCTGAGAAAACTGGTGCAGAGCTCACAGGTAAGAAGTGTTGGCATTCTTTCTCAGTTTGAAAATTTGTCCCTTAATGATCAGTCAAACTCGAGCTGACCCCTGCACTTTGCAACTCTTTCCTCCCGGCATCAAGTTCAATCGCTCACTGACGCCTTCAGACACGGTATTCCCACACACCTGACCCCTCTGAATCCCGAATCCAGCACCTAATACTAACCCAAGATGTAAAACTTTCACACTGCTCTTTCACTTAGTCTCTGAACCCGAACGGACGATCCTGATCTTTCGCCTACAGTTTCTGCACGTGGTTGACACGAGACTTATGTGCAAGAGTTTCCGATCTTTCCCTTGCCCTCCGCCCTCCGAAACCGCCTCAAACAAGTTCCTGTCCTGTTGAGGAATGAGGCCATTTGTCAGCAAAGCAGAAGGTCCTGACACTCAAGCCGCACATCGCATTCCAGTCACTGCCCGCGCTCTCAACTCTCTTCCCCCCTTCTCATCCTTCCCAGCCCCTCAGTGATGGCAGATAAAGACCAAAATGTTCCATTTAGTCTATCCTATTCAGGACATCTTTGTAGAGACCTAGAGAGTGGAGAAAGGAGATGCTTGTCTCATTTGTGTTGCAAGAGATGTCTACAACTATACAATTGTTCAATTCTTAATGGCAGGTGGATTCACACCAAGTTTTACTGTGCTGGATAGGTGGATTGGTGGTCCTGCCTTTTATTCAAGAAATCCAGGTACAAGGCCATGCACTTGAACAAGGGCTGGATCACTCTGTTACTGGTGAATACCCATATCAGCAGCTCTGGTGGTGGACACATAGGAGATTGGCACACTTCACAAAGGATGGAGGAATAGGGTATGGGACTTGATATGTTGCTTTTTCTGTGTGGTTACGATCAAAGCAGGTTACATATTTTAGACTAGTAATGGGGGTGAAATGATACAGACATTTAAATATTTGAAACGATTCATATGCAACAAATCTTTTTCAGAGTTCGGAAAGCGGTAGAACTACAGAGCATGAACTGAGGTTAAATTATGTTTGTTTGTTAAAATCTTTATATACCGCATATACAGCCAAAAAGGATCAAAGCGGTTTATAATATAATTCAATCAAATTTGTGACAAGAACTACATTAAAATAGGGAAGAAGAAGGAAAAAGAAAATTAACATTTCTAATACATAATACCCTATTACAATTAAAATTAATGATTAAAAATTTTAAAAAATATAAAATTATATAAATGCAAATTGATGCAATCTTGATTTAGCAGTAATGTCAGAATTAAGGTTACCATATTTTTCTGCAGGAAACCCCAGACACAAGACCCCGCCCCATCCCGTTCCCTCTTTAAACGGGTTTTCTGCTCCTGTATTAGGAGTGCCTGAGCTAGAGCTCTCAGGAAGGTGCGGGTAACTTGGTGCCATTGCTCCTCACTAAGAAGGGGGGTGATGAGGAGGGTCTTTTTTCCTTTACCCGCTCCCCCTGTTTGCCCTAGGGTGGTGGTGGTTGTCCTCATAGCTGGGCAATTGGCTGGGGAAGGTCAAGGGTGGACCCTGACCTTCCGGGAGGTGGGCTGCAGGTAAGGGGTTAGATGAGGACAAGCTCATCCTCTTTTTCTGTTCCTGCTCCCGCCCAGGTACCCTTGACTCAATGTGTAACTGGGAATGGCATTATTGGGATTCCAGGAGGCAGTACAATGATTCTGGGAGAGTGTATGTGACCAAGAAGTTGAAGGGCAACTCTGCCCGGGTGGCTGGGTGGAAGTCCAAAACTGCTGGAGGGAAGGGCTATACTGTTCAGGGCATTGACCTGGTTGGCATTCCAAGATGTTATATTTCCAGAGGGCTCAAAAACGAACCAGCCAAATGGGACGCATGTTTTCTAAAAAAAAAAAAAACCAAAACCCCAAGGCAGGTGCCTACACTGTAGCCATCTGTTACAGTTAAGGGAGATGTATCGGGACACTTAAGCTTGCCCAAGGCTGGGTGTGGGCATGGTTTCGTCTGGAAGCAGCCTTGGGCGAGCTTAAGCGGCCCTAGGGCTGCGATAGACGTGGCCACGGAGCTGATCGCGGCAAGGAAATCTAATAAAGCTTCAGCCTTGTATCCCAAATGTTGTTGGCGTTTGTGTGCATTATAGGATATGAAGGGACGGGAAGGGAGGTCACACGGTCTACACGAGACAGCATAACTTTAGTCAAATGTTTAGTCTTTTGGAGGAGGGTTAGCTAGCACCAGCGAGCAACAAGGCTTTATCTTGGAACTGACCAAACCCTGAATTAAAAGTTCTTTATTATTTGGCTAAGAGTCACCTTTACCAGCAGAAAACTGTGCAGGGCTTTTTAACTTGGACAAAGTTTAGAGACAGAGCACTGCTGATTGGTGGGGTGAAGTCCCCCCAACTCAATGAAAGGCTGCCAGAAACTAAAGGCAGTTAAGGCTAGCCGATGTGTCCCTAACGAGGTGCTCGGTCCCTGCCATCCCCTTCCCACTTAGACACGCTTCAATTTCTTTCCTTGCTTCCACCAGTTTGCTGGCAGCACTTCATGAGACAGTCGGAATGATCCTTGCTTTGGTTTTGTTTCCTTGAGTCATTCTTAAGTTTCAGTTTAGGATAAGTGAAAGCAATCGCTTCCCTTCGCTTCTTATGAGTCCCAGCCACCTGCAGCCCTTTCTCACTTCTTCATGCAGACCCTATGGTTCCTCTTATCTGCAAATGAAACTGAGTGAGGTGTAAGAAGTTGTAAGGGGGGAGAGGGGGGGTCTAGCTTCAGTTTTTGTGGTGCTTTGCAGTCTTCTGGATAACTGTATTGGGAATGTACCTCATTAAGTGACCCTTTTACTGTGTTTCCCCAAATATAAGACACTGTCATTAATTTGGGGTTTTATTTTCGGGGTAGAGCTTATTTGGGGGGAAACACGGTACTAACATAAGCACATAAGCATTGTCTCTGCTGAGTCAGACCATAGGTCCATCACGCCCAGCAGTCCGCTCCCGCGGTGGCCCCCCAGGTCAATGACCTGTAGTGATCTATTACTCTACTATTCTATTACTTTACAGCCTTCTGTACTGTATAGTAACCCTCTAATTGTACCCATGCATCCCCTTTTCCTTCATGAACTCGTCCAATCCATCCATGCTTTACCGAAACTTGAAAGAGTGAGGCATGCTCGGGCATCCTGCGGTAAGTTCTGGGTTAGCACGTGCAAAAATGTTTTAATTTTTACTGTGGAGGGGATGTGTTTGGGGTGGAGAGTGAGCATGTCTGTAATAATCAGAGCAGCTACGTTGCCACATGCTAACGGATTAGCATGCGATTAGGGTATGAGCCCTTAGCAGCAAATTCTATAAATGGTGTCCTGATTGTAGGCGGCAGCAGGTGTCCTACCGCTGTCTAACCAGCCAAACGGGTTGCACATTTTCTAAAAAAAAACAAAACAAAAACCCCAAGGCAGGTGCCTATGCTATAGGCATCTGCCATGGTTAAGGGGGAGATGTGTTGGGACACTTAAGTTCACTCAAGGCTGGGTGTGGGCGTGGCTTCATCTGGACGTTGGGCGGCCCTAGGCATCTCTCTAGGGCTGCAATAGAGTCCACATATACTAAGATCTGCCCATAATGTGCCCCTTTCAAATCTGTGTATGGCTTGGGTAGACAGGTGAATTAGCAACTTCTGTAAAATAGATTTTTACATTTGTTTGCCTGTTGAGATGTATAAACCAGCTTTTTACAGGTGAAGGTAATGCTGAACCCTTCTAAAATACCTTCTGATAATTCTAGAAAAAGTGAGGTTGATTTTGAAATTCAGTAATGATAGATTCCACAGAGCCTAGGGTCTGGCTGTCTGTTTAGCAGTCCCTGCCAAGTGGAATCGATGACCAGCTGTGATGACCCGTACAGTAGATTTCCAAAACAACATTTAAAGGCTTTCGGGTCAATATTCAGCCACCACAGTCAGCAGCAGTCAAAAAATATCCGGATATTCAGTACCACTATCCCGGATAATGGCCGCTGCTGAATATTTGGATAGTGACAATATTCAGTCTGTTATGTATTCAGAGACGGCGTCTAGATAATGCAGGTCAGCCTTCTATCTCAAGTTCTCAGGATAAGTTCTGGAGCTACAGTGGAATTTAAACCCAGGTGGTGTATCAATCCTCTTCCCTTTCCTAAAAGATGAGAAGTTTCAAGTTTTATTTAAAATTTGATTTGGTTGCTTATTATACTTGTAAGCAATGTACAAAAATTTTAAATAAAGGGGAGAATAAATTTAACATGTAATTAAACGAACATAAACGAAGACAAAAATACTAACGGACTTTCAGAGCAATGTGGAAAGTCCGATCAAGTTCCAACCACTTAGCGACCCTTTTGCAACCCGACCCGATTCACTAACCTCTGTCCCGATCATCCTCCGATCCGCGCATGCAAATGAGGAGGAACGGCATTCAAATGTAGGCAGGCAGCGATTCACCAAAAAAAAAAAAGAAAGAGAAACACCGACTGGGCTGGCTGATCCCAAAACAAGCGACTGCTGAGGACCAGTTGCACACGTCCCTGCTGACTCTCCTGCTCCATTGCCGCCCTGAAATCCCTGCCAACTTCCAGCCCTGCTCTCTGCCCCGACTGTCCTGCCCCATTCTTCTCTGCCCCGATTCTCCTGCAGTGCGAGCCTGTGGTTTTAACCCGTGGGTTAAAACCACAGGCTCGCGAGTAAAAACTAAAAAAAAAAAAAATCAAAGGCATGCGCAGACCATCTACAGGCAAAGTAGATGGCCTGCGCATGCGTCTGGATCGCTGGAGAGTGATCCGTGTATTCAGTGGGGGGTGTTCCTCCGATCGCCCCCATTTGAATACAGGCCCATTGTTAATCAGTTGGCCTGCATCGGATCGGACACGGAGCGAAGTGAATCGGGCAGGTGAGTGAATCTAGTCCATAGATGGTAAAAACAACAGGAGAGAACAGGTCAGAGAGCAAATCTGGAGGTTATGTAAATTTAGCATCTTTAGGATTTGAAGGCATCTTTAAATTAAAAAAAACTTTTCAATTTTCCTTTGAATCTATCAAAAAAAATTTCCCTCCCTCAAATGGGCAGGTAGAGAGAGCTCCAGAGTAGAGGGGCTGTGACAGAGAAAATACTAGAACGTCTTGTATTAATTCTCAAAGAGGGAATGGAGAACAGATTTTGATCATTTGATCTTAGTGATCTTGAGGGAATGTGAGGTATAAGAACTCTGTCTATGGCTAAGGGTTCTTTGAAGGATTGGACCTTGAATGTTAATAGAGATATTTGATAGGTAATCCTGTGTGAGATGGGAAGCCAGGGTGAGTTCTTCAAAAGGGGCGTTACATGATCGAATTGTCTAGATTTTGCGATCATTTTTATCACGGTATTTTGAATTATCTGGAGCCTTCTTAATTCGAGTTTAGAGATTACAAGGGAATGTATCCGAATATTTAAAGAGGGCGGTTCGAGGAAATTCGCCAAGGATTGGATCATGCGCAGTCTGTAGAAGCTATTTTTGACCATGGCGCTGATCTGATCGTGATCACTTAATTTATGGTCAGGAATAACACCTATTCAATTTACACATACGTAGCATTTTTCACACGAGTGTTTCAATTGCACATATGCACAATCATCCACCTCACCTTTTCACTTACAGCCATTCTGCTCTACTCACGAGCATCCATAATGCATAGTCCTTGCGTTTTTACACCAACAGACACCATTTGCTTTTTCTTCCTTATTTATTTATTTTATCATCATATTAGTTCTCTATTTATATCATGGGATCCCTGAGGAAGGCGTATTTTGCCGAAACATGGCCTGTGTTGTGGCTTTCCATCACAATTTGTTGAATAAAATCAGCATCAAGAACATTGTATTTCCACAGCCTTGTTTGTTTCAATGATAACACCTAAAATTTTTATCGAAGTAACTACTTGAAGTGGAATTTCTTTAATGCATATTGGGGAAGATAGCGTTGTCCTAGAAAAACACTAGTAAATACCTATAATATACAAGAAATCTCTTTTCCATTAACGCTCTGTGACGGGGCCAGGGGTAAGCCTAGCGCTGGCAACCCGGCTCCTACCCCAGGCACAAATAGTAGCGCTCTTTGGAGGGCCACTCTATAATAAGTAGAGCAGAGAAAAAGAAAGAAAAAAAAAAACACCTTTCACTAATAATTCGCATTTTCAAGTTTTATTATCCAGTTCACCTTGCACTGGTTCTTTTTTTTTTTTTTACTTATTTTTATTGAAAGTGAAAAAGGTCACAAGCAGACATAATACAAAGTCTGGTTTGAATACCGTCCCATTGGCACAAGGGCCTGGTAGTTTATTCACGTTCACTCCTTCCCCTGGTTTTCAATTGTAGCCCGTTTAATCATTGGCAACTGAATGTTGGTGTCACTATTGCTAATAGTTCTGTCTTCACACAAATAATTAACGAGGCCTTTTCTCATGTCTTTGGTCTCTAAACTCACTTGGCCTTTGTTACTTTTAATTCTGGAAATGTTTCTTGTCAACCTAATTTTAAGTCATTTCCTGTCGCTTTGCTTCCTTTCTTCATTGTAGAGCTCTCTTCGCTTGTCTCAAATTAAAATTTATCCCATCCATTTATGAAGGTCACTTCACCAGATTTTGTTGGTGAGCCCCCAATCTGCTTATGACCCCCCCCCCAAATGAACCAAGTCACTGCTTGGGGCAAACTGAAAGGGCTGCAAAGCCAGCACCTTCCAATTTTGGTGCAGCCTGAAACGGCCGCGCTCAACTGGCCATGATGAAACAGCCACACTGAATCGTCCTAGACTGAACTCTGCTTAAAGTACTGAATAAGTTAAACCATTTTATTGAACTAACTGATCTACTTCATAATTAGCTTATTTTGTGTTGACCTTATGAAGAGACTTTTGCTCTTGGAAGTTGCCGACAAGTTTATTAAGTCAACCAATGGCTTGTTTGTTGACCTGTGCTGTATTTCATTCATGAATGAACTTGGCACTACATGAATTTGCAAGAAACCTCTTGAGACTTAACTAGAAATGACAAGGAACAGTGAGTCATCGTTAAAAGGAGAAGCACAGGCCACAATCAACTGGAAAACCGAAAGAGACGTGACACAATATTATTTTCCAAATTCTGAATAACAGGAGGAGGAGGTCAGATAAAAATAAATTCTTGAGCAAATAGTTTCTGAGAAATGACTACTCCAGCAGCAGAAGTCATGTGACCCTTTTCTCTCCACACTCTTATTTGCGTTTAGAATATTGTGCAGGAACGCAAGGTTGAAAGACAACACTGCTACACACAGAGGGCTGGATCCACTAAGCTTAGAGAGCCTTTTCCGACCAGTTTGCGAGCCTTTTCCGACCCAATTCATTAACCTTCCTCCCGATCTGATCCGATCTGCACATGCAAAGTAGGAAGGCAGCGATTCACTAAACCAACGAAGGAACACCGATTGGGCTGGCTGATCAAAAAAGAAGCGACTGCCCAATTAAAATAAGAAAAAGCACTATCTCCCTCCCCAAACCCCCCAAAATGGCAGGAGGGATGCCCAGTCTCTCTTGCCACCAGTTGCCCCCCCCCCCCGTGTGACTATGGCAGGAAGGATGCCTACTCCCTCCTACCATTGGCCCTCCCCCACGCCTCCCACAACATCAGGTCGGGCTGGGCCCCACCATATCTTTAAGTTGGGAGCAGGAGGGGTGCTCAGTCCCTCCTGCTCCTCTGCCGGCCTCTCTTTGTGCAATGCGGGCCTTAGGTCCCTCCCCAGTACATCATGTGAGGCGCTTGTGCCAATCAGGGACTTCCTTAGGCTCCTCCCCCTTTTTTTGAAAGCCTGCCAGTCGCATACACACAAAGTTCTGTAACGAGGGCAGCTAACATAGCACATGTTAGCTTCACAACAATGTTATAAGAACATAAGCAATGCCTCCGCTGAGGTCCATCGTGCCCAGCAGTCCGCTCACGCGGCGGCCCAACAGGTCCAGGACCTGTGCAGTAATCCTCTATCTATACCCCTCTATCCCCTTTTCCAGCAGGAAATTGTCCAATCCTTTCTTGAACCCCAGTACCGTACTCTGCCCTATTACGCCCTCTGGAAGCGCATTCCAGGTGTCCACCACATGTTGGGTTTTCCACATAAAACTTTTGCAATATTCACGCACAGAGAGCTGTTACTTCCTGGTTTGTCTTTAAAGTTTTAGGTACTTGTTATGCTTGCCAAACCCCTCCCCCCCCCAAAAAAAAACCTGGCATTAAATCCTCTCAAGCAACCCTTCTACACTTCCTCAGACCTGACGGTAAATTTCTTGCATTGTGCTTGCTTTAAAGTCTTCCATGCGCTTTTCTGCATTACAGCGGATTTACACGTTATCGTTCATTTTAACCTGCTGGGTGCTGAGTCTACTGCATGGATAAACTTCTGCCTAAAATCTTTCTGCATTCTATAGTTATTTGCGTGCAGATATTCTGGTAACCATATGATCCCTCACCCACAGTAGCTTTTTGATGAACCCCTCAGTGAAGAAACAACAGGGAGGTTCCCTGTGTTTGCTTTGGATTCTTATCATGTTGATGCAAACAAGAATTCCAGGAATAGTTAACCTCTTATCACCATCACTTGAGAGCCATTAACACTAGCCGCTTAATCTCATATGCCTTTTTCTTGTGTTTTCAGATAAATGCCAGTAAGGGCCTAGGCCTGGGACAGATAAAGGCAGGAGCTATGAATCCAAGCTGTTGGTAGTCAAATGGCCAGATTCGCTGAATGCACCGATCGTGTCCCGATGGTTTTGCAATCGTTCCCCGACCCGATTCACTAACCTGTGCCCGATCAAATCTCCCATAATGAGGAAGCCATTGATTCACCAAACAGAAGAAGGAACAGCCGATTGGGCTGGCCGATCCAAAATGAAGCGACTGCTGGGGACCAGTCACTCACGTCCTTGCCGACTCTCCTGCTCTCTGCCACCCTGAAACCAATGTTATTAAGGCGTGCTAACCGATTTACTACACGCTTAATGCCAAAGCATCCATTATATTCTATGGGCGCCTTGGCAATTAGCGCTCTAAATCAGTTAAAAAAAGGAGCCCATATAGAGAAATCAAACCATATAATATTATAAACACCAAACAGCATAACTTAAACATGACTCTGGATTTGATTGGTAACTAATGTAAAGCTATATATGATGGTCTAATTCTATCTGATTTTCTTAAGTGTATAAATTAGCTGAACAGCTGAATTCTGTACTGTTTCCTAGATAAACAAAGAAATATTAATGTATATCGATATGTGTCACATTAGGATAAAAACTTATATTGATAAATCTTGTACTGTAACTGTCAAATTTATCCTGTAAATTGGTATTAGAACCCTAGTATGTGTTGAATTAGGATAACATAAGAATTGCCACTTCTGGGTCAGACCAGTGATCCATCGTCACCAGCAGTCCGCTCACGCGGCGGCCCTCTGGTCAAAGACCAGCGCCCTAATCGAGACTAGCCCTACCTGCGTACGTTCCGGTTCACCAGAAACTTGTCTAACTTTGTCTTGAATCCCTGGAGGGTGTGTTCCCATATGACAGACTCCGGAAGTGCGTTCCAGTTTTCTACCACTCTCTGGGTGAAGAAGAACTCCCTTAGGTACATTCCCCTATCAAGTTCGTACTTAATCTATCCCCTATCAAGTTTATTATAAATTTGATTAATCGTTCTGAGCTCTTTGGGAAGAACGGGATAGAAAACGGATTAAATAAATAAATAGTATACTTAATATTAGAGCTTGTACAACCAAAATAAATTGATCTTGTTGCAAATATTTCCTAATAATTCTAAGATTTCTTAAAATCCCCAAAGCACTTCTAACAAGACAATTAGGGCTAGATTCACTAAGGGCACAGATCGGAGCCGATCCGTGAGCGATCCAATCCGTGTCCGGGGGGCTGATTCATGAATCACCCTCGATCGGAATCACACACCCCTTCCCCCCACTGACTGCATGGATCACTCTCAAGCGATCCTGACGCATGCGCAGACCATCTGGAGATGGTCTGCACATTCACTGGCCCTCCATGGCTGGCAGAGCTGCAAAAAGAAAACTTTTCTTGTTTTGTTTTTTTTTTTACTTTTTCACGAGCCCGTGGTTCTAACCCACTTTAAACACACGGGTTAAAACCAAGGGCTCGCACTGTGGGGGAAGGCAAGGTGAGTCGGGGCAGAAGCAGGGTAGCGATTATGGCTGAGAGCAGGAGAGCAGGAAACTTGGGGCAGAAGCAGAGTGGCGATCAAGCAGGAGATTGGGGCAGAGAGCAGAGGAGCAGGGCGGCAGAAGGCAGGGTAGTCGTGAAGGACCTGAGCGACTGGTCCACAGCAGTCGCTTATTTTTGGATTGGTCAGCCCAGTCGGTGTCCCTCATTTTGTTTAGTGAATCGCTGCCTGCCTACATTTGAATGCCATTCCCCCTCATTTGCATGCGCGGATCGGAGGATGATCGGGACAGAGGTTAATGAATTGGGTCGGAGGGAAATAGGGTCGCAACGCTAAGTGGTTGGGACTTGATCAGTGGACTTAGTGAATCTAGCCCTTAATCTGCATTTCCTTAGTCAGTTTGCTATCTAGAATAATTCCTAGCAGTTGTAAAGATGATTCTAACTAACTTGTAAGAACTTCCATCTACTTTCAGAATGAAACCTTCCCCATTGAGTTCCAGCCGCCGCCCCCTTGAGCAATTGGCGAATCCCAATGGCCACTGATGGCTGCACTGCCCCAAAGCTTCTCCCCTGACGCAAGCCATTATAGATAAAATCGCCTTAAACAGCTGTAAGTGGCATAACATTTAGGCCAAGGAAAGCCAGGTGTGTTCTTTAACAGGGCGCCTAACTTTTAGGAACGCCTGTGCTCCTCCCCTGGCCACACCCCTTTTGAGGTCTGCACACTAGAAGTGACACCACCACTTTATAGAATGTGCCTGCTATGTTGTGTGCGTAACTTCTAATTAGCGCCAACTAGCATCAATTATTAGGCATTAATTGCCAATTACTATCTCTGGCTTGTTAAACAATTAAGTCGCACATGCAAATCAGCTGTGTGCACCAATTTGCGTGCACAACATAGGACACCCTATACATAAGAACATAAGAAGTGCCTCTGCTGGGTCAGACTAGAGGTCCATCGCGCCCAGCAGTCCGCTCGCGTGGCGGCCCAACAGGTCCAGGACCTGTGTAGTAGTCTTCTATCTATACCCTTCTATCCCCTTTTCCTTCAGAAAATTGTCCAATCCCTTCTTGGACCCTAATACCGTACTCTGACCTATCACGCCCTCTGGAAGCGCATTCCAGGTGTCCACCACACGTTGGATGAAGAAAAACTTCCTAGCATTGGTTTTGAATCTGTCCCCTTTCAACTTTTCCGAATGCCCTTTTGTTCTTGTAGTTTTCGAGAGTTTGAAGAATCTGTCTCTCTCCACTTTCTCTATGCCCTTCGTGATCTTATAGGTCTCAATCATGTCCCCTCTAAGTCTTCACTTCTCCAGGGAAAAGAGCCCCAGTTTGTCCAGTTTCTCAGCGTATGAAAGGTTTTCCATACCCTTTATCAAACGTGTCGCTGTCCTCTGAACCCTCTCGAGTATCGCCATATCCTTCTTAAGGTACGGCGACCAATATTGGATGCAGTACTCCAGATGTGGACGCACCATCATCCGATACAACGGCAGGATAACTTCTTTCGTTCTGATTGTAATACCCTTCTTGATTATACCTAGCATTCTATTCGCTCTCTTAGCGGCCACTGCACACTGTGCCGATGGCTTCATTGTCTTGTCCACCATTACCCCCAAGTCCCTTTCTTGGGTACTGTCACTCAATAGTATCCCTCCCATCGTATAGCTGTATCTCGGGTTTTTGCTTCCTACATGCAAAACTTTACATTTCTCTACATTGAACTTCATCTGCCATCTCGTCGCCCACTCCCCTAGCTTGTTCAGGTTCCTTTGTAATTCTTCACAGTCCTCTTTAGTCTGAGCACCATTAAATAGTTTGGTGCCGTCTGCAAATTTTATTATTTCGCACTTCGTCCCTGTTTCTATATCATTTATAAATATATTGAATAGCAGCGGTCCGAGCACCAACCCCTGCGGAACACCACTCGTGACCCTCCTCCAGTCCGAGTAGTGGCCCTTCACTCCTACCCACTGCTTCCTACCCGCCAACCAATTTATGATCCATCTGTGTACGTTTCCTTCCACCCCATGGTTCTTCAGTTTCCGAAGTAGGCGTTCATGGGGTACCTTGTCAAAGTTTGGGCCTCTGTACTTAAAATTAGGCACAGGCCAAAGGAGTAGGATGATGTGAAATTCAGGCATGTATGATATACAACGGGGCGGAAGGCAGAACCGCCAGTAACTCCTAATTACTGCCAATTATGTGCTTGATTGAGAGTGCCTAATTAGCTAATGATTTTACGCATGGATCTACGAGCCACGCTCAAACTTACGCACCTAACTTTGGATGATCTTTCCTGAATCTGGTGGTTAATGCATGGGTAAATCCAGAGGCAGCATGTTTAAAATATTTCCCTTCAGGTTACTTATTGCTATGGATATGTGAAGTGTTGGTTTTTAGTTTCTTTGCACAAGGACTTTGTGGACCATTTAAGAAAAGGTGATTAATACATTCCTGTAAGTAAGCTGATAAAATCTGGAGTGATCCGGGAGCTGTAACTCTGTTCCTCTCATTTATGAACTCCGACCTAAGTTACTCTTCCTCTTGGCTGGAGACCAAGAGAGACCAAGCCCTCCTCTTATTGTAATCACTGTCAGTTTGGAGTGCAACTGGAAGGGCTGGACTGGGAACAGGGTTTCCATTTCCTTCTGAAATTCATAAAACCCCGAACTTTGAATAAGTAAGCAAAGCTTGGGTCCTTGCCTCAGACGTTCTCCGTATGATCACATGAAGGCCCGATGCCTGGCCCAACTTGGAGGATGCACTCAGTTGGCTGCTGGAATCTCTCTTTTATGGAATCTCGTAGATTTCAGATGCTGACCCTTCCAGTACCTGGAGACCCATGCAACAAGATTAGATGTTTTCTCAGGGTTTCCGCAGCTAGCATGGTGCTTATTGCAGGTTTCCGGGTCTCGCTGCATCTTGTTTGGTAGAAACCAATGTTTCGGCCACCCATGCTGTGGCTTTCTTCAGGATATGCTCTGAAGTCTTCAGTGTGGCTTTGGAAATAGTGGATTCGCTGACCTGATTGGGAACAGGGCAGTCTGCCAATTTTAATTTTGGCGTTCAGGTCGTTATCTGCCGTCATTTACTATGTTACCTGCACTCGGGCAGGAATATGATTCTGTGCCTAAATAATGTTGGTATTAGATTAGCAATCCACCAACATATATATTCCCCAAGTGAATCTTTCTCCAATCAAGTTTTCTCCAATCTATATTTTTTCTTTTTTTCTCTTGGGCCTCAGCGACACCACTCAACTGCTCAACAATAGCTGTCCACTCCTCAATGGCCCCCACTATTTATTTAAACTTTCTTAATCATTTAATATTTTTTCAACTTATTTATTTTCAACTTTTAAATAATTAACTTATTTTAAAAAGTTATTTTCATGGTTTGACCCAGGAAGGCTATATCCAACATGTTTCGCCTTAAGCTTTTTCAAGGATCCTCCCCAAAGCCGTCCTATGTCATCCAACTCGCCGTGTCTTTTAGGGCGCATTCCACGCATAGATGGATAGTCCATCCAATTTCAAGTACTGATATATTTTTTTTGTGCTCAGCTACTGGCACAGACCTGTGTGCATACATCCAGTGTACTCTCCCATTGTAGCACACATTTCTTACGCATACCCTATTTGCATATCATTTGCTTACTGCATTGGCGTGCAAACTTTTTTTTTTTTAATGCTTGTATTACAAAGCCGTGCACTGAGCTGTAGTGAACAACTCTTAGATTAGGTCTTAGAAAGCCTTAGCTGCTCATCAGATCCTCATCTGGGCTTTCCATCTGACAAAGAGGAATCTGCAGTACGACCTGGACGATGTCATTTTTCTGCCTGGCCTCAACTGCTTGTCATTATAAAGAAAATTGTGTGTAAGCCTGTGCTGTGTTTACACCGGATTTTAGCTCGAGAGTGATGGCATCACATCAGATCAGGGAAACGGGGATTTCCTTCTTACCGCTGTACTATCATAGCCGTCCTCATGGTACTTGGAAAAGGAGGGTTTTGTTAGCCACTCATTTCTCGGTGATCAGATGCGAAAGCTGGACACTACGGAAACCAGACAGAAACAAGATTGATTCATTTGAGCTTTGGTGCGGGAGAAGGATTTTAGGTGTGTCTGGAGAAGGGTTTAATGCGTGCCATGGACCGCCAGAAGAACTAACAAATCGATTCTGGAAAAGATCAAACCGACTGTTATTTGAAGCCCAAATGATGACGTTACGACTGTCTAATTTTGGTCACACCATCAGAACAGAGAGATCACTGGAGAAGAACATCATGTTTGGGAAGATCGAAGAAACCGGGCGAAGAGGGCGACCTTCAATCAGATGGCTGAACACGTTGAAAACAACCAAGGGGATGACGCTGGAGGACCTTACCGGATTAGCACAAAACCGATGTCTTTTTAGATCCGCAATTCATCAAGTCGCTAGGGACTCAAGCACGAATCGATGGCACCTAACAACAGCAGCCAGAAATAATCTAAAATGTTGCCATCATCTCTTCTGCGATCTGTCTGTGGCCTGGATTTTGTGCCTCTTTCAGAGCTCGTTCAACTATCACTAAACTTGACCTTCATGGATAAGAAGCCCTGGCATTAGAGCAATGCTATAAATTCTATCCACGCGGCCCCCAGAGAAGGGGGGAAGCTTCCTTGTTTCCCACCCTTGGCTATACCACTGCCTTTACTATTAATTACAGAGTCCCTTTCTGCCTTGAATTTATTCTTTATTGAAAACCTCGTAAACTGCTTTGACGTGTTAAACCAAGGGCAGTGCAGCAAACGCAAGCAACGGCATCAGTTCCAGTGCTGTATGGTAGGAGTTCCTTTGTCTGGTGGGGAGGGGACATCACTGTTCAAAATATGTCTATTGGAAACGATACTGATTAATGAAACGCAGGCCCATATTACAAAGGACACAGTACCCCCTGATGTGTGCAGCTAGCTTATGCTTCATGCGTGAGGGGCGACAGCAGGGTCCCCTCATCCTGCCTGTTTTCCCCCGGCAGGCAGCCGTGGACTTTGACTGTTCTCTCCTCTCCGCATGCATGAAATCCAGGAGAAAAACAAGTGCCAGATTACCTGCCACATGTTTCTCTCTTCCTGGCGGACCCTGGCCCGGTCACCTCTGGACAGATAAGATTCATACCACTATGATAGCACTTAGGATGCCACTTAATGCTTTGTCAGAAAACACATTATTTTCCTTGGAATAAGAGAGGCCGCTCATTAAAGTCACTTCTTCGCTCGGAGCCTCTGAAAAATATTTGCTTAAGCCCTGAACCTGCTGTGTTTTTCTCCTTCTCATGTTGTTGCTCCTGAGAGAGAAAGGCTAGTCAGTTAATGTTGTTTTGGATTTGAACGGTCATTTGCAGGTGGCCTCTGTCCAGCTGTGTGGCTGGAAGGATGCAGGCATCGTCTGGGAGAAGGCGGTTTGATTGTTATAGTCTATGTAGGGTTATTTCTGGGTAGGGAGGTTATATATTTCTATCGGTTTCTTCACTCCAAATGCCCTTTATAGAAGTTCAGCCTGTTGGTGCTAAAAACTGAATTTTATTTCCAACCGGGCTGTTTTGGCATTTGCTTTTTGCCATCTGAGTAGGACCTGGTTCTCTTTAGCTCTGGAGCTCTTTCCACGTCGCCTTCTTTCCTTCACTTCCAAAATTACTTTTTCTTCTTCTCCCTCTGAAAAATTGATCATTCAGCCAGTGGTGTAGGAAGGGGGAGAGAAGCAGGAAGGGGTGGGGCGGTCCGTCCTAGGGCCCTTTTCGTGGCACCTATCCTCCTGTCTGCCTTCCCCACCCCCATTACCACACACATGCGCTGCTTCCCTCCCCACATACCTTTTTAATGTTCATGACATGAGCAGCGACCACAACCCGCCGCTCGCTCCAGCGTCAGCATCTTCTTCTGATGTCACTTCCTGGACCCACCCTTAGGAAGCGACGTCGGAGGAACGAGCCGATGCTGGCACCAGCAGTAGGTCAGGGGTGCTGCATGCACCACAAACATTAGAGGTACAGGGGAAGGAAAGGGGTGTGCATGCGGGACAGGAGCAGGCGGGGAAGGAGTGGATGGGGTTAGGGGAGGGGCACCTCACACTTTTGCCACGTCACTGCATTCAGCACACTCCAGTGGGAAGTTAATATCGTTCTCTCTTCTTCTCATAGTTGCTCTCAGCTATTAACATATACAGTATTCCTCTTGGTATCTGTCGGGCCCCTCTGCAGCAGCGTAGTGAGGGTGGGAGAGGCTGGGGGCAGTTGCGCTGCCTGCCCCCTGCTCTCTGCCCCCTGCACCTTCCGTTCCTCCATGCCACACTTGTGCCCTCCCTTCCCACCCTCTGCATCGCTTGAAATCGTTGCCAGCGTGAGCAGCTCCTTCAGTCTGCTGCTTGCATTGGCCTCGGCTCTCCCTCTGAAGTCACTTCCTGGTCTTGGGAGCAGGAAGTGACATCAGAGGGAAAGCCGAAGCTAGCACAGACAGCAGGCTAGAGATGCTGCTCAAGCCCATGAAGAATTAAAGAGGTCTGAGGATGAAGGGAAAGCCTGCGTGTGGTAGAGGGCGCAGGGGACGCCACAACCCCATACGTCTTCTACCCTCGATACACCACTGGCATTAAATTTCTGGGTTAAGTTCAGCCACATTTGATGTAGCTGGCCAAGGCAACGTTCATTGGCTGGCCGACTAAGTCAAAGTTAGGCCTGCCCAAAAGCAAGTCTATCTGGCTGCTACACTTAGCCGGTCAACTGATGAATGTTGCTGCTGACCAGCTATGTAATTTGACATAGCTGGTGACCGTAGAGAACGACACGGGGACAAAATTTGTCCCTATACCCACAGATAGCCACAGGAAACACTTGCTGTGTCTTTCTCAACCTCAGTCCTTCTACACCGCTGTTAAACATGGGGATGGGGACAACTGTCCCCATGTCATTCTCTATCATATGTTCTCATTTAAGCCAAGTAGAAGACAATCAAGCCATTGTGACATCATTGATGAGTTTGGCTCTTCGGCATTGGCGGAATAAGGCACTATGACATCACAATCATAGCTCTGGAATGTTGCTACTATTTGGGTTTCTGCCAGGTACTTGTGACCTGGGTTGGCTACTGTGTCGTTTGTTAGTTGTTTATCTCACCAGCATTCTTCAATGCTAGGCTTGAGGGTCAGTGACTGAGTCCATTCATACTCGGATTCTCCCCTCTCTCCTTAAAGAATGACACGGGGATGGTTTCCTACATTTATCCATGGGGATGGGGGACAAATTCTGTCCCCGTGTCATTCTCTAGCGGGCTAGCTAGTGACTGGGATATTCAGCGGAAGATGGCAGCTATCTCCCGCTGAACATCGGCAGTTAGCTGGCTTAGTGCTGCGAGTATTTAGACAGTGGGATCTACATCTGCACCTCAGGAGGTCAGAAAAGGGCTTGTTTCTCATAGTCCTCCACCGGGGAGATTGGGAGACATCACCCCCCCCCCCCTTAATCCTCCAGTGTTTCTTTGACCTCCCAAAAGCTATTGGCCAAGGATAGTGGGCTGTGTGTCAGATGCGTCTGTTTCTAAGATGGCTAACATACCCGTTGATATTTAAGATGTTTCTGAAACGGATGCTCTTGCCGCGTGTCGCTACCATGTTGTGCCCATTTTACTGTAAATCTTAGAAAAGGCTCTACATAGGTAAATCTTGTCCTGAACAACCCGGTCTGGCTGTCTCCATTCCTATTTGCCTTTCCTTGTCAAAATGCCAAAAACGTTATAACCGCAGCTCCCCAGGCCCTCGAGAGCTAAAGAAAAAGCCAAACATTTTCCGTGGCATTTCACTTTCACTTTTCCAGCTCCAAATAGAGAAAACCGAGTGTAAACAGAGCAGGTTTGCAGAGGGGAGGAGCTGCCCTCCAGAGGTCCGGCCAGCGCAGGAAACTTTCCGGCCTGGCTGGCCTCTCTGTGAAGTGGGAGCCAAGATGCCGGTTTAAAGATCGCCTGGCCTGTGTCCCAGCCCTGGAATGAATAACAAACTGGGACAAGGAGCAGCAACTCTTATCTCTGCCTCCTGATCTGTAAACACAGGGGGGACCTTGTTAAGGGCAGCAGAAGGCATCCTATCAAGATAGGGTCATTGTTTCTGCTCACAGGATCCTTTCAGTCTGTCTCCTCAATCCTTCCCGTATCCCCCATCCTGGGCTATTGTTTACACAGCTCCTGTGGACCCCAGGACATGAGTCTCCGTTACTGCTATTGAGAAGGGCTGGGCAAAGGCTGGTTAGCTGTAAATATGAATTGTTTTAGCCTTCTAACCTTATCTTGTACTTATCTGCTTAAATAATGGTACAGTGCACGGTGGGGAAAATACAGAAAGTGTCCCGCATTTTTATACTCTGGGTTTTACACAGTTTCACCACAGGGTAGCAATGCAGAAAGGGTTTTAGCACTTTGCATTGAAATGAATACAAATGCAGTGCATTTGCTATCCTGTGGAATGCAAAATAATAATGTTTAAAAAATCTTATACCCGCAACTACTGTGAGAAAATTTGTGCTAGGGTCCAGGGCAGCATAGAAGGGCTGGTTGAGAGGAGGTGTATCCTCTCTTTCTTCCCCAACCCAACCACCATGCCCTAGAATGCGGTCTAGCGGCCCTTCCCTTCCCAACCATCAACCCAAACCGACCCTCGCCCACCCCACCTCAGTTCTAGTAACCCACTTCCTCTCTCCCTCTCCCCTTTCCTCACATACAAAAATTAAATCGGTGGTATCTAGTGGCACCCTCTCACTCTGACCCCTCCCCAGGCCACCCGAGCCCATGCACCACACCAAACGGGAGCGATGTCAACTCTCTTCTCTCTCCAGTGTCACCGTCTTGAGAAATACTGGGGTTCTGGGGATGCCCAGCTGAGGCAAATTTGCCATATAAGGGAGATTTCCTGGCCCCTATGTGATGCATCCCACTGTCAAGTTGCCTAAAGGTAGGATCAAGTGGGTTTGCTTCTGCCTCATATAAGGTATTGGCTGGGGACAGGAGCCTTGATGAGAGGAGGGCACCCACTAAGCACCAGAGTCAGGGTAAGGAGAGAGCAAGGGAGGAAGGAGATTTGGGATGGGAGGGGGGCTGGTCAAGTTGAAAGGGGGTGCCACTAGACACCAGAGATTGTTCAGAGGTTAGGATGCGAAGGGGAGTGGGCAGTCATGTCAGGGGGGAGGGCACCACTGGACACTATTTTTGTTTGGGATAGAGAATGACACGGTGACAGAATTCATTGCCGTTCCCAACCTCGTGGACAACCGCGGGAAACCATTCACATGTCGTTCTTTAAGGAGAGAGGGAAGAATCAGAGTATGAATGGGCCCAGCCACTGATCCTCAAGCCTTGTATCGAAGAATACTGGTGTAGAAGGACTGATGATGAGATAGACACTAAAGAATGACAGCCTCTGGTATCCAGAGCAGATATTGTGATGTCATAATGCCTCATTCCACCAATAAGAGCCAACTTCATCAGTGATGTCACAATGGCGTGATTATCCTATACTTGGCTCACATAAGAATTGGTGGCAGTCAGAACCCATTGTTTTGATTTGACTGCAGCTGCTATTTGACCCCCCCCCCCCCCAAACCTGCTTACTAGGTGACTGCCTAGTTCCTCCTAATGGTTGGTCCGGCCCTGGAACATTCCATTATCTTATCTTAAAGATTTTATCTTAAAGATTTTTCAGTAATGATGAAAGCTGCTTCTGCCGGAAATACCTTCCCGGACTGCCTTGCCTGTAACGTGGCAGCTATTTGTGTGTATGGGGTGTAATTTGACCCCTAGCCAGGCTTCTGAATTTGTACATTGAGGCGAGGTGCAAAGAACTGGCCTTTTCTGCTTCGCTTCAGGTAACCTTTGTTCCAGTTCTGGTTAGGCTGCTCACAGAGTTTACACCGACAACTTGTCAGCACGCTCGGAGCACTTTGCTTGAATTGAACTTGTTTGAGAGAGCAAGCCTAAATTTACAGATTTCAATTCCCAATTCCGCATGGTGCTCTTAAGCCAAAATCTATGACGTAGAAAGTCAGAGAGCCACGCGCATGCCAGGAATACCAGCGTGCGCTCTAGTTATACTGGTAGCTCTGGCTAAAAACAATTGCATAGAACAGAATATCGCAGATTTGAGGTGAGCCGTGAGACGCCGGGGAGGGGGAGCGGCGACTGCTTACAGGATGTGCCTCTCACGGCCTTAAGTATAAGTTTTCTGCTGTTTTAACTGTGGCCAAAATTTATGCGGTAAAGCTTCTTGCTCCTCTGGAGTATTGCTATTTTTGGCTGTATCGTCACACTGAGGATACCCCATTCAAACAAAATATTATTATAAAAACATTCAATATTCCACCCTGCAAATATTTGTGCATTTGGTTTAGAATTTTGAACTTTATTGAAAAGGGATTGGTCTGTTTGGCCTTGGGTTTGTTAGTACGTGCAGTCACGGCCAGGCGCCGTTTTCAGACTAGAGGATATCGATGCCTAGCTAGGGTTACCGGATTTTCCAAATGGAAAATCCCAACCCATGGCTCCGCCTCCAGACCCACCCCATACTGCCGGCCCCGCCCTGCCCCTCTCGACCTGCATGAGCGACGTTGGATGGCGTTTGTGCATATGCTGGTATGATGCAATGACATCACATGCATGACATCACCGCATTGCATCCGTGCATGCACGAATGCCGCCCCGACGTCGCTCGTTGCCAGAAACTTTTCAAAACCCGGACAAAGTGCATAGTTTTGAAAATCCATCCGGATCTCCGGCACATCCTCAAAAGGAGGACATGTCTGGTAACCCTACGCCTAGCAAGTACCCTAGGTACCGAAAATGTAGGCCAAGGATTTTGCAGGCCTACATTTCCGGCGCCTAGGGTCCTTGTAGAATTGTTTCTAGCCTTGCCTAGTGATGTCAAAGACCGGCGCCGCCCCCTAAATATGCCCATTTCCGGGCTTCGCCAGTAGGCAACGATAGGTGCCAGTCCCGAAGGCCGCCACACACTGCCTAATTTTTATTTGAGGTTTTAATTGGTTTGTAGACTCTAGACCAGTGTCTCTCAAATGGTGTGCCACGGTACAGTGGTATGCCCCAAAGAGATTCCAGGTGTGCCACGAGAGATTCCAAAATTGTACTTTATTTTTAAAAATTCCCTTCACAACTATACATTAGTCGCAAGAGTCTGTCCATGTTATGAGCGTCTGTGTGCGCAAGGATACAACCGCCCAGACAAGCATCATTCTTTGATGTGATTAGGCCTTGAAAACCAAAAGCAAGTCATTCTTTTATTTTTTGTACAGTAACTTGAGCAACAAAGCAATCAAAGTTTTGTTACCGTTTGGATCTTCTTATCTTTGCGAACTTGAATTGTCAGCTCGGATAAAAATTAAATCGAGAAAAAGAGAACGGCTGCAGATGGTGGATGATGAAATGCGTGTTTGCTTTTCAACTATCGAGCCGCGTTTTGAGTTAATTTGCACTAAAAAACGAGCACATCCATCGCATTGATTAGCAATTCTATTCGATCTACTTCAGTTTCACCGTTGTTACAGTTATCCATAGGTAGCTTAAAGAACTTTAAATGAATAACTCTCAAATTTATTTTTTTATTGGTTTTGCTCTATTTGATGGGCCAGAGTTTAAAAAAAAGTTTAAGACACTGCACTAGACGTTTACTACAAAATTTTACTTTCTTCTCTTTTCCATCTGTTAAAAGTTGTTCACATAAAAGATATTTTCATAGATTATTGTCTTTTTCAGGCAGGAATTTAGAATTTCGATTTAACCAACTCTTATTTCATACCAACATTTTAGGAAATTGCTTAAGACTTTTCGTTTAAAAAAAAATTGTCAGCTAAGTTTGTATATCACTAAGGCATGCTAACCGATTTAGCTCGCGCTAATGAAATCATACAATATATTTCTTTTT
Source organism: Geotrypetes seraphini (assembly GCF_902459505.1). Lineage (NCBI taxonomy): Eukaryota > Metazoa > Chordata > Amphibia > Gymnophiona > Dermophiidae > Geotrypetes > Geotrypetes seraphini. The sequence continues at coordinate 7,058,886 of NC_047100.1, forward strand.
GATCCATTCCCAACCTAAAAACATTTATTGCAGATACCATCAATAACTTAAAACTATGTGCCTGTCTGAATCCAAATTGACATGGATTCAGGTAACCCACTTCCTCAATAAATGAAGATATCTATGTCAATACTATTTTTTCCCTGAAATTTTCCCAAAAATGGCACAGTAGAAATGGGTTGAAAATTAACCAGTTGATTAGAGTCAGTACCTTTCTTCTTCGATATGGGTCCAACTGTCGATTGTTTGCATCCATCTGGAAATATACCATCTCTGAGGGATTTGTTCACAAGCTTACTCATTGGTGGAGCTAACTTCTCTGCAAGTTGCCAAATAATCCCCGATGAGAACGCCTAAGTGTGCATCCTCTAATCTCCCTGATTATATTATCTTCATCGACCTCCTCAAATTCCACCCATTTCTTTGCCATTCCGTGTAACTGCATATCTACTCCCATCACACCACTCAAAACATTCCCTATAGATTTCAATTTATATCTCAAAAACTGCAAATAATATATATAAATAGACAGAGTGCACAGGGAAGGAGGCCTAAAACTCTGGTTGGCCCAGGTGCCTAAAGCCCTACCTATGGAAGGGGCCTCAGGTGCCTGGGCCAATCACCCAGGATTCACCGGGAAAGGGAAAGCCCGCCATTCTGAAGAGGCGGGCCTGCTGGCTGGAGGGAGATAGATTTACACTAGAGAGTTGCAGGGGGACAGAAATCCTACCCATCTCTACCCGTCCCTGCCAGGATCCTCTCCGTCCCCACCTGTCCCCTCCAGGATCCTCTCCGTCCCCGCCAGGATCCTCTCCGTCCCCGTCAGGATCTTCTCCGTCCCCACCTGTCCCCGCCAGGATCTTCTCCGTCCCCACCCATCCCTGCCAGGATCTTCTCCGTCCCCACACATCAGGATCCTCTCCATTCCCACCCGTCCCCGTCAGGATCCTCTCCGTCCCCACACGTCAGGATCCTCTCCATCCCCACCCGTCCCCATCAGGATCCTCTCTGTCCCCACCCATCCCCGCAAGGAATTACCTCCATTCCCGCCCATCCCCATAAAAAGCAGCAATTACTTCTGACAGGATCATCAATTCCACAGTTTCTTTTGTGTTTGCGCTGCTGTTTTCCTTGTGGAATCTCTTTGGTGGACCCCTTTTTTTGTTTTCTGTTCAGGTAATTAACTTATAAACCCCCTCTTTTTACTAAGGCTGATGTGTCCATTATATTATATGGACGAACCCTGCTTCCAAAGCCTTCCATCCCCGTGGGAGTCCCATTGGCTAGAGGGGGGTCCCCGTGTGAGTCCCTTGGGCCAGAGGGGGGGTCCCCGTGGGAGACCCGTGGGTTAGGGGGAATTCCCATGGGACCCCTGCGGGATCCACGGGATTTCCGAGATCCCCGTTCTCGTGCAGACCTCTAATTTACACATCAAGGGGTCAGTGCAAGTTTATCTCATGTTCACTGTGGATATCCTGAAAACCCAAGTGACCGAGCATGCCTTGAGGACTTGCTTGAGAACCACTGCCCTTCTGTACTTGACCTGGCCTGGAAAATGATGACAAATAATTTTCTCTATAATGTTTTCTGGTGCGTGCATTAAGACTTTTCCTCCTTCATCCCATCTATTCTCCAGTCTTAAGCCTTCTGTTCCTCTACTGAATGTTATTCCAAGGCTGTCATTCTTTACAGCAGCACCTGAAGGGCTGTCAATTGCAAAGAAACTTATCAATAACTGTAACAAGTCCACATACTTGTCCCTCACCTTCTGGCTGGTTGTGTTGAAACTCCTCTTTAATTAAGCACAGTAGTAAACACCCTGTAGAATGAGGAAAGAAAAAGCAAACTGAAGGAATGAGGAAGGAAACTTGATTTAAAAATAAAGTTGACAGAAAAAAGACCAAGGTTTTGTGGCCAGAAGAGGTATGTAAAGGTTTACAGAAATTCTGATTTGCATGTTGAAATTCCAGGCATAAGGCAGAGTCATCTTTGCATATGAATGAGGTTCTGCACTGGTTTGGGGTCTTCTGTAAGAAAAAGGATCACAGGGACATAATTGTGAGGGAAAACCATGTACCATAACTAATGCTTGAACATGGAAGCAAATCAAAGCCAGGCTCTCTTGTTCAAGACCACAGAGCTCTAGCCTGTGATAAATTTCCCCGGATCCTTTGTAACTTCCTCTGAACTGGGCGTGATCACTTAAAGCCAGATGGGCCACCTCTGAAGATGTCCCCTTTCCAGTCCTTTTCTCCATGCCTTAGTCTGTCTTTTGTGAAACATGTTTTCATTACATCAATACTTGTAAGTATCTTGCTTGAAATATTGATGTTTGCTCTTTTCCCATGTTTCTTTTGAGATATATGTGTTGATCTTGTGCTTAGGGTAATGCCAGAGGAAAAGTTCATAATCCTTTAAAAAGATGGACATAGGGAAAGCCACTGGGATTGGTAGCATGGAATCTTGCTTCTCTTTGGGAGTCTGCCAAGTACTTGTGACCTGGATTGGTCACTGTTGGAAGCAGGATACTTGGCTGGATGGACCATTGGTCTGATCCAATATGGCTATTCTTATGTTCTTAAGTGAACCAAGTATAGGACAATCAAGCCATTGTAACATCACTGATGAGGTCAGCTCTTAGGCATTGGTGGAATGAAACATTATGACATCACAATCTCAGCTCTGGAATGTTGCTACTATTTGGGTACTTGGGACTTGGGTTGACCACTGTTGGAAGCAGGATACTGGGCTGGATGGACCATTGGTCTGATCCGATCTGGGCTATTCTTATGTTCTTAAGTGAGCCAAGTATAGGACAATCAAGCCATTATGACAGGTCTCCAGAATGAGTTCCTGTAAAAAAAAAGAGGACACCTGGCCCTGCCCCGTTCCACCCCCCAGCCCCTGCGTCTGTGCACATGCGGATGTTGATGCAATGATGCCACGTTCATGCATATGACATCATCATGTCAACATTCCCACATGCGCAGATGCCTTCCAGACGTGGCCCTGAGGTCAGGGACTTCCAAAACCCAGACAAACTGCTGAGTTTTTGAAATCCCTCTGGGCACCCGGATAGTCCTCTAAAAAGAGGATTTGTCCTGGTTTCCCTGGACATCTGGTAACCCTATTGTGACATCACTGATGAAGTTGGCTTTTAAATACTGGTGGAATGAGACATTGTGACATCACAATCTCAGCTCTGGAATGTTGCTGCTATTTTGGTCTCTGTCATGTACTTGTTACTTGGATTGACCACTGTTGGAAACAGGTACTGGGCTAGATGGACCATTGCTCTATCCCAGTATTGCTATTCTTATATTCTTATGTTCTTATGTACAGGACAATCAAGCCATTATGACATCACTGGTGAGGTTGGCTCGTAGGCATTGGTGGAATGAGGCATTATGATGTCACAATCTCAGCTCTGGAATGTTGCTACTCTTTGGGTTCTGGATTGGCCACTGTTGCAGACAGGATAGACCATTGGTCTGACCTGATATGGCTATTCTATGATGGTGAGATAGCTCTTCCTCACAGCACAGAACTTTGTGCCTTCATAAGAACAGCTTAGAAGTAGACTAATAGCTTGGTGCTACTGGGTGCAAATTTTGGTAATGAATAAAATAGTGCGGCACAAACTTTCCTCCTGTGAGTGGTGCGTCCTGGGATCCAGGGCTCCTGGCTCTTGTTTTAAAAACTGTTTCCTCCATCGGATCCAGCTGGGAGGAGTTTACGGGAACGAGTAGGCTGTTGCACTTTGGTCAGGTTCAGGGGAGAGGCGAAGGTCAGGTAAACAGAGCTCTGAAACGCCCCCCTCGGCCCCCAGTGGCCAGCACTGATGCTCTCTTCTTTCCTCCCTTTCCGTGAAGAGATGCTCTGGGCAGGGCGAGATGGTGCTTTGGTTTAGGCTGTAACCCCCCTCCAAAGTCTAGCTCCAGGGTGGAATGCAGAGCTGAATAAATCAACAGGTGAACCTGACTCACCTGAGCCCTTGTCTCTCCTGTTATGCTTTCCCACAGGTATATGGGGCTGAAATACAGAGCCAGAGAGGTTGGGAAATACCTGCTGTTTCTGAACGTATCTGGCCTTGAGCTACAATTAAAAAGTTTCAATAAATGAAAAGAGGGGGATAATGCATAATTCCATCTAGGGAAGACAGGCTGCCCCTCGCTTTCATGATTCACATCCAGCCACACACCTTTCTATTTCTGCTGGACTGAAGGGTTATCAGAGAATGTGTGCACACAACTTCAGTGATTAAAAAAAAATCCCTCCTACAATAGCAAAATTATCAAGAGGGCTGAAATTAGCAATTTGCATAGAAAGGGAGGTTCTGGTCCTTTATCAGATTCCTTCTGAAACAATGGTGAGTGTCATTTGCATGCAAGAGAAGTATAGACCAAATACAGCATCACAAAATAGAATATTTGCACAAGCAACTCATGAAAAAGGGCATCAGAGACTGGTCCTGAGAGCCAGTGGCACAGAGTGGGGCACAGGGGTTAAAGCTGGGCAAGTCACTTAATCTCCCCATTGCCCCAGGTACATTAGAGAGATTGTGAGCCCACTAAGACAGACAGCGAAAAATGCTTGAGTACCTCAATAAATTCATGTAAACTGTTCTGAGCTCCCGTGGGAGAATGATATAGAAAATTGAATAAATAAATAGTGTGATAAGTTTCAGTCTCTCATAATGTCTCATGCCACCAATGCCTAAGAGCCAACCTCATCAGTGATGTCACAATGGCTTGATTATCCTTGCCATATTGAGTCAGACCATCAAGCCTAGTATCCTGATTCCAACAGTGGCCCGAAGTACCTAGCTAGATCCCAAGCCATCTCAATAATGGCCTATGGACTTCTCTTTTTTAAACCCTGCGATGCTAACTGATTTCACCACATTCTCCACCAACAACTTCCAGAGTTTAATTACACGCTGTGTGAAGAAATATTTTCTCTGGTTTGTTTTAAATCTACTACTTAGTAGGTTCATCGCATGCCCCCTAGTTCTAGTATTTTTGGAAAGAGTGAATAAGTGATTCACATCTACCCTTTCCACTCCACTCAGTATTTTATACACCTCTGTCATATCACCCTTGAGTCGTCTCTTCTCCAAGCTGAAGAGCCCTAGCCGCTTTAGCTTTTCTTCATAGGGAAGTCATCCTAAACCTTTTATCATTCCGCTATGTCTTTTTTGAGATAAGGCAACCAGAACTGCACACAGTATTCAAGTTTCAGCCATACCATAGAACGATACAAGGGCATTATAACATTTTCATCTTTGTTTTCTATTCCTTTCCTGATAATTCCTAACATTCTATTTGCTTGCTTAGCAGCCGTGGAGAGGACCCAGGGTGGACCTCCCCCCCTTAATACGCCACTGCCTTTATACTGCCATAAGCCTTCAGCGTGCCAGGCCAGGGCCAGTGCTAGACATGATGATGCTAGAGAGGGGGCCACCGAAAGCTTGCTTGCAAGTTGTCCCTTTTTCAACTTTAGGCAGGTTTGGGGGGCCCCCGTGACATAGGGGCCCACGGTGATTGCCCTGTTTGCCCACACCCAATGCTATCCCTTCTACAGGGACTTCTGTAAATGTCCTACAGTGACTGGGCCCCTGTAAAAGTCTTAAATCACCGCTGGGGGTTCTGCTATTCACTTGGACTAATTGTTAGGAAACAAGTCTTGTGCTAAATTCTAGGAACCTCCGTTTGGAGGCATGAGTCCAGTTATTTTTAGGCCCTGCTACTAATCACGGTGGAATTTCTTTTGTTCTAGTTCCGTAAATACCACCGGGCCTCCCCCCTCCCCTCATGCAGCACTCACGTGCCCCTGGAGTGTGTGTGTGTCTGCAAAGACCCCTGATGCTGCTCTGTGAGACAGGGAATCTGGTTATTAAGGGCGCCAGTTGCGATTGTCTCTGGGCTGTTCAGCTCCTGAATTTCCACCGTTTCCTGTCTTCAAGGGGCATATTTTCCTTTCTTTCAAGGCGTCCCTTGATTGGTGTTTTAGTTTTTGAAGATAATTAAATGCTATTTATAACATATTCCTTTTCCTTTTTTGGGGAAGTGCAATTGCATTTGAACTGAAGATGCTTTATTGAAATTTGGAAAGAGTTATCCCTTTTACTATAGAAATAGTAATATTATCTATTGGGATAATTAACTGCCTTTCCATGAAGAGATTCGCCCAAAGCTGTTTACAATACATTGAATAGTAATCGGGTACGCTTAAGTATTTTCCCTGTCCCGGCAGGCTCACAATCTAATATTTATTATAATATTTTTGCACAGAATATAGATTTATTTCTCACAAACTCAAGGGAGTTTTGAAATGCTTCTTATTTAAAGATGCCCCAATCAGAAGAATCCCTTTCCCTCTTGTTTCTCCCTTTTCCCCTCCTTTTCTTGACTTCCTCATGTCTTTTGTTTGTCATTGTGTGTGTTTTGAACTTTTGTATTTTTAAATTTGGTTTTATTCATTGAAATTGTATATCGCTTAGAAAAAAGATAAGTAATTAATCAAATACATATTAAACTTGAAACTTAAATATCCTCCCCTTTTACAAAGCTGTGGTAGCGGCTGCCACGTGGCAAATGCTCCAACGCCCGTTAAATCCCTACGGGCGTCGGAGGGATTACTGCAGCAACAGCCGCTACCACGGCTTTGTAAAAGGAGCCCTACATTCAGTTGGTAAAAGCAATAGTTCTTTCTCTTTTCTGTGACTCTTCTCCTGGATGTGGCCCATCTACAGTCATATTTCCGTTAAGAACGTAAGAAAAGCCTTACTGAGTCAGACCAGAATCCCGTCTTCGCAGAGGCCGATCCAAGTCACAAGTACCTGGCTAATAATAGCCGCGTTCCATGCTACTGTCCCATGTCTGTCTCAACAATAAACTATGGACTTTTCCTCCAGGAATTTATCCAAACCTTTTTTAAAACCAGCTACATTAACTGCTCTTACCACATCCTCTGGCAACGTGTTCCAGAGCTTAACTATTCTCTGAGTGAAAAAATATATCCTGCTATTGGTTTTAAAAGTATTTCCCTGTAACATCATCGAGTGTCCCCTAGTCCTTGTCATTTTTGACGGAGTGAAAAATCGATCCACTTGTACCCGTTTTGCTCCACTCAGGATTTTGTAGACTTCAATCCTATCTCCCCTCAGCCGTCTCTTTTCCAAGCTGAAGAGCCCTAAGCTTTTTAGCCTTTCCTCATACGAGAGGTGTTCCATCCCCTTTATCGTCTTGGTCGCTATATCTTTCTTATATCCAATGAAAACTATTCTCACAATAAATATACTCTATAAATGTATATGTGTATAATAATTAATAATTTATATAATAAATTTATCATTTTATTCTAGAATGAGATGTATTTATAGAAATAAAATGATAAATTATTATATAAATTATTAATTATTTTATACATATATATTTATTGTGAGAATAGTTTTCATTGGATATAGGATATATTATCTAATCTATTGTTGATTAGTAAAACTATTGAATTGAGTTGATAAGTCCTAAGTTTATTGGTATTTTGCTATATCTTTCTTGAGATAAGGAGACCAGAACTGAACGCAATACTCCAGTTCACCTGAAACGCTATGCTCTCCTTACAGAGACCAGTAGTGTCACTCCAGAGTCATATCTTCCCCTTTTTATTCATTTGTATCCCACTTTATACAAAGCGTGTCACAACAAATACACACACAATATCAAAAGAAAACAAAACACCGATAGATACATATGGTAAAGACAGGGAGGAGAGCTCTGAGCACTGACCTCTGCCTTCTTTCTGTCTGTCTCTTCATGAACGCTTGCCCAAAGGAGTAGTGGCTGGAGGTGCTTGGACATGGTCTGGAAGGAAAAGTTTAGGCTGTAGCCTTGTAAAATTAAGGGAGTCCTCAGTCGGCTAATCTCAAGAGTGGTGTTTCTTGTATCTCTAGTCCCATCACTGTGCCCTGGGGTGAAAAGGCATCTTTTCATACATCCCAGTTCATTTCTGCATGTTTGGCTGTTGTCTGTTGCCATCAGAGGGCAGGGGCTGTAGTGTAAATAAAATAGAAACCCTTTAGAGTTGTAGCAAGATCCCTGATAACCGAAGCTGTACCAGACCTTGGTAGCAGTGGAGTAGAGGAATAAGCTTGTGCTTAGTACAGCAGGCTAAGAAGCAGGGAAGCCAGGATTCAAATCTCGCTCTCATGCCTTATGACTTTGGACAAGTTGTGGGCTCAAAAATCCATGCTAAACAACCTATTTCAGATCTCTACATTGCTTTAGGCCACAGGTGTCAAACTCAAGGTGGCCCACCTGGCCGTTTAATGTGGCCCGTGGTGCGATGCCCCTGGTGTTATCATCTGGCCGGCTTCCTCCTCCTCACTGTCACAGTGTGCACAAAGCCGCAGGCAGTGGCTCCTTGCGCATCCCACATCTTATCCAGAAGCTTTCCCTCTGACGCTGTGACGTCAGAGAGACTTCCCATTCAAGCACAGGACACGTGAGGCTTTGTGCACACTGCAGCACTGAAGAGGAGGGAGCCAGCCAGAAGATAACACTGGGGACATCGTACCGCAGGCCACATAAAACGGTCAGGCGGGAGTCGGCCAGAAAGTAAGACATCCACCGGAGGGAGGCACAGCATGGAGGGAAACAGCAAAGGTAAGGTGAATTATTTTATTTTCAATTTAGTGATTGAATTGTGTCAATTTTGAAAATTTACATCTGCTGTCTGTATTTTGCACTGTTCAGGAAGAAATGCATTTGTTTCTATTTCTCTGGGGTTGTACTACATGCAGAGTCTTGAATCTTAGGGTTTCGTTTATATATATATATATTAGTACTTTTAGTTTGTGGTCCCATATTTGCATCAGGGTTATCTATGTTCTAGTAGGAATGAATGTTGAGAAGCATACAATGTGCTTTGTGTAGTTTAATTTTGTGGTTAACCAATGGAAAAAATGGTGTTACAATTAGTACTATTATGGGGCGGGGTCTGGGGCGGAGATTGGGCGGTGTTTTGGATTTCGGCCCCTTAATGTGATTGAGTTTGATACCCCTGCTTTAGGCAATCCACGTGTACTGGAAAGGTGGTTTCTAACAGTTTCTAATGCTTGAAATAAAGTGATTTTCAACTTTATCCTCCAGTGCATAACAGTAGGAAAAACTAAAATGTTAGTCTTTATTTGGCCCCGAACCCCCTCCTCTTAAAAGATTTCCACCGTGAGCAAGTAAGAAATGTAGAATTCACTGTCCGGGACATGAAATCTAAGTGTCTGTCTGTCCTCATGTGAGGAACTTGCAGCATCCGACCTTCCACTTAGTTCACATCCTCACTGCTATCAGAACTGTGCAGTCTCTTCTCATCTGGAGCCCTGGCAGCACCCGTTGCTTGATGTGCCTTTGGTGTGCGTCATAGACAGAAGGCCAAGAATATGTAGTTTGCAAACTGGTAGAATGTGTACTCAGCTTCCATTTATGTTTTCAAAGTTGTTCACTTGTAAACTATACTATATTTCCAGATGGCCAAGGGTAAGAGCATGTTTCATTTCCTATATGATTCCATTATTGTGGAATTAATTCCTTCAACTTATAGGTCAACTGAAGACCTAATGCAGTTTAAATGAGTTATAATGGCTGTAATATCACATATGGCCACAAGAGGGCTCCCTTCCTGAATTTACTCAAAGTGTGACATGAACAGCAACAACCTTCATTAAACCATATTAGGAACAGGTTTCCTCCATTGTATGTCAGGTTATAGAAATGGGACAGGTTTTTTCTCTGTTGTCCTCACATGGTCACTACATGTGTGGAAGTGTGTGGTGCAGTGGTTAAAGCTAGCACCCTGAGGTTGTAGGTTCAAACCCCCCCAGGCTGCTCCTTCTGACCCTGGGCAACTCACTTAATCCCCATTTTGAGCTCTCCTGGGAGAACAGTATAGAAAATTAAATAAATAAATAGTGTGAAAAGCTTCAGTCTCTGATAACCAGAGCTGGTATTGTGACATCATAATGTTTCATTCCTCCAATAAGAGCCAACCTCATCAGTGATGTTACAATGGTTGGATTATAAGAACATAAGACTTGCCTCTGTCGGGTCAGACCGGAGGTCCATCGTGCCCGGCAGTCCGCTCACGCGTCGGCCCCTCAGGTCCAGGACCTGATAGTGCTCCTACCCTAAAACTCACATACGCTTTTCGCTTTTGTCCTGTAGAGTAACCTTCTATCTATACCTTTGTCCTAGACTGGCTCACTTTTACTACATTATGATTTCTAGAGTGGTTAAAGCTACAGCCTCAGCACCCTGAGGTTGTGAGTTTAAACCCACGCTGCTCCTTGTGACCCTGGGCAAGTCACTTAATCCCGCCTCCCCCCCCCTCCCCCATTGCCCCAGGTACATTAGACAGATTGTGAGCCGAGCAGGACAGAAAGGGAAAAATACTTGAGTACCTGAATAAATTCATGTACACTGTTCTGAGCTCCCTGGGGAGAACAGTATAGAAAATCGAACAAATAAATTTATAGGTGACACAGATATGGAGCAGGTTTCCTCTGCTGTCCTTACGTGGTCACTACATGTCAGCTATAGGTCCAACAGGCGACAGAAGTATGTCAAGTTGTCTTTCAATAGCATCTTGACATGTTCCCTGTATACTACACTCACCAGCATGCACTGGGAAGGGATAGTTTTAACCTTTATTAAAAATTTCTATACTGCTTATAATGACATTATATACACTGTAATACTGGTCAAAATGCTAGCAGAGGGAGGACCATTAATCCTAACAGAATCTTTTGATAGCCCTATCTGTGGGGACTCTAGTCCTAGTGGTGAGTCTCATGCTCCCCTAGACCCAGGATTGCAAGTGCTTTCATTCAGCCCCTCTTCTCCCGTAAGGAGGAAGGATACATAATTTTGCTGACAGATCCCTGATTTTACCATCAGTTTGTTTATCACTTTCAAAAAAAGGTACCTTCCCATGATACCTTACAAGGCACAAATGTCCCTCGGCACATGACTAAGGGAAATCCAGTCTTGGACATATGCAGACAATAAATGTGAGCTGTTTTAATACAGAAATATATAGAAATAAAACACAGCATAAAAACAATACAGAAATAAAATGAATATTTTCATCCAGCAGGTGGCACTAATGCTACATTTTAAATTGCACCATTCTCTGTAATGGAAGTCATTTCCTGGGTTGCACGTTTGTTTATTTATTTATTCAGTTTTCTATACTGTTCTCCCAGGAGAGCTCAGAACGGTTTACAGGTGCCCCATTGAGCTACCAAGTGGCAGGTAGAGAATGACACGGGGACAGGTTGCTGTGGTAAACTGTGGCAAACCGTGGGAAATCCGTGGGAACGCGAAACATTTCAGCCATTATACTGTAGGAAAGGGAGCAAGATCTTTTACTGACCCGCAGGAGCAATAAAAACCTTGCTTCTGCAGTAACAAAAAAAAAAATTGCGGCCAGGTCAGTCTTGGCTAGGGTTAACATTTTTCAGGCCGCAAAAACCTGGACACATGTCCCCTGCCTCACCCTGTTCCGCCCTAGCCTTGCCCAGTTCTGCCTCAGGCTCCGCCCTTTTCTACCCAGCCCCTCCCAGTTCAGCCTCTAGCCCTGCCCCCCAAACCTCCTCTCTTCTTCCCCGACAAGCTCCGGCTGCGTCTCGAGGGCCTGGAGAGTGCGCAGAGGCGTGTGACATCGTCCACACATGCTCAGATGCCCTCTAGATGCAGCCAGAACAGTCATGTTTTGGAAAGTCCGTCTGGGAGCCCGAACAGTCCTCTAAAAAGACTATCTTGGACAAACTGCCGGGTTTTGAAAACCAGTCCGGACGCCTGGACAGTCCTTTAAAAAAGAGGACATGTCTGGGTAAATCCGGACTTCTGGTAACCTCACTTTCAGTTTCTGCCCTGTGTCGGGAACTTCATTGGCTGCCGGTTGAGGCACATATTAGTTTTAAGTTGGGTTGTGTCTTGTTGGGTCCAATCTCCAGCTTATCTGATTAATTCATTTTTCTTTACTACTCAAAAACGTGCACGTCAAGCTCATGCTTTATTTGTTTTTCTATTGGTGAAGAGTTGCAAGTTCAAAAGATTTCATGAACATATGCTTTCATATCAGGCTGCCAGCTGGGACAAAGAATTCAAACAACTATCTCTTATGTCATATCTGGAATTTAGAAAACATTTGAAAGCTTACTTGTGATCGAAACATTCAAGATAATGAAGGGAATAGACTTAGTAGATAAAAGACAGGTTGCTCACACTCTCCAAAATAGAGAGAACGAGAGGGCGCTCTCTAAAGTTAAAAGGGGATAGATTCCAGACAAACGTAAGGAAGTTCTTCTTCACCCAGAGAGTGGTAGAAATCTGGAACGCTCTTCTGGAGGCTGTTATAGGGGAAAATACCCTTCAGGGATTCAAGACAAAGTTAGACAAGTTCTTGCTGAACCAGAACGTACGCAGGTAAAGCTAGTCGCAGTTAGGGCGCTGGTCTTTGACCTAAGGGCTGCTGCGTGAGCGGACTGCTGGGCACGAAGGACGACTGGTCTGACCCAGCAGCGGCAACTCTTATGTTCTTGTTCTCTAGATTTTGGGGTCATTAAATTCCATGATTATTGCTCGGTTGCTTTTGTAAACCACATAGATCGATTTGTATGTTATGTTATGCATGTCTAACACCAGTCCTGTTTGGGAACTTTAGGGCTGATTTTACTCTTTTTTTATGACCATGGCAGGAGAGGGTTTTCCGAGTGCTTTACCTGGGTAGATTGCCCTGGTTGTACACTATCCTTCTCCTGTTCCTGAATGGCTTTCGCTGTGCAAATAAATACTTTTGATTCTGTACAATGAGGCATTCCCAAGGGTGTGTTTGGGTCACAGGAGTGAAACAACCTAAGTACATTTGCTATCAAATGCACTATTTTACCCCCAATAGGCTGCCCATACAGTTGGTAGATGCTAATTACTCAGATGCTCTTAGAAAATGTGCAGCGTAGACAGTTTTCAAACTGAAATCACCTGGGTAATTCTTAAAAAATGAGCTACATATTGGCGGAACTGTGGGCTACTCAAAATTGGCTCCTTAAAGGTGTGTTTCTGGGGTAAGACGTGACCATGCAACTTGCGATCCAGAAACAGAGAACAGCAAATACAAGAAAGCACCAGAGAGAAATGCAAACAACCTCCCTAAACACCCAGATCCACAGTGGTCAGATTCTTCTGGTCTACTTCTATTGCACTGGCTGGTTTAATGAGTCACTTAATAATTTCCTCTCTCTCTCTCTCTTTTTGCCAAATTGTGACTGTTAGGGTATCCAGCAAGACCCTATTTCAGAGGCTATTTCTTATTTGAATTTGTTCTGTATTGAAGCACATCTAGACATCACAGATTTGACAACGTGTATGAGGAAAGAGGTCAGGGCTCTTCAGCTTGGAAAAGAGACGGCTGAGGGGAGATAGGATCGAAGGCTACAAAATCCTGAGTGGAGTAGAACGGGTACAAGTGGATCGATTTTTCACTCCGTCAAAAATTACAAGGACTAGGGGACATTCGATGATGTTACAGGGAAATACTTTTAAAATCAATAAGAGGAAATATTTTTTCACTCAGAAAATTGTTAAGCTCTGGAACATGTTGCCGAGAATGTGGTAAGAGTGGATAGCGTAGTTGGTTTTAAGAAATGTTTGGACAAGTTCCTGGAGGAGAAAAGTCCATAGTCTGCAGTTGAGACAGGCATAGGAGAAGCCACTGCTTGCCCTGGATCAGTAGCATGAAATGCTGCTACTATATGGGGTTTTGCCAGGTACTGTGACTTGGATTGTCTTCTGTGAACATGGGATACTGGGCTGATCCAGTAAGGCTATTCTTAAATATCAGCACAAGATATCCCATACATAGCAGGGCAAGGTTCTTGTAGGATCTTCTCTGTAGGGAGTAAAACTTCTGACCACTAAAAGGATGATTTTATAAATGTCTGTGGAAGTGTAGGTAAGAGAAGTGACTCTCTTTCTGTGGACAGAGAGCATCATAGGGCTTGAGATGGTAGGAGAGCAGTGGAATGAGGGAAAGGTTTGGCTTGACATGGTTTGAAAAGTCTGGATTTCTTTGGCCTAGTTGTCCTTTGCTTTGCCATTTCATTAGAGAGACACAGAACAATAGTAACAGAGAGCTTATCAGTTTTCTTACCTGGAGACACACTGGGGCTCTTCCACTAGAGGGCAATACAATGCCATTTCATGGAACAGAATTGTTCTCTGGTCTTTCTTGGTTAGTTTTTGAGGATAAGCATGTTTGTCACTTACTTGTTTAACGTACAGCATTGCGTATGTCTTGCGGTGCTATAGAAATGATAAGTATTAGGGTTACTAGATTTGTTCAAGAAAAAAAAAGAGGACACGTGGCCCCATACCGTTCTGCCTCCAGCCCAGCCCCCACAGAAAACTCATCTCTTCTCTTTCCCACATGCTCGGAGGTCCTTCATTCTATCTATCTCATTCTATCTATCTATCTATGCATTCTATCTATCGATCAATCTATGCATTCTATCTATCTGTCTATGCATTCTATCTATCTATACATCCCACCTATTATATCCATTCTGATATTTGTCTAGCATGGTGCTTGGGACATCCCATGGGCACCTGTCCACCAAACAAGTCTAGGAGTATACAGCATACTGATTCTAACAAATGAGGAAAGTGTTTGTGTTAGGGTGAAGGTGAAAGTAGAGTTTGCCTTTTTTTTTTTGACTCTTCATTTTATCTAGCAAATTAAGATCTGTGACCTCCTTTGTTAATGAGGCCTATCAAGGTCATAGTTAGACATTGATTGTGTACCAGAAATATCCATTCAGCCCATAAAAATCACGTGCAGGAGTGATTTATGGATTTATCATTTTGTTATCAGGCAAATTAGTCTGAACCTCCCACCCACCCCCCCAGCCAGCCAGCTTTCCTTGACATTTCCCCAAAGAGATTCAATTTCAGATTTTGAAATCCCTATGCATTAATCTCCATGACTCAGAAAGAAACAGCTCCTGCATGTGCGCCATGGAATTAACTCCAGGCTCATCAGTGAACCAAACAAAGACTAGTAATTGTAATAAGGAACAGGTCTGAGTCTGACTCATGTATTTTGAACGTGATAATGAATTTACTCTATTTAATCAGGCCATTGAATAAAAAGATTTGCACCCAATTAAAGAGGAGCAACCGCTGCAGCCTGATCTGGAACTTGTCCTTGTAATTCTGCTTACTGTATCTTTCGTTGTAATGTTTTTCATATTACAAAGACTAGGGGACACTAAAAGTTATAAGGAAATACTTTTAAAACCAATAGAAGGAAATTTTTTTTCAGAGAAAAGTTAAGCTCTGGAACGAGTTGCCAGAGGATGTGGTAAGAGCGGATAGCGTAGCTGGTTTTAAGAAAGGTTTGGACAAGTTCCTGGAGGAAAAGTCTATAGTCTGTTATTGAGAAAGACATGGGGGAAGTCACTGCTTGCCCTGGATCGGTAGCACGGAATGTTGCTTCTCTTTGGAGTTGCGGAATCTTGCTATTCTTTGAGATTCTGCCTGGAATCTAGATACTCTTTGGGGTTCTAGACTCTTTTGTTACTCTTTGGGATTCTGGAATTTTGCTATTCTTTGAGATTCTGCCTGGAATCTAGATACTCTTTGGGGTTCTAGACTCTTTTGTTACTCTTTGGGATTCTGGAATGTTGATACTCGTGATTCTGGAATCTTGCTATTCTTTGAGATTCTGCCTGGAATCTAGATACTCTTTGGAGTTCTAGACCCTTTGTTATTCTTTGGGATTCTGGAATGTTACTACTTGTTGGGATTCTGGAATCTTGCTATTCTTTGAGATTCTGCCTGGAATCTAAATACTCTTTGGGGTTCTAGACTCTTTTGTTACTTTTTGGGGTTCTGGAATGTTGCTACTCGTGATTCTGGAATCTTGCTATTCTTTGAGATTCTGCCTGGAATCTAGATACTCTTTGGAGTTCTAGACCCTTTGTTATTCTTTGGGATTCTGGAATGTTACTACTTGTTGGGATTCTGGAATCTTGCTATTCTTTGAGATTCTGCCTGGAATCTAGATACTCTTTGGGGTTCTAGACTCTTTTGTTACTCTTTGGGATTCTGGAATGTTGATACTCGTGATTCTGGAATCTTGCTATTGTTTGAGATTCTGCCTGGAATCTAGATACTCTTTGGGGTTCTAGACTCTTTGTTATTCTGGAATGTTGCTACTTGTGATTCTGGAATCTTGCTATTCTTTGAGATTCTGCCTGGAATCTTGATACTCTTTGGGGTTCTAGAATCTCCTTGGGTTTTGGCCAGGTACGAGTGACATGGATTGGCTACCATAAGAACAGGCTACTGGGCTTGTTGGACCAGTGGTCTGATCCAGTAAGGCTTTTATGTTCTTATGCTATGTCTGCTTGGGGTTTTTTTTTTCCTTTCGTTTTAACCAGATCAAAATGGTATTTTTGCTTTGATTACTTTAAAGGGGAAAGGACCAGCTTTTCTGGGTAAAAAATATGAAGTTACTTTTGAAAAACAAACAAACAGTAGGCCGGATTCTCAAAACTTACCATGCCTTGCCAGTTTAGCGTGACAGTACTTTACCGCACAATTTCTCAGAACAGCTCACCGTGGTCTCTGACTCTGCCATGCAAATGTATTACATTTAAACAAGCACTCTGGCCGATTCTCCATCATCGCTGGGTGATTCTCCAAGCGCGGCGCTGGCTTTTGATGACCAAAAATTACCAGCTGGTCCAGAGGTGCCAGTACAGTGAAAAGCTCTTCTCAGGCATGTATTTTTCACTGTGACTCATGATTTTTTAAAACCACATCATTCCCATAAATAATAGTAGTATAGTTGTATAATGGTTTCGGGGGAAAAAATCTCAAAAGCACACGTCTTGGGTGCATGTACTAAAGGCGTGTCTTATGTGTGCTTTCTGAAAACCGACGCTTGAAACACTCCTCCCTATCTAATAGTGCCTCATGTGACGTGTGCCTATGATATGTGCATATATTGCGCTTCAATAAGGCACACCCATGATATGTGTGCTTAGATAGTTTGTCAATTACCTTAGTCAAGTAACTGTAGCTATTCTATAATCTGTGCACAGAATGTTGCACATAAAGTGTAAAATTGTTCAAGCAAGATTCTAGAATGAGGGTGATGGTGTGTTCTGAGGAACTGTTAACATAAAAATTGCCACACTGGGACAGACCAAAGGTCCAGCAAGTGGCCAATCCAAGTACCTAGTTAGATCCCAAGAAGTAAAACAGATTTTATGCTGCTTATCCTAGAAACAAGCAGTGGATTCTGGCCTATGGACTTCTCTTTTAGGAAATTATCCAAGCCTTTTTTAAACCCCGCTAAGCTAACTGATTTCACCACGTTCTCCAGCAATGAATTCCAGAGTTTAATTACATGTTATGTAAATAAATATTTTCTCCTGTTTGTTTTTAAATCTTCTACTTGGTAGCTTCATCGCATGTCCCCCTAGTCCTAGTATTTTTGGAAAGAGTGCACAAGCGATTCACATCTACCCTTTCCACTCCACTAAGTATTTTATAGACCTCTATCATATCACCCCTGAGCCGTTTCTTCTCCAAGCTGAAGAGCCCTAGTCGCTTTAGCCTCTCCTCATAGGGAAGTCATGATAGTTACATTTATGAAGAATGCAAGGAAGGACTTTCCTGTTTCCTTTGTACTACTGAAATGGATGTATATATGTAAGACTGTAGGGTTTTCAGCCGGCTTTATTTTTATTTTCCAGACAGATTGTTCTGTTCCCTAAGGAAAACTGGACATGTCTAAGCAATGGGAGCAGATCAGTCTGTCTGGAGACAGCAAAGGGAATGGGACTTGATATATGGCATTTTCTGTGTGGTTCCAATCAAAACAGTTTACATATTTTAGACAGGTCCTTATTTTGTACCTGGGGCAATAAAGGGTTGACTGACTTGCCCAGAGTCACAAGGAGCTGCAGTGCGAATTGAACTCCCAACCTCGGGTGCTGAGGCAGCTGCCCTAAGCACTGGGCCACTCCTCCATGGTAGTCAAATGCCAGGCAATTCGAGTTAAGAAAGAAAAGTCTTGACAGAAGCACAAAAAGAAACCAACCAAATAAATTAATTTAAGCAGTGCAGGTCCAAAGGAAAGACATGCAGGCAAAAAGTATCACTTCAAGTGCCTTCTTTATTGACTTCTGATGAGACACAACAGAGAAGACAGGTGGATGAGACAGCAGGACTGAAAATATTTACAATTTGAATTTGTCAGCACAGATAAAAACTTCTCCTACAGTGCACATGTACAAAATGAACCTGACAACACAGAGACAAGACACGCACGATACAGTATGTGTCTTCTGTTCCTTGGCTTCACGGGGAGAACCTGGCATTGAAATGTGACCGAGAAGTCACCGGGTAATATAAAATTGCCAACTGGAGACAACAGAAATGTGTACAGCGGGAAGAAATTCATCAGCTCTGTGCTGTCCCTGCCCTTCTCAGCACTGAGTTAACGTCATTGGTTGAGTTGTATCATGAAACACAAGGACACAGGTGGTTATGGGATGCCGGTAAGACCCCTCTGGCTCTCCCTTTTATGCAGGTTTTGGGTTTTTTTATTGAATACCAAAATATTGAGCACACGATTAATGAAGAAGTATCCTTGTGCAAGCTACGAGCATGTGTATTTTGGTCTATGGAAGACTTTTCGTTAATGTAGCTAATAAGAACTCCAATGGTTTGAAGGTCGTTTTGTTGCTCACACAAATGATTAGATGTAATGTTGTACTCTGTCTAGTTCTGGGATTGGGGATTCCTTCGCTCTCTCTCTGCCACCTTTCCTCATGATTTCACCAAGGGTTAATTAATAATTCACTGATTAGGGCATAGAAGGAAGGAGTCCGAAATGACTGAAGGGCCTGGAGCATCCTGCCGCTACCTCATCCTTGTAACACCTACTGTGAGTTGATTGCTCAGCTTGATGGATTGTTTCGTTACAAAATACTATTCAACTATGGTTTCCCAGCTCCTTTCCTTGACTGATAGGAATTCACCGCTCCAGGGTGGTGCAGAAGGCATGCTGCTCCTTAACTGGGCACCTTGCAACACTGAGAAAAGACAGCACCAAAGAGGCACTGCCTATTCCTTGCAAAACCCACGCAAAAGATGTTAGGAGCATCTCGGCTGCTGAGGTGCATCGGGTTATTCAAATCCTTTCTTCTGGGAAACTCAGCTACGCCTGTGGAATGAGCTTGCTCACTGGACACTCGGTTGCTGGATTCTGTTCACCAAGGAGAACGCCAGAAGAAAGTGCTCTTTATCACAATACCAGGGTGGAAGGTGAGTATTAGTGGCTATTCAGAGACAGAACTCATTTCCAGCATACTCCGCTTAGGAGGGAAATATGGTGTGAAAACTAACCTGGATCCAGTGACGTAGTAAGGGGGGAGGAGTGCCGACACCATGCTCACCCCATCCCTCCTCCACCCACCCCATAGATCTTTGCTAGTGAGAGCAATTTCCCTTGCCTGTTGCTCGCACCAGCCTGGTTCCCCTCTGAATCACTTCCGGATCACAAGGCCAGGAAGTGACATCAGAGGGAAATCCAACACTGGTGTGAGGAGCATGCTGGAGAAAAGCCACGCGTGCTGGCAAAGATTTAGTGTGGGGGGGGGAGCATGAGTGTGGAGTTGGGGGGGTACAGAGAGGAGGGCGTGGGGGGCATCCCCCAAGTGCCTCCTACCCTTACTATGCCACTGCCTGGATCTATCGTCTTCATTTATTTCATTAAAGTTACTGCAGTTAATATAAGACATGGAATGAGGGAAGTGACTAGGGCTGCAGAGGGAACATATGGACTATCTAAAGTGTGCAACAGATCTGAAATTCAAACTTCCGTGTGGTGTTCTTGATTCGCATTGTCTTACCAAGTCATCCCAATACAAAAATATGTCAAACTGCAATTCAAACATTATATAACTAAATAATGTCTCTATTACATTTTATTAAACATTTAACAATTTATTGCAGATACCTGGACTTTTTGAGTCCTTTAGTAGAAATATGATGGCTATCAACAGACACAGGAGTTTATAGATTATGGCTGTACTAAACCTCTAGTTCAGGCCATCGTCTTCAAGTCAACTGACTTGTGGCCTCTCTCGGCCTGTTCTATGCCTTGAACTAATCTAGTTCACCTCGGACTGCCATTAGAGAGACTGGGTACACAGCAAATTCTAGAAACTGCTTTAAAATCTTACCAAAACCTGTCTGCTCATATCCATCTAGAACAGTGGCTCCCAACCCTGTCTTGGAGGACCACCAGCCAGTCGGGTTTTCAAGATAGCCCTAATGAATAGGCATGAGAGAGATTTGCATATAATAGAGGTGTCAGGCATGCAAATCTGCCCCATGCCTATTCATTAGGGCTGGGGGTCCTCCAGGACAGGGTTGGGAACCACTGATCTAGAACATGGCACTGAGGGCCTATGTTCCACCAACTTTCTGTTCTTCCATGACTGTGGCAAGAGCCTTGTCAAACAGGATTCCCTCTATTTTCTTGCTAAAGTGGTCCCATATCTACTCCAGCTTTCTCTCTTATAATTTAGCAGACAGACAGGCTGATCATTGTTGACATCTGTTGTAAAGGATTTCACTAGGCCCTGCAATATCACACACATTTTACTGTTAAAAGTCTAATACAGTATATATTTTCAGTTTTTCCTGAAATATTCTCAATTATTTCCTCAAGTTTTTTTGAGTAAAAGCATCAATATAACTGTTAATCATATATTGTATTCTACGCACTAGTTTATTTTTCTTATACATCTATGGTATATACAAGCCAAATATTCTATATGGTATTTTATAAGGTGCCAGATAGTCATCAGATTCAGAACTTTGTAGCAGCGCAACTCTTATGGGATGGTTTAAGATATAATACATTGGGAGCTACAACTGCGCTGCCCAAGCAAAAAATAAATAAACCAGCTGAGGTAAACAGGGATAAAAATCTAAAATCAAACAATCAAAAGAAAAATGCTTTTAGACCAAAGGAATTCTGGAAAAAAGAGGCAGGGCATCAGCTTGGATGGTCAAGAATGCAAACGCTCAAAGTCTTTGTTAACAAGATCAGAGGGGGAGAGTTGGGGTTAGTGAGATGTTGGAAGGGTGACCAGTAGAACGCAAACGTCTACAACAAATTCTTTTGATCATCACTTGGAGAAGGTGATGAATCTAAGGCATTGACCAGTAGAGGTAAAAGCCACGGAAGGGCTGTTAATAGGGTTGTACAGCACGTTGAAAAAAAGACTAAAAGATTCTGGAAAGCACGGGTTGCACAAAGAGATCCACCTGAGTTCTATAATAAGATAACAGCAGTCAGTTGGCAGGGTGTCGTGGATGCTGCCTAGTTGGATTTCCGTGAGGCTTTCAACACTGTTCCTCAGTTCTCAAGCTAGGAAAGAAAGCGGTTAATTTGGTGACAGTGGTGTCTTAAGGGTGAGTGGTGCCCCCGTCCCTTTTTAACTTCTCCAGCATTAGCAGAATGCCCGCGCCGGTGTTGGCTCGCCCTTTGACGTCACTTCCTAGGCGCGGGTCCCGGAAGTGACGTTGGAGAGAACACCGATGCGGGCAGCAACCTCGCGCTGGGGAAGTTTAAAAAAAAAAAAAAAGTTACGGGGGAAGGCAAGGGGTGCACGCGGCAAGGAGAGGAGCAGGGAGGAGGGGTACTGCACCCTTAGGACCGCCCCTCCCCTCTTTACTACACCACTGTTTGGTGAGGACACTGTTGAGCAATAGAATTCAGGACATGGTGGTCAATGGCATCCATGATGATGAGGTGACCAGTGGGCTACATATTGGAATTTGCTTCCCACCAACCTGAGAACCGAAAAAAATCTCGACCGCTTTAAGGGTTTACTGAATAGTCATTTGTTTAAAGAAGCATTTTTAGACTGTCCATCAACCATCAAGGAAACACTGTCGTACCCCGGTCCTTTTGTCCTTACCTTAAATGTTTGCTACCGTAACAGAAATGCGCTGACAATTGCGCACCAACAATCCCGTGCAGGACTTATGCACGCCGGCTTAAAACAGTTACTGTTAATGCTGTGAGGGGGTGTGTGTATGTGTGGGGAACTCCCCCCTTACACTGAAAACTGCCGTTTTGTTTAATTTGTTGTGTATTTGGCAGTTTTTAGTGTAAGGGGGGGGTTCCCCACACATACACACACACCCCCTCACAGCATTAACAGTAACTGTTTTAAGCTGTTTTAAGTTGGTGCGCAATTGTCAGCGCATTTCTGTTACGGTAGCAAACATTTAAGGTAAGGACAAAAGGACCTCCCCCCCACGGATGTGCGAGCACTAACAGTAACTGTTTTAAGCTGGTGTGCATAAGTCCTGCACGGAATTGTGTGCGCACGATTGTCGGCGCATTTTTACATAATTGTATTTCATACCCTTCAACCTTTCATGTCCCGTTAGTCAAATGTCCAAGTTTAATTCTGTTATCTGTATTGTAATTTCTTTTTAACCCCAATATTTTTTATTGTAAATCGCTTAGAAGTTCTGATAAGCGATTTCATCAAATTTTAATAAAACTTGATTTCTATGCTGGTGAGCAGTCACTCATCAGATCTGGTACCTGCTACAACCCCGCCTACATGGCACCCGCCAAGAATTTATAAATGCATTTGCTTATATTCTACAAATGTATTTAAAATTTGTTAATCAGTAAAACCAGTTCAAGTCAAAGTGTGCACGTTCCCTGTAATGGGAGAATTAAGCTGTTTGCAGACAGAGTTACCTACGAGGCTTTCACGTGAGCTCTGTGGACAATACTGCAATTCAAATAACAAACCCAATTCCACAAATTAGCAGACACCTGCTAAAGTATGTCGAAAGCCCTTTGTCTGGCTGACAGAGACCCCGCATAAAAATATTAAGGAAGTGGAAAGAAGCTACAGAGGGTTGTTCAGGACACATTTACAGGTCCCCAGGGCCCAATTATTTCTGTGGGAAGCGAGCAGTTTCCACCTTTCCCAGGAGATGCTCGATCATGGCTAACTCAAGGTGTTACTATTTCTGCTGAAGGAAAGGCGGCAGCCTATGCTTTATTCTAGAGGGAAGGGAGGGGCACACGGTTGCTGCTCTTGCTCAGGACTGAGGTGCCTGTCACTGCTCTCTGTCTGCCTCTTCCTGTTGAGAGTTTGACTTTACAGCTAACTCAGCTTCCATTTGGGCCAAGCGGCAGGAAACTCATGTGCTAGGCTTGTGCGGTGCACTAAGAAATGCCAAAGTTGACCGATCTGATGTTAAAAACTTGTTGCTTTGAATATGATCTGAGGTTTTTGGCTTTCTTGGGGTAGCTGCTTTCTGGGCTCAGATATCTGTGTTGACATCTGAAGCAGCTTGGACTAAGAACTTTTCAGCACCCACTTGTAATACAGGCTAGAATATACTGGAGGAGTTTAACATCTTCGGGTGGTGGGAGGGGGTCATTGACCACTGGGGAAGTATAGAGAAGATGCGGTATATAAACCTAAGGTTTAGTTTACTTTAGGTCATGGCTTAATCCCTCCAGTGGTCAACTGGTCAGTGTGGGCACCTTTATAGCGTTTAGATGCTTTTAAAACAGGTCTAGCTAAAAAAGCCCAGGACCTTTTGTTAAAGGTTTGAGTATGCCTGCCGAGCGTCCAAGTCCTAAGCCCACCCAAAGCTCGCCTCTAACATACCCCTTTAAGACTTGGACACACTGAAAACACATCAACCAGAAAGACATCTAGAAAATCTGTTTTGAGAATGCTCACTTTGGACGTTTTGACCACTAAGACATCGATCTTTGAAAAAGAGCCCCACGGTGTACGTCGTTGACAGCAGCAATATGGTTTGATGGATAAGAATCTCAAGGCATGTCCTAGGGAAATTTTGAGCGGTTTGATGCTTTGATGATCTAAAGCAGGGGTGTCAAATGCCGGTCCTCGAGGGCCGCAATCCAGTCAGGTTTTCAGGATTTCCCCCAATGAATATGCATGAGATCTATTAGCACACAAAGCAGCACATGCAAATAGATCTCATGCATATTCATTGGGGAAATCCTGAAAACCCAACTGAATTGCAGCCCTCAAGGACCGACATTTGACACCCCCGACCTAAAGCAATCTGATTTACTCTCTTAACTCATGCTCATTGGTTCATGGAATGGGCGACGGAGTGTGGGTCTGATCCTTAACAGCCCAGGTGCTTTTTTTAGGGGGCTGGGGGGGATTGGTTTGTACCATGTGTAGAATAATTCACCGATGCTTTGGTCGGGTATCTTGGTTGATGTTTTGGAAAAAAAAAAAAAAATTAATCAAGTGAATTTAAATAAATATTATCAGAGGAAGGGAAGAAAGTTCTTAACAATAGGTCTCCTTCAATTAACGCAAGGGTGTCAAAGTCCCTCTTTATATTACATACTGTAAACCGAGTCGAGCTTTATTTTCATAAAGATGACACAGTATAAATATAAGCTTTAGTTTAGTCTGAAAACCAAATCCATACTTAAAGTCTCTTTGGTGACAGATTTTGGTTGGCCACATTAAGTTAGACTGCGTGCCAAGAAACAGTAACTCTTGGTTTGGATTTGATTTGTGCCTTCCTTCCTTTTAAATCCGATTTAATTTTCTGTTCTAGTTACTGTTAATGCTCGTATCTAATGTCCTTGGCTTGGGATCTAGTTGTGCCTGTTATAAGCTGAATAAAAAAGATTTGAGAGTCAAAAACATGTAGGGCTCATTTTACTAAGGTGCGCTATATGCTGACGCATCCATTATATCCTATGGACGCGTTAGCATTTAGCACGTGCTAAGATGCACTAGCAGGCCTTAGTAAAAGAACCCCGTAGAGGAACAGTGCCCTGCGGGACCCCCACCTGTCAGGTTTTCAGGGTGTCCACAATGAATACATAAAAATTGATCTCATACATATTCATTGTAGATACAAGGAAAACTTAACTGGATGGAGGTCACCCAGGACAGGCTCGGGAACCAGCAGCGCAGTGGGCAAAGCAGTGAACTAAAGGCTCAGATTCCATTTCTCCCATTGACTTTCCTCGGGCAAGTCACTTCATTATCCATTGCTTCAGGTACA
This sequence comes from Geotrypetes seraphini, assembly GCF_902459505.1. Taxonomy (NCBI): domain Eukaryota; kingdom Metazoa; phylum Chordata; class Amphibia; order Gymnophiona; family Dermophiidae; genus Geotrypetes; species Geotrypetes seraphini. The sequence goes on from NC_047100.1 coordinate 7,084,073, forward strand.
AACAGGGCTAGATTTACTAACATGCTATTTCACATTAATGTGCATTAAGGTCGGAGGGTACTATAAGATTAGCTTCCATGACGGAGAAAACAGTCTGGTATGCTAAATCTAGAGCAGCAATGTTGTCCGTGGCAGTGGTAAAATTATGGAACTCCCTCCCTGGCATCGTGAGGACCTGTTCTGACCGTTTACAGTTTAGAAAGATGTTGAAGACACAAGTGTTTGTGGAGGCTTTTCTCCGAAATTAGGTTGTTAGGCATATTTAATAAGAATCCTGAACTCAGGGCAGGATTAATTCTTCGAGGGCCCCTAGGCACCTAAGTACGCTGCCCCCCCCCCCCCCCCCAGCCCAGGCCCCGCCCCACCCATGTCCTGCCCCTGTCCTGCCCCCATTTATCTGTTTTCTTATTTACTTCATTTCTACTTGTATTTCTTTTCTTTTTTTTTTAATTCAAAACAAAGATTAGCATACCAGTGCACAGTTTTTCTTCTATGCAACCCCCCAACATCTCTGAACAAATCCCCCTTCCTTCCCTTCCCACCTACTTACCCAGAACTTTAACTTTGAACCCTTTCCATGCATATATAAAAGTGTTCAAATATTTGTAAAGCAGTAATACTATCCGAAATATGTCTATATTAATAACTAAGTTTACAACGCCTCTCAACTGCCTCACTCTACATCAACCAACTGTAACCAATATGTTCAAAGAAGCGTGGGATGAACACAGAGGATCTAGAATCAGAAAATAATATTAAATATTGAACTAGGCCAGTACTGGGCAGACTTGCATGGTCTGTATATGGCAGTTTGGGGAAGGATGAGCTGGAGAGGGCTTCAATGTCTGGGAGGGTGTAGATGGGCTGCAGTAGGTTTTGACAGAGATTTCGGCAGTTGAAACCCAAGCACAGTACCAGGTAGAGCTTTGGATTCTTGCCCAGAAATAGCTAAAAAGAAAAAATTGAGGGGTACAGATAAGAGTAGAGGTAAGGTTAGAGGGATAGGATTAGAGGTAATTTGTAAAATTAGTCAGAGACCACTGTTCAGGCAGTGGGCCTGACGGGCCGCCGCGGGAGCGGACCGCTGGGTGAGATGGACCTCTGGTCTGACTCAGCGGAGGAAACTTCTTATGTTCTTCTTACAGCTAGCTCTGGGGCTTTCATAGCCCTGCCACCTGAGCTAGAGCAGCCTCTTCCCTTGCAATGTTCTCTGCACAGCTGCCAAGAGAGTAGCACTTTGCAACCCAGAAGCAAACTCCCACCCTTCAGGAACTTATCTGAGTTTACTTCAAGGTTTAAGAGACCGGGGTCTTCTCTTCACTGGGCTCACTGGCCTCTACTATGCACATGTCCATTCTCCAGTCCTTTTCATAGCATCCAGCTCAGCCCTTACTTTGGGGTCCTTCTTGCCGGCTGGCTGTTCCTATCTTTGTCCTCTGCTCTTTGGCTCTCTTCATGTTGGGTTACCAGATGTCCGGGAAAGCCCGGACATGTCCTCTTTTTAGAGGACTGTCTGGGCTCCCAGACAGACTTTCCAAAATGCGGCGTTTGTCTGGGTTTTGGAAAGCCTCTACAAGCTCCGGGTGCATCTGGAGGGCCTCTGAGCATGCGCGGATGCATCACACACATCCACACATCCACCAGGCCCTCCAGATGCATTCTGGGCATGAAGGGAAATATAAGAAAGGAAAGCAATACGTTAGAGGAATAAGCCAAAAAACTAAAGTCCCAAAGAATTCCATTGTTAGGTGGCCCAAAGTTGCCTAGTTGACTCTTGTATCTAACTAGGGTTTCTGGAAACATTAATCCAAAGTTAATTTTTGCAGAATCTACATCACAAGGTGAGACTAAGCTTTATAGAGAGGAAAGTGGTCTTCTGAAGCTTTGGTCTTTATAGATATCTTAAGTCTTGAATGTAAAATCATAGGTATTCCCTAGATAAGGGCTGTAGTCCAAAAGTAACCTGGTGTTTTTATCTCCGGATACTTTTGACTCATTTAAACAGGGCTGTTGTCCTGGCTCTCAAATATCATTGGTGTAGGGACCAGCCTGATGGCTTAGTGGCACAATTCTGCACTGCTACAAGAAAGACCCAGGCTCTTGAACCCAGCTTCCATTTCATGGGCTGCCCTAGGACTAGGGATGCTAGAAGGAGTCTTGGACATTGTTCAGTGGTGACACCTACTAACTGGAATTAGTACCCATGTGTATCAGGTTCTAGAGATGATCTGTGGCTCCTGGTTAAAGTTAAAAAAGTGGAAATACCCTGGGTACTTGTGGCACAATTGCTCCACTAAGGCAGGTGAGATGGACGTTCAAAGGAAACTACTAGGACAAAAATACAATAAACCCCCCAAAAACACCCCCCCACACACACATGTTTAAAAAGGAAGAGCACTCTTAAGAGTTGTGATAGGCAAATATTTTGTAAGGGAACATTACATGGGACCATCCTGCATCCCAACTAATTCTAACAAACATCACCATTGCCGTACTGGCACAGAGCGAAGCTCTGTATCCTGTTTCCAGCATTGGCTAATCCAGGTCCAAGTACCTGACAAGATCCCAAAAGAGTAAAACAGATTTTATGCTATTTTAGTGCTGATCTTGTTGTATTTAACTAGAGTTACCAGATTTTGCATCTGGTAAAGGAAGACATGGGGGTCGGCCCCATTCCGCCCCTATGTAAACCTCATCTGTTCATGCACAGATGCACGCCAGACTCTGTCCTGATATTGCTGGGTTTTGAAAAGCCATCGGGACACCCGGACAGTCCTCTGGAAAGAGGACATGTCCGGGTAAATCCAGATGTCTGGTAACCCGATATTTAACTCTTTTGTTAAGATTAGCTTTAGGCCTGTTGGTTGAACTCCCATAGTTCAAATACCTTCTTACCAATACGACTGTCTACCTGACATCCTCTTTCCCTAAGATTCTGCACTGACCTGTACTTTGAAGAAAAAACTAGGCGGGAGAATAAATTCTTAATATCTCAGCCACATTCTCAGTACGTAGCATTTCTTGACGTGCCAGGGATGAAGGCAGGGCTCTTATCACCTATGGACTGAGTCACCAATTTTGGGCAGCATGCATCTCCTTGGAGACCATCCTTCCTAGTTTGTTTCCTCCAATAACCTTGACCTCTGTCTTTGAAACTGTACCTTATAACATCCTAGTCACTGGAGCACAGTTAATCTGATTCAGTGTACACACCCCCGTGCCACCAGAAGCAGCCATTATACAACACTGGGTCCACCATAGGATATCAACAGCTCCTCAAGTAATGTACATGATCCATGGATCACCAGAACAGGAGTGTTCAGTCCCTGGTGTTAAACCCAAGAGGCTTCATTGATGACCAAAAGCGAAGGGGAAAAGGGTAGCCCCAAGTGTAAGTTTTCTTTCAACTTTATTGGGTAAAATGGAAGTACAGTGTGTCTGTGAATTTAAAAAGGTGTTCTGGAAGAATGAGTTTATATAAACAGCAATAAATTCTGCATGTGCAAAATTACGGTACCCTTGCCTGGCAGACAGGGCATATTTCCAGAGAACCTGAGCACAGAATTCAGCAGAGCTTGAGCTTTTAACAATTGAAAATCAAGCTCTTTTCACTGGAAGCGGAAAGATAATCTGTCAATGAAATTTAGCCTCTGCATACCATACCACACTAGGCGGGAGGGGGGGGGGGAGAGAACAACACCAAAATTCTACAAAGGAGGCCCAAAAAAAAGGACAAGTTTTCTCTAAGTTGACTTTTCTAAAAATCTCCCTACTTTTTTATGTAGAACCTGGTTGCACTGTGTTGGTAACTCCACTCCCAATGCAACCCATTTTATTGTTTGAGGTTGATAGCATGAGTCTCTCTCGCACGCACGCACACACACACACCCTTCTGGAAAAAATCTCACATTTGTGTCCCACCGTGATGTCCACCAGTACCTTGAGGGAGTGACAGGTTAGGTTATGACAACCTGTTGGGCCTGTTGTTCCTGGTCATATGTTGGAATCAGATGGTACAGCTTATGAGCTGATTCAGAACCAGAGCCACATCGATGAGATGGCAGTGCTTTAAAGGTGGTGCCAGAACGTACAGTATACTGATACAACTAGTACCACTCGGTCTTCAGTCTGTGTATCTGATTCATATATAAAGGTTTAAAACTGAAAAACTGCGAACCAGTATTGCACCTTGGATAGTTGTAATATCTTAATTGTTTACCATGGAAAAAGACTAGTCATTCTTTCACTGCTTCTGTGAGACAACGATCTGTCCCATCACTGCACTCCAATTTGGATTTTCGCCCTTTTTTGGGTTCCACCCAGGAGTTGTGGATTACTGTCCCTCCAGGCGCAGGGTCTACCTGCAGTACGGAGACGACCCTTTTTTTCATTTTATTTTTCAGCACATTGCGGAATTTCTGTCGTGTGAAGGCGTAGAGTAGCGGGTGAAAGATGGTGGTTCCATAAGCCATGGTGATGAAGCAGATGCGCAACTTGACCAGCAGGTCACTGGGCCCGACGCAAAGAATGAGAAGGTTGACAATTGAAATTGGAGCCCAGCACAACAGGAAAGTAGTGATGATGATGAGGGATATTCGGAAGACACGCTTCTGACGTTCTCGCCTGTCTCGGTGACGTTTCACAGCACGCCTTAGTGCAATAATCACAGAGACAGACGCCTGCACTCTCATAGGTGGGTTCTGGACCACTGGAGGTTGAGTTAGTCTCTTGGTTTCACCCATGGAACTTTGGTCTGAAGATTTTCTCTTTTTCTTTTTCTTGGTTTTGCGACGTTGACTTCTTTTGAAGTGGCTGCCAATTTTGATATTGAGGGCCTGGAGAATTTTTGAATAGGTGACCAGCATGACCGTAACAGCAATAAAAAAAATTGGAATTTGGATGAAAAGATGGTAGTACATCCCCAGTTCCGTATGGTACTCATTGACGCTTACGCAGAGCAGGGTCCTATTCCTCCAAGTGGCCATGTGGTCTGGATCCCCAAAGAATTCCACCTCAAAGAAAGGAATGAAGAAGACCATGAGGGAGACTAGCCAGACACAGGACAAAAGCATTGCCATCCTGCTGGGTGTTAGGACTCGATTGGCTGGCCTTATCGAGATGTCGTACCGGTCTACACTGATCACCAGAACATTTATGGCTGTAGCGATGCTGCTGAAGGTCACGCAAGCTTCATGAAAGCAGCAGACCAAGGCAATGTTCTGCTCAAGTGGGATCAATATGATGACAATGGTCAGCGGAACACAGACTATACAGATGATGATGTCCAAGACGTGGAGGTTCATGGTCACCATGTTACTGACTGAATCAACCAGGCTCGATTGCATACAGTAGAGGACCAGGACGGTGAGGTTACTGCTGAATCCAAGCACGATTTCCAGCATGAGAACACTGGTAAGAGAAACCTGGAAGCCCAAAGGATATGGAAGATACCAGCCAGCATCAGCACTGGCCCCATCTGTGGTTTCCAAAATAGTGTCATAGATATCTGTTTCCATGGCCGATACCATGCTGAGGTTATCTGCATAGTCCTTTAAACAGAGATGTTCTTCAGCATGATTATCTGGAAAAGATAAGAAAAGAGATGTAAGTTTATCATGTGTTTGAAATGCAAAATGTTTTTAACAATTATATTATGCCCCTATTAGCGCACATTTCTCAGAGCTGGCAAGTATTCCTTTTTTCTCCTCTTGCCTCATTGCTTGAAAATAATTATTGCAGGTGAAATAGGGGTTCATTTTCAAAATATAGGGTACTAAGTGCTTGAAAATGAGCCCCATCAGTGGTTTGCTCCAGGCACTATGTTGATGGGGGCCTTGGCACCCCTCCTCCTCCCCTCACCATGCACACGCCCCCTTCCCATCCCCCGTACATAAGAACATAAGCAATGCCTCCGCTGGGTCAGATCTGAGGTCCATCGTGCCCAGCGGTCCGCTCACGTGGCAGCCCAACAGGTCCAGGACCTGTGCAGTAATCCTCTATCTATACCCCTCTAACCCCTTTTCCAGCAGGAAATTGTCCAATCCTTTCTTGAACCCCAGTACCGTACTCTGCCCTATTACGTCCTCTGGAAGCGCATTCCAGGTGTCCACCACACGTTGGGTAAAGAAGAACTTCCTAGCATTTGTTTTGAATCTGACCCCTTTCAACTTTTCCGAATGCCCTCTTGTTCTTTTATTTTCTGAAAGTTTGAAGAATCTGACCCTCTCTACTCTCTCTGTGCCCTTCATGATTCTCTAATTATTCAATGACTTCAACGCGCTCCTCGCGACCCCCATCATATCTCCTGCTGATGTCACTTCCGGGTACCGCACATAGGACGTGACAGAGGGCGAGCCGAAGGGGGTCGCAAGGAGCACGTTGAAATTCTTGTTGCTCGTGGCGGTGAACAGCTAGATGTACCGGGGGAAGGGAAGAGAGCCACGCGTGTGAGGCAGAAGGGAGTGGGGTGGGGCAGGGACGGGGTGCCATCACCCCTGGTGCCTCTCACCCTTGCTATATCATTGAGCCCTAAGTAGTCTAGTAGATGACAGAAAATAAAGACCTGCACAGTCCACCCAGTTTGCCGAACACAATAAACTCATGACATATGATATGAAGTGATATGTAGACTCGATTATGATCTGTCCTTATCAGACATGTGAAGCTTAGAGACCGGCTCTCTCTTCTAAGTTAGCGCTTTTCAGTCTTCTCTTGGATGGACACTTAGTTGGATTTTCAGGATTACCAATAGCATAGCAACTGCATGGAGTTTATGGTTTATTGTGAGCTTCTATACTGCTACTAATGACTGGGATATCAATTCAGAGCGGTTGGCATGAGCTTCTTCTGTAAAAGATCTTACAATACTTGAGCTTCTTCGGAGGTGTTACGATACACAGTTATTAAGACCAGAATAATTATGGCATAATCAATCATCCTACTTATGTTACCGGCACATCGATCGTCCTTCTTATTTGCATATGTTCATACCAAATCAATCGTCCTACCTATATTCGCTTCTAATATTAGGTTTACTATGGCAGCTAAGTACACTATATTAACACACCTCCTAAGGAGTTTGGCCTAGTCTATAGTAACATAGTAGATGACGGCAGATAAAGACCCGAATGGTCCATCCAGTCTGCCCAATCTGATTCAATTTAAATTATTATTATTTTTTTTTTCTTCTTAGCTATTTCTGGGCGAGAATCCAAAGCTTTACCCGGTACTGTGCTTGGGTTCCACCTACCGAAATCTCTGTTAAGACTTACTCCAGCCCATCTACACCCTCCCAGCCATTGAAGCCCTCCCCTGCCCATCCTCCACCAAACGGCCATACACAGACACAGACCGTGCAAGTCTGCCCAGTAACTGGCCTTAGTTCAATATTTAATATTATTTTCTGATTCTAAATCTTCTGTGTTCATCCCACGCTTCTTTGAACTCAGTCACAGTTTTACTCTCCACCACCTCTCTCGGGAGCACATTCCAGGCATCCACCACCCTCTCCGTAAAGTAGAATTTCCTAACATTGCCCCTGAATCTACCACCCCTCAACCTCAAATTATGTCCTCTGGTTTTACCATTTTCCTTTCTCTGGAAAAGATTTTGTTCTACATTAATACCCTTCAAGTATTTGAACGTCTGAATCATATCTCCCCTGTCTCTCCTTTCCTCTAGGGTATACATATTCAGGGCTTCCAGTCTCTCCTCATACGTCTTCTGGCGCAAGCCTCCTATCATTTTCGTCGCCCTCCTCTGGACCGCCTCAAGTCTTCTTACGTCTTTCGCCAGATACGGTCTCCAAAACTGAACACAATACTCCAAGTGGGGCCTCACCAATGACCTGTACAGGGGCATCAACACCTTCTTCCTTCTACTGACTACGCCTCTCTTTATACAGCCCAGCATCCTTCTGGCAGCAGCCACTGCCTTGTCACACTGTTTTTTCACCTTTAGATCTTCGGACACTATCACCCCAAGGTCCCTCTCCCCGTCTGTGCATATCAGCTTCTCTCCTCCCAGCATATACGGTTCCTTCCTATTATTAATCCCCAAATGCATTACTCTGCATTTCTTTGCATTGAATTTTAGTTGCCAGGCATTAGACCATTCCTCTAACTTTTGCAGATCCTTTTTCATATTTTCCACTCCCTCTTCGGTGTCTACACTGTTACAAATCTTGGTATCATCTGCAAAAAGGCACACTTTTCCTTCTAACCCTTCAGCAATATCACTCACATACATATTGAACAGGATTGGCCCCAGTACCGAACCCTGAGGGACTCCACTAGTCACCTTTCCTTCCTTCGAGCGACTTCCATTAACCACCACCCTCTGGTGTCTGTCCGACAGCCAGTTTCTGACCCAGTTCACCACTTTGGGTCCTAACTTTAGCCCTTCAAGTTTGTTCAACAGTCTCCTATGAGGAACTGTATCAAAGGCTTTGCTGAAATCCAAGTAAATTACATCTAGCATATGTCCTCGATCCAGCTCTCTGGTCACCCAATCAAAAAATTAAATCAGGTTCGTTTGGCACGATTTACCTTTTGTAAAGCCATGTTGTCTCGGATCCTGTAACCTATTAGATTCAAGGAAGTACACTATCCTTTCTTTTAGCAACACTTCCATTATTTTTCCAACAACTGAAATGAGGCTCACCGGCCTGTAGTTTCCTGCTTCATCCCTGTGACCACTTTTATGAATAGGGACCACATCCGCTCTCCTCCAATCCCCAGGAATCACTCCCGTCTCCAGAGATTTGTTGAACAAATCTTTAATAGGATTCGCCAGAACCTCTCTGAGCTCCCTTAGTATCCTGGGATGGATCCCGTCTGGTCCCATCGCTTTGTCCACCTTCAGTTTTTCAAGTTGCTCATAAACACCCTCCTCCGTGAACGGCGCAGAATCTACTCCATTTTCTCGTGTAACTTTGCCAGACAATCTCGGTCCTTCTCCAGGATTTTCTTCTGTGAACACAGAACAGAAGTATTTGTTTAGCACATTTGCTTTCTCCTCATCACTCTCCACATATTTGTTCCCAGCATCTTTTAGCCTAGCAATTCCATTTTTTATTTTCCTCCTTTCACTAATATATCTGAAAAAATTTTATCTCCCTTTTTTACATTTTTAGCCATTTGTTCTTCCACCTGTGCCTTCGCCAAACGTATCTCTCTCTTGGCTTCTTTTAGTTTCACCCTGTAATCCTTTCTGCTCTCCTCTTCTTGGGTTTTTTTATATTTCATCAATTGATGGTTGTTTTTTTTTTAGTGGCAACAAATAAATACCAATTTTAAATGTGTAACCTCTGTGTTGTGAATTGAAGGGGGAATCTATTGAAACATCTGACTGTGATTATAACATCGAATACATTTAATTGCAATAATTAAATTGTATTGTAATTACATCGCATCACCATTAGGGGGTTTAACACTTGTCTCATGACTTGTCCACTGCTTTCCATTAAACCAGTGTTCTTCAACCAGTGCTGGTCCACAGAAATTTCCTGCCGGTCCACAGGGCCAGCACGTGCATCAGGCCTAACACAGTTTTCTTCAACCAAAGGTCCATGGTGCAATTGATGTGGCATTATCTTCGAGCCAGCTCCCTCTTCCTAACTGATTAAGTGCACAAAGCCACGGGCAGTGGCTCCTACGGGCATCCTGCGCCTGAACCGGAAGCCTTCTTTCTGACGTTGCAACGTCAGAGGGAAGGCTTCCAGATGAGGCACGGGACATGCAAGGTGCAATTAGTACTATTATGGGGGCGGGGTCTGGGATGGAGATTGGGTAGAAATGGGCGGGGTCTGGGCCACGACTTAGCCCAGTGTTCTTCAACTGCCGGTCCACGGACCGATGCCGGTCCACAGAATAATTCTTTTATTTCTGCCGGTCCATAGGTGTAAAAAGGTTGAAAAACACTGCTTTAAACTAATCCAAAATTAGAAAGGGCAATTCATTGCTCTTGAATTTATCGCCACTTTTTATTAGAATCGGAAAACAGATGAGGTAATTATGGCTCACAGAACAGTTTAGAATATGAAAGTGAGCAACATCTGGAGGGCAATAACATGAATTCAGATCTTACGAAAACAAGTGTCTCCCTTTTGTCCTCTGGTCCAGCTCCTCTCTCTTCTTCATCATTTCATTTTTAGCATTGCCAGACAAGGATATTAAAAGACCCACAAAGAACTTAAATAAATAAAACGTATTTTGGCAAGTCATGATATCCATTCCACAAAAATGCAGACTTCTTGAGAGCTCTTTTAGAAAGGAAATTAATTAGAAGATTTACAACATACAGAAAAAGAGATGAAGACGGTCGCCTGATATGACTAAGCCTCGCCAAGAGCATCCCTTCAAGGACAGACTGATCATCTTTAGTGCTTCAGAACCAATGACAGACTGAGGTTTTAAACAATGATGAGGTGTCTTAATAGATATAAAAGGTTTTTGCTTATAGCACTATGCAAGCACTGAAAGACAGAACCTTAACAGTGAGTCTCTTCTGACGCTTCATGTCCATATCCTGCCGTGGAGAAAACGCAAACATTTGAGCCGACCCAGTGATGTAAGCGAGGATGAGAGGTGCCTGGGGCAGTGCCCCCCCCCCCGTTCCTTCCCCAATACCCCCTGCCGCATGCGAGCCCCCCTTTCCTTTCCCCGCACCTCTAGTTGTTCACCACTGCAAGCAACAAGAACTTCAACGTGTTCCTCGCAACCCCGTCGTTTCTCCCGCTGCCGTCGCTTCCTATGTGTGGCACCCAGAAGCGACATCAGCGGGAGAGATGATGCAGTCGAGAAGAGCACATTAAAAATTTGATTTCTCGCGGCAGTGAACGAATAGAGGTATGGGGGAAGGGAAGGGGGTGAGGGGAGGAATGGTTGTGGCAGAGAAGAAAGCAGGAGGAGTGCCGGTGCTCATGTGTGATGTGGCTTGTTACTAAAAATCGTGTTTTTCATACTGATGGGGGGGTGTCAAAAAATGATAGGCCCCGGGTGTCACATATGCTAGGAATGCCACTGCTGCCGTTATCTACTATGTTAAGAGGTGATAGTATTTCCTTAGATAACTCCCAAGCCTATTTTACAGAAAGGGTGGTAGATACGTGGAACAGTCTCCCGGAAGAGGTGGTGGAGACAGAGACTGTGTCTGAATTCAAGAGAGCCTGGGATAGGCACATGGGATCTCTCAGAGAGAAAGAGATAATGGTTACTGTGAATGGGCCATTTGGCCTTTATCTGCCGTCATGTTTCTGTTTCTATTAGCAAAGCTAATTTACTATTCATGTGTGATCAAATTTACATTGATTACACCATTTTAGTTAGTGATAATATTCAAACCACAAAGAAACATGTCATGCCTTTCAACATAATACCAACTTTATTCCAGGATATCCAGAACCACAGGTAAGTATTTGACTAGATAACTTAAAACCAGAGTGTGTTTCTCATTCCCAACGTTCAATAAAATGCAAAAAAATATATATGTGTGCACAGAAAAAGAAAGTATTTAAAAACAACCTGTTTTCAGTGGTATCACCACTTTCTTGCATTGGGTACTGCTGAGTTGTTGTCCTTCCACTTGTCTGAACCAGCAGCTTCTCTGAAGATCTGGATGCTTGCTACTATCCTATCTGTAAGCAAATAAAAGGAAGCAGGGATCCAAGATGGCCGCTGTATGTTTGCTGTGGTAAGGACGCCGTGATTCTCAACTTTACCTTGATTAAATATGCCGAAGAGATGGGGAAGGAACGCTGGTGGTGCCTCCATGCAAACGATTGCCCCTTCGGTAACAATTGACAACCTTCTTTGGGAGTCCTTCAACTGCATTGCTGCCAGTAGAGGGTGCTGCTTCCATATAGCTCTTTCCATTGCTATAGGCACATCCTCTGGAATCATGCAGAACTTGCCTGTCCCTCACTATTAAAAGAATGATATTGCAACAGCACCCCCCACTGACACCAGTGTTGTTGGAGGACTCCCACTCAGTTTAGAGCAGTGGTCCCAAACTCCAACCCTTTGCAGGGCCACATTTTGGATTTGAAGGTACTCGGAGGGCCTCAGAAAAAAAAAGAGTTAACGTCTTATTAAAGAAATGACAATTTTGCATGAAGTAAAACTCATTATAGTTCAGAAATCTTTCCTTTTGGTTAAGTCTTAATAATAATCTTGTCATTTATAGCTAAAGAGACATATGATCAAGAAACTCTTTTATTTTACTTTTGTGATTATGATAAACATACCAAGGGCCTCAAAATAGTACCTGGCGGGCCGCAAATTTGAGACCATTGGTTTAGAGGAAGCATTGCTTCCAAGACACAGCTAGTGTGAGATTTTTCTTTTTCATGTTAGGAGGTGATATATGTGTGTAGGGCTTTCTGAAAATTAAGGGTACAGAAAGGGATAAGCTGTACAGAACAGAAAGAAGGATGGGCTGAAATCAATGATCCTTCCTCACCTTCTTGAATGTTGCCAATTTGGTTGAAGTCAAACCTTCTTTAATCACTACATTACTCAAATGGAAAGAATAACCAGAAGCTTAAGGAGAGAGAAGGTAGGAGTTATGCAGATGTCTCATATCTAACTTTCTATATGTATTTTTCTGCCATCAGACAAAGCATGGAGATGTTTATCGGAGAAATAGGATCCTGAGTGTGCAGTACATTCTCCTTCTCAAATGCCAGTGTTGAAATACAAGGATCTGCTAAGCTGAAGGAAAACCAGCAGTGGCAAGCAAGAAGGCTGATGACAGACAACTCAAGAGTCTACCAGGGTTCCAAGGTTTACTGAATCGTCCAAAAACATAAATGAGGAAATCAGATATTGGAGGACAAGGGTCCCAGGGCTAGATGCACTAAAAGAATCGGTAAGACCATGTGGGTCTGCACCGATCCAGAAAGAGCTTTTGATGCACTAAAAGGTTTGCATGCAAATTATTCATATGGATCTTAATCTTAACCCCCAACTTTGCTGTCCGATGATCACTGAGAGTGACTCTCACACATGCGAAAAAGCCAGCAGGGGAAGCCCGAACAACTGAGAGGCAGGGCAAGCCTCATTGAACCCCCCCCCCAAATGAACATGGCACTGGGAAGACAGCCCCTTCCCTGCATTAGCGAAAAACTGCAGGAGGGATGGCCTAATCCCTCCTGCCAATGTGACTCCCCACCAAAACTGCAGCGATATGGCAGGAGGGATGCCCACTCCCTCATGCCACTGAAGGCCCACTCCCGCTCCGTTTTGAACTTGTACTTGTCTTTATCTGTATACAAAACTTTTTTAAAGATGTCCGCTGCCATCGGATTTTTGCAGCGGACATCTTTAAAGAAGTTTTGTATACAGACAAAGATAAGTACTCTAATTCCTCAAGCTCAATCTTATCATGCTTTTAGAAAAGTATTAAAAACCTATTTGTTTGATAAATTCATATCTTGATCTTTATTATTGTATTTATGATAAGTACAGTATATGTGGTGTATTTATATGATTCGCTGATTGTTCAGCTTTTCTTGATGTGAACCGCCTAGAACTCATTGTTATGGCGGTGTACAAAAATAAAGTATATTATTATTATTTTGTATTATATTGTAGTTCTCCCCCAGTCCTTTTGTCTGCTGTTTGTCCTAGTATTTGTTAAATATTTTAAATTTGTATTCCCTCGCTCTTTTCTAAATTGTATTTTACATCATCTAGAATGTTGATAGGTGATTAATCAAATTTTTTAATAAACTTTGAAACTTTGAAGGTGTGGCCTCCAGAATTGTACACAATTTTCACACCTAATATAAAACAATAAGTGAAAAGGCAAAAGAATTACACAATGCTACAATGGAATATTATTTTTAAAATGTGAAATATAATACTAAAGATCTGTTTTAGCATCAATTAAGGAAGCTCTTTTTTTTTTCTTTCAAAGCAACACTGCTTTGCTACCACAGGCTAAGATACATCCCCTGTCCCATTCTCTTGGTTCTCAAAGCGTTAAAAATAAATTCTACAAAGATCCTTCACTTGTATCCTCTGAAAATTAGAAATGACAGTTCAAGTGCCCTCAGATACCACATGGTAAAATCTGATGTGAGCAGCATAGGAACACTTTTAGGAAAGTGGATGAATAGATTGTATTCTTGTGATGGACAGCAATTTTAAGCTGGTATTTCTAGTGAATGTGATGGACAAGGACAGAATGATTAAATGTAGAATATTTGCAGTTCCAGCCCTCACTTGCAAGTTGAGTGGACTTCTGATACTCTTTATTTTTCAGGAGCTGCCTCTGTGGTGTTCGTGAAAGTTCACTGCAGAGAGTTTTTTTTTATTGGGGGTACCCCGAAGAACTAACTAATCGATTCTGGAAGAGATCAAACTGGCTTTGTCACTCGAAGCCCAAACGATGACATTACGACTGTCCTATTTTGGTCACACCATCAGAAGAGAGAGATCACTGGAGAAGGATATCGTGTTTGGGAAGATCGAAGGAACCAGGCGAAGAGGGCGGCCTGCAATCAGATGACTGGACACGTTGAAAACAACCATGGGGATGACGCTGGAAGTCCTTCCTGGACTAGCACAAAGCCGATGTCTTTTTAGATCCGCAATTCATCAAGTCGCTAGGACTCGAGCACGAGTCAATGGCACCTAACAACAGCCAGTTCTGAAGAGATTTCAGAAGACTGAGCTCCATACTGACCACATGATTTATCTCACCCTGTTGTATCCCACTAACGCCTCACTTAGAGCCCAGTTTTCAACAGCAATTAACCGGAGAGGAGCAGCTCCTCACCAGTGCCAGCCACTGAATTTCAGAGGCATTATCCTGATGGTGCCACTGAAAATCTTTACTGCTCACTCTGGCACTATCCAAATTGATTCAACACTGGTACCCAGATAGTACCATATATGTAGTGGTAAATATCATCCATACAGAACCAAGACCCACATTCTCCCCCCCCCCCCCTCCCAAGGAGGAAATATGGTTGACTCAAATATAAGACAGGGGGCTTAATATTCAAATGCCCTGCCCTATAGTAAACTTAAGCCGGCATCCTAACAGGGTGGACGTTCCCAGGTATGTGTGTAATACCTTTCTTCCTAATTAGTGTCCAACTCTTGTCAGTCCTTAATAATGCAACAATTCGCATTGCTTTAAAATGTCTCAGGAAACTCTGAATGATAAATTGTCATCTTGAGTAAGCAGACTGCAGCCGCCAGTTGCCAACATTACGACTGAATAAAAAGGTAGGTTCCAGGCTGAATACAAAGCAAGAGATAATTGTTTAGATCAAAATACAGGACATCATCACAATGTGGGACTGGTGGCTTAGCCTCTGAAGATGCTCATATGTTTTGACAGAAAGCTCCAGGTGTCTCCAGAAGAAGCTGGCATCAGTCAATCATCAAATTCATGAACATCTCCTGAAACGTTTATTACTACAGAAAGCATCCCCCTTTCTCTCCCGGGCCTCTCGGCATGCCTGGGAAGTTTTGGATTTTGCCCACCTTGACATTAGAAGGATGAAGAGGCACGAGGAGCATTTTACGTTACTCAAAAAGGGTCAAAAATGGTCAGGTCTGCTATGTAAGTGGTCCGATTTGGCCGTTAAACTTGGCCATTCAGTGCTCAGTATTGGCTTCTACTACACAATATAGCCAGCTAAGATTTAGCCATTAACCACAAATATTCAGCAGAGACAGCCGGCTATCTCCTCCTGAACGTTTCCGCTTCGCCAGCTAAGTGCTATATAAGAATAGCCTTACTGGGTTAGACCAATGGTCCATCAAGCCCAGTAGCCCATTCTCACGGTGGCCAATCCAGGCCAAAACCCAAGGTGTAGCAATATAGCACAGTTACTTACCGTAACAGGTGTTATCCAGGGACAGCAGGCAGCTATTCTCACATATGGGTGACGTCACCGATGGAGCCCGGATGCGGAAGCCTCGCAAGCAGACTTGCTTGTAGAAACTAGAAGTTTTGAGTCGACCACACCATGCATGCGCAAGTGCCTTCCCACCCAGCGTAGGGCACGTCTCCTCAGTTCAGATAGCTAGCAGAGAAGCCAATCAGGCGAGGTGGGAGGGTTGTGAGAATAATTCCCTACTGTCACTGAATAACACTTATTACGGTAAGTAACTGTGCTTTATCCCAGGACACACAGGCAGCCTATTCTCACATATGGGTGACCTCCAAGCTAATCAGAATGGGATGGTGGAAGCGTTGGCAATTTAGGAGGATAAATTTTGTAATACTGTTTGGCCAAACTGTCCAACCCGTCTGGAGAAAGTATCCAGACAATAGTGAGACGTGAAAGTATGAATCGAGGACCAAGTAGCAGCTTTGCAAATTTCCTCAATGGGAGTAGATCTGAGAAAAGCTACGGAAGCTGCCATTGCTCTAACTTTATGGGCTGTGACTCTACTGTGGAGGGGTAATCCAGCCTGGGCATAGCAGAATGAGATACAAGCAGCCATCCAGTTGGAGATGGTACACTTAGAGATAAGGATGTCCCAACTTGTTTGGATCAAAGGAGACAAAAAGTTGAGGAGCAGTTCTGTGTGATTTGGTGCGTTCCAAATAGAAGGCCAAAGCACATTTACAGTCCAGAGTATGAAGAGCTACTTTTCCAGGATGAGAATGAGGCTTCGGAAAGAACACTGGAAGAACAATAGATTGATTGAGATGAAATTCCGATACCACTTTAGGAAGGAATTTTGGATGAGTACGGAGGACCACCTTCTCATGATGAAACACCGTGAAAGGTGGATCAGCAACTAAAGCTTGCAGCTCACTGACTCGTCGAGTCTCTTTCGTTTGAAAGGAAGCTCCAGAATGAGAGGGCATCGGATGAAGTTAAGAGGTAATAGGCTCAGGAATAATCTAAGGAAATACTTTTTTACAGCAAAGGTGGTAGATGCATAGAACAGTCTTCTGGAAGAGGTGGTAGAGACAGAGACAGACTCTGTCTGAATTCAAGAAAGTATGGGACAGGCACATGGGATCTCTTAGGGAGAAGAGGATATAGTGGATGCTATGGATGGGCAGTCTGGATGGGCCACATATATCTATGTTTCTATAACTGGAAGGGTTCTAAGACAAAATGGCCTAGAACACTGTAGTTTTAAACATTGCTTACCACAAGCCTTAGGAATAAGTTTCTGTGGATAAATTACAAGATAACATTTCTTTTCATGTTACCATGAGACAGCAGAGTTTTTAGGAGACATCTTTAGTGTCTCTGAAGAGCGTAGAGAATGAAAGTGAAGTTTCAGGTTCAAACATCTTAGGCTGTGGCTGCTATGAAGAGGACTGGGCCGTCTTGTGTCGATGAAAGCTATTTAGTACCTTTCCTTAATGAGGAGCTATCCCCCCGGGCCTCCATGGCATTGATTTTTTCACTCTAATACTGCTTGTCATGTCGGATAAACCTGATAAAAATTACTAATCTTCAGGTACACTTCCACCGCTTTCGGGAGCCACACAGTGTTCTTCTTCCAGCAACTCTGTTCTATTGAGGGCATTTATCATGTGGTCTATTAGCACCGAGAGGCACACCGCAGAATCTAGCTTCATAACCCAAACATCTGTGCAATGAGGAAAGCTTCAGCAGTAAATCTCTGTTGCACTGCGATTTCTTTATAAGGAAGGCTCTTTCTTTTCCTCAACATCTTTTTTTTATCTGGAACGGGGAATGTAAATGGATAAGACCCTTCAGTACTTGTCTATTACCTAAAAGAGGCCAGCTGGCCAGGAAGAGTAAACAATGTGAAGATTCTGTGTCTGTCCAGGGATCCGTTCAGCAGCCAGAGGCTTCTCACTGATGTATTGTGAAGGCAGAGTAAGATGTATGAATTAGACGGGCAATTGAGCCTGAGTCCTGGGCCTGGATTGAGGCCTTGGCAGCTCCCTTGGGTGCCAAAGTTGGTGAGCGCCAGCTGTCCAGGCAGAAGGTCTATTTTTCCTTGCTTTAGAGCAGTGGTTCCCAATCCTGTCTTGGGGGACCCCCGGCCAGTTGGGTTTTCAAGATATCCCTAATGAATATGCATGAGAGAGATTTGCATCGAATGGAAGTGACAGGTATGCCGCTCTCTCTCATGCATATTCATTAGGGATATCTTGAAAACCCAACTACACTTTTCTCAAAAGGGGTTAGAAATTTTTTTTTTTTAAATCATTGCCAGATGAAGTGATTTATTTAAAACCATTCTAGACATATTCTTAAAGCAACAGCGCACAAACGAAACAAGGAATCACTGGTAGGTTTCCCCAGAGGATGCCATGATACGGTAGTTCAGCCTCATCAGGACATGCAGGGAAGGGTAGCTTTTCGTTCTCAAAGAAAAGCAGCGCTATGAGCGGCCACTGAAACATTCTCAGCCCAACCAACAAAGTTGGGGCAGGGCTATCCCACTTAGTCTAGCGATTTTCCACTTTTTTTGTTCTGTATTTTTCCAATGAAACGAAACACAAGTGGATAGCCCAGCCCCAATTTTGTTGGTTGGGCTGAAGACTTTTCAATAGCCCCTCGTTCACCTTCTGCCGTGCAATAGGGTACCAGGGCTGTCTCAGCCAGTATATCTTAGAAATATACCTACGGCTTTGAATCTTATTATTGTAGCTAGAAACCTCAACTCTACTTTTAATCTCTATGGCCTCTGCAATATGGCAGTGTTTCTGTGGTGTAACTAAGCAACATCAAATGGGTCAAGCAATTAACTCAGTTGATAATACCAGTCTCTGTTGTGAAACGTGGCTCCACGGGGAGAGTGTGGTGCAGTGGTTAAAGCTACAACCTCAGCACCCTGAGGTTGTGGGTTCAAACCCTTGTGACCCTGGGCAAAGTCACTTAATCCCCTCCATTGCCCCAGGTACATTAGATAGGTTGTGAGACTGCTGAGACAGACAGGGAGAAATGCTTCAGTACCTGAATAAACTCTGAGCTCCCCTGGGAGAACGGTATAGAAAATTGAATAAATAAATGATCTTTATAGCTTTTGTCTCAATTTTATCCTATTTGTCTGCACATAGAGAAAAATAAAAATGTCCTTTGCCATCTATGGAAAGTCTTTATATATTATCAATTTTCCAGTGGTACATATGAGGATGGGTGGAGGATGGGAAGCATGAATGCCCATATCGAAAATCTACCACATGCCAGAAAAGGTAAAGTCAGTTTTGGCCAACAAGGGACACATAAAGTTTGTCAGCGCAGCCTTACATTGCTAGCTGTCAGCATTTTCTGTTGGCCTTACCAGGGTCAGCAAAGGCCTATGGGAGATCATATCGGTTATATCTGACCTTGAGCCATGTCAGTGCAGACATCCTCAGAAAGCCTAAATTACATCTAAAGTATCAGTGTTTAAAAGTAACAAAAGACTTTGGGACAGCTAAGATAGAAACATAGAACAAAGAAACATAGAAAGATGACGGCAGAAAAGGGCTATAGCCCACCAAGTCTACTGACCCACCCCATCAAGTCTGAGTGCCTTACTAGGTCTCTGTAGGGATCCCACGTAGATGTCCCATTTGCCTTGGCCACCTGCTCCGGAAGCTTATTCCAGTGCCCCACCACTCTTTCCGTGAAGAAATACTTCCTGATGTCACCCCTAAATTTGCCTCCTCTGAGTTTGAGCGGATGCCCTCTTGTGGCCGAGGGTCCCCTGAGTAGGAAGATGTCATCTTCTACCTCGACACGACCCGTGATGTATTTAAACGTTTCAATCATGTCTCCCCTCTCCCTGCGTTCCTCCAGAGTGTAGAGCCGCAATTTGTTCAGTCTCTCTTCGTACGAGATGTGCTAATGTCTGGTGCTTAAGACAGACAGTGGCCCCAGCTGCAACCATTGTCTAGAGCAGTGGTCTCAAACTCGCGGCCCGGGGGCCCACATGCGGCCCGCCAAGTACTATTTTGAGGCTCTCGGTATGTTTATCATAATCACAAAAGTAAAATAAAACAGTTTCTTGATCATCTGTCTCTTTAGCTATAAATGACAATATTATGATTAAGATTTAGGGGTCCTTTTATCAAGCCACACTAGCGGGGGTTAGTGCATCGGTCATTTCATCACGCGCTATCCCCCGTGGCCGGCTAAATGCAGGCGTTAGCGGCTAAGCGCAGCAGGCGGTTTAATGCTCATTAAACCCCTACCGCAGCTTGATATAAGGACCCCTTAGCCTAAAGGAAAGATTTATAAACTAAAGAGTTTTACCTCATTTCTTTACTAAGACATTAACTCTTTTTTTCTGAGGCCCTCCGAGTACCTACACATCCCAAATGTGGCCCTGCAAAGGGTTGGAGTTGGAGACCACTGGTCTAGAGTGATACCCTTCTACGAGGGTATTGAACCTAGGACCAGGCGGAGTATAAGACTGCCACATTATATCATTGGGGGCTTGTTTGCTTCAACATTACCCCTCCAAAACCTCATCCTTACAAAGTTTTCCATTCAATTTTGGCCGACGCATTTTACACTGCTAGGAAAATACAGTATTATTATTCCACTCTGTGGCTTAGATGGACTTTGCCTACTGTGCTAATTTTAGAGTGTTATAAATAGAGACCCAAATACGGAGCTAAAATTAGGGGACTAATTTTGCACGCTTCATTCGCTTTGCAACCAAAATGATCCCGGCAGGTATGACCTTTTTTTGTGAACATGACGAGTAGTCATTAGCCTCAGACTGAACTTTCATAACTCGTTCCCGACTGCTCAATCGTTTCATGCTATGGAAAAATTAACCTTGTGCGAAGGTCTTTAGAATATGCCGGAACAGCCTAAAGAGATTCTGCTCCTGGCCTGTATCATTTCTCACTGCATAAGGAATCATTGGCCAAAGTCCCCTGAGAGAACCAGCACATTCCTGTGTCACTTGTGTAAGTTAATGGGACAAGAAAACATAACATAACTTGATTCTTCTATACCGCCATAATCAAATGACTTCTTGGCGGTTTCCAAGGAAGAAGACTGGACAATCAGCGAATTACAAATAATTAAAATACAACAATTTTCTTAAATATTCTCAATATCAGATTATCATGACTACAATATCCACATTTTAAGAAATACATTTATCAAACAATGCTGACTTCATTTGTTTTCGAAATACACCATAAGATGGTATAGCTCCACTAATGCAATTGCCCAACCAGGACTGCTGCTTACATGCTTGAAGACCAATAAAAAAAACCCCAAAACTGGTGATACTCAAGCTGAAGCCTTGCTTAACCCTTTACCAGATGCAGAGGTGTCTTTGTCCATCATTATTGAACCAACAAACCAATAGTCTTGTTACATTTTACTCACCAAGGCCCAGATTCTCAAAACTTTAACACTGTCGCTAAACTGTTTACCGAACGGATTATCTCTGTCAACAGCGAGCTTTCTAGCAGTCTCCGACAATGACATGCAAATGAGCTCGTCAAGATTGAAATGAGCCCTCCGGTGGATTCTTAAAAAAATGCCGAGCCATTTTTGAAAAGTGGCATCGGCTTTTGGTGACAAAAATAAGTGACTGGCCAAGGGGGTGCCGGTAAAGGCATGACAGTGTCAGAGACTGCTAGAAAGCATATTGTGATGCAGGGGGAAAGATACTCATTCTCTCCCCTTACATCACAACACCCCTCCCCTACAGCAGCGACAACACTCCTCTCCCCCCCTTGCACCAGGAGAGATGTCGATTCTCTCCCGCTGCCAGCCAACACTCCACCCTGCAGTGGGAGAGATGCTGATTCTCTCCTGCTGCCCCCTGCCATACACCTCCCTCCCGCCTCCGACGCCCCTCCCCCTTACATCTAAGTAGATGACCTGAAGGGTGCGGATTCCCTCCTCCCAGCTGGCCTGCGTCATCCAAAATAGGCCTTCCCCTCCCCGGTGCATCTTGGGATGCATCAGGGAGGGGCATGAGGGTCTGATAGGCCCAAGTTATTTAAGATACACTGGGGAGGGGAAGCCCATTTTGGATGACGCAGGCCAGCTGGGAGAAGGGAATCTGCATCCCTCAGGTCATCTACTTAGAGGTGAGGGTGGAGGGGGCAGGGGAGGAGGCGTCGGAGGCGGGGGGAATTGGGCATTGTTAGTCGGAAGCAGTTTTAAAGGCCTACATTATAAGCGCCTTCGTCCTTTAGAGCAGCACCTAAGTCTTTCTCTAGCCCTAAGAACGCCTACTTTGGAGTTAGACGCTGCTAGGTATCTATCTTTCACAGAATTGCGCCTAAGAAGATAGGCGCCTCCCAATTACATTTCATTTTTTTCCAATTATGAACTTGTTAAAGCTCATTATGGAAACTGATATAGTAATTAAAGTTAGGCACCTATTTATTCAGGTGCTTTTTACAAAATTTCCCAGCGAGAGCCTTGAACCGACTCATCAGTCCCCTTGTGAACGGTAGCCAGACTCTCTGATCTTTACAAACATGTCCAGGTTTCAGGATCCACACAATGATTACCCGTGAGCAAGAATCAAGTTAATCTACTTAATATAGTTACTCTCAAAACCAGACCCATTTTGAGGGCTGGAATCTGCCACTGTGTGTGGTCTGCTGCACAAACCAAGGAATAAAACATGCACAACTTGTAAACCACATTTAAAAAAAAACTATTTATTTCCTAGTTGCCTAATTGTCAGGTCTTCATGGTGGGTTGTCACATGCAAGGGCTCCTCACCTTCTTGCTTATCTTGTTCTCTTTCTTCAAAGTGTGCCTACCTCCTCTCAAAGCAATTACTGTTGGCAGAGAGCTGATCTTATCAAACAGCCGAAGACACAGACAAATTACTGAGCCTCCCCTAAAGTTTCTTTGCAACTGACACAAGCTCTAGGCTGCATGTAGGAATGCTTAAGGCCCCCCTAATGTCTTACTTGTAAAAAACATTCCTTGCCAGTCACAGAAAAGGTACATTTGAGGACCTGTTCCAAGACCAGCTGGAAGGCCATAAGGTTACGAATTGGTTTCCTTGATACATTTTAGTTTTATTGAACTGTATAATATATGAACTTCTAGAGATGCTTTTCGTAGGATAACTGAATGTCAGAGTTAGGGTTACCAGATTTTCCATCTGGAACATCCGGACCCCCTAGATCCGCCCCCAGGCCTGCCCAGTTCCAACCAGTCCCGCCCACCCGCGACTGCCTGCTCTCGTCGGGCAGGACATCTGCACATGCCCAAAGGAAAGCTTTTCAAAACACGGACAAAGTGCCGGGTTTTGAAAAGCCATCTGGACCCCCGGGGACATGCCGGGGAAATCCAGACCTCTGGTAACCCTAGTCAGAGTTGAACATGCAACAGGGAAAACCCAGGAATGGTTTCATCTGTTTTTGATAGATGAAAGTGAACAGCGTAGGGTAGACTGAATTTTAAAGTGGTGAACCTGTGAGGTTATCAGTCTGGCCCGGAAAGGTCTTCTCTTAGCTGACATTTCATTTGAGGTACTTATTACACTTATACTGAGTGGACGAATGTGAAGTAAGTTTTCCCACACGCAAGTGTCATTTTGAGTCATTCTTTTGTTCCCGTTTTGGGCGATATGGATCTAGAGGATAGCGTAGCTGGTTTTAAAGAAAGGTTTGGAGAAATTCCTGGAGGAAAAGTCCATAGTCTATTATTAAGACATGGGGGAAGCCTCTGCTTGCCCTGGCTCTGTAGCATGGAATGTGGCTACTCCTTGGGTTTTGGCCAGGTATTAGTGACCTAGATTGGCTACTGTGAGAACAGGCTACTGGGCTTGATGGACCAATGGTCTGACCCAGTAAGGCTATTCTTATGTTCTTATGTTTTGGTAGAGTGGGATTTTAAACTAAACCTTAGGCCAAGGTTGGTCAATGAGGGCCAGAATCCAGTCGGGTTTTCAGGATTTCCCCAATAAATACGCATGAGATCCATTTGCATACAATGGGAGGCCGTGCATGCAAATAGACCTCATGCATATTCATTGGGGAAATCCTGAAAACCTGACTGGATTTCGGCCCTCATTGCCTACCCCTGCCTAAGGCTTATATACCGCATCTTCTCTATAACAGTAAAGCTCGGCATGGTTTACAAGAAATTAGAAAGGAGAACAGATACAATATGGATTTGGAACAGTATGGAGAGGAGCCGAATTTACAACTTTGAAAATAGCCAAGTTTAATTCAGGTAGTTTTCAATGAAGTACAAAATCACCCCCAAAACCCCAAAATCCCTCCCTACCATAACACCCTTACCCTTAAAAACTAGAGCAAGAAGTGTGTAGCAGAGCTGACTCCGAGATCGAGAGGATAAAGAATGTCTTTCTCTGACACTGTCAGCAGTACGGAAAAATAAAAGTGGCACAAATATGAGAATGAGACAGGAAATGAATTATGTGGAAAGGGAAACGTATTTATTTCCTTCAAATGCCAGGTGGATACATGTAAGAAAAGTGATGATCTTGCATAATTTGCTGGTACAAGATTACGGAGGACACGGGATCGCTACTAGAAACAGCCGAGCCATTACTCACGAGAGAGAAGTGTGGATCGTAGGTGGGGGGTGGGGTTGGAGGAAGGAAGGAAGACGCGGCACAGACCGTGTGGTCTCACTTGAGCAAGATGGTCTGGCAGGAGTCCAATCGCAGGCTGGCACATAGCAAACCAATTTCTACACAGATGTTTTGGAAGCGGTCAGATTAATGAGCTTTCTGACCACAAGTAAGCCATGCACACTACCTCTTTAGAGTTCTGAAATCCCAATTTCCGTGATCATAGATGCAAGCCTCCCTATGGACATGGAGGGGGGGATTTTAAAAAAATCAAACACTTAACTTTAGGAGATCCATTTGGGGTCAGATAAATAGCATACTGGAAGTTCCATTGGCATTGACGTAGGATGTTATGCCAAGAGTCCAATAATATCACATAACAATAGACTGCTTTTCATCATGACGGGAGTTGCCATACAACTTATTCTGAAAAATTGGGACAGGTTAAACTATAGTTTTTGGTGGGAATCCTTGTGCCAAACTTAGAAATTTGAACGTATGAGAGCAATACAATTGGGACATTATAAGAAATTTAAGGATGTTTGGGACCCACTGACAAAATTTTGTAAAGAATAATTATTGGTTTTAGCCCTTTGATTATACACATCCAGGAGAGGTGGGGGGAGGGGGGAGTGTGTGGCGTGGTGGTTGAAGCTACAGCCTCCGCACCCTGGGGTTGTAGGTTCAAATCCCATGCTGCTCCTTGTGACCCTGGGCAAGTCACTTAATCTTCCATAACCCCAGGTACGTTAGATAAATTGTGAGCCCACCGGGACAGATAGGGAAAATGCTTGAGTACCTGATTGTAAAAACCGCTTAGATAACCTTGATAGGCGGTATATAAAATCCTAATAAACTTTAAATTATTATTTCATTGTAATTTGTTGGTCTTGATCATTTGTATTACTTTTGCTTACTTTTATACTGTATGAATGGAAGGGTGGGGGAAAAAGGATATGAATTTATTATATCATCTGATGGAATTAAGTGCTGTTTATTTTGTATATTGTTCAATAATATGTTGCACTTGATGTTGATGTTTAAAAATGAATAAAGATATGGAAAAAAAAAAAAAAAGTCAAACAAATAAGAAATGTAGACAAACCTCAATCCGCACAGATCCTCAAAAAGGAATGTCCAGGTGCAGGAACTAGTCCACTAGCTCTTCCGAGCAGGGACCGTCCATAAATGTCAAAATGTCCAGTGCTGCCTACGCCTTTCAGTGCTATATCAGGGATATGTAATAGTCGTCTCTTTGCACAAAGACAACTGAAGACTGTGACATCTCCTACACAAAAAACTCCTGGGAGAGGACATAGCTTAACTCTGTGAGAAGAGACCCCAGATGTCCCAAAGCGCATTTCTTTTACCATCTTTGAATTTCTTAGGCTGGTGCTATGGGTACACCGTCAAAAGTGCACTGGACTTTGGCACGACGACAATCCCGCAGCGATATTTGTGCACTTTTAAGGCTTTCCATTAGCGGTGTGGGGGGGGAACCCCTACTACATTTACAAGTGCTCCCATTGGGGGAGGAAACCCCCCCCCCCAAGTACACTGAAAACTCCCGTTTTTGGTAGTTTTCAGTGTAGTTGGGAGGTTCCCCAATGGGAGCGCAAAGTCTTCCCCCACAAACCCTCACAGCGCAAACGGAAAGCCTTAAAAGTGGCGGCGCGCATATGTCGCCACAGGATTGTCGATGTGCCAAAGTCTGGTGCGCTTTTGACGGGTCACCGGTGCAATGAGAAGGTCCTACAGCCTGCAAAGAATGCACGCTGCCCTTCAATCCAGCAGAAATACAGAGACAGATGTGAGTAGAACATCTGCCACACACGCCCCCCTTTGTTCTCAGTGTCCCTAACATCAGGAACATTGACTCACTGTGCGAGTGCTGCCTCTCCTCGGGGGAACAAAATCTATTTCCTCCTCCCTGCTACATTTCTGCTGAAAGTTTCTCCTCCTCCTTCAGGGTGATCTGCCCCCATTTCGACATCCCCGAATCTGAATCCACCTGCAAAAAGGAAGCCGAGAAGGAGAGAGAGAGACACGTGAGCAAGTATCTTTAACTCTGCTCCATTCCACAATTCGCTGGTTATCATTATTCATAGTAACAAGAAAATACAGGCAAAAATGATTTGGCCTAAAAGTGCTAATTTGACCAATATATCTATTGAAGCAATGAGTTTTACAGGGTCCTTTACGTAGCATGCGATAATAAATCTCTGGTAACTCATTTGCATGAAAGATAATGGCATTGTTAATTGATTTAAATGTTTTTTTAAAAAAATAATTCTTATCAAGAAAGACTTCCCCAGAAACAAAAAGTAGCATACATTATAACATTGAATACAAAATCACAAGATTTATGTGTGTTCTCAATATTCCACTTTCTCTAATGCATTTACAGATTGCATCCCTGGGAAAGACAGGTTTTTTTTCTATACACCTAGCTCACATAAAAACTATACCCCCTCCAAAGTCTACTCCCTGCTAAGACCCCCCCCCCCTAAATGGATTTAAATGTTGTAAAGCAGAGAGACGGGTAAAGGCCAGAGGGATTTGTGACCCTGGCCCATAGCCTCTGCAGCCCCGCTGCAAATGTAAACCCAGTTACTCTGAACCACTCTGATGGTGGTTTTAACATTTAATGTTCAACTCGCTCGTTCTATGGCTCGTTCTATGGGAGTGATGCCGCTTCTCCCATGAACCCATTGCTTTTTTTTGCTTTATAGGGTCACAAGGGATACTTTCACTTTCATGTGAAGATAAAAGAAAATAATAGAAACTTCATGAAGACATTATTAAACGATAAATCCAGCCTTGGAAGACATTGTTCTCTTGGAGAAAGTGAAATAGCGGCTTCAGGATTAAGGTGACGCTCAAGGACACAGCTGGTCTTAGACTTACATGTGGGAAGTGAATACAGGAAATGAGGGCAGATAAGAGACCATTGAGGTGGTTAGGGTTGCAGGCTCCCCCTCCCCTCCAGTGACTTAGGGCTCCTTTTACAAAGGTGCGTTAGGGCCTTAATGCGTGGAATAGCGCGTGCTGTAGTTTTTCGGATAGCGTGCACTAATCCGGTGCGTGGGATAAAAACGCTAGCGTACCTTTGTAAAAGGAGCCCTTAGTAAGGGGATGTGGGAGGGGGGAGGTGGCCCGCCCCGGGCGCGGTCTTCCTAAGGGCATAGCAGCCTTCCTCCTCTCTGCCACCCACTCCTTTCCCTACTCTGTGTGTCATCCCTCCCTTGTCTTCCCCGTACCTTTGTACTTCCCTGACATGACGTTGCTGCCCACATTGGCATCGGTGTTCTCTCTGACATCACTTCCGGGACCCGCACCCAGGAGGTGATATCATAGGGCAAGTCGACACCGACGTGGGCATGCTGGCTCACGCTGGAGAAATTAAAAAGGTACAGGGTATAGGGAAGCGTGGGGCGCGCACTCATGCGGGGAAGAGAGCGGGGGAGCGTCATCAGCGCCCCGGGCGCCACTTGTTTTCTTAAGGTTGTAAATATCACTCTATGCTTTTTTTCACCAAGTGTGAGTCATTTATGTTTTAGAGCTCCTCTGCGGTTTTCTCCCATACCTTTTTTAATTCTATGAGGGGGTGCTGAAAAGTTCTCAGCCCAACTGAGAAGAGAATGGCTCCAATCAATGAACTGAAACGTCAAAAACATAGAATTTTGTTTCTGCAAATTGGCACTTACACTCGGCTACATTGGCAAAATAACGCTCGGAATTTAGGAAGTTGGCTGGTTGGGCTGAGGACTTTTCAGCACCCCCCCCTCAAATCATAGGTTTTGTTCCTATGAGGTCTCCTAGTGTTACTGGTGGTCACTTGCCTACTTGTTCCCATGATCTGAAATCAAATTCCGCAAAATATATAAAAACGTAGAAATTTTTAACTATTTCATTTGCTCCTTCTATTTTCTTTCACGTCTGAAAATCGACCACTCTTCATCCTCAGGGTCTCGCTCGCACTGTCTTGCTGCAAAATATACGGGTAGAAGAAAAACAAAGCAAAATTTTTTGGGGGGGTTAACTTTGATAACATTTTTTGACTAGCTTGAGAGCTAACAGCCCTTTCCTCTGCTCAGAAGAGAAGGAGCATAAGACGGCAAAATTAGAAGATGCAAGTGAATCATAAAAGGGGTACTGCTGGACAGGGGGGGGAGGGAGGGAGGAAGGAAGGAATCTACACATCTATTCTAGCACCCGTTAATGTAACAGGCTAAAAAACTAGTCATAAAAGCATTTGCGGTGGTCAAGAATGTACTCTTTGTGCCCAAATCAGCTCTCCTGCCAACGTCATTTCCAGGTGCCGCGCATAGGAAGTGATGTCAGAGGGAGAGCTGACAGGGATCGCAAGGAGCATGTTGTTGACTGCCGCAATCAAAAACTTCAACTAGAGGTTTGGGGGAAGGAGGGCTCGCGTGGCAGACGGGATCGGGGGAACGGAGAAAAGGGCGGGGGCACCTCCGCCCCAGGCTATGCCACTACTGACCACCAATCTAGCCAGCTGCTCCCCTTAACTGTATCCATGACATCCTGTTTCTCTTTGGGAAGCAGAGCTGAGCTTGTGATGTCACAATGCTTCCTTCCACCAATAAGCGCCAACCTCATCAGTGATGTCACAATGGCTTGATTGTCCTGTACTCCCCTCTAATCCAGCCAGCTGATTAACCGTTCCCCTTAACTGTAACCATGACATCCTGCTTCTGTCTTGTCTATTTAGATTGTAAGCTCTTTCGAGCAGGGACCGTCTTTTTTTTTTCTTTTTTGCGACTCTGCAGAGCGCTACGTATGTCTGGTAGCGCTCTAGAAATAATTAATAGTAGTAGTAGAAGTAGTCTTTTCTGTCAGTTCAACTTTGATCTCTCCCGCGTGCAATGCCCTTCATCATAGTTTCTGCATTGATTAATATAGACCGGATTGTAGGAAGGGCTGGAGTAGGGTCCCCTCATCCTGGACATCTTTTCCATGCGGGTACCTGTGTGATATATTGTTTATTGCAGGGGCTTGTGCCATTCTCTTCTTTCTCAGGTTCTGTTAGAAGCTTACTTTTGTCTCGTATTTGCTTAAAATGAGCTGATCGTCAGACGGTCAGTGCTGGCAGAGCAGGGAATATTTCTTTCAGGGGATTCATCCCTCAATAAGTCTTTTAGGATTTCTTTCTTCTCTCATTTCTTGTCCTTTCACTCCTTCTAATCTATTCTACACTCACCGCTTTCCAGACTTTTTACTTCACAG
The DNA here is from genome assembly GCF_902459505.1 of Geotrypetes seraphini. Taxonomy (NCBI): domain Eukaryota; kingdom Metazoa; phylum Chordata; class Amphibia; order Gymnophiona; family Dermophiidae; genus Geotrypetes; species Geotrypetes seraphini. The sequence goes on from NC_047100.1 coordinate 7,113,808, forward strand.
CTGCTTTTGTCTTTTGTTCTCCTTCACGCTTTCTGCTTGCCCGCAGTCACTTTTTCTTAACAGTTTTGATGTAGATTATAATTTTTTTTTTTTTTAACTGCTGTGGACCCAGGATCCTATTTGTCTCTTTTCTGCTCTTGCAACTTCTTGTCTCCTTCCCACTGGGTGATGAAGAACCATTCAAGTCTCTCCATGTTCTCATACATAATAATATATATTCCACTTACGAGTCAGTATCTTCAAGTAACTCGTTCCTTTTGTTTGCTGACCCAGCAGATTCCTCTTCTTCCTTTTCACGTCCAGAAATTAAGCCCGATATGTAACCATGGTTACTGCGGATGGGCAGACTAGATGGGCCATTTGGCCTTTATCTGCCATCATGCTTCCATATTTCTATGGGACGTGGACATATTATGCAAATCTGTCAGAGCATGCCCAAATTTTGGCTCCAGAATTCTGCACACCTCTCTGCAAAATCTATGCTCCAGTTACCAAAGAAAATTATGGAACCTGATGTCTTCTTTGGAAGTAATATAACTCAATCAATCAGTCAATGGAAGTAATATGAATCAATCAATAAATATCTTATAGAGGGAACCTTTTTACTGAGACTGACCCCTAATAAAAAGACACCTGTCTAATGTGATATTCCTTTCAGTTCTCCAATTAGGTTTGTAATAGTTCAGTATAATGGTAAAATACAAACACTCTCACATAGGCAGCCTGCTCCAACCCTAGTCACCCTGCCATCCTCAGCTTCCCTTAGCAAGATGGCTCAGTAAATTGGTTCCTATTTCCACTTAATATGTCTATTAAAATATCGCTGCCGTGGTTCAAAAATCTCATTAGAATCTCGGAGAGAGCAGGAGCCAGAAGGCCTTGGCATTGCGCAGATGCTCAAGGCCTAGCAGAATCAGCGTCTTGTGGGTTGGTGCTGCGGGCTGGTGCTCGATCGCGGTAAGGGTTTGGGTGATGCCATTTCGCGGGGGTGGGGGTGGGGAGCGATACTGGTTCTCGGGTTTGGAAGTGCGCCACTGGCCTCGGAGGGGGGGGGGATTTTTAGGGGATGTGGAATGAATCAAACGAGTTTCCCTTACTTTCTTTAGGGAAACTCGCTTTGATATATGAGCACTTTGGTTTACGAGCATGCTTCTGGAATGAATTATGCTCACAAAACAAGGTTCCACTGTACACTTCTCCCTCCGTATTCGCAGTGATAGGGGATTAACAGAACCGCAAATACAGAAAAACCACGAATAACTTTTTCAGATGTTATCCGCTGTTTTCTATTAAAAACAATCTTGAATATAGTGAAACCGCAAATAACATGGTGGGAGGCCTGGTCTGTTCCTGAAGGAGTCAAAACATGGTGAAGAAAGTGCCGGGAATCAGCAATTTTCTCTGTAAACGCTTGGAATCAGCGATTTCTCTATGCAAGCTGATGTAATTTGAGGGGAGGAGCCAGCAAGCTAAAAACCGTGAATAATCGAAACTGCGATTGCTGAAACTGCTAATACTGAGGGAGAAGTGTACTATGTTTCTGAGAACTTTCATCAATTATACATAGATAAAATTCAATTTAATTAAATACGTGATGTATTGTATAATATGTTGTTATGTGCTCAGTAACCTCCACCATAGTCATATCAAAAGATACAAGACCACGAAAGCATGTGCCAATTTCCAGGTCTAAATATGGACACTTCTATTAAAATTTTAGGGGTTATATTTGATCAGAGACTGTCTTATCGTGAGCATATCAGTAGTGTAGTCAAATCTACATTTTTCAGATTACGGCAAATTCGTTCGGTTTCCAAATGGTTAGAACCCAAATCACTTAACACATTAATCCACTCATTGGTCATCTCTAAAATCGACTACTGTAATGCCCTGTTTAAGGGTATTGCTCAAAAGGAAATTAAGACGCCTACAACTAATCCAAAACGCCTCTATCAAACTCATTATGAAAGCAAAGAAATTCGACCATGTTTCGCCACTCCTCGAAAACGTTCATTGGTTCTGGTGTCGCATTGAATCAAGTTTCAAGTTTTATTTAAATTTGATGGTTCGCTTAATATTTCTAAGCGAATTACATAAAATGTACAATTGGGTCCAAACATTAAAAATATTAATAAAGTTTCTACAATAAATATCACAGGTCAATTTCAGACTGACAATACTGACAATTACTACAAAACTGGAGTAAATTGGAGAGAACGTGAGGGAAAAAGTTACAAAATTTTGATTCCTAGTGCGGAGAAAAAGAAGGTTGAAGGGGGAGGGTAAAAACATTAGGGTTAGGGTTTAAGAAACTGAAATTAAAATTTACATGGAAGGGTGAGAATTTAGAGGTTAAATGCAGCTTTAAAGAGGAATGTTTTTAAATTATTTTTAAATGAGTTGAGATCTTTAGTATTTCTAATATACAAAGGAAGGGTATTCCAAACAAGCGGTGCCTTAACTGAGAAGATGTCGTGGCGTCTGGTTCCTATTGTTTTTAATGAGGGGACCATTAATAGATCTTGTGTATTAGATCGGAGAAAACGATTTGAGGTTTGTGGAATTAGAAGGCGGTCAATGAACTGTGGTTCATTGGTAGTTGTAGTTTTAAATACTAATAAAGCTATTTTATATGTTATTCTTTGGTTAATAGGTAACCAGTGTGAATTTATTAGGTAAGGCGTTACGTGGTCGTATTTCTTCCCATGATGGATTAATTTAATGGCGATATTTTGTATAATTTGTAGTCGCCTTTGTTCCTTGTATGTTATGTTTAAAAACAATGAATTACAGTAATCTAGTTTCGAAATTATGAGAGAATGGACTAAAATGTTTAGAGATTTTATCTCTAGATATTTAGACATTGACCGGATTAAGCGCAAGCGATAAAAGCAACTTTTAACGATATTATTGATATGTTCCTGATAGGTAAATTTATAAACTATGCTTGTTAACCCTGAAGTCGCTGCTTTACAAAGTCCCAGCCTTCATTGATAGTCTTGATCCCTTACGCCCCCACGAGAATACTTAGATCCAATGATCAACATCCGCTGACTGTTCCTTCCCTTAAAACCATTAACACATGCAGACAATACATCAATTGTGGAATTCCTTACCCATTTACTTAAGAGAAGAACGTCATATAGATAGATTTAAGTGCAAGTTAAAATGCACCCTTAAGTCAAGATGGCACACTCTATTCCAGACTTCCGATTTCTTTTAACCCCTCCTTTAGTTACATTTGTCTCATTTTCTATCAATTATTTTACTTCTGTCCCTTCCTTCCATATGGTTCTATCTGTCCCGTAAGTCATGTCTATGGTATTTGCATGGTTCCCCCTTGAATTTTATGATTAGGCGATCAATCAAATTTTAATTAAAGTTGAAACTTGGCCATCTCTTCCCCTTCTGCAATCTGAGCTGAATGTCTGTATTTTGGCTCCTCCCTAGTTCTCCCCCCAATACATCCAGACTACACCCCCTTTGTCATATGGACACACTGCAGATTTAGATGTCCTTATTCTGACTTTATAAAATTGGGATTTAGACATCCATGCGCTACGTATATGTCAGTTTACAAATGGCCAAAGCACAAATAAAATTTCTAACTAACCACTATTAGAATCATAGAAACATGACGGCAGATAAAGGCCAAATGGTCCATCCGCAGCATCCACTATCTCCTCCTCTCCCTATTGGCTAAGGCTCTTAACATTTGCATCTCCTCTTCCTATAGGCTAAGGCTCTTTACACCTGCATTGTGAGGTCATAGAGCTTTATGATTATAGAAACATGACGGCAGATAAAGGCCAAATGGCCCATCCGCAGCATCCACTATCTCCTCCTCTCCCTATTGGCTAAGGCTCTTAACATTTGCATCTCCTCTTCCTATAGGCTAAGGCTCTTTACACCTGCATTGTGAGGTCATAGAGCTTTATGATTATAGAAACATGACGGCAGATAAAGGCCAAATGGCCCATCCGCAGCATCCACTATCTCCTCCTCTCCCTATTGGCTAAGGCTCTTAACATTTGCATCTCCTCTTCCTATAGGCTAAGGCTCTTTACACCTGCATTGTGAGGTCATAGAGCTTTATGATTATAGAAACATGATGGCAGATAAAGGCCAAATCCGCAGCATCCACTATCTCCTCCTCTGCCTATTGGCTAAGGCTCTTAACATTTGCATCTCCTCTTCCTATAGGCTAAGGCTCTTTACACCTGCATTGTGAGGTCATAGAGCTTTATGATTATAGAAACATGATGGCAGATAAAGGCCAAATGGTCCATCCGCAGCATCCACTATCTCCTCCTCTCCCTATTGGCTAAGGCTCTTAACATTTGCATCTCCTCTTCCTATAGGCTAAGGCTCTTTACACCTGCATTGTGAGGTCATAGAGCTTTAAAACATGACGGCAGATAAAGGCCAAATGGTCCATCCGCAGCATCCACTATCTCCTCCTCTCCCTATTGGCTAAGGCTCTTAACATTTGCATCTCCTCTTCCTATAGGCTAAGGCTCTTTACACCTGCATTGTGAGGTCATAGAGCTTTAAAACATGACGGCAGATAAAGGCCAAATGGCCCATCCGCAGCATCCACTATCTCCTCCTCTCCCTATTGGCTAAGGCTCTTAACATTTGCATCTCCTCTTCCTATAGGCTAAGGCTCTTTACACCTGCATTGTGAGGTCATAGAGCTTTAAAACATGACGGCAGATAAAGGCCAAATGGCCCATCCGCAGCATCCACTATCTCCTCCTCTCCCTATTGGCTAAGGCTCTTAACATTTGCATCTCCTCTTCCTATAGGCTAAGGCTCTTTACACCTGCATTGTGAGGTCATAGAGCTTTATGATTATAGAAACATGACGGCAGATAAAGGCCAAATGGCCCATCTGCAGCATCCACTATCTCCTCCTCTCCCTATTGGCTAAGGCTCTTAACATTTGAATCTCCTCTTCCTATAGGCTAAGGCTCTTTACACCTGCATTGTGAGGTCATAGAGCTTTATGATTATAGAAACATGATGGCAGATAAAGGCCAAATGGCCCATCCGCAGCATCCACTATCTCCTCCTCTCCCTATTGGCTAAGGCTCTTAACATTTGCATCTCCTCTTCCTATAGGCTAAGGCTCTTTACACCTGCATTGTGAGGTCATAGAGCTTTATGATTATAGAAACATGATGGCAGATAAAGGCCAAATGGTCCATCCGCAGCATCCACTATCTCCTCCTCTCCCTATTGGCTAAGGCTCTTAACATTTGCATCTCCTCTTCCTATAGGCTAAGGCTCTTTACACCTGCATTGTGAGGTCATAGAGCTTTATGATTATAGAAACATGATGGCAGATAAAGGCCAAATGGCCCATCCGCAGCATCCACTATCTCCTCCTCTCCCTATTGGCTAAGGCTCTTAACATTTGCATCTCCTCTTCCTATAGGCTAAGGCTCTTTATACCTGCATTGTGAGGTCATAGAGCTTTATGATTATAGAAACATGATGGCAGATAAAGGCCAAATGGCCCATCCACAGTAACCATTATCTCTCTCTTTCTCTCACGTGCCTATCATTTCCCATTAAGTATTTCAGACAGGACTTAACACGTATTAGCTATCTCGGCTGCTTTGAAACATGTGTTATTCACTTATCATGTATTCTTTCTTTCTTTAAAAAACGTATAGTCCACCTAACAAGCGAGTTCCAAAAGAATTTAAAACCTATGTTTCTTTATTTATTAATTGGGATTTATTAACCACCTTTATGAAGGGATTCGCAGGTCCCGGAAGTGAAATCAGAGAGGGCGCCAATGCAGACGGCAACCTCGCGCCGGGGATGTCAAATAGGTACGGGGGGGCAGAGAGGCGGAGGGGTGCCGTGCCCTTAGGAAGACCGCGCCCGGGGCGGCTCACCCCCCATGCCCACCTCTTACTATGCCACTGACTATAGTACTTTGTGTGTCTAAGGGCTTTGAAAATGGGCCCTTCAAAGCGTGTTGGAGAGAGCGCTCTGCTGTCACCTGCTTATAACAGCTGCACAATTGTGTGGCTCAAGGAGGGAGGAGGTTGTAACAGGAAGACAGCAGTTGTTTCAGCTCCAAGTGATATATGTTTGACACATGAGTTATCTGAGAGCCATAACTTTATTAGCATAATGGTGTCAATGTTTTATAGTCTGAATAAACTATGCAACACCTATTTGTGCTAACAGAAGCAGGAACAAGGATTTCCGTTTTGTAGGATCAATGGCTGTGCAAAGCAGACATCTGGTTCTGGGTGTCAACTGCTTATTAAGAGAGGACTGATACCTCTATAACCTTCAAAGCCTCTCTCCTTTCACCAGTGTATTAAGCCAACCACCACAGAGAATTACACGGGGACAAATTTGCAGGAACTCAATTTCCCCGAATTGTCCCACTAAGTTTTGTCGCTGTCCCTGCCTCTGCCCCTGCCCCATTCCTGTAAGCTCTGCTTTAACTGCACAAGCCTCAATCACTTAGGATTTTAAAGTGTTTGGAGCTTGTGCAGATGAGGACAGTGTTTGCAAGAATGGGGCAGGGACAGGAAAAGAACTCGACGGGACGGGAAAATTAGTTCCCACGATGACGGGGAAAAAATTTGTCCCCGTGTCATTCTCTAAACCACAACACCCCTCATACATCATCCCATACTTCAAAAAGAAGGGGAGGGGGTTGAAGGACATGACAACGCACACCTTGAAATGTCTTGCTAGGAACTGGGTAGTCAGCAGCATACTGGATGCAAAGAGAGCGAGTGGGAGAGAAAGACATCAAGATAATTTCATTATAAAGGAAACGCCACAAATTTAGAGTTCATTACAGCAAGGTTCCACTGAATTAATTTTTGTGCAACTCACTGCTATGAAAGTAGGGGGTACACTGCAGCATCTCGTAAGACTCTAGGCTACATTTTGGTTTGCAAAATGGGCCAGTGATGGTCAAACAAGTGAGATCTTTGTATTGAACTAACTTCATACATTTGTAATATAGTAGATTGATTGATTCCGTTCTCCCAGGGGAGCTCCGAACGGTTTACAAGAATTTACTCAACTACTGAAGCATTTGCTCTGTCTGTCCCGGTGGGCTCACGATCTATCTAATGCACCTGGGGCAAAGGGAGGATTAAGTGATTTGCCCAAGGTCAGAAGGAGCAGCGTGGGTTAAAACCACTGTGCCACGCTTTCCCCATTTTAGAGAACTGTTCGGGTTCCTGGGCAGACTTTCCAAAACACCGGCAGTTTCTGGCAACCCTAATCTTTTTTTCATTCAGAGACTAGTTAAGCTCTGGAACGCATTGCCAGAGGTTGTGATAAGAGCGGATAGCGTAGCTGATTTTAAGAAAGGTTTGGACAAGTTCCTGGAGGAAAAGTCCATAGTCTGTTCTTGAGAAAGACATGGGGGAAGCCGCTGCTTGCCCTGGATCAGTAGCATGGGTTTTGGCCAGGTACTAGTGACCTGGATTGGCCACCGTGATTACAGGCTACTGGGCTTGATGAACCATTGGTCTGACCCAGTAAGGCTAGTCTTATCTTCTTATACAAGTTGGGAGTAAATGTAAAACCACAGAGGTTCTTGTTCCTGCACATCTGATCTTAACCAATAGATACCATAGCGAAACAAAGCAGAAGTATGATAAGAAGAAAAATCAGGACAGTTAACTCCACCCTTATCATTAGTAGCTAAGTGTTTTCGTGACTATCCTCGGAGGTTTGTTTTTCCAAAGGAATTTAGGCCCCCTTTTATCAAGCCACGTTACAGTTTTTTTAAAAAATCGCCGGCCACGGTGGTAAAAGCTCCGACGCTCATGGAGATCCTATAAGTGTTGGCGCTTTTACCACAGCAACTGGTGATAAAAACCCTAACGCAGCTTAATGAAAGGGGGTAATTAAACGATTTTAAATGAGATACTGAAATGGGTACAGCTCATCAGACAATAGAGAGACAATCTTTGAAAAAATAATAACGTGCGCTTGTTGACCGAGTGCAGGATTAAAGGTTCGGATGGTCTCTTATCTTTACTAGTCCTGGCCCTGATCCCAAACAGTCCAAAAAAATATCCTAAAGCAACTTATGCTCAGCAGGCAATCTAGGAAAATATTTGAAGACTCCTCCTGTCTGCTTTTTTGATAGTTAGAAACAAACTTCTGTTTACTAAATTCAAGCTACTGCCAACCTGAAAGCAGAGAAAAGCTGCCATTTCCTGCGTCAACATCCTTCCCCCTGTGAGCCTAATCAGGCACTCAGGGGTTCCCAGAGCAAGCTTTCGCCAGCCCTCAGGACTTTAACGTGGGCCGCAGAGCCATAATTACAGCTTCTAGTCGCTGTTAATAGATGCTGGGGATTGATGAGGGCAGCGAAGCAGGACAATTGATCGAGTACATTTTAACAATCACTTCTACTCTGTGCAGCTGCTCTGTATGACACCAGCAGCGAGCCGACTTTTTTCATACCTATTTTAATTCTACATAAAAAAAAAAATCAGCACCTAGGTTAGATGTTGATTGGTAATTTTGGCAGCAAAAAGAAAAAAAAAAGAGGAACGTGCACTTAGCGCAAATCTACAGATGCCCAAGTCGAGCATGCAACTTGCCCGTTCGGGCTTATTTTTCTGCACCAAGAGTTAGGGATGAGGCGGAGAACGGTTGGAGCTGGGGCATGCCACAAAGGTTGGCCCAGAAAGCGTATTCTGCACATGGCACGGATCCTGAAGCCACCAGAGATCCGTGTGGAGTGTTGCACCCGCACTCAAGTCTGGTTGCATTTGGCTCTTGGGACTCGGAAAGTGTGTTGGCATGCTTCACTGCATTTCTGTTGATATTTCACAGTTTCAGTGAGTGCTTAGAACTGCTGCCTTGGCACCTTGAGGTGGTGGGTTTGAGCCCCGTGCTGCTCCTTGTGACCCTGGGCAAGTCACCAAGTACCATAGATTGTGAGCCCACCGGGACAGATGGGGAATGTAAGCCACTTTGCTACCAGTAGCATAGTAAAGGGGGGGGGAGGTCCACCCCAGGCGCAGTCTTAGTGGGGGCACCAGCATCCATCCTCCTCTCTGCCCCCCCCCCCGTATGCGTGCACCCCTTTCCTTCCCCCATATCTTTTTAATTTTCCTGGTGCGAGCAGCATCACGAACTTGCTGCCTGCGTCAGCATCGTCACTTCCGGGTCCCACACCGAGGAAGTGACATCAGAGGGAGAGCCGACACCAACACGGGCAGCAAGTTTGTGATGTTGTTCGCGCAGGGAAAGAGGTGCAGAGGAAGGGGCGTGCACATGCCCGGGGGGGGGAGGGGTGCCTCCACCCTGGCTGCCACTTATCCCTGCTACGCTACTGCTTGCTACCCCTGTCTACTCTGTCCTTGCCCATCCCTGCTCCCTCTCTATCCCTTCCCACTGACCTGTTCTCCCTTTCCCCTACCCCTGGCCCTCTAACATTTTTGTGCTGAATATTTTATAATATGGCACTAAATTGAACGGGCATGAAAATATGGTGCACAGATCAGAATAGAAACATGATGGCAGATGATGCCCATCCATGGCATCCACTGTCTCCTCCTCTCCCTATTGGCTAAGGCTCTTAACACTTGCATTGTGAGGTCATAGAGCTTTATGGTTATAGAAACATGATGGCAGATAAAGGCCAAATGGCCCATCCAGTCTGCCCATCCGCAGTAACCATTATCTCTTCCTCTCTCTGAGATCCCACGTGCCTGTCCCACACTTTCTTGAACTCAGACACAAGTCTTCATTTCCATCACCTCTACTGAGAGACTAAACCACGCATCTACCACCCTTTCTTTTAGATTACTCCTAAGCCTATCACCTCTTAGCTTCATCCTATGACCTCTTATTCCGGAGCTTCCTTTCAGATGAAAGACTCAACTCATGCGCATTTACGCCATGTAGGTATTTAAGTGTCTCTTATCATAGCGGAGAGGAGGGCTGGTGCTGCCCCCCCCATACTTTGCCACCGCATAGGGTATTAGTGTTACTCCCAATGGTGCAGTTTTTATTTGCACCCTAAACAAACCCACTCCAGCCTATACATTTTTCTCTCCCTGCTTTTCCCCATCATCTTGTATTCCCCTTTTAATTCAGCTGTTGATGCAGAGATAGAAAAGACCCTCTTCCTCTCCCCCTCTACACTTTTGCTCGAGTAATTTTAGAATTCGTCCTATTTCTAACACTCTCAGCACCAGACAGTCTCCGGCTTCTCTGGGTTCCCATTGATGCGCCTCCAGGAGGGCAAGTGAACATATCTTTGCTTCTCACCAGAAAATACAGTCTAGCCATAGTTAATTGGTTCCCAGCGAGCCTCACAGCTCCATTATAGGGAAATGTCAGGCAGGCATGGCAGCGCTGCCCTAAATGCGTGTCAGAGAAGGCACGGCTCCGGCTGAGTCAGCTTCTGAAAGTCTTCCGGAGCGAGGCGTCACATTCTAGGAGGGAGGCGTTCAGCCCAAGCGCAGGGTCAAAAAAAGCAACACGATGATGGATAAGGAAAAGGAAGCCATGCCCCTCGCTATGAAGAACCGAGTCCCTAAAGGCTCCAAATGAGGTTTTAGCTGCATAAATCTTCCACTTTTAACAACCCCCTGCAACCTTTGTCCAGAGAAATTGCTGAGCCACAAAGATAGATGGGCGGACAGGGGGGGATGGTTGAGAGTAGTGTCTCGCAAACTTTGTCAAGCCGCGGCACACTAAATGGGGTGGCCGCAGCTTGAGGCATCTGGAAGTGCGCGGATGTCAATGTGATGTCACGCGCAAGTGTGACATCACATCGATGTCTGTGCATGCATTCTCATCCTTTACACAGTGCAGAACATTAGCTTTACTACTAATTATTTCTAGAGCGTTACCAGACGCATGCAGCCCTGTACAGTCACAAAGAGTAAGAAAACAGTCCCTGCTCCAAAGAGCTTACAATCTAAACAGGCAAGATAGGCAAACAGGATGTCATGGATATAGATAAGGGGAATAATTAATCAGCTGTCTGGGTTGGAGGGCAGAGGGGAGTACAGGACAATCAATCAATTGTGACATCACTGATGAGGTTGGCTCTTATTGGTGAAATGAGCCACTATGACATCACAAGCTCAGCTCTGCTTCCCAAAGATTGAAACTCTTAACCCTACTACTATGAATTATTTCTATAGCATTAGTAGACATACAGAGTCACAAAGAAGAAGACAGTCCCTGCTCGAAAGAGCTTACAATCTAAACAGGCAAGAAAGGCAAACAGGATGTCATAGATACAGTTAATCGGCTGGCTGGGTTGGAGGGCAGAGGAGTAGGGTTAAGGATTGAAGGCTATTTAAACAAGGGAAGGGGCTTGACGGACACCTGTATTTCCCCCGGACATGTGCTCCTTTGGAGGACATGTCCGTTGGGCCAGACAGCTTTTCACTTTGTCTGGGTTTTGAAAAGAAAAAGCGTCAGGAGGGGGCACGCGCGCAAGTGCGAGGCTTCCAGCCCAACGAACAGGCAGTGGGGGCAGGATTGGGGGGCGGAGCTCAGGGCGGGGATGGGTGGAAGTGGGCGGGTGGGTCTAGGGGGTTCGGATTAACCCTAGCTTTGCCCCCTCCTATTTGTTTGGCCTTTATTTATTTATTAATTTATTAATCTTGTCTCAGGTCACTCTGTCCCTCTGATTATGTATTTCACTTTGACGCTTTTCTTTTATTTTTAAGCTCCCTATTTTTTAGGGTTTTTTTAAAAAATGTATTGTAAAGTGTCTATACGTAATTATAGGCGGTATATTAAATAAATAACAACTTGAAACTTGAGCTACTTCTGAGCTGGACTGGCCACCATTTGAGGCTGCGTTTGATAGACCTTTGTTCTCGCTCAGGGTAAAGCATCTTAAGTTTTTATGTTTTCACGCATAAATTTATGGGCGTTTCAAATGAATGCACATCTCTAATATATATCACATGTTTTCTTTCACACAACTTTGAAGGGGCATGCGAACGGCACGGGGGAACGGGGGAAGAGGCGCCTCTCACCCTTACTCACTACGCCACTGACGGCGGTTAATGTGGTACCAGAGTCTATAGCGTATGTCACTGAAATACCAAGCATTCAGCCACAAAATGTACAAAAAAAAAAAAAAATCTGCCTCTTGGCACAGAGAACGTCAATTACAGCACCTCTCATTCACAGACATATCTGGAGAGAGTATGTGGGAGGAAGTTACTGGCAGGGATGCTTTCACTAATGTGCTTTGTGACATAAGCTAAAGGGTTATTATGCAAAAAAAAACAACAACCCTAAAGCTACTAAAGTTAGACAAATACTGTGAATTTTAGGACTTTTGATTATATCGCTCTGAACATATTTCCAGATGAATATGGGCAAAGAATTCTCTATTAGAAGAAACGTCTCAGGCTACAATTGCAGAATGATAGGGTTGTGCTTTGAAAAACGCGTTAGGGAAGATTCTCAAATGTTTGCTGCTACTATAACGATTTCAAAAAGGTGGGTCATTCTTAAAAAACCGTGCATGCAAATAAGGTTCACAGAGAGTCGTGGAGGGTTGCCAAATTTGCACTCCAGAACCCTCCCTCCCGCAAGTCTGCCCACTTAATCAATACAAACCCTCCTCCCTGGGGTATCCATCTTTTGGGCATAGCTCTGTGGTGCCCCCACCTGTTTGTCCCATCGACTCTCGAAGTTGAGCATGCTACTGGCCTCGACCACCTGGCGTGGAAGATCATTCCATCGATAAATAACCCGTTCGGTGAAGAAGTATTTCCTGGTGTCACCATGAAATCTTCCCCCCTAAGTTTCATCGGATGCCCTCTTGTCGCCGTGGGACCCTTTAGAAAGATTTCTTCCTCCACTTTAATGCGATCCGTGATGTATTTGAATGTTTCTATCATGTCCCCCCCTTTCTCTGCGCTCTTCGAGAGAATATAAGCACAGTCTGGTCAGACGTTCTCCATAAGGCATGTCTTTCAATCCTGAGACCATCCTAGTGGCCATTCTCTGGATTGACTCCATTCTCTTCACATCCTTTTGATAATGTGGCCTCCAAAACTGGACACAGTACGCCAGGTGAGGTCTCACCATGGCTCTGTATAACAGTAGTATGACTTCAGGCTTTCGGCTGACAAAGGCACTGGCGCTCTCTGACATCGCTCCCAGGACCCACACCTAAGAAGCGATGTCAAAGGGCGAACCGACATGGACAGCAACCTGATGTTAGGGGGAAAGGGGCATGTGAACGGCAGGGGGGAACGGGGGAAGAGGCGCCACTCACTACGCATTGACGGCGGTAAAAGGAAGAATAGGTTCAATCCGACAAAGACCTACAGACTCCAATCTCTGACGATTATACAATAATATGTTAAAATAACGGGGCATTGCACGTTTAAAATACTCGACAAAAAACTTAATTGCAAGGACAAGACAGATGAACAAAAATGAAAAGGGTGAACGACAATAAAGTCAAGAAAAGAGAACAAAAAAGGACAAAACAGGAGAGGGAGGGAGGGAAAGGAGTTTCATTCAGAGCTGCCTGTACAAATACAAGGAAGGAAAATTAGCATCCGTGCTCAAACGCATCTCTAGATAGGAAACATTTTAGAGCTCTTTTATATTGATTTCAATTAGATTCCTCCCTAAGGTAAGGGGGCAGAGTTCCAGATAAGGGGAGCAGTCATTGCAAAAGAGGTTTACGACAAGTGCAGCATGTCTTAAGAGAGGGGACAACGAGTACATTTTTTGGAGGAAGATCTGAGAACTCTAGAGGAAGCATGAGGGATGAGTAATTTGTCGATGAAAGCTGGTTCTCTGGATTTATGCGTTTTCAAGTTTCAAATTTTATGAAAATTTGATAAATCGCTTAATCTTAATACAAAGCGAAGAGCAAGTCTAAAAACATGTAATACATCTCTCAATACAGAGAGACAACATAATTAACACAGACCGATTGTTAGACATACCTGATTGTAAAAAACGCTTAGATAACCTTGATAGGCGGTATATAAAATCCTAATAAACTTGAAACATAAACAAACCCAAAAGGGAAATGGGGGAAGAAGTACAATATGTGACAGTAAATGAGACAAATAAGGAAAAAACGGCAGGGGAGGAAATAACATCAACTAAAAATCTAGCTGAGATTAAAATGGCAATGAATTCTAAAAAAGTTAGCAGTTAAAAGCATTTCAACTTGTTTTTAAATCTATCAATAAGACGATCTTCCCTTATATATATATTGGGAGGGAATTCCACAGTTGCGGAGCAACGACAGAAAAAATATATTGCCTCCGAGTATTGATAGATTTCAGAGAAGGGATGACCAGCAAACGTTGGTTGTTAGATCTAAGTGATCGGGCGGGAAGACACGCTCCATAAAGGCTGGGGTTTTATGGAGTATTGATTTGAATGCGAGTAAAGCAATTTTGAAAGTAATTCTATGAGGGATGGGAAGCCTGTGGGCATTTTTAAGTAAAGGGGTAACATGATCATTTCTTAGAGTTGGTGATGATTTTGATGGAAGTGTTTTGCAATCGCTGAAGTCGTCCAATTTTCTTTTGTAATATTCCTTTGTAAAGAGAGTTGCAATAATCGATTTTAGAAAATTACAAGCGAGTGTATTAAGTGACCAGGTACTAATGACTTGGACTGGCCTCCGTGAGAATGGGCTACTGGGCTTGATGGACCATTGGTCTGACCCAGTAAGGCTAGTCTTATGACCTCAAAATCCACCAAAAGTGAGTTCCTCCTTCCTAGTCAACTAGTCCGAGAGGCATTTAAAATGATAGCCAATAAAAATGTTATTAGTAAAAAAAAATAAACTAAACTAAACTTAGGTTTATATACCGCATCATCTCCACAATCGTAGAGCTTGGCACGGTTTACAGGAGTTGAGAGAGAAAGGAACTCCATGAAGGTTAAAGGGTATAGAGAAAGGGTGATTGGGGGGCTTACGATGCCAAAGATGGGGTAAGTATTACATTTTTGAAAACAGCCAGGTTTTCAGATGTTTGCGGAAGAGTTGGAGAGAGCTAAGGGTCCGGAGGGGGGGAGGTAAGGTTGTTCCAGAGCTCAGTGAGTCTGAAGGGGAGGGAGGTCCCTAGTTTTCCTGCGCGGGAAATGCCTTTTAATGAAGGAAAGGATAATTTAAGTTTGTGAGTGGGTCTGGTGGTATTAAGGTTTAAGGAGAGTGGGATGAAAGGAGGGAGGATGCCATGGAGGATTTTGAAAGTTAGACAGGCGCATTTAAAGTGGACCCTGGCGATAATCGGAAGCCAGTGGAGCTTGGACAGGAGCAGTGAGACATGGTCGAATTTACTTTTTGCGAAGAATTGCAGTTGGTAATCACTGGACTGGCGATAATGCATTTCATATCCATTTCACCTTCCCACCTGTGTACTAATTATGACCTCAGACTACAAAACATTCAGAAAAGAAATAAAGGCCCTACTTTTCAAGAAATTCCTGCAAACGACTTAATACCACTAGCTCCTTCCCACTTCCCAATACCTTCCCGATTCCCCAAAGCAACCTCATCTACTCTTTATCTCCACTAGAAATTACCAGATATCTTCTTCTTGTAATACGTTTTTTGTAATTCTTTCGTAATCCGCCTTGAACCGCAAGGCAATGGCGGAATAGAAATCTCTAATGTAATGCAATGTAAAAGTAACTGGTTCACTTCCAGCTGACATTTCGGCATGGTGTTATTTATGGATCATCCTATGTTACAAGCCCCTGTAAGAAGGGCATGACATTTGCAGAGAATATGTGGAACCTAAGGTGACAACACCAGCCAGTTCAAGTTTAAGTTAAGCCCTATATAAGCTCTGACATACAGCAGTCTTCAAATTCAGCTGACGAGGTCCATTTCCTTTGCTTTTAAAGTATAGTTCTTCCCACTTTCCTATTGTTTTATGTTTGAGAAGTATTGTCTAGTCTGTAATTATTTGTTCGCTGTTTCCCCCTTTTAATACAAACTGTAAAACGTTTAGAAGTCTTGATTTGTGTTTTATCAAAATGTTAATAAACTTGAAACTTAACACAGAATTAATAGAAGTAAGCAGAAATGCCCATCATCCGTAAAGTCCCTGAGGTTAATTTTATAAATGGGTTACCTGTATGTGATGACCATATAGGCACTTGGTTTTATAAGTTTACGTCTGGTGTCCTCCAGAAAACCACTGTCCAGGAAAAGGATCTAGGTGTCATCATTGAGGTTACGTTGAAACCCTTGGCTTAATGTGCAGTGATAGTTAAGAAAGCAAATAGATCGTTAGGAATTATCGGGAAAGGAATGGAAAACAAAGATGGAAATGTTATAATGCCCTTATATCGCTCTATGGTACAGCCATACCTCAAATACTGAGTGCATTTTGGTTGTCCTGTCTCAAAAAAGATATAGCGGAATTAGAAAAGGAATAGAGAAGGGCAAAAAAATGATAAAAGGGATGGGATGAGTTCCTTATGAGGAAAGGCTAAAATGGCTAGGGCTCTTCAGCCCAGAGAAGAGATGGCTCAGGGGTGATATGGCAGAAGTCTATAAAATACTGAGTGGAGTGGAAAGGGTAGATGTGACTCCCTTGTTTACGCTTTCCAAAAATACTAGGACTAGGGGCATGTGATGAAGCTATGAAGTAGTAGATTTAAAACAAACCAGTGAAAATGTTTCTTCACACAGCGAATAATTAAACTCTGGAATTTGTTGCCAGAGAATATAGTGAAATCAGTTAGCTTAGCAGGGTTTAAAAAAGGTTTGGATAATTTCCTAAAAGAGAAGTCCATAGGCCATTATTGAGATGGCTTGGGGAAATCCACTGCTTATTCCTAGAGTAAGCAACATAAAATCTGGGATCTAGCTAGGGGCTTGGGACCTGGGTTGGCCACTGTTGGAAACAGGCTACTGGACTTAATGGACCTTCGGTCTGTCCCAATACAGCAATATGAGGTGAATTTCATCTGCATAGAGGAAAATAATGAACGCAAGAGATTGAAGCAAAAGTCAGTGGGATATTGAAAGAGTCGGAAAGATATTGAAAAGTATAGGTCCAAGAACAGATCCCTTGGGGGATACCAGAAGTAAACTTGGAAACAGCAAATTTAAACCTATAATAAGACTAACTTGAAACAATATCAGAAATATCCGCATTTAAGCACATTGTACAACAACCATATAACAGAAATATGATACATGTAATATGATACTATAATAAAGAACATTCAAATGACATACTGCAGATATGATATGATGTCAGCATAATGTCAATGAAACACAATGAATAGGGGTTTAAGGAAGGTTTGGATAGGTACCTAAAGGATAAAGGGATTGAGGGATACAGATAGAAGCAGAAGTAGGTTATAGAAGTAGAGGTAGATTGTAAAGGTCAAAATTTCACTTCACAGGTCAAGGACCTGGTGGGCTGCCGCAGGAGCGGGCCGCTGGGCGAGATGGACCTACGGTCTGATAGCAGATATGATGCCGATACTGTTCCTACAATTCAATGACATATGCATGAAACATCCTTTGGACACTTAAACCTAGTTTTACATTACTGCAACTCACTATATGAAGGCATCACGCAGAAAGAAATCAGCCGCTTGCAAGTTATACAAAATACGGCAATAAAACTTATTGGAATTGGGAAATAAATTTGACCCCGTCACACCTCTTCTGCTAAAAGCTCACTGGCTCCCTATTCCACACGGAATAACCTATAAAATCATACTTTTAACATTCAAAGCACTCCGTAACAGCCAGCCAGAATGCTTAAACAATTTTCTAATTCCCTACACCCCAGCTAGAACACGGAGATCACAATCACAAAATCTTTTAACGGTTCCATCTCTCCGTATTGTTAGCACTATACGAGCAACAAACTTCTCCGTCGTATCCCATCTCTTTGGAACTATGGGATGATCCCATGCTAGATCGTTTCAAAGGAAAACGAAAAACATTTCTTTTTATAGATGCATTCAACCTCGTATATACTCAAATATAAACCGGGATTTTGGGGCCAAAAAATTGGCCCAAAAATGGGGGGTCCCGGTATATATTCGGGTCAATGCCCCCCTCCCAGAATTTTTTAAGGCCACCGCCACCAGGCTCTGCCCCCCCCCTCCTCCAGGTCCTATCATACCTCTGCCGATCTGGTGGAGGTGCAGCGGGTAGGAGCAAGCTTTCCAAACTCCTGCCCCAACTGCGCGATCTAACTTTGCCATCAGAGCTGCACAAGCAGCAGCGCAATTTGGTGCTGCTTCTTGGCGCTGAGCGGCATCCGTACTTGCTCCCGCGAATTCTCATGAGAATATCATCAAATTGTGAACCACACATCCACCACAATAATTCTCACCCCCTTGAACAACAAAAAAATCCCTTCTCCCCCATGACAACAAGCCAAAAAAAAAAAAAGTAGCCAAGGCCCTGGTTCCTTAAAGACCCCAGCCCTGGAAAAAAGGAAAGACAAAGGGTCACAGAAGTCCCAAAACATAAACAAATCCCAAAAAGTATACAAATTTTTATTAAACTTGAAACGTCTCGTCTGCTGAAATATGTGTCCTCTTAGTCCCAAATAATCCACTTATTTTAATTTTCAATGTGTTCTACTGATTGTTCCAACAGAACATACATCTAACACAGTCTGAGCATCAGGGATAAAATTCAAAGGGAAGTCAGCTCCCCCCAAAAAGAGGACAAACCTTGTGTCTCTTTTCTGTAAAGAGTCCTAGAATTTATCACAGAAAGTTAGACACAGGTCAAGCGGTTAAATCCAGTAATCATCCATTCCAGGCCAAATTAAATGTTCCTGCAGTGCTGAAGGAAGACTGAAGATAAAGAAAACGTCAGAGCACTGAACGGGCTCATCTGATCTTGCCACCTTCCTTTTATCTGCTAAAACCACAGACACGGTCTAGGTCTTCCGTCTCAATGATAAAGTTCAACTGGAAGACAGCTGAGCGCCATTAAACAATACCAGATGAGTTCAACTAAGCTGAAAATTCAAGATAATGGCGCAATTGGAAGAAATTAATTGGCAATCCAAGGGACACCCAGAAAAGAGACCAGCTGTCGGATAACAGCAGCTACTGACGGGAATATAAGTTGGCATCATAGAATTGGTATTATCTAGTAACCTTTCCTCTGCCAACTCCATCTAACGTAGAAAATGACACAGTCCCCATTCCTGTAAGCTCTGCCTTAACTACACACACCTCAAACACTTAGGATTTTAAAGCATTTGAGGCTTATGCAGATGAGGACGGAGCTTGCAGGAACGGGGCAGGAAAAGAACTCACAGGGACGGGATGGGAAAATGAGTTCCTGCAGGGACGGGGGAAAATTTGTCTTGGTGTCATTCTCTAATCTAATGTGAAGATGCAGCCCCCAATCTGCAATATTTCTTTATCAGGAAATAATGAAGTGTGGACCTCATGGCTTAGCGTACGCCTTGGAGCACAGATATGAGAGTATATGCTGAACTTCATCTCTCTTAGGATTATTTGTTTTCTTACATACCCATTCCAGCTCATTTGGAACCCTGCTTGGGATCTGATGCCATGAGCTATCATTCACAATTCCTCGGGGACTTCCTCCCTCCAACACACTTAGCTCAATCATTGCCAACCACGGCTAGAATATTTGCAGTGCTGATGTGGACTGGAATGAGCTGCCTAAAAGGGCTAAATTCACCCAATCGCATAATCCTCCCCCAGATATGTAGTTCCTCTGCTTACTTTGAGGGGCAAAGGGTAAGGGTCAATCGGAAACATAGAGGGAAGAGGTGGGAGTTATCTTCCATACTGAACAGGGACAGGGCCTGAGGAGTCTGAGCAAATCAGGGCCTTCCAGATATCCAGTTATGTAAAGGGTTCCAATAATCATCATGTAACCCTTACCCTGACACTAGATAGGAAGTGAATGTTTTAAGTGTATGTTTTAAGGGTCCTCCCCCCTCAAAAAAGAGGGTTACTTCGTAAACCTCAAAAAGACTAAATAGTAACCCACTGTCGGTGCGCATTTGACGGGTCACCAGATACACCTCACCTGCTTACCTTCCTGTGGCTGCCATCCGTAATCCAATCCCAAGGGGCCTGTGTCCATTGAATTTAATGATCCAGCCTAAACTCCGGGGAATGAAAAATGAAAATATAGATTTTCTGTCTCATTTATAGAGTGGCTTATTGTATTACAAAATCTCTACTTGCTGACCGCAGAAAACGTATCAAATTCTAAAGTAGGAAACACGCAGGCTGCCTTCGTCCCACATTCCCTAATTTCTTAAAATTTGCGTAGAAGGAATTTTTTTAAATTAGAAGTTAATTGGCTCATGAGGCCGGTGGTCTTGCAAAAAACCCGAGTCAAATCCAGGTCACTGCTTCAAACAAGAATGTGGTCTTCACAAAATAATCCCCATCACTTTCTCAGCACTGTTTTCTCTGTCTCCTTAAACCCAAACCAAACAAGATCATCTCAACTCTTGATGCGAATAGATCAGGCCTGCTTATTCTATATTCAGCAACCACAAAACTGCCTGAGGCGCAACCCCGCAAACAGCAGACTCATATTGATTTGCAGAAAGATGGATGCCTGAACCCTGCAGGATTATGAATCACTAACGTCAGCTTTGCCTTGATCGCCTGCTGGAAGCTGGCAGGAGAGCTCTGGGCCTTCTGTACCTACCGTGGAAACTTTCCAAGCAGAAAATGCAGTTGGAAAGAAAAGCACCTTATATTTTAGGCGAGTGACACAATCGAGACTAGAAAAATCATTGCCATCAGGTTTCCTGAGCCCCCTAAAATTAGTAGCACAGTAGATGACGGCAGATAAAGACCTAAAATGGCCCATCCAGTCTGCCCAACCTGATTCAATTTTTTTTATTCTTCTTTTTAGCTATTTCTGGGCAAAAATCCAAAGCTCTGCCCGGTGCTATGCTTAGGTTCCATCTACTGAAATCTCTGTCAAAGCTCACTCCAGCCCATCTAAACCATCCCAGCCATCGCCTGGCAGCTGTTACTGGGATGGCTGGAGGACGTAGTGGCTGGGAGTGGACTGGGCCTGTGTTTCTTGGATCATAACCGGGAGAAGACACTTTGGCTAGTGTGAGGCTGGGCTGGGTCTAGGAGAAGGGGGTCTTTGCCAAGGAGCCACTGCAAATAAGGAGGACAGCTAGGGAGGGAAGGAAAGGGAAAAAGGCAGAAGGGGAAGGAAAGAAGATGGGGAAAAAGTAAGACACAGCAAAACAGGCAAAAAAAAGGTAGTTAAAACTTGAAAAGGACATTTCTTTATTAAACTTATTTCCCTAAACACTGCTCTCAATGCTCTGCCCCAGTCTCAGATGGAAATAAAATTATACAAAAGAGGATATCTATGAGGAACAGACGTTTCTTTATTACACATATTACATGTATGATCATCGTGGCACGTCAACCATGGTACAAAATGAAAGCTTCTACTACAAGGAATAAATGAGATGCAGCTTTAAAAAAAAACCATGAAAGCACACAGTAAAAATAAAAACATACACCAGACAATATTCAACCAGTAGCAGTTAGCATTTTTTTTTTTAAATACTGAGCGTGGCTGGCTAAATTGGCCCCGAGTCTACTTAAGAACATAAGAATAGCCAAAGGCCCATCAAGCCCAGGATCCTGTGTCCAGCAGTGGCCAATCCAGGCGCAGAAACTCAAATAGCAGCAGCATTCCAGAGCAGAGATTGTGAGGTCACAATGCCTCATTCCACCAATGCCTAAAAGCCAACCTCATCAGTGATGTCACAATGGCTTGACTGTCCTATACTTGGCTCACATAAGAACTGGGACAGACCAAAGGTATCCTGTCTCCAGCAGTGGCCAACCCAGGTCCCAAGTACCCCACACGTCAATCACACATCAGCACCATTTATAGAACGGCGTCTGTTTTTAAAACAGGCACCTTAGATGTAAGCCAGCATTTTACAGGGTTACATTTCAGGTGCCTTTCTTGCACCTACAGAAGCACCTAGGGTTGCCTAAGGCCACTTATGGCATAAACCACGGCCTAGGCATAAATGGCCATTCACCGCAACAATTAAAAAAAAAAAAAAAAAGTGCGTCCTGATTGGTTAGATCACTGGTTCCCAACCCTGACCACCAGGCCGGTCGGGTTTTCAGGCTAGCTCTAATGAATATTCATGAGAGATCTCCGCATAGAACGGAGGTGCCAGGCATGCAAATCTGCTCCATGCATATTCATTAGGGCTATCCTGAAAATCCGACTGGCCTGGTGGTCCTCCTAGACAGAGTTGGCAACCACTGAGTTAGATGGCAGTAGGATGCCTACCGCTGCCTAACTCTGGGACGCCCTTACCAGAATCTGCATCAGAATGACCCTAGAGCAGGGGTGTCAAATGTAAGTCCTCGAGGGCCACAATCCAGTCGGGTTTTCAGGATTTCCCCAATGAATACGCAAGAGATCTATTTGCATGCACTGCTTTCATTGTATGCTAATAGATCTCATGCATATTCATTGGGGAAATTCTGAAAACCCGAATGGATTGCGGCCCTCGAGGACCCCCACCAACATGATCCCCAGGATGGACTGCCCCCCCCAAAAAAAAAAACAGTGCCATAGTATCATCCCAGCAACATGCATTAAATCAACAGACAAAAATAATTATACACAGACAAGAGCTAAAAACAGGCACTGATCAGATTATGAGCCAACCTGTAAATCCTCATTAGCTGGCCTGCACGCTGTCTTTTTTATACGTATGAAAAAAAAAAAGTGCCCCGGACCAAATGTTTTCAGATATTTGGTCATTTGTATGGCTCACCAAGTTTCCAGAAGAAACCAAAGTGGTTTATTAAAGTGGGTTTTATCTTTCTCCATCTCGCCCGATGTCTGCTTTCAGAGAACCACCAATTGGTAACATTAAAAAAACCCCGGCATGTTTAAATATTAATCCTAACCAGTAGGAACAAGTGATATGCATTACCTATTTGAAGAAATAAGCTTCCAATACCTCTCGTGGGACTGTTTTGTTACAGACTGACAGATCTAATGATCTGCTATTAATAACCATTGCAAGGAAAGGCATTAAATGAAATATCTCAGTGCCCCTGAATCGGAGTTTTCTGAGAGGGTAAATTTGGTTTCCGGTAGCAACTGCAGTAGAAATAACAGATGAAAATAATAACAGTGTTCTTCTGAATCCAGCCATTTAAAAAAAAAGCTGAGGATATTAAAGCCATAACTCTTTGACTTTGGTACTTGCCCACAGAAAGAAAAAAACATCATCGTGATGCTGTCACTGAAGTATCCTGAAAGAAAAACCTATTCCCCACCTCCCCCCCCCCCAACGCTGCACAAGAGACTTTGTCACTGGATTAACTGCGAAGTCCTGCAAACCATCCAGAAACCACTAGGGTTGACTCCATACCAGCACTTTGCACGCTGATACCACCAGATCCTCCCACAAATTAAAACTATCCTTCCCCTCGCTAAAAGGCATTTCCCACACAGGAAAGCTAGGGACCTCCCTCCACTTCAAAATCACTGAGCTCTGGAACAACCTTACCTCCCCTCTTCGGAACTTGAGCTCTCTCCAAGTTTTCCGCAAACATCTGAAAACCTGGCTTTTCTCAAAATATGTAAGTCTCCCTCCAATTTAGGAATCAAGGAAACTCTTATATCTTGGCATCCCAAGTCCTCTAAATTTGCTTCACACTTCTACCTCTAACCCTCTGCTGTAGTTCCTTCCTATTTCTCCTACTGTAAACTGCGTTGAGCTCTACGAACGTGGAGATTAACTATTCTGTAAGATTGGAGAAACTGGGCCTCTTCTCCCTTGAAAAGAGGAGCCTGCGAGAGGACATGATCGAAACATTCAAAATACTGAAGGGAATAGACTTAACAGATAAAGACAGATTGTTCACCCTCTCCAAGGTAGGGAGAACGAGAGGGCACTCTCTAAAGTTGAAACGTAAGGATGTTCTTCTTCACCCAGAGAGTGGTAGAAAACTGGAACGCTCTTCCGGAGTCTGTTATAGGGGAAAACACCCTCCAGGGATTCAAGACAAAGTTAGACAAGTTCCTGCTGAACCAGAACGTACGCAGGTAAGGCTGGACTCATTTAGAGCACTGGTCTTTGACCTGGGGGCTGCCGCGTGAGCGGACTGCTGGGCACGATGGACCACTAGTCTGAGCCAGCATCGCCAATTCTTATGTTCCTATTGGTTTTTAAAGTATTTCCCTGTAACTGCATCGAGTGTCCCCCTAGTCTTTGTCATTTTTGACGGAGTGAAAAATCGATCCACTTGTACCCGTTCCACTCCTCTCAGGATTTTGTGGACTTCAATCCTATCTCCCTTCAGCTGAAACAGGAGCTCTGAGATTGTGGTTAAAGAACTGGAGACATTGAAGAGCACCTCTCGCTCTCGGAAACCCGAGTTTCATCTCACTTCTCAGCTAAAGAACCGATAAAGAGGCTTCAGAGTGAGAGCCCTGGAAAAGGGTCCATTATTTGACAAATCAAGCCTCCTCTCCAGTTCCGACTTAAGCTTGGCAGTTCTCAAGGGGGCACGTCGCCAACTGGCTAACCTTCCAGCTGCTGCTATACGCCTGTCTCATGCAAACGGGCTGCCAACTTGGTCCTTAACGCAGAAGCTGCACGACAGATGTCAGAAATGCCAGTTCCCAAAAAGAGCAGAGGAGAAACTTTAACAAATTACATTTCTCCTCGTTCCAAGCTTTCTTCTTGCCTAAGACTCTCATTTTGAAGATCATAAGAAGAGCCTTACTGGGTGACACCAATGGTCCATCAAGCCCAGTAGCCCGGTCTCACGGTGGCCAATCCAGGTCACTAGTACCTGGCTAAAACCCAAAGAGTAACAAAAGATTCCAGAACCCCAAAGAGTAGCAACATTCCATGATACCAATCCAGGGCAAGCTCGCGAGGCTCTCCTCGGCGACGTGGTCGCTCCTCGCCGCTCGGGGGCGAGGCCTTGCGGGTTTCGGAGCTTCGTCTAGACAACCCGAGGCTTCTCCGTTCCCCTGCGAGAGGGGGTTCTCGTGACTCCTCGCCGAGGAAAAGGGGGCGTACCTCGGTCCCTCGGACACCTGGGACGTCTCCCAGGGGCTCTTCGAGGCGGAGACGTTCCCCGACCCCCTCGGGACCATTAGATCTGGCCTCATGGGGCTTGGGTTCCGGTAGGGAGCCCCGTTATTCTCACGAGACCTCCCCCTTTTGTTCGGCGGAGAGGTCGAGAGCTCCCTCCCCGCCGGCCAGGCAGTCCTCCTTCTCTGGCTTTGTGCAGGACATGGCCCGCGCCTTGGGCCTGGACCTCATGTCTTAATAACAGACTATGAACTTTTCCTCCAGAAATTTGTCCAAACCTTTCTTAAAACCTGCAACGCTATCAGTGTCCCAGCCTACCAGAGTTTAGCATTCCACATATGAAATAAACATGGGCACATCCGAAAGCGTCCACGCCCCTGCCTGAATGAAACAAGTATGTCCACATACAGAAGAGGAGAGAGGGATATTGTTTAATTTGGCACAGGGAGTATAAGGCACAGCTAAAGCGCCAACCACGTTTACCTCTTGCAGAGCATTCAAAACGCAAATGGCTAAGAGGCGGTTTCAGCGAGTAAGCAAGTCTAACAGCTATTTCAGGGCAATTTCAAGGAAAAAAATTCATAGTCAAAGTGGCTGGTAATTATTTCTCTGTTATTCTAGACAAGCACCTTTGACGCAATAAGAACCACTCCAGCTCACTCATCTTTTTGACACTCCCGTGCTTCAGAAATGTACCACTGAAGTGGCAAAGCTGTAATCACTCTGCCCCTAACATGTGGCACACCCTGCAACTAAGACCGGTTTATCTTATTTTATCCAACTCCTACAGATATAATTCCTACCGAAAGGCGTACGCAGTGCTGTACGTTTAACATGTAATGGACAGTCTCTGCTCAGAAGAGCTTACAATCTAATTTGGATAGACAGGACATAAAGGGATTGGGGAGTTTCTTGCAGAGAGAATGGTAGGATGGAGATAGGTATCTTATGGGGAGTGGGAGATAGGAGCTGAATCTTGCAAGAGGCGAAGCCTGGCACGATGACTCAGGCAGGTTCCAGGCATACGGTGCAGCAAGACAGAAGGGATGGAGTCTGGACTTGGAAGTGGAGGAGAAGGGTACGGATAGGAGGGACTTACCTGATGAACGAAGGGGAGACAGATTGAGGGGCTGCTGAGGAGTTTGAACTGTATTCGGAAACGGGTGGGAAGCCAATGAAGGGGCTTGAGGAGAGGAGAAATGTGAGTATGGCGTCACCCATCTATTTATGCCAATGACGCCGATCTACCTATCTTGTCCGCATCTCATAGCTCAAGTGCACTCGCCCCCTTGGCTGCTTACGGAGCTATTTCATTATACCTGCATCATATTTATACTGTGTTATGTGACTGATCTCACGTGGGCCTCATTTCTCCTGTGCGGAAATCATGAGTATATACAGTATTTCTATGTTAGATGAATGTTCTTCCATGGTGCCTTTTACAGTACAGTATTAGTAAAATCTCTTTCTTCATGACACATCATGTGTGATACAACTCAAACCGGCCTTCGCGGTCACCGCACCTACCCTTTGGAATGCCCTCCCAAAGTCTCTTCATCTGGAAAACTCCCTGGATCAATTTAAAGCTAAACAAAACAAAAAAGGTGGAAGACTAGTCTCTGGATGATTCAGGAAAAATGGTATTAAAATAATGTTTGGGTTAAAAATTGCAAAAAATGTGTGAGTCTAAAAACAACAAAAAAATTCAAAACACGTGCTATATAGAACAATAATGTCATCACAGCGATATCCGCGCACTTCCAGGTGCCTCCAGCCACTACCTATAGGGTGCCGCGGCTCGAGAAAGTTTGCGGGGCACTGGGCTAAGGCACACAGCGGCTAGGACGCCTGAGAAGACATCCAGAAAAATGGTTTCGAAAAATCGGCACGCGGACGGTCCTGGAGATTAGTGCCGATTTATGCCGTTGTTTGGACGTCTTAGGGCTCCTTTTACGAAGCCGCGTTATGAACCCTCACGCTAGCCGAAAAACTACCGCCTGCTCAAGAGGAGGCGGTAGCGGCTAGTGCGGCTGACAAATTAAGCGCATGCTATTACGCGGTTTCGTAAAAGGAGCCCTTAGTGTTTTGAAAATGCCCCTAATCATTTTTTAAGTTCCTAAATGAAATGAATTTTCAGCTGGAAAGATTTGCTCCTAAGCTTGGCAGAAAATAAAACATAAATTTAGGATTCCAGGGTCTGACTCCGATACAAGGGACTCTTTCAGCTTAACCCTTTCAGGACCAAGGGACATATTTGTCCCATAACTTTAAAATCCTATAAATTTTGATTGGGATAGTCTACAGTTCTAAATTTGATATGTACGGATTCCATAGGATACTGCCTTTATGTAAACAAACTGGTTCCGACATTCATTCATTAGCGTCGTTGCCAGATTGACGAGAAGATTCACTTGCCACACTGTCCATAAGCCAGAAGTGTGATTTTTTTAAATAAAAATAATGATATTTCACAAAAAAAATCAATTTTTTGGCATCTGCAAGCCCTTTTTACCATAAAAATGTCGTCAAAACCACAAAAATTGGCCTACGATCCTTATGGTCCTGAAAGGGTTAAACAATAATGGGCCGAAACACAACCGAATCAGAGTGTGTGTCATTCCACACTTACGATCAGAGCTCTTTAGTTTTTAAAGATTTTTTTTCAGCTACACATGAAACAGAACACCTCGATTTTCATTTAAGCACTTTAAAAAAAAAAAATCAAAGCTGTTAAAAGTCTAGTTCAAAGATAAGTACAGCTTTGATTTTTTTTTTAAGCACTTGAATGAAAATCGTGGCACTCTTGGTTTATGTAGCTTAAAAAAAAAAAAAAAAAAAACACCCCTTAATAACCGAATAATGATACGGCCCTATGATTATTATGGTGGCGTGAAGTTATATCTTATTTTCAAGTCCTTTATTATTTTACATTAAAATATCCCTTGTATTTTCCATTCATTTCTAGGAAACTAGCTGATTACCTGGTGTTGCCTGGGGGGGGTTATTTATCCCAAAATGTCCCAGAGGAATGTCCTTCTCTATGGAGCTGAACTTGGACTTAAAACGGCATCGGGATCTCAGTGAGCCTGAAAACTACGGGTTAGACATTTAGATAATTTTTAAATGTCACCCCTTCCCACTCCCACAGTATTTTTCCCCAGATAGTAAGTCATATGTGTACCACGTTTGACTGAAATCTGTCCATGCGTTTCAGTTAGGCTGGAACATAAGAACCAGACCAGTGGTTGGACCAGTGGCCCAACCAGACCAGTCTGGGTCCATCATGCCCAGCAGTCCGCTCCCGCGGCGGCCCCTAGGTCAAGGACCTGAGCCCTAACCGAGTCTCCATACATACACACACACAGATACATGCAATCTTTCTTGTACAGTAATATTATAAAATGACAGCTAAAGACTAGGGCTGCATTTCAATTAAAAATTTTAATACAGATTAATTGCACAATTAAAGGTATGTTATTTATTTATTTTTTCCTCACTGCAGTGCCTTGTGGCTCTAGGCAAGACACTTAACTCTCTATTGCCCAGAGTCACACGGAGTAGCCTAATCCGTTCAATGTCCAAGTACTTAGAGCCAAAATCAGTAAATATTTTAGTCCACTCACTCATAATATCCAAATTAGATTACTGTAATTCCTTATTATTAAACATAACAAACAAGGAACAAAGACGTTTACAAATAATTCAAAACACCACCATAAAATTAATACATCATGGAAAGAAATATGATCACGTGACTCCATATCTGATGAAATCTCATTGGCTACCCATTAACCAGAGAATAATATATAAAATAGCATTATTAGTCTTTAAAACAACTACTACAAATGAACCTCAGTTCATTAACCGCTTATTAATTCCACACTTCTCAAATCGCTCTCTCCGGTCTAATAGTCAGGAGTTACTTATGGTTCCATCATTGAAAATAATAGGAACTAGGCGACATGATATTTTTTCAGTCAAAGCCCCGCTTATCTGGAATTCTCTTCCTTTCTACATTAGGAATATCAAAGATCTCACTTTATTCAAAACTAATTTAAAAACATTTCTATTTAAGGCTTCCTTTAACCCTTAAACAGGAATCATCTTTTATCAATTGAAAATATCATAAACTTCGAAAATTTTCTATTTTTAGGTACCCCCATCCCAATGTTCTATCCTACCCTATCCAATTTTCTTCGTCTATCTATGTGGACACAACAACATTGTAACTTTTTACCCCACATGTTTTTCCCAACCTCTCCAGTAGTGTCTGTTTTGTTAAGTGTTCACGAATAAGTTTGTTAATTCACAAATATGATCTTAACTGTTTTTACCCTTATATTTATTGTAATGTTATTCGCTTAGAATTTTTAAGCGAACCATTAAATTTAAATAAACTTGAAACTTGAAACTTAAATCATGTGATAAATTTTTGATTTCAAATTTTAATCAAAATGCAGCCCTATGTCTTATATCTCTTTTAAATGAGGTTTCGTTCCCATACACATCCGGGGGAGGGGAGGGGGGAATACCGCATATATATATTTGATGCATGTTTACGTTTCTGAGTTTTACAGGGTTGGGGGGTAATGATGTTTTTTAATTTCTGTAGTTCAAAAGTGCTTTGTAATGGTTTGATATGTTTCAGATGTATATATTTATATTGCACTGTTCATATTGGAAAATAATAAAAAAAAATTTTTTTTTTAAACCAAAAAACAAAATGCAGCCCTAAAAAATTACATCATCCTTTTACAAAACCGTAGCGCGGATTTTAGCGCCGGCTGTGGCGGTCACAGTTAAACTAAACTAAAACTAAACCTTAGGTTTGTATACCGCGCCATCTCCACAAGCGTAGAGCTCGGCACGGTTTACAGGGTTAGGTTGAAAAGGAGCTACAATGAAGGGTTATAGGAAAGGAGCTAGGAAGATAAAGAACCAAAGAGTGGGAGGTGTTAGATTTTTGAAAAGAGCCAAGTTTTCAGGAGTTTGCGGAAGGATTGGAGGGAGCTTGAAATTCTGAGCGGGGATGTGAGGTTGTTCCAGAGTTCTGTGGTTCTAAAGGGGAGGGATGTTCCTAGTTTTCCTACGCGGGATATACCTTTTGCAGAGGGGAATGATAGTTTCAGTTTTTGGGAGGATCTAGTGGAATTAGGGTTAGAGGAGTTCCAGAAGAGTGGGATAACGGGAATTCTATAAGTGTCGGAGTTGTTACCGCCGCAGCCAGCGCTAAAAACCGAACTACGATTTTGTAAAAAGGGGAGAGGTGGTTTAAAGAATAAAAAGTAATGAAAAATACAAAATACAATTTGGAAAATTACAAATAAAAACTAGGAAACCATGCAGAATAGCTACAGCAAAAACAACCTTACAATTTTTCACAGCTTACTTCAGAAAAGTAAACCTGAAACCAAAGAGGGCCATCTTATTTATTTATTTATTTGTTCATTTTTATAGCCCGTCCTCCCCAGGAGCCCAGAACGGGTTAAAATAAATAAAATTAGGTACTTGGAACTTCTAGAACTGTCCTGAAGGCTAATCTAGCTAAAGTACCTGAGAAAACAATTATGAAATAGTAAAGATATAACAATTCAATAACATTAAAATAAATCAAAACCTCAAAGACCCAAAGCAGTCCAAGCAAGACAGAGTAGAAGTCCAATTGGGCTTTAATCAGTGTAAGGCAACAGCAGGATACAATGGCCGAGAAGAACCCTGGATGATAGTCTGTCACTGGCCGAAGATGATCGCTAGATCCCAACCGTGGGCGAGGGCTAACGGCCGAAGATTGCAGGTAGCATGGAGGAGGAAGGCACAGCTGATCCATCGCCCACAAGGGCGCAGCACACATCATTCGCGGGCTCTCTCCCTCCACAGCCTCTCCGACATCTGAGCGGCCATCTCCAGCTCTCGACCCTCCGGTTCAGGGACAGGCCAACGGGCCGTCGAAGCAGCCCCCGCCCAGCGTGCAGGAGGAGCATCATCACCCGCTGCGGTCATCCAGGGAGAGCAGTCTGTCCCCGCACCGATCGCCCGCCAACGCCACTCCTCCCACCACACAGGGACGCCAAGCAGGCCCAGACAGACAGGGACTTGTCTGCTTGACAGTAGTTTGTCCATTGTGGATACAAATTCTCATATGGAACCCAACACCCAGACTCCCGACACCTATGTCCTTCATTCAGGGCTCCTTTTACTAAGGTGAGCTAAATGGTAACGCGTCCATTATATTCTATGGACGCTTTAGCGTGTGTTACATCGGCTAGAGCGCCTTAGTAAAAGAGGGGAGATAATCTTTCAAAATTGTACTCCGACAAATGCGCCCTGGACAATTGCAGTCCGTGAAGTATATCCGGAAGGCCCTGATTTGCTCAGACTCCTCAGGCCCTGTCCCTTGGGAGGGGCTTGAGGTGCCTCAAGCCCCTCCCAAGGGACGGGGCCTGAGGAGTCTGAGCAAATCAGGGCCTTCCAGATATCCACTAAAGGGTTCCCATAACTGTGAGGTAAACCTAACCCTAACACTAGATAGGAAGTGAATATTTTAAATGTAGTGGGGGGGATTCACCCGCCCCCTTCAAAAAAAAGAGGGTTACTTCATAACCCTTAAAAAGACAAAGACAAAATAGTATCCTGTCGGGACGCAACTGTTGGGTCACCTCCTATTCAGTGCACGCATTTGTCTGTGCATGCAAATGTCAGGGCGCAATTGTCCTTCGCACATTTGACGGGTCACCAGTGTTTTTTTAGGTTCCATCTATCACGGTGGCAGTAGGTTGCTCCCAATGTTTCCTCATAGATCTGATGGCTTTAGGGCTATAAGTGTCAGGCCACTGAGGTTATCACTTACAGAAAACTGATTTCTATGATTAACTACGGTGTACTTTTACAGTTTTCCCTGAAGACCCTTCTGTATCTATATGGCTCAGCTTTATACAGCTGTAAGTCCTCTAGGACTATCCTGCATTGAGACTCAAGAGAACATGAAATATTCACCTGCTTTCAACAAGCCACAAAAAAAGTCATTCTAGCATTAAAGAAGATTTAAAAAAAAAAAATCCCAATTCTACAGGCAGGCATTTAATTGCAAACCGCATCCAAACCGTTAAGCTTCTCTGGTCGTGCTTGGAATTATCCCAGGCTTTCTTGCCTTGGTAAAGTCGAGGGTGATTAGTGACCTCCCCCAGCCAAGTGTTTCTCTGAAAGCAGAAAGGACCGAGAGCCTGGGCTTGAGCTAATCACTGCACACGCTTTTACTGCCGCAGGTTGGAGGAGCAATGCCAAATACGGGCCAGTCTTCTTTTGTTTCAGATTAATTGTCTGCTGGAGTTGAAACTGATTCTAAACACAGGCGTAGCATCTACCCTAAGGTATATTAACAACCCAGGTAACAGGAGATTCTGATGGATGGAGTTTCATTTATTAGGCTATACTGAAAACTTTTTGGAAGGAATTCACTACTCAAGGCGGTGTACAGCAAGAATAAATCAAACACAGACAATTACACTAATAAAAATATTTAAATAACTAGTCTTTAAGCTCCTTACATTAACGGGTGCTAGAATAGAAGTGTGTGTCTGTCTGTCTGTCTTTTTTTTTCTCTCTCTCTCTCTCCTTGGCCGCTATCTGTCTGTCTTTCTTTTTCTCTCTCTCTCTCCTTGGCCGCTTTCTGTCTGTTTGTCTTTCTGTCTCTCTCTCTCTCCTTGGCCACTGTCTGTCTGTCTTTCTTTCTGTCTCTCTCTCTCTCCATGACCGCTGTCTGTCTGTCTGTCTTTCTTTCTGTCTCTCTCTCTCTCCTTGGCCGCTGTCTGTCTGTCTTTCTTTCTGTCTCTCTCTTTCCTCAGCTGTCCACCAGCACGCCTTGCCTGCTCCCCCTGTCCAGCAGTAGCCCTTCTCCCTTCCTTTAACCTCCCCCGTGTCCACCAGCACACCTTCCCTGCTCCTCCTGTTCAGCAGCAGCCCTTCTCCCTTCGTTTTATCTCCCCCCCTGTCCAACAGCATCTCTTCCCTGCTCCCTAATACCTGCTCCCAAACCACCGTTCCTACCCTCCCTCCATCCCGGCTTCCTGGTCTCTTCTGGCCCACTGGCAAGAACCGTTACCGCCGCTGCTCTCTGTCAATGTCCCTGCCCACTGCCTGTCTGTTTATCATGCCCCTTCTCCCACCTACCTTTTTTTAAAATCACATTTATACAGTGAAGGGCAACCGGCGCATAGTAACCGCCGCAGATAGGTTCCATCTATCACCCAGTCATAAGGTCACTGGATTTTACTTGAATATCTGGACATATAGGTACCAGCAAAAATGCTGATTTTCATCAGTTGAATATCTACCCTAGAGATTCTAACTAGATAACTCTTTGGTAACCTGGCCAAATTCTTTTGAGGCTCTCTTCAACAGTTACATTATAGCGGCCATTTGCAACCTAACAGGTCTAAATCATTTCCATTTGGAGGTCAACTGTACGAACTGTAAAGCAATATGCCTCAAACGAAAAGAAAGCCTTGTCAGGGAGGAACAGGAAAATTGAAATGCTGGTTTTATTTGTATTATTAAACCCAAAATGAAAATCCTTTCGGTAGATGCTCATTCTTATTCATGGGTGTTCTGGGGTCTAACACATCAGTCACACTTTTATTCCAAACTGGTATCTTGAAGATCGGGGTGGGGTGGGGGGGGGGGTTGTTTCTGTTCAGACTTTACAATTAATGGTCCAGATTTATTTAATTTAAAAAAATTTAGCAACTGCCTACTCCTAAGTGGCATTACAAAAGTAACATAGATAAAATAGCACACACAAGACTTATACAAATATCTTTAATTACAAATGAATAATTACATCTTAAAACCAAGATTTCATAGATCCTCACATTTATCTTAAAACCAGCATTAAGCAACATATCTTTTATTGAAATGCTTCTAGAAATAATGTAATTTTTAAACTTCTGAATATCAGATAAAGCCTTCAGTGGTCCAGTTAATTTGTTCCCCATGATAGAAATAGCAGAAGTTCTTGTGTTCTCATAGTGCATTTTTGAGAAGTCTGTCAATGACAAACGTATTGCGCCTTCAGAACGCAAGGTTCTGAGCGGTCGATAGATTGCCATGCTTTGTGACAGATACCAAGGAATCCCATGGTAGATGACCTTGAACACCAAAGTTAAGGTTTTGAAAATGATACGTAATTGCATAGGGTGCAGTTTCTTTAACCGCAGCGTTATCTGGTCAAATTTTTTTAATCCCACAGGAAAAAGTGGGTCAACTTTCAGGTTCTACTCAACTTTCTTTTGGGTCAACTTTCAGGTTCTACTCAACTTTCTGGTGGCAATTCACCTGAAGCTTCTAGCCAAACAAAGAAATGGAAAAAAACTCAACAGCACAATGGCTGGGGCAGATCAAGGTCTTTTGTCACTGTGAAGTTTAAGTCATCAGTCTCCTGAGAAGCAGCGAGGTGGAAGTGATTATCCCATGCATCAATAAGCCGCAATACTGTATTCTCTCATTGTTATCAAGGCTTTGGCTGAGTCAGGAGCTGGTGAATATGCCACGGTTCTAGCTCATTACTTGTTTTTGATTGAAAGAAACAGCAACCCACTGGTCTTAAATGCTGGTAGTCCCAGTCAGCAGGATTGACTCGACACCTTGTCTCCTCTGATAAGTGGGTTGCCGTGTCTTTCAATCGAGAATAAGTAATGAGCGAGCACCTGGACCTAGTCACCAGCTACTGACTCAAAACAATGAGAAAAAGAACCCTACAAAAAGGTACTAAGGGAACGAGAAAATCCTCACAAAAGGATTAGAGCGTCTTCATTTGATTAATATATAGAAAATGTGTATTTATTCCTTTTCGAGCGGTACGATGCCGTTTCTTGATCATCTGTTTTCTACGGAGCTGTGTAGGACCAAACCAGAAAGAAGTGAAGAGCAAAATCAAGATACATTCAAAGGAGCATCGAAATGTTTAAAGAAGGCCCACGAGCACTGACTTTTCCCTTTCTGCTTTTTTAAAAAAGGCATCCAGTGGTAAAGAAGTTGCTGCCCCCCCCCTATTGTTTCCCCCTTCAATGTTCTCTTTCCTATATTTGATTGTAGTTCTCCCTCTCTTCCCTTTTGTTTAACTGTAAGTCAAGCCTGTGTATCTTGTTTGTCTATCGTTTTAAATTTTGTACTCCTCTTTTTATCATTGTAAATCACCAAGAATCTATGATAGGCGTTTAATCAAATTTTAAATAAAACTTGAACGTCGAGCGTTGGACTTAGTAAAAGACCTTATGCATCGTGAAGGGATTCGAGTGAGAGCTGGTGCAATGGGCTGCTACTGTGATTGAATCATGCTAGTGTATGGACCCCCAGGTTGAGATTGTTATCTGGGGCTATACAATCAGATAATGGATCTCATGGGGGGTAGAATTATCTTCCAGGCCTTACTATAACCAGGTATATGGTTATTGTGCCTTGACCTTAGAGGAAAGGAGGGACAGGGGAGATATGATTCAGACGTTCAAACGCAGAA
Organism: Geotrypetes seraphini; assembly: GCF_902459505.1. NCBI lineage: Eukaryota > Metazoa > Chordata > Amphibia > Gymnophiona > Dermophiidae > Geotrypetes > Geotrypetes seraphini. The sequence goes on from NC_047100.1 coordinate 7,149,403, forward strand.
CAAAATCTTCTCCAGAGAAAGGAAAATGGTAAAACCAGAGGACATAATTTGAGGTTGAGGGGTGGTAGATTCAAGAGCAATGTTAGGAAATTCTACTTTACGGAGAGGGTGGTGGATGCCTGGAATGCGCTCCCGAGAGAGGTGGTGGAGAGGAAAACAGTGACGGAGTTCAAAGAAGCGTGGGATGAACACAGAGGATCTAGAATCAGAAAATAATAGTAAATATTGAAGAACTAAGGCCAGTACACGGTCTGTGACTGTATATGGCCGTTTGGGGGAGGATGGGCTGGGGAGGGCTGCAATGGCTGGGAGGGTGTAGAGGGGCTGGAGTGAGCTTTGACAGAGACTTCAGTAGTTGGAACCTAAGAACAGTACCGGGCAGAGCTTTGGGTTCTTGCCCAGAAATAGATAAGAAGAAGAAAAAAAAAAAAAACCCCAACAAATTTTTAGATTGACTCAGATTGGGCAGGCAGGATGGGCCATTCAGGTCTTTATCTGCTGTCATCTACTATGTTACTATATATGTTAACACAAGGGCAAGTTGACATAAAATTATATAACAGAGAGTGTAAGATAGGTCACAGAGAAAGCTCTTTGGGTCTGAGGTGTGCATTTATTTAATCGATATCTGTGACCCTGTCTGCACATCGAGTTGAAGGTGTTAGTGGTGTAACATTCCTGTTATGTGCCTGGAACTTCTTTTATTCAGCCTGTGGAATGCATAATTTTCCATGAAATCTCTCGTAACTACTCGCTTTTAAAGGAGCTGCTATTCAGGATTTATTTTTAACCTGCGCTGCCGATGCCAAATCTATTTGGAGGTGAATCAGGCCCCAGGTGCAGAACCGTCACTCCACTGAACATATAAAGGGGCCTGCCTCCTCCTCCGAACAAGTGCTTTAATCAGAGCCGGCCCTGGAAACTCCACAAAGAGATCTACCTATAGCAGAATGCAGATAACAGAAATCGGAGGAATAGTCCCTCTTCATATATAACATATTTATATATTCAAATACACAATGCGATTGTTTTACAGGCCTGACAGCAAAGCACGTTTTAGAGTAGCTGACATCAGATGAAGAATGGCAGGGTGCTCCCTAGTGCAGGGGTGGGCAATTCCACTCCTCGAGGGCTGGAGCCAGGTCAGGTTTTCAGGATATCCACAATAAACATGCATGAGATAGATTTGCATCTCAAGGAGGCAGTGCATGCAAATCCATCTCATATGTATTCATTGTGGAGATCCTGAACCCTGACCTGGCTCCGGCTCTCGAGGACCGGAATTGCCTAGTGGATAGGATATAAAAAGCACAACATCCCTCTCCTCCCTGCCCAGCTGAGGGTAACATAAATGCCAGCTAGAGTTTTGACTTTCTCCACAGGACAATGAGATTCAGATGCAGGTGTAGAGTCACCAGACCTCTCTCTCTCTCTCTCCGTATGCCATCCAGAAATGAATCCGGGAAGAAAGAGTGATAAGATGCTCTCTGTATAATTTAATTAGTGCTACAGCAGTGCAGACCTAGGCTCATGCCAAGAAGATGCCCCCTTCAGAGTCCTAATGCCCGCCTTATTTGTAGGTGAGCACCGACTGATGCATGCTTGAAGAGAAATGGCCAACTCCAGCCCCTGGGTCTGGAAAACAGGTACAGTATATCTGTCAGGATAATTAAAATATGTAAACTAATCATAAACCATACTGCCCGTATGCCAATTAATGTCATGAATATTCAGTGTGTACTAGAGAGTTACGCGGGCACAGAAATCCCACCCATCCCCGCCCGTCCCTGCCAGGATCCTCTCCATCCCCACCCGTCCCCGCCAGGATCCTCTCCGTCCCTGCCAGGATCCTCTCCGTCCCCACCAGGATCCTCTCCATCCCTACCCGTCCCTGCCAGGATCCTCTCCATCCCCACCCGTCCCCGCCAGGATCCTCTCCGTCCCCACCCGTCCCCTCCAGGATCCTCTCCGTCCCCGCCAGGATCCTCTCCATCCCTACCCGTCCCCACCAGGATCCTCTCCGTCCCCACCCGTCCCTGCCAGGATCCTCTCCATCCCCACCCGTCCCCGCCAGGATCCTCTCCATCCCCACCCGTCCCTGCCAGGATCCTCTCCGTCCCCACTAGGATCCTCTCCGTCCCCACCTGTCCCTGCCAGGATCCTCTCCATCCCCACCCGTCCCTGCCAGGATCCTCTCCATCCCCACCCGTCCCCTCCAGGATCCTCTCCGTCCCCACCCGTCCCTGCCAGGATCCTCTCCATCCCCACCCGTCCCCGCCAGGATCCTCTCCGTCCCCACCCGTCCCCTCCAGGATCCTCTCCGTCCCCACCCGTCCCTGCCAGGATCCTCTCCATCCCCACCCGTCCCTGCCAGGATCCTCTCCGTCCCCACTAGGATCCTCTCCGTCCCCACCTGTCCCTGCCAGGATCCTCTCCATCCCCACCCGTCCCCGCCAGGATCCTCTCCATCCCTACCCGTCCCCACCAGGATCCTCTCCGTCCCCACCCGTCCCTGTCAGGATCCTCTCCATCCCCACCCGTCCCTGCCAGGATCCTCTCCATCCCCACCCGTCCCCTCCAGGATCCTCTCCGTCCCCACCCGTCCCTGCCAGGATCCTCTCCATCCCCACCCGTCCCCGCCAGGATCCTCTCCATCCCCACCCGTCCCTGCCAGGATCCTCTCCATCCCCACCCGTCCCTGCCAGGATCCTCTCCGTCCCCACTAGGATCCTCTCCGTCCCCACCTGTCCCTGCCAGGATCCTCTCCGTCCCCACCCGTCCCTGTCAGGATCCTCTCCGTCCCTATCCATCCCCGCAAGTAATTACCTCCATCACCGCCCGTCCCCATAAAAAGCAGCAATTACTTCTGACAGGATCATCAATTCCACAGTTTCTTTTGTGTTTGCGCTGCTGTTTTCCTTGTGGAATCTCTTTGGTGGAACCCTTTTTTTGTTTTCTGTTCATGTAATTAACTTATAAACCCCCTCTTTTACTAAGGCTGACGTGTCCATTATATTATATGGATGAACCCTACTTCCAAAGTCTTCCAACCCCATGGGAGTCCCGTGGGCTAGAGGGGGGTCCCCATGGGAGTCCCGTGGGCTAGAGGGGGGTCCCTGTGGGAGTCCTGTGGGTTAGGGGGGGATTCCCATGGGACCTCCGCGGGACTGCGGGATTCCCGCGATCCCCGTTCCCGTGCAGACCTCTAGTGTGTACATCCTTAGAAAACCAGATCTAGGTGTAATACATAATAGGAATTTGGCATTTTTCTTAACAAACAAACTTTCTTTACAAAATTTTAGGGTCTTGAAGAGAAATCCACTCCCTTAGAGTAGGGTTGCCAGATTTTACTTTCGTAAAATCCAGACCCTAGGCCCACACTCCCAGAGAGTAGCAACATTCCAGAATCCCAAAGAGTAACAAAAGATTCTGGAACCCCACAAAGAGTATCAAGATTCCAGTCAGAACCCCAAAGAGTAACAAAAGATTCCGGAACCCCAAAGAGTAACAAAAGATTCCAGAACCCCTTGCTACTGATCCAGGGCAAGCAGTGGCTTCCCCCATGTCTTTCTTAATAACAGACTAAGCACTTTTCCTCCAGGAACTTGTTCAAACCAGCTATGCTATCCGTTCTTACCACAACCTCTGGCAATGCGTTCCGGAGCTTAACTAGTCTCTGATTGAAAAAAAAAAAAAAAAAATTAGTGTTGCTAGAAACTGCCGGTGTTTTGGAAAGTCTGTCCGGGAACCCGAGCAGTTCTCCAAAATGGAGAAAGTGTGGCGCAGCGGTTAAAGCTACAGCCTCAGCACCCTGAGGCTTATGTTCCTATGTTGTGGGTTTAAACCCACCCTGCTCCTTCTGACCCTTAACCCCCCCATTGCCCCAGGCACATTAGATAGACTGTGAGCCCATCGGGAAATGCTTGAGAACCTGAATAAATTCATGTAAACCCATTCTGAACTCCCTAGGGAGAACTGTATATAAAACTGAACACATAAATAAAAGAGGCCATGCCTGGGCTTTCCCAGACGTCTGGTAGCCCTAAGCGTGTGTGCCACGTATCTCCATCATCCAGGCCTCTCAGCCACAGAAGTTTCACTGCAATACCTGGGTAAAACAGAAGCGCGAGAGGAAAGTACAATTGGCAGAACCCCCCAGGGAGCTGTAACCCAAGACAGGGCAGGTTCTTATCGTGCTAGAAAGAAATAGCTAGAGAATTGGTTCATAGACAACGGCGCGAAAGACAAAGGCGCGTGCCGACAACTGAGCGCAAGATGGAGGCGCGCGCCGAAGAAAATTACAGTTTTTAGGGGCTCCGACGGGGGGTTTTGTTGGGGAATCCCCCCACTTTACTTAATAGACATCGCGCCGGCGTTATGGGGGGTTGTAACCCTCCACATTTTACTGTAAACTTAACTTTTTCCCTAAAAACAGGGAAAAAGTGAAGTTTTCAGTAAAATGTGGGTGGTTACAACCCCCCAAACCCCCCACAACACGGCGCGATCTCTATTAAGTAAAGTGGGGGGTTCCCCCCCCCACGCTCCCCCGTCGGAGCCCTAAAAACAGTAATTTTGAGCGGCGCGCACCTCCACGCTGCGCTCAATTGTCTGGGCGCGCCTTTGTCCCGGCGCGCTTTTGACCCGACACCAGAGAATCGGGCAAAAAAATAAGGGTAGGAATAAAACAAATCTGAGCTGAGTAGAAAGCTTGAAACTTTGCACTAAGTTGTAAAAAAAATGCCGTTGATCAATGCTAATGGGTTTAACCCGAGAACAGCTCCGTAATCTCGTCAGCTCATCCTACCATCGGGTCCACTCACGGAATATCAATGAGGATGCTGTTATTGATCGAGCATGGAAGACTTTATGGCACATATCTTCACTTAAAATAAATACAAGAGAATCCGGTGCAGAAAAATAAATATGCCAGTTGGGTTAAGGGCTTCCGGTCTGTCTTCATTTGCAGCTCTTCAGTTTTGAATATAATCGAACATTGAAACATCTGCTGATTCGCCTAAGATAAGTTATGCGTTATTAGTTTTTATCGTTCTAATGGAGACCTAAGTGCTGCACAAAATTTCTCTTGCCTTCCTCTGGTTTTTAGAGCATATTTAATATAGGCCACAATTAATTAAACCGCTTGGCATATTTATTTTTGTGTACTGGATTCTCTTGTATTTATTGCATACTTATTTGAGAATTTCTTGATTTAGCTCTTCTCTCTCTAATTTATTTACTTGTTGGTATAACATATCTTCACTTAAACATGTTAGCTTTACTTCATTAGACTCGGTCTCAGTCCCTGGAAGTTTCCATCAGCAGCGTTCCTTCTGTTGCTGCCCTGCCTCCTCCTGCTTTCTCTATAGGCTCCGCTACAACGGTATTGGCAGGACGGAGGAGGAGTGGGTACAAGAGTGACTGATGCATTGAACGGTGGGAAGGACCCAAATTTGTGTTCTTTACCACACAGAATCCTCCAATTGCAAAACGATACTGTGGAATGATTTATGTCACGAAGACGGTCTTACCAACCACAGAAATGGACCTGGGCACCACAAAGATCAGGTAATACTGAAAACAAAATGTGGAACCAGTTCCTGGGCTTCCAAGAGTATAAAACTGTAAAGTTTATTAATACAGGAACCACTCCCAAAAATCACAAATATCCTAAAATTAAATTGATACAACGTAGGTCCACTGCATGAATAGTAGCCAGACCCTGTGTTTCGGCTTTTTAAAGCCTTCCTCAGGGGTATTTAAAATGATGAGCGCTTGTTTAAAATGACGGTTGTCACAATGACGGGAAAATCCTATTTGTGATATTTTTGAATTATTCCTGTACTAATAAACTTCACACTTTTATACTCTTGGAAGCCCAGGAACTGGTTCCACATTTTGTTTTCAGACTTACCACACAGAGCCAGAAGTCCGATAGTCAACGATTTAGCATGAGCTTTTAATGGAGGTACACAGCACGTTCCAATCCGAAGGGGGGGGGGGGGCGGGGGAGAAAATGGATTCCTGTATAAGTTAAACTGGCAGTCGTGTCTCTTTGTCTTGCTGATGGCTCTTCTTTGGATGTACTTGAAGGGGGCCATGAGTGCTGGTCCTTCTTCGTTTTCTCATTGTTCTTTGTATGTACAGTAAAACCTTGGTTTGCGAGCATAATTCGTTCCAGAAGCATGTTTATAATCCAAAGCACTCGTATATCAAAGCAAATCCCCCCATAAGAAATAATGGAAACTCAGACGATTCGTTCACAACCCAAAAACTTTAATACAAAATACTGTACGTACTCGTATTGCAAGACTTGGCTCGTTTAGAACAGTCACTACACTCCCACAGCGTCAGAGAGAGAAGAACCATCGGCTCAGTTGTGATGTGTGTGTACTTGTATTGCAAGACCTTGCTTGTTTATCAAGTTAAAATTTAATAAAATGTTTTGCTTGTCTTGCAAACCAAGTAACTTGCAATCCAAGGTTTTACTGTATTTTGCATTCAAATGTTTTTCTCTGTATGACATGTATCGTCGATAAACCAGTTTGCGCTTCAAAGGTGGGAAGTTTTCCCAGAAGTCTGGTGAGCCTACCCTTCTGCCAGTCAGAGAATAGGGCAAGGCCTGTGTTATGTAGAAAGTACACCCCACCCTCCAAGAGAAGGGGAAGCCAGGAGAGGAACAGCTGGCTGGTATGACATAATATTCAAGGGCCTGATGCTAGCATTCAAATCCTTGCCCGACGTGGCACCGGGCTATATGCCAAACCGGTCTCTTCACTCCCAGGATGAAATACGCCTCAAAACACCCCTTGGTCATGCCCTTCAACTTCAAACCATCCAACAACGGTCCTACTCCCACTTCATACCGAACCGCTGGAATCGACTGCCATCGCAGGTCAGATCTCTTGAAGGTCTCCTCAACTTCAGAAAAGCAATAAAAACCTTCATAGAAACATAGAAAATGACGGCAGAAAAGGGCCACGACCCATCCAGTCTGCCTACACCAGTGACCCACCCCCTAACTTCCTCCATGAAGAGATCCCACGTGCCAATCCCATCTTTTCTTAAAATCTGGCACGCTGTTGGCCTCAATTACCTGTAGTGGAAGATTATTCATCTGGCCCTCCCTTGCCCTTGATCCATGGATTACAAAGAATTGTATATTGGTAATTGAACCAGTCTGTGTCACGTAAGGATAACTACACCTAATATCTGCCAACTTAGGAAAAAAAAACTTGCACATCTTGTACTGAAATTATGTATGTTTAACCTGTAACCCGTTCTGCACTCTTTGGGGACAACGGAATAGAGAACAAATTTCATTAAATAATTAAATAAAGATGCTGGGACCTAACCCTCCTTAAAAACTTCCCCCTCCTCAATCTACTCACAGGTGGAAAGTATCCACTGTACAGGTTACAAACGGTTCCAACTACCACCGAGATGCTGCTTGGGTTTTCTGTGAATTACAATGGACTTTTGCTAGTACAAAGTTCATAGCAATCTTTTCAAACCCAGCAGTAACTTCTCCAGCTCAGAAAGAAAATAAAAGGAGACGAGATGGAGCAAAGAGCAGTCATTTAGAAGTACTTTTACCAATTGAGGGAGAAGGGGCGTACGTCTCGTGATTTAAAGGAGGAAACAAGATCTCAGGCCACCTCATTACTCAAAGAGCCAGCGGGAAGGAAAGACAAAATAATCCCGACGTTTCTCATTTTAAGGTCAACAAAATACATTGTAGGCGAGCCCTTTAGATTGGACTAACTTAATAGATCTGTGACCAGCTTTGGAGAACTGAGATTTCTCCTTGGGTCAGCGAGAAAATCGCTTTCTTTCACTACTTTAGGTAATAAATTCAGAAAGAGCTTTCTCTTAAATGAATAAAGTATACTTTATGAATAAAAATGCCAAATTATGCTTTGCTGATCGTTAATGCAACACGGGGTAGGTTGCAATTAAAAAAAAAATAAAATAAAAAAGAGAGACCAAACTGGTAATAAATATCAAATCCCCACAAGCATGTGTGAGAAAACTGAAAAAATAAAATAAAATGTACAGTTCCCCCTGTATATGAAAAACCTTTCCATTTGATTGTTGCACTAAAGCATATGCACAATATCAGTTCAACGTTTTTATTGCAATGTATAAAAAGGAGGTGACAGACCGTCAGTCAATAAAACCGACACTAACCCCCTTTCGCGGTAGGGCATTCATGCCTGATGAACTCCCCAAGGCACAACTTGTCACATTCATCGGTTGATTAGATTGGAAGCTCTTCTGAGCAGGGACCACGTCTTGAATGTTCTAATGTTCAGAGCTGTATACGTCCAGCAGTGGTTGTTATAAGAACTGCCCACGATCGCTATTGCACCATAGGACACTGAGGGGCGTTAACTGATTCAGCGTGCACCAAATCCTAAGATTCCCCCCTGCTGTGCATTCGCCCCCTTCCCCCATACCTCTGGTTGTTCACCGCCGCCACTAACAATTTCAAGGTGCTCCTCATGACCCCTCTGATGTCACTTAAGAACCTAAGAATAGCCTTACTGGGTCAGACCAAAGGTCCATCAAGCCCGGTAGCCCTTTCTCACAGTGGCCAATCCAGGTCCCTAGTACCTGGCCAAAACCCAAGGAGCAGCAACAATCTAGAATCCCAAAGAGTAACAAAAGATTCTGGAACCCCAAAGAGTAGCAACATTCCGTGCTACCGATCAGGGAACACAGTGGCTTGCCCCATATCTTTAGCGCACGGTAAATATTAGTGCACGCTAATCCAGCGCTCAACACGCGCGTGTCATCCTATGGACACGCATTGATTTAGAGCGCGCTAAAACGCTTTGTGCACCTTTGTAAAAGAGGGCCTTAGTAAAAGGGCCCCTCAATTTGAAGGGTCCGTAATACATTGTAAAATGCCCCCCCCCCCCCGATCTCAAAACACGTGAAAGACGCACTAAGAACGTAGAGTAATTAAAAGCCCCACCAACGCTTCGCTTCCTTTTCGTGCAGCGCACATGGCCTCATTCAAGGCGAAGGCTCCCCCGTTTCGTTTTCTGCTCCGCGTTATTCAAAATGGGCGGCAGAGCGATGATGTTCGAGAACCACTTAAGATGCTGCTGGCGACGCATATCTATTAGCTGACATAGGGAGCGATAGCGATGGCTGGCCGTCTTTGTGCAAAAAGGTATTTCGTGCCCGTTGTATTCACTGTCTTTCATCTCATTTTTATACAGATTTTTTTTTTAAAAAAAAGTTGGACTGGTAATTTGCTCGTGTTTTGGTTGAGCGATCACATTGAAAGTTTTTCGTACGCAACACAGTCCTAACTGGCGGATTACCATTTCATTGTCTCTCTCGTGCTTTTTTCCTGTTTGCTTAGGCTTTCAAAATCACATTTCTCCTTTAGACGGTGACCTACTTTCTTGTTGAGCTGTCGCGTCGCATTTGAAATCAGGACCTATGTAGTCTCATAAGCTCACGGCACAGACCTTATTTGGGGGCCTGATTCTCAACACTCTATAGTGCTGCCAGAGCGCTGTAGGGAGTGTGTGGAGCAGGGGGTCAGAGCTACAGCCTCAACACCCTGAAGCTGTGGGTTCAAATCCCTCGCTGCTTCTTATGACCTTGGGCAAGTCACTTAATCCCCCCCATTGCCCCAGGTACATTAAATAGATTGTGAGCCCGCCGGGACAGGCAAGGAAAACTGCTTCAGTACCTGAATAAATTCATGTAAACCGTTCTGAGCTTCCCTGAGAGAACAGTATAGAAAACTGAAGAAATAAATCAATAAACACATTACTTTGCAAGATTGTGGAGGAAATTTCAAGACTGGCATAGACGTTGTTCTTATTACTGATTGGGAAGGGTTTGTTTTTTTTTTTTGTTCCAGATATGGAGTACATTGTTGTTCTTTTGTGTGGGAGGGGGGTGAGAGGTTGGGGAGGGGGGGTGCGCTGAAGAACCCACAGTGTACCTGGTTGGTGTCTGTAACCTTTGAGTTGGTTTGCATTAATAAAGTATGAGTTAAAAAAACAAAAAACATGTAAGAGACAATCCCTGCTCACTAACATCAGCATTTAAAAAACACAGCACCTGATTTACACATGTTCTTGTGCGCCGACTGGCAGATTTTATCAAAGATGCCTAAAGCACGACACCTAGATAGGCGTGACAAGCTGATCCAGGAGCCTAACTTAGGCCCCCTTGTATAAAGGGTGACCCGCCAAAAGCACACAGGGCAATCCCACCCCGACATTCGCACACAGGACAAATGCAAGCCACCCTATTGCCTTCCCATTTACGCTCCGAGTGGGGGTTGGGGGAAACCCCCAATACGCTCCCGCTCTCGTTGAGGGGGGTTGTGGAGGGGAACCTCCCCCAATACACTTAAAAGTCCTGGTCTCCTCGCCCGAACTGCAAACTGTCAATTTTCCACTCTGAAGAGGTGGGGGTGGGGTGAACACCCCCACACACACACACACTACAATGAGGGGGATGCTGACGCGCACCACTGCCGCAAACACCCCCCCCCTCCACTCCACTTACAATTTCGGCCACAAATGAAGGAAATAGGGCATCATGCAAATGTCCTGCGAACAAATGTCAGAGCAGGATTGTCAGTGCACCGACGTCCTTCACGCTACTGACTGCGTACCTTTCTAAAGCCATGGTAGAGGTTTCTACCACGGGCTGGCAAGATCAATGCTCCAATGCTGGTACTGGGTGAGGTTTAGAGGCAAATGCAGGCACAGAAATGGAATGTACATTCCCCCCCCCCTTTAAAGATCTAAAGCACTGAATCAATTCTTCACGCTTTTATGTCTCAAATTTGATTTTATTCTTTCTTTTTGGGCTTCAGGTCACCCTTGTGCTTTTGTGTTTGCTGACCAGCACCTCTGTCAGATCTGGATCAGAGAGAACTGGAATGGAGTCACTCAAAGATACAGTCTGCTTTTTCCAAAAAACGTTATCACTTTCGTCCCTCCCTCTATACTCAAGAGTCTTCTGAGGAACTGGCTATATTCACTAAGCCCACCGATCGTGTCCCGACCAGTTTGCGACCCCCAACCAGATTCACTAACCTTCCTCCCGATCCGCACATGCAAATGAGGGCAAGGACATCCAAAAGTAAGAAGGCAGCGATTCACCCAAAAAATTAAGGAACACTGACTGGGCTGGCCGATCATAAAAGACACGAGTGCTGCTCACGTCATTGCCGACTGTCCTCGCCCTGAAATCCCAGCCCTGAAACCATCAAAAAAGCACCCCGCTCTCTTTCGCCCTGCCGCCCTGCCTCTCTGCGAGCCCATGTTTTTAACCCGCGGGTTAAAAGCGGGACTGCACTAACATTGCTGCCCCCAAATCCTTGCGACCAGGCATAGGAGTGATTGCTCGCTTTATCTCTGGCCAAGCCCCCCCTCCCTTTGCAGCGTGCTCTGTTCCATTAAAGCCCCCTCCCCTTGTGCAGAGAGCAAGAGCATGAGCGGACTGCTTCTACAGGCAAGAAGATGGTCTGCGCATGCGGCAGGATCGCTCTGCAGCGATCCGTGGGGGTCGGTGTGGGGCGTTAATTTGCATGAAGACTGGTAGAGAATCAGTCGCTCGGCCACGGATCGTCCAAGGATCGGTTGGGAAAGGTAAGTTTCGTGAATCTAGCCAACTGGAAGCATCTTAAATAAATCACCTAGTAAAGGGAGAGAAAACAGGGAGACGTATGTGCTTTAAAAGTAATTGGATTTTCTTCTGAGATGGGAACACAAAATAGGATAATATAGTAAACAGTACAGCCTAGGAGGAGAGCATTTATTTATTTAAAAACTTAGGGCTCCTTTTACAGAGGGGCTCTATGCGTTTTAGCACCCGCTAACCACGTGCTAAACGCTAACGTGTGCATTTTAGTAAAACAGGGGGGTTAATCTCCCACCTAATACCTTGGCAAGTTCCAATCAACAACCATAACAATTCCTACGCAGAGTACGGTACTGGGGGTTTAAGAAAGGATTGGACAATTTCCTGTTGGAAAAGGGGATAGAAGGGTATATAAATAGAGGATTACTGAACAGGTCTTGGACCTGTTGGGCCGCCGCGTGAGCGGACTGCTGGGCGCGATGGACCTCAGGTCTGACCCGGCAGAGGCATTGCTTATGTTCTTATGTACGCATACAAAAACGTTCCCCATAAAACAGTCCAATAAAAGTCACCTAGGCCTGCAGAAACCACTGCGCCTTCAGCAACTTTCCAAAACTGTCCAGTGCTCTCACAGAAGTGCCGCAGCTACTGAAAATGCCGAGCGCCCCGTCGCCACGTTTCGCACGGCCTCCACAACCAGCAGCGTCGCTTCCTCAGATCTGGGGTTTTTTTTGCCCTTAATAGGAGGAACGGCTGCTTTAATGCGTATTATTTTAATGCAAACTAAGACCTACAGCCTCTTCCCCCCCTCCTCCTCCTCCTCCATGCATTTCTGCAATTCCTTCTCTATGAACGCCCGTCTTTATAAGCTCTGACAGGGGTATCAGTTTAAGCTGAAAATTCATTAATGCATCAGTCAAGGTCATTTATGGCACAATCAAAGACTGGATGGCGAACGTATAAATCTCCAGCTCTTTGTGCACTTTACGAGAAAGAAACCCGTTTTCTTTGTTACGACTTTACTCAAGAACAGTTCAAGGGCAATTTAGCGACCTGCTCCCGATCTTCCTTCGCACACGGCTTGGCATCATTTGAGATGCACGGAGCGCCCGACTTGCCACTGTTTGTTTTCCTCCTGATTTTGATGTCTGTCAACCGCTCCAAATCGTTAACCAACAGATGAAATACGTTATTATGAATTTAAGAGGAACAAAATGTGAAAAGAAAAAAAAAAATCCCCTAGCAAGCAGTACGCCATCAGCAAGACAAAGAATGGGAAAGAGAAAGTAAGAAGGACAAATTGTGTGTTTTCATGTGTTTTTCAAGTGGAGACCACATGGTGTCCTGTGGTTGCCCACTTAAACAAAAAGATTTGGCTCTGAATGTCATTAGTGGAAGGGGGATGGAAAGCAGACATGTAAGATGCTTCCAGAATCTCTCTAAATTTTAGAAAGGGGAGGCACTCATCAGAAGGCCATTATGCACTAGTGCATGCAAAAAGGCATACCACAAAGCACGTTACAGCATGCATGCACTAAGGGCCAGATTCTCCCCCCAGCCCCGTCCCACAGTGAACTCCGTTTGTCCTTCTTATCTGTATCCTTATCCTCCACCGCCAACTCCAGAGTTAATACGTATTCAAATCCAGGCTTAAAGCACACCTTTTGGGAGCTGCATTCAATTCCCACTCACCATAAGATACTTGTACCTATTCCCATTGTATCATTCCTTCTGCTAGAAACTCCCCAACCCTGAGATGTCCTATCTGTCTATCCAAAATAGACTGTAAGCTCTTCTGAGCAGGGGCCGTCTATTGAATGTTAAATGTACAGCACTGCGTACCCCTTTCAGTGCTATAGAAATTATATATAGTGGCCATAGTATTCTGCAAAGGACACACTTGGATGAAGGCCAGCACCAGTTCCCACGAACAACTGTGCGTGCAAGAACTTACGCCAATGGAAAAGATGGTGTAAATCTCGGTGCAAAAGTTGAGCGCTCATCCCCCGAGGCCACGTTTGTGCACTATGCAGTGTGGGTGTGCAGTGTTACAGATTTGCACGCAAAATCTCAAGTGGTGCCAATTAACGTGAATAATTAAGTGTTAACACTCGATTACTGAAAACAGCTCGATAGCCCGTCAAGTTGCATTGCGCATTTCAGTAGCGCACTCAAATTTCAACACAGAAATGGGAGGAACCTTTAAGAATACAGGGGGTTTTCACTGGGGGGGGGAGCCTGGGCGGGGCATGGGTGCAGCCAACCTTTATGCATATAATTGACAGCCCACTGATGGTCCTTGTGACCCAAAGCAAATCACTTCGACCTTTATTGCCCCAGGTAGAAAAGATTTTTAAAAATTGTATTCAGAAGGTGATAAAACTAAGCAAATTATTTGTAAGTAAAATCACAAATCTTCACAGCTGCCACCTCAAAAAGTTAATGAAGAATATTATATACAAGTAAACATTAATAAAAGACTTAACTGTTATAAACAAACAGGGATTCATTTACTCAGCTGCCTTTGTGTGACTTAACACGGGTTTGTTTTTTTTCATACAAGCCTCTGTATTCTCCGTGGAGCCTAATTACTAAGTCACAGGAAGTTAATGCAGGTGACTAAATTAGGTCCTTTGATTGTAAACCCTCTGGGGATAAAGATATTGATGCTAAGAGCACAAGAAATGCCACACTGCTCCTCGTGACTCTGGACATGTCATTGAATCCTCCACTGCCCCCAGGTAGACTGAGCTCGCCGGGACAGATAGGGAAAAATGCTTGAGTGCCTGACTCTAATCTGCTTAATACACTTTGTCCAAGCGGTATATAAAAACCTCATTCCCTTTCCGCTTACTGGGTCACACTGAAAGTCTGTGGAGCCAGCATCCTATCTCTAGGATCCTAAAGTGGAGTAGATCCCTGCTATACGTGAATGCAGCTCCCCCTCCTGTGGTCTGGGATCTCTCTCCTCTCCTTCCCACAGTCTGGCATTTCTCTCCCCCCCCCCCCCCATTCCTTTCCCTTCCTGGCATCTCTCCGTCCTTCCCGTCCCCTCCCCCTGCCTTAGTCAGGAATACCACTGTCCTCCTTCCTTTCCCTGGTCTGACATCTCTCTCTTCTTCCCCATCCAATGGTCTGACATCTCTCTCCTTCCCCTCCTCCCATGGTCTGGTATCTCTGTCTGCCCCTTCCCTTTCTTCCCCTGCAGGTCTAGGGCATCTTTCCGTCCCTTTCCTCCCCCATTCCTTCAGTCCAGCATCTTTCTTACCACCCCCCCCCCCGGGATCTGGTGCTTGCTTATTTGGCGCGGCTATAAACTTTTCGTGCCGTTGGCAGCGTGAGTGAACCAAACACGCTGCCTTTGGCGACCTCTAAGCTTTTCCTCTGCAGAGAGAAAGCTTCCGGGTCGCCAAAGGCAGCATGTTTAGTTCATTCATGCTGCCTGCTGCCGACGCCATAAAGAATTACAGCAGCACTGGGTGAACAAGCTCAGGATCCCGCTTGGGGGGTGGGGAGGGAGGAGGGCTCCGGATAGGTGCATGAGTGTAGGGTTACTAGATGTCAAAAGTCCTAAAATTTACAGTTTGGGGAGCTGGAGGAAATAAGGTTGTGTTGATTGGCGACATCTCAGCCCTCTTCAGACTCTGACCACTGTTTGGCTCGATGCTAAGCCCCCACCTAAAATGTCTCACTGACGCGGCTTCTCACATGGGCTTCTCAAACCCACTTTCCATTCCGCATTCCCTCACTCATACATCCCCCCCTCTCCCTCCCCTGCACACAAATACATAGGGGCCGACCTGCTAAGCAATTTTCTCACTGTGGAAGCCCTGTAGCCCATCAGGGCCCTTTCAGCTGGAACTGGAGCAGAAGCCGACTGGGAAATTCCCAGTATATAATGAAGCATCTCGAACCGCCTCCCTCCAAGCTGTGGAATTAATTTTCTGCATCATTCTTCTAAACTCGGAGAAGCAGAAGATCTTCTATAAAAAAAAAGAATAGAGCGCGCAGGGCAACGGGAGAGTCCGCTGCGCTGGCACACTGGCTGCTTGCTGCCCTCAAAGGCTCATCTGCTTGAACTCCTCGGCACTGGGCATGAGGCCGGCCTGGCAGAAATGCCCATGTGGGGGGGCCAAGGATTATGCTTTCATCTGCCAGACCCTCTGCTCCACAGCACCATCATCGCCAGCCCGCTTCACACTTCACAGGCACCAAAGCCGTCATCTGTGCCACCGCGGGCAGGGAGTCCTTCGGGCCGAACGTCCCATCTGCGGAGACTCCCACAGCCGCTGTTTACTTCCCAACTCATTACTGTTATTTCCTGGAGGAAAAGTGGTCTCTCTACTCAACTGCAGCAGAGAGCAAATGATATGGTTTGCTGGATAATCCCTTCTCTCCTAGCTCAGCAATACATTCAGCTTAGATGCCCCTAAAACAAGCCTCCCCTTTTGTCTTGCCAATTAACTTTTTGATGTTTCTGGCAGAGAACAGTTTTCAGAAAGTTTCATGTTTTGATTCATTGTTTATTAAAATTTGATGCAAACGCTTATAATATTAATTTCAAAGCGAATTACGTATATTAAAAGTCAGGGGTGGCAAAAAAAAAAAAATCCACTTAATTATACGTACAAGGATAAATTCTGAGGACAGACGTACAGAAACAAAAGGAAAAAGGGATTCAGTTATGCATGATTTTTTGGCAAAAAAGCTACACTTCTCCCTCTGGATTCGCAGGGGATAGGGGCAGAGCTGGACCGTGAATGGTGAAATAGCGCGAATATCTTCTGATCCGGCTCTGACCCACCCCTGCCTCCCTCCCGCCTTCCCCCCTGGCATCCCGGCCTTACCTGGTGGTCTAGCAGGCTTTCGGGGCAGGAGCAATCTTCCTACGCTCCTGCCCCGTGTAGATCGCCAATAGGAAATGGCTGTGGGGAGTTCCCTTCATAGTCTTGAGAAACTAAGGGAACTCACGGCAGCCATTTCCTATTGGCGATCTGCACAGGGCAGGAGCGTAGGAAGATCGCTCCTGCCCCGAAAGCCCGCTAGACCATCAGGTAAGGCCGGGATGCCAGGGGGAAGGCGGGAGTGGGTCAGAGCCGGGCCAGAAGATATTTGCGGTATTTCACCATTCGCGGTCCGGCTCTGCCCCTATCCTCCGCAAATCCGGAGGGAGAAGTGTAGTTTTTTGCCAAAAAATCACGAATAACTGAAACTGCGGATACTGAAACCGTGGATTCGGAGGGAGAAGTGTAATGAGGCAGTGAATAGGAATGTTATGAGCTGGTGGATCCAACACCTTTGCTAATGACCTGATCATGCGCAATTTGTAGAAGCGTTTTGGTGTTTTGTTTTGGTTTTTTTTTTACTATTTGGCTTATGTGATCTTGGCATGTTAGTTTGTGGTCTAGTATTACCCCGAGGATTTTGAATGCTTGAGACCTGCTGTAGGTGACATATTGGAAAACGCTCTACCCTTTTGATTATAAATAGGGTGTCTAAAATGATAGACCGGGTTGAGGGAAAATCTCCAGAAGGAATATGCAGCCCAAACTGAAACCGGGCAGAAAAATTTGGGATTTGGGGCTGGTTTAAGAGCTGTCATGGGAACCGAAATTCGGTCAGCCTCTGTGTTTTCATCTGCCTTTGCATTATAGATGTGGGACCAGCCACACAGTAAAAAGCTCATACAACGGAAGATTAAACCTCTTCCAAGAATCAAAGGGAGACCTTAGCTTTTTTGTATTTTCTGTCTGTGTTCCCCTTTCTCCCCTGGTCTTTATCTGTCTCCACATTGTCTGCGTCTTGCATTTTCTTCTCTCCTCCTTCACTGAAAGCCTCTTTCTTTCCACTTCTCTTCCTGCCTGTGACGAACAGGAAAATAACACTCTATTTAGCACCTGTGTGCACTGTTATGTGTTTTATTTCCTAATAACCCAGACGGAGAAATTCAATGCCTTGAGCCAGCCACAGTTTATTTATTTATATCTCCTTTGTTGAAACCAACTGCAAACATTCAGCTAACTAGCAGGTAACGCAACTAATGAGCTCCCTCGGCCTTTTCTGGAAGTGCCTTAGGTCAATGCTGATTGTCACACCAACAGCTGGAAACAGCAGCTGCGAGTCCAAGCTATAGAACTCCCCCACCCCCCCACCCCTCCCGATGCCGCATTGTGCCCGATTTGGGTGTCTCCAGGAGCAGTTACAGGGACAAGAAGAAAGTGGAAGGATTATGCTTCAGGAAGGTGGGGCTTCGCACCCAGAGGTTGTGAGATCAAATCCCAGGTGCTGTTCCTTATGACCCTGGGCAAGTTACTTAATCCTCCAGTGCCCACCGCTTTGAATGTCAGCTTTGACATGCCAAAGGAGCAAAAAGGACACAATAATTGCCATTTTGGGACAGACCATTGGTTCAGCAAGCCCAGTATCCCGTTTCCAACAGTGGTCAACTCAAATCCCAAGTACCTGGCAGAAACTCAGAGTAGCAACATTCCAGAGCTGAGATTGTGATGTCATAATGCCTCATTCCACCAATGCCCAAGAGCCAACCTAATCAGTGATGTCACAATGGCTTCATTGTCCCATACTGGGCTCACATAAGAACTGGGACAGACCGAAGGTCCATCAAGCCCAGTATCCCGTTTCCAACAGTGGTCAACTCAAATCCCAAGTACCTGGCAGAAACTCAGAGTAGCAACATTCCAGAGCTGAGATTGTGATGTCATAATGCCTCATTCCACCAATGCCCAAGAGCCAACCTAATCAGTGATGTCACAATGGCTTCATTGTCCCATACTGGGCTCACATAAGAACTGGGACAGACCGAAGGTCCATCAAGCCCAGTATCCCGTTTCCAACAGTGGTCAACTCAAATCCCAAGTACCTGGCAGAAACTCAGAGTAGCAACATTCCAGAGCTGAGATTGTGATGTCATAATGCCTCATTCCACCAATGCCCAAGAGCCAACCTAATCAGTGATGTCACAATGGCTTCATTGTCCCATACTGGGCTCACATAAGAACTGGGACAGACCGAAGGTCCATCAAGCCCAGTATCCCATTTCCAACAATGCCAACTCAGATCCCAAGTACCTAGCTAGATCCCAAATAATAAAACTTGTTTTGATAGACGGTATATCAAAAATAAAGAAACTTAAAAACAGATTTTATGCTGCTTTTCCTAGGAATAAGCAGTGCATTTCCCCAAGCCATCTCAATAATGGCTTATGGACTTCTCCTTACGAAATTAGCCAAGCCTTTTTTAAACCCTGCTAAGCTAACTTGATTTCACCACATTCTCCAGCATTCCTTTCTTAGATTGTCGCCAAACTGGAAATGCTCCCTAAGGAATTCTAGCAGTTGGACACATAATGGTAAGTGTCCTTTCGAGGAGAAAATAGTGTTTAATATCAAAGTAATCTTCTATTTCATTCAGTTCTTGCATTACTAAGTCCCTGTTGCTTTCAAGGGCCCTGCAGAAAAATTGGCCCCACAGGGACTCCCTTACAGACTCATGAAGATGTTAGGAAGCAACCAGAAACAAGCTCAGAGTCTCCATGAAAACAAATGCTCATAGGGAGGGCAATTTTCAAAAGATTTGATATATAATGGCTTTTGAAAATCGCCCAGCCTCGATGCCAGTCAAAGCATGCACACTGCTACACTGTATATACACTTTAATACACAGGGAAAAAAGTGCATGCGAGAAGGGGAGTTACAGCTCGTTCTCATCATTCACGTGTTCCCAATTCACGTCAACACGTCTGAGGAAAGGCCCTGCCAGGGCTGGCCATGAGTAGCCTGTTTTGAGGCTGCCTCCTGCTGACCGGCTGTGCTTTGGGTAAGGAAGGGAGAAAGCGAGTGAGGGGGTTTCACGGTTCAAGACTGCTACCTGCTTTTACCACTTTGGGGCTTAGGACCGCTGCCGTGCTGGTGCTTTGAGGCAGGACAGAGGGCGGTTCGTGTCTCAGCTGCTTTGGGGCTTGAGGGAGGGGATATTTGCAGCTCAGAATGCTGCCACGCTGGTGATTCAGGTCAGGAGGCAGGTGGGACTCAGGACGGGGTTTGAGGGAGGAAAGGGGGTTTGTGGCTCAGGTCTGCTGCCGCTGGTGCTTCGTTTTTCACTGGCGATTTTTTTTGCCGATTGTGTGAGATTGCCGGTTAACCGAGAGCCGGTTATCTGAGATTCTACTGTATATTCATTTGAATATCTGAAATTCTGATTACTGGAATACTTCTGCACAGAACTCTCAGACAAAACATCGGTACACATAGAGCTAAATGCAACTATGATTTTGGATTTGAAGCAGAAATGGAGTCATTGCATACATGAAAAAAAAAAAATGCCTGCAGAGACGAGGGTTGCCCTTAAACCTAGATTATTCAAAGGCTTCGTTATTTTCTGGAAGAAAACCGTCTGCAGAACAGCCAGACAAAAGGCCGGTGAAGAGAACGGTCAGGTGTCTGATGGTCAAAGCTTCCTTTCTATTAGTCAGTCTCGGCTTCCACTGAACTCGTTAGCTGTGTAAAAATGAATGCAGCGCATTGCTGGCATCGTCAGCTACTCTCGGAGAACAGGAACAATGAGCTGTGACACCGCCAAGAAGAGAGAGAAAATTAAGTTTGAAAGAAAACGATAGGGTGGTTTCTGTCATATAAACCTTCAGTAATAAGCAAACGCGGGATAGGGAATATAAAGAGGAACGAGGATCTGTGCTGTGATGTTAATCGTAATATGTCGCTAGACTAAATATGGCAGTCATTTCCGATCAATGAATGTAGCAGGACAGATGAGGACCAAATGAAATCCAACTGAGTATTCTAGTCAAGTGCTAGGAGCAATGACAAACAAATTTATCCGCCTAAAGAAAAACATCATTCTATATGTGGTAAAAAAAAAAAAAAAAGAAAATCCTTCCCCAAGAGATTGTATGTTGTCCCGAGAGCCAGGGTGGGAGATACCTCCAGGCCGCATAGTCCATTAGCAGTTTTGTAAAGCCCCGACGAGCTCCAGCCTCTGAGCATGCGCGAGGCCCTCCAGACACGGCTGGAGCTCGTCGGGGGAAGACGATGAGGCTTTCAGGGGGGGGCGGGACTGGGTGTGGAATGGGGGGCGGAACTTGAAGCAGAACTGAACAGGGCTGGAGGCGGAGCGAGGCGGGGGTGGGGGCGGAGTCTTGCATCCAGGTTCGTGAGGCTCCAAATACGGTAACCCGACAAATGCACCTCTGTAGGGCGTCGCCTTTATAAGGCACCAATACCTGGGTTAGAGAGGGCCCTGCTCTCATTTCCTTTCCTTTCCAGCCATGTGCTTCAAAGAGCGGTCACCCTGACATTCTAACCTTTCCACCTCTCTCCAGTCCAGCCCTGTCGCTCGTATCTGCAGTTTTAACTGCTGTTTCAGGGCATGTAATGTACGAATGCCCATTTGTTTGAAATGATATTTTTCATGCACTTTCATACTGTTTTTAACTAGAGGTTGGCATGTAACATTTACTATATGATTAACTTGTTTTTTTAAAAAAAATTCTCCTTGTTCTTTTTTCGTTTTGAGGTTCTTTTTTGTTGACAGTACAGAAACATAGAAACATGATGGCAGGTAAGGGCCCCATCCAGTCTGCCCAACTGCACCATGCACTGTCTCCTCCTCTCCCTATAGGCTAAGGCTCTTAGCATCTGCGTTGTGAGGTCATAGAGCTTTATGGTTATAGAAACCCAGAAATATGACGGCAGATAAACGCCAAATGGTCCATCTAGTTTGCCCATCCACTATCTCTTTCACTCCCTAAGAGATCCCACGTGCCTGTCCCACGCTTTCTTGAACCATATGTAATTAACACTAATTCTGGTTCACACAGAGGTGGGAGGTGGGGGTCACAATCGGAAAAAGAAACAGCGGACTGTGAAATGATTTGCCACATCACAATGCTAAGCCATGTAAATATAATACAGACTCCTGCCAGTTGCTGTATTGAATCTCTCAGCAACAATGAGCCATATGTTTTGATAGTCAAACATGCCCCTTCCCATGTAGCTGGCTTTTAATCTTTTAGCCAGTCTGATCCAATGCTAGAAAGCTGCCAGCCAGCCAAGCTACTGGGGGTGGGGAGGACCCCGAGCCAGCGCTGGAGCCCCCGAGGGTTCTGGCTCTAGCGGTCTTGCTGTGGATGTTTATAATCGTTACCATGGGAGCACTGTTCATATCCTTAAATGTTTAGAAATGGGAAGCAAGAATCACAAGGAATGGTTCCCAGTGTTGATGATGGGATGGTGCTTGTTGGCAGCTCGGTATGTGCGCTCCTGGAGAGTCGTTGGACAAGAAAGAGAGGAAAATCTATGGCAGGCGTAGCTTGGTGGTTAGAGCCCAGGCTTTACATCCAGGCAGGGCTGGATTAACGGACAGGCAAAGGAGGCACGTGCCTTGGACCCAAGGGGATCAGGGGGTCCCGGCGCGCTGATCCGATGATGTCATGCCCGGGTCCCACTCTTGAAGCAATGCTTTGGACATTGTCGGTGAAGATGATTTTAAAATTCAGAACAAGCAGCAAAAGATCAAGAGAAAAAAAAAGAAATCAAGTGGAAACAGGTCAATAAATAAATGGAGGCTTGGGACTGGACTGACCCCCCCCCCCCCCCCATCACTCAGAAATCCTAACTGTTGTCGAAATGTGCAGCTACTGCAGAAAAGTGGGACATGGAAACACCCCCGTTTTCTCCTAAATATGTGGCTCAACCAGGAAGCCGATTCTCCATAAAGTCTATCGTAGATAACTGCTGCGGCAACTCGGATCTGGATAAAGAGGTCCTTTGACAAAAAAGACATAATTACTTAGAAACGAATTTCGAAGACGTTGGGATTATATTTTTTATGTATAAATCTTTATTCATTTTAAAACATACACAAAGTGCCAACAGAAATACAACATCTGGCACCACATAACAGCACTTATTAATACCAAATAATAATATAGACATCTTCCCCCCCCCTCACCCCACTCCCTCCCAACCCGGATGTGTGTAAAACTCAATAATATAGAAGGCTCGGACTATTAATTGTTGGATACAAAATTTTCTAATGGGCCCCAAATCTCACTGAAGTTTTTACCATAACCTTTTAGTTCCGAATTCACACACTTCCTGTTTCCGTGAGTAGCTCCATCGTACAGTACTTGCAACACTCATAATGACATCACTAGGGCCCCGACTCCTGCCACTTGCAAACTAGTAATAAGGGCACAGTGTTAATTCCTGAGGGTTGTCATAGCTTGCGAAGAAAGCGACAGTTTCTTCAGATTTGGGATTCTTGTCTCCATTCTCTATCGCCAAGGGCTCAAAGTAACATTTTGAATTCCTTGTGAACCTCTCCAAGGCCCAAGCTCTCTTTATTGTTCTCGCTGGGGCGCCAGGGGTGCGTGGGAGTCCTTGTACCTTTGTTCTGTGTTTGTGGGGTTTTTTTGTTTGTTTTGGTTTTTGGTTGTTTTTTTTCTTTCTTCAGTGTTGGAGTTTTACTCCTAGTCCTTGGCAGTGGGTTATCAGAGTCCAAGCCTACTGCTCTATGGTTTTTCCTTGCTTTTGGATCGGGAGGTTTGGGATGGGGATTGTTGGATCTGATTCTTTGTATTTGGGTTTTTCTATTGTTCTCTATTGTTGGCATTTGTTGGTTGGATTTTTGTTGTTTGAAAATAAAAATTGATTCAACCTAATTCCTGAGGGTTGTAGCTTAAGTATGGGATACAGCGATAGTCAAAGCTTGAGTGAAATGACAACACTGAGATTATAGTTTCAGGAGAAGTTTTTTTGTTTTTTTTTGGGGGGGGGTGTTTGTCTCCCACTTCACTGTCAAGTTCAAGGATTATCCTGGAAAACGAAGGCACTGTGGAATATACAGTATGTCTTACTGTTCCTTCTCTTCCCAAGGCAGGAGAAAAAGGACTCACACTGCCAGGTACAGCAAAGGGATTCAGTAACCATGGGAGCAAAGAGAAGAGAATTCCCTGCATCCCTGATGAGAACTTGCTTTCTTCTTGGAGCGAGATGGATTTTTTTTTATTCAAAGTAAAACTGGAACAGCCTCAGCCACAGGACAGACAGCAAACTGAGAATTTCATGGGAGCTAAGAATGGTTTACACAAATCTGTTCAGGTACTCAAACATTTTCCCCCTATCTGTCCTGGCAGGCTCACAATCTATCTAATGTACCTGGGGCAATGGAGGGATTAAGTGACTTGCCCAAGGTCACAAGGAGCAGAGGGGGTTTGAACCCACAACCCCAGGGTGCTGAGGCTGGAGCTTTAACCACTACGCCACCAGAGGTTATTGTGCTTTCAATATCCAAGTGACTGCTAATTTGCTGTTAAGCAAGAATTGATTACCATTTAGGGCTAGATTCACCAAGCAAACCGATCGTGTCCCGATCGGTTTGTGACCCCTTTGCGACCACATTTCCCTCGGGCCCCATTCACTAACCTCTCCTGCGATCCGCTTTGAATCTGTGCATGCAAATGAGGAGAAACGCATGCAAAGTAGGCACGATCCGACTGGGGCTGGCCGACCAACTCAAGAAGCAACTGCTGGGGGACCAGTCACAAACCTTCTTTTCCCCCCTCTCCAGCTCCATTGCCGCCCCGATCTCACTGCCTTTACTGTTTCAGGGGCTGCGGAAGCCCTGGGGCTGGGGGGGGAGAGCAGTGCCTGTTGGCTCCCTGACAAATGAAGCTGGAATGGGCTGCAGTGGCGACGCAACTTTAAAATTTGAAACTGAAATGTTTCATTAGCTCCTCTTGCCGCCCAGACTGGTTTCTGCTGCCTTCCCCGCAGTGCGAGCCCGCGTGTTTAAAGCGGGGCTGCACTGTGGCGTGCAGCCCCGCTTTAAACCCGCGGGCTCGCACTGCAGGGAAGGCGCAGAAAGCAGGGCATGACCGGCAAAGGGAAGAGGCTGCCGCCGCCAGGGATAACAGGAGCAAGGGAGTCGGGGTCTGGAAAAAAAAAAAAAACACAAAATGCATGCGCAAACCATCTATAGAATTTTAGATTGTAAGCCACCTAGAAGGATTACCAATGGCGCAGGATAGTAAGATTTTAATAAACTTGGAAACTTGGAAGGGGTGTGACACAGACTCAGGTAGTCTATTCCAGGCATACGAGCCAGCAAGATGGAAGGAACGAAGTCTGGAACTGGCAGTGCAGGAGACGGGTACAGATAAAAGCAACTGATCTGAGGAACGGAATTCTTGGGGAGGCAAATAAGGAGTCAAGAGGAGAGATACTGAGGGGCTGAAGAATGAACGCAAATTTCATGGCGACACCAGAAAGTATTTCTTCACAGAGAGAGTGGTTGATCATTGGAACAAGCTTCCAGTGCAGGTGATCGAGGCAGACAGCGTGCCAGACTTTAAGAATGAATGGGATACCCATGCGGGATCCCTACGAGGGTCAAGATAAGGAAATTGGGTCATTAGGGCTTAGACAGGGGGTGGGTAAGCAGAGTGGGCAGACTTGATGGGCTGTAGCCCTTTTCTGCCGTCATCTTCTATGTTTCTATGTTCTATGTTGTACGTTAGCAATAGAAGTTTGAACTGTATGCAGGGAGCCAGTGACGTGATCCGAGGAGAGGGGTAACACGAGTATAGCAAGGTTGGCAGAAAAGTCATGCAGCAGAGGGGGGGAGAGGGGGTTCAGTGGGAGACCTGTTATAAGTAAATTGAACCATCATTCCATTGTGATTATGCGGGACATAAGTTTTTAAATAAATAAATAAGACTGCAGTGTGCACATCTAACACTGCACCTTAAAGGTCACGGAAAGTTTCTGCTTTTGCGTCTGTGTGACTCAAATTCTCTTGCGCTCCTTCCTCCTGTAGCTTGCTTCACGTTTCTTCTGAAATGCAACAAGCAGGTTTACAAGGTGGCCTAAGAACTGTTTACTTAGGTCCAGAAGTGTCCAGGCAATCTGTCTGCCGCTGGCCCAGAACATGCCAGTAAGGGAATGTTATCATTTCAGGCTAATGTGTTTGTGTTAATTCTCGGTCACAGCATGTTAACGACAGTAGAAGAATAATTAGCAGATCTGGGAGTGGGAGAGAAATGGATGCCCTCTTGGCAGCATAGTTTATAATGAGAAACAGACTTGAGGCCTGTGCTGGCAATATCGTCTGAGTAATGTAGCTAGTTAAAAAAAAAGGTTTGGACAAGTTCCTGGAGGAAAAGTCCATAGTCTGTTATTGAGACAGACATGGGGAAGCTACTGCTTGCCCTGAATTGGCAGCATGGAATGTTGTTACTATTTGTGTTTTTGCCAGGTACTTGTGACTTCAATTGGCCTCTATGAAGACGGTAAATTGGGCTAGATGGACCATTGATCTGACTAGAGAATGACACAGTGGCTGTTACCCGAGGCTAGAGTGCCGAAATGGTGACCAAAAAAAAAAAAGGTCACTGTGAGTACGGGAACAAGGCCATTCACCGCCCCGTGGAGGGGTGAATGGCCTTGCCTCCGCAGTTAAGGGAGTGAGCATGCATGGCAAATGAGCACGCAGTCCAGCAGCCCCCTCTTTCCCGCCGTCCATCTGGGCATCTCCCTCCCTTCCCCTTACCTTACCTTCATGGCGATTTCTACAAGGCTATGCATTCTATTGCAGCCGGAGCCTTGAAGTCGCATCGCGTGTGGCTGCTGGAAAGGTCTCCTCTGATGCAACTTCCTGTTTCCAGTTGCGTCAAAGGAGACCTTTCCAGCAGTCACACACAACGTGACTTCAAGGCTCTGGCTGCAATAGAATGTATAGCCTTGTAGAAATCACCATGATGAGAAGGTAAGGGGAAGGGAGGGAGGGAGATGCACGGCTGGCCGGCGGGAGAGAGCTGCTGGACCGCGCGAAGGCTGCAGAGGGGGTGGAGAGAGAGAGAGGAGGGGTGGAGAGGAGAAAATGCTGGTGAAGAGAGAGAGGGGAGAAGACGCTGGGAAATGGGGAAGAGAGAGTGGGGAGAAGACGCTGGGAAAGAGGCTAGATTAAGAATATTTGTCTCGCTATCACTAGGTATCATTCTCCCCTTTTGACTCTTCCCTATCAATCTCTACTGCTTTTTCTCCCTAACTCCCCACCCACCTTCCTAGCCCCATCCACTTTGGTTAACTCCTTCTGCTTAAAGAACAATTTTCTTCTCTCTAGGTTTGCGGGGACGGGACGGTGACGGGGATTAGCTCGAGGAGACAGGACGGGGACCGAGCTCGCGGGGACAGGACGGAGACTGGGACAAATTTTTTCCACATGTCATTCTCTAGATCTGACCCAATAACGCTATTCTTATGTTAGGTGTCACTCTTGACAGTAAATTCTCTTATCATTCGCATATTAGTACAGTCGTTCAGAAATGTTTCTATCGACTGGTGGACACAACATTGAAAGCATCAGCACAGTGTGCGACAGCCTCAAAGAAAGCAAACAGAATGTTTGGCATCATTAAAAAGGGTATCACAACCAGGACGAAGGAAGTCATCATGCCTCTGTATCGTGCAATGGTGCGCCCGCACCTGGAGTACTGTATCCAGTACTGGTCGCCTCAAGAAGGACATGGCAGTACTTGAGGGAGTCCAGAGAAGAGCGACTAAACTGATAAAAGTATGGAAAATTTTTCATACGATGACAGGTTGAAAATGCTGGGGCTGTTCTCCCTGGAGACTTAGAGGAGACATGATAGAAACCTTCAAAATCCTGAGGGGCATAGAGAAGGTAGATAGGGACAGATTCTTCAGACTGTGGGGAACCACAAGTACTAGGGGTCACTCGGAGAAATTGAAAGGGGACAGGTTTAGAACAAATGCTAGGAAGTTCTTTTTTACCCAGAGGGTGGTGGACACTTGGAACGCGCTTCCGGAGGTTGTGATAGGCCAGAGCACCGCTACAGGGGTTCAAGGAAGGTTTAGATAGGTTCCTAAAGGATAAGGGGATTGAGGGGTACAGATAGAAGCAGAGGTAGGTTATAGAAATGGTCAGGAACCACTTCACAGGTCATAGACCTGATGGGCCGCCGCGGGAGCGGACCGCTGGGCGCGATGGACCTCTGGTCTGACCCAGTGGAGGCAACTTCTTATGTTCTTATGACTCAGAATGATACGTTCCCTGGCTAGGTTACTTGAACCAGCCTCTCTGAACACACTAATTCACTCTTTAGTAATTTCCTGGATAGATTACTGCAATGCCCTTTATAAGGGCATTACAAAAAAGGAAATTAGACGGCTTCAAAGTGTTCAGAATACAGCAATTAAGATCATTTGTGGAGCAAAAAAATACGATCACGTTACACCCCTTTTGAATTAGTTATAAAATCCTACTTTTAACATTCACTACAAAATCAAATAACCAACCAGATTTCATTAATAGACTTTTAATTCCCTATAACTCATCAAAATCTCTCCGGTCTATATCTCAAAATCTCTTTACTATTCCCTCCCTGAAATCAATTAATACGTTGCGCCTTAATAACTTTGAGTTTTCAGGATATCCAGGTTTTCAGGATATCCACAATGAACATGCATGAGAGAGATTTGCATACCAAGAAGGCAGTGCAGGCAAATCTCTCTCATGAATATTCATCGTGGATATCCTGAAAACCTGGCCTGCCAGTAGATCTCGAGGACTGGACTTGGGCAGCCCTGGTTTACTGGATTGAGAGTAGGCTGTATTCAGCACTTGTCATAGAACACAGCTGCAAAACCTCTATGCTTAGCTTGTTGCATTGGTCCTTAAGTTTGTACCTGAGGCAATGAAGGGTGATGTGATTAACCCACAATCCTAAGGAACGTCAGTGGGTGAACTCTGGCTTCCCTGATCTTCAGCCTACTGTTCTCACTCCTACTGCCCCTACTTTATGGAATTCACTACCTAACCACCAACGTAGCGAGTCCGATTTAAAAGAATTTAAAGCAAAGTTAAAAACATTTTAATTCCAAGATGCCTTTGGATAAACAACTGTCCTTTTAAGGACAAAACGAAAGCATTCTGCTATCTTTCCCCATTCCTATTGTTATTTCCTTCTATGTTGCACCTTTCCTATAATAATTGTAATTCTTCCCCACTACCCTATTGTTTGAATGTAGTTCCGTACATTTTAACAGAGTTTTAAGTTAGACTTTGATGTTATTTAATATCCCTTGTTTTTACGTGTTTTTATGTAATTTTATATTGTAAACCACTTAGAAACCTGAATAAGCGGTTCAAACAAATCTTTTAATAAACTTGAAACTTCGCCCTTGTCAACAATAATGAAAGAGCTTAATTAGATTTCCACTGAGAGGGGCCTTAAAAATAAACTGTGACATAATTGTACTTGCAGCTTCTTCAACTCTGGAAGTTTATTATCCGACTGTCTGTTTTCCGAGATAAAATCAAGAGCTTCTGAAAAATCTGATAGAGCAGTTTGAATTTCAGGAGAAGTCCAAGAGACAAAAAGGCAGCAGTGCAGTTAGAAGACTCCCACTAGAGGGAGCAGTCTTTTGTTTTCTTTTATAGCACTTCACCTAGTGGACTCTCTCTCCTCCCCTTCCTCACGGTTCCCCCACTACATTTACAAGTCCTCGCGCTCCCGTTGAGGGGGGGGGGTTGGGGGGAATCCCCCCAAGTATGCTGAAAACTCCTGTTCTCCTTTCCATTTTCGCTGTTCGGGAGTTTTCAGTGTAGTGGGGAGCATGAGGACTTGTAAATGTAGTGTTCCCCCCACACCCCTTCACACCGCTAATGGAAAGGTTTAAAAGCAGCGGAAGTGGCGGCACGCAAATGTCACCGTGGGATTGTCGGCGTGCTTTCGACGGGTTCCCCCCAGGAGCTCAGCACTGGACAAGCAGAGGAAGCTGCCTGAAATGAACTGATAGCACCATGCAGCATATCTATTTAATATAAGAATTGCTGTACTGGGATAGACCGAAGATCCATCAAGCCCAGTTTCCAACTGTGGCTAACCCGGGTCCCAAATACCTGACAGAAACCCAAAGAGCAGCAACATTTCAGAGCTGAGATTGTGATGTCATAATGTCTCATTCCACCAATGCTTAAGAGCCAACCTCGTCAGTGATATCACAATGGCTCGATTATCCTATACTTGGCTCACATAAGAACTGGGACAGACTGAAGGTCCATCAAGCCTAGTATTCTGTTTCCAACAGTGGCCAATACAGGTCCCAAATACCTAGCTAGATCCCAAGTAGCAAAACAGATTTTATCCTAGGAATAAGCAGTGGATTTCCCCAAGCCATGGCAATAACGGCCTATAGACTTCTCTTTTAGAAAACGATCCAAACCTTTTTTTAAACCCTGCTGAGATAATTGATTTCACCACATTCTCCGGCAATGAATATCCTGGAGGCGTCCTGGGTCTAGGTTGGGTGACTCTAGAAAGACTGTGCAGAATACTATTCCCATGGAATTTGCATTCCCTGTAGGAGGTCGAAGTCATCTTTATAAGGAATAAACAAACAAACAAACATGTACGTAATCCTCCCCCTGCTGTTGCACTCAGCCCTCAGCTAATACGAAACATCTGCATGCTGGCTCTGGCTTAAAAAAAGCAGTCATTACCGATGATGTGCCACCCGTGGTAGAGTGCCTGGAACTGTTTGTGCCCATTCTGTCCCTACGAGTCATCCCTTCCAACAAAGATGTATGGCAGGCACTTCATTCTAATTAGGCTACCTCCACTCCTGAACAATACACAACAAGCACAGAAAAGCTCTCTCATTAATCATGCCGTGACCTTTCCGTTCATTCAAAAAAGAAAAAAAAAAAACCCAAAACAAAACTCTACCTATTCCTTTGTCAGTTTGTTATGCCAAAACTGAAAACAAAACAGTAAATTGTAAATTCAGATGTTGCTTGTTACAACACTCCCTCCCTCCCCTAGTAAAAACTCACATTCATTTTCAAAAGGCGTTCGCTCTCCTCCTTGGACTTCTCTATACAACGTACGTCTCATCGACTCACTTGTCCGCTCTCTCATTACAAAAGCGGTTCTGTTTCATTCCTGTAAATCAAAACTAAACAACTGTCACGCCTTAATGGGAACAAGCTCCAGGAACGAAGGGATGAATATAACCGCCCTTCAGATAGAAGAGCCGGAAGGGAGAGGATCGGGGAAGAAAATCGGGTTGATCGGTTTGGCGTCCTACTGCTGCATTTGCCTTGGCTCATGTTGGATTCTGGGACGAAAGAGCTTTCTTGATCCAAGAGTACCTCGCATGCAGGGCAGCCGATACATCTGAATCGATGATCAACCAACGAGGAGACTGATCAGATCATTTGTTCCGTTTGTTGGTTGCTCTTGCGGTCGTGATCCTAGACCATGTTGAAGGAGCAAACCTTGAAGGTTAAGGGTGCCAAAGCTTCTCTCATTGGGTTGCCCTTCACAAGCTGTGGGAGAATGTTCCATTGCTCCCACTGCCGCCAGTAGCATTACAGGTTTGAAAGGCTACAAGAGGCACTTCCTGTTCCTTGTGACATGTCCAGACGTCCAGACAGCTTTGTCCGGGGTTTGGAAAAGCTTTGGGCTCGGGGGCCGTACCTGGAGGGCATCTGCGCAAGCAGGGATGTGAGGCGGCGAGCATGTGACATCATCACACCACATCTGCGCACGCACAAATATCCTCCAGATGCAGCTTCGAAGAGATGAGGTTTTGGGGGGGGGGGGCAGACTACCCCAGGCGCGTCAGGGTGGGGGCGCCGGCACTTCCCCTCCTCCCTCGCCACACGCGTGCGCTTCAATTCATCCCCATGGTACCTCTAGTGCTTCACCGACGCCAGCAGCAGATCCAACCTACGCCTCGTGCCAAAACTCGGCGCTTCCCCCCTGATGTCACTTAGATGCTTTTAAAACTGGTCTAGCTCCAGATGTTTTAAGTTCCATCCAGGATGCCTTGGGAAAGGTTTGATTATCGCCGCAAGACACCCAAGTCTAAACCTGCCCGAACTCCACCCATAAGACGCCTCTAACAAGGCCCCCTTGAGCTCTGGATACTCAGCAGCTCGGATAACTCACAAGACGTCCAGAAAGATGGCGATTAGGACATCCAAGTTCTGCTTTATACCGTGTTTTGGACGTCTTTATTTTTATTGTCTTATGCAAATCTCCACAGAGCAAGCCACACACACACACATTCTGGGGCAGGGGTCGGCAATTCCGGTCCTCGAGAGCCACAGGCAGGTCAGGTTTTCAGGATATCCCCAATAAATATGCAGGAGACAGATTTGCCTCTCAAGGAGGCGGTGTATGCAAATCCATCTCATGCATATTCATTGTGCAGATCCTGAAAACCTGACCTGGCTCCGGCTCTCAAGGACTGGAATTGCCTACCCCTGTTCTAGGGAATCTCCAGCTTATATGGACAGGCAAAATTGTAACCTGGAAACTCAAATTGTTTGTACTAGATTCCTAGTTTGTATCAAGTTAGGGTACAACCTTGTATAGTTAACTTGTTCTGTAATTACTAAGTCAACTATATAATATGTATGTTTAACCTGTAAGCCGTTCTGAGCTCTTTGGGGACAACAGGAGAGAAATCAAATTAAATAATAAATGAAAAACACTGCAGCCATTTCCAGAGGCGGATGCTGTAGAAGGACGGCATGTATCTCCTTGCTCTCAAACATGGTCTGGTCCTGAAATCTATGGCTGGCCCAGCCATTGGTCAAGACTAGGCAGTTGCCAAGATGGTAAAGGGGATGGAACTCCTCTCATATGAGGAAAGACTTAAGAGGTTAGGGCTCTTCAGCTTGGAAAAGAGACGGCTGAGGGGAGATATGATTGAAGTCTACAAAATCCTGAGTGGAGTAGAACAGGTACAAGTGAATCGATTTTTCACTCCGTCAAAAATGACAAAGACTAGGGGACACTCGATAAAGTTACAGGGAAATACTTTTAAAACCAATAAGAGGAAATTTTTCTTCACTCAGCGAATAGTTAAGCTCTGGAACGCCTTGCAAGAGGTTGTGGTAAGAGCGGATGGCGTAGCTAGTTCTAAGAAAGGTTTGGACAAGTTCCTGGAGGAAAAGTCCATAGTCTGTTATTGAGAAAGACACGGGGGAAGCCACTGCTTGCCCTGGATCGGTAGCACGGAATGTTGCTACTCCTTGGGTTTTGGCCAGGTACTAGTGACCTAGATTGGCCACCGTGAGAATGGGTTACTAGGCTCGATGGACCATTGGCCAGTAAGGCTATTCTTATGTAGCGGTTTAGAGGTGGGGGGAGGGGGTAGCCAAAGAGCAGCTGCAGTCCAGACATCCAAAAACTCAAAGAACCAACAGGGATTGCTTTTATCTTGGGGGGAGGGGCAGTTTTCAAGTAGCCTATTTACCCACATTATTCTGGGAAAGAATAATCACGATTGTTGTGTGTGGGTGGGGAGAAAGGGGGGACGACAAGGCTGAAGGTTTGCCTACAGCACCTAATACCCTTGCACTGGCTTAAACTAAGAGCTCCCCAAGCTAGTGAGGATCTTGAAAAGGATCCAGCCAACATCACATATGCACCCTGGACCCGATAGGTCTATAGAATGTACCTGCAGCAACTTTTCTGTAATACTGTCAAAGACGTTGGAAGAAAATGCATTAACTTATCGAAGAATAAAATCCCCAGAACCCAAGAGAGATGCAAAAGGTTAATTTGACTCAACACTAAACAAATATTCAATTATGCAAAACAACATAGAGTCACTAATAAAGCATCCAACAAGGGCATCGTCTAGTAATTTGTAAAGAATTGACTCAACCAGATTGCAATAAGCACAGCTAATAAGAGGAAAGCAGATATGATGAAAGCCGCGAGTCTTCCGTGTTTGGAGATTTGGGGACATGAAGAAAAAACATTGGAGAGGCTGGCACGTTTTGCTACCTCCAAGGAAACAGGTTCAGAAAATATCAGAAGTCTGAGGAAAGAGGCAAAAAGCTAGTGGTATGGAAGGATTCAGAGATAGTCTTAGTCCATGGAAGAACCTCTCTGGTTTTTGCTCGAGACCTGAATGTGCCTCTTCTCCCTTGAAAAGAGGAGACATGATCGAAACATTCAAGTTAATGAAGGGAATAGACTTAGTAGATAAAGACAGGTTGCTCACCCTCTCCAAGGAAGAGAGAACGAGAGGGCACTCTCTAAACGTAAGCAGTTCTTCACCCAGAGAGTGGTGGAAAACTGGAACGCTCTTCCGGAGTCTGTTATAGGGGAAAACACCCGTCAGGGATTCAAGACAAAGTAGATAAGGACAGGTTGTTCACCCTCTCCAAGGTAAAGAGAACGAGAGGGCACTCTCTAAAGTTAAAAGGGGATAGATTCCGTACAAACGTAGGGAAGTTCTTCTTCACCCAGAGAGTGGTGGAAAACTGGAACGCTCTTCCGGAGTCTGTTATAGGGGAAAACACCCTCCAGGGATTCAAGACAAAGTAGATAAGGACAGGTTGTTCACCCTCTCCAAGGTAGAGAGAACGAGAGGGCACTCTCTAAAGTTAAAAGGGGATAGATTCCGTACAAACGTAAGGAAGTTCTTCTTCACCCAGAGAGTGGTGGAAAACTGGAATGCTCTTCCGGAGTCTGTTATAGGGGAAAACACCCTCCAGGGATTCAAGACAAAGTAGATAAGGACAGGTTGTTCACCCTCTCCAAGGTAGAGAGAACGAGAGGGCACTCTCTAAAGTTAAAAGGGGATAGATTCCGTACAAACGTAAGGAAGTTCTTCTTCACCCAGAGAGTGGTGGAAAACTGGAACGCTCTTCCGGAGTCTGTTATAGGGGAAAACACCCTCCAGGGATTCAAGACAAAGTTGGACAAGTTCCTGCTAAAGTGGTGAGGCTGGTCTTTGACCTGGGGGCCGCCGTGGGAGCGGACTGATGGGCACGATGGACCACTGGTCTGACTCAGCAGCGGCAATTCTTATGTTCTTATCAAAGGGCTCCTTTTACAAAAGGTGCGCTAGGGTTTTTAGCGCACGCACTGGATTAGCATGCACTACTCGAAAAACTACCACCTGCTCAAGAGGAGGCGGTAGCGGTGTTACACCTTTGTAAAAGGAGCCCAAAGATAAGCTGCTATATAGGGTGATTGAGTGAACGTATGTTTGTGGGTTGTGAATGAGTTGTTTGTCTGGTAGTAGAGAGGGTCACAAGTTGAAAATATTTATGATATAATGATGATTTGAAATATTAAGGCAGATTTATTAAAAGAATTTACTATTTTCAGTACGAGTAAATATCATTCTATTCTATGCAGATAACCTAACCACTGTTAATTGGGATGATTTACAAACTAAATAATAGTTTAAAAATTGTTTACTTTACCACACGCTATACAATCTATCTTACAAAGGCACTTCGATTATTAAAATTTAATTTTAACCATCGTAATATTAATCTCTTTGCGCTTCTGACATTCTTTTTACAAAACATACAATTTATATTAAATAACGTTACATTACCCTTTACAAAAACACATTCATTACCGACAAAAACCTTCCAATCTTTACCACGCGCTAAATTGGTTAGCACACCTTAGTAAAAAGGACCCCAAAGGTAACTAAGTATTTTCCCTGTCTGTCCCAGTGGGTTCACAGTGTATTTAAGGTACCTGGCGCAACGGAGGATTGAGCGACTTACCCAGCATCACAAAGAACAGCGTGGGATTTGAACCCACAACCTCAGGGTTGATACCATCTGAAGTGCGGATTATGCTATTTAAAAAAAACAAAAAAAAAAAAACACTCAATCGACTCCAGACAATGCTTTTTCTATTAATTTATTTTTTTCGGGTCCCCAGAACATTCATCCAGCCCAAAACTTTACAAGCGTTCAACGCTATAACTCTTCACTGGTCCATTTTGTGAGAATTTAAACAAGAACATAAGAATAGCCTTCCTGGGTCATAGAAACATAGAAGATGACGGCAGAAAAGGGCTATAGCCCATCAAGTCTGCCCACCCTACTGACCCTTCCTCTTAAGTCTATACCTAGTGACTATTTATTCAGATTGACTCTCTTAGGGATCCCCTATAGGCATCCCCTTTATTTTTAAAGTCCCATTTATTCTTAAAGTCCAACACGATGCAGGTCTCGATCATCCCATCAAGTCTGCTGACCCATCCTCTTAAGTCTATACCTAGCGACCGATGTTCCAGTTCAACCCTCGTAGGGATCCCACATAGGTATCCCATTTATTCTTAAAGTCCAACACGATGCAGGTCTCGATCATCCCATCAAGTCTGCTGACCCATCCTCTTAAGTCTATACCTAGTGACTATTTATTCAGATTGACTCTCTTAGGGATCCCCCTATAGGCATCCCCTTTATTTTTAAAGTCCCATTTATTCTTAAAGTCCAACACGATGCAGGTCTCGATCATCCCATCAAGTCTGCTGACCCATCCTCTTAAGTCTATACCTAGCGACCGATGTTCCAGTTCAACCTCGTAGGGATCCCACATAGGTATCCCATTTATTCTTAAAGTCCAACACGATGCAGGTCTCGATCATCCCATCAAGTCTGCTGACCCATCCTCTTAAGTCTATACCTAGTGACTATTTATTCAGATTGACTCTCTTAGGGATCCCCCTATAGGCATCCCCTTTATTTTTAAAGTCCCATTTATTCTTAAAGTCCAACACGATGCAGGTCTCGATCATCCCATCAAGTCTGCTGACCCATCCTCTTAAGTCTATACCTAGCGACCGATGTTCCAGTTCAACCCTCGTAGGGATCCCACGTAGGTATCCCATTTATTCTTAAAGTCCAGCACGCTGCTGGCCTCGATCACCCAGTAGCCCATTCTGACAATGACCAATCCAGGTCATTGTCAGACCAAAACCCAAAGAGTAGCAACATTCTAGAGACGGACGGACACGAGCCAGAATGGTAAAATGAATTTAAGGACTTCCGGGTGGTCCAGTCCTCCTCAACAGTTACAGCAATCTGCTCCAGCTCTCCGACACCCAACCTAATCCCAGACAGACACTCTCAGAGTTATTATAGACAAAGGAAAAAAGTGTCAGAACAACGCTAGTTGTGATTGAACTTTTAAGACGCCACACCTGCTTTGAGAAGTCACTTCAGGGAGTAAAGGCTCTGGAAATAATTCCAGAGAATCGTCTCTTAGACATGTACTGTACAGTCTGTACTCGGTGGATAAAACGTTAGTGAACTGTGTTCCAGCAGTAGAGCTAAAAACAGTCTCTGCTCTTTTGCATAGCACATAAACATCTCACACTTGCCCCCCCCCCTCCAGTCTTTTACAAAGGCGCTAAGAGAAAATTTTAGAATCACCGAAAGTCACATCAATAAACCTCCGTAACATTGGAAACCGATTCCCAAATCCTTACCATCACTTTAGGAATATCTTGTTACTACAGAATGACAGGAAATGGGCCAACTTATTCCAGGAATAGGAAACTCAGTCTGGTCCCTCAAGTGCCTCAAGCCAGTCGGGTTTTCCACATATTCACAGTGGAGTGAATCTCTTTAGAAAGCAGGTCATGCATTCTAATAAATACATCACCTGTGTATGAATAAAGTTCGTTTTGCATATCATGAATATTCATTGTGGGCATCTTGAAAACCCGACCAGCCTGAGGCACGCGACTGTTTGTTGCTCACCACTGCTCTGTACACTATGATTAATGAAATACAGCGTTTTCGTAGCTCCTTCACTGGTTTTACTCTTGTCGTGTAACTGAACAGCCAATGTGAAGCTGTCTTTTAATTAATAAAGATAAAGCTGAAAGATTCAGCTTTCCTCGATACCGCTCTTCCCTCTAGGTCAGAGATTAATTTGACCCATTTGCAGAGTCGACGAAGCGTATCACAGATCTGCCTAATGCAGAGAGTGAGAGAACTACAGGGACAAACGGGCATCGTCTCAGCTCCAACACATTTTTGAAGTGAATGAGAAAAAATATATATATATATGGCTATGCCTACCTCCTATCGCAACCATACATAGCTGACAATGCAGACTCAGATATTTAGAGGCTCTATTTGGGTTTCTGTTAGGTAATTTATGACCTGGCTTGGCCACTGTTGGAAACAGGATAGTGGGCTTGATAGACCTTTGGTCTGTCCCAGTATGGCAGCTCTTATGCGAGCCATTGTGACATCTTATGCGAGCCATTGTGACATCACTGATGAGGTTGGCTCTTAGGCATTGGTGGAATGAGGCTTTATGACATCATTATGGTTATCAGAGGCTGAAACTTTTCACACTATTTATTCAATTTTCTCCCAGGGGAGCTCAGAACTGGTTACATAAAGCATTTTCCCCTGTCTGTCCCAGTGGACTCACAATCTGTCTAATGTACCTGGGGCAATTAAGTGTCTTGCCCAGGGTCACAAAGAGCAGCCTGGGATTGAACCCCTACCCTCATTCTATAATCTTGCATACACAATATTATGCTTAGCGTGCAAAAAACTGCCACGCGCAGGTCATAGGATACCTGTAGGTACACATGCAACTTAAATGCAGGGTGGTAGACTTAGGAGTAGTGTCAGGAAATCCTTTTTCACGGAAAGGGTGATGGATGCCTGGAATACCCTCTCGAGGCAGGTGATAAAGAGGAAAACAGTGATGGAATTTTAAAAAACGTGGGATGAACACAGAGTATTCTCTATCAGAAAATGAATACAGTAAAACCTTGGAATGCAAGTAACTTGGTTTGCAAGACAAGCAAAACATTTTATTAAATTTTAACTTGATATAAAAACAAGGTCTTGCAATATGAGTACATACAGTATTTTCTATTAAAATTTTTAGGTTGTGGAACGAATCGTCTGCGTTTCCATGATTTCTTATGGGGAAATTTGCTTTGATATTTGAGTGATTTGGATTACAAGCATGTTTTCGGAACGAAGCAGACTTGCATGGTCTGGTCTCCTCTATATGGCAATTCGGTTTAGGATGGGTTGGGGGAGGGCTCTGACGGCAACGCCAGTATTTGGAACCCAAGGGGCACTTTTATGGCCTATGTCCCAGAAAGGGAAAGAGCAGCATTTAGCACCCCAGGCCATGATGGAAACCTCTACCGCGGTTTGTATAAAAAGTATGTGTGTGTGGGGGGGGGACAGGTTAAGTAATAAAATTCCATGACCTCAGAGGAGAAAAACAAAGAAAAAGAAGATTTATTGATGAATTTATCATGTGTGTGACTAGATGGACCGTTCAGATCTCTGGGCTAGGTTCACAAAGCAAACCGATCGTATACCGATCGGCTTGCGAACAGATTTCCCTCGGGCCCCATTCACTAACCTCTCCTGCAATCCAATTCGAATCCTTGCATGCAAATGAGGAGAAATGCATGCAAAGTAGACAGGGATGCGATTCAGCAACCAAATTTTCCGAACTGACTAGGCTGGATGATCATCCCAAGAAGTGACTGCTGGGGACCAGTCGAAAACGTCTTTACGACTCTCCGAAGCCCTGCTCTCTGCTGCCCTGAATTTCTCCTGCCTGCTCTGCCCCGATGAAAAAACCATGGGCTCCTTAAAAAAAAAGAAAGAAAAAAAATCTATGGGCTTGCTATGGAAATGATGAGAGGAAAAAAAAAATCTATGCTGGGCCCAGAGGTCCAGCGTATGCGCTAGGATCGCTATCGAGCGATCCGGGCAGGCAGATGGGGGTTTTCCTCTGATCGCCCCATCTGCATATTAGGGTTTTGAGAATTCATTGGACTTGCCCGGATCGGGCAGGTTTGTGAATCTAGCTCTTTATCTGCCATTATTTACTATGATACTATAACAAATTAGCTGCTAATTTGGCACCAACAACTCTTGGTGATAACTGGTGTTAATTGTTACTAACATGAAACTGCGATATTTAGAAACAGATGTTGACGCCAGGCACCGATATGATACCGTGTCTGAATTCAAGAGGGCCTGGGAAAGGCAGGTGGGATCTCTCAGAGAGAGGAAGAGATAATGGTTACTGCGGATGGGCAGACTGGATGGGCCATTTGGCCTTAATCTGCCATCATGTTTCTCTGTTTCTATATCACAAGACTGATGTCTTGTGTTGAAATTAGTGCTTGAAGTAAAACAAAGGTGATTAGTACAACAGTGATTTATAAGCATCACCTTGGATAAATATATTCCCTTGCTGTTTTTTGATTATATTCTCTGTTTCTATAACCATAAAGCTCTATGACATCACAATGCAGGTGTAAAGAGCCTTAGCGAATAGGGAGAGGAGGAGACAGTGGATGTTGCATATGGGCAGACTGGATGGGCCCTTTGGCCTTTATCTGCCATCATGTTTCTCTGTTTCTATAACCATAAAGCTCTATGACATCTCAATGCAGGTGTAAAGAGCCTTAGCGAATAGGGAGAGGAGGAGACAGTGGATGTTGCATATGGGCAGACTGGATGGGCCCTTTGGCCTTTATCTGCCGTCATGTTTCTATGTTTCTAACTCGTGGGGACGAGATGGGGAAACTGAATCACTGTGGGGACGGGGACAAATTTTTCCCCGTGTCATTCTCTATAATAAGACAACTGGAACATCAAAAAGTGGAGAGAAAGAGACCTCCGAACAGATACACCCGCAGAAATATTAATGTATACGATATCACATTGGGATAAAAACATATATTGATAAATTTTGTACTGTAACTATGCCAAATTTATCCTGTAAACTGCATATTATGTAAATTGGTTTGCGATCCCTAGTATGTTTCAAGTAAGGATAAAACGTGTATTGAAAAACCTTGGACTGGAACGACGAAAAATTGTAACCTGTTAACCGTATATTATATATGTCAACCTGTGAACCATTCTGAGCTCTTTGGGGAGAACGGGATTGAAAACAAATTCAAATAAATCAATCAATAAATTCAGCACAACAAAGTTATGGAAAATAGGGCTCAAAAAAAAACTCCACACAATAAATACATTGTTCGTAATAATGTAGTCAAAACTTCTTAAAAACAGGAGTCCTCCAGGACTAAAGTAATCCACGGTGACCTGTCAAAAGTGCGCCGGACACTGGTGCGCCGACAATCCCGCGGCAACTTTGCGCGCAACCGCTTCTGCCACTTTCAGAACTTCAGGTTTGCGCTCTGAAGGGTGTGTGGAGGGGGGAACCCCCCCCCTAAACTTAGAGGTCCTGGTCCTTCCATGGAGGGGTGAAAACTACACTGAAAACTCCCATTCTCTTTTCTTCGGGACTTTTCAGTGTAGTGGGGGGGGGGGGGTCTCCTCCAAACCACCCCCCAACGGGAGCACCAGGACTTCTAAGTGTACTGGGGGGGTTTCCCTAGCACCCCCCCCCCCTCAGAGCGCAAACCTGAAGGCCTGAAACCGGCAGAGGCGGCAGCACACGTTACTCCTACGTGCAAATGTCACCGCGGGTTTGTCGGCGCACCAACGTCCGGCACACTTTAGTTATGGTACCGTAATCCACAGTAACAAAAATCAGTTCCCAAAACAGACGGCAGCTGCTTATCCATAAACAAAGTTCCATTAGCCAGACTCGAGAGCGGCCAAGAGCGCTGGCAAAAAGGCCCCCCTCACGACTCCTACACGGTACAAA
Source organism: Geotrypetes seraphini (assembly GCF_902459505.1). Taxonomy (NCBI): domain Eukaryota; kingdom Metazoa; phylum Chordata; class Amphibia; order Gymnophiona; family Dermophiidae; genus Geotrypetes; species Geotrypetes seraphini. The sequence continues at coordinate 7,190,549 of NC_047100.1, forward strand.
TTTTTCTTTTGTTTGTTTTTCTATTCTGACTTGGGAGTTGCGAGAGGGGACATTTGCCAGCGCTCTTGAAACAGCTTCGTGCCAAACAGGGCCGCTCTCAGGTCTGGCTAATGGGATTTTGTTTGTGGATAAGCAGCTGCCCTCTGTTTTGGAAACTGATTTTTGTTACTGTGGATTACTGTAGTCCTAGTGTACTCCTGTGTTTAAGAAGTTTTGACTGCACGTACGAACGGACATTATTAGGAACATTGTTTTTTGTGGAGTTTTTTGAGAGATCTGTGACTGACCAGCTCCATTTTTCATAACTTTGTTGTGTTCTGCTGAATTATTTGTTTTCAATCCAGTTCTCCAGAAAGTGCTCTGAACGGGTTATAAGTTAACATACATAAAATACACAGAAATGTGACGGCAGATAAAGGCCAAATGGCCCATCCAGTCTGCCCATCCACAGTAATCTTTCTGAGAGATCCCATGTGCCTATCCCCAGGCCCTCTTGAATTCAGACACAGTCTCTGTCTCCACCACCTCTACTGGGAAACTGTTCCACGCATCTACCACCCTTTCTGTAAAAACGTATTTCCTTAGATTACTCCTGAGCCTGTCACCTCTTAACTTCATCCTATGCCCTCTCTTTCCAGAGCTTCCTTTCAAATGAAAGAGACTCAACTCGTGCGCATTTACATTACGTAGGTATTTAAACATCTCTATCAAATCTCCCCTCTCCCGCCTTTCCTCCAAAGTATACAAATTGAGATCGTTAAGTTTGTCCCCCTACGCCTTATCACGAGGACCACACACCATATACCAGGGGTGTCAAAGTCCCTCCTCGAGGGCCGCAATCTAGTTGGGTTTTCAGGATATGCATGCATGAGATGTATTTTCATGCACTGCTTTCATTGTATGCTAATAGATCTCGTGCATATTCATTGGGGAAATCCTGAAAACCCGACTGGGTTCCGGCCCTCCAGGACCGGAGTTGCCCGCCCCTGGGTAAGGCGCAATCTACATCAAAGGTAGGCGCCGGAAATGTTTCCAGTTTCTACTTTTACTGGAGGCGCGATTCTCTAGCCGGCACGGTCGCATGATTGACATGCGATCGGTGGCCGCTTTTAAGTTCTGGGCTGCCATGAACGGTGCATAAATAGGACCGCACACTTGGCTGTCCTATGTTTAGGTGCTAAGCCAAGGCTGGCTAAGTCTAGGGTTACCAGACGTCTGGATTTAGCAGGACAGGTCCTCCTTTTAGAATACGTGTCCGGGCGTCAAGACGGCTTTTCTAAACCCGGCAATGCCCAGGCTTTGAAAAGCTTTCAGCTGGGAGCAGCCTCTGCGCATGCGCACAGGCGTGTGATGTCAACACCCGCGCTTGCGCACATGCCCTCCCCGACGCCGCTCCGAATAAGTGACTAGGTTGAGCGGTTGGGGGGCGGGGCAGAACGGGGCGCATGGCCACGGGTCTGTATTTTACTTCTGTAAAAATCGGGTAACTCTAGTTTAAGTCTGAAACTAACTTAACAGTCATGTGCTAGCCAGCTTTGAAACAAAACAAAAAAGTCAATGCCGAAGCCCACGCGGGGCCCAGTGTTGAGTTTCTGGCTTTAGCTCCAGCGGTGGACAAAAAAAAAAAAAAAAAAAATGTAGGCCAGTTTATATCCCAGAACAGTCGAGAGCTTTTCTTGATGCTAAATAAATGTGGTCCCAGCTGAAATGGTTGAACCGTTTATTGTTGAATTTGCCGTTTGATCGTTAAAGCCATTTCTGATATTGGTCACTTTCTTATAACTCTCTCTCCTTTTATTTTTGCTCCTCGGACATTTGGGGACTAATAAGAGTGTTTCCTCCTATTTCTCACTTTTGAAAGATGTATTCTGGTTTTGTTTTGTTTTTTTTTTCTTTAATTCTCAATTTTCCATGTACATAGATGCAGTAGCGAGTCCCGGGTGTGGCAAATGCGATTCAGCCCCATTGGAACTGAACGGACTGCATCGCATTTGCCAAGCGAGAATCGCTACTGCGGTTTCGTAAAAAGGGCCCTATATTTCTTGATCAGATTGCTTAAATTGCAATCAATATAAAACAATGCATGGAGATTTTGAGAATACAATCCACGCGTGCTATTTTCCATCCCGACTCAAAAAGGCCCCTGGGAACGCCTCTTCACCCCGGGGAAAGGAATGAATGCAAACCATAACTTTTAGCCATGTGGACGTTTGTCACTGGGGAAACTGGTTTGCAAACTGTCTTCAAAATGTGTAGACCAAATTGACCAAGAGTCAGGACTGGGGTTGGGACCCTTGAGTGCAAACCTCTTCTAACTAGGATTCAGCAACCATTAACAAAGTGTCCAAACCATTAATCATTCAAGTGTTATTGCATTCATGCTTTAAAGCAAGCCAATTAGTTAAGAGACAATCAAAAGAAAGACAACCAGCAAATCATTACTAGAAACAAATTTTAAAAAGATTTTGGTGTCACTTCTTGTGTGACCTGGTTCCTAACAAGTTTATGATAGAAAGCCTGAGGCTAGACAGGAGGAATGCCAGCTATAATACAATAATTTATTTCCGGACATATGACAGGAAAACAATTGATAATACAAGACTGCTGTTGAAAATAGTGTACCTCTTGACCATCCTCAAGCTGAAAAACAAAGGATTGCTTTTACTCAGCTGTGTAAGGGTTTTGTTTTGTTTTTATCGCAGACCGCTGCGGTAAAAGTTTTGACGCTCAGCGGTCTGCGATAAAAAAACAACAAACCCTTATGCAGCTTGATAAAAGGGGCCCAAAACGAGAACTTCTGCTTTGGATTATGCTACGAAGGGAGTTTGGTGGTATAGCGGTGGGTGGGCAGAGGCCCGCCCAGTGGTAGTGCACCCTTGAGGTAACTAGCGGTGATCCCAAGCCCTGTTAGCTAAACAGCTACTCCCCAAATGCCCTACTGCCTAACTCAGCACTCGGCAACGGCATTCCTGACCTGCCAACAGCAAGACCTAGTGTATGCTGTAAGTTTCAGTTGCTAGGGAAGGAAGAGAGACTGGGAGAATTATTGGGAGAGTGAAGACGAGGACTGTCCGGGCTCCCGGATGGATTTTCCAAAACCTGGCATTTGTCCAGGCCCCCCAGCCTCAGCAAGATAAGTCTTTTCTCTGTGCCACAGATGGTGGCAAGGACATATCAAGGTCATGAGGTGCTGGAGTTCTCTAATATCTAGTACAGATACCATTCACATTGTTACATGAATGCATACCAATCAAGATTTTATGTGATTCTTTGCCTTTTTAAGTGCCGCATAAGCAATTATAAACTTCAACCATTGAGAAAGCCTCACAAATGCTTTTGGAAGGTGAAATATCTTTGTAATACATCTCAAATCTAGTCCATGACTTTGGCATCTTAATTAATGCAGTTATAATACGTAATAAGGGGGCATATTCTCTATTCAGTTATCAGGACACAAACTTTAGAAAATAATCTTAAGAAAAATGTATTTCTGCTTTCATCTTTATCTGCGGTAAAGCAAAGGTTCCACAATTAATGCACAGACCACAGGTAAGGGGCATTCTTGTGCTCTAGGGGGCGACGTCTTATAATGGGTTAATTATTTGTACCTCATGACAGTAATGAACCTCACTTCTGAGCCAGGGTGCATGGAACACGATCTCGGTCTCTCAAATTTACTGCCAACCGCCTGCCGTAGTACTTGCATCGTGCCAAAGCGAGCTTCGTTCTAGATTTTAATTTCTTGCTCTGGAACTTGCGGAGGCAACTTATCAAGGTGACCAACTGACTTTCCCGCCAAAATTCAAATTGGTAACCAACGGACTACCCTGTTCCCAATCAGTTCAGTGGGCCCACTATTTACAAAGACAAACTTCAGACCTCACAGCATTCTCTGAAGAAAGTCACAGCATGGTGGCCGAAACGTTTTTTTTAATCCGACAAGACACAACGAGATCTGGAAACCTGCACCAAGCACAATGCCAGCTGCGGAAACCCTGAGAGAACTTGAAAATTCCTTTTAATGCAATGAGGTGAACTTGGCTTTGATTCCTGAACCTGGATTCTGCTCTGTGGGCTGGGTCGGCATTAGAGGGTGGTAACCAGAGCAATTATTCTGGGTCTCCATGCCAAGGAGACATAGTTTGATGGTGAACTTTGAAGTCTTCTCTATTTGTGCCCTGGGCTCCTCCATGTCTAACATCCCACCTGTGGGCTCGCAGGACTGGAGATCTAATCTAATCTAATCCTTAGGTTTGTATACCGCATCATCTCCACGTTCGTAGAGCTCGACGCGGTTTACAGTAGGAGAAATAGGAAGGAACTACAACAGAGGGTTAGAGGTAGAAGTGTGAAGAAAATTTAGAGGACTTGGGATGCCAAGATATAAGAGTTTCCTTGATTCCTAAGTTGGAGGGAGACTTACATTTTTTGAGAAAAGCCAGGTTTTCAGATGTTTGCGGAAAACTTGGAGAGAGCTCAAGTTCCGAAGAGGGGAGGTAAGGTTGTTCCAGAGCTCAGTGATTTTGGAGAGAGGTCCCTAGCTTTCCTGTGTGGGGAATGCCTTTTTGCGAGAGAAGATGCCATGGAAGCTGTGTTCACAGCACCCATGAGGTAGAAACCACACTCCTTGAACAAACTAAGACAACCCACGGGGGCTGAACCAAGAGTGCAAATGCACCAAGCCACAGAGGAAGTTACCATCTACAACTTCTGGCCAAAAAAACTGTCACCACAATGATTGGGCAGAGAGAAGGGGGTTAAAATGAAAACCTCCCCACGCCCAAATATTTGCTAATGAGGCATCAGAGGCTGTCGCCTAATAGTTCCAAATGAGCCTCAACCAAGCTTTAAAAAGTTTTAATGTCATAAGACCATAACACACAGATGTCACTACTGAGCTATTGAATTTTGGGTTTTTTTTTAGGTTTCTTGAGGCTATTATTTGCTTCTTGGACTGGGTCACTTTCCAATCATTTCCCCTTTCTCCTCATCTCTTGTAAATCATCGTCTCCCTCAGGATGGCATATTTTGATGTGACCTGAACTCTGCCTATTCAAGCTTCAAAGAGTGTCTCAGATATGAACACACACTTGACATAATCTCTTAGTAATCACAGCAGCAGCTGAAAGAGCTCCATAATAACCGAGAAGAAGATGGCAGAGGGAGAAAAGGGAGGGCCTGAGATTGGTTTGGGGGTACAGGAAACATCTTTCTAGACCACAAGTAAATATGAGCATGGATAATATCTAGAAATAAAACAATTTAAGAAATCAGGCGATATCTTTCTATTGGACTAACTGGAGTACGATTTGATTAGCTATTGAAGATAATCCTTCTTCTTCAGATCAGAGAAGCCTAGGCAAGTTTATAAGTTTATTAAACATTTGATTAAATGCCTATCTTGAATTCTAGGCGTTGTACATTGGGGTGCAAAATTTAAAATTTATACTCGGAGTTGACATACAGTTAAACTTAGTGGAAGGGGGTGGGGGAGAACTACGATATAGGAAAGAAAAGAGAACATTCAAGGGGTTAAACAATAGGATGAGGGTTGGGGACCAGCGAACAGAAAAGCAAAAAACCTAGAAGCACAGATATGGAAGGTTGAGTATGTTGGATTAAAGCACAGAATTGCCAAGCCATGAATTACATAATACCGTTTTATAGGTGATTCTGAATTAATAATTTCTGGAGTCTACTGCTGCTATCAAATAGAGCTAAAAGCTCTTAACACCTGCATCGTGAGGTCATAGAACTTTATGGTTATAGAAGCATGACAGCAGATAAAGGCCAAATGGCCCATCCAGTCTGCCCATCCTCAGCATCCATTATCTCCTCCTCTCCCTATTGGCTAATGCTCTTTGCATCTGCATTGTGATGTCATAGAGCTTTATGATTATAGAAACATTGTAACATGATGGCAGATAAAGGCCAAATGGCCCATCCAGTCTGCCCATCCGCAGCATCCACTATCTCCTTCTCTCCCTATTGGCTAAGGCTCTTAACATTTGCATCTCCTCTTCCTATAGGCTAAGGCTCTTTACAGCTGCATTGTGATGTCATAGAACTTTAAGGTTATAGAAACATGATGGCAGTTAAAGGCCAAATGGCCCATCCAGTCTGCCCATCTGCAGTAACCATTATCTCTTCCTCTCCCTAAGAGATCCCACATGCTTATCCCACACCTTCTTGAATTCAGACACAGTAACTAAGGGCGAAGGCTCAGTCCTGAGCCTGTCACTTAACGGGGGGCAACACTGCACATGACTAATATGGTCCTAGCTTGGGAGAAAGCAAATGGAGGCCTCAAGGTAAGAGGGGACTAAATAGAGAGCAAGTCCAAGGGATATTATTTTTCAAACTTGCAGTTTTCCCAGGTTGGGAAAGGCAGAGTCTTTCTTCAGCTACTTAAAGCTGTACCCTGAGGCCTGGGGTCATTTGTTTGATCCTTGGAGGCAGCATACCTCCTTCCCCCTTTTCTGGATTATAATATTGTCCCCTACTGATGCTGTTTATTGTCACAGCAATTGGGTTGTACCTTGGGCTGTTTCTGTTTTAGCGAGTGCACATCTTAATTTTCACCCAGAAGTGAGAATTAGTGGTGGAATTCTGGGTTCATCACGCTACTGTCACCCCCAGGGAGGGGCCGACAGTAGCGTAGCAGGCCGGGCGGAGGAGCAGGAGCAGAAGGTGTTTGCGGTTCCTCCTGCTCCCAACACCAAAGGTATGGACACAGGGAAAGAGGGGGCATTGCGGTGGCAGGAGGGAGTGGGCATCCCTCCTACCATTTCGGCACGGGGGGGTGATCGGTGCGGGGGGGGGAAGGGGGCGATGCCGATGGGGCTGATGGCAGGAAGGAGTGGGCATCCCTTCTGCCATATTTAAGTTCAGCACGGGGGTTGGAGCATCTGGTGGCAGTGGGCATCCCTCCTGCTATTTGTGGGTCACTGCATACCAGGGGGGCGGGCCATTGCGAGCGGTGGGGGATTTTTTTTTTCATTTTTTTTTTATGGGGCAGATACTTTGCATGTGTAATACACGCAATATCTGTGCCAGGTCTACAGCAGTTAGGTTTTAGGATCATAAAACCCAATGCAAAATAGCCAAGCAAATGTTAGTGAATCAATCACTTGGCTATTTTGCATGGCCTGGTCGGAAAATGGGCGATCGAGGGGAAAAACACGTGGTGGGCCATTTTGCGGATTGGGCCGGTTAGCGACGATCGCCGACTTTAGTGAATCGGGGCTCTGGTCAATAAGCAGGAAGGATCTTGCTGGATTCGTTAAGCCCTGGCTGGAATGGCGAGAGGTGAGCAGCTGCCAGCAGGCAAGTGGCACGCTATCTGGCTGTCATGACGGGTAGCACTTCTGGGTTGGTTCAACTTTCTGTTTATGAGGCGTTAATCCTTAGCCTAGCTTGGCTATTGAAGGAATTTATTACACAATAAATGAAGCTGTGGCCTGCTGTATACCAATTACTGTGTGAATGTTTCTTATTCATATCATGTTCCACTTTGTTAATAGCTTATATGGCACTCGCACTGTTTGCCAAGTAATGTCACTAAAGGTGTGAAGGAGGAGGGGGGGGATTTGGGGGTTTTCAATGATGGGGAGTGCGGGGATGTGAGAGAGGAATAGAAGGGAGAAGCATCTGCCACTCACTAGGTTAACTGTCTATATTTCCTTTTCTGAACTTGCTTGCTGCCAAAGGGTAGGATTAACACTTTGGTGGGCTCTAGCCAAACCAGGGCATTGGGCTCCCATCATAATGTAGTTTAAAATTCCCACAAATGGGGCCCTTAGTGCCGAGGAAGAGGCAGCTGGTAAGAAGCGCTGCTCGCCAACTTGCCAGCTATAGAAGCCGTCAAAACAAATAGTGGGGAAAACCAAAATTCTTGGTACTCTTCTTATCTGCGAGAGCGATTAAAGAGAATATATCCAAAATAGCATCGAATCACTCCTCTGGTACAATAAACAGACTTCTTGCACAGATTGAATTATAATGATTTTAAGTGAAAAAAATATGCTCAGAGACGAGGGGCGAACCCCAAGAATATCGCCTCACCACCCAGTCATTGCATATAATTGAATGGTATGAAAAATATAATTCTTTGCTGCAAAATACAGCCAAACTTATTCTTATGCTGGATTAAGATAAATTCTTTGCTTATGAACTTTTAGCAGCCTAAGAATAAGAAGCTGTATTGTATCGTATTGTTAAAAAAATCAAATAAATTTAAAATACACATACAGGAATAATAACAGCTATTTGATTTTGATACATAAGGAAAGAGGGGGGAGAAATACAATATTAAAAAAAAGAGAACAAAGCAGTGGTCTCAAACTCGCGGCCCGGGGACCACATGCTATTTTGAGGTCCTCAATATGTTTATCATAATCACAAAAGCAAAATAAAACAGTTTCTTGATCATATTTCGCTTTAGCTATAAATTACAATATTATTATTAAGACTTAGCCAAAAAGAAAGATTTATAAACTATAAAGTGTTTTACCTCATGCAAAATTGTCATTTCTTTAATAAGACATTAACTATTTTTTTCTGAGGCCCTCCAAGTACCTATAAATCCAAAATGTGGCCCTGCAAAGGGTTGGAGTTTGAGACCACTGCCTTAAAGGAAGGGGAAAAAAATAAAATAAAAATATAGAGTAATTAAAGAAATCTCTTTCAATTATATGTTAAAGGCATCCTGAAACAGGAATGTTTTAAGGTTGGATTTAAACGTAGCTATTGAAGATTCTTGGCAAAGACATTCCATAATGTTGGAGCCGTTGCCGAAAAGATGGATTTTTGTGTTGTGTCGTAAACAATATGTCGCAAGGAAGGGACAGAAAGAAGATTTCGATGACTAGATCGTAGTGTTCTTGAAAGATTAGAGGGTAAAAGTGGTCTGTCAATAAACGCTTGGAGAATGGTGGTGTTTAAAGTAAACTAAACTAATCCTTAAGTTTGTATACCGCATCATCTCCATAAAGCTAGAGCTCGGCACGGTTTACAGGTAAATTCAATAAATGAGGGAAGGACAGAATAAGAAATTAGAGGTTATGAAGAGGATAGCTAGCTTTACATTTTCAATAGATAGCTTTACGTTTTGGAGAAAAGCCAGGTTTTCAGATGCTTTCGGAATAATTGGAATGAGCCTAGGTTCCGCAGCGGGGCAGGGAGGTTGTTCCAAAGCTCAGTGAATTGGAAGAAAAGGGATTTCCCTAATTTACCTGCATACATGACGCCTTTTAATGAGAAAGAGAGAGAGAATAAAAAGAGAGAGAGAGAAAAAAAGAGAGAGGAAGAGAGAGAGAGAGAAAAGGAGAGAGAGAGAAAAAAAAACGGAGAGAGAGAAAAAAGAGAGAGGAAGAGAGAGAGAAAAAAGAGAGGAAGAGAGAGAGAGAAAGAGAGATAGAAAAGAGAGAGAGGAAGAGACACTAAACTAAACCTTAAGTTTGTATACCGCATCATTTCCATAAAGATAGAGCTCGGCACGGTTTACAGGTAATTCAATAAATGAGGGAAGGACATAATAAGAAATTAGAGGTTATGAAGAGGAGAGCTAGCTTTACATTTTCAATAGATAGCTTTACGTTTTGGAGAAAAGCCAGGTTTTCAGATGCTTTCGGAATAATTGGAATGAGCTTAGGTTCAGCAGCGGGGCAGGGAGGTTGTTCCAAAGCTCAGTGAATTTGAAAAAAAAGGGATTTCCCTAATTTACCTGCATTCATGACCCCTTTTAACGAGGGAAAAAGTGAAGTTTTCAGTAAAATGTGGGGGGTTACAACCCCCCAAACCCCCCACAACGCGGCGCGATCTCTATTAAGTAAAGTGGGGGGTTCCCCCCTCACGCCCCCCCCCCCCCGTCGGAGCCCTAAAAACAGTAATTTTCTCAATTGTCTGCGCGCGCTTTTGACCTGACACCTTCATTCTCAATGTCACCATTCCAGTTACTTTCTCCCCTCTCTAGACAATCACATCCCCTCCACATTTTGTTTTCGAGAATGACACAGGGTAAAAAATTTTCCCTGACCTCGCAGGAACTCAATTTCCCCGTCCCGTCCCATCCCCGTGAGTTTTGTCGCTGTCCCGTTCCAGTAAGCTCTATCTTAACCACAGAAACCTCGAACACGCCTGATCTTAAAGGGTTTGAGGCTTGTGCAGATGAGGACAGAGCTTGCAGGAACAGGGCAGGGACAAGAAAAGAACTCGCCGGGACGGGATGGGATGAGAAAATGAGTTCCCACGGGGATGGGAAAAAATTTGTCCCCGTGTCATTCGCTGCTGTGTTTCTCCACTCATATTTGCTTTTCCCAGGAAACTCTTCAGGAGTTGTGGCCAGAATGCCCTCTGATTTCTGTTCTGAGCATGAGGTGAGTGAATGGAAGATCTGCTTCTATTTCAGACAATCTTTTTTGGAAGTTTAAGACAATTAAATTAAGAATATACCTACATAATGACTGTACCATGTACACGAAAGATGAATGAATAGCCAGTAGGAAGGGTTGAAGCCTTAATAACTGGGGGGGACAACAAACAGGTTTTAAACAGTTGCTAATTAACCACCCCCCCCAAAAAAAAAAAAAAAAAAGATCGTACTATCACAGCCATGTTTTCTCATGTCCCTGCAGCTCAAAGGCAAGCAAACTAATTTGGTGAAATTTACTTACATGGCCAGTTGGGTGTTCAGATTTCAAGCTGGAGAGTCTTTTTCAAGTGATGAGTTTGCAATACACTTCCCCCTCCCTATTCGCGAATTCCGTATCTACGGATTCGGTTATTCGCGATTTTTGACTAAAAAATACATTTTAATTTTTTGGGCTTTTTTTTTTTTTTATTCGCGGGGGTTAGGAGCAGAGCCGGCCCGCAAATATGGAAAAACCGTGAATAATATTCGGACCAGTTCTGCCCTTATCCCTGACTTCCCACGGCTATTTTTAGCCCTGTAAGCCCCCCCTTAAGCCTTACCTGGTGGTCTAGCGGGTTTTCAGGCAGGAGCGATCTTCCCACGCTCCTGCCCCGTGCAGATCGCTCACAGGAAATGGCTCGCGAGACTAAGGGAGCTCAAGGCAGCCATTTCCTGTGAGCGATCTGCCCGGGGCAGGAGCATGGGAAGATCGCTCCTGCCTGAAAACCTGCTAGACCACCAGGTAAGGCTTAAGGGGGGGGGCTAAAAATAGCCGTGAGAAGCTAGCGATAAGGGCAGAACCGGCCCAAATATTATTCACGGTTTTTCCACATTCGCGGGCCGGCTCTGCTCCTAACCCCCGCAAATACGGAGGGAGAAGTGTAGTAATGTTTAGAAACAGTGACACTGCTGCAATCACTTATTTCTTTAAACAATTTGTGCTTGTACCCAATAACTTATGACTCAGGGACTCATTGCACCCATCACCCAAAAACCGATCACAGAATCTGCAACTGTAAAATCAAAGCTCATCTGAAGATTTCTTTACAATCTTCATCCTCTCCCACTCCCCACTAATCCGCGCCTTCGTCCCCAAAGAAGGAACAGACTCAGGGCTCCAGAGAAACGTATGAGGGGGGGGGGGCCACTGAAAAGTTGGCAGCCCAACCAAGCAGAGAATGTTGCGGAGCCATGAAACTGTTGTCGTTGCAATGAGATGAAATGCAAAGAGAGTGGAATAACCTGCAAGCTTCGTGGCCTCTTGGCAGGGCTGAGAACTTTTCAGCGGCCCCCCTCGTATAAAACGGACAGAGACACTTTTCAAAGACAGATGTTGCTTTTAACAATAGAAAACATTTCTGCAGTTTTTCATGGTCCTGATGTTCTGTTTTATTAATTGCATTCTCAAGCTTTCATGGTATATTTACTGGCTCTCCTTAGAAAAAGGCAGGGCTGCTTTAAAACGCACCAGGCAGATAACTGGAAAGTCTTGTTACGGCTGGTGCCTTGTGACTGGCCACCTCGAGGCTCCCTCTGCTCACCTGCGCCCCCCCAAAATCCCCAGACAACTATATGGACCATTAGCCTCCAGGTGGCTTTACACAGCAAATGAAAAGAGACTAATTCTAACACCTTTAGATTCTCCTACGAGCACGCAACCTCTCCTCTTCCCAAACCTGTCCTGGAGGACCCACAGCCAGTCAGGTTTTCAAGATATCCCTAATGAATATGCATGAGAGAGATTTGCAAACCTGTCACTTCCATTATATGCAAATCTCTCTCATGCATATTCATTAGGGATATCTTGAAAACCTGACTGGCTGGGGGTCCCCCAGGACAGGTTTGGGAACCATGTAATAGACGGTCAAAATACGAGCAACTCCTCTTACCGACCTACAAATGCGCTCACTATCTATCTCCCCCCTCCCCCCAAGAGCTCCACTCAGCCGGCAAGTGCCTCTCTCTTCAGCCGCCAACTCCAGACCCCCGTCCCTTCTGCTTTGCTGCGTCGTAAGCTTGGAACAAGCTGCCCGAAACCCTACGGCGGGCTCCGTCTCTGGCAGTGTTCAATGCCCGTTGAAAAGCCCACCCCACCCTTCCCCAACCCTGTGTGTCCAAGCTAGATTGTAGGCTCTTCCGAGCAGGGACCGTCTATTACATGTCAAAACGTAGCGCGCTGCATATGCCTTTCAGCGAGCTATAAAAGTGATAGGACTATAGTTCAGAAAATGCTACACTCTTGAGGCCTGCTTTTTAACAATTCTAATATTTATGTTATACTGTACAAAATGTGATGTAAGACAACCATTTTTTTAATACCAATATCTGTTCGTTCCTTAGTAAGCCAAACTATACAATACACAAGCTAAAGCATAAAGACAGCAACAGTGATCGCCCTTCAGTTAACTTGAACTGGGGAGCCGATTGGCAAAACGTGGTCTTGTTGCCGGACAAATATTCTACCCCACTCCGAGAAGACACATTATAATGTGCCTCATTTCCTACCCACAGGCACAAAAAGCAGCTCTGCACATTTCAACTGGGAATGCCCTATTAAAACGAGCGACACAGAATTCATTTCGCCTTGATCTTCAAATCACTATTTATTTATTTTATTTTTTTTTTAATAAAGCACTTGGCTTCATTTGCAGCATCCACCATCAGCCTTGGCATTCCACACTGCAGAGAAGGCAAGAAGGGGCTTTTCCTGATCCCCTCATTAAGGCTGGCAAAAGGGGGCAAAGCAGGGAACTGGGGACCATAGCGACGATAGGGGTTGGGGGGGAGGTCTAAGGAGCTTTGAAGCCCACCGCTTCCCTCCCAGTTTCGGGAGCTGACGTTAGTGGCACTGTGGTGGCAGCCTCACCAGGCTCATTTCCCCCCCCCCCAAAACAATCACCCATGCAGAGTAATTTCAAGCACAGATCCACACATTGCCAGGCAGCAGAAGCATCTGCAAAGTGCAGTTCGTGCCTCACCTGATGCCAGCACTGAATCCCCACCACGAATCGAGACGATTCAGAAAAGACTTTGCAAAGGACAAGCCCGCAGCTGCGTTGAGCCCAGCCCAGTCTTAAGCCGGACTTACCTTTGCATCCGTCTCTCTTCCCTTCAGTCAGCGGTCGAGTCCCATCTGGGAGCCCGGAAGGACGGGCTGAAAGTTTCGAGGTGGGGGGTGGGGGGAGTCTGGATCCCAGCTGGCAAGATGCTACTTTGGCGGTGCTGCGTCTCATCCCCGCTCAGATCTGTCCTTGAACGTTATGCCCTGCTCTCCTTTCGTGCATTTTGCAGCTGGGGGGGGGGGGAGTTGCTTCCTTCTTGTCTCCCTGCTGTGGCCAAGCAGCAAAGCCGGCCTAAGTGGCAACCTGGCTTAGGTATGCAGGCAGCATCCCTCCCAAGCCCGGCCTAAGCGGAGATCTGACCTAGCCTTGCAGGCAACATCCCTCCATCCTCGCCTCCTCTCCTGTGCACCGAGCAGAAAGGTAGCAAAAAAAAAAAAAAAAGAGCGCCGCTCCCGATTGGCTCCCGCTTCTCTCCGCCGATTGGCCGCCCTCCCGGAGGCGCAGATGCTGGTATCAAAAGTCCTGGCGCGAGCTGGGCTAAGGACTGATGGGGGCCACGTGCTCCAGAAGGCTCGTGACCCGCGAACGCACGCTGCTCGGGCCCACTAAGCCGCGCTTAGAGCCGATTTCCGCGCTTTCTTGAGCCCGACCTTAATGTGCAGCTGCGAAGCTTTTGAGAACGAGAGTCATTAACGTCTTGAAATCAGTCTCCATTCGAGAGGGGGGAAAGGTTTAGGCGCGTTTGCTGCTCTTTCCCCCACGGTGCATCTGCTTCTTGACTCTGGGCCTCACCTCTTTTATTTTGGGGGGTGATTTTATTCTCCGATTTTCCACTCCTTTCTCTTTGCCATCATTTTAGGCTTACCCCCAAAGCGGGGCTTAATTTGTAGGTTCAAGAAAGTTGAAGTTGTAGGCGAGGGAGGACTTGCAACAGAACATCCTTGCTCTTCCGGAGTCTTTACAAATGTAGTGGAACTACCAGCCCCCCCCCCCCTAAATTAAGCCCTGCCCCAAAAGTTTACCTAGGATGCTTTTCTCCCATCGCTGACGCCTAAGCTGTGACGTTCCTCTTTCTCTTTAGATGTCTCTGTCCTACAGTACGTAATCTTTGACTTTGTTCTAATCTGCTTCTCTGGGTTTTTTTTTGGTTTAATGAGAAGTTGTACATCAAACTCAATAAATCGTATGATCAGTGATCACAGCAAAGTAGACCAAAGGATCAATGAGCTCAGCCTTAGCATAAGAATTGCCGCTGCTGGGTCAGACCAGCGGTGGCCCTTACGTCAAAGACCAGTGCCCTATTTGAGTCTAGCCTTACTTGCATATGTTCTGTTCCAGTAGGAACTTATCCAACCTTGTCTTGAATCCCTGGAAGGTGCTTTCCCCTATAACAGCCTCCGGGAGAGCGTTCCAGATTTCTACCACTCTCTGGGAGAAGAAGAACATCCTTACATTTGCATGGAATCTATCCCCTTCTAATTTTAGCGAGTGTCCTTTCGTTCTCTTCACCTTGGAGAGGGTGAACAGTCACTCTTTCTCTACTAAGTCAATTCCCTTCAATATCTTGAATGTTTCGATCATGTCCCCTCTCAGTCTTCTCTTCTCAAGGGAGAAGAGGCCCAGTTTCTCTAGCTTCTCGTTGCACGGCAACTCCCCCAGTCCCTTAACCATTTTTGTCTCTCTTCTCTGGACCCTTTTGAGTAGTATTATCCTTTTTCACGTACAGCGACCAGTGTTGGACACAGTATTCCAGGTGGGGGCATACCATGGCCCAGTATAATGGCATGATAACCTTTTCAGATCTTTTGTGATCCCCTTCTTAATCATTCCTAGCATTCTGTTTGCCCTTATCGTCACCATCGCGCATTGCATGGACGGTTTCATTGACTTGTCTACAAGTACTCCCAAGTCTCTTTCCTGGGGGCTCCCTCCAAGTATAGCTCCAGATATCTTGTATTCGTGCATATCATTCTTGTTACCAACATGCATCACCTTTCGTTTATCCACATTGAACCTTATTTGCCAATTCCCAGCCCATTCCTCAAGCGTATTTATGTCTCTTTGTAGGTCTTCGCAATCCTTCTGTGCCCTCACTACTCTGAATAACTTTGTATCGTCTGCAAATTTAATCACCTCACTCGTCGTGCCAATTTCTAGGTCGTTTATAAATATGTTGAAGATCACAGGCCTGAGCACCAAACCCTGCGGCACTCCACTCGTGACGCTTTTCCACTCCGAAAATTGTCCATTCACCCCTACTCTCTGTTTCCTATCTGCCAACCAGTTTTTAATCCACGTGAATATATCGCCCTCGATTCCATGGCTCGCAATTTTTTGAAGTAGACGTTCATGCGGAACCTTGTCGAACACCTTCCAAAAATCTAGATATCTGATATGCTGCTCAGCCAATCCCCAGACCAAAAGCCCTGATTTTTTTTGTTTGTTTGTTTACTTTTTGTTTGATGCATTTTGACTGGTTGAGCAGGCTTCCTATTCAACAAATCAAAGTGCAACAAGGAAAAAGTAAACAAAAAAAGATAAAAAAGCAGAGCTGGGGATTCCCTGAAAACCCTTACTGCATGTCACTAGTTACTAGACTGTGAGAAGGAGGTGACTGAGGATTTGGGACTGGAGGTTTTTTATGAATTGTGTTTAACATGAACTATTAACCAAAATTAAAAGAATATAAAGTGATTTATACTAAACTAAATTATGCTTTTTGGTGGAATTCAGTATGCCATATTTATGAAATGGAAAGGGTGCTTGCTATACAACAAGGTAATTATAATAAGTTTAAAAAGATTGGGGGGCTATTGATTATTTATTCTAATGATCAGACATCTTAAACACCTCAGTATTGGACAAGATAGAGGGAGGGAGGGTGGGAGTATGAATGATAATAATTGATAATTGTTAATTATTAGTATATGGGAGGGAGCGGTGGAATTTTTTTATATTTATGTATTTGGAAGATTACAATTAAGATTGTCAAGTGATTAATTAATATATTTCTGATGGATTATTGTACACTTGTAATTTTTGAAAACGAATAAAGATTAAAAAAAAAAAGAATATAAAGTGACAGGTTGAATCCTTTTGACAAGAGAGAGACTGAACTGGATTCTTCCCTGAATTAAATACCTTTGTTCTCCTGTTTGTTACTTGATTTTGAGTCCAAGGACTGGGTTATAAAGAAGAAATTTTACCTGGAGTTTTGGGAGATTTTAAAAGGGGAATACCTGGACTGGCATTCTTTATAACCATGGATTGAACTCCCTACATTTTTTTTGTTTGTTTGTTTTTAAGATTTTTCACCTGGAAAGAGTTGTGAAGTCTACAGCCTGTGGATTTACAAACTGAAGTTTTTGAGCAGACCCTCTCTAAGAGGAGTGAGGACAGCAGTACTTCAGGAACCAGAACAGCGGCAGTGGGAATCCAAGAAAAAAGGCGTACCACGGTAATAACAGGATATAGACTGCTCTAAACATATATATATTTGTCCAGAAAATATATATATTTGTCCAGAAAATCATTTCTACTGTCGGAACCATCGGGCATGCTTGGAAGTTTGATCTGACCAGCACTGATAATTCTTCATTCTTTAAGTCTGATCCTGCTCGCACTATGGGGGGTCTTTTACTAAAGCATCCAAGAAAAGGATCTGAGTATCATTGTAGACGATGAAACCTTCTGCCCAATATGTGGCGGCAGCCAAAAAAGCAAACAGGATGCTGGGGATTATTGAAAAAGGGATGGTTAACAAGACTAAGATTGTCTTAATGCCCCTGTATTGCTCACCTGGAGTATTGCATTCAATTCTGGTCTCCTTATCAAAGAAGAGCGACCAAGATGGTAAAGGGGATGGAACACCTCTCGTATGAGGAAAGACTAAAACAGTTAGGGCTGTTCAGCTTAGAAAAGAGACGGCTGAGGGGAGATATGATTGAAGTCTACAAAATCCTGAGTAGAACGGGTACAAGTGGATCGATTTTTCATTCTGTCAAAATTTACAAAGACTAGGGGACACTCGCTGAAGTTACAGGAAAATACTTTTAAAATCAATAGGAGGAAATTTTTTCACCCAGAGAACAGTTAAGCTCTAGAACGTGTTGCACAAAGATGTGGTAAGAGCGGCTAGCGTAGCTGGTTTTATGAAAGGTTTAGACAAGTTCCTGGAGGAAAAGTCCATAGTCTGTTATTGAGAAAGTCATGGGGGAAGCCACTTCTTGCCCTGGATTGGTAGCATGAAATATTACTACACCTTGGGTTTTGGCCAGGTACTAGTGACCTGGATTGGCCACCATGAGAACGGGCTACTGGGCTTCATGGACCATTGGTCTGACTCAGTAGGGCTGTTCCTATGTTCTTATGTTCTTAAATGTTAATGCGCCCATAGAATATAATGGGTGCATAATTAGCATTTAGTGCGCACTAATTCATCTAGGGGCTCTGAACTGTTGCTACTCTTTGGGGTTCTGCCAGGTACTTGGGACCTGAATTGACCACTGTTGGAAGCAGGGTACTGGACTAGATGGACCATTGGTCTGATCCAGGGGTAGGGAACTCTGGTCCTCGAGAGCCATATTCTAGTCGGGTTTTCAGGATTTCCCCAATGAATATGCATGAGATCTATTTGCATGCACTGCTTTCAATGCATATTCATTGGGGAAATCCTGAAAACCCGTCTGGAATACGGCTCTCGAGGACCGGAGTTCCCTACCCCTGGTCTGATCCAATATTGCTATTCTTATGTTCTTATCCTAATCTTTTTCATTTGTATTGTGCTAAATATTTATCATACCAAAAAGAAACTCAATGGTATGAATTAATATCATAATTAAAGTATGAATATAAGATAGAATAATCAGGGTTTTCTTATAGCAGATCCACTATTTAGTCTGTGCAATTTTGTCATTACTGCCTTCAGTCGCTTAGTATGAATGACTCTTAAGATATCTGAATCATGTTTTACAAGGCAAGGCTGCTTGCTCGCAAAATACCAGCTAATTTAGCCTTTAAATCTTTATTATTCCTTAAATGTTATGATTATTATGTTATTGCATTCGTGCATATATCTACTGAGGGACTTTATCCACAAAGCTTGAAATTAACACAGTGGAAGTGAGGACGGCAGAAGATTCATCCTGTGGACAGTGATTAATGCTGCTCTGTCTACTGTGATGCTGCTTTGAAACAAGACGTTGATTAGTGGAGCTATGTAGGTGTTTTGGTGCTGTACTGTTGGGATAACCTGCAGCTTGGGTGGCATTATTTACCTCCTCACCCTTTTTACAAAATTGTGGAAGCTTGCCGAATGCTCTGCACTGCTCCCGACGCTCATAGGAACTCTACGAGTATCGGGAGCAGCGCAAAAAAAAACGCTTTCGTGGTATTGTAAAAAGAGGGGGGGGTTAATTAGTTAGGTTATTTCCACTTGTGTGTACATGTGTTTCTTGTGTTTTGTTTTTTTTAATACACCCAACCACATACCCCAAAAGGCTTCAGAAACCAAAATCTGGTACCTGAAGCAGAGACATCAAATGGCACTGGAGAACAAACTGCAGGAAAATATTTTTTTTTTCTTTCTTCAACATGTGTCTTAATCTAATAGAATTTATAACCCCTGAATCAGAATATAACTTGCAATATTTCTGTCAGACAGGGTCTGGCCAAAATATGTACTTCGCTGTCCGGAAGAGAGATAGTCAAGAGAGGCAAGCAGTTTTTTGGTTTTGCTCAACATTATCTTTCATCTGTTAAGAAGAAGTTTTTCTCCCGATGGTCAGCCAGCGAGAGTGGGTTCTCTGATGAAGCCGTTCTGTCGAAACACGTCAGAACCCGCTGCAGTGAGATATCATCAGACATGTTTTTTTCGCCAGTTTAAGTTAAGTAAACTTTTTCAGTCTTCGCGATTTTGAAATGGACATTTGACAAATTGAGTTTTGTTGAGAAATATATATACAGCATCTAGAAAAAGCTTCCAACTGACTAAAGACAGAGCGATGATAGACCCCACGAAAGCACATTTAAGGGCTTCTCCCTGTTTGTGATTTTTGTACCATCTATGGTTCTGAGTTCTGCCCATCGGTTTAAGGGTTGTTAAATTGTGAGTGTTCTGGGGTTTGTTTGGTGTTTTTGAGTCATTAGAGACCTAACATATGCAAATATATCTCATGCATATTCAGTGTGGACCTCTTGAAAACTCGGGGGTTCCCAGGACAGGTTTGGGAAGCCCAGGCCTGTAAATACCTGCATTTCAGCCCATTAGTCAAGTCCGGAAGTAGCGTGCTTCTCCGGTGTAAGAATATTCCAAGGTGCGGTTCCGGAAAAGGATCCATTTGTCTATTTTGCTGGCAGAGAACTTGAATGGAAATCAGGAAGAGACCAAGTGCAAATACACAGGTGAGCAATAAACCTGAGATGTTAGACTGCAGCCGGGGTATTGGGCCGGAAACTAAACTGCTGTGTGACTGGAATGAATGAGAGACTGCATGCTTATCCTCAGGGATGTGAAATGAGAAGAAATCTCAAGAAAGTGTGGTGGGGAGATGCCTCCTCGAGACCTCTTTGATCAACTTGCTTTTCTAGTGCTTACGGATCTGATGAAAACCCTAGACAGCTGGTTCACAAGCAGGTCTGGAAACCCGTCACCTTCCTCCTTCTTCCCAATGCGCTCGTTCCTCTCTCCTCAGTTGGTCGCTACGCAACTGAGAGTGCTCCACTACTACGGCACAGATAAATCACCCCGCAGTCCCGCTGGGGGAAGGGAAAGTGTGGACGAGATTAATTAAGGTATTAACAAAGAACGGAACTATGGGAACTAGAGACCACAGGATACCTCGGAGGAGAGGAAATTAGTCGAAAGGGGGACAGTGTTTTGCTCATTGTGAAAGATTTCTTTTCACTAGTCAGTTCTCTGCCTCTTAGCCACATTTCTACTACATTGTCCTTGATAGTTTTTCACAGCCCTTGCTTCTCTCACTTGCCCATGTTCCCCCTTGTCGGCCTTCAAACAGATTTCAGACCTTCAGGTAGCTTCATCTCACGTGTTCTCCTTCAGCAGGGTCCACATCTCCATTAGGTGGTCTTGGTGGTCACCTAGAATGCCGAGATTCTGGTGGCCACAAAGAGGCAGTAGTCGGGCCACTTTAAATTCTCTTCCTCCCTTGGGGGCCTTGACCCCCAGCAGTTCCCTCTCCAGGGCTAGCAGAAAGGGAGACGTCGGTGGCGCAGTTTGACCTCGCACTGTAGAGGAATCGTGTAATAGCAGCTGAGGGGTCCCATCACCCGGTGGCTCAAAGTGTGAGACTGCTTTCGCATTGCGGAGGAAACTGACTCAATATTAAACACCCTTTACGCTGCCAGGCAGAGGAGCCAAGCTGGGTTAAATCTTTGTGTGTGAGAGAGAATGTATTTATTCATTTATTTCAGTGTTTATATACCACTGATAATGTAAGTGGTTTACATACAGGTAGTCAGACACATGTCCCTATCTGTCCTGGTAGGCTCACACTCTAATGTACCTGGGGCCATGGGGGATCAAGTGACTTGCCCAGGGTCACAAGGAGCAGCGTGGATTCAAGCTACCTGCCCACTGCTCCAGTCCATAAGGACACCCAATATCTTTCATTGGCCTTGTCCTCCAGCCTGTGAATCTAAAAGTTTGGTTTCAGGTTTAATGAGTCCGAATCTACTACTTAAACTACCGTTCCATTCAGATATATAAAACGAGACAGTCTCTGCTCAATGGAGTGTAAAATCAAGTTAAGAGCATAACTGCTGCCATACTGGGAGAGCCCAAAGGTCAATCGAGCCCATTATCCCGTTTCCAACAGTGGACAACCCAGGTTCCAAGTACCAGAGCTGAGATTGTGATGTCATAATGCCTCATTCCACCAATGCCTAAGAGACAACTTCATCAGTGATGTCACAATGGCTTGACTGTCCTGTACTTGGCTCACACAAGAATTGCTGTACTGGGACAGACCGAAGGTCCACGAAACCCAGTATCCTGTTTCCAACAGTGGCCAACCCAGGTCCCAAGGAATAAAACTGATTTTAGGCTGCTTATCTTAGGAATAAGCAGTGGAGACAGACAAAATAAATAATTTCTGGGGATGCAGGAGAAATTGAACCTATTTCCATGGTGCTTCAATTATAGACTGTCAACCACTTAGTGGCTCATTAGTTTATTTGTGGGCAGATCTCGGGATTGTGCGTATTTTGGGACAACTAAATATGACCACTTTTTTTTTTTAACTCTGGATGACAGCACACACTGTCAGAAAGAGTGTGCCACCTTTGAATATAGTGGGCCTTCTTTCAAAAGAGTGTGCGCTCAACAGTTTTGGTCCTGTGATGAATAAGTGGCCAAAGGGTAGAGACAGTTTAAAATTAAATAAATAAATGACACAGGAAACGATAAGAAATGAAAGTGACCCAGCTGTCCATCCCTAATCATTTCTAGTAATAATATCAATATTACAAAAAAAGTGTTCAAAGTGAGAAAGCTGGGATCAAGAACAGTCAGGAGGGGGGGGGGGCAAGTACAAATTGGACGCAGCCAGAGACAAAGCTACCCCAGTTCAAGCCGGAAAATTTCAGGTTTATTAGATTTGTGTAACCTCTCAGGGACACAAAGTCCATTCAAGCGGGCTATGAGTGATAAAATTCAAAACGCAAAAAAAAAAAGGAACGCCATAAATCAAGAAGGAAAGAAGGCAATGTTCCCTCTAAGGACTGAGTTCAGGTGAGAATTATTTTTTTTTTTAATCGCGAACATAGGACTGAGTTAATGTGAGTAAAATTTGTCCATTACATTACCCTGATGGTATTATACATACTGTACATTACAAATTAAGAATTACAATGTATTACTACTTTAAATAAGAGAGGGTTATTGGAAGGATAATTGTATTATATTATTGATTAAATAAAGGGAGTGGGGGAAATATTTGTGATAGATTGTGAGCCCACCAGGACAGATAGGGAAAAATGCTTGAGTACCTGATTGTAA
Organism: Geotrypetes seraphini; assembly: GCF_902459505.1. Lineage (NCBI taxonomy): Eukaryota > Metazoa > Chordata > Amphibia > Gymnophiona > Dermophiidae > Geotrypetes > Geotrypetes seraphini. The sequence goes on from NC_047100.1 coordinate 7,213,038, forward strand.
AAACCGCTTAGATAACCTTGATAGGCGGTATATAAAATCTTAATAAACTTGAAACTTGAATTCAAAGTGCTTGTCTCGATTTGTTATACGTTCAGATTCATATGTATTGCACTGTTACTACTTGAAAATCAATAAAGATTTATAAAAATAAAAAAAAAATAATTACAAATATAAATTTAAAAAAAAATAGAAAATAGGATGATTTTTTATTGAAAGGATTTAAAACAGTTTTCATTGAGCTCCGAGGCCAACACCTTCTTCCCTAGGTCAAGACAATAAGCTGTCCTGACCTGAGAAAAGAGGTTTTGGTCTCTGACAGTTGCTCAAAAGTGTATTTAAAAAATACCATCTTAATTCTATTTTCTATTTCTATTTATTAATCTTTATAAACACGGATACCACACTACTTTATCCTGAATTTAAAATAATTTTTTTTTCTTCCTTTATTATCTGGCCATTTACTTCTCTGGTTTCTGCTTTCCTCAGTCTTAAGTCTCTTTCCAATATTTTTCTCTCCTCCTTTTCCTTTCAGCTTTCTTCAATTTATTTTTCTATCTTTATGTCAAGATTTAACTCATTCTTATTATCTGGTCTTCAAGTTCCCTCTTTTTTATGGTTTACCAGCTATCAGCAGGTTTCCATCTCTTTCCCTCACCCTGGCTCTCTTATTTAACTTCCCCTTATTCCCAGTCTTTCATTAACTCTGCCATCTTTCTCTCCCCCTTCTATATAGTGTTTGCCCTCTATATCTGCCCTTTCTTTCTCCTTTCATCATTATCTCCCTCCCTTCTGTCTCATTTCTCTCTCCTCTTCCATCCAGCATCTACCCCCTTCTATGTAGCTTCTGCCTCCTCTCCCTCATTCATCTGACGTCTCCACACTTTCGCCCTCCTCTGTCTCTTCCCCTTTCTGTATAGCATGCCCCCTCTCTCCCCTTTTGCTTCCTCCTTCCATCATCGTGTCTCTCCCCTCTTCCAAGGAAACAACCAGATAGGTTTCAAAACACAACTTCCATTGTTACGTCTACACAATGAGAGATGCCGATCTCGGAATGTCTGCACTGATTAATGTCAATGACGACGATCAGTTTATCAGCAGGTCAACCTTTCTTTCATGGATCGAAATCTCTCATTAACTTATTTTAAATTATGGTGCTGATTTGTTAAATAAATGTGACATTCAAAAAATAATAGTGAATCAAGAGTCTACTTAACACCCACACTTACCTTTAAGTAGCCTGTAGCCCAACGGGACCCATTTTGCCAAGATTTATTGGCTTCTTCAGGGATCTTTAAATGCTACAAACAAACAAAAAAAAAGTGCAATTAAAAACTTTGCCCTATTTCTGTTAGTTACAAGTTAAGTTCCTACACTCTGAAAGCCCTTGGAAAGTCCAGCAACAAAGTCACAATCCAGAACGTGCCAAGAAAATATACTGTGATGCCGCCACCAGAAATTTCACTTGGAGAATTTGGAAGCAGTAAGAGACATCTGGCCAGGAGCCGGACGCTATTGTTTTCCTTTTCTTTTAGGGAGAACAGATGGTGCTCGCATATCTGTACATAATAAACACAGGTTCGTTATTACAGAGATCCAAATGAATATTTAACACTAGGCAATGTCCACGTTGAGTCCAGTGTTAATTCAGAAAGTCAAAACAAGTCAAGGCATCCGAAGTTCAATGCAATATTTATTTTTTTACTGTATATCATCAAATAGCCTACAGTTAAGAAAATAAATAGTTTTACTGTAGCATAAATTATTGGTTGAGATGAAATCTTATGGCAAAGGAGTTCAGATTGTGTTACAGAGAACATTTTCTCTCGATGGTAGTGGCAAGAAGATGTAACACTGTTTGTTCTGACCAGGACTATTGGCCCAAGGGTGTCTAATGCCCTGGGTGAGCCTAAGTGGCGTAGAAAGGGGGGGAAGGGGGAAGTCCATCCTGGGTGTCATGTTGGTGGGGCATGGGCACCCTTCCCCCATACATCTAGTTGAAGTTGTTCTTGGCAGCAGTCAACATGGTCTTCGCAACCCCGTCGGCTCTCCCACTGATGTCACTTCTGGGTGCCGTGCATAAGAAGTGATGCCAGAGGGCGAGCCGACAGGGTCCCGAGGAGCACGTTGTTGACCGCCGCGAGCAACGACTTCAACTAGAGGGAAGAGGGGGGCCACGCGGCGAAGGAACGTTTCTACCATGAGCAGCAACCCCTCCCCTGAGCTGCTGCCATGCCATCGTTGGCTCTTCCTGGACCCGCACCTAAGAAGTGATGTTGGAGCCGACGTTGGCGCGACAACTGCTTGGAGGTATGGGGAAGGAATACGGCGTGCATGTGGAGGTGGTGGGGGCAGATAAGAGGGTGGGGCACCTCGGGCACCTCTTCGCCCTTGCTACGCTACTGACTGGCCTGTAATAATACAGAGATGCGACGAACCCTGTAGTCCTTTGGTCCCTTTAGCCTTCCCTTCCTACACCCGCCTGCGTCATTTTTAAACTTCTCTATGGAATATTTGGCCCTTTGGTCCCTTTAGCCTTCCCTTCCTTTAAGGCGGGGGTGTCAAAATCCCTCCTCGAGGGCCACAATCCAGTCGGGTTTTCAGAATTTTGTTTCTAATCTAATCTAGTCTTTGATTTATATACCGGGTCATCTCCCAGCGGAGCTCAACTTGGTTTACAAGTAATTAAAGACCAGCAAAAAAAAAAAAGCAAACAAGAGCATACGAGAAAGTAAGTGTTGTAGAGCAATCAACTCGTTGGATCTTTTGGTAAACTGTTCAAGTATTGTGTAAATAATAAAGTTTTTAGGACTTTACGAAATTGTTGTAACCGACCTATCAATCTGACAGAAGCCCATTCCACATTTCGACCAGTTTATAAGTGAAAGACTGAGTTTCCTGGCCGATTTAATTCCTTTGAAGGAAGGGAACAGTAAGTAGTTTATATCTCTGTGTATTCCTCGAATGGCAAGATCTAAGGGTATCTAATCTAATCTTTGGGTCATCTCCCAGTGGAGCTCGACTCGGTTCACATATAATTAAGACTAGGGGGCTCCTTTTACTATGCTGCGTTAGGGCATTAAAGCGCGGAACAGCGCAAGCTAAATTGCTCCGCGCGCTAGACACTAATGCCAGCATTGAGCTGGCGTTAGTTCTAGCCGCGTAGTGTGGGTTTAGCATGAATATGCATGAGATCTATTTGCATGCACTGCTTTCATTGTATGCTAATAGAGCTCATGCATATTCATTGGGGAAATCCTGAAAACCCGACTGGATTGCGGCCCTCGAGGAGGGACTTTGACACCCCTGCCTTAAAGGAAGAGAAGGCTAAAGGGACCAAAGGGCCAAATATTCCATAGAGAAGTTTAAAAATGACGCAGGCGGGTGTAAACAGGATCCTCTATGTCAGGCCCTCCTCGAGGGCCGCAATCCAGCCGGGTTTTCAGGATTTCCCCAATGAATATGCATTGAAAGCAGTGCATGCACATAGATCTCATGCATATTCATTGGGGAAATCCCGACTGGATTGCGGCCCTCGAGGAGGGACTTTGACACCCCTGCCTTAAAGGAAGGGAAGGCTAAAGGGACCAAAGGGCCAAATATTCCATAGAGAAGTTTAAAAATGACGCAGGCGGGTGTAAACAGGATCCTCTATGTCAGGCCCTCCTCGAGGGCCGCAATCCAGCCGGGTTTTCAGGATTTCCCCAATGAATATGCATTGAAAGCAGTGCATGCACATAGATCTCATGCATATTCATTGGGGAAATCCCGACTGGATTGCGGCCCTCGAGGAGGGACTTTGACACCCCTGCCTTAAAGGAAGGGAAGGCTAAAGGGACCAAAGGGCCAAATATTCCATAGAGAAGTTTAAAAATGACGCAGGCGGGTGTAAACAGGATCCTCTATGTCAGGCCCTCCTCGAGGGCCGCAATCCAGCCGGGTTTTCAGGATTTCCCCAATGAATATGCATTGAAAGCAGTGCATGCACATAGATCTCATGCATATTCATTGGGGAAATCCCGACTGGATTGCGGCCCTCGAGGAGGGACTTTGACACCCCTGCCTTAAAGGAAGGGAAGGCTAAAGGGACCAAAGGGCCAAATATTCCATAGAGAAGCAGGCGGGTTTAAACAGGATCCTCTATGTTTTCATTCTTTATTCTGGTACATTAAACTAGCTTTTTATATTTTAATCGTGCTTGCATACTCATTGGAAGGTGGTTGTGACCAGGCACTCGGGGGTTTGTTCCAGCATATTTTGCCTGAGCACCTGGAGCCTTTTTCAATGTAACAGATCAAGCAGCCTGCGGAGCTTCTGCAGGATGCCTTTCATGTGCCTGAGCCTGCTTTCGTTTGATTTTCTGCAGGCCTGCAGTGGCACAGCTGTGCCTGAAGAGGCTGCTTTGCCCTCAGCTGCACGCTCGATTCCACCGGAAGAAAAATAAAGGGGGGTAAGGAGAGGAAAAAAAAAAACCCATGTCAAACTTGGTAGAGATTCCAGATTGGAATGCTAATTTCCTCTGATTCAACACAATATTACCAGCAACTGTAACCTGCCTTAATCTTATACCATCTGTTCTTCTTTGGCTGATTGGCAGACCTGGTGTGCAGGCGGACAGAAATCACACTAGGTACAATTCATTTATTTGGGTTTATATCCCATCCTCCCAGAAGAGTTCGGACAGGTTACAAGTTTACATACATAACAGGGCGTATTTAAGCGAAGTGACGGCAAACAGTATGTTATAAGAACCTAAGAATAGCCTTACTTTTTGATTTTGAATTGGGGAGACATTGGTAGTTAGGGGAGCGTACATTTGGGTAACGTTTTCATGTATAGTATGGAGTTTTGTGTATTAGTTAGGAGCTGAGAGGCCTCTGGAATATCTTTCTTTGTATGTTGTCTTATGCATTGGACTGTTATGATTTATAAAATAGTTCATAAAAACTTATTGAGAAAAAAAATAGACTTACTGGGTCAGACTATTGGTCCATCAAGCCCAGTAGCTCATTCGCACGGTGGACAATCCAGGTTACTAGTACCTGGCTAAAACCCATGGAGTATTGCATGCTACTGATCCAGGGCAAGCAGTGGCTTCCCCCCATGTCTTCCTCAATAACAGACTACGGACTTTTCTCTCCAGGAACTTGTCCAAACCTTTCTTAAAACCAGCTGGCTATCCGCTCTTACCACAACCTCTGGCAACGCGTCCCAGAGCTTCACTATTCTCTGACTGAAGAAAAATGTAACAGATTTCCTGTCATTTAACATTGGTACAAATGATATGATGTAACGAATGTAACTGTATGAATGTTATATAGCTGTCCTGTTTTAAATGGATTTCTTTTCTATATTTCGTATGTTTGTAAATTGCTTGGACCTGTCGTAAGAACGAGCAGTTTAACAAGTTTTAATAAAACATAACACACTGTCTCCGTAGAAGGTAGTAGCCTTGTTGTACAGTACATTATGGTAGATATCCTGCAAACAGGATGGTTGGATAGGCTGGCGTGAGCTGGGATGGCAACTTCAGCATTTGGAACCTCGGACAATACCAGGTGGACTTTACAGTCTATGACCCAGAAATATCAAAGAAGAGACAAGTTAATTTATTCATGTATTTTCCATGAAAATAACTAATGGGCGGACTGGATGGACGGTTCAGGACTTTATCTGCCGTCATTTACTATCTTACATCTTATTATACAGCTGCTAGAGAGGCTGGGAGAAAGTGCTGCCACCTAGTGCCCTCCCCAAGCAGCTGTGGTCAGCTCCAAAAAAGGAGGCTGGCCATGGGGACAGGCCACCACCCGAGTAATCAACCAAAGTGTGTGTGTTGGGTGGGGGGTGCTTGCTGCATTCTGAGCAAGATGCTAATTAGTACTTGCTGAAAATGAGCCGCCAACTGCTCCCCTAATCAAGGTGCTGTAATTGAAGTCTTGTTCTCAAAGCAAGGACATGCACAGCATGAAAAATTAACTTTGTGGGTGGCATAATAAAGCCAGATTGCAATTAACCTAGTGTCTTCTTGCTCTGCTCTGCACTGTCATCACTTTTCCACTGTTTGGAAACATTGAAAGTTTGCATACAATAAGATGAAACGGCCGTGGAACAAAGCTGCAAGGAAGGAGAGAGGGGACTGAAAAGCAACATTAGGAAATCGTTTTTCACAGAGAGGGTGGTAGATGCCACAGTGCACTTCCACGGGAGGGGGTGGGGATGAAGACCGTGAAGGAAGAGGATGAAATACTGTAAAAAATATGAAAAGCAATTCTCTTGTTTAGAGCAGTGTATCGCAAACAGTGTGCCGTGGCAGATTCCAGGTGTGCACTGAGACGCCAGTGAGGCGGAGAGGCACCGGTGCCAGCTGCCTGTTTACAGGACGTGCCTCTCTGCACTGCTCCTTCTCCAGCACTCCACCCCCACCGACTGGTGGTAGTAGGAAGCTCAGAGCCGCGGATGGAGGGCATCTGCCCATGCATGGACGTTGATGTAGTGATACGTCGGTTCTCCCTCTGACATCACTTCCTGGGTGTGGGACCTGGAAGTGACATCGGAAAGAGAGCCGACGCTAGTGCGAGAAGCAGATTGGAGGGAGGAAGTAAAGGCACATGCATGGTGGAGGTGGGGAGGAGTGGGAAGCAGCGGGGGGAGGAGAGGCTACCTGTTAAAGAATTTGTAGAGAATAACATGATTAGGAATGAACAGGTTGCTTATTTTTTTTTAATATGATGTCACACTCTTTGTATGGTGTATCCTCGAACTGTGATATGTTAATTGTTTGGAAAACTGAAATATGTATTCTACTGCCTTGAGATGAATAGTATGTAACATAGTAGATGACGGCAGATAAAGACCCGAATGGTCCATCTAGTCTGCCCAACCTGATTCAATGTAAAAATTTGTTATTGGGGTTTTATTTCTTCTCCTCCATGTGTATGAATGAGTAGGATGTTACACTCTCTGTATGTGGGGGGGGGGAGGGGGAGTGGGGGAGGTGTTTTTTTTTGGACTGCGATATGTGTATCCCTTGCTTATGGTGGGAATTGTTATGTGGAATATTTTCAATAAAAATATTTGAACTAATATTTAAAATACAATACCATTAATATATTCTGCAAAGCAGATTTGGCTGAGTGAAATCAAGCAGATGTGCTTTAATGTTAGAAATTCTGTTAAGAGAAACAGGTCATCTATAAGAAAATGAAAAAGACGCTGGCTACAAATAGATGTGTTTCTACAATCAAAAAAAATTAAAACAGACTTCATTTAGTCCAAATATAACAGGTTGCTTTATTCTGTGAAGAAAAGCGACCCTAGAACTTCCATTCTGAAACATCTGTCCTGGCTGCCAATCTCAGCTATAAAACTCTTATTTTAACCTTCAAACCCCCCCAGGAAAGAGACTTGGGAGTACTGGTCGACAAGTCGATGAAGCGGTCTGCGCAATGTGCGGTGGCGGCGAAAAGGGCGAACAGAATGCTAGGAATGATTAAGAAGGGGATCACGAACAGATTGGAGAAGGTTATCATGGCGCTGTACCGGAACATGGTGCGCCCTCACCTGGAATACTGCGTCCAGTACTGGTCACCGTACATGAAGAAGGACACGGTACTACTCGAAAGGGTCCAGAGAAGAGCGACTAAAATAGTTAAGGGGCTGGAGGAGTTGCCGTACAGCGAGACATTGGAGAAACTGGGCCTCTTCTCCCTTGAAAACAGGTGACTGAGAGGAGACATGATCGAAACATTCAAGATAATGAAGGGAATAGACTTAGTAGATAAAGACAGGTTGTTCACCCTCTCCAAGGTAGAGAGAACGAGAGGGCACTCTCTAAAATTGAAATGGGATAGATTCCGTACGAACATAAGGAAGTTCTTCTTCATCCAGAGAGTGGTGGAGAGCTGGAACGCTATCAAAACACCAACTAAGGACAGATGTATGCATAACACCAGTTATAGCCACTAATTGGTCTAATGGGCTTTGGTGCATTAACCTCCCTTGGCCCCCTCTTCCTTTCTTCCCCTGCTCTCACACTTAAAGGGTATCTTGAGCATTCCCAACTGCGACTGGAGGTATAGGAAGTCTGTGGAAATAAGAACATAAGAATTGGCGATGCTGGGTCAGACCAGTGGTCCATCGTGCCCAGCAGTCCACTCACGCGGCGGCCCCCAGGTCAAAGACCAGTACTCTAAATGAGTCTATCCTCACCTGCGTACGTTCTGGTTCAGCAGGAACTTGTCTAACTTTGTCTTGAATCCCTGGAGGGTGTTTTCCCCTATAACAGACTCCGGAAGAGCGTTTCAGTTTTCCACTATTCTCTGGGTGAAGAAGAACTTCCTTACGTTTGTATGGAATCTATTCCCTTTTAACTTTAGAGAGTGCCCTCTTGTTCTCTCTACCTTGGAGAGGGTGAACAACCTGTCTTTATCTACTAAGTCTATTCCCTTCATTATCTTGAATGTTTCGATCATGTCTCCTCTCAGTCACCTGTTTTCAAGGGAGAAGAGGCCCAGTTTCTCTAATCTCTCGCTGTACAGCAACTCCTCCAGCCTCTTAACCATTTTAGTCGCTCTTCTCTGGACCCTTTCGAGTAGTACCATGTCCTTCTTCATGTATGGCGACCAGGTGAGGACGCACCATGGCCTGGTACAGCGGCATGATAACCTTCTCCGATCTGTTCGTGATCCCCTTCTTAATCATTCCTAGCATTCTGTTTGCCCTTTTCACCGCTGCCACGCATTGTGCGGACGGCTTCATCGGCTTGTCGATCAGAACTCCCAAGTCTCTTTCCTGGGAGGTCTCTCCAAGTACCATCCCGGACATCCTGTATTCGTGCATGAGATTTTTGTTACCGACATGCATCATAAAATAAAATGAAAAGGGGTCTGGGCAGCAGGTCAAAGATTTCTAGAGATCTTTAAGCCTCTCACATTGGAAGCGGAATGTAATCAGCAGAAGGCCGGTACGGAACAACCCACTGCTGCTCAAATCTCTCTGTTAGCCCATCTTTATTCCCAGTTCACCCACCTTCTCCTGCAAGACCATTCTTATCTGCTGAGAAGAAAAAAGCTCTGGGAAAAGAAGACATGTTTTAAGCCCTCTGCAATTTTGTCCTAGCGGAGGGCAAGCTCCTCGAGTGACCTTCTGTGAAGGACGAATGTAATTACCAAAGCTGTCTGCTTGAGTGAAGGTTTCTGAGCTTCATCCTGGCGGACGGTGATTTCCAGTTCACGTCAGGTAAATCCCCCGTGCCTCCAGCCTGCTTTGTCTAAGAGCAGGCCAGCTAAATAACAATATGGGACTGTTTATTAGGGCTGTAATTGTTATTGTTTACTATTAATTTATACTCATAATCGTTAAAATTATTACTTTCAGAAGGAAGAAAATGATAGGGAAATAAAACCACAGATGACAATGGTGATGCAAATGACGTTAGCTTCTTAAATCCCTTTCAAAATGCCTGTCCTATTTGACTGCATTTAGTTCACTTAGCACTTTTCCATCCACTAAGTAAATTTTGTAGTACGCTCTTGGAAACACTATACTCTTTTCACTGAAAAGTATTACGCTGCACGCGAGCCGTGAGACAGACGAACCGAGAAGAATCTCGTCATTTGCATCCGACGATCGGTGTGCTAAGTAGAACCTGGCCCTCTGTTCCTGTAGAAGGAACTGGCTGCATCCTGCCTTCCTGCTGGTGAGAATAATGCACAGGTGCCCACGTGCGCAATGATATGCTGAGTTCCGCTGGGAGATGACCCGGTATATAAATCAAAGATTAGATTAGAAACAAAACCCCAGTTTCCTCCCATTGTATGTTCCAAAAGAAAATGCACTTCCGATTGTCAGAGCACTTATCCAGGCTCCTATTAAAATGTGGGTAGGAAGAACAGAAGAGAGTGGGGAGAGTGGTTAAAGCACACTGAGATTGTGGGTTCAAATACACACTGGGCAAGTCACTTAATCCTATACCAAAATAACCCCAAGTGTCTTTTAAATTTGTGGTGATTGCATATGGAAAAGCTTGAAAAATCTTAGATTTCTGCGTACAGAGGAGGAAAAGCCTTAGAAGGTGAAACTGCCGCAATCAAGGCAGGATCATTTATACACTAGACTAGATGGCACGTACATCGTGTACATAAAAGTCTGTCAACGTTATGAGTGTCTGTGTGCATAAGGATACAACTGCCCAGACAAGCATCCTTCTTTGACACGATGGGTTCTTGAAAACTTAATAGCAAGTAGTTTTCGTTTTTATGCAGAAGTTACCCTAACTTGAGCAACAAAGCAATCGAGGCTTTGTTACCGTTTGGATCTTCTTATCTTTGTGAACGTGGATTTTCAGCTCTGACAGAAATTAAATTGAAAAAAAGACAACGACTGCATAGAGTAGATGATGAAATGCGTGTTTGCTTGTCGACTATCGAGCCACATTTTGAGTTAATTTGCACTCAAAAACGAGCACATCCATCGCATCGATTAGCAATTCTGTTCTATCTACTTTAATTTCACCGTTGTTACAATTACCCATACGCAGCTTAAAGAACTTTAAATGAATAACCCTCAAATGTAAATTTTTGTTGGTTTTGCAATTTTATAATTTCACCAGCTCCAAGGCGTCACTGGAGCAGGGACCCTGAATGTTCCTCTTGTACTTGTAAGGAAGGAACATTATAGCTTTGAGCTGCATTTGTAACATTAAGGACGTGGTGATGGGGGATCTAATAACAGATTGTTAAAAGACCAGTTGACAGAATCTCTTAACATTTTGGTCTGGCCGTGCTAGAGTCTGATTCTAAATTAAATGCATTGTAAACATTGAATAGGTCGCATTGAATCTGACTTAGATTTAATACAATCAATTAAAACTTTTTTTTTTTTACCGTCCATTAGAAGGGTTGTGGTGTAATTGGCTTCTAGTTATATTGTCTACACTTTGGCAATGGCCTGTGAGTAATATATTATGAAGTACAGCGTTTGATTTTATGTCCAGAACCATTGGGTTCTCGATTTATAGAACCCGTCCATTGACTTAATTTGGCATTCCTTTACAGGAAGTTATGTTTACAAATTTGGAGATTAATTGTAATTGCCCTTGTACAGTATGTGATATTAAAACATTGGAAAATTGTTAATTGTAGGTCTTCCAGAGCGGTATAATTAGATTTCTGCCACTGCTTCACAAGGAAAACTAATTGCTAAGGTGAATGATAACTTTGGAGCATTTAGCAAGATATGGTCTGACTTTATGGAATTTGGTACCAGTAATTAATGATTAAGAATGAATCTGAGATTAATGTTGCTTCAGCCAGTTGTGAAAACAAATGACAACCAGAGTATGTGCAGTTCATAATGGCAGAATACAATCTACATACTGCTATTGCTAATTATTTATAGAATGCTACCAGATGTACGTAGCGCTGTACAGAGCCGCAAAGGAGACAGTCCCTGCTCTAATGAGCTTAGAAAGTAAGCCAGTGTGTTGTAAACCTTTTAAAGCTGCGGCACATAAATCTCGGGGCTGAAGCTGGAGGGCATCTGGAAATGCGTGCATGTCCTCCAGCCGCAGCCCTGAGCCTCCTATTACCTCGGGGGGGGGGGGGGGGGGGAAGGGGAGGGGTGCTGCAGAAGGAGAGGTGAGGAGGAGCAGAGGCACTGGTGAGGAGAGGTGTAGGTGCCGGCCGACTGACTACAGGACGTGCCTCTCGCCCTGCTAAGGTGTGGGAAAATGAGGCTTAGCGTGATTTATTTAACACAGGACTTTCCAGCATGTTAAGCTCAGATTTAACACAGAATTACTGTACAACCTTTCCTTTTTACAGGTTTTGTGCTCATGTTCCCATTAGCATATCACACCTGCAAAAAATTAATGCAGGAGCAACGTACCAGAATAACTGTTAGTATAATGTTTATAAGAGTGCACGTTTACTGGTGTATGTAATTTGCTTCTAAATAGATAAATTCTGCCGTAACTGTACAAGCCTCGAACACTTATGATTTTAAAGTATTTGAGGCTTGCGCAGATGAGGACGGAGCATGCAGGAATGGGGCACGGGCAGGAAAAGAACTCGCGGGGATGGGATGGGAAAATGAGTTACTGTGGGGGGGGGAAAAATTTGTCTCCGTGTCATTCTCTAAAAAGGGACCCCTTAGATTATAAACCGTCTGTGGTCAGGAAACTACTTACAGCCTTTGGATGTCACGCACCTTGAGCTACTTCTGAAAACATATGCATTAAATCCAAAGAAATGACTTATTAGCTCTTGAAGACAGTTTGAGAAAAGAAATCCAAGAGGAGGGTTAGCAAAATATTGAGGTATGGGAACTCCAGGGAAACAAATAGTGACGAGATAAGAGAGCCTTCTCCTCCGACTTCCCTAGTCAATCAACTTTGCTACCACAGAAATGAGAGTGTCTGCTCTAATTTTCAGATTTCATTGATTTGAACAGTAGTAGCTGGAAGTCTCTTATACAGATTATATAGGAGAGGTATATTCCGTGAGAGCCGCTATTCTCACATGACCCCTCTCCTCAAGTCACTTCATTGGCTCCTCATCCATTTCCGAATACAGTTGAAATTCCTCTTACTGACTTGCGAGTGCATTCACTCTGAAGCCCCCCCCCAATATCTCTCCTCAGTTATCTCCCTCCATGCTCCCCCTCCCCCCCCGTGATCTGTGTTCATCGAGCAAGCCCCTCTTATCTGTACCCTTCTCCTCCACTGCCAACTCCAGACTCCGTCCCTTCTTTCTTGCAGCACCGTATGCCTGGAACAGGCTGCCTGAATCAGTACGTCGTGCTCCGTCCCTGGCAGGGTTCAAATCCAAGCTAAAAGCCCACTTTTTTGAAAATGCTTTCAACTCCCCCCTCACAGCCGTCAGATACCTACACCCACTGTATCATTTCCTCTACCATCATCTCCCCAACCCTGAGATGTCCTTAAAAAAAAAAAAAAAAAATCATAAGTGGCAACATTCTAGAGCTCATAAGAACATAAGAAGTTGCCCCCGCTGAGTCAGACCAGAGGTCCATCTTGCTCAGCGGTCCGCTCCCGCGGCGGCCCATCAGGCCTAGTGCCTGAACAGTGGTCCCTGATTAATTTTATAACTTACCTTTAATCCCATCCCTATAATCTACCTCTACTCTTATCTGTACCCCTCAATCCCTTTGTCTTCCAAGTACCTATCCAAAGCTTCTTTGAACCCCTGTAGCGTGCTCCTGTTTATCACATCCTCTGGTAGCGCGTTCCATGTATCCACCATCCTCTGTGTGAAAAAGAACTTCCTGGCGTTTGTTCTAAACCTCTCCCCTTTCAATTTCTCTGAATGCCCCCTTGTACTTATTGATCCCCTTAATTTGAAAAATCTGTTTGTCAAAATTAGATTGTAAGCTCTTCTGAGAAGGGGCTTTCTAGTGTATCTTAAATGTACAGTGCTTTAGAAATGATAAATAGTAGTAGCAGAGGTAAGCTCAGCAGCATGGACACAGAGGTAGCATCTCTCTTTCTCTTTGGCATCAGTTTTTGCGTGAAAGATCGCATCAAACCATATAATGCTCTATCCTTCCTTATGTATAGGAGAGACAGGCCAGCTGCACTAAATAGTTCTTCTTATTTTCCATGTATGGGAAAAATGCTTAGACCACGTGACTTCTGGCAGTCTCTGCCCAGAAAAGTGGTGGAATGGTTTGAAATGTGAGCCGCATTGCCAGTTGTCAAGGTTTAGATTAACTCCCTCCCTCTCTCTCTCTCTGTCCCACTTATTCTCGTAATGCAGCGCCCCTTATTGAAGTAATGCTGTCTGCAACAGAAGTGCTCGGAGTTATGAAATATTATTAGATTGGCCGGGCCGTGTGATTCATGTTCTTTCAATGTTGTATCCTGGGGATAAACAGATCATTTCATGGGCTCATCTCATTAGAATGGCACATTTCTCCAGATAAACGGAAGCTGCCTTTCCCAGTCTCAGCCTTAATTTCTCTGAATGGCAAATGCGATGGGGAGTGAGATAGATCTGTACAGCTGCAGAATCGGAGGCACAAAACTCATTCCCATGTTGGCTGTCAGTAAAGATATGTGAGAAATAAATAAATTATTGTATCTAATCCTAATCTAACCTTTAAGTAGCTGCAACCCAATTTATTCTAAAATAGGTCGAAAATGGCTTTCAATGAAATAAACTAGAACTGTGGTCTCCAAACGTTTCCGCCTAAAGAGCCGCAGAGTGGGCGCGAGAAAGCTCTGGAAGCTTCCGAAAGATTTCCACTTGCAAACAAAATTTTAAAGACTAATTTTGCTTCTACAAGTGTACCCCCATCCAATAGTGAAATGATAAATAAGGGGATCACAAACAGATCGGAGAAGGTTATCATGCCGCTGTACAGGGCCCATGGTGCGCCCTCACCTGCGTACAGCACTGGTCACCGTACATGAAGAAGGACACGGTACTACTCGAAAGGGTCCAGAGAAGAGCGACTAAGATGGACAAGGGGCTGGAGGAGTTGCCGTACAGCGAAAGATTAGAGAAACTGGGCCTCTTCTTCCTCGAGCAGAGGAGATTGAGAGGGGACATGATCGAAACATTCAAGGTACTGAAGGGAATAGGCTTGGTAGATAAGGACAGGTTGTTCACCCTCTCCAAGGTCGGGAGAACGAGAGGGCACATTTTTTCTCTTATCAAGCAGCATTATGGGGCAAAGATAACTATGGGGAATTTAGGAGACACCTCAAAACATATCTATTCCTGAAGTACTTAGGTAACTGATCTGCACAACCTTTCCCACAACTGATCTCTAAAACTGTTAGTCACTAACTTCTAACTTTGTTCGTTCTACTCAATTTGTAGCATTTTTAATCTTTGTAAACTGCATAGAACTTCACGGTCCTGCGGTATATAAACTGTTATTATTATTATTATTATTAAAGTTGAAAGGGGATAGATTCCGTAGAAACATAAGGACGTTCTTCTTCACCCTGAGAGGGATAGAAAACTGGAACGCCTTTCCGAAGTCTGTCATAGGGGAAAACACCCTCCAGGGATTCAAGACATAGTTAGATAAGTTCCTAGTGAACAAGAAAGTGCGCTGGTTTGGCTAGTCTCAGTTAGAGCGTTGGTCTTTGACCGGAGGGCCGCCGTGTGAGCGGACTCCCTGGGCATGATGGACCCCTGGCCTGACCCAGCAGCGGCAATTCTTATGCTCTTATGAAACATCAAGCCGATAAGAGAACTGGCGTAGCAAGGGTGGGAGGTGCCTGGGGCTGTGGCGCCCCCCCTTACCCCCGTCGTGACCCGTTAAACACATGCCGACAATTGTGCCCCAACATGTGCGCGCACTGAATGGGAGGTCCGTCCCGACAGGATACTATTTTGTCTTTTTGAGGGTTATGAAGTGGGTGCAGGGGAACAACCCCCCCCACACACACACTACACTTAACTGGTTCACTTCCTATCTAGTGTTATGGTTTAGCTTTACAGCATGATTATGGGAACCCTTTTACCGGTATCTGGAAGGCCATGATTTGCTGACACTCCCTTGGGAGGCAGATATCCTTCACGGGCCGCAATTGTCCTGCGCCCCAATTGTCGGGGCGCATTTGTCTGAGCGGATATGTCGGCATACCTCACCCGCACCCGTTTAGCTTCCCCAATGCGAGAGCATCTCCAACTTGCTGTCCGTACTGGCATTGGCTCTCCCTCTGTCGTCACTTCCGGGTCCCAAGACCTGGAAGTGACTTCGAGAGGGGAGCGCCAAGGCCAGCACAAGCAGCAGAAATGCATCAGAATAGAGGCTACCCTCCTCACCTACTTTTCTTTTCCTGTCGATTTTTCTCCCTCTTATACTTTCATGCCCTGATTTGGATTTAAAATTCAGTCAACTGATCAAGCAGGGGAAAGCCTGATCTATGAATAATGAAGTAGATCATATCCACCAGGCCACAATTACCTCCCCAATACCTTCATTTTCCTTCTCTTCTACCTCTCATTCCCTGATTTGAACCTAACCTGGTGCATTATGGAACCGGACAGGAACTACAAATCCCATACTGCCTTGAGCCATAACTTCAACAAGTCTTCTTCCTGGAACTGGGTAACTTGACAGCTTTAAAGGGAGAAAGTGGGAAATGCATTGTCTCTACTTTGTCCTGAGATTAAAATTCCAGCCCCTCCACCTTCCTGCAGCTGAAATCTCCCATCTGTTCAGGATCTGGGACTCCAGCTAATAAGTTTGACTGGACAGCACAGTTCTGAAAACTGGGAGTAAGTTCAGGAATGGAGTAGAGATCATGATGGGGAGGTTTTCATATGAGGGAGAAACAATAAAGAGACTTTTCCATTATAGCCTCCTCTTCCAGAATTTGTACAGTCCCGGGGGGTGGAATATAAGCTCAGGGGGTTAGGAGACTTTCCCTTAATCCCTCTAGCAAGGCAGTCTCCCCTATAGTCTCTAACCTGAGGAGGTTTAGGACTGTCTCCTTCACACCCTCTGCTATGTCCTTTGGTGATTTTCTGGCTCAATCGGTGCCTCTGTCTAAATGGTAGTTTTTAGGTAACCAATACTGGTCAAGCAGTGGCTTCCCCCATGTCTTTCTCAATAACAGACTATGGACATTTCCTCCAGGAACTTGTCCAATCCTTTCTTAAAATCAGCTATGCTAAAACTATTCTGAGTGAAAAAAAATTTCCTCCTATTGGTTTTAAAAGTATTTCCCTGTAACTTCATTGAGTGTCCCCTAGTCTTTGTAATTTTTGACGGAGTGAAAAATCGATCCACTTGTACCCGTTCTAATAATTTTTATTGCTGTATTTTTGTACTATTTGAAGGTGCCTTAATTCTTTGGGAGGTATGCCTTTATAAAGGGAGTTGCAGTAGTCAATTTTTTGTATAATTAATGAATGAATTAGGATATTTAGAGTGGTGGGTTCTAAGACATTTGATATGAATCTGATCATTTGTAATTTCCAGAAGCAATACTTCCCTCTCTCTTCCCCTGGACCAAACCAGCATTAACGCTGAGCTGCCTCCAGGGGTTGACCAGGCCCTGTGCACTGGTTCCTTCCCTCATATCCAGCCAAGGCCAGTGTTAGTCGTGCTGAAATTTCAGGGCAAAACTTTGGGAGAGGGTTACAAACCCTGCCAGCAGGCTTCATTTCCTTCAGCTTCAGACAGGGGTAGGGAACTCCGGTCCTCAAGAGCCGTATTCCAGTCTGGTTTTCATAATTTCCCCAATGAATATGCATGAGATCTATTTGCATGCACTGCTTTCAATGCATATTCATTGGGGAAATTCTGAAAAACTGACTGGAATACGGCTCTCGAGGACCGGAGTTCCCTACCCCTGGGCCAAGGGCTCCTTTGTATGGGGGGGGGGGGGGGAAGATGAGGCAATGGATTCTAACACTGGTAATGAATGGAACAGGAAAATCTGGTAATGACAGCAAAATCCTTTGAGATCAAGATCTTTTATTTCCACATATAGGTGAATTCTGAAGTAGTTTGGTCCAGATATGGGAAGCTGGAATTATGTTTCTCTATTTCACACTGCCCTCAAGTGGCAAAAGAAAAGTATTTCGTACAGAGCTGGTTTTTTGGTGGTTGTTTTTTTTTAAAACTTGATCCTAGGTCCTGTGTTAAGACTAGGGTTACCAGCTGATACAGAACACGGCTGCTAAGCTCATATTCGGTAACAGTAAATTTGATCACCTAACCCCATTGCTTAGGGAACTACACTGGCTCCCTGAGTATCTTAGAATTCAATTAAAGTGCATTTGTGTTGCATTTAAGATTCTGTCTGGCATCTTTAGCACTCTGGTTCCTTTAGACTGGAATGTGCATAGATCTCATCTCGCCAGAAGTTCTCAAAAATTAAAACTTACATTTCCTTCCCTTAGGGGTAAAAACATAACTTTTAAGAGATTTAGTCATTCTTTCATTTTCAAATTAACAGAGCTCTGGAATGATTTACCGCTGGTACTGAGAAGTTTAGGCTCCTTCCTTTTATTCCGAAAAGCCCTGAAAGCTTTCCTGTTTAGTAAACATTTTGGAAATTAAGTCATTTTAATTTACTTCTTTTTTCATGCTTATGTATTATGTTTATTTTACTGTTAGGTAAATCGAGCTCCTTTGGTTGAAGACCCGGTCTATAAAACTAAGTTTTAGTCTAGTTTAGACGTCCGGGTAAACCTGGCCAGGGCCTCATTTCTTCAGGGCAGATCACAAAACGTTGGCTATCGTCGGCTACATATTAATTCAGTGAGGAAGAAAAGCTAGCATCATCATGTGAAGTTTCACTCCACTGTAAAGCAAAGATAAGTGATGCTTGCTTTTATTAATTTTGGGTTTTGGACCACCTTTTAAGTCACGCTTAAGGGGTTGCTTCGCCTATGATAGAAGACTGGAGGGGAGCTAATGAGCAACTTAAGCTCCCCTTCGTAGCTCCAGAGCAACGTTTGCCCTGCAGTTTCTGAGGCATTTCCCCCGTTATATGTGTACTTGTGCAGTTCATTCAAAATATATTCAAAGACCATAGAGGTTATGCTTTTGAGCATTTATGCTCCCAGCGCACATTTATCACTGGAGTTACAGCGATTGATTGATCTGTATATTTTTCTCCAGTTTCTCTTTACTTTTGTTTTGTCATACGAAATAAAATTCTGATTACATCGCACGCATCCGCGCAACCTGCAGGCCCTCCAGATATGGCCAGAGCTCGTCGGGGGAGGACGAGAGGAGGCTTTGTGGGGGCAGGATTAGAGGTAGAACAGGGCAGGGCCACGTGTCCAGGGTTTTACTACTCAAAATATGGTACCTCTAGTTAAGACCCGGGGGTGAACTCAAGGCCGGCTCAAAACACAAGTCAGGCAAGGCACTGGCTAAGGGCTCCAAAGGATTGCCAAAAGCCCAGCTCAGCCTTCATAGAAGCGAGAGTGGATTTTGCTTTTGCTGCCGTGCCCTTTTCTCTGCATGGCCACCGGCTCTTGTCGCAAGAGAGTTGGACATAAGGGTGGCAGGAACACAACTAACATAGTAGTTTGTAATTTCAGCCCCGCCTAAGTACAGTAGGTGGCATAATCATGGGGAGGCCCGGATGGTACACCCAAGGTTTTTTTGTGCTGGTATGAGCCAGTACAGCATAATGGCACAATTTTCACTTGCTCCCCTCCAGCGGCTGTGATCTGGCATCTCTAGGGTTACCAGATTTTACATATGTAAAATCCAGACACCTAGCCCCGCCCCTAGGCCGTTCCACCCATCCCCACCCCCCGCCTCGCTCCTAGCCCTGCCTCCCTCAGCCTGCTTGTCTTGGTCGAGGGCATCCGCGCATGTGTGGATGCCCCTCCCACCGCGATTTGCTTTTCAAAACCTGGACAAAGTGCCGGGTTTTGAAAAGCCAGATGTCTGGCAACCCTAGGCATCTCCCTCCTTCCATCCTGAACACCTTTTCCTGAGTCTAAATTTTTATTTCAGTGCTTCAAAAGTCATTGGTGGCAGTGATTAAAAAAAAATTTTTTTTAAATGCCCCGCTGCCAACTTGGCCTCTTCTCTTTACCATGGCCTACCTCTGAGGAAACAGGAAGTATGTCAGAGAGGCGGGCTGCAGTACTCTCATGCTGTTGTACCGGGCCATGGTGCGCCCTCACCTGGAGTACTGCGTCCAGCACTGGTCGCTGTACATGAAGAAGGACATGGTACTACTCGAAAGGGTCCAGAGAAGGGCGACTAAAATGGTTAAGGGGCTGGAGGAGTTGCCGTACAGCGAGAGATTAGAGAAACTGGGCCTATTCTCCCTTGAAAAGAGGAGATTGAGAGGGGACATGATAGAAACATTCAAGATACTGAAGAGAATAGACTTAGTAGATTAAGGCAGGTTGTTCACTCTCTCCAAGGTAGGGAGAACGAAAGGGCACTCTCTAAAGTTGAAAGGGGATCGATTCTGTACAAACGTAAGGAAGTTCTTCTTCACCCAGAGAGTGGTAGAAAACTGTAACGCTCTTCCGGAGGCTGTTAGAGGGGAAAACACCCTCCAGGGATTCAAGACAAAGTTGGACAAGTTCCTGCTAAAGTGGTGAGACTGGACTCATTTGGAGCACTGGTCTTGACCTTGGGGCCACCGCGTGAGTGGACTCCTGGGAAGGATGGACCACTGATCTGACCCAGCAGCGGCAATTCTTATGTTCTTATGAATAGGGTTGCCATATTTTTGACCTGAAAAAAAAAAAAAAAAAAGAGGACACGTGACCCCGCCCCATCCTCACCCTGACGGAAGCCAGTGGCTGTCCCTCTTTTTACATCCTTGGCGTTGAGATTCTATTTTTTGGGGGGCCACCGGCAGCTCAGCGACATGAGCCTTCTGCCGTTGTCCTGCCCCGGTGCCGCCTCTCTGCAGGTCTCGCCTCCGCAGGAACAAAAAGTCACTGCAGAGAGGTGGCTTCCGGGGCAAGTTGCCGGCAGCCATCTCACATCGCTGAGCTGCCGGCGTCCTACAGAAAATAGAATTGCAACGCCAAGGATGTAAGTAAGCCGGCCCTGCCAAACCTGGACAGACTCCACAATTAAAAAATCCGTCCGTACACCCAGACAGTTCTCTAAAAAGAGGACATGCCTGCGTTTTCCTGGATGTATGGTAACCCTATCGTTGAATCCATTTTGTGCATTAGCACAGTTTTTAGCCATATTTCCCTAATACTTTAAAAGAGTCAGATAGTTAACTCTTTAGGAACTCCGAAGCATAGCCTCATACTTGAAGAGATATCCACTACACCAGAAAAAAATTCTTCTAGCCCTGGGTCACTTGAGAAACTCCAAGTAACTAAAACAGATTCGCAATATAGAGTAGAAAAAAAAAATGAATACTGAAGTTCTAAATATTCCCTTTATGAACATTCATACAAAAACATCATAAGCAGCAAAAACAAAACAATGAAACTATAATGTATTTGGTTACAAGGTAAGAGTTTGCAGCATAGGGCTTTGGCTCTGATTCTCAGGCTGTGAATGGATGTGAGCTATCTGAACCAGGCTATTGCTGGATCCAGTGCATGCAAAAACAGCTCATGAATAGTCGTCACAGATAATTCCCAGATCAGCGCGGGCAAGGTTAGTTGTGTTCTCCCATCCTGGTTTCCATTGCTCTTTTCTTCCACTGTTTCCGCTGTGATGATCTCTAGTTTGTTCTCTCCCCCCCCCCATCAATCTAGTTTAGGGGTTTTCAACCCAGTCCTCAGGATACACCAAAGCTAGTCTGGTTTTCAAGATCATCACAATGAATCTGCATGAGGATGATGCTGAGAACCCATGATCTAGATATACAAGAGGAAAGAAGCAATCTTTTCACCATTGGGTGGTCTACTTTCATTTCAGTCATCTTTTTCCGGCCACAAGTTGGTTTTTTTTGGCCTGGGTGCGCGAATGATAAGGTGACAGAATTCATCACCATCCCATGTCATTCTTTAGTGTCTATCTCAACCTCAGTCCTTCTATTCTAGCATTATTCAATGCAAGGCTTGAGGGTTAGCGGCTGGGCCCATTCATACTCTGATTCTTATGTGAGCCAAGTATAGGATAATGAAGCCATTGTGACATCACTGATGAGTTTGGCTCTTAGGCATTGGTGGAATGAGGTATTATGACATCACAGTCTCAGCTCTGGAATGTTGCTGCTATTTGGGTTTCTGCCAGGTACTTGGGACCTGAGTTTGCCACTGTTGAAAACAGGATATTGGGCTTGATAGGCCTGTCCCAGTACTATGGGAAATCATTCCGTGTCAATCTTTAGTGTCTATCTCAACCTCAGTCCTTCTATTCCCGCATTATTCAATGCAAGGCTTGAGGGTCAGCAGCTGGGCCAATTCATACTCTGATTCTTATGTGAGCCAAGTATAGGATAATGAAGCCATTGTGACATCACTGATGAGGTTGGCTCACAGGAATTGGTGGAATGAGGCTTTATGTCATAATCTCAGCTCAGGAATGTTACTACTCTTTGGGTTTCTGGCAGGTACTTGTGACATGAATTGGCCACTGTTAGAAACTGGGCTTGATGGACCTTTGCTTTGTCCCAGTATAGCAACGCTTATGGTCTTATGTTCTAACCATCAAGTGTCATTTATTTTTTAGTGTCTATTTCAGCCTCAGTCCTTCTACACCAGCATTCTTGAATACAAGGCTTGAGGGTCGGTGGCTGTGTCCATTCATACTCTGATTCTTCCCTCTCTCCTTAAAGAATGACCTGGGGATGATTATCTGCAAGGACCATCCTTGGTTCAGGTACTGTGCTAAAGCATGGGTTTTCTTAACCCAGTCTCCAAGTACTGCTAACAAAACTCCCAGCCTAGTCAATGTAACAAGACAGTGAGGATGACCAAAATGTGATCAGGGTAGTCCAATGATGGTGTGCAGTCTAGGCTCCACACACTAAAGGCCCTGAGAGCACTGCTCTGAACGTTGCTACGCTTTAGGGTGCTGGAATATTGCTATTCTTTGAGATTCTGCCTGGGATCTTGATACTCTTTGGGATTTTGGAATGTTGCTACTCGTTGGGATTCCGGAATCTTGCTATTCTTTGAGATTCTGCCTGGGATCTTGATACTCTTTGGGATTCTGGAATGTTGCTACTCAGAGTTCCAGAATCTTGCTATTCTTTGAGATTCTGGAATGTTGCTACTCATTGGGATTCCGGAATCTTGCTATTCTTTGAGATTCTGCCTGGGATCTTGATACTCTTTGGGATTCTGGAATGTTACTACTCGTTGGGTTTTAACCAGGTACTAGTGACCTGGATTGGCCACCGTGAGAACGGGCTTGACGGACCATTGGTCTGATCTAATAAGGCTAGGTTCTATTGCATTTGCTGCACCAGGACTTGCTATGTTAGCTAAGTGATCTGTTCAGGATCACGAGGGGCATTTGAATACTGGCCTCCCTGATTCTGGGCCTGCTAATCTAACCATTATGGCATTCCTCTGCTAGCTGCCTTTTCTAGGTGCTAAGAGTGGTGGAGTCAAGACTGAGGGCTGGAAAGCCAGGGTTCAAATCCAGCTCTTTGTGATCTTGGGAAATGGAAATACTTAGGCCCCGATGCTCTGTGTCATGCTCAGCAAGGACACACGGTGTTTCTTGTGCAAACTTTACTGGCAGAGTTTGAGTTTTTGGAGTCTTACTTTCTTGTCAGTGCGTGAACACTGATTGGCTCAGGCACCAACAGGAAAGCAAGGCTAGGACAGCTCACTCTGCCAGTAAAGACCCTGACAACTATTTAAGAAGAAACAAGCCATCCCTCCCTCCGATCCCCCCGCCCATCCCTCCACAACCCCCCCCTTGCCTTCTAATGAAGACCGGCAGGAGGGATGTCTTCTCCCTCCTGTCGGCAGGCTGTCTCCTTCCCAGTGCATTCTGGGATGCAGCAGCAGGGGCCTCAGGCTCTGATTGGCTCAGGTACCTAAGGCCCCTCCCATGAGTTCCTCCACCATTTTACCAGCGATTCTCCTTCGCTAGTAAAAGAGCTCCCACCATGGTATTTTTACCATGGTGTCAGAGCTTTGTGCAACTGTGCCTTAGTGACCCGCAGAGCAGAGACTGCAGTAGTATAAATTTCCTGACCTGCAAAATCTCCGACCATGAATCCTCCTCCAGTAGATACTACAAATAAATAAGACGCAACATTGTTTCATGATATCTTTATTGCCACAGTCCATCTGTTCTTACAATCAGTGCTTATCAATAGCAACAGGACCTATGATGAGAAATCTAATCGTTCACAACTCTGAATGCAAACACTGCATTATGGAGAAAAAGAATGGGGTGATGAAATAGTGCAAGGGCACTTGGACCTGGCACAAGGAAACACTATGTGCAAAACTGACACTGGATTTTTTTTGGCACAACATTAACATTCGAAATGTGACATTATACAAGATGTTGGACATCGTTTTGATCATTTTACAGGAGATGAGTTTGCCACTCATAAGGAAGGCAAGTGCAAACAATGCCCAGGGGTGGGCACACCGCAATCGAGGGCCACCACCCAGTTGGGATTTTGGGATTTCATGGGATCTATTTTGCATACAACGTAGACAATGTTCTGAAAACACAACAGGGTGGTGGCCGAGGACCCAGCGGGCCGGGCGCTCATCCGACACCAAACATTTCACATGGGAATTTGGAAATAGGTGAAATACACAAACAAAACCCAGGTTGATCTGGAGGCAGAACCTGGGCCCTCTGGACCAGGTCCTATTGCAAATCACCACAACACTAGTCCGAGTTCTCCAGACCACCGATGGGGTTCGATACAGAGGAAAGTGCAAACCCAGTGGATCATTTGAAAACCTCGAGGCACTGCAGACTGTATAGTCAGCATTTACAATCCAGAGAGAATCCAAAACTATTCTGGCGGGTGTGTTTTTAGGTTCCTGCGACTTGGTCATGGCTCCACCGTGAACAGGGGAATCCTGAAAGACACCAACATGTTGGTCCCAGGATTTGGAGCATGGAAACTGTCTTTGTGTGTATACATGTGTCTAAGATGACGTGGGGTTCATATGCTAGTCTAGAACACAGGTGGTGTAGAAATATG
This sequence comes from Geotrypetes seraphini, assembly GCF_902459505.1. Classification (NCBI taxonomy): domain Eukaryota; kingdom Metazoa; phylum Chordata; class Amphibia; order Gymnophiona; family Dermophiidae; genus Geotrypetes; species Geotrypetes seraphini. Next base: position 7,237,609 of record NC_047100.1, read on the forward strand.
GGAGAAGGGGTGTATTTGCTCACAAGAAATTCTTAACCTGTGTGCAGGTGGCTCACTATAAAACCGGACATGGAAGACCTGCGGCTCTTCCTCGAGGTTTTAAATGGAGCCATTTTCAAGGCATTTCTGTGCACAAAACAGGAGCTTATGTATAAAAAGGGGGATTTTGAAATCTCTCACCACCCAAGAGTGCACACGAATACTCGCTGAATACATGTGCAGAGTGTGTGTGTGTGTGTGGGGGGGGGGGCAGGTGTTCTAGGTGAGATCAGTGCACGGAAAAGGCCCCACAGACACCGTGGTAAAAAAAAAATACGTACACAAGCTTTTTCCCAGATCGATTTTCAGAGGAAAATGTTTTCCTTAAAAATGGCTGTGAAAAGTGTGGCTAAAAGTCTCCACCTTTCCTAATTGTTTGAAAGTTGCCCCCTATGTTGCCACAGCTCTTTGGACGTTATTAAGAACTTGTCAGAACCTGCATTTTTAAGCTTTCAGTTCAGTCGAAAGCAGCCTCTGCTTGGACCGCCATCATAAAAACTTAATTCAAAGTATTTTTTGATCTGCCCCAGCAAACATTCTTGATTAGAGGGGGCCAGACTGCAGCTCCCTTAGGAACTCAGTACGCCTCAGAGGCCCCCCCTTGTGGTCACTAGGTGCTGTTGAGAGCTGTGCCTGCTTTCCTGTGCAGGCTAGAATTAATGCCTGTGTGGCAGCCCCTGCACTGTCTCACCTGAGAGGAGCAGAATCAATCTTATATCGCCTAAGTGAAAGGGTACAGCAGCATCAATAAACACGGACGTTTTGCTTTTCTGTCATAGCAGCATTTACGACCACCATTTCTGATTTAGGCTCCTTGGAAAACATAGATATAGCAGACAATCTCAATAGGTTTCCTGATAATACAGTGTGTGTGCGTGTATATACACACACACACTGTATTATCAGGAAACCTATTGAGAATGTCTGCTATGACCAACCCGAGTCTACTGCTAACTGAAGGCTGAAGAGACAATGGCAGGGAAGTTCTCCGCAGCAGACATGATGCAGGAACAGTGCAGCTAACAATGTTTCATTATATCTTGTTTTCAAAATTTAAATGTATTGGTCTATTTGTCTTTGCTAATTGATTTTTTTTTCTGTTTAATAATGCATATCTTTTTTTTTTTTGCTTGATGTGATTTTATTAGTTTATATTATGTATTTCATATTATTGTTTTTAACTTGTCATGGCTCAATAGACTCTTGACGAAGGCTCAGATGCCGAAACACTGTCAGTGGCATGTCCTCGCAGTGCTGCCATCAATCAAGTGATCTTTACACCCGTGGCTGAATTATTGACATCTCATCCTCACGCCGTTGTGCCTGTACAGTACAGCTGTTGACATCTGCCGTGGGTTTGAATGCATCTGAACAGCAAAGCAGCCAGAGCCACTGCCGCCCCCATGACAGAACACCCAAACTGTGGGCCTTTTTCCGCCAAATGGCCAAACCTCGAGACGACAGAGCTAACCATGCCGCTACACAGGTACTTTGAATCCTTTTATCCAATTAATAGCGTGCCGTATTGTTACAGAAACAGCGACTATAAATCCTCACGACAGAGAATGTTAGGCTTTGCTTTACAGAAGTTGCCGTATTGAAAAGGATGCTAACCTGCTATATAATACCATGGATGTGCAAATCTTGTGACATGAACTTTAATGCATGGTTAGCATGGATTGCTACGTTTTAATAAAACCAGCAGGCCCAAGATTCAGGCCACAGTGATCCATGTTTTCTTAGAATTCTGAAAAATATCATTTTTAAAAACATTACCCTTAACCCCCTCCCGATAGGTCAGGCCTCTGTATTCCTTTTTTGAAAATTGTACTTTTTCCCTACCCCCACCTTTTTGTCTCCCATCTTTCTTCTTCTAATAGAATATTTCAGTATGAGGTATTGTTTTTTTTAATCGTAAACCGCCTAGACGTAATGATAGGCAGGATAACAAATATATAATGAAGTTGAAACTGTCCTATCTTTATCTGGTTTAGTCTCCGACTATAGCCACTAATTGGTTAACCTCTGGCCCTGCCAAAAGTTCTACCCCACCACTGGCCAGGTAATGCCAAGTCAGTCAGAGAACGGGCGCAGTGCCAGTCTGCAGCTCGTGCCATTGAATATCCCGTACATCAGCTGTTCACCCGTTCGCAAAGTGCCTTTGATTATGGCCATTTCCGGTTATTGCGGATTACAGTTTGCACAAGGCCTCAGCAGTTACTAAGATTTTAATTGTGTTTTTGTAACAGAAATCTCTCACTTAGCCGTACTGACGATTATAAGCTTCTATGTTAGCTGTGAAATGTTCTAAATCTGCTGTATAACAGTAAGGGTTCCTAAAAAAATTTTTCCTCATCCCCACAGGAACTCAATTTCCCCATCCTGTCCCCTCATGTTTTGTCTCTGTTCCCATCCCATTCCTGTAAGCTCTGCCTTAACTGCACAAACCTCGAACACTTATGATTTTAAAAGTGTTTGAGGCTTGTGCAGATGAGGACTGAGCTTAGGCATTGGTGGAATGAGGCATTATGACATCACAGTCTGAGCTCTAGCATGTTGCTACTTAGGATTTTAAAGTCAGATGAGGATGGAGCTTAGGCATTGGTGGAATGAGGCATTATGACATCACAGTCTGAGCTCTAGCATGTTGCTACTTAGGATTTTAAAGTCAGATGAGGATGGAGCTTAGGCATTGGTGGAATGAGGCATTATGACATCACAGTCTGAGCTCTAGCATGTTGCTACTTAGGATTTTAAAGTCAGATGAGGATGGAGCTTAGGCATTGGTGGAATGAGACATTATGACATCACAAGCTGAGCTCTAGCATGTTGCTACTTAGGATTTTAAAGTCAGATGAGGATGGAGCTTAGGCATTGGTGGAATGAGGCATTATGACATCACAGTCTGAGCTCTAGCATGTTGCTACTTAGGATTTTAAAGTCAGATGAGGATGGAGCTTAGGCATTGGTGGAATGAGGCATTATGACATCACAGTCTGAGCTCTAGCATGTTGCTACTTAGGATGTTAAAGTGTTTGAGGCTTGGGCAGATAAGGTCGGATTTACCTGGACATGTCCTCTGTTTAGAGGACATGTCCGGACGGCTTTTCATAACCCGGCACTTAGGCCAGGTTTTGAAAAGCTTTCAGCTGGGAATGTCTTTGGGAGGGCATCTGTGCATACATCGCAGTGACATCACACACATGCGTGCGATATCTTCGCATCACATATGAGAATGCGCAGATGCCCTCCCAACGCCGCTCCGAACAAGTGAACAGGTTGAGGGTGGCGGGGCTGGGGCATAACGGAACAGGGTGTGGCCAGGAAAACCGGCGGGTCCGGGTGTGGCCACGGCTGCAGATTCCACTTCCGTAAAATCTGGTAACCCTAGTCAGGTGGGACAATTGAAGACATTTTAGTTGGGAGCGACTGCAGGCCCATGGATGTATGATGATGTAGAAATGATTGGGGGGTGCTAAACACCACCGACTACCCCTCCCTGGACATTGTTTTGGTGTTTGCTCAATATTAGGCGTACTCAAACATTAACAGAGCTCCTATGTGGCTTAAATGTAGAAAGCCCTAAGTCCTCCATCTAGAAAAATAAAACATATTCTAATGAAACAACCTTCCACAGTGAAGTTTTATTTCAACATCCTTCTACATAAAAAAATAACTCAGCAATGTAAATAAAACGTTAGCTTAAATTTTCTTTTTGCTGTCGTCTAAATGCATTCTAACAGCAAACAAAACCTGAAGAGTCACCTCCACAGGTCAATAACAGGCAAAACAGTGGAGACAGAAAGCACGCCTGTGTTTCTGGACAATTAAAACACTCTGCTTGGGGGACAGATTCGGTCTCTCTCGCTCAAACTTTCCTCCCCGGATGGGCTTTAGCTGAGGGCTTCAGCCAGTGGCCTTCTCCTCTGGGTTTCCAGCCTGGCTTGAGCTGCAATTCACGTTGGAAACCCGGAAAAGAAGGCCACTGGCTGAAAGCTGGAGCCCTGGCACAGGAAAAGGAGGCCGAATCTGCCACCCAAGCAGAGTGCATTAATTATCAAGCACCCCTGTGTTTCTGGACATCTCAACTGTTCGTTTGCCTAAATGCATTCTAAGTGTTTTGCAATTATTTTTTGAAGAACTTTGGCTTTTAGGGGGCTTTGCTCCCTACCTCGCGCAGAATGTTACCCCACAACCAGCTTTTGAACCGATACAATCAAATCAATTTAGTAAAAATAAAAACCTACCAGTTTATGCCAGAAATTGTCTGTTAGTAGTTATCATTTGCAGAGATGCTAAGTCTCACTTATTAAGAGCACGTCACACGTGCCTTCTCTCAGGCAGTAAAGGCACAGTGCCAATCTTAACCATCTGTTCAATGAAGAAAAAAGTCAAGTGGCCCATTCAACAGGAAGAAATCTAAGCAAACTTCTCTGCCTACTGCTTCCTCCTGAAATCTCTCTTTTTCTCCTACCTATAAGCACCTGTGCTCTGAAATCTAACGCATATACTCTTAGCCACTGAGTCCAGAAAATGTACGCAGGCAGCTGATTAGTTACCCGGGCAAATTCTTTTGATGATTCTTATATACCTTCTCCGTCTAGATCAGGGGTGTCCAACCTGCGGACCCCGTGAAGTATTTTGTGTGCCCCTGGTCAAGGGCGATACATTGTTTTCCTCTGCTGCCCCCGGGTGTTTACCGTCTTGCCGGCTCCCTCCTCCGTGTCTTGCTGCAGCGTTTGTGCAGCCCCAGAAAATTTTTTTTTCCAGCCAATGCGGCCCAGGGAAGCCCAAAGGTTGGACACCCCTGGTCTAGATCCTTTCAGTGTCGCCAAAGAAAAGCAGTACATGAAATGCGATACGATACGTAAATCTGTAGATTTAAACCACAGACGCCCCTATTTGAAAAATCTCGCGCCTTGGGATGGTCCACTCTTGACATCTCTACATTTGGGAGTGATAAATACAGAATCTAACCCGCATTTAAAAAATAAAACGCACCTAAATGAATATGGAGTATCCTGGCAGGAGGTGGGTGGTGGTCTAGAAGATTACCTTTTTTTAAAGGTCTTTTTAACCCTAAAATCTCAGCATTCTATTATTAAAAGAATCGCTAGTTTTTCCGCTAGCAAGTGCCCCCTTACAAAGTGGGATGAGAACTTAGCATTTCATGGCACCTGGACAGTATGGCAGTGGCACTCGTCGGTTGACATAACATAACAATATGCTTGTACACCGCAGCTGCCTCTCAGTTCTGTGCGGTTTACGGAGTAAAAATACTGGACATTCACAGTGAATTACAATCCGTTAGTTAAAAAAAAAAAAATTTATCAAACAAGAATGTTTTTAACAATTTTCTAAACACCAGATACGTGTTGGAACGTAATACAGAATTACCAAGATGTTTATCCCATACACCGGCCCGATAAGATAGAATTCTGACAAAGAATCGTTTGTAAAAACATCCCTTAATAGATGGAAAGTCAAATAACCGCGAACCCCGTGTAGGGCATTTTCTATTAACAAATTCAAAGTGGTCAAGAAAATAACTAGGTAAATGACCATGTGAAGACTCAAAAACATATACAACCAAACTTAAACAATATTCTCGCCTCAACTGGCAGCCAGTACAATTTTTGATAATATTTTGTCACGTGGTCGAATGATTCAGACTGAATATTAAACGAACAGCGGTATTTGACAACTAACCACTAAACAATGCTGGAGAAATCATAAAGCAAGAAATACAATGTGCAATTATAAAACGTGAAACACTAGTCTGGTAGATGTATTCAGTGGTTTACTCGCATTCGTGAAGCTTAGAGCAAATATACTATATATATTTTTGGTGGGCATACACGCGAGACCTAGCAAGGGGCCATAAGAACGAAGCCTAAAAATTAAATGCAAAACAAGACTCGGTATTTGCACCAAAACCAATGCTTCCATAATTGATGGTCTAAAGGCCTACTGTTCTATTAAATGGAGCATTCACCAGACCCACAATCTCTTTTGTTTCACCTAGTACAGAGATGCATCAATTCTGAAGAAATATGGACCTCCTTTATTCCATGAATATTAAGGATCAAAAAGATCCCACGAGGCCATACAGATTCCCCAAAGCAGGGACCTAGATAATAACCCTGAAAGCTCACATCTAGGGAACTGGAGACGGTGAAGGTAACAGTGGCTTGTATCTTGAGGGAGGACGTTGACCCAGATGGTCTTTTGAGGACATCGTCCTGTCTGAAAGAGCTGTACTCAATCTGTGGCAATTTCTTAACCCTTTGGTACTTGCTTCCATTCTCCCCACTGAAGCTGGACTGCGAGGTGTAAAATGTAGTTCACCTTGATCGGATAATTAAACGGATTGCAATGAACTGTGGTTGACTACCTGATTAAACTTAGTTATGGTTGTGTAGTTTATTGTGTTTCCCCAAAAATGAGACAGTGTCTTATATTAATTTTAGGCCCAAAAAACACACTAGGTCTTATTTTCAGGGTATGTACATGATCATCTCTTTCTTCCTCTCCTTCACCCCAATTCTTCCTCTTTCCTTTTTCTCCCCCACATGTGCAGCATCTTTCCTTACCTCCCTCCCATCCCTTGTGCAGCAGAATCCTTGAGCGAGCACCCCCCCCTCAGACCACCCACCGCTGAACTCCCATCCGAACCCCGCCGACTGCGAGCGAGCCCTACATACCTCCCTAAGCAACGACAGGCCGGCAGCACTCTAAACAGGCTGCTTCGGCCTTGTCAGCCCGTGAATTCACTCTGCCGCGTTACTGATCACAGAATGAACATAGGGATTTCCATTGCTACTTTTCATTCCACTTTTGCTACTTTTCATTCCACTTTGCAACCACGGAAGCACCATTTAACAAAGTAGACTTAAGAGCCAGGCATAGTCAAATGTTTTTAGCTCCAGAGAATCTGGCCTTGCTGCAAGGTACAGTGGATCATAGTAACAGCTGGTACCTCATTCCATGCTTTTTAAATTCTAATCACAAACTCAGTCATTTTGAGCAGAGAATAACAAGGTGACAGAATTCCATCACTGTTCCCATCCCTGTGGGAAACAATCCTGAGTCATTCTTTAGTGTCTATCTCAACCTCAGTCCTTCTACACCAGCTTTCTTCAATGCAAGGCTTGAGGGTCAGTGGCTGGGCCAATTCATGCTCTGATTCTTATGTGAGCCAAGTATAGGATAATGAAGCCATTGTGACATCACTAATGAGGTTGGCTCACTCATAGGCATTGGTGGAATGAGGCTTTATGACATCACTATCTCAGCTCTACAATGCTGCTACTCTTTGAGTTTCTGCCAGGTACTTGGGACCTGAATTGGCCACTGTTGGAAACTGGGCTTGATGGACCTTCACTCTGTCCCAGTACCGTGGGAAACCACCCGGTGTCATTCTTTAGTGTCTATCTCATCCTCAGTCCTCCTACACCAGCATTCTTCACTACAAGGCTTGAGGGTTAGTGGCTGGGCCCATTCATACTCTCATTCTTATGTGAGCCAAGTATAGGATAATGAAGCCATTGTGACATCACTGATGAGGTTGGCTCTTGGGCATTGGTGGAATGAGGCTTTGATGACATCACAATCTCAGCTCTAGAATGTTGCTACTCTTCGGGTTTCTGCCAGGTACTTGGGACCTGAATTGGCCACTGTTGGAAACTGGGCTTGATGGACTTTCGCTGTCCCAGTATGGCAACACTTATGGTCTTATGTTCTAACCATCCCGTGTCCTTCTTTAGCGTCTATCTCAACCTCAGTCCTTCTACACCAGCATCCTTCAGTGCAAGGCATGAGGGTCAGTGGTTGCACCCATTCATACTCCGATTCTCCCCTCTCTGCTTAAAGAATGACATGGGGACGGGAACAGCGATGAATTTTGTCACCGTATCATTCTCTAATTTTCAGAGAATGGGAGCTGCCGGCTTGGCACAAGAGTGTAAATTTGTTTAAAATGCAGTAAGACTGTGGTTTGTATGTTCATTTCCCTTTTTTTTTTTAAACTTAAACTTTAAATTCTGTATGATGTTAACCGCTTAGGTATAAACAAAGGAAAGGTTGAGATGGTCCCAGCTTTACCCTGTTATGACTACAACCATGTTATTCCTCTCTAAAAAGGGCAATAGCTAAACCTAGTGGTATTGCATTGGGGGGGGGAGGGGTTTGGAAGGGAAAAGGGGAAGACCACATTTTGTTCAGCCTGTGTTTTTAGCACCTGGAACTAGCTGGCCACTCTAGTTATATCTTTCTCCAGTCTATAGCATCCTCTTTGATATTTACCCATTCGCATCACTTCAACATAGCACATTAAAAAAAAAAAAAAAAAAATCTTTGTCCATTCTGCTAGTTTTTGTTTTAATCCGACTCAAATATACTGGTGACTTATGAAATATTAGATATTGGTTAGTAACTTAATCCAAAAGACAGGTAAACGCTGGGTCTAAACTAAAGTACGCAAATTAACCTCTTTGGAAATTCAGCTACAGTGACAAAACATCGGTCTACGACGCTGGAAGAGCAATGCTGTCTAACGCTAGGCTTCAAGTTAAGTTCAGGGTGAAAAGGCTTCAGCCCACAGCTGTGTTACGCGACCCCCGACAGAGCAGATGGAGGTCTTGGAAAGCAATGACCGAGCATGCACCCGGGACCCCAGGGGCGGGGCACGGTCCCGAGCGTTATTTCACAATACTAGTTATCACAAAAAGCTTGCTGGACAAGTAAAACGCATGTTCAGTGTACAAGCAGAACACTGCAGGCTACTGACCCATGGAATACTGCTGGCAGCCTCCACAGGCCCTGGGCTTCTACAGTCAACAACAGAGCTACGATTGGCACAGGCAGCAGACTTCATATGACAATGTGGGGAGAGGGTCGGGGATAAACATGTCCTGAGCAGCCAGAAGTCAGGGACACATATCACAAGGAGGCAGGGATTGCCAGAAAAGGAAAAAAATAAAAAATCTAAAAACAAGCTTCCCTTCTACCACTGGATAAACCAGTGTGGTCGCCTGTTAGGCCACGTGAATGTGTGGAAGTCAAGGTTAACAAATAGAAATAATAGGGTGATTGTCTAATCGCTGTCTATCATTTGATTTGGTAACCTTTTGCCCTCCCCCAGTCTTGGAAATGCTGCAATACCAACCCTCTCGTTGAACGATGCCGACCCCACCCTCCTGGTACTAAAGCAATTGAACGGGGACTTTACGAACTGGAGCCACTCTTGCTAGACTGGATCCTATTCACTGTATTTTCAAGTTGTCCCGAGCCCATGCTGGGATTTAGTTTCCCCCATTAGTGATCTTAATATGCAGGGGAGGGGGGGGGGTTGTTTGCTTCCATTGCATTTAAAGAGACAGTAAACAATTTGGTGTCAGTGTACAAACAGAAAACGGGACATTTAACAAAAAAACTCAGTGGGATGCTACTCTTATTTTCTGCTTCTGACTCTAGCTCTCCCCAGAAGTGTCATCTCAGATTAATTAAAAATTCCAGTTTCCTGAATAACTTCTGATCTCAGCCTTAGAATGGCCCCCGTCCTCAACATCCTGAAGTCGTCCATTATAATTACTGCAGTTCCTCCTTCCCTAGATATCTGCTGCCCCGACTCTGGCTCTCAGCATATTTTTTTTTTTGGTTAATGAAGTACTGCCATGTAGTTCTCTAATTGGCACAACTGTGATCAAGCATGGCTGGTAGTGGCAGAAAACTAAGCTCCTCCCACCCATTGCCCAAGCATGTGTACATCAAGTTAGATTACAGTCTCAAAGAGAGTCGTTTTTTCCTTCGCAGTGGGGACAAGAGCCTCTGCTGGAAGCAGCTTAGCCTCTGCTTCAGGAGTCAGGTATTCGAGAAGGTGGTGACCCCAGACGGGCATCGTCAGGAGCTGCCAGCGCTACAGAAAAGGAAAGGAAAGAGAGCCGTCATCTGGATTCAGGATTTCAGGGCCAATACCCTCACTGGCTGGACAAACTAGAGATTTGCCCCCTGCTGTCACACCCTACCACGCGGAAAGTGTGCAGAGAGGATCCTGGACATACATGTGTGTCCTGTTGGCCTTACTAATTCAATGCTGACCTAGGCATGAGCATGTCGTATACCTACCAATACAGATCCCCTTCCAGAAAAATAAGCCCCCAACATTATTTAAAATAAACCTAATCACACTAGCAGTATCACTTCATAAGAGGTTAAAGCAACTGCCTTAGCACCCTCAGGTTGCGAGTTCAGCTCCCACTGCAGCTCCTCGTCACTCTGGGCAACTCATAAATAAAGTACCTGTCTAAAATAGGTAAACCACTGTGATTGTGTAAGTCACACAGAAAAAGCAGTATATCAAGTCCCACCCCCTTTACGCTTCTTCAAAACAAACCCAAGTTAGCAGAAAAGGACAATTACTCTTTGAAGCTCTCTCGTGGGAGTTATGGACAACTGACAAACGTCAAAAGAGGTTTGTTCTGTTGGCATTGCATCTCGCACACCTGCATTCATGTGTGCCAATGTACACCCCCCCCCCCTTCCATTCATACGCACCACTGCCAAATCTCTTTGCTAGAGGCAGAGAATAATGCAACACACACATGGGGGGGGGGGGGGGAGGTGAAAGATCAAAAGATGAGAGCTGAAGAGAAAGCAGAAAGAAGGAAAAAAACAAAACGGAGGAGACAGGGAATGAAAAAAAAAAAAAAAAAAGTGCGAACCACAGAGCGTTTCCCTGCGAGATGTTGGGAGGAGCTGCCTAAGGAGTCTTGTCCTCCTTGTTCAACTATTGCACGGAAATGAAGCGTGGAGCAGAGCTGATGACAAACAGCTTGGGAAAACAATGCTGGATGTTTCCAACTTCTTATTTGGCAGTGCTGGGAGTTCCTGGCTATAGAAAAGTGTGATTTGATGCTCCCCCTTCTGGATGAAGACAAGAAAGCCTCGTCTCCTCCTTGGTTAGGCTGAATGACGGGCAAAATCAAGGGGCACTTACCTCTCGCAACGATCCCTTACAACGCAGGAGCTTGCAAACAACCGTGAGGGGGATGCAAAGCATGGAGGCCAAAGCAAGACTCAACCCAATGGCTTCCCCCCACCAAGGATACACATAAGTATTATTGTATGTCAGAGGCTTATAGTTCACTACATGGAAGAAGAAGATCCCCTAGAAATGAGAAAGAACCGAAGAGACAAAACATTATTTTATGGACTGGCACCTGACTAACATAACATCAACTTATAGACCGCATAACCGTGAGGATCTATGCGGTTTACAAAAGATTAACTTATATCACAAATGAAACTCTTGAAAAATTAGTTACCCAGAAATCTAGAAAACAAATGAGTCTTTAAATGCCTTCTGAAATCCAAGAAAGAAATAGATGCAAAGAATAATTGCTTAAAATCTTTATCCCAGAAAGCGGCCTGATATGACAACGTACGTTCGTGATATCTTTTAAACTTGCAACCCTTCAGGTAAATGAAAAGAGCATGAGCTTTGCAAGATTATTTTGGATTAGAAACCGTGAGTACATCTCACAGATAAGCCATTAAAAATCCCCTCTACATCAGCCACTGCAGCAAGTAAGCTAGGTTTGCGGAAATACCAGTCAAGACCAAACATGCTTAGGCTTCTGTCTCCACCATTTGACTGTACCGGCTTTGCTAATTCTAGCTACAAACTCGGTATCATTCTCTAACCTGAATATACCCAAGCACCATGCCAACAACGGAAGACTGTCAAATCTTTCACCGCGATCAGCCCCTACTACGTACACTAGAGAGGAAGGGGCAATGCACAAAGCATCAGATACAACGCTCAACATCCCTTTGGGAAAACTGGATGGTCTAGTATGGCCTTTAGCCGCTATCATTTACACTTATCTGCTTAGGCTATCAGATTCCTCCTCTTTGATTGCTGAAGGATTCCACTTAACTGTTTTATGTTATAGTTACTGTTGTAAGTGTCTTAGATGAGCGATTGTCTTATGGTTTGCGATTGTGAATGTGCTTTTGTAACCTGCTTAGAACAGACGAGATGTGTGATCGTTTAGTTTTATTTTTAACTGGTTAATTCCCTCACAGATCCATGCTAAATACAGACACTCGTGCCACTGATTTCTGCATTTTTCAACTGGTGCAAAGTACGCAATTTTCTCTGCATGTATAAATTTGCATGAATGTGTGTTTTATTTATGTGTCTGTATCCAGTTCACACATCAGTTTTAGGGGTCCTTTTACTAAGGCGTGCTAACCGTCCATTATACTCTTATGGGCATGTTAGCATTTAGTGCACTCCTTTCTCCACTATATAAAAATCTCTGCTGTATATGTACAGTCTCCTGCATGGTAAATCTACATTGTTCTTCGCTGTATAAACACCATTACTGAAAATGTACAGTCCTCATTGTATCTTCGCTGTAAATGTACAGTCTCTTACACTGTAAACCGCTCTGAACTGTTTGTGGTACTGCGGTATATAAAAATAAAGTTATTATTATTAAATCGGTTAGCATGCCTTAGTTAAATGACCCCCATACTTTGTGCTTTACATTGAGCATCCCTTGTATACATTTAGGGTTCATTTGGGGAAAAAAGTCAACTAAACCCCAATAATTCTTAAAAAATGATAGGCAGGCACCACTAGATGGCACCCTTTCCAAACCACAATACAGTATTTCCATGGAAGCCCTCTTGATACAGATACCAGCTAAATAAGGTCAACCTCTTACATAAAAAGCAAAAACAAAGGCACTCAAATGCATGAATTTACATGAACTCCAGTACGACTCAACAGTTCCCTCCTTTAACTCTGTACTTTCGTTCAGTTGGAACCAGGGCTGGGGGGTTTGGCCTCTTGAACGTTCACTTGCTGTAAACCCAGGAACTGTTTTCTTCATTTTATGTCATCCTCCTCCCATCAGAACTGGTTTTGTCATTGTGAGTATCAATAGTAGGGGGCCAAGCACCTACGCTCCTGCTGGAAGCCCACGATTACAGGCCCAAAATCCAGACAGTAAGTGCCACCGTTGAGCCAAGACTTACACTCATTAGGAATGGGTCACACTTGTTTGAAAGCTCTACCAACCTAAGTAGGGTTATCAAATACCTGGATTTACCCGGATATGTCCTCTTTTTCAGAGGACTGTCCAAGCATCCGGATGGGTTTTCAAAACTTGGCACTTTGGTTTTTGGAAACCTTTGCTCGCGGGGCCGTGTCTGGAGGGCATCTGCACATGTGCATAGGCGATGCCATGACGTCACGTGTATGCACGTGCCATCATGTAGCATGCGCAGATGCCATCCAGACGTGGCCACGAAGAGATGGGGTTTGTGTGGGACCAGGGTTGCGAGGCAGGAGTGGAGCAGGGCAGGGCCACATGTCCTTTATATATATATATATATATATATTTTTTTTTTTTTTTTAGGACATTTGGTAACCCTAAACCCAAGCCCCTTTAGGATCAGAGCCAGAGCACTGGTCCCTGATCATGTCTTTCATAAAGAGGCAAGTCTATCCTACAAATTGGGAGGGGAAAAAGATCGACACGTATGCAGTGGCTCAGCGAGGGTTGACAGGTGCCTGGGGGGGGGGTGGCACCCCGTCTCTTGCCCTCTTCCCCGCCCGCCATGCACACCCCTTCCCCCTACCTTTCTAATTTCAGCACGAGCAGTGAGCAACAACTTCAACTAGAGATATGGGGGGAGGATGGGGAATAATAGGAAAAGGCGGAGGGGGGAGGAGAGGAGGAAGGGTGTCAGCGCCCCCACCAACATGGCACCTGGGGAGGACCGGGCCCCCCTCCGTTGCTACGCCACTGCTCTGTGGACTGTTTATTGAAACTTGATGAGGATAGATTACGTGCCAACCAGCCTCCTAGTTTTACTCTCAAACTGGTTCCCCAAAACATTGGTGTAGCCCATGGGTGGGCAACTCCAGTCCTCGTGGGCCGGAATCCAGTCGGGTTTTCAGGATTTCCCCCCCATGACTATGCATAAGCTCTATTTGCATGCACTGCTTTCAATGCATAGTCATGGGGGGGAAAATCCTGAAAACCCGACTGGATTCTGACCCTCGAGGACCGGAGTTGCCCACCCCTGATGTAGCCCAGATGCAGCTCATACCCAACCAGTGGTGTAATAAGGTTGGGGGGGGGGGGTGCGGTCTACCTCTAGCATTGTCTTCCTAAGGGCGTGGGGCTCCTCCTCCCCTCTCCTTGCCACCAGCACCTCTTGCCATCCCCCGTACCTATTTCACTTCCCCGGCATGAAGTCGCTGCCCGTGTCAGCATTGGCGCTCTTTCTGATGTCACTTCCGGGACTTTTGTGTTATCCTTAGATGTCTTCCTTTCTAAAATTATTGTATTTCACCCTCTACCCTCTTGTCAAGTGGGGTCTTGTTCCCCGTTTTGGTTCTCGTTAATTATTTCATTTTGATCCCTCTCAATTTAATTGCATTGTATATCGCCTAGAATGTCAACAGGCGAGCAATGAAATGTTTAATAAACCTTGAACCCGCACCTAGGAAGTGACGTCAAAGGGCGAGCCAGCGCTTGATGTGAGCATGCTGCTTACGCTGGAGAAATTAAAAAGGGAAAGGGAAGGTGGCGTGTGCGGCGGGGGCACCAATGTACCCAACCCGGAGTTAAGCATGCTTTCCTCGCTACTTTGCCTCCTCATTTCCCCATCCCTATTCCCTGCACCTACAAGCACAACCAGCTGTGAAACCGTTGCAAAAGCTCGTAGCCAACGAGCAGAGGACAATTTTCAGCCACAGTTATGTGGGCAAATTCCTTTGAAAACTCTCCACTTGAATATATTGCTTCTACTTTTGTGTATTTCAGAGGAAAGGAGGACAAATATTTTATGCTGCTTTTTTCATTTGCAAACACCATTTACATATCTCAGTTTATACCCCAGACACATGGGTCTGTAAAAAAACCTTAATTTGATCTTCAATCTCGTTCTTTGGAATGGTCCACCCTTGGCATCCCTGAAGATCACAATTCCACCCTACCTGTCGGGGTCGGCGAGACCATCCTCAGGCCAGAGAGGGGGCTTGAACTGGGGACTTTGTGCACAGAAATACAAAGCATCTGTTTCTACCGTTAAAAGACTTACCACACAGACTAGGGGGGTAAGAACAGACCAGCACCATTTCATGTAAGGGAAAGGACGATAACCAATCATACGAGCAATGTCGTCCATGAACCGATCTGCACCTGCATTGGATCAAACCAGAAAAGGCATTTACGGCTCTTATTCAGAACAGCAGGCTTTGCCATGGCGCTTTCTCTACCAGCAACTCTTACAGACATTCCTCATCATTTTAATTATTCTGCACAGACTTCAGTGGCATCGGCTTTGCAAAGACTAGATTTAAAGCAATGCACCAAATCACTTTGCATTTTCTCTCTCTGGGCCGAGCACTGGGGTAAGGTGCATGAACCTCCTTCATTCACAAGAACAGGATTGCGCTGAAGACAACGTGTGTGAACAGGAAGTTAGCACAGCTCATCTGTCAGAGCAGCTAAAGGACAAGAGGCCTTGCCAGGAAATCAAACAAAGGGCCAGCTTCAGAGAGATTCGTCCTAAATCCCAGACTATTCAACACTGAAACAGTCATCGCAGAGAACAAACCAGCTCTCGTGCACTGACATTCAACCCCTGATTGATGTGAAAAGAACCGGGCAGGAAACGAAACCTACATTTCAGAAAAGTAATTGGCAACTAGCAGAGATTTTTCTATTGGACAGAGTTTTGTTGAAACTGAAGGTCAAGGAAGGGGTGGGAGGGAATCACAAAAAATGCTATTTGGACTTTAAGCCTCCTTCCTTCTTTCACAATAGGAGATAAAATGGAGAAAACATTAGGTGAGGATCTGTATATGAATAAATATACAATATATTTTATATAGCTATGTACAAGCAGGTAGACTGATATATTATTGGCAGAAATAAGAAAGAGAATTGATTATGGTTTGAGGGTTGTATTGAGAACCAACTCAGAAAATGCTAACTCTGTATTGTAACACCTTTACAAAATCACAAGTATTGATTATGGTTTAATAATGTCTGTATTGAAACCACCTTAGAGAAAACAGGAGACGACATTTTCCCAAATAATGAACAGCCAGCGAAAGAGACTCTGGTGTCCAATCACTTTTATTGTATCTCAACACTCGACGCGATCGTGTTTCGGCCCCAGTCTTTGCTCGGTTTCGAGAAAGGTGTTCACATCAGATTGCGGAGCTATATTTCATAGGACCTTATATAGGCGTTCCATTTTTGTCAAAGGACCGGTGAAGGTATAATACGTTGAAAAGAAAAGACTCCTGAGGCAGGTCCAGTTGGGGCCGAAACACGATCGTGCCGAGTCTTGAGATAAAATAAAGGTGATTGGACACCAGAGCCTCCTCCGCTGTATTGAAACCATCCCAGGAAACGCAAACTCTGTATTGTAACACCATTACAGAAACTCATGTATTTTTTTAACACCATTACAAAGCTCGTATAAACCGCTCCGAATTGACTCCCCAGTCATTAGCAGCGGTATAGAAGCTTTCAATAAACAAAATGAATTTACCTTCTGTGATGTATTTGAATCTGTTTTTAAGTATTAGTCATGTTTTAGGTAAACTGCTTTGGGGTTTTTGGAAATGCAAAGATTGTATACTAACTGAAGAATACATCAAAGCTATTCATTCCTCGTTCCCCGCACCAGCTACAGTATTCTTCAAAGCTAAGAGGCCAATTTTCAAAGGAGTAAGGCGCTCGACGTTGAGGGTTAGGCACATAAATTGGTCCCTTTGAAAATTGGCTAGGTAGGGCCTAGTACTTAAAATTCAGGTTCCTAAAAACTGAGCAGCTACATGAGTGGAGTTCAGCTGTGCAACATATAGAAGCTCTGATTTTCAGCCCTAGATACCTAACGAGTTCCTCAAGCTTGAGAAATGAAGTGCAGACCTGAATGTAAGTAAAACTAGGTTTTAGGTCCCTGAACTTGGCTGGAAATCCACCTTGAATTTAAAAAAAAAAATAATTGGCCATGGCAGTGGGTTCCGGTGCTCCTGTTCCCTTATTATATTGTTCTAATTGTCTCATTCTCTCTTCCAGGCCTCGCCTTTCCCACAACCTACTGGAGATGCATTTGCTTTGTGTAGCTTTCACGGAAGCAGGGTTCAAGTCCTCGAGGCTCTTACCATAGACCCAGGCGATCACAACACACTCCCAGAAGGCTTGCCACAACAGCGTTATACCACTGGCTGAGTAATAGTCAAACAACTGGAAGACATACATTCCACCCTGCAGTTACATGACAAAGGACAGCACTGGTCATTCTTCCAATTAGGAGTAAAGCAGCAGTTTTAACTTTAATCTACACATCGATAATCCAAAATGCTAGTGGAACGGCAATACCTGCTTGCACTGGAAGCTGAGTTTAATTTATGCCCTGGTACAAAAAAAAAAAAAAGTTACTGATTGCAGATTGTCATCTCGAAACCAAACTAAATCCAGAACAAAAAAAAATTAATAATAATCTAAAGGGCCTTCTTTTTACCAGATTCCCAGAATCTATATCATTGTTTACTTTTTTACTTGCTGGGATGTTGGTTTATGCTGCCAAAATACTAGGAGTAATAAATAAAACAAATTTCAGAGCACTTATTTCTACCATAAGTAAGAATTGCTACTTTAAATTCCATATGATTTGGTCAACATGTCCTTTATTGGGTAGGGTTAAATGGCCATTTTTCTCAATGGAGGAGGGGGAGCGTTGCAGGGGGGGTCCGTTACTAGGACTGGTGCTATTTAACTTATTTATAAATGATCTGGAAATTGGAACGGTGAGTGAGGTGATCAAATCTGCAGATGACACTAACCAAACAATACACTGTTATACACACAGTCACTCATTGATCATTAGTAAATTAGATTACTGCAATGCTCTTTTACAAGGACTAAAGCAATTCTAAACAAAATATAAACTTCTTACTGGTGCATACAAATTTGACTATGTAACTCCACTCGTGAAATCTGAACATTGGTTACCTATTTCGTCGAGGACACTATATAAACTCGTGCTTCTAACATTATTAATTACCAATTCACCAGCAAGGATGTTGAGGTCTGTTCATAAAAAGCTTTTGCTAACAGTTGCATCCTTGTGAATTATTTGGACACTCAGAGAGTCTATATTTAATGTGAATACCTTGCCAGGCTCCCTATGTCTAGTCATCCCTTACTAATTTTAAGCAAAGCTTAAAGACTTCCTTTGAGGACTGAAGTAGAGTGGCTTTGGACTGGAGATGGCATCTGGAACCGGGTGTGTGTCTTTATTAATATACCCCCTCCCCTTTTACAAAAGCGCAGAAGAGGTATTTAGTGCCAGCCAGTGCGCTGAATACTCTGCGCTGTTCCTTGGTGGTTGAAGGGCTGCTCGGCATAAGTAACTTTCTACTAAAGGCCTCTTTACGTTTCTTTCGAAGTGGTCAACTGCAAAGAAACAGAGTTCCACACCTTGCACAAAGCCGATACTATAGTCTAACTTGGAATAAGAAAAACAAGATGAACTTTAAGACCTTGAATTTTCTGCCCCAGCTGACTCACTTACCTCTGTCACCATGGAGAGGTCAATGATGAAACACACAAGACAGCAGAGGGCAGCTGTGATTTCCCTCCGCACAAAACCGTTGATGGGGTGAGGGAACAAGTCCAGGATCCCTGTGATGAACCCTTCAACGCCAACAAACTATTTAGAGAGAAGAGATGGAGAACCAAAAATGAATGCATGTGGTCTCTGTGCAAGAAATATGAAAAACTAAGAGTCTCTTTTACTAAAGCTCATTGAAAGGTTAGCCAAGTGCCAAGAAGTAGAGAATGACACGGGGACAAATTTGTCCACGTCAGAACTCGACTTCCACATCCAGTCTTCGCGAGTTATATCGCAGTCCCATTCCTGTAAGCCAGGGGTAGGGAACTCCGGTCCTCGAGGGCCATATTCCAGTTGGGTTTTCAGGATTTCCCCAATGAATATGCATGAGATCTATGTGCGTGCACTGCTTTCAATGCATAGTCATTGGGGAAATCCTGAAAACCCGACTGGAATACGGCTCTCGAGGACCGGAGTTCCCTACCCCTGCTGTAAGCTCTGCCTTAACCGCACAAGCCTCGAACAGAGTTTGCAGGGATGGGGCAGAAACAGGAAAAGAACTCGCAGGGACAGAAAAATGAGTTCCCGCAGGGACGGGGAAAAATCTGTCCCCGTGTTATTCTCTATTAAGAGGCAATGCATCAAAACAGCGGAGGACAACGGTGTGCTGATAATCCCGAACCGGCATTTGAGCGCAGGACAAAGGTGTGCTGATAATCCCGAACCGGCATTTGAGCGCAGGACAAATGCATGCCACCGCTTCCACTGCTTTGAGGCCTTCCCTTTTGCGCTCTAAGGGTGTGTGTGTGGGGGGGACGGGACCCCCCACCCACTAAACTTAGAAGTCCTCGTGCTCCCGTTGGGGGGTGTGTGTGAGGGGGAGGGAGGAACCCCCCCACTTACACTGAAAACTCCTGAAGAGCAAAAACAGGAAGGAGAACGGGAGTTTTCAGTGTACTGGGGGGCTTCCCCCCCCCCCCCCAACAGGAGTGCGAGCAGTTCTAAGTGTAGTCTGGAGGATCCCTTCACCCCCACCTCCAGATCGTAAAGCAGAAGGCCTCAAAGTGGCAGAAGTGGCGGGGTGCATTTATCATGTGCTCAAATTGTCGGCACGCCGTTGTCCTCCATGCTTTTGACAGCGTACCCTACTAAGAAGCCTATATATATACCTATATACCCTACTAAGAAGCCTATATATACCTTATAGGCTTCTAGAATTTAGCACACACTAAGTTTTTTTTAGTAACAAAGTTCCTGTCATTTCAATTCACTTTCCTCACCCTTGACCACCATCTCTCTTATGATGCTCACTCACTTATCGTAATTGCCTTCTACTCTCTTCTTTTCTCCCGTTTCCCTCCCCACTGCTCTGCATTGATCCTTGTCCTCACAAGCTGACAGTGAAACGATTGAGAGTTAAACTGGGTTATTTTTGTCCTCTTCCCCGTCACTTCTATAGGTTTCCTTCTGTCCCCTCTCTCCTTTGCTCCCATCCTTCTTCCTGTGTTTGTTGGTCTTTCCGCCAAAATCTAGGGTCCCAAAGTTTTTCAGATCAATTTTGAATTCCTCAAGTAGATCGAGATCTTTTCCTTTGGGATACCTGGCTGTCGAGTCCCAGAACGAGAAGCATGAAGAAGAAAAGGGCGGCCCATATTGGAGCAAATGGCATCAGGGTCACAGCTTTGGGATAGGCGATGAAGGCCAATCCTGGACCTGTAGATCAAATGGAAGTGGGATGAGCAAAAGCTGATAACCTGACCATTCTGCAAATCACAGGACAGGCAATTCGTGAAAAAAATATTACACAGGCAATTCATGAAAAAAATATTACACAATGAGCTTGAGGGTAGTGAAAAAGAAAGGTGGCTGGGGGGGGGGATCCGACCAGTCACCTCAGAGCAGGGTGTGGCTAGCTAGACCTGAGAAATGCCACATATTCTTGTAGATATGCAAAGAAAGAATTTCCTTTTCATGACACCCTTTTTTGCAGACATTACTGTAACAGAGGGTGACCCAAAAATTGCACGCAGGGACACATGCACGCATGGACAATAGCGGGAGTGGATACTATTTTGCCTTTTTGAGGTGGGTGGGGGGGACCCCCCCACTACACTTTAAAGATTCACTTGCTATCTAGTGTTAGGGTATGGTTTATATCATGATTATAGGAACCCTAATAATGATATAAACCTTACCCTAACAGGAAGGCCCCATCCCTTGGGAGGGGCTTGAGGCGCCTCGGGCACTTCAAGCCCCTCCCACGGGACGGGGCCTCAGGAGTATCAGCAAATCAGGGCCTTCCACTTAAACCGCCACAGTTCTCCATGCTTGCCCTTGTCCGTGCACGCAATTGTCGGTCTGCGCACTTGTCCCTGCGCATTGGTCGGAGCGCAATTGTCCTGCACTCATTTTGTCGGTGGACCATTACAGAGCCACTCCCTTTAACAGGGCAAGCTCGTAGAAAAGAAGTGTGGCCTAGAACTCCTGGGCCCCGAGTGCATCACTTTAATTTGGGCTGGGTCCAGGAAGTACAGGAAAATTTAACTTAAGAATTTCTGCTCAGCACTGGCGTCTAAAGCCACCGTCATTCCGAGGGCATTCCTCAATTTTTTTTTGCTTCAGTTTGACTTTGGACTTACAGTCACGGACCCCTGATGAAGGCAGACAAACAGCCGAAACACAGACCGTATAGGGCCCTAGGTTTCTATTCATCCATAGAAGAAGTCCATCTGTGTGTCATACCATTTGCCTACTGAAGAAATTGTAATCGTGGTCAGGTGACAATTTTTACAACGCACAAAGCCACATCGCTCTAGTGTATTAACAGTGACAGCCACAACTGTTTTAAATTAGTTTTATTAATAAACTTGGTTGCGCCTTGGACATCGACTCCACTTTGCTGTCCGTTTGTGGATTAGCGTTCTTTCGTGACTTTCATTGTATCCAGTGGTTTTCATGTTTGTTTCCTCTAGGAAACCACTAAAATAGGCAAAATGTCAGCCTTCTACTGAAATGCCTCAGAATATTTACGAGGGAGACAGTACCTATGTAAGCCCTGCATAGATAATAAAAAAATGAAGTCTTACAGAGGGAAAATTGACTGGAATGACATAATGTCTGTTTGATAGCAGACTTTATTCCAGCCCACAGAAGCATCATCATACCACATAAAACCAAAGAACCTCCAGGGGGCGATAGAGATTAGGTATAAGCTTCACAAAACTGGACCAAACACCGCTGAAGGACAGGATATAAATAGTTTTTTGTTTAATATAATTTTTATTAATTTTCCAATGGCAAACACCATAAAAGAAATACAAAAGGCATACAAAGAACAACCAACATCAATAAACAATGTAAAGCTATCCGCGTGGTTTCTTCATGGAAGCTTAAAGGTTAAAGTAACCCCATCCTCAATCCCCACCCAAACCCATCCCCTGAGATCCTCAGCATCATGAATTTAAGAGCATGGGACAAACCATCCCATATAGGTGACCAATTTTCTTTATACTGTTTCCACATTCGAGGTGACCCTCTCTACATCCAAATATTCCAATTCGTTTCTCCTTAAGGTAAAAGTGGGAGCACCAGACTGTCTCCAGTAAATCATAAACAGGTTTTAAATAAAGAAATTACAAGACGACCTTCATAGAATTGAAGGAGCGGGGAATAAGAGCGAGAACTACCAGTCTTTCTCAGTACTTACCAGACTCCGCCACCTTCGAGATGTCCACTCCTTGCTCCGAAGCCATGAAGCCAAGCACTGAAAATACAACGAAGCCAGCAAAGAAGCTGGTGGAGCTGTTGATCACTGCCAGGATGTAAGCGTCTCTGGAGCACCACACAAGGATGAAAGAGAGAGAGAGAGAGGCAAGCGTCATAAGGAGAGGATAGAAGGCTCTCCACCTGCCCTGGTTTTCAGAGGATCCTGGGGATGCCATTGCCCAAGGTGAACCATACTCCAAGAAAACCAATTTTGATTTCTAGCCATCTGTCATGCACACCAGATCTAAGCCTTCAGAAACATGCACACAGCCACTGCTCGGGTTAGAAAGTCTGGCTACCAAGACACAGTCCTTTTGAATTTTCCCAGTACAACAGCAAATGTAAGTTTCAAGAGCGTTTTAGCCCAAGGAAATTAGTGACTCTACCCCATTTATAGCTGACCAGTTTTGAAGCCTTTTTGACTCCTTTTTTGGAAAGGAGGGATGTCGTCATCGTTCTTTCCAGGCTAAAGCTGAATACAAAAAATTGGACCGCTTTCTTATAAGAAAATCAGTGGAGAAGCCAGGTTAGAAAGTGGGAATATTCCAGTACGAGTTCTGTTCTGGTTTTGCCTTGGTGTTTTCCCCACTGGATTTTTATTGAACTGGAAGAATTTTTAACAAGGGAAAAACAAACATGCATACACACACAACACAAACACAGAATGGCTTTTTAATTTCATATAGACCATTAGAGGGGGAGTCAGAATTGAGGATAAAGATCGCTGGAGAACACACCTCCCTACAATTTCTCTCCTGCAGGAAGGAGATACTTTCAGGGTATTTGGACTTTGCTCAATACCAGTAATAAGATTCTACTGTAGTCCAAGAACATTTGGGATTTAATTTTAGGTTTAAAGTTTTTTATTGAACTTTAATTAAAGAGAAAATACTTAAGTGAAACAGTCAATACATCAAAGTATATACCATTGATATAGTAGATAAAACATAATATCTCAACTTTAATAACCTTTAACATTGCTGGTATTTCTAATTCGCAGTGATAAAAAAGTTACAACTAGCTACCCATTTTCACCCGGCCCCTACGTGAGCATACTCACCTATAGCAGTTGTTGTGGAACCGATTATAGCTCCCTAAAGCTGTCAGTGCCCCTAACCCAATGGCATAGGAGAAGAATATCTGAGTGCCAGCATCAATCCAGACCTGATGGAACAGGAGATATTGTTCAAGGGAAGAAGAAAGACAGTGAAGGATGAGCACAGCAGCGTTCCTCCAGAAACGAGACGTTCATGGACTGAGTTTCTGGAGAAAGAGAAGACACCCTGCAAGAAGGACGACTACGGATGATGTTTTGCTGAAGACAAATATCCTGGTACAGTCTCTGCCTGAAGGCTGAAGCCATCTTAGTTTTAATAATAACTTTATTTTTCTATACCGCAATAATCTTGCGACTTCAAGGCGGTTCACAATGAAGAAAAGCTGTACAAATAGCGAATTACAGGGTATAGGTAGATAAGAAAACATTGAACGGTCAGTGAAAGTACAAGGTGAGTTACAGGGTCAGTGAATTACAAGGTTCACAATAAGTAACACCATACAATCAGCGAATTGCAAAGCGGATAAGAGAACACTGTGCGGTCAGAGAATTACAAGGTGCAAGATGGATTAGAGGAAAATATACATAAGTTGTTGAAGAATTTACTTGTTTCCATATTACATTAAGTCACGGTGCTGTCTTAGAAAAGCTGATTTTTCACTCAGAGAATAGTTAAGCTCTGGAACGCATTGCCAGAGGTTGTGGTAAGAGCGGATAGCGTAGCTGGTTTTAAGAAAGGTTTGGACAAATTCCTGGATGAAAGGTCCATAGTCTGTTATTGAGAAAGATATGGGGGAAGCCACTGCTTGGCCTCGATCATTAGCACGGAACGTTGCTACTATTTGGGGTTCCGATATCTTGCTATTCTTTGAGATTCTGCCTGAAAACGTGATACTCTTTGGGGTTCTAGAATGTTTTGTAACTCTTTGAGATTCTGGAATGTTGCTACTCTTAAGGTTTTGGCCAGATACTAGTGACCTGGATTGGCCACCGTGAGAACGGGCTACTGGGCTTGATGGATCATTGTCTGACCCAATAAGGCTATTCTTATGTTCTGATATGGCAGTGGCCCTTTGATTGATAAACTACATAATGACCTTTGATTTATCCTGTTCAAGGTCAGGCTGTAGACTATCTACATAATCCAATGCATCTTATTCCCCACCCTGAAATGCTCAGAATTGGTTGGTCGTTACCTGAGCTTCTGCAAGCTTGGACCAGTCGGGTTTTAGATAATATACAATGCCATCTACTGCTCCGGGAAGGGTGACGCCATGAGCCAACAGAACAATCAGCACGACATAGGGGAACAGGGCAGTAAAGTAGACAACCTAGAAGGCAAAAGTCAAGAATTCATTCAGAATAGATGCCAAATTCTCTACTCATCGCAATTTCTCTGCATGCAGGTGGCTGGTCAAGTGGTTGCTGTTGTCCACAAACCTTGCCATAGCCGAGTTAAGCACAGATCAATGAGCGTCAAGACTCTTAAGCCACCCGTGATGGTTCCCTATAAAAGGGACACAGGCAAACCGGGTGCAAAGCTCTACTTCCATTCTGTTAAACTCTCGGGACCTAGGGATGTGCATTCATGTGACATGGCGTGGGACTTGTCGCCCATATTGTTTGTACCCAAAATGATAGGAAAAAAAACTTATCAATAGAGAACACTGTCGTTCCAAATAGGATGCACAATTGGCAACATTTTCCCATGAAATGAAAACTTAATAAAACAAACAAATAAAATGACCTTCATACCCCTAATAAGATCTTCTTGTTGTTTAAGTTTTATATTGAAAAACCACCTTGAGTATATGTAAAGAAAATAACTACAGATCTTACTCCTATGCCCATGTCTGTTTTATGTTTTTTAGTGGGTTTTTTTAAATAATTCTTTATTCATTTTCAAAAATTACATTAAGTGTTAAATATTTTCATTCACAGTAACAATAAATACATCACTTATAAACAATCATTGGAATATTACATAAATTCTTATCCCTATCCCTCTCCCATCCCTCCCAACCATATACTCCATTATTGTATGATATATGTAATAATAAAATACCCCCCTCCCTACCTCATAAACTGATAAACATAAGGGAAATAATTTTACTTAATCCTGACAATATTTTGTTAATGGTTTCCACACATCCTGAAATTTCTTAAAATATCCCTTTTGTAAAGCAATAAATCTTTCCATTTTATAGATATGGCATAAAGAATTCCACCAAAAATTATAATTTAATCTCCTCCAGTCCTTCCAATTATATGTGATTTGTTGAATGGCAACCCCTGTCATTATTAGTAATAATTTATTGTTATTTGCAAAAATCTGACTTTTTGCTCTCATATCCATACCAAATATCACAGTATCATAGGATAATGCCACTGGGTTCTCTAATAAATTATTAATTTGGTCCCAAATTGATTTCCAAAAATTCATAATATATGGGCAATGAAACAATAAATGATCTAAAGTTCCTGCTTCTAAATGACAATGGCAGCATCTATTAGACAAAAAACTATCTAATTTTTGCAACCTAACCGCTCTATGTAACAGAAAAAACCAAGTTTTATGTTAACTAGCTGGGGAGGGGGAAATATATTGAAAGATCTGCGTCACCGACTTTTATAGCATTCTGATCAGATTAATTCTGTTTAGAAACCAACAGAGCAATAAGATCTAAAAATAGTCTGAGCTTACAGGCCTAATGCTGCTTCCTAAATTATGATTAGTTTCTGAATGAGAAACGAGACATTTTATCTCTCTTCTCCAGACAGAGGCTGCAATAGCAGGAAACCAGGATTCAGTGGCGTAATAATGGGGGGGGGAATCCACCCTGGGCGCCGGCTCCTCTCCGCCCCCCCTTCTCTTCCCCGTATCTCTAGCTGTTCACCACCACGAGCAACAACTTCAATGTGCACACAGGAAGTGACGTCAGAGGGAGAGCCGACGGGGGCCACAAGGAGCACGAACTTGATGCTCACGGTGGTGAACCACTAGACTCGGGAAGGGGGGGCAGAGATGAGAGCAGGGGGTGCCACACCCTCACTACGACACTGCCAGTATTGAAGAGTTTGGGCTTCTGCGTTCTTAGAGCCTGGTGTACACAAGCCTTTGCGTCAAACGATCTCTTAGCAGTCACTTTAAAAAGCCACTCTCACCCTAAAATAATAATAATAATAATACACAGTTCGCGAATCGCGGACTCGCTCATTCGCAGTCTGCTCCGACCGCCTCTTCCTGTAGTAAAGTTGGGCTACACCAATCAGGAGCTGCGTGTCAAAGCATTTCCTGATTGGTGTAGCCCGACTTTACTACAGGAAGAGGCGGTCGGAGCAGACCATGAGTGATTGTCTTCACCCGCCAACACCCCAGCTGCCCTCTCCTGCAAAATTCGCAGGGGTTCCTGGAATGGAACCCCTGCAAATTTCGTGGAAGTATTGTAATCACTTTATTTTTATATACCACAATACCACAAACAGTTCAGAGCAGTTTACAGAGGAAGAGACTGTATACAGACAGCGAGATTACAAAAAACTTTTCGAGATTACATTATCATGGTAAGGTGGGGATGATGCGGTATACAAACCTAAGGATTAGATTAGATTAATCAAATTTTTCTGGAAGTGTTTTAAAAATACATCAAGGTAGAAATGGAGTCAGAGAAATTTATCAAAGAGATAAGTTTTGATTGACTTCCTGAAAGTTTGATAAGAAAGTATGTTTGAAATAAAGTTGGTTAAACATTTATTCAGTTTGCCTGTTTTGGAATGATAATGTTCTATCAAGGAATTCTATCTTAAATGGCTCCAATTTTCCCTGTCTATCCCAAGTCTGTTAAGATCCTTTTATTTTGCACTCAGAACGAAGGCTGGGATCTTACATGGTGAGCCTGCATTTGCTACTGTTGGGAGACTGCCCTCGTGTTACCTTAGTCCTGTCACTTCATTAACAGTCCTTGGCTAGGGGGTCGAGCACCAGAATTCCTTCTGGGGTACTGCAGTCCTGAGCCCTAAATCTAACCACTAGGTGTCACCCACTCCTCATTCATTGTTCAAGGGGCTGGGCTCTTTTCTTGTCAAAACTACACTTCCCCCTCCGTATTTGTGGTTTCCGTATCTACGGATTCACTTATTCGCGATTTTAAACTTAAAATTCCTTTTTTCGGGCTATTTTAAGCCCTGTAAGCCCACCTCCTTAAGCCTTACCTGGTGGTCTAGTGGGTTTTCGGGACAGGAGCTTCTGCCCTGTGCAGATCGCTCACAGGAAATGGCTTGAGAGACTATGGGAGCTCAAGGCAGCCATTTCCTGTGAGCGATCTGCATGGGGAAGGAGCATGGGAAGATCGCTCCTGCCTGAAAACCCACTAGACCACCAGGTAAGGCTTAAAGGGGGGGGGGGGGTTTCAGGGCTTAAAATAGCCAGGAGAAGCAGGGGTTAGGGGCAGAACTGGTCCGAATATTATTTGTGGTTTTTTTAATATTCGCAGGCCGGCTCTGACCCTAACCACCATGAATACGGAGGGGGAAGTGTACTCTAATCTGCAAAAAAATATGAAAGCACCATTTAAAAACAGGCTTTTATTTCTAAGCAGCCTGCTATAAGCAATCTCCATGGTGCTGTGCTTGCGTTCCTTGCCGATTTTCATGGCTATATTAGGAACCATGATATGTCCACAGAGCAGTCAGTCATTAGGATGGGCCACTCAGAAGAAGCCACCTATGCTGTTTTTGGGTCTCAGACATAGTTGGTACAATTGGATGGGCAACAGGGTTGGCTTTTTTCTCACCACTATACCACAACAAGCGTGCAGTTGTGATTTCCGAGCTCAATCCTATGGAGTTGTCACTGTAAATGGCCTTGTAGCCTCTGTCATATTGGGAACCAGTGCAGATGGTACGATATGGATATTAGGGAGTGTCACAGAAAGGGAACTAAAACAAGAAGTCTCTTAAGAGACAGCTAGTGGCAGCAGAATATGTATTTTCAATAATGGCATAAACTCAGAATCCTCCTAAATTTTCCAGTGTGTGTTCTGGGCGTGATGAAAGTGTTACACGAGACTGCTGGGCAACGGGACTGGAAACCCAGGGCCCCATCTCTGCAAAAGGTTATTGCCACAGGGCTTACATAGTAACATAGTAGACGGTGGCAGATAAAGACCCAAATGGTCCATCTAGTCTGTCCAACCTGATTCAATCTAAAAATTTGTTGGGGTTTTTTTTTTTTTTCTTCTTCTTATCTATTTCTGGGCAAGAACCCAAAGCTCTGCCAGGAACTGTTCTTAGGTTCCAACTACTGAAGTCTCCGTCAAAGCTCACTCCAGCCCATCTACACCCTCCCAGCCATTGCAGCCCTCCCCAGCCCATCCTCCACCAAATGGCCATATACGATCACAGACCGTGCACTGGCCTTAGTTCTTCAATATTTACTATTATTTTCTGATTCTAGATCCTCTATGTTCATCCCATGTGGTTTTGAACTCCGTCACCGTTTTCCTCTCCACCACCTCTCTCGGGAGCGCATTCCAGGCATCCACCACCCTCTCCGTGAAGAAGAATTTCCTTACATTGCTCTTGAGTCTACCACCCCTCAACCTCAAATTATGCCCTCTGGTTTTACCATTTTCCTTTCTCTGGAAAAGATTTTGTTCTATGTTAATACCTTTCAAGTACCTGAACGTCTGAATCATATCTCCCCTGTCCCTCCTTTCCTCTAGGGAATACATATTCAGAGCTTCCAGTCTCTCCTCATACGTCTTTTGGCGCAAACATCCTATCATTTTCGTCGGCCTCCTCTAGACCGCTTCAAGCCTTTTTGTGTCCTTCGCCAGATACGGTTTCCAAAGGAAAACTCCATCAGCAATTTTTAGATTATGGGAAGCATTTGTTGAAAAGAGATCCATAACTATTCATATACAACAGATCAACAAAAAGATAGCAAAATGTAGTGGATTAAAAAAACATAATTTTGTAGCTGGAACGTTAATGTCTGCCCAACTCTTAACAAGATGGGCTGGAATTATTATAAAGGCACTTTAATGAATTCATTGCCTATTAAATATAACAGCAACTGAAATTTGGGTATATTGGTCTTTTTTTGCATCTCCTGGAAAATGTGCCTCCTATGATAACGCCATTAATATGGAAGGCATGGTTGGAGAGATTACAATGATGTGATTAATCCTGATGTCCTGTGCGTCGAGGCATGCAGGAAAAAAAAAAGGAGACACGCGGAGTGGAAAGAACATAAGAACTCAATGACAATCAAGAACTAATGGAGCAAGTGACCTCTGCAGAGTTAGGGAGATTAAATTCATTATGATGCGACTAGTAGGAAGTCAAATACATGATTTAAAATTCTGCCTTCATTTTCTTGCCTCTCAGGAAGACACCAACCCATGTTTTCTATAAACAGAGACTAATTAAAAATGGCATGCTCCTGTTTTCCTGTTTTACAGCCTTCATTCAGCATGCTACTAAAAGTAAACGATTATCCAGGCCCCAGATGTCCTAGAGGCAGAGTCAATCGATACTGAGTGTGAACCGGAGAACGAGAGTTTGCCCTCTGAGCTGTTCTTTCATCTGGCTTTTCTTCCATGCAACCTTAGACCGAGTTATCATCTGGACTAATTTGCTGCCCTCTGTCATAACGAGTTCAGGTGCTTGCTGTAATTTTAGAAGTGACGGGACAAAAGTGCGTGAGAGAAAACGCGCGCTGACATTTCAGAGCGGACAAGTGAGTGCAAGACGTGAGCGTGCCGCTCTAAAAGCTTTTTTTAAAGGGCTCCGACGGGGGTGTCAGGGGGGAAACCTCCCACTTTGCTTATTAGTGTTCGCGCTGCCGTGTTGGGGGTGTATGGGGGGTGTAACCCCTCCCCACATTATACAGGAAACTTAATTTTTTATCTATTTTTTTTTTTTTGAAAAGTTAAGTTTTCTGTATAATGGGGGGGTTACAACCCCCCAAAACCACCCCCAACGGTAGCGCCAACACTATTAAGTAAACTGGGGGGGTTACCCCAAACCCCCTCCGTTGGAGACCTTTAAAAGAAGCTTTAATAGCGGCGTGCTCACGTCTTGCGCTCAGTTGTCCGCTTTGAAATGTCGGCACGCGTTTGTCTCGCCCGCTTTTGACTATGAACCGTTTTAGATGCGTTTGCATAATAAACATGTCAAACTGATGAACTGCCAATAAAAGATAGGGGACATTTCTTTGAAACAGCCTGCTGGCGAAACATGTCGGAAGAAGTCCCCCCCCTCTCCAAGTTGAGCGTGAACACTTGTCAGTTTACTTGGGGGGGTTCCCTCCCCAGACCCCCACTCACAGCGGTAACAGGAACATTTTGAACATGGTGCGCTGAAGTCCTGCACGGGATTGTCGGAGCACCAATGACCCACGCGCTTTCATTACGGAACCTAAACAAACAACTAGAAGGTACTATGGAACAATACTGATAAGTCAGCAGTTATTTTGGGCGCTTGGCTTTATTTGCTATAATTATGTACTATCTTTGGCTGGATAATAATAATAACTTTATTTCTGTATACCGCCATACCCAGATGAGTTCTAGGCGGTTCACATTAATTAAACAGAGTTACAAGTGGTTCCGTACAAAATTGATCACAGTTGCGAACAGCGAAGAGAAGTAAGGGGGAGAGGGGGGGAGTCGGGGGGGGGGGTTCATTAGGGGAGAGGTGGAGGTTAATGAAGGGGTATTAAGGGTCCTGGTCTTGGAATAGGTGGGTTTTGAGTAATTTTCTAAAGTCAAGGTAGTTGGGGGTCTTGAGGACCATTTGGGCTAGCCATGGGTTTAATTCGGCGGCCTGGAAGGCGAAGGTTTTGTCAAGGAATTTTTTTTTGAGTGGCATAGTTTTAGGGAGGGGAAGGCGAAGAGTTGAATTCTGCGGGAGTTCTTAGTGTTGTGGTTTAGGGTGAAGTGAGGGGAGATGTAGCTTGGGGATAAACCGAATATTGTTTTGTAACAAAAATAGGCGAATTTGAATATGATATTCTGGATTCTAGTGGGAGCCAGTGGAGTTTGTGGTAGAAAGGGGTGATGTGATCCCATTAGTTATGGTTAGTTTAGTGCTGACTTTGGAGATTTTTATGACCAATGACATCTCCTGATCACAGACATAAGGCAAGAAATATATCTGCATCGTACGTCTGGAGCACGTGAGGTCTTTTCCTCCCACTATAGAGTTTCCTAGGTGTATCCAGCTGTTTTTTATTTAGTTACAGTATTATTATATCCCCAAGCTACCTCAACCCTTACTTCAATCTAAACTACAACACTAAGAACTCCCGCAGAATCCATCTGTTCGCCTTCCCCTCCCTTAAACTATGTCATTTCAAAAGGTTCCTTGACAAAACCTTCTCCTTCCAGGCGGCTAAACTGAACCCATGGCTAGCCCACATTGTGCTCGAAGCCCCCACCTACCTGGACTTCAGAAAAAAAACCTCAAAACACACTTATTCCACGGACAGAACCCTTAATACACCTTCCTCTCCCCCTTCACCCCCCACCAACGCACGTGAATCTCCACCTACTCCTTCTTATTGCACAAAACCTCAACGACCTGTATTTTCCAGTATAATAACCTTCTTATTATACACTCCTGTTTTCCCATATATGACCTTCCTATCGTACATTCTTGTATATTCCTGTTAACTTCATTGACTTCATTGTTTGTAACCTGGGTATGGCGGTATACAAAATAAAGTTATTATTATTATTATCAGTTTTGAAATTTTGCTTGATTTGAGTATTTCTTATTCACTATAGAACAACATAACATTTTAAACTTGTGTTGCATATTTGGTAAGTTAGATTCTCTCAAGTAGGTCATGAGAGGCTCATTAAATCCTCTCGGACCCCACAGCAGAAAAATGAACCAACTATGAACATGAATTCTAATTCAAGCGCTGTGCTCGCCTTCTGTGTACTTCTCTGCATTGGGGATAAATAGCAAATTGCCTCAATAACATTCATTTTAATGCGCCAGTGTCTTCTACATGAAATATTTGTCTGCATTGCATGGCCATAAAATTTTGCACAGACATCTCACCAACCATTTGTCTCCCTGTCGTGCTAGCTTTATTAATGGCCTCACTGTGTCTTTGCCCTGGTCAACATTCTTTGGATGCGTTACCTTTCCAGTGGATTTAACCCCTTTCCAGATGCAAAAATAGACGATGGTCCAGGTCGCCAACAGACAAAGAATCATATGCCAGTTCAGGGGTCCAGGTTCACTCAGACCCCCCGAAATCCTCAGCACTTTGTTCCTGAAGAAAAAAGGAATGAAATGATAGCAGATAAGCGGGAAAACTGCCTCTACAAGATGCTAAAAAACCACTCCACCGCTCACCACTGCCTGACTGTCACTGGGGACCAGTACTGGAAAAAAGCAACATCTAATTATGCCCAGAGCTGACCTAGCTGAACTGAGATGCCGGTGCTTTGAACTCAAGTCTCTTGAAGAATCCTTATTTGGTGAGTTAGATCTGCTAATATAATTTTATTTTAGGATTCTGTTCTTGCTCGCTTTACATACTTCATTGATTTTAAAGATAAGAAATTAAAGAACTGCTGAAAACATGTTCACCAGAGCGAGCAGCATTTTCCACTTGCTGCTCGCGCCAGCCTCAGCTGCCTTCCGACGCCAGTTCCCGGTCACGGGACCGAGACGCGACATCAGAAGGGAGCCGTGGCTGGCGCGAGCAGCTGGTGGAAGATGCTGATCAGGCTGGTGAACATTTCAAGAGGTACACAAGGGGGGCACTCAAGCGGCGGGGGCAATGCAGGGCGTCAATCACCCTGGGCACTGAACAATCCCCACCCCTCCAAAATACCCGAAAAGTAAAGCATGGTAGAGAACTTGTTTTGTTGGACACGTCCCCAACTGTTACTGCAGAATTTTTGCACTAGAAGGCGAGTTTATTTTTGCCTTCAATCTGTGTTAAGCATGAATGCCTAACACTTTATAGTAAATGGGCCTCTTAGAGGGCACTAAGCGCCACTGGAGAGGGCATTAAGCAGTACATGTATGTCTCTTTGAGGCAATTTGTCTGCTCTGCCCGTTTGTCCTGATCCTGCAAAAGTGCAGCCCAGCTCTCCAGATGCAAACCAGTTTCTCTTATTTTAACTTCCGGTATACTGCATGAAAATGGGGAGAGAAGGGGCTAGAACCTCCAAAACTTTGACAAACAGGAGAAGAAAGGTCACTCACTCCCAAAACTCAATGATGGGAGAGCGCTTGCTGGCCAGGGCATCGCAGCTGATGTTGATCGTGAGGGCAGAGCTCTTGCCGGTCCCATTGTGGCACTGGTCCAGACGGAAGACTTCGGTGCAGTTCTCACTGTTCCAAGGGTGGCCACAGGTTGCCCACGGGAGCGTGTTGGTGAACGAGTGCACCAGGTAATAAAGACCCCAGGCCAGGATCATGATGTAGTAGGTGTTGCAAAAGAACACAATGACCATCGAGGCAAAGCCAAGACCTGGGGAAAGATCAACAAGAGAGAAGTCATATTCCAACAGAAGCGTTCCGAGGGCACCTACGAGGCACTTGCTCTATGAAAGAAAAGTAGGCACAGGGATACAGTTAGGAGTGAGCACTTATGCCAGGCAGAGAGCTGCTGTAAATGCTCAACCAAAATGCCAAAGATACTCATATAACTTAAGTATTCTGTATAGTGGCATAGTAAGGATCCCCCCCCCGGGCGCCATGTCGGTGGGGTCAATGGCACTCCTCCTCCTCTCCCTGCCTCTTCCCCCTTGCCATGCACACACCCTCCCTTCCCCTGTATCTCTAGTTCACCACCGCGTCTCTCCCGGGTGCCGCGCATAGGAAATGACAAAGGGAGAGCCGACGGGGGTCGCGAGGAGCACGTTGAAAGTTCTTGTTGCTCGCGGCAGTGAACAACTAGAGATATGAGGGAAGGAGCGGGGGGGCAGAGACAAGGGCAGGGGAGGGGTGCCACCGATTCTGTAAGCTGCATATGTAAATGCAGACTTTCTTTTAATGCACCAAGCAACAGAGGAAATCCACTCCGCACAAATCCCAAGGAGTCCAAAAAAAAAAAAAAAAAGCAGAGGGAGCCAAGTCTTCAATCGAATCACATGAACTAATCGATACAGCACGTATAAAGTATCAATAAAACATACATAGTTCAATATATATTTAGTTGATACTTTACATATGCTATGTTGGATGCCATTAAAGTGCGATTCGTTTGAAGACCTGGTTTGCTCTGGTTTCTTTGGGATTGACATTTCCAAATGAGCTTATTCACTAGTTGAGGTTCTCAGGCAATTAGAATACATGATACGATACTCTCTTATTGAAATTCTAGTTTACAAATATTTGCATTTTTTACTGTATTATTGTATTTCGCCGATTGTCCAGCTCTTTTTAGTGTAAACCGCCTAGAACGTTTGGTTATGGCGGTAGAAAAGAATAAAGTTATTATTATTATTGATTGGATGCATTCTGTAATGTATGCCTAGTATAGATCTTTTCTAAATATTATGGAGTTCTTTTCTGTTTTCTTTCTATTTTGATGTAAACAGACAAGAACTATTATTAGATTTGGCAGAATATAAACATGTTAGCACTGTGTGTTATGACAGGAGGTAGTTCCTTACTTAATAAGGTTGGTCATTTTAGCGAGCATTTTTAAGATGCGGGCTAGCAGAACCTTTTAAAATCATTCTTCTATATGCACAGCTTTTCGATGTGTGATTTTTTTGGCCTTAACCCTTTCAGGACCATAAGGATCGTAGGCCAATTTTTGTGGTTTTGACGACATTTTTATGGTAAAAAGGGCTTGCAGATGCCAAAAAATTGATTTTTTTTGTGAAATATCATTATTTTTATTTAAAAAAATCCAACTTCTGGCTTATGGACACTGTGGCAAGTGAATCTTCTCGTCAATCTGGCAACGACGCTAATGAATGAATGTCGGAACCAGTTTGTTTACATAAAGGCAGTATCATATGGAATCCGTACATATCAAATTTAGAACTGTAGACTATCCCAATCAAAATTTATAGGATTTTAAAGTTATGGGACACATTAGCTGATTTTCAGTATTTATGTGCGTCTACATCTGCGTATTCGCTACGTAAATGTTTTATCCCTCCCATGCTTACACGGATTGTAAAAAAACAACTTTATTGTTTGAACGTTACTTATGATCATTCTAAGACGAAGGAAAAACCACGCCCAACAATGACAATTCATGCAGAAAAAGTAAGCAGTTTTCT
This sequence comes from Geotrypetes seraphini, assembly GCF_902459505.1. NCBI lineage: Eukaryota > Metazoa > Chordata > Amphibia > Gymnophiona > Dermophiidae > Geotrypetes > Geotrypetes seraphini. The sequence continues at coordinate 7,273,396 of NC_047100.1, forward strand.
GCTCGACAGGTCCTCAGATCTCCTCCAAAAGATAGCACTCTGAAAAGCCAGAGGCACGTCTATACGGTCGTTAACTATTCACAGCAAAATCAGTCATCTCACTCTCCAGAGGAAGGAGACTGGAAACTGGATCAAACCAATCACCGCAAGTTCACCTTCTGGACTTCTGCGAGAGATATCGTCATTTCCCCAAGAGCACGAGAACCAAAAAAAGCAACGGTGCGATGATTTTCAGAGCATCAGACCTGACAGATCACTGGGGAAAAATAACTTTCCATTGTAATAGCTCTTCCGTTCAGAGACTCCCATCTGGACCCACAATCTGCTTGTTAATTGATTGGAATTTATTAACCACCTTTATGAAGAGATTCACTCAAGGCAATGTGTTTCACATAAACTTCCATTGCATTAATAAGGTAACAATGTATTTCATGTTTACATTTGGTCATTTTACCAATCAACGGTCAACCTGGAGATAGGCATTTTAAAGCCCAGTAAAACAACTTGATAGATCAGAAATATACACAGGACAGTATAGTCTACAAAATCCTGAGTGGAGCAGAACGGGTACAACTAGATTGATTTTTCACTTCATCAAAAATTACAAAGACTTGAAGGGAAATACTTTTAAAACCAATAGGAGGAAAATTTTTGTTTTCCACTCAGAGAATAGTTAAGCTCTGGAACGCGTTGCCACAGGATGTAGCGTAGCTGGTTTTAAGAAAGGTTTGGACAAGTTCCTGGAAGAAAAGTCCAATAGTCTGTTATTGAGAAAGACACGGGGGAAGCCACTGAATGTTGCTGCTCCTTGGGGGTTCCAGAATCTTTTGCTACTCTTTGGGACTCTGGAATGTTTTGGCCAGGTACTAGTGACCTGGATTGGCCACTGGGCTTGATGGACCTTTGGTCTGACCCAGTAAGGCTATTCTTATGTTCTTATGTGTTCAACCAGGAATATGAAAGCCAGCGGAATATAAACGGTACCATAAGACGCCAACAGGGTAGAAATACTTGAAGGGTATTAACGTAGAACAAAATCTTTTCCAGAGAAAGGAAAATGGTAAAACCAGAGGACATAATTTGAGGTTGAGGGGTGGTAGATTCAGAGGCAATGTTAGGAAATTCTACTTTACGGAGAGGGTAGTGGATGCCTGGAATGCGCTCCCGAGAGAGGTGGTGGAGAGTAAAACTGTGACTGAGTTCAAAGAAGCGTGGGATGAACACAGAAGATTTAGAATCAGAAAATAATATTAAAGATTGAACTAGGCCAGTTACTGGGCAGACTTGCACGGTCTGTGTCTGTGTATGGCCGTTTGGTGGAGGATGGGCAGGGGAGGGCTTCAGTGGCTGGGAGGGTGTAGATGGGCTGGAGTAAGTCTTAACAGAGATTTCAGCAGTTGGAACCCAAGCACAGTACCGGGTAAAGCTTTGGATTCTTGCCCAGAAATAGCTAAGAAGAAAAAATTTAAAAAAAAAATTTAAATTGAATCAGGTTGGGCAGACTGGATGGACCATTCGGGTTTTTATCTGCCGTCATCTACTATGTTACTATTCACACAACAGAAGGAAATACAATACAATGAAAAACATTTTAGTGTGTGTGTGTAGCTACAAGTTATGTAGAGTTAAATAAGATATACGGAACTGGTGTTAGCCTGAAGGGGATGTAGCAGGCATTAAAAGCTTGAGAGAAAAGCTGGCTTTCACCTGTTTCCTGAAGCAGAGGTAGTCTTTAAGGTAAGCGAAGCATAGCTCCTTTGGGAATGGGGCTGGAAGGAGTCACAGCGTGTGATTTGCTTTAATGAGAATACAGATAGGAAAGTTTTTTTTTTTTTTTTTTTTTTAAAGATGACCTTAGCTCTCTGCACAGCTTTGAAGCGTCTTAACTTATTCTGCAGGTAGTCTGGCCCGCTTTTCTCCAGTCTCTGGGCCTTGAAAATCAAAGGGTTTTTTTACATTTGGCCCTTAGGGTACAGGTGGCCTGAGCAGTTCACGCAGGAAGGGTACGATGTGGTCACGTCCCCTGCTGCCCTCTATCAGTCACGACGCAGCTTTCTGAATTAGTTAGAGCTGGTGCGAACTGTGTGGCCTGACCAAAATACAGAGCCTTACAGTAGTCGAGCCACGAATCTTTCGCAGTTGTGTGAATTTGATATACCACTACATTATAAAAAGGTACGTAATCTAAGTAGTTAACAATCACATTAAAAAAAAAATTATACTACCGAGAAAGAACGCCATAAAAATGATTAGGCAAAAGGCCACCCAGCTACACAAAACCCAGAATTCTTCTCCTAGCTAAAGAACCTTCCTAAACATCCGCTTCCAGAAGTGAACCTGGAAAAACTTACTGAAATAAGTAAGCCCTAAGCAGTTTCCAAACATGAGTTTAAGAATGTTCCTTCCGCAAACAGCCAACTTGTTGGAGCTTAATTAAAAAAAAAAAAAAAAAAGATTATTTGTACTCGTTAAATGGGCAGATCCAACTTCAGGAACAGTACCTTTGATTCCGAGCACTAACTTGCTCAGTGATCAAACTTGCCTTTAACAAACGCAGAGGCATCATTAGTGGCTGCAGGTGACGGAAGTATGTTTTTGGGAGTTTTTTCATTTTTATGTTTTCTAATTGTTTATTTATAACAAAGAACCTCATACCAACACAGTAAAGTCAGTCAATTTGCAGAACAGCAAACCCCACTGAGGTCATCCCTACCCCCCCCTCCTTCCCACCCCTTGGTAACAACATACAACAACCATCATCCCCCTTAAACCAAATATCCCCCCCCCAATGGGCGTCAAAGCACCCGACGGAAAGGAAGGAGAAAAAGGATAGAATCGAACAAATAGAAGCACAAAACCAGAGTAAGACACACCCCCAGTGCCCAAGTCCAATCCAGGTCCATCAATTCAACTGACAGTAGAACTCCCCACATCTAATCCCTCCACTTCCAGGTATCTCCCCCCAAATATCGTAATAGTGCTGCCATTGTCTAGTGAACAGGGCCGAAAGCCTGTATCTTTCACATATCCATCCCAATTTCTCTCTCATTAGAGTCAGCGTGGGTATAGTCGTGCTTCGCCAATGGCGAGCCACAGTCAGCCTAGCCGCTGTGAACGCCAACCGTACCAGTCTATCTTGGGTATCATCTTCTTTGGGGGGTTTTTAAAAGAAAGGCCGCTTGAGTTTGCAGGATCAAAATAAGCAACGAGTCTAGCAGATTCCCAAGATTCCTAACCTGTGATTTTAAGAGAAGTTCAAAATACCATTTGGGAAGTATGAAGTCCACTTATGCTAGGAAGTCACAGAATCTGTTTTATTTGGCTTTAGGGAAGAGTTATTTTTTTGCCCATTCCCCCAGTACGTAGATGATACACGGAGTCAATTTACTCAAAGTGTGTACGAGTACTGTTTATACTCGAATATAAACCTATCCGAATATAAACAGCGGTACTAATTTTGCCCCCCTTTTTTGGTATATCTCCCATGCATATTTATTGTGTATATGTTTGTTTAATTTTCTATACCATTCTCCCAGTGGACTCACAATTTATCTAATGTATCTGGGGAAATAGGGGGATTAGATGACTTGCCCAGGGTCATAAGGGGCAGCATGGGTTTGAACCCACCTCAGGGTGCTGAGGCTGTAGCTTCAACCACTGTGCCACACTCTGCCCCTATATCCTGAAAATCTGACTGGCTGGATGTGCCCTGAGGGCTGGGCTGAGCAACTGTGGGTTAGGTAAAAAGTGAACTACAGCCACTTACAGCGGCCACCTGTGTGCATACGATTGCTCTGGACTCAGCTATTCTTAGGACTAGGAGTGCTACGGACCCACCAGTCCTTACGTTTTGCCTCTGTTTGGGGAATGGGCAGATGGGGAAGAGAACTTCATTAGAACTGCTGGGTATTTTTTTGCAAGCAAGCAATGTGATTGTCTACGGTGGGAGACAGGATGCTGGGCTCCATGAAGCACTGGTCTGACCCAGCAGGGCTGTTTACATCTAGCTCTCACTCTGTGTCTTCGCCATTATCAGCTCGGACCAGAAAGCTATTTGCTTGATTGAAAAAAAAAAAAAAAATAACTTTATTGCTACAGGTCCCATTATCCAGTGCATCCAAGATAAGCTTGGAAAAAGGCTTTTTTTGTTTTTGGGTACATTAAACAAATAAGTGGTTCTGGCCAGCCTTTTCCTGCCTTTGTCTAAGCAGACACTTAAATGCAGTCCAGAAAGCTAGAAATTATTAAAAAAAGGGATGGTTAACAAGACTAAGAATGTTATAATGCCCCTGTATCGCTCCATGGTGCGACCTCATCTGGAGTATTGCGTTCAGTTCTGGTCTCCTTATCTCAAGAAAGATATAATGGCACTAGAAAAGGTTCAAAGAAGAGCGACCAAGATGGATGAAACTCCTCTTGTATGAGGAAAGACTAAAACGGTTAGGGCTCTTCAGCTTGGAAAAGAGACAGCTGAGGGGAGATAGGATTGAAATCTAAAAAATCCTGAGTGGAGTAGAACGGGTACAAGTGGATCGATGTTTCACTCCGTCAAAAATGACACAAAGACTAGGGATCACTCGATGAAGTTACAGGGAAATACTTTTAAAACCAATAGGAGGAGGGTTTTTTTTTTCCACTCAGAGAATAGTTAAGCTCTGGAACGCATTGCCAGAGGTTGTGGTAAGAGTGGATAGCATAGCTCAGGAGTCTCAAAGTCCCTCCTTGAGGGCTGCAATCCAGTTGGGTTTTCAGGATTTCCCCAATGAATATGCATGAGATCTATGTGCATGCACTGCTTTCAATGCATATTCATTAGGGAAATCCTGAAAACCCGACTGGATTGCGGCCCTCAAGAAGGGACTTTGAGATCCCAGGCGTAGCTGGTTTTAAGAAAGGTTTGGACAAGTTCCTGGAGGAAATGTCCATAGTCTATTATTGGAGGCAGACATGGGGGAAGTCGCTGCTTGCCCTGTATAGGTAGCATGGAATATTGCTGCTCCTTGGGTTTTGGCCAGGTACTAGTGACCTGGAATGGGCTACTGGGCTTGATGGACCATTGGTCTGACCCAGTCAGGCTATTCTTATGTTCTAAATTATTGCAGAGGAATTTTAGGACATTTTCCCCTCCCCTTTTAAAAAGCAGGATGTGCTTTGGTTTGGTGTGGAAAAAGTAATTGAAAATATCTTTGTATAATCCACAAAAATTGAAAATCTTTAAAAAAAAAAAAATAGACTCTGAATACGTTAAGTTGAAGAGAAAACGCATTTGACAGTGTTAATTTCCATTTCGTCTCAGTTCTCTCCTGGCTAATGTATTAAGGCCAAAGAACAGCTGCTTTTGAGCTTCGTATGGAGCTGTGCAGATGCCCAACTGAAAAAATCTTAAGACAAACTCATAAATGCAATACACCCAGTGGTTTAGCCCACCTCATTCCCTGCCAGAGAAGTCTCCATCTTTTCAGCATATCAGTGAGAGTTAAAAGTGGCTTTTCTTTGACCAGGCTAGGAGGCCAAACAGCCTCTTCATCCTACTCTTCTGGGCCACCCTTTGAACATAAAAATTGCTGCTGCTGGGTCAGACCAGTGGTCCATCGTGCCCAGCAGTACACTCACGCGGTGGCCCTCAGGTCAAAGACCAGTGCCCTAACTGAGACTAGCCTTACCTGCGTACGTTCTGGTTCAGCAGGAACTTATCTAACTTTGTCTTGAATCCCTGGAGGGTGTTTTTCCCCTATAACAGCCTCGGAAGAGCATTCCAGTTTTCTATCACTCTCTGGGTGAAGAAGAACTTCCTTACATTTGTACGAAACCTATCCCCTTTTAACTTTAGAGAGTGCCCTCTCGTTCTCTCCACCTTGGAGAGGGTGAACAGCCTGTCTTTATCTACTAAGTCTATTCCCTTTGTTATCTTGAATGTTTCGATCAGGTCCCTCCTCAATCCCCTCTTTTCAAGGGAGAAGAGGCCCAGTTTCTCTAACCTCTCACTGTACGGCGACTCCTCCAGCCCCTTAACCATTTTAGTCACTCTTCTCTGGACCCTTTCGAATAGTACAATGTCCTCCTTCATGTATGGCGACCAATGCTGGAGCATGATAACCTTCTCCGATCTGTTTGTGATCCCCTTCTTAATCATTCCTAGCATTCTGTTCGCCCTTTTTGCCGCCGCCGTGCATTGTGTGGACGGCTTCATGGACTTATCTGCCAGTAACCCCGAGGCGACACGTGGCAGTGCCTCATTTCCTGTTCTGTTGTAAAGGATGGCTGTATTTGTTACCTTTAAAAAGCGGGACGATGTTCCAAGCAGCAATTCCTCCCTGTTTCATGAACTGGCCCAAAGCGATCTCCAAGAAAAATACTGGAATTCCTCCAACGAAGACAATCAGCAAATACGGAATTAGAAACACACCTGTATAGAAGAAAAGAGCAAGATGTGTTCATTGTAGAGGTATTCAGATTCAAAAAGAGCACGGATGTTGGGAAATAAGCAGCTAGAGATCAAGTTCAAGTTCATTTTTATTTGATAAATCGCCTATTTAAAACATTCTAAGCGATGAACAGTATAAAAAAACAGTGTAGGGAAGTTTTTGAGACAATTTTTAAAACATTTTAAGAGACAAAATTTGTTAGGACAATTAAAATAAAAACAACATTTTAAGAATCAAATATTAGGACAAAACATTAAAAAGTCAAAATTTATGAAAGGTATTCTAAAATGTTGAGACTTAGTGACAGACATGATATAGAGGGAAAAAAGGGTAAAAAGTTACAATAGACTAACTAGGAAAAAAAAAAACATAAAAAGGGTAAAAAACACAGGGAAGGGGAAGGAGAAGAGAAAGGAAAAAAAATATATATATATATATATATAAATAAAAATAATAATAATTATTATTGCATAATGGCAGAGGGATCTTTAACAGGTACGATTGATTCAACACACCAAACTGTAGCATGAATTTTAGGACCGGCCTAAGCGGTAATAATTACAGAAACAAGGTCTACCGCTTCTCCCTCTGTTGGAATGTGCTCCTGGTATAACGTAACATAACATAAATGTGCAGGGTAGTAAAAAATACATCAGGACCAGTAATTTTTAACAAATTAGAATACAGTTTTACAAACGCATAAAAAAAAACAATAAACGAAAAATTGAGGTTTATGATGGGGTTAGATGATGAGTGAAAGTCGTCTAGTCTTGGGTCAACAAGGGTTAATTTAAAATTGGGTCATCAGGTTTGGGGAAGAGGTGTGTTTCAGGAGCTTCCAAAAATGCATATATGATGTAGAAGAATGGACCAGATGACTCCATTCTGGATCTTTAGAAGCTGCTTGGTAGGATAAGAATTTATTGATGAATCTCTTATGTGAGAAAAATGGGAAGGAAAAGACTGGGGTCGAGATGTCTGCCCGAGTCTGGAAAATAAGAAATGATTAGTGAGGTAATCAGGCAATAAACCATATAGGGCCTTATAGAAGAGACGGCCGAATTTTAAAAATACCCAATTCTCAATTTTTAACCATTGGAGTTTGTTGTAGAAAGGGGTTAAGTGATCAAATTCTTTCAAGTTAAATATCGGCCTTACTGCGGTGATTTGAATTATGCTTAATTATGACCTTTCTGGCAACCTGGGTGTGGAGCGTTTTGCAGCCAGCTGTCCAGGTTCAGCTCTCCTCAAGCTGGTAGCTTGAACTGTGAGCCCACCGGGACAGTGAATTGTGAGCCCACCGGGACAGAGAGGGAAAATCCTTGAGTACCTGATTGTTAAAACCGCTTAGATAACCTTGATAGGCGGTATATAAAATCCTAATAAACTTGAACTGTTGAGGACACGGGGCTTTTGCTCCCGGGCTTCAGTGCTGAGATGGGAATCCCTCTCCGCTTGCAAGTGGAGCCTGTTTGGCTGTCGGCCGCCTCTGCTCATGCTGTCCCTCCTGTCTCTGGGTTCAGGGCTCTCATTTTACCTATAGCTCTAGGGTTCCGATTGGCTGAGCCTTGATCAGCCTGCTCGCCAATGAAAATTCACATATCTTAAGATTTATTTGTTAAGTTACCCACCGGCACATATGCACATACCTAAACACGTTTAAATGACTGCATTTCAAGGCAAGAAAAACAGCAAAGGCGACCTGGGGCACTCAATATCTTTATTGGGTCAATTAAGGACTCGACACATACGTGTTTCGGCCTCAATGGACTCCTTCAGGAATCTGAATCTTGTATCGATGTCGTCACCTGTATAAATGGCCTGATTGCTATTGTTCTTGAAACGAATTTAAAAAAGATGACATTTCTGCTCTTAATCCAGACAGTATACCAGCTGCTGATACTGCTTGAAATTTGTTTATTTATTTATTTAAAAGATCTTTCAACCGTCTATTCCTAGGCGGCTTTACAAATAGTAACATATAAATAAGACTTGTACAAACATCAAAGCTTACAAATCAATCAATGTAAACGGTTGGTTCACAGCTCTCCATAATAAACCCAAAAACCCAGAATTAGTCAGAAACATCATTCGTTGGGACACTTCTATAAATAAAGCGTAGTCTTGAGCGTTTTCTTAAACTTCAGAATGTCGGACAGAGCTCTTTGCGGTCCAGTATCAGCAGCTGGTGTACTGTCTGGATCTCCTGTTCTGGTACACTAATAATAATAACAGTTTATATACCGCCGTACCGTGAAGTTCTATGCGGTTTACAAAAGACTAAAGGAAGGTACAAATTGATTGAACTTAAAAGAGGTGAAAGAAAGTGGTTAATAGGTCAAAGAATCATTATTAGGAGAAAGAGATGAATGGGTCAGCTGTCTAGATACTTCAGGAACAGATGTGTTTTTAGGCGCTTCCTGAATTCCTCATACGTAGTGGGCGAAAGCAATTGTTCTAGATCTTTACCCCGTAATACTGCCTGATGTGAGAGAAGGTGTTCATGGTGTTTTTTCAGTTTACATCCTCTAACTGGGGGGGGAAACGAAGTTCGAATGCGAGCTTCTTTTGTGTCTGTTGGCTGAGAAGGAGAAAAGGTCAGTTATGTAATTAGGGGCTAGTCCGTATAGTACTTTGAAGTCGGAGGCAAGTGAACTTAAACTTTACGCGTGCTTCCATCGGCAGCCAATGCAACTGCCGGTAGTAAGGTGTCACGTGATCAAATTTCTTTAGCCCGACCGCTGCATTTTGCATTAATTGTAAACGTCGCATATTCTTTTGGGGAAACTGCTAAATAGGCGATGGTACAGTAATCAAGTTGACTCAGTACGAGGGATTGTACCAGGATTCTGAATGCTGGCGTATCGAAATATGATTTGATGGATCTAAGTTTCCAGAGAGTGAAAAACCCCTTTCTGATTAAGGAGTCCACCTGGTCTTTCATGGTTAGGCGTTGATCCAGAGTTACACCCAGTATCTTCATGGTAGACTGAAAAGGGTAACTAAGTTTATTGATGCATAGTGGTGACTGCATTTCACCACTTTAAAAAAACAAAACAAAACAAAAACCAGTCAGTTGCTATACTCGCTCGAGGAGCGCAGAGAGAGGGGGGACATGATCGAGACGTTCAAGTATCTTACGGGCCGCATCGAGGCGGAGGAAGATATCTTCTTTTTCAAGGGTCCCACGACAACAAGAGGGCATCCGTTGAAAATCAGGGGCGGGAAACTACGAGGTGACACCAGGAAATTCTTTTTCACTGAAAGAGTGGTTGATCGCTGGAATAGTCTTCCACTACAGGTGATTGAGGCCAGCAGCGTGCCTGATTTTAAGGCCAAATGGGATCGGCACGTGGGATCTCTTCACAGGGCAAAGGTAAGGGAGGGACATTAAGGTGGGCAGACTAGATGGGCCGTGGGCCCTTATCTGCCGTCTATTTCTATGTTTCTATATATTGTAAATGCTTTCTGTCTTTATCTGTTTTTAAGTCCATTATTCTAATTTGTATTTTATCTGTGTCCCATGTATTAGCTCACCTTGCTGTGAACCGCCTAGAAATTTTTCGGTATGGCGGTATATTGAAGCCTTAGGCGAGCTCTATTTATGCCAGGGTTTTCTTGGCCAATTGAGGGTGCCTAAATTAGGTACCTAAGTCAAAACATGCCCAGAATCTTCCCCTAAATGCCATTAGATCAGGCTACTGGTTACAGATTGCCACTTTATGTTGCTGGGACTTCCTTAGGGAATGTCCGCCGAGTCGTGTAGTATGACTTTTATAGTTTAGAAAGCATTTGAAGCTCTAATGGTTAGTGCAGTGGCCTAGGAACTGGTTTGACTATCACTGTAGCTCCTTATGACACTGGGGAAGTTACTTAACCCACAAACAAAATGAGGCCAATCGGGGCCTTAGACTCCCTCCCAGTGCATCCCAGGATGCACCAGGAAGGAGAAGGCCAACCATTTTGAAGAGGCGGGCCTGCTGGCAGTTGGGAGTGGACATCCCTCCTGCCATTCTTCAATTTAAAGACACGGGAGAGAGAGTTCTTGGGGGGGAGGGGAATTTGGCAGCAGGAGGGAGTGGGCATCCCTCCTACCAATTTTTCTTGTTAAGTACTAGGGTGATGGGGGGGGCATCGAACAGTCCTGGGGGGAGGGAATCGATGAGAGGGAGGGAGGAATCAGGGAGGGGTGTCTTTTTTTTTTTTATAATTTGTGGGCAGGAGGGGATTTTTTTGTGGTGGGATCTGAGCTGTCAAGCCTCATTTTTCTATCAGTGCCTGAGCCAATCAGCGCTCAGGCACGGACAGGATAGTAAGACTATGACAGCTCAGACTGTGCCAGAAAATTCTGCCCATAAGGTGGGCAAAAAATTTAGAGAATCGCTTAGAGTGCTTATTTTTTTTTAATATTAATGACCTCATTGTACTACGCTTGCATAGTACAATCAGAGATGGCTAGGAAGCACGGATAAGACCACGGTGAGCCATTCTGAGAATTGGCAGGTAAAATACTTGGACGTAAATCCGGCTAGGACTGGCTTCGCTCCGTCATTAAATACACGAGAAGTTTTGAGAATCAGCTGAGCCCTGGAGCTCCACATTCCTGGCTGACGTTCCTCTCTGGATAGAAAACCCCCCCCCCCCAGTATATTATGCCACCTAGAAGGAAAGGGAGGGGGCCTGTGATCCTTCCTGCAGTCTTCCCAGAGACACAGCCTGAAGAACTACCAGTGGGTAGGAAAGAGAATGCTCCTAGACTTGGATTCAGGTTACTAGAGACACTGAATGAGTTCTTTTTCTTTTTGGACTCTTTGTTTTAAAAACTCTTCAGGAAGATGGTGGTGAGGGGGGGTGGGAGAGGGAGGGAACTAATATCTGTACGTAGAGACCTTCACCCCATCTCATTTTGAAGCATACGCACGGGTTTTGGAAGTAAACGGAGTACGGAATATTTCTCTTTGCATGCTGATCTCACAGTGCCTATGCATGCTTCATTTAAACAGCCAGCTAAATCAAGCCAGCATTCAAAAGGAAGACTCCGTTTCTTAATTTTCAACTATTTACTGCAAATAAACGTAACAGATCATTTACTGCATACAGATAATTGGAAACCAAGAGCTCTGCCCAGACAAGATGAGTCCCTGAAGCTGGATGCAGATCAATAAGATAACAGAGTGCTAGACTGAAGGAGTGAGGACATCGAGTGACTAGAGCTGGATTCTGAATTATTGCTAGGGGCAAAAATACCACTGAATGTGCCCAGCAAAATACTCATGGTTGCCCAAAGGTAGGGAGAACTGCTTCTCTCTTTCCTTTCCTCCCTCCCCCCAAAGAGTCTGGTATACCTCTTTGCTCCCCCCCCCCCACCAGTACCTCATAGTCCTCCAAACATGCTAGCAATGGAAATAGTCTTTGGTGGGCCCAAAAGGGCCTTTTCTCTGCCCTGTCCCACTCACACGGGTTGGCTGGAGGCTACTTGTTTACATCACTGCCATTGCTTGTGCGAATATATAATAGGCGTCAGAACGAGGGAGGCCACAGGGACCCTGGCTTCCCCAAAAATTGGCAGTCGGTTATGACTATTTCCCCCACCTACCTCCTCCTGACTGCTGTAATGTTAAATCTTCGGGCAGCTGCCGCATGGCATCAACGAGCAGGCCTGTCCCGGAACCCTTCATTCTGCAGCAACCCGCCTAGGTGGGAACAGGAAGTCGCTACAGAACCAAGACTTCCAGGGCAGGCCTACTCGCTGACAATGCGCGGCAGCTGCACAAAGATTTGAAATGACAGTGGCCTGGAGGTAGATAGGTGGGTGAGTAGGCAGCTGGAGAGAGAGGGGTCATGCCGCAGGATTCTCCTAGGGCTGGGATGGGGCTTTTGGGTCACCCCAAACAAAAAAGCGTTCCGCTACCTATGGAATATATAAAAACAAAATCTGAGAATAGTTACAATAAAAATTAAGTCATTAAAATGACCCTTCTTACCCAGACCACTGCAGGAACCTTCCAGACAATAAAAATGTAAAAAATAAAAATAAATCAGTGCTATAGAGAAATATGGGTCACAAGGGCTACATGTGAACAATTATACATGCAACAAGGAACTATCTGAACAAAAACAAACCGACTCTATAATGGTAACTCAACCCACGAGGAGGACCCGTTGTGCTAAAATACAGCTCAGAGGTTTAAAACTCTAAAGAGGAGGAGGTAACCCCCTCTTAGGAAAAAGAGTTTATTTTCCAATCATTGCTTCATAACAAACGAGTCCAACTCAGAGGTTTGAATGATTGTAAAGTATATATGTCTCACTAATAATGCAATATGCATTCAAAAACGTTTTTCAAAAAATAATCAAAATTTCTGCATTCAGGTAAGCACTAAAAACTTTGCATTCATATAGTAAATTCTCAAAAAAAGATACTTGTCAGGGTCCCGACGTGGCCCCGTTTCGGTGTCTACTTCAGGAGACCCCGTCTGGCTGATTAGCTTGCTTACAAATTGACAACCATGTAACATTTAAATGGAAGATCTGAAATGCAAAAAACAGAATCAAAAAATGCAATAGAGATGGGCTGACACCTTCTAATAGCCACAAAACCATGCATAACTCAATAAGGCTTGCGACTAGCCAGCAGGACAGGAGCACAAAAATGTACGTACCGTTCAGCAGATGAAAAAATTATTTGTGCTACACAGTGTACCCGCCCCCACTGCGGTATTTAAACCTAAGAAAGGCGGGAAAACAAATGTGGCAAACGTGATGACATCACTATTACACTGAAAACAGAGTACAATGCAAAAAACTTCAGAAAATGTTCACGGGAATCAGACATGATCAGAGGAAAGCCACCCACTCGATTTCATTATTGAGGCCATAAGGGTGAAGAGTATTAAGATCGTAGATCCATTTCTGTTCCTTTCTCCACAGCATCCGAGCTGTATCGCCTCCCCTGGTAGTACTGTAGCAATCCAGAACTGTAAATCGCAAATCTGTAATGGCGTGGTTGTTATTCTGCCAATGCTGCACCAGGGGAGCTTCTTGCACTGCGGTGCATATACGGCTCATATGTTCCCCAATACGATACTTTAAACTGCGGGTGGTGTTCCCCACATACACAAGTTGACACGGACATGATATGGCATAAATGACATGGTGAGTGTTGCAGTCAGTCGCACGCTGAGTATACTTGCGCCGAGGAGGTAGAGACATTTGTGAAGTAGTCACACTGAACTGACAATATTTACAATGTCCACATGGTAGGTGCTGACCTCTGGCAAAATTAGTGAATTCTGGATTCAAAAATTGTGAATGCGTGACCCGCTGTTTCAAATTGGAAGCTTTGGAAAAAGCAAATCTAGGAACTTCTTGAAATGCTTCATGATATTGTAGAATGGACCAGTGACGTTTAATGATTTTCTTTATCTGAAAAGCGTGAATAGAATAAGGTATCACACAGACCAGTGAACTGGCTTCAGATCTATGTTGTGATTGCAATAACAAAGACCTATTGGCATATAATGCTCGTTTGTAAGCTTTTTTAAGGACAGAAGGGGGATAACCCTTCTCCAAGAATCTGTGTTGCATTTCATCCGATCTGTATACATATTCTTCCACCGTTGAGCACAGTCTCCGGAGTCGTAAAAACTGTCCCGTAGGGATATTATTCCTTAAGTGTTTTGGGTGGAAGCTGTCATATTGTAACAGATTATTTCTGTCTGTGGACTTGCGAAAAATAGATGTATTAAAATGTCCATTGGTGAATGTGATAGTAATGTCCAAAAAAGCAATTTGATGAATGTCCATGGTCATAGTGAACTGTAAATTAGGGTCACAACTATTGAGCCAATCATATTGGCACTCCAGAGGACCTAGCACGGTTCTATGATTGGCTCAATAGTTGTGACCCTAATTTACAGTTCACTATGACCATGGACATTCATCAAATTGCTTTTTTGGACATTACTATCACATTCACCAATGGACATTTTAATACATCTATTTTTCGCAAGTCCACAGACAGAAATAATCTGTTACAATATGACAGCTTCCACCCAAAACACTTAAGGAATAATATCCCTACGGGACAGTTTTTACGACTCCGGAGACTGTGCTCAACGGTGGAAGAATATGTATACAGATCGGATGAAATGCAACACAGATTCTTGGAGAAGGGTTATCCCCCTTCTGTCCTTAAAAAAGCTTACAAACGAGCATTATATGCCAATAGGTCTTTGTTATTGCAATCACAACATAGATCTGAAGCCAGTTCACTGGTCTGTGTGATACCTTATTCTATTCACGCTTTTCAGATAAAGAAAATCATTAAACGTCACTGGTCCATTCTACAATATCATGAAGCATTTCAAGAAGTTCCTAGATTTGCTTTTTCCAAAGCTTCCAATTTGAAACAGCGGGTCACGCATTCACAATTTTTGAATCCAGAATTCACTAATTTTGCCAGAGGTCAGCACCTACCATGTGGACATTGTAAATATTGTCAGTTCAGTGTGACTACTTCACAAATGTCTCTACCTCCTCGGCGCAAGTATACTCAGCGTGCGACTGACTGCAACACTCACCATGTCATTTATGCCATATCATGTCCGTGTCAACTTGTGTATGTGGGGAACACCACCCGC
This sequence comes from Geotrypetes seraphini, assembly GCF_902459505.1. NCBI lineage: Eukaryota > Metazoa > Chordata > Amphibia > Gymnophiona > Dermophiidae > Geotrypetes > Geotrypetes seraphini. The sequence goes on from NC_047100.1 coordinate 7,288,463, forward strand.
AGTTTAAAGTATCGTATTGGGGAACATATGAGCCGTATATGCACCGCAGTGCAAGAAGCTCCCCTGGTGCAGCATTGGCAGAATAACAACCACGCCATTACAGATTTGCGATTTACAGTTCTGGATTGCTACAGTACTACCAGGGGAGGCGATACAGCTCGGATGCTGTGGAGAAAGGAACAGAAATGGATCTACGATCTTAATACTCTTCACCCTTATGGCCTCAATAATGAAATCGAGTGGGTGGCTTTCCTCTGATCATGTCTGATTCCCGTGAACATTTTCTGAAGTTTTTTGCATTGTACTCTGTTTTCAGTGTAATAGTGATGTCATCACGTTTGCCACATTTGTTTTCCCGCCTTTCTTAGGTTTAAATACCGCAGTGGGGGCGGGTACACTGTGTACCACAAATAATTTTTTCATCTGCTGAACGGTACGTACATTTTTGTGCTCCTGTCCTGCTGGCTAGTCGCAAGCCTTATTGAGTTATGCATGGTTTTGTGGCTATTAGAAGGTGTCAGCCCATCTCTATTGCATTTTTTGATTCTGTTTTTTGCATTTCAGATCTTCCATTTAAATGTTACATGGTTGTCAATTTGTAAGTAAGCTAATCAGCCAGACGGGGTCTCCTGAAGTAGACACCGAAACGGGGCCACGTCGGGACCCTGACAAGTATCTTTTTTTGAGAATTTACTATATGAATGCAAAGTTTTTAGTGCTTACCTGAATGCAGAAATTTTGATTATTTTTTGAAAAACGTTTTTGAATGCATATTGCATTATTAGTGAGACATATATACTTTACAATCATTCAAACCTCTGAGTTGGACTCGTTTGTTATGAAGCAATGATTGGAAAATAAACTCTTTTTCCTAAGAGGGGGTTACCTCCTCCTCTTTAGAGTTTTATACCTCTGAGCTGTATTTTAGCACAACGGGTCCTCCTCGTGGGTTGAGTTACCATTATAGAGTCGGTTTGTTTTTGTTCATACAGTATCTTTTCTGACTCTCTTTTGTTACATTGTCCCTGTTGATAGTGGAAACAAGGAACTATCTGGCATTTTTTCTTCAGGTGAGAGTAAATAATAATAATAATAATAACTTTATTTTTGTATACCGCAGTACCAGAATAGTTCAGAGCGGTTTACATGACAAGAGACTGTACATCTACAGCGAAATTTACAAATAAGTCAATCAATATAACTTAGCGAGTTGGGAGCAGGCAAGAAGGAGATGGAGAGGTTATAAACAAGTCAATCGGCGTGGCTTAGGAAGTCGGGTGCAGGTAGGGAGAAGGCAGGAAGGTGGGAGGTACAAGGCATAGTTAAAAGTAGAGTTACAAGGAGGGCGTGAGTCAGAGATATTTGTCAAAGAGATAAGTTTTGATTGACTTCCTGAAAGTTTGGTAGGAGGGAGAATTAGAGATGAGAGTGGATAGACATTTGTCCAGGGATCTGAGTCAGAGCTTATCTTATTGTAGGATCACACTGCAGCATACCCAGCATTTACAGAAAGGAAGGCGACACACAATTCATTGTATTTCATGCTTGGAAGAAACACATGCAGAATGGCTTTCAATTTTCAAGGCCAAAGTGGGTCCGACAAATAAAACTTACTAGCAGCTAACAGATTTCCTAAAGAAATGCCGGTCCCTCCATTTACCCTCTAGGGCCATAATCCTCTCTGCCCATTTTTCACGCTTAGGTGTGAAGTTACATGCGCAGGTTCTACAATGCTGCCAGTTATCTGAAACCTGGAAACAGGATGGCAGAAAAAGGCCAACTGGCCCATCCAGTCTGCCCATCCGCAACATCCACTATCTCCTCCTCTCCCTAAGAGATCCCATGTAGAGAATGACATGGGGACAAATTTGTCCCCGCCCCCGCAGGAACTCAATTTGCCCGTCCCCGCCGCATTCCTGTAAGCTCTGCCTTAACCGCAAAAGCCTTGAACACTTATGATTTTAAAGTGTCCGAGGCTTGTGCAGATGAGGACGGAGCTTAGGCATTGGTGGAATGAGGCATTATGACATCACAAGCTGAGCTCTAGAATGTTGCTACTTAGGATTTGAAAGGCAGATGAGGACGGAGCTTAGGCATTGGTGGAATGAGGCATTATGACATCACAAGCTGAGCTCTAGAATGTTGCTACTTAGGATTTTAAAGGCAGATGAGGACGGAGCTTAGGCATTGGTGGAATGAGGCATTATGACATCACAAGCTGAGCTCTAGAATGTTGCTACTTAGGATTTTAAAGGCAGATGAGGACGGAGCTTAGGCATTGGTGGAATGAGGCATTATGACATCACAAGCTGAGCTCTAGAATGTTGCTACTTAGGATTTTAAAGGCAGATGAGGACGGAGCTTAGGCATTGGTGGAATGAGGCATTATGACATCACAAGCTGAGCTCTAGAATGTTGCTACTTAGGATTTTAAAGGCAGATGAGGACGGAGCTTAGGCATTGGTGGAATGAGGCATTATGACATCACAAGCTGAGCTCTAGAATGTTGCTACTTAGGATTTTAAAGGCAGATGAGGACGGAGCTTAGGCATTGGTGGAATGAGGCATTATGACATCACAAGCTGAGCTCTAGAATGTTGCTACTTAGGATTTTAAAGGCAGATGAGGACGGAGCTTAGGTATTGGTGGAATGAGGCATTATGACATCACAAGCTGAGCTCAAGAATGTTGCTACTTAGGATTTGAAAGCATTTGAGGCTTGTGCAGATGAGGACGGAGTTTGCAGGAATGGGGCAGGGACGGGAAAATGAGATTCCACGGGAATGAGGAAAAATTTGTCCCCGTGTCATTCTCTAATCCCATGTGCCTGCCCCACACTTTCTTGAATTCACAGTGCCTCCACCCGCATAACTTAACTGTGAGCGCAACACTTGTAAGTTTAGTGTGTGTGGGGGGGGGGTTTCCCTCCCCCCCCACCCCCTCAGAACGCTAACAGGAACTGTTTTAAGGCGGCACGCATAAGTCCTGCGCAGGATTGTTGGCGTGCCAATGTCCCGCGTGGTTTTGACGCACCACCGTGCTATCAGTAACGCACCCGACAGCAGTGAGTATTTGCATCAGCCAATGAGCTACCCAACCAACATGCTCGTCACTGAAGTTAGGCGCATCACAGAATTTAGACTAGCGCACACATTTCAAGTGCCTAACCGTAGGTGACCGTTTTGAGAATTCTTCTCGTAAGCCCAGATCCAGTCTTCTGGGCTCCCCTCATTTCTGTCTAATTATCGGATTCCCTATTCGCCATAAAGGGATCTTCGCTCTTCCAACCAACCAAAATCTGCTGTCTATACCATCTTTCAGACAGATGTTCTTGGATATTAACCGGGATTCTGGTTTCTCAGTTGTGGCACCTACATTGTGTAATTCACAAGCACTATACTTAAGGTCTGAAAAATCTCTCAAGACCTTTAAGTCTCAATTAAAAGCCTTGGCCATCCAGTGAAGGGGCTGGATGGCCAGCAAATTTGTAGTCTGTAATTCGCTGGCCATCCAGCCCCTTCACTGTCACATATTAATACTATATTGTAATTCGCTGATTGTACAGCTCTCTTTACTGTGAACCGCCTGGAAGTCGTAAGATTATGGCGGTATAGAAAAATAAAGTTATTATTATTATTTCAAAATGGCATTCGACATGACCACCATAGGATAATTTTCACTTTGGTTAACTTGTATGTACAGGACTCCCCCGAAATTTGCAGGGGTTCCATTCTAGGAACCCCTGCAAATTTCAAAAAAACTGTGAATACGGTTTCCAGGCAGGGGAGACAGGAGAGGGCAGCCGGAGCGCCGGCGAGTGAAGGAAATCATGCGCTGTATGCTCTGACCGCCTCTTCCTGTACTAAAGTCGGGCCTCACCAATCAGGAGTTGCTTTGACACAGGTACTGTGTCATGTTTTTGACCAGTTCTCTTACCTCCTCCGTTTTTATAGCAGAGGTACGGAAACCTCCAGACATTCCCAAGTCCTACAGCAAATCCAACGCAAGACATGATAAAGTCCATCTGCCGGGTCCAGGTTTCGCGCTCCGGTATAGGAATTATCACGGAGCCCACGGGAACCACAAGAGGGGCGGTCACAGCCTTCTCATCTGGGACTGCTTCACCTCCACCCGTCGTCTCTGCTCCCTCTGGCTCTGGACCCTCAGCACATTTGCCACCCTCTGCAAAAGAGCAGAAGCAAAAATGAGCACAAACAGTGGACGTCTGCTAGTTCAGCTTTGATCACCATTGCCATCTATGGCAAGGACTCTCAGTTATCGGTCATCCAAGCTTGACTGCCTGTGCAAAGTAGTTGACTCTGCCATTAGTCAGGCAATGTAGCCAAGTAGGCGACTCTCCACTTTCCCCTAGTTAAAGTTTCAAGTTTTATTAAAATTTGATGCACACGCAATATCAAACATTTCAATACGTTTTACAAATTAAAAAGAGGACAAACGATAAGACAATTTATTACAAAAACAAAACAAAAGGAAAGGGGGATGGCATTGAAGAAAAGGTAACACATCGGGGGGACGACAACAAATGAAGAAAAAGAAATAAAGAAAATAAAAAGAAGGAAAAATAAGGGAGAATAAGGGCTGATTGAAACTCTGGATGGCTCTAAGCGAGTTATCTTATCTATGTCTCAAATGCATCTTCATATGAGAAACTTTTCAAAAGACTTTTGAATTTTTCCAATGAGGGTTCAGCACGCAAATAATTTGGTAGATTATTCCAGAGTTGAGGAGTTACAACCGAAAAAAAAATAGTTGATCTTCTTGTACCTATTACTTTTAAGGAGGGGACATTTAGCAGATGCTGTTCCATAGATCTAAAGTGCCCTAAATCAAAAGACGGTCCAGAAATATTGGTGCATTAGATTGTCAGAGTTTAAAAGTTAACAGAGCGATTCTGTGTGAGACTGGTGACCAAGTGCCTTTGGCAGAAGTGGTGCTAAGTGGTCATATTTTTTTTTAATTAGTAATGATTTTTATTGCTGGTTTTGTATAATTTGCAAGCTTCTCGTTTCTTTCTGTGTTATACCCCGATACAATGTGTTGCAATAGTCAAGCCTAGAAATAATTAAAGACTGGCTAAGGATATCGAGAGCTTCTGGATTTAAGACTTTTGCTAAAGATCTTATAAGACGTAGTTTATAGAAACAGTTTTTAACCACTGAACTGATCGTGATATGCAAGTTCCTGATCTATGCTGGTGTCATCTTGCCGTTTCCTCCT